>NC_059076.1:97633966-98841966 GCF_020497125.1 Mauremys mutica | reverse complement strand
ATGCGATAAGACCACCTATATAACATATTGAAAAGAAGGTTCTCTAAATAGATTTTCAAACTATTTTGCTACATGCGAAATTTCTAGAGCTTGCCAAGGAGCACTTTGGCCCTGTGCTTGTATTTGCATTCTTTAAAAAGGGAAAGCCAAAGGGCCAAAAATGCTGCGTTTCTGGTGGCGTTTCCTAAGATAATCGAGGAATCGGTGTGTGTGTGTGGAATTTTCTTGCCAATTATGTAATTTTCATTTCGTTAGCTATATTTTATTAAATATTTCCTCTCGGTGGCGGAGGAGGGAAGGCTTAGTCGAATCGCAGTGTTGTATAAACACTGGATATTTTACATGATTTAAATGTGTAGATAATTAGTTTTATTACATTCATTACCCCTTTTATGTGCTCTGTAACAAGTCAGTAATTAAAGTAACAAACTCATAAAGTCTTTACAGGGGCATTTAGGCTTATAGAGTATTTGCAACGCTAAGTAGTTTAATTCAAAGCTAGTCGATGGGCAAAGCGAATCTACAGCCTCTTCTGTTACTCAGTGTTTTATTCTACATTACAAATGCTCGGAAGCGCACTTAATTAAAACAATGAGTGGGGTTTTATTTTTGTGCATGTCACTGCAAGTTACCGGTAACTAATAAAAGAAGGAAAAAAGATTCTTAAGCCACTGAGGATCCTAGTGATAGTTTTATTGCCCTTGCATGTTGTACAATGTGTATTTGATAAAGAACGGCCTTTGGTGGCCCGTGGACACTTTTTGTACATCGGTGAAATGAAAATAAATGTGAACATGGTTTTGGTGCGAGGCTCTAAATGGTTTTTTTTCTTTATGGTCAGCAGACAAGGGGATAAAAGCGATGCAAACATCTGTCTCCAGTCCCCCAAAAACGAAAGGGCAGCAAAGAGTGATGTGAATCTAAGTGTTATTACAGCCGGGATTTGTCTTTATTTACCCGCTCGCTCATGAATATGAATACACATGTGGGCCAGGGAGGTACCTATTCACCTCTGAAACAACACATGGCATTTTTAAGAATTTCAAAGTGTGTCTCTTCCAGGGCACTTATTGTCTGATTTGCTCTTTCCTGGATCTGGCCTGAATTGTTTCCCTGGCTGTTTGTTTGTAATTCACAGCCCCTATCTTTCACCCAGGAACAACATTCTGGCACGCTGCGGAGTGTAAGTAAATAGGCGAAGATTTACGGTCTGATCCAGAGGCCATTGAGGACAATGAAAAACCATCCTTTGGAGCTCGATAGGCCCTCAATGCAGAGACCCTCAGCGACCGATCGCACCTCGTGGAGGGAAAATAAACCCTGCTCTCCCGGCGCATTTTACGGCGCGAAAGCCACAGGCAGGGTGGCGTGTGACAGGCCCTTGTCTGGTCTGTGATCATACCCCTCAGCCGAGGAGCCGGGACTTCAGGGCTCGGCAGCGGTGGGCGCACGAGCGCGCCGGGCCGTGGCTGTGACCAGTCCCTGGCGTGCAGGGCTGCCTGCGGAGAGCCTCGCTGGCACTGCCTCTCCCTCGGCTCTTGCCCCTACCCACACCGGTCCCTGCGAGCCGTGCCAGCCCGCTTGCTCCAGCGCTGCGCAAGGCGCGTCCCTGGCACGTTGTCGTCGGCCCAATCCTGTCCCCCTCTACTCGGATCCAGGCTCGCCAGCTCCGTGCTCCAGTCCCGTCTGGCTTCAGCCTGCCCGGCAGGGATTGTTCCCCCTCCCGCTTCCGCCCTGCGCTGGCCGGCACAGCGCCTGGATCCTGCCAGCCCGGGGGTTCTCAGCGGCGCCTAACTCACTGCACCCCCCTGCCCGTCGGGCCAGCTCTGCCCGTTCCCCCATTCCCACCGCTGCCCCCGATCGTGCCAGCCGTGGCCTCCTCCTTCAATCCCCCAGCCAGCCCCTTTGCCCTGCAAAGCCAAACGGTGCTGCCTCTGCGAGGGGGTGAGCGCCTCACGCCCAGTCATTACACGGGCGGATCTTCCAGCCGATCTACGGTCCGCTGAGCAAATGCACTTGACTCAATTATCTCCTTTCTGCGGGTTTATTTATGGGAGGTGGGTTTTGTGTGTGTTTGTGTTTTTTTTTTCCAGTGTAAAATCTTTTGTGGATGTTTTGATTCGCTTCTGCAGATGAAAGTCACGCTGGGCTTCTCCGAGGCGGACAGGCTCTGCTCCGGCCCCTGGGTTTTGTTTCGAGTTGTTCTTTCTACACGCGAGCTGCTCTCCCTAAAAGTTGTAGCAAATGGTTAATTTGATTATTGCAACTATAGGCCAACTGCTTCAGCAGCCTTCCCCCACGCGTCTGGTGAGGGGAGAGCGAAACCATCTATAAGAAATAATCGAATCAAAATGAAGTGTGGAAAAACCCCTTCTGATTTCCAAGCGGCACAAATAGAATTAGAGCCCCCAGTAGCTTTTTTCCAAAAGAGACCTTTTGTCTAGATCACAAATTCAAATCCAGCCAACCAGAGCTGGGGACAGTTCCCTGCCCGGCTGTTTACTGATACAGGCTCGAGAGTCAGAGAGCTGTGTGCAGCTTTCTCTCCAGATTACTGACTCAGTAAGGACAGAAGTAATGCTAGAAGCAAAAACAGCTCAAAACAAAGGAAAGTCAGGGACGGTGCGAAGCGGGGGGAATGTTTACATGTTATCAAGTACCAGAATTAAACAAGGCTGAAAGTTTAAAAGAAACGTTTCTGTCCTATTCTTCGCTATTCATAGAGGAGAATCTTTTCCTCCACCCTGAAAGTCAGAAAGAATGTTAGAGGACAGCGAAACAAAACAGCAAACAAAATGCCATTGTATTGAAGTAGCGATTCATGGGAAAACGCTTGTCAGGCCCATAATGTCTCACTTCTATGAATCTGTTTTACCGCAGGCTAAACACAATAACATGGGGATGAATAAAATATTAATACCAGTGAGAATTTCTTTTTGATTGCTTTATTTGGGGGGAAGCCTTCCAATTATCCCGCGGTGGATGTCACGTCAGAGTCGATTTTTCACTATGCAATCGTCGATTTGGTTAAAAGAGGAAAATGGGGCTTTTATTTTATCCATTAGGCTTATTACTGCGGATCACTATCCTCTGACCTGTATCATTGCGCCGGAGTAGTTATCAGACTAGCTCCCCATAATATAAAGCAAGAAACAGCAACAAAAATAGTGATCAATTCATTTGCCTCGAGAAAAAATGCTATTTTATGTTGGTTTTCCCCTTCCCAGATCTCATCATACTATAACGTGTAACGTACATGTAACTATTCCCAAGTGCTTTTGTGGGTATACGCTACACTCTATCTATCTATCTATCTATCTATCTATCTATCTATCTATCTATCTATCTATCTATCTATCTATCTATCTATCTATAATATTTGAGTGCCTCCAAAGCATCTAAAATAGAAGATAAACTCACTCTTCTTTCTCAGCCTGGTGTTTTGACTACGTATGTATCAGAGGGAGTGGGTGCGTGTGAAGAAAGTATTGAGGGAAAACTGAGGAATTGTCTGGGGAGTGAGGGGGCGAATGGAGACATAATGTATCTGCATCTCCTAGTACGGTGCATTTATACTAAAGGTTTGCACCACCAGTACAGCTACATTGATATAGCTAGACCCATGCAAAAGTCACCAATGTAAGAAGCCCTATTGAAGGAAGGGGTTTCGCAGTTAGTTTCGAAAGTGGTTAATTCCTGGACTACATCTAGTACAAAAGGGACCGACGCTGATATTTTTCAGCTTCTCAGAAAGTTGTTTGCAGGCAGAGGAGTGAATGTTCTGTTATGTGCGTGCGTTCATGTGTGAACTGAGTTTATTTGTGTGTTATGTGCGTGTAAGAGTATTGCTATTTACATGCAGTGTGCGAGTAAAGGCGTACGTTGCGTGCATTCGTGTGTTGTGCCTGGCTGAGCGTTTGTTGTGTGTGTAATTGTGGGGCTCTGTGCTGAGTTTGTGTTATGAGTTTATGAACGTTCTTCTTTTTCTGTGCATCATTGCTGTGTTTTATACGAGTGTGCAGAGGACAGCTTTTTGGCATGAATGTTCAGGTATGTTGTGCGTGCCATGGGGGCATGTGTTGGGGCTGGTCTCTGCCGGGGGGATTGCCCGCAGGAAAGAAGCAGGGAAGCGCTCGCCTCTGGCACACAACAGGCTCCCTCCAGCAGAGGGACCTGCGCGTCACTTTTTGCTGGCGTTCCGTTACCAGTGGTAACATCTGCTGGGCTGGAGGGGGGCGTTTGAACAGACGCACAGATGTAAAGGTGACATCTGCCTGTGACAAAGGAGAGGGAATTAGATTAGGCAGGGGGGCCTTTCCGTCTGCAATAAAACCGAAGGAAACACTAGCCCTCACTAGGCAGGCAGTGCAAGAAGGGGAGCTGAAAGGGAGCCGAGAAGAGCTCGATGGGCAGCTGCTTGTATAGCCGGGGTGGCATGAGTGTCCTGGGGACGAGAGAAGCAGGGGCTGCCTTCTCCTCCAAAGCCCAGCGGAGATGGGTCCAACCCAACGCTGCCTGTTACTACGGGTAACATACAGCAGGAAAGCAAGGTACTGCAGTGATTTGCTGCAAGTGAGCCTCAGCTGTCAGAAAAGCCATCAAGGATAATTCTGTAATAATGAAGGCACTCAGGGCACTGTGAGTGGCATGGGAAGTGGCTGGCCAGACAGTTACAGATTGGGCCATTTCTTTTCTTTTTCCTTTCAAATAGGTTTAGGAAAATACAAACAACAGCCCCTGTTAGCAGAGTTAAGCACTCCAAATCAAGGAAAGTAAAGGTGGCCCATTCAACCTTATTACTGACCTGCACCTGCATTATGAGCCAATCTTTAATTGCAGGGGCACACACTATTTCTGAAATGACCCTATTTAAGAGCCTTCTGGTCTTCTCCCTGCAGCCTTGTAGGCAGTATTTTGTCAGTTGCACAGAGAATCGTTGATGTTCACAGTGGATATTGTAGAGGGAGAGTCCTTTACTTAGCCCTTCTTTCATTCACTGTGCATCTTATATTCACATGACTTGAGTAGACACTGTCTGGCATACCCATAGTAGTACACAGTAGCAGAAAGTATTACACATGTAACCAAAGTTGTAGAAAAAATAGTATGTAATACTGGATAGTGTTTGAGGAAGGGGGAAGAGCTAGGTTTGCATAGCCTACCTTAGGGCCTGGGCCAGAGACCACTGAAGTCAGTAGAAACCAATTTAATCTCTTTAGGTTGACTTTGACTTCAGTGGATTTTGATCAGGCCCTTAGTGTTCCAGAAGGACAGATAAATGGCTGGTGTCAATTCAAAGCTTAAAGTAGCTACACGGGCATGGAGTATGGGTCTGATACCTTAGTCATTAATGAGACTATCATTAGTAGATTGAATCATATCTATTGAGATGGGCGTAATAAAATATGTAGAGACAGTTGGGAGAGTGGTCACTGAAAATAACTTAAAGGAGAACCAGTGTGGTCCTGCTGAAAAAGAAAACCATACTCTGTGTGCATAATAAATCAAGCCCTCTGCTTCCCAAAGTGGAAGAACTGGATAGGACAGAGGAGAAGATGTGACAGGGCACATTAGTGAGACTATCACAATGATATACCCCTATGGTGGTTATTAATCAGACTGGGCATGTCTGTATCTGTGTAGACCTAAAGAAGTTAAATGAAGAAGTAAGAAGGGGGAAAGGTATGTATATAATCTCCAAATCAAAAGGGCATAGAAAAGGTAAGACCTTTTCTCATTGGCACTACAGAAGAAACAGCCAGTGACAACAAGCCATAGTTTGGCAACTCTGAATTTAAGGCTTTAAGGATACAATATGGCCTAATACTTCCAGCCTCCACCACCCACAAGGGAATGGACCAGCAGGGAGAGCGGTAGAGATTACTAAGAGAATTTTACAACAAAAAGACCCCCGGCACCGCACCGAGCCATGGGCAGCCCTTCTTCCCTTCCCCACTCCTCTGCCAGGAGTCACTGAAGTGAACCTCCTTCTGCTGCTCATGGGTCAACAGATCAGAACAGTGCTACCAACCGTAGAGGCAAATTTTTATTCTGTCGCTAATTGGCCCTGCTTAAAGGATGTGAGGCCATGAGATACCAAAGGGGTATCAAACTTTCTTCTTTAACCATAAAAATGCAGCTGAGAGCTTATTCAGATGTAAACCAAGGGACCCAGTCTTAATAACACTAGTTGAGGAAAGCATATTGGGCCACCAGCTTTTTTCACTATGGCTATAGTTATATTCCAACACAGCTGAGACTGCTCAAGATACTCTGTACAGAAGAAAGAGGTGGTGGCTTTAGCTGGTTCCAAGCTTGGTCGAATTGCTGTGTGGCCCTAGTCTTTATTTTGATTGATGGATTTAGATTTTAAAAGCTTACTGTAATAGGGTGGCTTGGACTTGGGCTGGAGAGACTGAGCCTAAGGCAGCCCTGATTACAGGATATGCCCCACCTGAGTGGAATTGGGTGATTCCAATATAAAAGGCAGCAGGAAGGTGCAAGGAGGGGTATGGCTAAGAAAGAGTAATTGAGACTGCCAGAGGGTTGGCTCTCTGGCAGTAAACTGGGGAAGCTGAGGAAATAGGTAATGATATGGACCTGGGACTGGGAGAGCAGCTCTGAGGAGCAAGTCCGGCTCCTGTAAAGCCCATGCCAAATAAAGCCTGTGAGTGGGAGTTAAAGAAGGGAAGGTGAGCAGAAACGTTTGGGACTTTTGAATTCTGTTTTTTGGCAAAATCTGTGGAGATTCAGGCTGTGGAGAACTGGTGAAGACTGATTTAAAGGATGTGAGTCTAGAAGGTCACTGGCGAATGAGTGAGTTCTTCGAGGAGCCTGGGTGAAGGGGAAATAGAGGCCTGAGAACCACAGAGGCAACCTTAGCCAGTAGTGGGTACTCAGGAGGTATTATGTGGCCCTGGTGCTCCACTAAGATTATACATACTAAGATTAACTGCCCTGTGCTTTTGGTGCCCCTTCCACTATTAAAAGAGTACAATCAGCAATTACATTTAACTGCTATAATACAGTGGTGACCACCTGTACAATCAATGGGCTTTTAGCTCCACCTACGGTACAGTTACTTCTGTATTGTAATACATCCGAGTCCTGCTGTATTTGGTACCTCTCCAGAGTTCAGTCTCAGTGACTTGCCTTAATCACTCCCCCCAACTGCCCCCCATCCCACTATTTTTAGTTCCTGTAGGAGATGTGGTAACCCGCTTCCCTGGAGAAGAACATAATCATACATAACCCATTCATAGATTCACAACCATGGTCCCCAGAGATACTACATGGACTCATAGAAATATGGGGCTGGAAGAGACCTCAAGAAGTCAAGACCATGCGCTAAGGCAGGACCACATAAACCTAGATCATCCCTGAAAATTTTGTACAACCGGCTTTTAAAATCCACAACCACCCTTGGAAGCTTATTTCAGAGCTTTTCCTTAATATCTAACCTAAATCTCCTCCCTTTTTGCAGAGGAAACCCATTACTACTTGTCCCACCTTCAGTGGACATGGAGATCAATTGATCACACTCCTCTTTATAACAGTCATTAAGACTATCAGCCTCCCTCCCCCCACACCAGAGTTGTCTTTTCTCAAGACTAAACATGCCCAATTTTTTAATCTCTTCTCATAGGTCAGATTTTTCTAAATATTTTATCATTTTTGTTGTGCTCCTCTGGACTCTCTCGTATTTGTTCACATCTTTCCTAAAATGTGGCACTCAGAATTGGACACAGGACTTCAGTTGAGGTCTCACCAGGGGTGCTGGAACTGGGGGGCCAGCAGGGCCATGGCTCCCCAACTTTTAAAAGTGTGAGGGCCATGCCCACCCCCTTCTTAATATCAGCATAGTTTTGGGGGTAGGAGGCCACATTGTCCCCACAAACTGCAAGCCTCAGGCAGGCATGGAGTGGTGCCAGCAGGGGCTGCAGTTTGTGTTGGGGGATCCCCTGCCGTGAAGTGCAGCCCCTGCCAGCAGCACCAGCCTCTTCCTGGTGGGGGTGCTGAGGTGAACCCTCAACTTGCCAATGTCAGTGAGCCCTGGGGGACATGGACTGGGGACTTCTTTTGGAAAACCTCCCTGCCTCCCACCCAGGAAAGGTGGAGGATGTGGGGCTCCCCACAGCGGCCTGAGCTCCCTGGGTGGCTATTACCACTGCCTGGCTCAGGTTTCCGGCCTGGCCAGGGGGAAGGGCCCCAGGGGCAATTAGAGAAGCAAGGGATGGGGCCACAGAGATGGGTGGGACATTGTGTACCCCCCACTTCTACTGAGGTTCCGGTGCTCCTGGGTCTCACCAATGCCGAACAGAGTGGGGCAATTACCTCCCGTGTCTTACCTACAACACTTCTTTTACTATACCCCGGTATATTAGCCTTTTTGGCAACTGCTTCATGTTGTTGACTCATATTCAATTTGTGATCCACTATAATCTCCAGATATTTTTCAGCAGTACTACCATCTCCCCCATTTTTGTATTTGAGCATTTGTTTTTTTTTCTTCCTAAATGTAGTACTTTGCACTTATTTTTATTGAATTTCATTTTGTTGATTTCAGACCAATTCTCCAATTTTTGAAGGTCATTTTGCTTTCTAATTCTGCCATACAAAGTTCTTGCAAGCTCTTCCAGCTTTGTTTTATCCGCACATTTTATAAGCATACTCTCCACTCCATTATCTAAATCATGAATGAAAATATTGAATAGACCTAGGACTAACCCCCTGTGATACCCCACTCGTTTGACAACAAACCATTGATAACTACTTCTTGAGTATGATCTTTCAACCAGTTGTGCACCTACCTCATAGTATTTTAATCTAGACCATACTTACTCAAAAAGAACAGGAGTACTTGTGGCACCTTAGAGACTAACAAATTTATTTGAGCATAAGCTTTCGTGGGCTACAGCCCACTTCTTCAGATGCATGGAATGGAACATATATTGAGGAGATATATATACACATACAGAGAGCATGAAAAGGTGGGAGTTGCCCTACCAACTCTAAGAGGCCAATTAAGTAAGGGAAAAAAAACTTTTGAAGTGATAATCAAGATAGCCCAGTACAGACAATCTTGATTATCACTTCAAACGTTTTTTTTCTTACTTAATTCACCTATTAGAGTTGGTAGGGCAATGTGTGCAGATTAGATTAAAATGGGTAAGTAATGTCAAACTGTGACATACCAGACAGCTATAGATGATGGTTTTGGGTGACGTTGGTTTGGGTAATACCTTGAGTTTCTTGTTCTCCTGGCTGGAAGAAATATGCTCTTCAAAAAAAGTGCCATGACAGTGCTGAGAGAGTGGCTTGTTAGCTGCTCCTTAGTCAAAGCTGTGATTGCCTGAATGTGGGGTTACCTGCTGAGGTGGTAGGGGGAAGGCTTACAGGAGAAATTGCCTTTAGTTCCCTTGCATTTCTGTACCCTGCCTTCCTTCCAGTGGTTAGGCTATTATGGTTTTGTTTAGACTGGGCTTTAAAGGTGTGTTAGACTAGAGAACCCATTTTAAAAGTTTAGCATAGATAAGGCACACCGCCTTACACATGTGCTAAGCTGGTTGTTAGCCATTGTTTAACTTTAGACGGAGGATATGGCTACACTAGGGCAGTGGTTCTTAACCAGGGGTACATCAGCTCATCTACATATTTGCTTAGTTTTACTACAGGCTACATAAAAAGCACTAGCGAAGTCAGTGCAAACTAAAATTTCATACAGACAATGACTTGTTTACACTGCTCCATATATCATACACTGAAATGTAAGTGCAACATTTATATTCCAATTGATTTATTTTATAATTTTATGGTAAAAATGAGAATGTAAGCAATTTTTCGATAATTGTGTGCTGTGATACTTGTATTTTTATGTCTGTAGTTTTTAAGTGAGGAATGCCAAGAATTCTTTAATGGGGAAAAGGCATTTAATTCTCAGAATTATGAGTGATCTGGAGAAACTGAGAAGGCAAAAATTACCTCATGGTTATGTATTGGCTGTGGATACAGATAGTTGGCCACTTCAGAGAATGTAGCCTTATAACATACAAAACTAAACCAAGACTGCACTACTTTTCCATGACCAAAAGTAAAGCTATCTCGGGTCAGCTCATATCCAGTCTAGCCCAGATCATTTGCATCCTCAACGGAAAATATTCTTTGGCTGAATCCTACAACCCTTTCTGACTTTGGTAGGAGTTTTGCATGAGTAAGGACTGTAAAATGAGGCCTTTTTCTCTGATGACATGATTTCACCTATCAAAACCAAGCAAGTGGAGTGCATATTGTAGGATGATAAAGGGTAAAAACAAGGTCTCACCCTAGTTGAATATTGCTGGAAATCCAACAATTGTGACACTGCTATGTCCATGAGCTGTGACACTGCTATTTCCATAACAACACTGGAGTTTTCAGCTGATATTATTAAAAGTTTCTGTAACAATACTGAATCCTATATTACCCAGGGATATGATACTGGAAGTCGGTGATGAAGAATAAGTAGCTTTTTGAGATATGGACAGAATGGGGTTACTAGCTACAGTTTTTAATGGTAGGAACTAAGCATAATTGATAATACTTCCTAAATTTAATTATTTTATTTTGTGGCCTACAATATCCCCTTGTTTTGGCCTAATTGTTTTGACCTGCTATAGTGGGGAAAAATAGTTTGTGTTCTGAAAGTAGAGGGAGGTGATTGAGGTTATCGAGTATTTTTTGAGATTTTTTTTCCGTAATATTTACATACCTCTTTGAAATGTTCATCCGCTTACAAAAACATTCCCTAAATTCACTTTGCCAGGAAAAGATAGAACATTTACACTGGATATTATAATAGCTCACCCATAAATTAAGGTTTATTGTTATTTGTAATATATAATTGGAAAAAGTATAAAATTATGAATAATTTTCAGTTAAGTTTATAAACGTTAACCGTGCTGAATTATTGAGAACAGAAAGCACAAAACTATTTCACTGAAGCTGTTTGACATAGTGGTATAAATGGTATGCTGTGAAAAGTCAGTATTTAATTACTGAAAGAAAACAGTTAGCCTTAACAAAAGGCAGAAAATAATATTCAGATCTACAAATATGTTTTTTTTCATTTTGCTTGCCACAACTGACAATTGAGATTTAAGGATATTTTTGCATATTTAAATTCTAAATTAGTCAATTGCAATTTTTATGTAAACATATTTTATTTTATTTTCTCTTCCATTTGATCAGACAGGCATTTTCTTACATGAAAGAGATTCGTCAAACTTATCTTCTGTTTAGTTTTAACCTCTAATTTTCATGTAAGGACCTTGTATTCTGGGCTTAATTTATAGACACACTGCAAAAATTTCAATTTTAAATCTCTCTTAATTACCCTTACTACTATCATTATAACTGTTGTCCTATCCATAAGATTACAAAATGTGTCATTTTAAAGATACATTTACTAATGGCGTTTTCAGTTTCTGCTTAAGTAAAATGTTTCCAACTTCATCTAAATTCAACTACCCTTACAATTTACATTAGACAACACTCCATCAATAAAACCATCAAAATGATCTACTGCATTGTAGACAAAAGTTATTGTGTCAAGTTGACACTAATCAGTTAATTCCAGTAAACCTTCAGATAAACAAAAGCTTGTTGTCTATTACTGATGTGTGTGATTAGCCCCCTGTATGTCCTATAGCTATGCACATCTATAGAGATGTATCTGGCAGACACTTTGCCTGAGGGCTCTATATGTAAACCAGGACAGGATCTATAGTTAATGATGTTGACCCTGAGTCCCCCAACAGAGACTGAATTCAGTCCTCATAACATCTCGACAGCTGATATGTATACTGCGCTAATAATATTATCAATTACTTATGCTACTGTGATTCACAGTGTTCAATGCTGAAAAAAGATTCTCTTAAGTTTCTTTCACTTCCCTTCATCTGTTTTTTCATAATAAGGGCCATTTACCTCATAAGTCTTGCTAAGACACTTTGCTGTATCTTGCGTCATATTGAGCCCCATATTCTACATTGTGTATTTGGACCGCAGGAGCAGAATCTCATTCACTTATGCTTTAATTTAAGAAGGATTGGATTGAGAATTTATCAACAGCTTTTATCCCTTAAAGCTACTATAGCCAGAAGTCAAGATTTTCAAGAGTGACTAGTGATTTGGCATGCCTCCATTTCTGGGTGTCCAACCTGAGATACCTTAAAGGCCCTGATTTTCAAATGGCAGGTGCATAAGCCCCTTCTGAAAATCAGGCCTTTTTAAAGGTGTCCCAGGTTGGACACTGAAAAATTGACACATCCAAGATCACTTTTGAAAATCTTGGCCAGAATAATTCAGGCTCCAGATCAGAGTGGGTGGATCCCTGCTTCCATGTTGACTTCCATAGCACTGAAAGGGTGAGGATCCAGCCGCATGGCAGAATCAGAGCCTTAGGCCTGTTCTACACACATTTTTTGTACAGGTAAGACTAAGTTGCTTCGGCTTATTTACCCATCTAGTTATAGTGTGGATGCATTTATAATATCCACAGTATAGTGTGGATGCCTTGTACTGGTATAACACATTCTGCTTCCTGTACAAGAACAAGCTATATTGGTATAAGCACCTTTACACACTTTTGTCCATAGACAAGACCTTAGATTATCAATTTTTCTGGGGCAGAGACCTGTTTTATTCTGTGTTTGTGTTGCATGATGCACATTTCAGATGCTACCCAGACAACAATTAATAATAGCATGAGGAAGGATTTTATGCCCTTACAAAGCTCCTCTCTTTCCAGCTCTACTTGTGGGACCAGGAATTAGCTCTTTAGACTTCCACTCCAGATCATGTGCACTGGCAAGAATACAGGAGTTGAAATCAGCCCTGCTACTCCTCCAGGAGCCAGAACAGAGAAGCTGAGCCATACTTACATACAGTGAGCAGCTCTGGCTGAAATGATGACAGGGGCCACTGTTAAAAATTAAATTCTGCCTTATTTTTTGTGCAGTTCTTGTGAGTCACATTTGCGAATAGTAGCGAGAGATTTAATGATCGCATCTTTTTTATCTTATTTCACTTCGGTCGATGGCAATTTTTTTCTGTTAATGTCGACTTAGAGCTCAAAGTAATTTAGTAATTGATTCTAAGCACGGCAGCTCGCCAATGGCAGCTTTCCATTCAGGGAAATATCTTTGCTAATTTTATCCATCAGAACAAGATTACCATGCTAATCTCTCCCAGCCACAATACCGTGGTCATTTGGGACACACTGATGCAAATGATGTTATTAAACACAAACCCTTCACCCAGGACAGGAGAAAAATGAAAGCAGGAGAGAGATGAATGAATAAAAACAAAATCCTTTACAAGAATTACCTAGACTGAGCTGGCTTGGCTTGCAAGTCTCCCCTTCGTTGCATCATGAGGTTTTAGTATGTGCAGTGTTCTTATTTTTGTAACAATCTTTTCTAGTTTTGTTTTGTTTTTCTTAAAGGACCTTTTTCCCTAAAAGGATTTAGATAGTTCTGGGAAATCTTAGACTGTAGGGGTTAGAAGTGGTGGATGTTAAAACTGAGTCCTGAAAGGTAAGGGTCTGTCCTTTCTCTGGAACAGTTTGTTTTTATTCTACAGCTATCATTAGCATCTGTTAGAATTTCCATTCCAAATCCCTTTTCTCTTGGGTTGGAATGGGATCTAGCATGTAGCTGCTCTGAGTCAAAAGCTTAGGTGAGGCCCTGTGATCCCCTTTAGCTTCACGTGAACTCATTAATTATGGGCCCTTTTGAAAGTGCCCCTTAGTCGTCACCTGTGGCTCCTGGGCTGTTCACAGGAGTGCAGAGGCTCTCCCTCACGTGCTGCAGCTTTGGAGCCCCCTATTGGGAGTGTGTACTGCAGTCTTGGTACCTCCATCTTGTAAGGTGCTGAGCTCTCTGGCACTAATCCTTCCAAGCACTGAAGCGTATGCTTAACTTTAAGAAGCTGTGCAGAGCTCTATCAGTTCGTTTATACAGGAGATGTCAGCAATAGATAACGTGAGGCTCTTCTGGCTCTGCTTGGTTTTAGGAAGACACCCCAAAATCTAACCCCTTTCAAAATCAGTCAAATTCTGATTGAGTGCCAGTTTTGACCCTTTTGTAATTTAGACCTGATTTATCAGATGCCCAACTGTTTTTCTTAAAGAGAGATTTGTCATCACATAAGTTTGTCATCACAAATAGCATTGAAAAAGTGCTGGTCTATCCAAGCTAAGTTTTTTTGTTTGGTTGGTTTTTTGTTTTTTTTTTAATGGCGTTTGGCTCATTATCTGTTGGTATTAAATGATATCTTAATAATCATTTGCTGGTTTTCTTCAGGGAAGAAACCAGAACACTTCCTTAGGTCATGACTGATGCCATCTGGGAAGTAAAGAGATCCCATCTATTTCTGAAGCTTGTATTTTTTGTGTTTAAATAATTAAAATGCTTAATTTCAGAATTTCTCTCTTGCCGTAATGTATCATCTCATTAGACAATCCAATGTGAATGACAGAAAGTAATTCATTTAATTGTATTAACATTTTTTATTATGAAACCACATTGGAATTGTGTATAATTTCATATATTAAGTTTTCTGTCATTTATTTTACTTAATGCTATTTTCTTTATCATTTATTTGTATATTCTCTCTAGCTTGTTTTGAACCAACTCAAAAACGAAATAGCTCCAAGCAAATAAAAAGAAAATAAAGGTACACTTTCAAGAGCCTTTTTTTTTAAAGTATGCATAGTCATACTAGACCAAATTATACAAAGAGAAGTGTCTTTTGACTTGTACTTCAAATGCTGGGGGAAAGAAAAGCTCAAAACATTAATTTTAAAGGTTTAAAAAAAGAAGCAAACAACTAAAACTCCTAGAAACATTATAGGGCTGATAGTGAGTAAATTAAACATGTACAAATTCTCAAGGGCAACATAGCAGAATCACTTGTGGATGTTATGAATCACAGTCGACTTTTATAAAGCCAATATTTTTGATAGACATATGTATTGTGTTAGCAGTTTAGAGAGTTCACAATACATTCTAATTCTCGAGGAAAAGCTCAGATCTGGAAATTTACTTAGAATCCAGCTTTCAGTGCAGCAGGGGTCATTGCAGATGTGATACTGTCAGCCTTCGGGGCAAGGTGGTTCTCTCAGCAAGCACCCTTTCTTAATGCATGCAAAGACATCACAAATTTAAGGGTACAGCAATGTCAGCTATCTAGTGTGAGAATTGCTCCCTGTTAAAGTGGTGGCGATTCTATTGACTAAGAAAGAAAGGATGGTCCAGTGGTTAGAGTATTAACCTACAACTTGGAGACCTGGTTTAAATTCCCTGCTCCTCCACAGGCTTCCAGAGTGACTTTTGGCAAGGCACATCGTCTCTGTGCTATTTCTTCTGCCAGGGCCGGCCCACAACATTTTGGCACCTGAGGCGGGGAGCTCAAATGACGCCTCCATGCCCCCTCGCATGGACCAGAACTTTGAAAGGTCTCAATTCTGCCTTCTTCCTGTTCTACTCCTCTCATGGTACTGCTCTGCTATCTACCCCAATAAAGGAGGACTAACAACTTAAAATGCCTTGTTCAAAAATTTTAAGTAACACTTAACTTTGAAACTCCTGAACAGCAAATGTAACTTTTCTTGTCTGCATAGTAAACACTGGCATTTTTATCTGTTTGAATAATCAAAGTGGTGCTTTCTGTGCCTTCTTGATTGCAAAGATTTGAACTGCTTCCTGAAGGTCCACAGGCTGGGCCAGATCATGCTCTATTGAGATAGTTGCAAGGCTGACCAGCCTCTCCTGTGTCATTGTGGAGCGCAGATGTGTTTTTATCAACTTCAGCTTGGAGAAGCTGCGTTCTCCACTGGCAACTGTTACAGGAAGTGTTAGAAGTATGCACAGAGCAACAAAAGCATTTGGAAAGAGGGTGGCCATCTTATTTGTGCACATATATTCCAGAACAGCCTTTGGAGTTGATCCTGCTGAAATGTATCTTTAAAGGGCTTTTAGTTCATCACCTAAATCACTCGCATCAATATCACGCATGTCATTATGTGTCAACACTGTCTCTAGTGCCCTGCATTGCTGGTGTAGGTCTTCTTCAGGTATAGTGAGGAGTTTTGGAATATCATACAACATCCCAAATATATTGTTGTGTTCCTTGAGCTGCATGAAACGTTCTTCAACTGGCTGTATTGCACAATCTAGCACCTGGTTAAAGAATTCAACTTTGAATTGTTGTTTAGGGTCTCTTATGGGATTATCCCGTGCCTCGTAATCAAAATGTCGTCTTCTTCAGTGACTCTTGTATTCTTGAACGGGTGGGAAAATATCTTCAGTGTGAAGTTCCTCTGCCAACTTCTGTGCACTCTTCAGAACGTTTTGAAATCCCTCATCTGACCAGTAAGGCTGTAGGTATGACTTTGCTTTGTCCAGTTGTTCCATTGCTCCAGCTATATCAAGGTAACATCTTGGAGTCTCTTCCTCACAACATTTATTTCAAACAGTATGTCATGCCACAACACTAAGCCACATAGAAATTTGAAGTTATGTATGTTTGTGGTGATTCCATTTCCCCCTGCCACTGTTCTCCCACAAACAGTTCCTGTCATAGCATTATCCTCCATAATGGCAACTATGGCATCATCTATCTTCCCAATTTGGTGTTTGATAGGCTTTATCACCTCCACTTGACTTTCCCATCATGTGACACTCAGTGGTTTCAGTGTCAGAGAGGATGTTCCCAGATGTTGCTTCAAATTTTGCCATCAATGAGTTGATGCAGAGAAAAATACATAGATGCTTTGAATTACATTAAAAAATTCAGCAGCCTCACTAGATGCTGATGCTGCATCACTGACCAACAAGTTCAATGAATGAGAACTGCATGGGACAAAAAAAGCTCGAGGGTTTAACTCTCAGATCCATGTCTGAACTCCTCTGTTCTTTCCTCTCATGTTGGCCCCATTATTGTAGCCCTGACCTCTCGTGTCAGCTATCGCAATTCCCGTATCTTCCAGCTTTCTAAGAAGCACATTTGTCATACCAGCTGCTGTAGTATCATCAATGTCAATAAATTCTAGAAAATGCTCTCTGACAGTCACCATTGCAGGGACATTTTCACTAGGTTTCTGTTGTTACAAAACGCACCATTAAAGTCATTTGTTCCGTATGGCTGATGTCAGGTGTGCAGTCAAGAATAACAGAGTAATATCTTGCCGTCTTCAGATCTGCCACAATCTTCTGTTTGACTTTTGTTGCCAGTAATTGTATGATCTCATTTTGAATTGTTTTTCCAAGGTAGTGGTGTGTGTACATTTCTTGGATGGTGACTCTCTTCTTAGATGCTCTTGGAGTACAGCATCAAACTCAGCCATCAGCTCTACAATTTTAAGGAAGTTTCCATTGTTTGGCACATACAGCTGATCTGAAGTGCCATGCAGTGCTAGGTTTTGGGTAGCATGCATTCTCACAATGACAATGAGCCTTTTCAGAACATTTTGCCAGTAAAGAGACTCTGATGCAACCTTCTCTTGATGCTGATCATCTATGGTGGCCTTTAACCTTACTCTCATCTCAAGCTCTTTCCACCTATGGAATGCTCTCTGATGATTTGCTGCCTTCTCATGGCATGCCAGATTTCTAGCCAGATTTTTTCCAGTCCTTTGTTCCTATAGAACCCAATGTGGCTGGAACATTAGACTGGGAGAGTTTGCAACAAAAAAACAGTATGCAGCATTCTGGGTTTTTGAGTACATAAGCCATGGCCTCTCCACTTTGTCACCATTGGGGATTTCACACCAGTAATGTGTTGGATGGAAACACCTATTTTCATTGTCTTTAGGGAACATGTAGTTTTTCACTTGCTGTGGCCCATGCAGTACAAGGAAGTCCCTCAGGCTACTGCTCAAGTGGGTCCACAGTCCTGGATAATCTAGACTTAAGGAACTAAATTAATCAGCAGCTATTTCTTGTGCCTCCACCACACTATTCTCTGATCTACACTTTTCTTCAGGAATGTGCATGGTTACATCCATTTGAGATGGAGATATGGATGCTGCAGTAGCTGCCAGGTCACCTGCACTCTGACTAACTGGAAGATCAGGCATCTCCTCACCACTCTCATCCTCACTGGGGCTGGAAGGCTCACCGTGAACATTTATGTCTATGTATCTCAGGAGAACTCCTTCCTTCTTAGATAGAAAAGCCTCCTTTGCTTGCTTCCTTTTTCTGAAGGCTGCCCCAGAGGGGCATTTTCTTCTTTCACTCATGACTGCTGTTCTGTGCCAGCTATAGTGGCTCTCATCACTCAGTTGAAGGGGACAAATAAGCAGGCTGGTAGCAGGTCCTGAGTGAGGGAAGATACCAGCATCTTAAGGGCCTAACTGGCTCCTTCTGCTTCAGTTGACTGCCTGTTCTCCTCAAGTGGGTTCAGGGAAGCAGCGGGAAGTAGGAAGCTCCCTGAGAAGCTGGTGTTAATCAGTCCAGGCTCCTGGGGGTGCTAGAGACAGGGCCGGCTCCAGACCCCAGCGCAGCAAGCACGCGCGTGGGGCGGCCCTTTCCCGGGGGGGCGGCAGGCTGGGCCGGCGGACCTGCCGCAGTCATGCCTGCGGGAGGTCCACCGGAGCCCCGGGATGACCGGACCTGCCGCAGGCATGACTGCGGAGGGGGCACTCGTCCCGCGGCTCCAGTGGACCTCCTGCAGGCATGCCTGCGGCAGCTCAAGCAGAGCCGCCGGACCTGCGAACCGTCCGCAGCTGCGGGAGGTCCAGCCGAGCCGCGCGACCAGCGGACCCTCCGCAGTCATGCCCGCGGGAGGTCCGCTGCTCCCACGGCTCCGGGGCGCCTCCCGCGCATGACTGCTTGGGGCGGCCAAAAAGGTAGAGCCGCCCCTGGCTAGAGAGGTACATAAGAGGCTCTTCCTCCTCCTCTCCCTCCCTGCAGCTCCTGCTGCTTTCTGTTATTCTCTCACCTTTTCTCCTGCCTGCCTGTTATGTCTCTTGTGCCCTCCTTCCTCCAGCACAGCAATCCACCATCTCTGTGCATCTAGAGCAGAGAGAATACATATGCACCAGCAGCAGACACAATTTTCTACACTCTGGGTCCTATTGGCGCAGACCTCCCCCGACACTCCACACAGTCTGGCACCTGAGGCGGCCACCTCAGTTCGCCTCATGGTAAGGCCAGCCCTGTCTTCTGTCTCCGTTTCCCATATATAAAATGGGGATAATAGTAATTCCCAACTCCACAGGGGTGCTATCAGGTAAATACATTAAAGATTTTGAGGCATTTAGATACTATGTTATGGCGGCAATATAAATAATACCTACGATAGATACAGATAGGTCTCAACAGATGTACTCTGGCTTTATACTGGGACGACTAAGATCAGAATTTGGCCTTTAGTCTTTAGAAAAACATAAATACAGTGTTAAAGTTGGTACCAAATCTAGTTTTATGCAGATTTCTAGACCAGCTGAAGTTGAGGGGCATTCAGGAATCTAGTTCTGGCCCAGCCCTAGCATTAGCTGTGACCTAGGGACCCCTTGATGCCAACTGGCAGTGGGCACAGGGGGTGTGTAGGGTTTTACTTGGATTCCCAGGGTCAGATATATGCATAATATCTCACTGAAGAGTGGCATGTGAGGTTTCTATCAAAAGTTAGTGGCTCACTATGGTCATAATCATTGTGAAATGTGTATATGGGGTAATATTTAAGGAGTTGTGTATCTTTACTAAAAAAATATGTTCTTAAGGTCTGGAAGTTAAGGCAGGTCACTCAGAGGGGAGAGATCTTGGAGAGGTTCCTCAGGCAGGAAGTACCAGACACCTGTCTCCCTGTCTGAGTCATACTGTATATCTCATAATGTAGGCCTATTTCCATACTGAGCCACCAGTGAAATAACAGATTGTGAAATTTCAAGAAAGGAAATCAGAAAGATGGAACAAAGAGCAGGTGGTGTCCTGTTTATGAATAAAGACAAAGGATGTGATTGATATGTTTTTTTGGGGCGGGGGGAGCAAAGAAAGACACTGAATCCTTCATTGAGGAGATAAGCTGACAGCCGCACTGTCTCATGAAAGAAGGGTCACAGACAAAACTGGCCATAAAGCACTGCAAGGATTTTGGGTGAGCATTGGCTCTATGGCCTTGTCTACACTGGTGACGGTGTGTAGGGTATAAGTAGCTACACTCTGTAGTGATGTTAGCTACATGTGGCAGTGAAAGGCTTTTGCAGCAAAAAGCTGGCAAGGAAAGTCGCCAGCAGCAAAACACTACATTGTTAAAAATTACAGTGTAGACAGGGGACGCATTGCTTGGGTGTGTAGAGAGCTGTGTAGGATACATACCCTAAAATTCTGGCATGTCTTTACTCTACTTGCCTAAGCAGTGCCTCACCAACTGTCTACGCTGCTATTTATACCCTGGGTCACCTACCCCTAACTCTGGCCCTGGCTGGGTGATAAGCCGAGTGGTGATCTGAGGTGGAACTGGTACGATGGGGGGTGCAGCTTCTTTGGAAGCAGCAAATCTGTGACGACTGTGAATGACCAGGGGTTGACAACACACTAGTGCACACTAAATTGTATACCCTTATAGTGTGGATGAAAGCACTGTGTAAAAAAAGTTAGGCACCTAACTGCCTTTTAAAAAACTGTCCCTTAAGCGTTTCAACAGTGAGCAGAGCAATACCTAAATAAATACCTTTACAACTCTGGGCCTGTGTGCCTAAAGACAGCTTCAGGTGTGCAACCTGAGACACATTAAACTGAAAATGTCGACCAGAGTGTGCATCTGCTTACAGCCAGAACGTGGGCAAACATCAATGCTACATGACAGTAAATGGGTGTGACCAAATGGGAAGTGGCTATGTTACTTTTTGCTATTTCATTTGTTTGTCCACAGTTTCCAAAGGGTGAAGAAAGAAAAAAAGTTCTAGTCCATATTAGAGGAAGACCAGGTTTCTTCACGTTGCAGTGCAAGAGGAATGATAACATGGCTACTTTGCAGAAAAAAAACAGTGAGTGAAATAAGCACAGTTTTTAGGGTTGCCAACTGTCTAATTGCACAAAGCCAAACACCCTTGTCCCGCCTCCTGCCCTGCCCCTTCTCACACCATCCCCCTCCCTCTGTCGCTCACTCTCCCCAACCCTCACTCGCTTTCACTGGCAGAGGGTTGGCGTGTGCAGGCTCTAGGCTGGGGCGTGGGGCTGAGGGGTTTGGAGTGTGGGAGGGGGGTCCAGGCTGAGCCTGGGGCAGGAGGTTGGGGTGCTGGAAGGGATGAGGGGTGTGGGCTCTGGGAGAGAGTTTGGATGTGGGAGGGGGCTCAGGGCTTGGGCAAGGGGTTGGGGTGTGGGAGACGGTGAAGAGTGTGGGCTCTGGGAGGGAGTTTAGATGCAGGAGGGGCTCAGGCCTGGGGCAGGGGGTGTGGGATGCATGCTCTGGCCAGGCGGTGCTTACCTCAGGCAGCTCCCAGAAGCATGTACCTGTGGCTCCTAGGCTCAGGGGCGGCCAGGAGGCTCTGCATGCTGCCCTGCAGGCACTGCCCCCACAGCTCCTAATGGCTGTGGTTCCTGGCCAATGGGAGCTGCAGAGCTGACATTGGGGTGGGGACAGCACGCAGTGCCTCCCTGATTGCCCCAGTGCCTAGGGGCCGCAGGGACATGCTGGCCGCTTCCAGGAACTATGTGGAGCCAGGTAGGGAGCCTGCCTCTAGCCCTGCTGCACCTCCAACCGGACTTTTAGCCTATTAAAATCTCCCAGATTGCTTTCTATAGCAACTGGGAGATTGAGGCTGATTCTGGGAGACTCCCGACCAATCCAGGAGGGTTGGCAACCCTAGCAGTTTTGCTAATATAATTAATATAATGTATGCCAGGGGCTTTTGCTGGCACAGCTACGTCAGTTACAAATTGCATTTCATCACAGCTTTGACCACCACAGCTGTGCAGGCAAAAGTTTGTAGTGTAGAGCTGGCCTGTGTCTTATCTACTGTAAGCTCTTTGGGGCAAGGATTGGCTTCAAGTATGCGTCTGTATACATCGGGATCCTGATCTAGGTGCCATTGCAGTACAAATAATAATACTGTATGTTGCCATTTTTTAATTTGTCACTCTTTTATATAAACTAAAAGCTGTCAAAAATCAAAACAATAACAAAAATCCAACAATAACCATAACCCAAGGTAACATTTTATTTCTTTGTCTCAGCAAGTATGAAATGGACATGAAAGAGAGAGAAAATTTTCATTAAGACAGTCTTTGAGTTCCTACGGTATGCAAAACCATGGGCTTGGTTAAACTTGAGCCCGATCTTGAAACTCTGTGTCTGTTCATTGATAACCCCATTATGAAATTCCAGAGATCTAATGCAATTGTGTCTAGGAAGATTTACTTGTTAAAGGAAAACAGCTTTCACATAATTAATCTACTATAACAGAAAAACAATCCTCCATGCTATCATCTTTGCATTGAAACTAATCAAACAGATCATCCTCCAAGTTATTTTTAAACTGCCTGGAAGTGCATAGTTCTTATTCATTGTCAAAAAATAAATATGTTCCATTTCAACAGAGCAGTTCACTAAATGTATCTGAATTTTAGGGAGGAACTGATCAGATTTTAAGAAAATGCATCAAGTATATGGTACCACAGAAATTAGAGGTGCTGCAAAATTTAGAACTCTTTTAATAACTTGTAGATAGGCCATCTTTTCTATGCTGATTAAAAGCCTGATCCTGCATCACTATGGCCAGTGGAAGTTTCCCCGTTGACTGCAATGGGGGAACAGGTTTGGGGCCTTAATCCTCTTCTGGTATGGATGCTCTCTGAATACAGGTAAAAAGTGATGTTGCAAATGGAGTTCAATCCACTAATATCAGATCTGAATTTAGCCCTCAGAAAAGCAACATTTAGAATCTATTAACAATATGAACAGCTTCATTTAGCTTGTGGGCCTAATAAAGGGCAGATGTAATAGTGATATAAACATTTTTGTTTTCTATTTTATGTATTTTAACTTTCTTTTCCTTTTTGGAGATACGCTGGCAGATGATGACGCAGCTGAACAGATCAGCCAATGTGGGGCTGCAGAGTCTCTGATGAGGCTCAAATTTGCAACTAACCCTCTACTCTCTTTGGAAGGCGGCAAGCAGGTTTGGGGGCCTCTGTTTGTTTAGCGGTAAACAATCCTTGCATCAGCCCAAAAGTAATTTTTGGTTTTTCAAAATACCTTTCTGGCCACTCTTCCCTGTTCCCAGATTACTCTGAATCCCTACAGAGAATTGAAAATCGCCACATCATTTTTTGGCCTGCTAAACCCAGGGTTGTGAGTTCAATCCTTGAGGGGGCCGCTTAGGGATCTGGGGCAAAAATTGGTCCTGCTAGTGAAGGCAGGGGGCTGGACTTGATGACCTTTCAAGGTCCCTTCCAGTTCTAGGAGATTGGTATATCTCCAATTATTATTACCTTTATTACCTTCAGTGGAAGCTGAGAACATCTAAAAGTAGGAAGGTGAAACTGGCTTATAAATGTACACTGAGGGCCAATTTACAGCAGTAGATAGAGATCATACTGTATCTGTTTCATGGAATCATTGGGCTGAAAGGGACCTCAAGAGGCCATCTTGTCAATCCCACTGTGCTGAGGCAGGATCAAATATACTGCATCACACTGATCACTCTTATTCCGTTTGTGATCCACTATAATCCCCAGAGCCTTGAGTACTACCACCTAGCCAATTATTCCCCACTCGTATTTGCACATTTGATTTTTCTTTCTTAAATGTAGCATTTTGTACTTGTCTTTATTGAATTGCATCATGTTGATTTCAGCCCAGTCCTCCAATTTGTCAAGATCATTTTGAATTCTAATCCTGTCCTCCAAAATTTTATAAGCATACTGTTCATTCCTTTATCCAAGTCATTAATGAAAATATTGAATAGTACCAGACCCAGGACAGTGTACTGTGGGACTCCACTAGATATGTCATCTCAGTCTGACAGTGACCCACTGATAATTATTCTTCGAGCTGTGCATCAGTAATTTCATCTAGACCACACTTCCCTAGCTTGCTTATGAGAATGTCATGTTGAACAGTGTCAGAAGCCTTATTAAAATCAAGATATATTGTGTCTACTGCTTCCCCCCTCTCCACAAGAGCAGTAACTCCCATCAAAGAAGGAAATTAGGTTGCTTTGGCATGATTTGTTCTTGTCCATACTCTGATTTGTTTAGTACCTACTCTGGCGACCTGTGTAGCCAATTACTACCACACACCCTGTCCTCTTAAGCCATATCTACGCTAGACATTTTTACCCGTATAATCATGTTGACTGGGGTATGATTTTTCTGCGACATTTCTAAACCAGCAAAAGCCTAATGTAGATGAAGTTATGCCCGCATGAAAGTGTTTTTACCAGTATAGATTATTTGACTCTAACTGGGCTAAGTTATACTGGCAATAGCAGTATCTACACCAGAAGAGATAGTTGGTATAGTTCTACCAGTATCGCTATAAGAGCAAACCTTTTATAATGTAGATATGGCCTAAGGGTCACACTGCAACTACCATCCTTCCCCAAACAAGACTGGATGCACCTCACTTCACAGCTTGTCAGAGTGGCTCTTTAGACTGCCAGAGACGTCAGTGTTGAGAAGACAAGTCATTTGCTCTTCCTCGAAGGCTGAGCTTGCTTCCACAGGACCTTGTCTTGTCTGGTTCAGGAGTCAAGTGTTACTGGGATCAGGAATCAAACCTGAGTTTCTCATAGGCAACACAGAGCTCTAATTTGAAAGTTATAAGTGTGAAATAATAGCAGTTTATCTTTTTTGTGCTCCTGTAATTAAGAACTTGAGCTTGTTGAAATATTTCATTTGAAAACAATTGGGATGAAAATGGGCTTTTTTGGAAAGGAAACTTCATAGACATTTTTTGTTGCTTTTGTTGCTTTGCTTTTCTTCCTTCCAGTTTGTTCAATGAAAAAGTGAAGGAATCAATAAAAAAAAAAGAAGGTTTCTGAGAACCAAAATTTAAAAAAAAAAAAAGACCCCCCCACACTTGCTTTATTTTAAAAATCAGCCTAAAAAGTTAAAAATACATTTGAACTCTCAGTATACAGTAGCAAGTTGACTGAGACATATCAACCTGATTGAATATTCAGACACTGTATGTAAATTGTGTCCTTCCAATCTGAAAGTCTGTCTACCAAATTTCTGCACTAATGGGAGCAACTGCCACTGTAGCTCTGATATCTCTTTTTCCATTAAGTTCAACTGTGATAATGGTATAAAGAGTCATTTCATTTTAAGGCTCATTTTAGCTTACATAGTATTTATTGGATAACAAATACATCTAGCATATGTGGCTTTATTTGAATTGATTTCTCTTTGTCTTGTGTTTTTCAAGAAAAGGAAGATTCACGTTACCATTGAAGTCAGTGGGACTACTGACATGAGTGAGCACTTTTCAGGTGAGTAAGGGCAATAAGGTTGGTACCTTGCCATATATGAGATAAACATGCCAACATCTTTAGAATTAGAAGTGATGGAGCACAGTGGTGAGCCCATTTGTGTGTTCCTGCCTCCTCTGATATGGCTCTTCTTGCAGCCTCTGTGCAGGGATTCTTTCACCTTCCATTCCATGCCATTCTGACCTCTTCCTTGAATAGGGCTGCCTGCCAGTATCCATGGCCTGGGAGAATTTGCACAAGCTCAGAAGTTACATAAATGTTTTGTGTTGAATTTTGGTCTATAAGTGTTTCTTTAGAATTCAATATTTTAATCAAGCATATAGATGTGTGTGGTGTGTGTAAATGTACCTTTCATAATATATGTGCATAAATGCAATTGTGTGTGTATATGTATATAACATAAAAGAAAGTATGCTAGAAGAACATTAAGCTTGCAAAAATCAAGCACTCAAAAGTTAGGATATGCCAGTATTAAGGTTGCCTGTGCAACCTTAACTTGTCCCCTGTGCATATACATCATGATAATTATTTGATCGCATACTATTTTTTCCAAAGGACCCTAGCTTGGTTCAGTAAATGAGTTAGTTAATGGTAGCACCACCGACAGCTGAGGTTATCCGTCACTTTTCATGATAAAACCTTGTTTCCAGTTGCTAACTACTCTGCCAAACATTAATTGTTCGAGATGAAATTTTCTAAGCTAGTATCTGCCTCAGGTTGATTTTTTTGGGAAAGTTTCAGCTAAAATTATTCAGCAGTTGTCTGAGAACAAGGTTAGAGAAAAAATATTTTTTCTTGCCTATGTCAACAAAAATTCTTCCCTCTGTTTCACTGAGAAGCTCAAGCAACTTCATGCTTTGGAGCAAGGGCTTGATATTTAGCAGGGGTTCCCCTGATGTTTGGGATTTACCTTTTGCCATTATCATGACAATATGCCCACATTTGTTCAAACTATTAACCTCCAAAAAAAAAATCCCAGTTTGCAAGTGCTCTGTAGAGACTTGTTAGAATTTGACAGCTAAATTCTACAAATGTTCTGTCTACACTGAGCATGCTTCAGTCCCACACTGCTACTACATGCCAATCACACTGTGCTTGTGCCATCCCACAGAGCGACTGAGCCTGTTCAATCCAACGGCTGGTGGTTCTGTGTAAGTCTTTCCCTGCAATTATTTCTCCCGCTGTTTTGGTGCAGGGCACTAGAATTGAGGGCAGGGAAGACTGTTTCTTTTGTGCTCTCAGTGCTCCTTGGTGGCACACAGGAGCAGAAGGAGGAAGAATCTTATGTAAATACAGAGACCTGAAGACTACAGGGAGGGAGGTTGAGGGGGTTATGGGAGCCAGAGAGGGGGAAACAGAAGAGGAGGGGGGTAAGAGCTGGGGCATGAGGATGGATATATTCAGAGTGGGAAGGGGGCAGGAGCCAACAGGGTGGTAGGCAGAGAATGATGAGGTCAGGAGTTCAAGAACTAGGGGAGAGCAGATGAATAGGAGGAGAGGGGGACATGGTCAGAAATTGGGGTGGGGACAGAAAGGAGGAGAGTGAGATAGGGGCTGGGGCCATGTGGATGGTGTAGAACTGGACAGAGATAGGCAGGGGGCACAGGGTCAGAACAGTCTATAACCTCTACAGAATACCACCCTTCAAAACCTGGAATTGCACCTAGGAGAGCCCTGAGCCTCTATATTTCTTTGTTATCAGCAAATAGCTATGATACCACTGGCAAAAAGTGTTTCTCATGCTAGTGGCTGGTCCACGTAGAAGATAATCTCTTACTGCTACCAGTTGCTCTATTAGCTCATGTGTTAGAGGTCTATGCTGTAGATCAGTCATTTTCAACCTGTGGTCTGTGGACCCCTGGAGATTTCCAAAGGGGTCTGCACCTCCATTTGAAAAAATTTAGGGATCTGCAAATGAAAATGGGTGGAACACCACTGCTGCAGATCTAAAAATCCAAATTGTTGGCCACTGTGTGTGTGTGTGTTCCTTGTTTTCTGGGTACTGTGAAACATCTGGGGACAGATCTGCAGAAGTACTGAGTGCTCACAACTACAACTAAAGTCTATTGGAGCTGTGCTGTAAACATGTAAATTGTTATAAAAACTCTAAATATTCTGAAAAATCAGGTCTGAGCTGTCACAAGTGGGACACTCAAAATTAGTGGACACTTTTGATAATTTTGACCTCAATTGATTTGTATCTCAGTTCCCCAGCTATAAAAAGGGATAATACCACCCCTCCCCCAGAGGGGTTTTGTGAAGAGAAATTCATTAATGTTAGGGAAGCTTTCAGATACTATGGTGAAAGCACTATAGAAACACCCAGGGCAGGGTTTGGATAGTATGTGGTAAATAAGGCTTGTGGCCACACACTGGAAGTGAAGATTAAAAAGAAATATTGAATAAAGATGATCTCATTCACTGAAGGAGGCAGGGATCCTGTGAAAAAATAATTGATCGTGTAATTAAAGACTGTATCATAATATATATGCACAAAGAGGGCCGAAGTAAGGTTGGTATTTCCAAACTTTTGAGTGTTTGACTTTGTAACCTTAACATTCTTTTCATTGAGGAGTTTTTGTTTGTTTGTTTTTTATTTTGTTTTGTTTTTGGATGTAGCATTTCTAACTGCACCTTCCCTATTATTTATTTAAGAAAACATTTGGATTGCTTTACATACCTTATGAAGTTAATTAAATAAAATTAAGGCTAAGTGTCATAAAACATGGTATAAACTTGTTAATGTCAAAGGAGATATTTAAAAACTACTATCATGATGTGTAAATTTGACACGTCAGTGTTTTTTTCCTAAGTTTATGTAGTAAATAACTTTTTTTTTAAATCCAAGCTTGTTTGTCAATATGATCTAAAATTTCCTCAAATTTGAAGCTTGATTAGAGTAAATCTATGCTTATTTTTAAGATAAACAATATCTTCTAATCACTAAGTGCAAATTTTTCAGTTAAGCATGATTTTTATATTAACATCTTTTAAAAATGTAAATGTTTGGGTTGTAACTATAATTAAAATACATACTTGAAACTGTATTCTCCTGCAATTTTAAAAAACTTGATTTCATTTTACATCTTGTTATAGCAGTTTCACTATAAGTTGCTGTGTACCAGCCTGCTGTCTATGTCTCCACACGTTGACCTTTGTTGTAAGATCTGCTATAGACATCACAAACTCTCACATCAATTTACTACAATTGGATGTGGCATCTTCCAGCTAATTTGATTTAGCAAGAAATGCACCTGGCTCTGTTTTTCCCTATAGAATGTTGAGGGAGTTCTGAGTTCTCCCAGATGCCATCTATCTGAGTAGCCCATGTGTTTTTCAAGGTCTAAGCAGTTTGTCTTCATCTCCCAAAATACAACCCATTACAAAAGGAGAGTAAGTGAATTATTTAATGTAAAGATAAATTTGATTGTAGGTGCAAAAAAAAATTCCTAAAATGCAGACAATTTTTTTTCCCTTCACACTTCAAAACAAACAAACGAAAAAAAACATTATATTGTTTGAATGAGGCAATACAGAGAGACCTTTTGTGGGGTGGTCTTCCTGATGTTTTTCAGATTATAGAGTATTAGGAACCAGACTATTCTGGTGGTAAGAAAATAAACAGGATGATCTAGCAGTTTTTTCCACTCCATACTGTTATAGCTTCTGTTGTTAACATATGATTTAAGTATACACATTTTAAAAAAGAAATCACTATTCTGAATTACATTTAAGCTTAGTGAAATTAGACAAATGAAATCACTGAGTGCAAAATGAATGTCATTTTTTTTTAAAAAGCCACATTATCTACCAGTGTAAACTTGTGAAGTCTGGTTGGCATCAGTGCCAATAACATTCACCAACAAAGAATTTGTCCCATAACATTATCACTCCAATATAGGGTTTTTTTTTGTTTTTGCATAAAGATAAATGGAGCTACAGACTATTTAAGTCAATAAACACATGGACATAAAGTGTTTAACATACATTAACTTCATTTCATTTGGTTGTGAATGGATAACCTTGCAGTACTGAGAGAGAATTCTGTGAATACTGTTTATCTAATCTGTGTTTGGCTCAGTGTTATAATTGTTGTATTTGTCAATTGGTTGATTGTACTTGGAGGAGCAATCCAATTCTACAGAAATGGAGAACCTGATTCTCCAAGCACCCAAAACTTCCGCTGAAGTGAATGGGAACCCAATTCTTATCCTGTACGATACAAGTAATTCTTATTGAAGTCAGTGGGAGTTACTCAGGGATTGCAAAGGAGCATCTGTGGGTGTCTATTGGAGAGAATCAGGTCCCAGATGTTTTGAGTGTCGACTCAGAACCCTGTGGAGTCGTACTGTATTGTATCACTGCAAGAATAACAAAATGTTGTTTAAATGATTTTTACACACATAATCAATTGTTCAGATGACTATGGTAGTGGTACTTTGAAAGTATTAATAACAAACCAGATTAATTTTACAGATGGATATGTTGCTGTACTTCATTAGAATCATTCAATCTAGCTTTACATAGACATGTAAAAAGAAATGCTACTTTCGAGATGGAGTTGGACCAACTGAAAATCTTGAATGATCTATCTGATCCTTCTGTCCATAGCTACAAACTCATGTACACAGAACACGTTTCTTAATTATTGAGCAATATTTTTTAAACATTTCAAATTCTGATGTAAAATATTAGACTATAGTGAAATCATTAGAAAGACACTTTCTACTCATTATGGAATCTAATTCAATTTTACATCCACAACAAAATGCCTAAATGATTTCTGGAAATGTTTAGAGTACGTTTGTTTTCATATAACTCAGCCTGAGAAATAAAAATTTCTGCTTTTGTTTAGGAAAACAAATACCCAAGAGTTTGCAGTGAAGTATGGGTAATGCACTGTTTCAAAACTATCTACAGCGGTCATCATTTTCTTTACAAACGTCTATACTTTTTTTCCTCATAGAATAATCTTTGCTGGTAATGGTTTCTCTTTTAAAACCATTTGTCTATAATTTCCATTTACTGTAGTGACACCTAATGGTGGGAGAAGAATTGGTCTCCTGCAGTCTTGTTTGCTGCTGAACAAAGAGGTTTCTGCATTTTAAACTAGTGGGGAATGTATGGATTGTTTCCCCTTTCCTCTAAGAGTAAACACTGACATTGCTGTGCTCTGGAAACCACCATTCAGCTGCAGGAACAAAGCACCTAAACCAGAGGTCTAAAACCAGGGCCTTTAGAAATCAAAAGACGTAGCTTTGTAATTTTTTTATAAGCTTGTAAGTGCCAAATAGCTGTTAGAAGTACATGGGGACAGTCATCTATTGTAGATTATCAATAATTTAAGTAATATATAGTAACTGTTCACAGCAGATGGTCATAAACTCTACATCTGGAAGTCTCATGCTCTGGGGGTTAACATTTGTGATGGATATTTTTTAATTCTAAAAGCTATCAGAAAGTGAGCTGTTCAGGTCAAGAATAAGTTGGCAAGTTATATGGCAAAGATGTTCAGAATTTACTTCTGTATAACAGGCTTATAAAATGCCTTTTTATGCAGCTAAGACCAGCTGGGCGAAAGTTAATCAGACAAATGCAATTATAGGAGGTGTAAGTCTTATTAATGTATTAGGAATTCTCAGGGTACTACTGGACCTTTCCAGATATGCTGCTGCATAATGAGAACAGGATAACCTTGATCAGGAAGCCAGTCAGGCTGATTTTTCCCTTCCCTCTACCCAATAATCTATGTAATATTTACTTGATGTGGATTGAAAGGAGTAATAGATTTAATAGGTTCCTGTTCAAATTCAGACAACACCGAGTTGATCTTCTATTTTGTAATAGATGCAGCCCAGCCTAAGTCTGAAATGACAGATTGCCAGTCAACTTTACTGGGAGCCTTTAGATACACAGCAAGCAACAGTCAGACCCTATTTGATTTTCTGGTGTAGTCAGGCATGCTTTAAGAGTGCAAAAGCAACTTGTATTCTGAACCAGCTGCGGCCCAAATAGAATCTTCTGTGCAAATTATTCTTACTATGGGCAGTAATAATCTGCATGAGACCTGGGGTAGCCAGCTCAGGGAATGTGTGTTTTTAGGCACATTGATTCTTGGACTCCAAGCCCAACCCCAGAATGCCCTCTATGCAGATGGATTGAAAAAAATTTCATTGTGAACTCCACAGGGAAAATCCTGGCCCCTGTAAGTCAATGGGAGTTTTCGCATTAACTTCAGTGGAACCAGGATTTCACCTTGTGGGTTTTGAGGGAGCCTATGGCAGGTCATGAGCTGTGCCCTGCTAGGCCAGCTCTTCTACTGCATACATATTTGCCCGGAGAGAGGCCTGAATTTGATCTACCTACTTGTGAGTGCCTACAAAAATGATTTTACATGATTGTTTTTTAAACTTTTACTAAAATACTCTGGTTATAGGTGAGCTTTCTTTGCTGTAAGTGTATTATTGATACAGCAGCCATGGGATCACACTTTACCCTCAGACTTCCATTGTAGATCACTGATATCTGAAATGATTTTCCATTACACGGGCTCCTCGTAGTCTTCATATGAAGCTGTTGCTCTGTTGGAATTCTTTCATTTCAAATCAAAACAGATCTACATGTCCTCCCCACTTGTAATGACACATTCCCTAAAGGAGGCCTGGATTGACTAAGGAGGCCTATTGTCCTGTTTGTGCATACACTCAGCTCCCATTAATCTAATTAATGAGAGCTACATGCCCAAACAGGAAAAAAATTCCAGCCAGTACAGGAAAAGTGATGCAATTTCTCTGCTCTCCCCCTTCCAAATGGAGATCCAAATGCTAAACCTAATGCTTAGTACCAACATGCAAATTTCTGGTGCAGCTTAGAAAATGGGGAGTATTTAAAATAATGGCTGCATTACACTTAATTGCGTGTGCAGCATTTTCATCACTGATGGATAAAACATAGGTAATAGTCTTTTCAGATTTTATAATATTCTTCATGTAACAGCTCATCCAAAGCTAAAGATCCTGATACAAATTTAAAATATTCTACATTCTACTTAACTCTTTCAGAACAACGTCTGTGAGTGACCTCCACTGAAAGGCAATTGTTTTTACTGGGTATGATGCAATACATGCTGGTTAAGTACGCTGTGTTTCACAGGTTGGTGAATCAAATTGTGCCTATGTGGATACACAAAAAGAGGTGAGGGTGTGAGGAGCTTTTCCTATTATAGGGCCGCCATTCAGAGACACGTAATCCATACCCCCTAGCACCTTCCCCTCTTCATTGGCCAGCAGAGCCAGCCAGCCAAGGAACGTGGAACATGCTACACCTTCCTAAGGATATTGGAGCTGGTGCATATCCCCTGTGTGCCTGGAAGCAACGAGAGCTGTTGTGCAGTCTGGTCCTGTGTTTTTGTGTCCTACAGTCACACACATGATTAGTCATAGGAGCAATTATCAAACATATTTCATCTAAACTGTTTGAAATCTGTAGTTTCAGAAAGAGACTGGTCCTAATCCTGCAGTTTTTACTCTCCCAAATAATTCTTGGAGCCAGTAGAACTACTTGCTTGCCAACAATGTTAGGCATCATTTTTGTGCTGATCTGTGTTATGTCATACATGAGACCAACATTTTTAATCTTTGTAGTTTAACATTAGTGACCTATATTCATAGTTGGGAATCTCACTATAAATTGAACTGCTTATTGATAAGCACCCAGATTTTACAATTTTGGGAAGGCCAATCTGGAATGGCAGACTGTCAGAAACCATGATGGTGGCTGGTCAGGTCCAGTGGTTGGCGCCATGGCAGTCATGCCCAGTGGTCAAAGCCAGGATCAGGAGTCCAGAGCAGGGTTGGAACAAGGCCAGAGCAAGTGCAGAGCTGAAGCATGACCAAGTTAAGGCTTGTGGAGTTTGTTACCACTATCAGGCAGGGGAGAATTCCAAGCCATGAAGTGACACTGAGCAGACTGAGGTGCTGTTTCTCCTGAGAGGCTTGTATTCCTGTCCTGGGAGTCACCAGACCAGCTCCTGAGTTGTAGCTTGGCAGGAACCTAATACAAGAATGACGCAATACATGTGGCTTTATCAGGCTCTAGTTCAGGGATGACTCATCACATTACACAGCTAGGAAGAATCACAGAAACCTCATCCTAGAACAGCAAGAAGGTGGCACATAGACCCTTATTCAGACCCCAAATCCCAAACACATGCTTAGAGTTAAGCACATGCTTAAATGCTTTGCCGAATTTGGGCCACAAAATGCCTAGGTTGAGACCCCTATATGGATTGACAATAGGAAGATGTAAAATATTGATCATGAGGCATATTGTTCCCTTCAGTAGTGAAAGAGTCTGCTGGAAACTCCACTAGGTTCTCCTCTTTGATTTTAATCAGCACGTTCTCCTCAAGGAGGAAGTGTTATATTGCAAGTGTTATACCATCCTTCTAAGGGGGCAGGAGAATGAAAGCTGTTTGGGCATACAGAAACGAGAAGCTGCCATAAAATGGAAGAGAGACTTGTACACACACCATACACTTCATAGAGAAAACACAGTTTACAAAATTGTACAACCACCACAGCATAACAAAATGTACACAATCCCATCTACTGCACTCCTGTGCAAGAGGGTGTTTGACAGGCTGCCATTTGTGCCTACCTCCCATTGGTTGGTTGCTTGTAGACTACATAGAGAGGGAGATATCACCCCCACCTATTGGCTTCTCCTTATTGAACCTTCCACACCTCTCCAGTCTCTCACACATCACCATGGGCAACTGTTTATTTAACTACTGTCCTGGTATTGAATCTAGAACATATCATTCCTGTGATATATACCTGGGGCTAATCACAGTGCCTTCTTATTAGCTTTTGCAGGAATATTGGGCCTGGAAAGAGTATTGTTCAGGCATGTATGACTAGGGCTTCATTTTTTATGGGGGGAGGGGTTATTAATTTCATGTTGGGGGGATTCATATTAGCAATTTGTGTTTAAGATAGATGTCAAAAAACTGAGGGTTTGGGGGGCTTTTTCTTTGTATATACTGTAATGAATAATCCCTTTGTAATGTTCCCTAGTGCACTTTAACATAGTACTGTTTCAAACTGCACTATGTTAAAGTGCACCAGGGAACCTTAAGTTGCACTAGTAAGGTTTACACACACCAATTAAGATGCTTTAAAAATCACAATCCCTCAGTTCTCATTACTGCTCCATGTAGACAAACCCTTAGACACAAGTAACCATTTCTGGTCTTTTCTTGGGTTTGTTGGATAAACACTGATTTCATTGTTGTTTTTATTTTATTTTGTATTGGGGGTGTTGCAAGGGTGTTTATTGGTTACAAGCAAAAATCTGAAGCTCTATGTATAATACACTGCATCAAGCTCAGAGTGCTGCAGAACTCTTGTAGGAATTATGCTTGAAAGCTTTGTGGAAATGTCTGTCTTAAGGAGGAATTTGAAGAATGAACTCCACAAAAGGAAGTAAGGGAGCACAATACAGTAACATTCTGGTAGAGCTTCAACTAGGCAAGTCTCCCAGGCTACTGCCTGCTCTTTGAGGTGTTCTTGTGCACATCTCCCATTAAAATCAATGGCCTATTAAAGTATTCAACCCAGGCATCCGTCATTGACTCACACTGGATCCTTCTCCATTGCTTACACCAAAAGCACCTAAAAGACAAGACACCAAAAAAAGGGATTAACATGGGACACCACTTAGAATTAGTTGAAATGACTGAATGAAATTGAAGAGTGATGAATGACCCTCAAAAGTTCAGAGAGTTTAGAGCACCAGGCATTGATTAGGGCTAAACCCAGGTCTCCAAAAATCATATCAATGAGCCAATTAAATAATTAATTGATAAGGGAAAGGAAGATTCAAATCTCTTTCCTTATTTCAAATACAAGGGTGTTTTTTTTAAATCATTTAATCAAAGAACAGCCCATTAATTTAAAAGCAATTTAGGAAACTAGGAAACCACCAGCCACTTGGTACTTTTTTTTTTTTTGCAACTGGGAGCTTTACTGTGGCACTGCAGCCCCCAGCATAGCAGCAAACAATATGATAGCTTCACTGGGGCTACCGTAGGTCACATGAGTGAGGTTATAGGCACATCTTCCTTGGATTGTGGCCATGTTGGATGTAATATCCAAGATATTGCAAAAAGATAGCCACTAGAATAGTTCAATGTTCTGTGTGTTAGGGCTGTATCACAGTGACTTTACTATGAAACTAGAGTTCACTGTTAACCAAATTTACAGAAGAAAAATCAAGGAAGAAGTCCACATAGTTTTAAATCAAACAACTGAGTAAAAAGGTGCGTAAAGTATGTTTATCTGTTAAGAAAGAGTGGGGGTGGGAATTTGGAGTGGAGTGGGGAAATCCAGGCCTGGGCTGTACTGACAAGCTTGGATGCATATCTGAACTGTCAGAGCCTCATGAGTGCACAAAATTTGGCTGGAAATCTCATTAGTAAATATTTTCTTGTGAGTTCTAGTAGGCTCATTTCTAAGTATCTGTTATCCTTTCTCATTGCATTTTGCCTCTCTCACTTGAAGGCTGACTCTGATAGAGCCAGAAAATGCAAATATGAAAAATGTCATTGTTAGCCACAGCAAAGAATCCTGTGGCACCCTTGAAGAAGTGGGTATTCACCCACGAAAGCTCATGCTGCAAAACGTCTGTTAGTCTATAAGGTGCCACAGGATTCTTTGCTGCTTCTACAGAACCAGACTAACACGGCTACCCCTCTGATATTGTTAGCCACATAGTTCACAACTTTCCAAAAGGTTCGGTTTGACTTTAGTTTGGGAAATGAGCAAAGGTTTAGAGAGGTTCCAGTTTTAAAATATATTTAACTGAGTCTTTTCTGAGAAGCAGATTTTAGTGGTGACTCTTTGATTTTGTTATTTGGAGCCCGCTGGTATCAGAGACTGGAAATCCTCAGCTGAAAAGAAGGTCAATGCGCCTCATTGGGGTGCCTCTGTAGTAGTAGTAATAATAAAAAAACAAATAAAACTAATTAAAAATAAGTGTATTTGCTGCAAAATTATTAAATTAAGGCTCAAATTCTCTCCTGAACAAAAATCAGCTTGGCTTAGAAGGCAGGGGAAATTGAAGGACTCAGGAATGATTCCCTAATTCTCAAGCTGCTCAATGACCAACATAAATTAGAGCAGTTTAGGGGCTGCTTTAATTTACATCAGCTTGCTGTAGTCCCCAAGGCACCACATGCCAGTTGAGAATTGGTGAAGCACAGGTGTTTTTGGTTAGCTTCCTTAGGCATTCTGCCCCAGGATAGAGAGGGCAGTGGGTGTAGATTTTTTTTTTTTTTACACCATGTGACAGCAGCCCCAAACAGGGAAATCTCAGCTAGCCAGTTGGAGCCAGTTATTGGCTATTTTGCACCACCTGAGCAGCACAAAGTGACTGGTTCTGGAGGCGGAAATGTAGCTGAAATCTTTGCACTCTTGTCGAGTAACGCAGTGTTAAGGCAGTTAGTTGTAAATGCAGGGGCTGCAGTGGGAACATTTACAATACTTTTCACAAAACCATGTTTGCACATACAATGGCTTGCAAATGATCCCCCATGACTCTCTTTATATCTTGGAAAAATTCTAAAGAGGTTTTTTTAATCGTTTGCATTTAGAAGCAATGTTATTTGTTCTCAAAGCTCTAACTCTTTCATGTAAAATTATTTTTGTGATCCAGATATAATTTGAACTTTTGGGAGGATGGGGGAGTTGGAACTTGGTATTTCTTTAAATTCCAGTTTCTTCCCATTGAGGAAATCATTTATTCACTTTGCTCATGAAATTGATATTCCAAAGGGCAAAGCAGCCAAAATAAAAAGATCTTGTTTCAAAATTCCTATCAATACCAAAAAAACCCTAAGAACATTCCCTGTTAGGCTGTATATTTAGAAAGAATATTTTAGCCTCTCTTTTCCCCTTGACTTTCTGAAAGTAAATGTAATGGTGCAGGTCTGCTGGATACACAAAGTCACAGGAAAATGGCAAATTTGTTTAGGGAATGCATTAGTGCATTTTTTTTACCTCTGCGTTCTTCAAAACTCAAAAAGCCAGTGCCAGATTTTTATTAGCTTTTGTTATTAACAATTTGAGACCAAGCAGCTGCAAACATTTTCTTTTTTGGGGTGTGAGTTAAGAAGTTGAAGAGAACTTCAAAAGATTATACAAGTGGCTAGAGACTTTTTTATGAAAAAGGAAAGATAAACCTAGAGTCAAGAAAAACTACAGAGCAACTAGGGCCTGATCCAAAGCCCATTGAAGTCAGTGGCTGATATTGTACACAATAGGAAACATAAATACTCAAGTCTCTAACGTTAACAAGTACAAATTCTATTATTTCATAGAACATGAATATGAATACTCGTTTTCATTAACCACACTTAAATGTGTTATGCTTTTGTGTTACATAAATTATTTAGCTAGTCAGCTTTGTGTGCTTTTAAATAATGATATATTTTCTCACCAGTATTCCTAATTAGGCATATATTATGTTGTAAATGTATTATTTGTCACATATTTAAGGCTTTGTAGTTAATTTGACTTTGATTACATATATTATGTAGTGGAATAACAGTACCTGAAATCTCTTCACTGACCATTATTTCCAGTAAAACATATTTGTTTCCATTCCCTGCAATGTAATAGAGGCCTTTTAACTCACATGACTTATAATTAAAAATGCAAATAACAAAATGACATTCTCAAATTTGGACAAAGAAGGGCCTGATCCAAAGCCCTTTAAAGTCAATGGGAGTCTTGCTGTTGACGCCAATGGGCTTTGGATCAGCCCCGAGTCCTTAAAGCTTAGGCCCACATTGAGTATGTAATGGAGGATAGCAAAAAAATTAAGTTGTGTGCGTGCAGAGAGAGAGTCATTTGATTTTACTAGGAAAAAAGGAGAAAATATATATGTAAGACAGGCTGCATTTCTGAATATTTTTTTTAACAAACATGTAGACATAAAATATTATATCAGAAAAAAATCCTGTCTTGTGTTGTTCTGGAAAAACTCTAATAACTTACATGAAACAAATATATTTGGAGAAAATGTGACTTTAGTCATGTTACATAGGACCTGATCCTGCAGACCCTTATCCGTGTGACTGGCCCCACTGTCCAATGGGCTATCTGAGTAGAAATGGACTATTTCAGGTTTGCAGAATCAGGCCCATAGGCAATGAGAACATTGCATAGCTAGATAGATCTCATATTCCTACACCCTTGCTGTAACTTGTACCTAGGGCATTACAGACCTGATATGTTTTGCAATTAGCTTTGTTCTATAGCTCACCACCAGTTTGCTTTCCTCAATTTATTTTTATTATGGACTGTTTTTCTGAACTACAGAGATCACATAATCAGAACTATATATTGTAATTTTTTTTCAGAACGATGCCTTGTGTTGGTCAATTATGTTAATGAGAGAGAAATCTTCAAATTGGTAGCTAATGACCCTTCAAAGTAATACGCATGTTAGCAAAAAAGACCATGTTTGATAATTTTCTTGAAACTTAGCAAACAGTTAGAGTCCTCTGATTTCAAGCACTGTATCTGTATTAAAAATAACACAATATCATGTAATTCCTTCGTATTTTCTTCTAGCACAAGCGGGGAAAAAACACATTCCCTAATATATTTTATGGGTACACTCTCTTTGTAATATTTCCTTTGCAAAGGTCCTGTTCATATTTGTATCTTATTACTTTTCTTATACTGGATTTATTGATAGTTTCTAACAAAAATATGATTTCAGTATATTTACTGAACAAAACTCGATATAACAGCCTCCAATTCAATTTTTTTCATCAGAATGGAGAACAATAAAGAACTTAAAGTCCTCAGTTCAGACACATAGCATCAAAAAACCCTATATTGTTAAACGAAATAACTCAATAACAAGGAAGTGATAGATATTACTTAAAGAACAACATTAGCTTTGTTTACTTTCTGTGTTTCTAATAATCTAGACTATAACTTTGAGAATTACAAATATTTTGCTACTGAAACATGTATAAATACAATCATATTCTGTAGATGGGTAAAAATAATGACCATACACTAAGAAATACTTATTGCCTGTTGTTGCTGTTAATTGTCATGCTATATATTCCATGATGTGATTCCACTGGAAAAGAAATCTTATCACAAAGCTTTTCAATAATATTTTGTAATTGTGTCAGTCTTTTTTGTAAGTTAATCATATTTGTGCTTTTGGATTTTTGCTAAGAGTTTATATTCTGCATTTGTAATTGCTTGATTTTGAAGAACTGTTAGAGGGGTTTTGTTTTGTTTGTTTTTTTACATTGACCATTAGGTAACGGTTCGATTAAATAACTCTTGGTTAACAGTAGATTTTTAGTTTAATAGATGGATCTATTCATTATTTACTTGTTTTTATTCTCTCATGTATTGCCTAGTGATGATTATAGTTGTTTTAAAGATAATCCTTACTTATTGTATATTGCATCATCCAAATATATTGTAATGATTTTAGATTTTCCACCTAAATTACAGGGCACTTTCCACTGAAAATGGTAAACAATATTACAAACTTAAAAAAAAAAAAAAGTAATCTGATTTCTGGGAAGAGGGAACCCAGTGAAAGATGTGTGCTTTTATAAGGATGGACAATGGAAAGCAAAATAATAACTCCTAACTTTGATTGTTCAAATATATTCTGCAATACAGAGAGCTGCATGCAAGCTGGAGCAGGCATGGGGCAGGAAGGTTAAGTAGAAGAGAAGGCACAATACTTCAGATTGGCAGTAGACTGCAGCAAGAATAATCTAATCAAAACTAAATTCAATTATCTAGTCCCAGGGCAGGCTCCGGGGACTGCTGCACTGAATGCTAGCAGAGCTCCTCCTAGACGTTTTTCCCCAGTCAAACTCATATGATGAATGCAGATGAAATTTGAAATATGAAAATCTGAAATAATTTATGGAAGTTGTCAGAAATTTGGCCTGCTTGTGGTGTAATTTCCTCTGAGACGAGGCAGGCTGGCTCATTGCTGCTAGTCTCAAAGCAGTTGCTGGTCTTCCAGTGGATGGATCAACCCTTTAAAATGCTCTTCCAGACAAATTACAGCTCATTACAGACAGCCTTGCACCATGCCATTATGTCAGAGGAAATCTTTTTTCATTTGCACAAATTTGCTTGGAATTCTCATATTTATTTGAGCATCCATTATCGAATCTGAACATTGAATTATCCACAATTATTTTCTGGGTAGGCGGATGTTTGTGTATATGGAATAGATGGTGACTGTTTAGTTATAAAAATATTATAGTGTTGCTGAAAATCCTACATCTTTTAAACCACTACATTTATGTAAAGAATTGTTATATATATCTATAAAGAGGTTATTTCCTGTAGATATTCATTTATAAGATGTATTTACTTTCTGAGAAGAATCTTATGGAAAACAAGTCACTTGGCAATGACTGATTCTCTGTTCTTTGTATTTATCACAATTAGAACTTCTGTCTGTGCATATATAATTTGTATATAATCTGGCCCTGTATGAGACATCTCTGACTGTTATTTACTTTAAATTACATTTGGTAATGAACATGCTGTCTCCATTACTGCAGTACTCACATCTTGTACAGCCCCCACCTCTTCTTTGCTACACTTATATTAATATACCTATTTTAAAAGTAAAACTAAATGCTAACATGGGTGGGGAGGGGGGCGGGGAGAGAAAATGGTTATTGGCCTGATCCTGCAGTCCTTAGTTGAATTAAATAAATAAATATTTTAAAACTAACATATAATTGTCTCTATTGATTATGCTTCCAGTAGCCTTGGCAAATATTTACAATGACTTACTTAAGTACAGTGTAATATTGTATTGATTTGTTTGCTGTTGAAGGGCCTGATTCTGAAAATAGTTGCACAGATGAGTATCTGTGTTCATATGACTAGTCACATTGAAGCTAATGTGGATACTCACATGAGTAATACTGCTTCTGTGCCTATTTTTAGGATTGAGGCCTTAGATTCAAAGATTAAAAATAAGGTTGTAGGAATGGCCGTACTGGATCAGACTAGTTCACCATCTACTCCATTACCCTTTCTGACAGTGGCTAGTACCAGACACTTCAGAGAAAAATGCAACAAACCCTATAGCAGACAATTATAAAATAATTTGCCCATAACTAGCCCCAGTCACTTAGTGGCTGATTTATACTTGAAGTCTGAAGGTTTTATCCCTTCTTTAAAATAATGTTGTTTAATCCTGTAACTCATTAGCCATGTCAATTTCTAACCTGTTAAAAAAACCCATAAAGCTCTTGGCCTCAGTTATATCATGTGGCAATGAGTTCCACGAACTAATTATGCGTTACATTGAAAATTGATAAAAGGATTTTTTAAATACCTCAATTTTTAAAAATACTTTTATCTATTTTATCTGCCTTTCAGATTCATTGAATGTCTCCTTGTTCTTATATTATGAAAAGGGGTAAACAGGAGCACACAATTCACCTTCTCATTACCATTCATTTTTTTTATCTACTTCTATCATCTCCCTGTCATTTCTATGTCTCTTTACAAGGAAATCTCTTCAAATCTCTAATTGTTTTAGAACCCCTTCTATTTTTTTGCTGTATCCTTGTTCAGATGATTTAACCAGACTTGAGCACAACATTTAAAGTGAAGGCATAGCATTTATTCATACAATGGCATGATAATATTTTCCATATTATTTCTTATTCCTTTCCTTATGCATCCTAACATTTTTTTTTAACCCTGCTGTTTATGCATATTGTGTAGATGTTTTCACGGCGCCGTTCGCAGTCATGCCCAATTCTTGCCTTAGTGGTTATGCCTTAGTGGTTTGTTTAGTTAGAACCCAGTTCTGTGTCTGAGAAGTTCAAGTGATTCCTTCCAATGTGCATTTCTTTACATTAGTCAGCACTAAATGTCACCTACCATTGTGCAGCTCATTCACCAAATTTTGTTGGGCCCTTCTGAAGTTCCTCATAGTCTTCTCTTGTCTTGACTAACCTAAATAATGTGGTGTCCCCTGTAAATGTTGCCAGCTCATTGTTTTTTAATTATCTGAAAGAGGAGACAAATACTTCAAACATACCAATCCTACTACAGAACCTTAGGAGACTTCACTTTTGCCATGAGGAAAATTGACCATTTATTTCTACTTTTGACTTCAGTCCTTTAGCCAGTTTCTAATCCATTGGCAGTTCTTTAACTGTCTTCCCGTGATTATTAATTTCCTCTGAATTTCTTATGGGAGTCTTTGTCGAGATAATTAACTGAGCTGGTTCTTCTTTATCCAGCATTTTATAGACATGTTCAAAGAATTCTAATAGATTAGAAAGGGAGGATTTTTCTTTCCAGAAGCTCTGCTGGTTTGTTTCTGTCATGTCATATGCACCTCGGTGTTTTGTATTTGTCGCTTTAATTATTAAACCAGTTTACCTGAAACAAAAATAAAGCTCATTTTTTGCAGTTCTCTGAATCATTCCCAGTGGCTTTTTTAAAGCTATGTACAAAATTTGTTACCTTCCAGACTTCCCGCACTCTGATTACTCCTTAAAATAGCCCTTTTTTCTTGAAAGAGAATAGATTTGAAATACATGTGCAGTGAATTCAATGATGCTGAGAACAGCAATACCTGTTGTTTTATTGTAATACCTTAAATTGAATTGTAAACCAAGAAGAAATCATTTTGCTGCGACCTGAGCTATTTATGTTAAAGATACATAATGCTATTAGTACTTCAAACCCTAGAACCACAAAATCATTAAATTGAAAAAGCTGCGAGCTATTTTATATGTCCTACATTTACATTTTACTCATAATAAATATAAATTGAAATAATTCCCTTTTTAAAAAAAGACAGTAGGAAAAGTAATTATATGAGAATCATGAATTGATGCTTATTAGCCTCTCTACATCTTTTTTGTGTTATAAGTTTAGAAATTGTAAGTAAAGTCACTTTTTTTTCTTTCACTAGGTTCATCATGATGGAAAAAGCAATCGCAAGAAACAGGTAATTTTATTTAAATATTTACATTGTTTCCTTCATTTTAGACAGCAATTGCAGGGCTAGAATAGGTTGCAGCCTCTCAGCTTCCCTTTGCTGCTGGAAACTTTGTAATAGCACTTAAAGAAAGAAAGAAACTGGGTAGGAGATTATTGCTTTCATTGTGCTATTGAATATATGTATTATATAGTCACCCTATAGATTGACACAATTAATTGAATGTGGGACAAGACAAACGTTGTATATGACAGTGGGGTAGTATTGAAAGATGACCCCATATCTAGAAGGCTAAGAGTTATGGATCCATTGATAGCTGTTACTAGCATTTTAAAGCGTGGCTGTTAAATTTTGCCTGCTGCCTTCTGGCTGCTGGCTTGCCTGTCTGGGCAACAGAGCATTTGAATGGAACTGCAGGCAGCTTTGGAACTTTGTTCTTCTTTCATAATAACTGACCACTGACAGGAGGAGCCTCTGAAACAAGCCCCACAGAACACTTCACAGCTAATCTTTGTTGCTTATTTCATTGACTGCACTTTTGTTGTTAAAGCTACATAACTAACTGAGAACCTTTCAAACTGCTACATATTGTGACACAGCTGGAGAAAAGTGCCCATGTGCATAGAAAATATTGTAAACAAAACTGGGAGTTCCAGTAAAACATTCAGTACACTCTCTATGGAGATAAGGTACCCAAGTTTTGACCTTAGTGCATTAAGTTAGTTACCTTAATCCATATTTAGACACCTAGCAACAGTGGTGGCATCACATCTATGAATATCAGGTCACTTTTATTTAGGTAACTAAATTTGGATCTGAGTAACTTACTTCAGTATCTTATCTGGAAGATGTTGGCCTAGGCTTGCTTGCTTTCTTTCTTTCTTTCCTTTTGTATCTAATTTTATATATATATATAATGGTTGTAGTGTAGTATTAAGGTTTTATTGTCATGAATATGGAATGACTGCATTACTCACATATAGCAAAGCCAACAGTGAGTTATGCCAGTCATCACAAATAAGAGGCCATTAAATCTTTATACCACAGCATACCTTCATGCATTCCACATACATCATGTATTTCACAGGGAAATTATTTTAGCAATGTTTCTGAGAATTTTTTTTAAAGCTGTCAGAACTGTTTTCCCCATACCTCTGTCTACATCAGTACCATGAGTCCATCTGTGCAGGCCTCAAAGGGAGAGAAAAGTTATAACTGCTAAATCTTAGAAAACTCCCAAAGTACCTGAATTTGCTTTTCTGTGTGTAATAAAGTTGCAATGTTAGGATCTGACATGATCTGTCCAGGCTGGGGAAAAAAGCCTTAGACCATTGTAAAGTTATGGATTCCTGGCTGTCTGCAGATAGAGAACAGATTCAGAAAGGTGCTTAAGAATGAATCTCACTAAATATGAGTAGTCCCATTGACTTCACAGGGTTAAAAATGGGCATTGCTGAATGGAGACCATAAAGTGTCATTTCTACCTTAGCTGGTCATGAGATGTTGGTTCTTCAGCAGATCCCTAGTCCAGGACTGAATATTGCTTATTGTGGGTACCAGGACTGTATAATTTCACATTGGGCGATAGTAAGAAGTATTTTTTTTAACTATAGGCTTTTTTGAAGCTACCCAGTTTTGGAATATTAGCTGTAGTCCTGGTAGGGATGGATTGGTGGGCAGAGTGCAGGTTAAACAACCAAGTGCACGATAAATGGAGTTTCACATGACTCTGAAGTTTATTACAGTGATATTGGCTACACACACATATATTGGTACAGACAGTTATCTCTATGATTTAAAAGATACTTGCACACTTATGGCAACCTATAAATAAACATTTTCCTTGTCAATAATGATTATAAATAATGAGTCTGCTCTTTCTTTATTCTGGCAAAATCCATGATGAGGATAGGAAACTTATGTATTCCTCTGTGCAGTTTCCACCATATTACTCTGTCAGGAAGTGGGTGGGCCTCCCAGAATGTCCATTTTCCCCACCCCTGAATCCCCTGGAACTGGGGAGTGGTTTGGTCACTTAATTTTGTGTATCCTCTGGGATCCATGCAGATAACAGAGATATGTGGAGTCCCTGTGCCTTTGCAGCTTCCTGGGCCCTAGTTGGCCTCTGTAGCAACACTTTTCTCATGGGAGTTGTGCATGCATAAACTCCTCTGCTGGTCACTGCCCATAATTCCCTGTTATCCCTAACCCTTCCCTTCCCCCTTTGCGTGTGTGAGGGAGACAAACACTTAGCACAGAGAGATGTCAAGTAAGACAATGCGTTAATTAAGTTATTGAGAGATTCTGCACAGGACCATGGTTATAATACAGAAGAAAGCAGCCAAGCTCCTGATATCACCCACACCCACCCATTTCCTATTTGTAGAGCATCTGCAGAAGATTTTCTGTGGGTGGGAGGGGAGATGTACTGTGGAGCTGGCATCTCCCCCATCCACTTCCATGCCCTTTCCAGCAGGATCCATTAAATATGGGTCTTCTCAGCTTGCAGAAGGTGGAGAGGGGATGATCCGGTGCAATAGTTTTAACCATAATAGGAGGAAACCTGGTTTGGTTGTTAGAGCATTGGACTAGAAGACTTAGGTTCTGATCCCTGCTCTGAGATCCTTACTTACTGTGTGACCTTAACAAGTGAGTGTGTCAGACTGATGGTTAGTTCACAAGTAGCTCCTGGTTTGGGGTGCCTGAGTTTAGCAATAGTTTTGCTATTCAAAATGTTGGCCTTAGCCTTGCTATGCCTCGTTTTCCATATATGTAACATATGGCTAATACCACCATGCCTACCTCACAGGGTTGTTGTGAAACTTAATTGGCTAATGTTTGCGATGTGCTTTGAGCTCCTCAGAAGGAAGGTGCTTTATAAGTGCTAGATAAGATTGCTTCGTTACTGTTAAATTATTAATGAAATATAAAATGCACTGAGATCCTTGGATCTAGGACACCATAGAAATGCAATGCAATGATGTTATCAGTGCTAAAATAAAGAAAATGTAGAGATAAAAGCAGTTAGATCAGACACAGTTCCTTGTAGGAAAAAAATACAGTATTTAAAATGACAACGAATAGTTTAAAAATTTCCCTTTCCAATGGGATGTCTCCTTTCATGTTCATGAAATAACTTGCAATGTACTAATAATTTCAGTTAACTCACTGACTTCCTTTGCCTCCTATTTTTAAAGCATTTTATTATTACTTTGCCAGATAACAATGCTCAGGAGTGTTCTATGTCTGTTCTGTTCATATTTCTTAATAAAGCGGCTCTATTATTTTTTTCCTAACTTCCTGGGGTGCAGGAAATTTTGCATCGTATACAGTTAAATATTCTGTTAAAGCAAGACTTCTCTTCCCATCATCTGCAAACTATGGGCCCGATTCTGAAAACCTTACTGGCGTGAGTAATCCCCTGGAAGCCTGTAAGGGGCTGCTCATGTGACTAAGGGTTTGTAAGGTGGTTCCTGATAGATCTTGGCCAAATTCTGATCATTTTACTCATGCATATAGCCCCGTTGAAGTTGAGGGGGATTACTTAAGTGAGTAAGATGGGTCAGATTTAGCCCACTGACTTCAGTGGAAATTTTACCAGAGTAAGGGCTGTGCGATTGTTCCCAAAGTAGATAATTTAAAGACAAAGTGATAGGGGCAAACTGTAGAAATGAATAGCCATCCCTTTCTTAGGAGCTGATATATTGTTTTGTCCAATTCTAGGCCTGTTTAATAAAATATGTACATTAATTATGCATTTTAAACAGTATTGAAGAAAACACATGCAGGCATGGATATGTTGCAACAAATATTTCCAAAAATGTCCTTTATTGAGAAATATAAAATGATACAATTACCTTACTTTTGCACAGTGCTTTTCATCCCAAAGGATCCCAGAGCAGGTCTGCTGCTCTTGGCCTTGTGTATTCAAAACAGTATTTCATTTGAAATGGAGTGGTATACATAAGGACTACAAGATAAGTCCCTATATTGGGCTGTTTCTAGCCATTGATTTGGCCATATAGCATCTCTGTTCCTATAGAAATCACTTTGCCCATTATTGAAATGCATACCTAGGGCTTAATCTTGCAAATACTACTCAGGATTGTGCTTCAATGGGACTCCTCATGGGAGTAAGCATTCTGCTCAGCAGGGAGTGTTTATAGATCAGGCTTTAGATACCAAGGGCTGGTCTACATACACAAGTTTGGTTTTTTTAACCAAATTAAGCAAAATTGACATTGATCATTCTTCATTCAAAATAAATGCGTCCGAAGTAGGGGTTTGCACTGATTTAACTAAATCAGTTTGTACACTGTCATCCAAGCATGACCTATTTGGCACTTCTTTTAAACTCCCTTAACCCTTCAGTTTTATGTTAGATCTGAAAGATGCATTTTCCGGCAGTACAGTACCCTAGCACCAAATACCCTAGCACCATGCTGGCACATGCATTCAAAGGGAAGAATGCCACTAACTGATTCACCATCATCACATCACTTCCTATAGCCTCTGGAGTTTTCTTGAAATATTGGCCTGGCCTCCTTTTACCTTGGGAGAGCTGAGGCGTTCACAGCTCCAGGAGATATAGCTCAAACTTTCCTGTACAATAGGCACCCAAACATTTTGCTCAGCTCCTTAAACAGATGCATATATTTAAATCTGCCCTCTTGTACTTTCAGCAACAATGGTTCTTGTGCGTCTCTCTAGAAAGAGACACCCTTGGGCTGTATGTGTGTTTTGTTTTAATTTCAGCATCCTTGTGCCTATGTAATATATGTAGATATGATTTTAAAGGCATTCTTTTCTTTGCTAAATAACGAGCTATTCTAACAGGGAGTGGAGACCGTCATTAATCACCAAAATGTTCCCCTGGTAAATTACCAACTGGACCACGCACGTGTTCCAAGGGGGTGGGGGGGAACCCAGCTTTGTCCAGCGCTAAAGATGCTGCGAACGTTCCGTTTGTACTTTGACTCTCTTCAGGCTCTTTTCTCTGTCCCCCTCCGGCTCAGCCAGGTCCCTGGAGCGAGTGCCCTAGTCCCATGCTGTGTTCTCGGGCAGCTGGAGCTCAGCCCTCCCTCCGCTGGAGGGGGGGGGGGGTGCGTGTGTGTGTCAGATACGTCCCCTTTCACCCTCCTCACTTCCTCTCCAGCGCTCTCCTGCTTCAGGCGGCTGGTGGCTCAGTGCACAAACTGATTAGGTAACAACAGAGCACCTTCCCTCCCTGTTTTCTCTCAATGCGTTTGGGCCACGGCTTTTGAAGGAGCCCAGCCCTGCCACTATCCAGCCATTATGACGGGATGTATGGGGCTTTATCCGGGAAAAGCTCAGCCTTGCCCCTGGCTTCATCAATCATTTAGACCAGTTCAAATCCCCTTCATAGTGTTCCGCCTCATTAAACCCATCCAGGGGCACTGAAGAGAGGCTGGATAGCCCCAGAATGCCTGTACACTCCTTCTCACTAGCTGATAGCGCCGAGATGAAAAAGGCCGCAAAAACATTAAGGAAAAGAATCGCGTAAAAAGCATTGCGCTGCTATATCGACTGACTTCACATATTAGCCCAGGCCGCGAACCTTTCCAAGGTTCCTATGATTACAGCTGGGGTAGTGAATTGAGGACTGCTTCACACACTCCGCCTGGAGCTTAATTCTGTAAGATACTCCAAGGCCTCAGGGACTCTCCCTAGAAAAATCTAGGCTCTTAGAATGAGTGTTGTGTCTTCATCTTAAAGCGTGGGTTAACAAACAAGCGCATTTTGCTGCGATTGTCGGGGGATCTGAAAATTGGAACTACCCTTTCCCTTTCATTTTACCAGCTGCCCACATTTTCCTTGCTTTTGTAATACACTGTGTCGCCGGTATCAATGGACCGAGAGTGTTTTCCTTAAATTGACAATATAGATGAGCTCTGACTCCTAATATTACAGTTTAAAAAAGAGAGAAGGGTTCAAAATGCTGAATATATATTTAAACAAATCTGATTTATATATAGTTATGATCTGTATTCTTAAATTACAGATTCTTCCGGGGCAACATTTAACTTCTTTACATCTGTTTGACAAGTAAAGGGAATATGTGAACACATACATTAGAGAGAGAGATTAGTGTACCTGGTCCATTTAAAAAATGTATTTTTCGAGCATTTAGCAAGAAAAACAGAACAATAACTACGTGCCGATAAATTAATTTTTGTAATAAAATTTTCTGATATGACGGTTGCATCACCTCAAAAACTATTTTTTAACATGTAAGTGCAGCCTTCTATAATCACTTAGAATAGTACTGAATTAACTAAACCTAAATGCCACCGAATCCACAAAATACCTTGGAAATGTAGAAGTCAGTTACACAGTTATAGAAATCCTAGAAAAATACTTTTAATAAGCCTGATCAAACCCAGTCAAGTCGTTCTGCTTATAATGTGGGCGGGGAACGGAATCATTCTCCTAAGTGAGGCAATTTAATTCTCAAACGTTGACATTTACATTTAAAACAAAGAGGCGTGAGGTACATTAGCACCTTCCCCTTTGATATGAATAATAAAAATGGCATTATTACAAAAAGAGAAAGTGTTAAATGTCAGGAACCTGGGTAGGATTTTGAAAGGCAATGCACTGAATCCAAGTCTGTACTTTAACTTTTTTAATAACGATTTTTCTGTGCTGTAAACTTGCACCGAATCCTGGAGGAATTACTAAATCAGATTAAGGTTATATTTTGCAACAGACTGGATGGAGCAATAAAGGAGAGAGCGCGGAAATGGGACTTCACCCATCAATTAGATCTCTATTAGCAGCCGATGCAGGCTTCACCACAGGAAATGTCACATCCCGGCATAAGCAGCCCCTTTCACTTTCTCCTGAAATTAAACAATTCTTCATGCTCGCAGATTCAGCGCAAACAACCCTTTTGTTTATTCGAGTGCGTGCGTGTGTTTTAACTGCACCTGCTTGCTCACCAAAATAATAAACGAAGACGCGCATGAGATCCCAGTGTGAACAGGTTGCTTGAGACACCTGCGCAGCACACCCGTCAGCCCAGCACTGAAGACGAGGGGTTGGCGTTATTAATATGAAAAGGGGTTATTATAGTCATAAACTGGCTTCGGTTAAAGACGATTACCAACACAATGGACAATATTTTGAATAGCACTTCGGCTCATCTGCCTCCATAGATCATATCTGCCAAAGCCCAACCGGTTTGCTGGCTCTGATGGTTTTGTGTCACGAAAATGTCAGGGCGGGGGAGGGGTGTTAAAAGGTTCAGCAAAATGTAAGAGAGTCAGCGGCTGGATTAATTTATTTCATGTATTCGGAGGTTATTTCAGCGGCGTCTGAGTCAGTGTGGACGGTAAATAAAGAAGCCCGTATCCGCGTGTGATCCTTAAATATAACCGCAGCAGCGCAATGGGCTTGGTACATATTAAGGAAATAAATCACCGTGTCACTTCCTGAGCCGGTCGCTATGGGATTACCAGGACGGCACCTTTCCTACCCCCCCGTGGGCCTAGGACCCGGCACCTTGCTCTCGGTGACAGGGCAGGGTGGTTCTGGTGTCCGTGCTTGCAGCGGAGCCAATGCAAGGCCCTTGGTGGCGTGTGGGCTGCAGCACGGGAGCGCTCGGGCTCTGCCGCCGGGCTCCTCCCTGGAACCAAAGGTTCCATCAGCCGGGAGTGAGGCTGGGGGCGACACGGGCCTTTGGGCTAACTCGCTCCCCCCCCCCCCCAGCTCTCTGCATTTGCCCAGGAGCGAGAAAGCAAAGGTGCAGCCTGCGGGGAACGCGCCAGCAGGGGCCGTGGCGAGCGGGCGGGCGGGATAAAGGGAGCTCTGTTGCTCTCCTCCTTGTTCTTGCGGCTGCTCCATTCAGGCTCCGAATTCAAATGGCTCTTTACAGGCCAGCCCAGCTGAACGTGGCTCAATGCCTGAAAGCTGCCGGGCTGCCGCCGCGGACATGCTCTGCGCCGCCTGATCGGATAATTGTCATAATGCGCTTTTATGTAGCGCCAGCCTCCTCCGGTGAGGAGCCCGCGGCGCGGCTGAAAGAGGCTTTGAGAGACCGGGGAGCGAGGCTGCTGAGAGCGGCGAGCCCCCCGCCGGAGTGAGTGGCACCGAGTGCCCCGGCCAGGGCGCGTCTCCCGCCGCAGCCCCTTGTCTCCGCGCCCTTCCCCTGCGCCTGATTAACATGCACAGGCAGTACGGGGCTTGGCCTGCAGCCGCCGCGGCACTCGGGAGCTGGCCAGGGCCCGGGTGCAGGCTCGGCCCAGAACGACTTTCCCCAGCCCCGCGCGCAGCCAGACACACCCGGCTCGGCTGCATTGCGGCTGGCTGGACGCGAGCCCGGCAGAGGCGGCCCAGGGCCTTTGGGTCCTTTCACCTCCCGCCAGCGCAGCAGTGACTCCGGCCCGCACACGCCCGTGTGACTTGTTAGCACTACGAATCCCTCATAGGGCGGTATGACGGATCCACAGGAGCAGAGCAATGCCGATTGTGGCTGCACGTTGACATAACACGGATACATTTATCCGCTCATACTTCTGCGTTTGAAAAACCAGGGATTAGGCAGATATTGGACAGTGTGTACGAGCCCACGGGATCCTAACGCCAGGCTCGCGAACACGTTCCAGATACGTATTTACAGGATAGTCGGGAATGATTTGCACTTACATTGGGGTGAATTATTTACATTTTTAAACGAATCGGATAGGTTGGAAAGCTCATAAATATTTACACGAGCGGGTAAAGAATCAGCATTTGAATAAGGAGCCTTTTAAAAATTATGAAGATGATGGTTCTAATGGCTCAGAAAGCCCATTTAAAAAAATGGATATTGTTTTTTTTTCTTAAAATCACAGCAGGAAAAGAAATACAATCACAGCAATACCTAAACACCTTCCTGTAGAATAGCAGGTATATAACCCACAAGTGTGATGTTAAATAATACAGATTTTCTCCCTAAAATGCTAGAGATATTTTCATAACGCCCATTAATGTTGGTAGGAATTATCTGCGCGTAGCACAGGATGAAAAATAGACATTGTAAAAGATATGGATTTTTTAAAACCCTAACTAGGTATTTTTGCAACCGAGGAAACAATTTTTGCGTTTAAAAAAATGCCCGTAATTTTTTGTTTGTCATCAAGCCATCTCCTAGTATTTCATTTCTGGAGGAGACCAGATCCCAGACCAAGCCTGTGGCAAAACTCCCACTTTCAGCCGCCTGAGTAGAGGCTGTAGGTTTAGGATTTTCCCATTTTGTTTTGGTCGCACATTGCTCAGAGTTCCTGTGTCAAGTGTGTGTGTGAGAGAGGGAGTGCCCGGGAAACACAAACACAAATATCAGCACTGAGATCTTTGGGTTTATTCAGGTCCATTCAAATCTCTAACACAGCTTTCCTGCTCAGAGAGGCAGAGGAGCTCAGCTGATATTTTTATTCAATGTATTCCCTCCGCCCCCACAAAAAAATGGCTGGGATTTTACTTGTGTGTTTAAGGGAAAGAAAGCTAACACTGAGCGGTAAGTTTCAGAGTCACACATTCAGTAGGGCCAACGAGAGGCCTGATCTTGCTCACTTGAAAGTCAACAGCAAAACTCCCATTTACTTTAAGGAAATCAGTAGCCCCGGCAAAGTGTGTACACGTGAATGATTTAGCCTGTTCTGTATATGGATTACATATTCCAAGGGTGTTTGATTGAATGCTGTAGTGGTTAGAATAAACCCAGCTGCCTTTATTATTTCCCTAGTTGGCACATACATGTACATAGACCGTCATATGTACGTGTGTATCTGGGACACCACACAATACTTTGTTACCCAGTCTATCTGTCCTGCAGTGCAAAGCTTCCTCTGATTTTAGTGGGAGTTTTTATTTGGCCCTTACCAGAAATAGCTCCCTGGTTTTGTAAAGTGGCACATGATTTTCAAACAGATAACTTTCTTGTTCCTACATCAATGGCCATTTGAAACATGTGATAATACAATATTTTAATATCCAGTTGCAAAAAATGCAGCTCAAATATTTTTTAACTTGTGGGGAAAAAAGATCATTTTTGTCATATTCAGATGGAATTTTACCAAACTTTCCCAAAAGATTCGCCTTAGAGATGAGAATAAGCAGAGATACTGGCCACACCAGGATTGGTTTATTACTCCATTTAAGAGGGGGTGGGGGGCGGCGTATAAAGACGTGATGTCCATGAAATCCTAGTGTGTGAAAAACCTGCTTAGCCTCTTGGCAAACGCCAACCACTGGTGAGTGGAATGGAGCAATTCATTTTAAATTCCTTATAGCAGTGCCTTTAAAATATATCCCTGGAAAACAAAACATTATTTTCCTAGTACTGAAAAGGGGCCCATAACATAACCATGCTATTGTCTTGGATTTATCGAGATAGTGAGATAGCAGAGAATCTATTAATTTTTAACAAAAGTCTTGGTGCTTTGGAGAGTAGAGTTTGAAAAGAAGTGAAAGACCCGCTGTGAGGACCTAGGATAGCATTAACACTGGCATTTCTGGAGAAACGTTTTCAGGGTTGTTTTAATAGGAACCCTGCGTCAGCTCATGTTACAAAATGTAATTAATAGTAAAAGCAGCTTTCACCAGATGCATGAGAGGAAGCTGTACATTGCAGGTCAGAGGCTGCATTATCCATTAACTGAGTGTTTAGCACTTAGTGGTGTTGTGGTGTTCAAGGCCTGCGAGAAAAAGCTTGAGTGAAAAAAGCTCTCTTCCTCTTATGTATATTGTATATGACAGAGCTGGTGGAAGAAACAAGTGATTTTCCGAGATCTATCCTCATAATAATTAACCAGTGAGTAAGAGAAGTCACTATCCTGCATCGTTCTGAACCAATGAAAGTACACACGTTTTTTTCCAGCTCATATTGGAATAATCTTCCAGTCCTTGCTCCTACAAAAGTCTCATTGACTTAAATAGGAGTCTTGGCTGCTGGAATAGGTTAATTTTATGCTATATCTATATTAGATTGCACTTTATTTATGTTTATAAGATGTTGTGTTTCTTATAGCTTTTAGTGCACAAGAGCAGTTAACAGAAAAATCACAGAGTAATAAGAATTAACGATGAAAAAGACTCATTACGTCCTCCCCTCCCCCAGCAGGAGTGTTCCCTTTGTTCCCTAGTTGTAGGGGGAAAGTGTGTATATATAACTGGTATATAACTCGCTAAGTACAGAGGCTAGGTGGATGGAATCATAGGATTGGCAGAGACCTCCAGAGGTCATCTAGTCCAGTCCCCTGCACTCATGGCAGGACTAAGTAGAGACCATCCCTGACAGGTGTTTGTCTAACCCGTTCTTAAAAATCTCCAGTGATGGAGATTCCACAACCTCCCTAGGCATTTTTTTCCAGTGCTTTACCATCTTGACAGTTCAGAAGTTTTTCCTAATGTCTGATCTAAACTGCCCTTGCTGGAATTGAAGCCCATTGCTTCTTGTCCTATCCTCAGAGGTTAAGGAGAACAATTTACTTCCCTCCTCCTTGTAACAACCTTTTATGTACTTGAAATCTGTTATCATGTCCCCTCTCAGTCTTCTCTTCTCCAGACTAAACAAACCCATTTTTTTCAATCTTCCTTCATAGGCCATGTTTTCTAGACCTTAAATCATTCCTGTTGCTCTTCTCTGGAATGCTCAAAAGAATCCACTGCTTAGCTGAATGTATTTGATCAACTGAGGTTATATAGCTTGCTCCTCCTTGTAGGACCTGAGACGGGGAGTCAAGAGGCGTGGATTCCATTCTCTGCTCTGCCACTGACTTCCTGTCTAACCTTGGAAGCGTTACTTAACCATTCCGTGGCTCGGTTTCTCCGACTGTAGAATGAGATTAATTATATGTAACTTCCTTCGTAATGCACCTTAAGATCCATGGCTCTATGGGAGGGCTATTTTATTAATATAAGTATTAAAGATGTTTATGCATATTAATATACATCGCATAACTATGTAATGGCACATGTCTGTACACAATGCACACCTGTGTTTACTAAACGGCAAATTGGACGGCACCACTCATACTACATTCCTATGCAAGATGTTTCCCTCCAGAAAAGTTCACGCCAGGAATCTGGCGAAATACAATGACGGAAAACGTGTTAAAACCAAGCAGCAGTTTGGGGCAGCTGAGTCAAGAGTAGAAAGAAAATACGGGCTAAACCGAGCATGAGCCGTGTGGCAGGCAGCATCTCCGCTAGGATTAAAATAATCTGTTTTACTGTGAGAAAAAAGAATGGAAACTTTTTTTTCACTCACAGATCACTTTCAGATAAAATTTCAATCAGACCGCCCCCCCCCAGGCGGACTGGTAAGACCCATTGAGGCTTCCTTATCTGCTTTGATTTCTTTTAGAGCGTCTCTTCATTCGCCTTATTCAAAAGGCCCTTCGTCAAGTTCAAGAATACACTCTGAGCAAGTCCTACAGGTTTGTGTGAAACCCAACTTGGACCACATGTATCGAAAGTAGGCACGGCAAATCATCAACAGAACACAGTTAAGCTTGATGTGGGCTACTACCATCTGCTTAGTTTTAGGATAAGAAGAAATAATCTATTGATTTTGTCTCTAAAAAAACAAAAAAAAACCTTTTTTCTGTTCTTTGGGGAAAACAAGCAAACAAACACATACCACTTGGTAACTCAGTGGGGAAAAAGGTCAAGTTACTATTGACAAGTATGTAAAGACATCTTCTAAACCATGGGAAAACATGTATAAATTGTTTCGACTCACTGCATTCAAAACCAAGGAAGTGAATTACAAAACTGCACTTCTTGCATTGTTGGGCTGAATGGATATCTATTTATCATCTCATAAGACAGCTCGAATGATCTTTATCTGCTTTGCCCACTTTCTGACCCAAATTCAGGGTTTTTATGGAAAATTGCAGTCAGTTTGATTGATGAAATCCAAAGATGTCTAAAATGGCACCAAAGATCTCCAACTGTGCAGACTCCAACCGAGGGCTTCAATGTTGGCATTGTTCCTGCAAAAAAAGTTGAGAAAACGAGCAAAAGTTAGGGAATTTCTGTTTAAAAACTTCAAATTTCAATGAAGATCCCAAACCTATTATCCCTATTCACAAGGCGAACTGTGTGAACATAAAAGTATTTCCCACACATTGCAATAAAAACAACCACCTTAATTTTAAACCATGTCATAAACCTCCTTTGTAAAAAGCTGAATAACTCTCTATGACAAAATAGCAGGTCGCGTTTAGAAATAAAATATTTAAATCGCATGAAGAAGAATTGTGCAAGTTAAAGAGGTTTAAAGGAGCAAAAGAAAAGATTTGCGGCGCTATATCTCTGAAATGAAATACGTCGAACTCCTAATCGCAGTTCCGTTTTAAAACTAAAACATGACTTAAATTTAATGGTCTACGTTTTAAAGAAAGCTGCGCCCTAAACAGCCCTAAACTGCCATGAAGCGCATTCTCCACAAAATACCCCTTTCTCACAGGAGCATTGTAGAATGATGCCTGTTACAATTTAGTTGGTAATACATTTAACTCCAGGCTGCAAACTTCCTATCTAAATGAGAGCTCAATGCCTCTTGGATCACACTAAAATCAAAGGGAAGCAGCTACAGTGCAGAATCCCAGTGTTATTCAGTGACAGATTTGTTCGTCTGTGGCTCCCCTGTCTTGTTTAGGGCTCTGCATTATTGTGGAATATTGTCACCTGCCTAATTGTTCTAAATGGCCACCTCCTATTATTAATAATAGCTGGAACGTGGCTCCTAGACATGTTACCAAGGCTGGGAAGCTGATGAATGAAACCCCTACTAGGGCAAAATCTTGGTGGCTGTCTTCTGTCCTATTACCCAAGGGGGCCGACTATAAATCTTCCTTCATTTTAACCACGTTTACCCTCATACTCCTCCAGGCTAGGGATGCTGTGTTAAGATTGCACTGATGTGCCAATGCTTTGGACCAGCTGCTCCTAAATACAGACAAGTCCTTGTCAATTAAGCCATTGAGGAGCAGGTCCTTGGAGCCCTGGGGCATTTTAGCAGCCAGCAGTGTGCAGCCCCAACAATTAGTATCCATTTTGAAGGGACCTCCAGGGCACAAATGCACAGGCAGGGAAGAATCAAAACACCAGGCAACTTCAATTCTGGAAATTGGTCACATAATGATACTGAACAGACCGGCCACAAGAAGTGAGCCAATCTTTCTTGGGAAGGACATTTATTCCTTTACATATTCTCTCCATCCGCCAAGCTGTATGGCCAAGCCATGAAGCAAAGTGTTGAATTAGGAGAGATAAATGAACACATTCATTTGCCTGTGTGAGCTGAAGTTTCCTTTGCGGTTCTCCTTTGTAACTCAGTGTCACCTCAAGCAGCTGGTGGCATGCAATGCTCCCATGAGCCTGGCCTTTGGCCCAGGAGGAGCTGGACAAGGCAACCCGCTCCAAGGAGAAGAGCTGCGATGTCTCAGGTCAGAAAGGCCAAGCTGCCAGTAGGACAGGCAGAGCATTAGGAGTTCAGCTAAACAAAACCCGAAAGGGATTAGGAAGCCTAGGGGATCATTAGGGAAGGTGTTTGTTGAAGTAATTAGGAAGTTGGTAGCTAGGGGGGAAAAGGCTTGTTATACAAGGCACCTCATCAGAATAGCAGGTTGGAAATGCAGAGAATATCACAGCACAAGACTATGTGACCCTACCAAGTTCAACAACAGAGCAAACAGCACATGCCATTAGGGACAGCAGTCAACCGGGAGGTAACAAAGAGGGGAGGGCACTGGAAAAAATGTTTCAGTATTAAATATGGAAAAGTATGGGGATAGGGGCCGAGGGTCAGTAAAAGTCAACAAGAGAGCAGCCTTAATGGGAGAAAGAATTTAATATAAAAAATCCATAAATCTGCGTGGGAGGGCAGCCTCAGAATAGACAGAAAAGAAGTCCGGGTTGGAGTCAACATTCACTTGGTAATAGCGCCATAATAGCTAGGGCCAGGTTGTTAACATTTAACACAAAAGTTAACAGGAGAATAAAAGGATAAAGGGGGGCTCCTTTAATTGTAGATTCGCGGAAAGATTTCCATATGCCACGTTAAATGGATAACACCGGATCCGCTTTACAAGGACTCGGAGGGGACTTTTCAGGGGAAGCATCTTCTCTTCATCACCCTTCACTCCTGGTGCCCCTCCCCATCTTCCCTTCCTATAGTTAGGCGCCGAGTTTCCCAAAGGACAAAAACAAAGATCTTGTTTCAACAAACGTTGTGCGAGAAGCCTGAGCTCCATTCCCGTATTTCAGTAGGCAAAGGAATAGGGCTAAAATAGTAATGGGATCAGCAATTGTAGCTAAGAGGCGATAGATCAAAATGGAAACTGGTTACAATAATCTTACTGAATGAAAAGTGCAGTGTTTCTTTAGTTGGTGTTGCAACAGCTCACAATAGTGACGCACTAGTTTCCCATTACAATTCTGTTTTAAAGGGCTTCTGGTGTGTTTAGGTATGTTATTTGTTCGTTTACACGTTTAAAAATGAATACTACCTACAGAGATACAGGTAGATGTTTGTGTGTATTTCAGCATTTCAGTCATTCAATATTTTTCACTTTACAATGAAATGCTGTGAGTAGTTGGTCTATAGTGTGGACAAACTATTTGTTTGCGTTTTTCCTTTGGAAAATTATTTTATGTCACATTTGACTACTGAGCACGTGCAGTAAACGGTTGTGCTGTTGAAGCCAGTGCACCATACTGTTGTCACTCAGATAACGGCATTCAGGTGTGTTGCGAGATATTGGGTTAAGGTCTCCAAACTCGCTCGGGTTAAACCTCATGCTTTCAGAAAGGACACGAACAAAGGTGTCTATGAGAGACGTGCCTTTTACAGTGGTAGTGTGAATGTCCCTCTTGCTTCTCTATTGTCAGGCCTGCAGGTCTGCCTCCATAGCTGTTATATTGCATCAGGTTAATAACATGAGATGTGAGAAACGGTTCCGTATCTGCTTACACGTATATAATTGTGTGGAGCCGCATCTGAGCTACAATTATCTCCTCCTTCTACAGGGACTCTTCAAATCGAACAAATACTCCAGCGAGGTTGAGGAAGTGGTGAAGTTGTCCATCTGCTGTTCCAGATGTAGGTCTCTCAAGAGGGTCCGCACCCTGCAGCCCTTATTCCGTCTGGGCCATATCACAAATACCTTCCGGACCGTTCCAGGGGAGACTGCAGAGTTGTCATTCACTGGGACAGTAGCTTGAGCAGAGACCGTAGAAACGGACTCGCACGAGGTGATGGGCTTGATTCAAAGCCCACTGAAGGGAATGAAAAATCGCCCCTTGGCTTTGGACCATTCGCTGTATCCCTTATGTACAACTAAACCCCCGGGGCTGAGCTGAAGCTATGTCTTCAGGCCAAATTCTAGGTGTGCTCTCAGAACACGTATGTGGCTTTCAGTAGCGTACTGTCTGAGCGCCCCGTTTGTTGTATTTGGAGACGTGAGTGTGCAGGAGTGGAATCGTCTATAAACTCCGTGTCAGTCTGCTTATCCCATGTGCTCCGAGGCCCTTCTTCCGCAATCCTGTTTAAAAGTAAATCAAAGCTCACATTTTAAATATTCCGGCCCGTGCTTTGGCCTTTCGCAGAGTAGCCGGTGGGTTCATGCCACACGAAAGGGAAGCGAAGAGTAGGACAGAATTAGGACAGTGGTGGTGGTGGTGATGGTTAAAAATTTAACCCAGGAGAAATCGAAGCTTCGTCCTCTTGGGCACGGATGAAATAAAGAGCCTGTACCACAGTCTTTGGGCAGAACTGGCTTGGGAAGTAGCTCGAAATTTGTTTATATTTTAATAGCTTAAAAACCTGTCCCCTGGCTCAATACAGCAGTGTTTTCGCACTAGTTCAGGAGGTCAGGCAGGCGTAGCCACAGCATGGGAGTTATTTATGTCAAGTCGGGTTATTGTAAACTAAATCCAGCAAATTGCAGATAAGCTCATCAGGGCCGCCAGTGGGCCAGTGCGCCGAGGTCAGTCTGTCCATCCGCTTGGAGACAGTAATTGTCCCAGGTCTGACACCGCGTCGGGGGCTCGCAGCAGCTCCATCCATCTCCATCCAGTTAGCGCCGTGCTCCCAACAGGGCGCGGGCTGACTTGGCTGTACATCCTGCAGCTAAGACTAGCTGTGCTCGGCCCTGCCATTCATGGCCGGGGTAGCGCTGCCCAGTCTGCTTTTGCTTTCGGGAGACAGCAGAATTCACAGACACAGTTGGCCCTTGTACAGGGACAAATAGGAAAATTGGCTGTTTTAAAAAAGCCTTTGACGGGCAAGTGTTTCAGGTCCCCCCGGCAGCACCCCCAAAAAGACGGGGGAGAGAGAGAAATCCTTACTGAAACATCGTTTTACCAGAGGAAGCTCTAGCACTAAAATTACGTCCGTTTTCCTGGATTAATTCCTTTTATTTTACTAAATAATGATTTACACAGGCAATTTCCCCTCCCCAGCAGTTTTACTCTGAGAGCATAATCCCCCCACCCCTCTTTCGGTTTTTCCTTGTTAGTCTCCGATCTGTCTCCCCCTGAACCCAACTCTATAATTCCCCATAAACCCTTATTATTAGGGAAATTCTTCCTTTCTGACAATTTAATAGTCTAAAGTAATCAGCTGCGTGACATCGCCCATCCATCTTCTCAAAAGAGAAAACAAAGGGGATGTTTTTTTCTCCGGGCCTCTCCAAATCCTTTTCTATTTTGAGAAGGGCTCCCCACAATGGGATCCTTATGAACCATAATGGTTATGTTTATGAAGCCAGCGATACCAGTGTATGAAGACAATTTTATGCCTAATTAGAAAATGATGTAACCAAGAGGGAGACAAAGAGGACTTGTTTCCCATGGCTAGGTCCCGGGCCATCACTCCTGGGCTAATGTATCGCCTCTGATGTGCCTTACGTCCACTATTTTTCTAACATCCCGTCCATTCGCTCCTCAGACTGTTTAGGGTGTTGTGGACAGTTAGTAAAACAGCTCAATTTAGCGGTGGATTAAAGCAATTTTGAAAGACGTTCTGAAGGGAATCGCAGGGAAAGGAGAGGAAGGGGCCCTCCCCGCTTCTATCCAAGGGGACCTCACCTCTGTGGAGACTCCAATAACTTCAACCCCAGCCCTGCTCGATTAAGGGATAATTTTTAATATATATGCAATAAATGTTCACTTTGTTAGACTGAATGACAGACAATAATATCGGCAAATCTTCATCTCCATCCATTACCGGCAAATGAGCCGCACAAAGGACATATTTGCTTTTGATTAATTTATTTGCAGACGCTGTTTGATAAAGCAATAACTATTTGGTTAAACTTGACATTTGGTCTTCGGGGGGTTATCTGACAAATCCCCCCTCGTTCTGGGGAGATAATAAAGCTGTTTAAATTGGATTAATTATTAATTGGTTGCAATTAATTTCCTCTCTTTCTCTGCGATGACAAACAATGAGTATCACTCCTTCCCAAACAAAAGACTGCCCTAAGAGCTCCTCACCCATTACAGATTTTTTTCCAGTTATTCTGTAGTTAAAGTTTAGATCGAAGTGAGGCTATCTATCTATCTATCTAATCTACCCACCCCCACATAAGTAGTCTCCAGGATTCTCTGCTCTTCCCTTATAAAGGCAATACAAATGTTTATATGGCGTCGTTTATGTGCCAGATAAACATATTGCCTCCCGCCTTTTCAAGACACAATTGGACAAGATTTTAACTTGGAGGACAGGCACCTTTGTAATTCCTCCCAGCGGTTATCAGGAAGAAACCAGCTTCACGGAGCTCTGGGGAAACACTCCCACCCCTCCAAGTCCTTCCTTGCTCAGTGAGTGTGACAGAAAGTCCCCTCGTCGAATGGAGCAGGGCAGGAGTTTGGGGCATGCTGCGGCCCAGCCGCGAGCCCCCAGTCTCTGTATGTGACTGCACTGGGTGGAACGCACCAAGCACCTTACTAAAGAAAGCGGTATTGTGTAGCGATGGAAACACCAGGTTCGAGCCCTTTCTCCTCGTTTGTGGCTCTCTTCTTCAGATCCTTTGTCCTACTGCTCGGGGAGCCCAGAGATGGGAATGTGACATAAACCTAGAGGTGCTGCCGCGAGGTCCAGGGAGGGAGAATTTAGCTGAAGACAAAACTCCCAATTCAACTCCAGTGATGAATTGCTTTGGAGAAGGGAAAAGGGAGAAAGTTTCTCTCTCTCTCTCTCTGTGTCTTTTCCCCTGATGAATGGGCCTGGAGGATGGATGGTCCAGAGTGTGTTATATCTTCATCAAACTGTGAAACCCCTCCCTTTACTAATAATCTGTCACAACTTTACAGAACACACACTGAGACCAAAGGGAAGTCTCTGCCCTGGAGCCTTGTCAAGAAGGGCTTTATCCGGGCAGGAGGCTATGGAAAGGACGGGGGAGGGGGACGAGCCAAACCAAAGGCTGCCGCTGTGTCAAACTTTCCCCGATCGCTCCGGACTTCAGCCCTCTAGGGGAGAGAAGCTTTAAACAGAGAGATCCTGCGCCCACTTAAATCATCGCGAGTAGGAACAGGATCGGGATTGTAGACTCGGCATAGAGTAACTCCCTTAGCCATTCTTTAATCTTTACTCTATTAGTTTGTTCTGGCTTCAAAAGCAGGAAAGTCACTGGGTTTGCGTAGCAATGTTGAATCCGTATAATTCCATGCCAATTAGCCTTCGAATGTGTGTCTCACATTGCGCGCAGAATTATTCCCACTCTGCAGAAGGCAGGCGCCTGGCTATGCGCTGGGAATGTGTCTGTTGAGTATCATTTCAATGGCTGCACAAAGAGACGTCTAAAAATATCCAATTCAAGGAACAAAATCACCCGAGAAAATCTTTGCTTCGTAAGGAATGTTTTGTTCTTTGGAGAGGAGCGGGGGAGAGAACACGGAATGACATGCGTTACCCCTGTGCAAAAGGGGAGCGCATGACTAGGAGCAGCATGTGCACTCGCTTTCGTTTTAAATAACATTTTAAATCAGTTTTAAGTTGCGATCGAATTAGCTGTATCTTCCTTCCGTCTCTATAACCACACACATACACCTGGTGTAGACAGAAATTCCAGCAGATGTAAGGGAGGCGCATTTGTTGTATATACTCTTTACAACTTCAGGACTTATTTATTTATTTTTTTAAAAGTCAATATTAAATGCTGTGAGTGTATAGCTATAGGTTATATTTCAGGACTTGGGTTTTTTTAATGGATCACGATGAAATACTTGAAATATATGATTCAGAGTATTTCATAGTGATCCATTTTAAAACCCAAATCCTGAAAATTAACCTATCTCTATAGCCAGAGATTAGCTAAATCGATGGTTGGATCTATTTACCCAAAGAGAGGGTGTTTGTCCCATATTACTTTAGTTTTATACCTAATAATCGCCGCTCTATCCCGGGAATAGGGTAAGGCACAAAACTGACGCGATGAAAGACATTAGTCTAATGAGGTTTGTCTTGTGGAAGCTGTTGATATTATGTTTTCATTCATCTCATTTAAAGTCCAAGGAAATGCATTCATAAGATTGTTTCTTTATTTTTCCTTCTTCCCTTTTCTTACTGTTTGAAAAAAATCGCTTTCTTTGGCTGTTTGCTTTAGGGCTTTTCATCCGTGTGTTTCAGATAAGAAAAGAAATCAGGTTCTTTTATTTTTCGATTGGATCCGAATTCCTATTTTGGGAGCCTTTTGATGTCCCTATTTAGTGCCTTTGACTTCTCTCGTGAATGGCAGCCTTTTGTTTCCGTCCCACATGCCCTTTAAGAAATTCTCCCTTAAACGCCTGGTACCCGCTGATGGATCCGTTTTCAAATGGACCAGAAGGAAAGGGCGATGCGAGAGGGGCCCGTTTCCTTAGTAATTGCTCTCGTTTGGGTGAAAATGCAGATATTTTGTCTGATGTGGGAGGATTTGGCGCAACAACATCAGCAGGGGTTTAAAACAAAGATTGTCAGCTGCGATCTCTGTGCACAAGTCAAGGAGCTCCTTTGGCAGTGCTTGGCGCTAGATAGCTGGGGAGCTGGAGGTGTTTCCGAGACTGGGGCAACTTTGACTTAAACCCCCCTCCCCCAGTCATTACTTCTATTTCAATAAGCGCCGTGGAACACTGGAGACAATGCATGTTCATTGAGAAACCGCTCGCGCGGCTGGAAACTGCTGGAGCGCCGGAGCTTCTGACCAGCGCCGAGAGCTCTAGAACCGAGTTTTCTTTTCTGCTGCGGACCACTGTCTGTGGCGTTATTTTCAGCAATATGTCCCCTTTCCCGCTAAATAAATAAACGCGCCTTCCAAATGACCTGTCAGAGGAAGCTACTACTAAAGAATCCGCCGTCCCTTTAGCTTCTTACCCAAAGCATCAAGAGGCGTTTTCGTTCCCCACCACTTTTTTATGCTGGATCTCCAGTAAGCAAAGCACAGATCTCAGCGAGCCCCGGTTACTAAAAATAACATCGTTCACAATTCACAAATCTTTATTGTTCATAAATGTTCCCCGCTTTCCCAGACTCGCGCTTCAGTTGTTTACCCTGCCAAGTATTCCAGCTAAACAAGAGATCTTCCTAGTGTTTTGTCTGCTGTCATTCGTGGGGGCTCTTGACCAGAGTTTGAAGTAAACGATTATAAATCTATGGAGTAGGAAAAGCACCATTGCCATTGAAGATCCAGTTACTAGCTCACAGAGAGGGCAAGTCCGCATATTGTGTACATATAAAGTAAAGCCACAATTCTAGTTGGTTGCCTATTAAAAGCTGCAAAATTAATGCCACGACGACTTTCCTTTTCTTTCACTCACTTTTATACACTCTTTTATACCCTAACTTTTATGACTCCGGATATTGACGGATAATTAAATATCAAGAGGAATAGACAAGGCTGGATTGAGGATTTAAAATTATTTCTCTCTTTCCCCTTTCCTCCCCACCCACCCGGAGAGCCCAGTATTTCGGGTTTTAAAGGAAGACTGATATTTGGAACTTGGAAAAAAATAGAGCCAGGTGCCTGCTACCTGGCTGAGATTTCTTTGCTGGATACTCGGGGAGCTGGGCAAAGGTCGAAGGGATCGAAAAGCGAAATCCCCCTTGTTCTGTTTCTTTTGGCCGGACATTGCAGTGGCCGGAGTGAAAGAATCGCTTTTCTTGGGGTGGGGGGAGGAGTTCTTCAGTACAGGCACCATCTCCCCAAAAGTACCAGAACTACCAGGAGTCCTCCAAGGGATCTAGTCTCCAAGGGAAAGAGGCTCGCGCTGAAGAGAAGGGGAAAAAAATCAAGCAAGAGTTCCTCTAGAATACAAATGTGGGGGAAAATATTGCGGGTATTTGGAAACAAATCTGTAGCCAGATATAACATTCATATTCTCCATGTACAATGGCAGTAAGAGCCGAAGGAAAGGTGCCTACTTACGTTTTAGGTGACTGCTTTCCATTCCGTACCGACTTGCCTCCTCTGCTGTAGATTATTTTATACATTTCTCCGAGATACACTTATAAACAAGTGGAAATTTTGCATCCTCCTGCACCATTTTATACATGATGAGCCATCAGTAATAGGATTATTAAACAAAAACCGTCTGAGGCGCTGGCGTTAACCTTTTTTAAAATGGCTAATTAGGTTTTGCACAGAAAAATTAGATTTAACATTGCATTGCCTACATTTTCAGTTGATGCTACAATAATTTGGGGGTAGGATGGGTAAAACAATTCGAACAGATAATAAAAAATTAACTATTTTAACATATATTACAGGTTCCCTTTGCTAGGATAAGGCAAAGAATATTTTCATGATCAAATATTATATACATAAAACTAATTATCTTTCGCTGCTGCCTCCATCAATTACGGAAGAGAAGAGAGGTCCAAGATGCCCTCTTGTGGTTGAATGGGAAAACGCACTTGCCAGGTGTAAAATGGAAAATGGCTTTATTATTTATTATTGTTCAATGTATTTGATAGTTTGAAAAAAAAATACCATTCTCTGAATGAGTCCGTAGATAGATTCACATTCGTATAAAACATAGGACATTGGCGAGAGGGCGTGAGGGTGATTACTGGACAACATGAGCTGGAAAGCTGTCCAAAAAAATAATCACAAACGCCGTAGTTATTAAAGTAAGAAAAGCGAAGCGGTTCATTTCTCTCTCTCAACACATTTGTGTAGGGTTCCGTCACAATTGTGGCCACAAGAAGTCTTTAACATCAGGCACTTATAAATGCGCACGTATATATTTATCAGAAGCACAGACGGAACCCAGACAGAACCCATCCTGGCTACGATACTGAAATCAGAACAAATGTGTCGGAGAGCGTTCTCCTTGCAGTAGCCAGGACATCGCAAACCTCAGTCTCCTCTAGCTGATGCTTAGGACAAAATCTGGTTACGATTCTTAAAAAGGAGCTGCTTTTGGAACCCCATCTTTCAGTTCTGATCCGAATGCATCAAGGGTCTCCAAAACAGACGCTCAGACAAAACTATTTTCAATCAGTTGCTTCCTTTCTACCGCCCCATTTCCCCAGACAGAACACCTCCGTGGATGATCTTTTTTGTTTTTTGTTTTTTTGTTTTTTTTTTGGTGAAAAGAAGATTTAGGGAACATTGGACAAAATAGCGGTAGTAAGGAAGAGAAAGGCAATAAGGAAGCACAGTCCAGAAGTGAAGCGGGACGGTTCTATCTTATTTTTGAATTGTAGTTATGTGAATACGCCAAATCGCTGAGAAATAGTGGCAACACAGCTACAGCTATGAGATGGGTCTTTAAAAAGATTGCACCAGACTCCGGAAGACTGGAATCTGATGTGTGCGGGGGAAGCTCAGATAAAGACAAACGAACAAACATCAATGGCAGAAGTCTGCTAAATCAAAATTCGTATTTAGCCAAATCTGCGTACTAAAATCCCCTGAAATAAATGCCGTTTTACTCACCCAAGGTGTCTATGAACATTCAGCGTTGAGTTACAGATTCATTTTGAAACAGAAAGGGACACAGAACATGACGGCGTAGGTCTTTTTAAAGAGTTCAGAGCCCTTTTAACGAATCTGCAACAAGAGCTTTAGGGATTTTTATGTATTTGTATTTAAAGGAATAGCCACTGGCTCTGATCTTTCTCTCATTACTCAGCTCCTATTGATTTCAATCGGCGTTTCGTTCGTGTAAAGGAGGAAACGACCAGATTTACCGACCTTCAGATTTAAGACCGAAATCTAAAGGCTTTCCTTAGTACAGGTGGAAATATCTATTTGCTTAGCATATAGGAATGTAGGTACAGGGGACTGAAACCATAGTCTGTCTGATTTCTCTACCTCGAATTGTTAAATAAATAAATCACATGAAGTGGGGAGACATTTTCAGAAGGTAGGGCTGTCAAGAGATAATCACACCCCTAGGGAGGATTTGGTTGTGTCTAGTGTAATCTCACCCGAGGGCTGTGATTATCTCATGGTATCCATACTCACACGTCATGCTTTATTTCTTAGCTAATAAATCACTACAAATGGCGCAGTATATGCTTGGGGCAGTACACCCAAGAAAGACAGCGTATTGAAACCACTGAAACTGAGGAAATATAAGAACCACTAGCTACTTCACTTTGAAAGGCTGGAATCTGAATTAGGTCCGACTGCAAGGACACCTTTTCATTTCAGAGGTCTGGCTTTGTATGCATGGGGGTTGGCTGGCTGTTGTATCCAACAATGATGCCAGGGCATCTCGTGTGTTCTCTTGTAGCTGTATAGTCCAATCTGTGATGAAAAATGTCCTGAATAGATGTCGCTTAGGAATGTGTAGACTTGGAATGATGCGTGGCCAATTTTTCAATCAGTTTTTCTCATCTGTCTTTGCCAAAGTTTTTACAACCTTTATTGATAGTTGCTCTCCATTCAGGTCTGTCCTTGACCATATCTTCAAAATTATCAATATTTATGCTGCATGAGTTGAGATTCTGATTAAGGTTGTTTTTGAAGCATTTACATTGACCGTCCTTGCGCTTTCTGAAATTCAAGAGGAATTTTTTGGGGAATCTATCATCAACTATTTTGATAGCATGACCTGTCCATCTAAGCTAAGTTTTGATAATCATTGCCTCAATGCACCTTCCTCATCCTCTTTCAAGGATGTTAATGTTTGATGCTTTGTCTTGCTACAGTGACTTTGTAACATCAATGGTGATGTTTGGGTCAGTGGTAGTGGTTGAAAGAAAATTTATTTTTTCCAAGCTGATGGTAACTCCAAACTGTTTAGTTGTCCCTGAGAACCTGTCAAGGATAAGCTGTAGGTCATTTTCACTCTAAGTACAACGTAATCACAGAGCTTCATATATGAGTTCTTTGAGAACTTTTGTCTTTGCAGTAAGCCTTCAGAGATTGTAGAGTTTTCCATCAGTTTATGCAGATGGCCTTTTGAAGATCAGAGAGACAAAGGTGGGTGAAGTAATATCTTTTATTGGACAACTTCTACTGGTCAAAGAGACAAGCTTTCAAGCTACATAGAGCTCTTCTTCAGGGCTTGAAAACTGTCAGTTGCATAATTTAGAGTGGATAAAAAACCTCACTTCTTCAGATGCATGGAGCCATGCATCTGAAGAAGTGAGGTGTTTTACCCACAAAAGCTTATGCCCAAATAAATCTTTTAGTCTTTAAGCTGCCACTGGAATCATTGTTGTTTTTGTGGATACAGACTAACACAGCTACCCCCTGATTATTCAGAGTGGCTACCAAAGAGGACCAGTGAAAGCATGAAGCTTTGTTTCACTCTGTTAGATCTGGGGAATGGTTCAGGGTGGCTGTGACAGTCTGCACCCCTAAGTTCACTCCTTTTCCAAGACTATAATGCATTTTGTACAAAGTGTGCCTTGTGAGGTGCCATTTGAAAACTCATGATTTGCTGATCTTTATTTTTCTGGAAAACATGTGCGGCATCATTTTATGTAAAGTTATAAGAGTCTACTGTATGATGTTACTAAGACATATTCCAAAATCTGGGGAAGCAGCCACAAACCATTTCCTCAGAGAGAAAAGGCCAAATGATGCTTCAGCCAGGTCAACTAAATCAAATGGACTATCACCTGGTTAAGTGGCCACTCTTGGCAGGAAAAAGGGAGTAAGCAAGAAAATTACATCTTGGCCAAGAAACAACTGGAGGTTCCTGTCCCCACAGACTTCCTGTCTCCTGAACCCCAGATAGAGATAATTCTCAAAGAAGAGAAAAAGGTATAAGAATGGGGAGCAGATGCCCCAAGATATTCCTCCCTTTCTCTTTACCCACAGCAGCCACAACTCCTGAGGAACAAAGAAACAGGTTTGGAAGGAAGGCATTGGGCCAGTAAGATTCTGAAAGGAATCCGGCCAGTAAGACTGCAGAAGCATGGGGTGAGAGAGACTTTCACTTTGAATTCTCTTAGCTTGTTAGTTGCATTTTACCTTTTATTTCTTTGTAACCAATTCCGACTTTTATGCCTCATTCCTAGTAATCACTTTAAATCTATCTTTCTGTAGTTAAATAAACTTGTTTTATTGTTTTACCTAAACCAGTGTGCTTGGAACAATTTCATTTGAGATAACAAGATTTGTGCATATCATTTTCTATTAATAAAAGGATAGGCTTTATATGAGCTTGTGTTGTCCAGGAGGGGGCTGGGCAGGACAAGATGCACATTTCTGAGGGAAAGTCTGGGACTGGGAATTTACTCGTGTGGCTCCAAAGTGTAATTCCAGAGTGGCTGGCTATAGCACTCATACTGTATAGCTGGGAGTAATTTATACACTGGCGGCTGTGTGTGATTGTTCTCACAGCAAAGCAGTGTAAAAGGCACCCCAGGTTGAAGAATTGAGACGACACAGTTCTTCAACACTCCAGATTGTACCCTGGGTAATTTCACAGCAGCCACCACGTGAGAGTACTTGACCAGTCATGGCTTCATGGAATTGACATGTGATGTTAATGAATTTGGTGGAGCTGTCATAGTTTCCTAGAATTTTCTAGAGACTATTTCTGCATATATGTTGAATGCATATTTTAGATCAGTTACGACAGAATACAGTTCCATGTTTTGTTCATTGCATTTTTCTTGAATCTGTCTCAAAAACAAAAACAATGTCTCTGGTGCTCCAACCTGAGCTAAATCCACACTGGGAGTGGGCCTCTGGCAGAATCTTCTTTGAGACTGTTTTGATAAGTCAATTGAGCAAAGTATAAGCAAGGATTTTACCACTAAGGAGATACCCTGGTAATGGCCACAGTCAGATTTGTTGCCTTTGTTTTTGTATAGTGTAACTATGATTGCGTCTTTGAAATCCTGAGGCATTTTCTCAGATTAATAGATAACCTTGATAATTTTGCATAGATAGCGGACAGGTTTGTAGCCTGCAAGTTACAGATTTCATCTGGTATGCTGTCTTTGCCTGGTGATTTACTTGCCTTCATTTGTCTGATAGCTTTTTGTCCTTCCTCAGCGGTAGTTAATTGGGCAATTTCTTCCTGTGTGGGATGCTGGATTAGTTCCTCTAGCCTGTGGGTTGACAGAAGAGGGATGGCTGAGTAACTCAGTAAAGTGCTACACCCATCTTAGAGAGATGCCTCCTTTGTTCTTTATTAAGGCAGCTCCATCTGAATTCTTTAGTGGAGCTGGTCCCGATTTTCATGGGCCATAAATTAAGTAATTCAGAGAGTAATAAAACAACTTGGTGTTGTTTGTATGGGCATAATGCTGTATTTCTTCTGTTTTCATTTCCCACCAGTTATCCTGTGGAACACAAAGCCATATTTGAGCCCTGGCTTGCAGGTATTTGAATTTGTCTTTCTTTTATGTTGATTCTTTGTCATTTTGCCCAGACATAAATACATTGTTCTTTTCCTTGAAGATCTTTTTTATTTCCTCATCATTTTCATCAACTCAATCCTTGGGCTGCCTTTGATTTTAACCTAGAGTTTGCAAAAAGGGTGGCTGATTTGAATATATTCCACTTTTCAAGTGTGTTATTGAGTTATGATGTAATCAGTGATGAGCTGCCAAATTTTTAACAACGGGTTCCCTCCTCCCTCCAAAATTTTAACAACGGGTTCCCTCCTTCCCCCCCCTCCTTGGGGGGGGGTCGTGCCCCATCCAACCCCTCATGTTCCTTAACACACACACTCCGAGACCCCTGACCCATCCCCCCCTTCCCTGTCCCCTGACTGCCCCTTGCCGCCCCACCCAACCCCTCCTCTCATTCTCAATGGCCCCCCAGAACCCCTACCCCATACAACTACCCCTTCTCTCTGTCCCTGAGTGCCCCCACCACCTCATCCAACCCTGCTCTTTCCTGACTGCTCCCCAGGATCCTTGCCCCCATTCAATCCCCCTGTTCCCTGCCCTCTGACTGCCCTGACCCCTATCCACCCCCCCACAACCCACCCCCTCCCTGCCCCCTTACCACACTGCCTGGGGACCGGGTCCACTCTGCCAGGACCACGACCGGCGCCGCGGGGCCCGACTCCCCGGGCCGGCATGGAGGCCCGGCCGCTCGGCGGCAGCCGTGGGGCCCGACTCCCCGGGCCGGCGCTGGGCTGGAGGGAGCCGCGGTCTGGGACCGGGAGCTGCTGAGCCAGCCGCACCTCCCCTCCCCCTCTGCGCCCCAGCTTACCTGCTGGCTGCCTCCATGCTGCTTGTTCAGGCTTCCCGCGAACATCTGATTCGCGGGAAGCAGGGGAGGGGGAGGAGAAGGGGGCGGAGCAGGAGAGGAGTGGGCGGGAACTTTTGTTAAATTTAGCAGCCCTTAACAAGCGGTTCTAAAATGGCTGCTAAATTTAACAACGGGTTCCCGCGAACCCGTGCGAACCCGCTGCAGCTCACCCCTGGATGTAATGCTACCAATTTTTACCTATATGTTTTCCCTCAGTGTTTCTTGATGAAATGGATGTTTCAACCTTACTAAATTCAGTTTGGGTTTAGCCTGTTCAGCACTGTTTCATTGAGAGGCAACAATGTATAAACTGAAAATGGTTCTGATCATCCCATGGTCAGTTCAACCGTTTGCTCCTCGCATTGCTATGGTGATCTCTATGCTGTCTGATGTCTCTGCTGTATAATGACATAGTCAATCAAGTGCAAGTTCTCTGATCTTGGAGGCACCCCCCAGCTTTTATATTTGTCAGTTTGCCTGAAGATTGTGTTGGTAAGGATGAGCCCATGCTCAGCACACTTGCTGTCGTATATTACTCTAGCAGTGCCCATCCTGGTTCTGGTATCTGTGTGGTGGGATTTGTCCGTGTACTTAAAAGTTTCATGTACAATTAATGCTCTTCCTGATTTGTATTCCTGAGCCCGGCTTTTCTTTGTGTGCTTCATCTCCTTTAGCAATCAAGGCCTGCTGTATAATGTGGTTATATGCCTATGTACATTGCAACATCTTAAGAAAGTTGGCACCATCACAATCCTATTTGCCTCTTGTAAACAAAGTTTGTGGATAGTATAAAAATGTTTGTTTTAACTTACAGATTGCATCAAGCAAGGAGAGAAGTAACCTCCCTAGAAACCTACAGGGTGTTTGAGTTCACTCCTAACTTGGATGCTGTCCTGAAACCAGGGAGGGAATGGGAAAGAACAACAGTAAGAAAGACAGTGGGAAGAAGAGGTCTGTCACAAGGTAGGGGATTAGACGAGAACAACAGTGAGAGAACCTGACAGGAAAAGGCCATGAATGGGAGCAATAGCGACTGAGGCAGCCTTCTTACAGGCACAGTGAGGAGGGAGGATGGTCTTCTCACTTGTTCAACTTTGAATATGCCTTTGAAAATTGATTTGGCCAAGCCAAATATCAGAATTTTGCCTAAAATTCAACCAAATACCTCTCAGAAGCCAAGGTTTAAAATAGGAACTGAATTTCCTTGGGCTATAGATTCTGCTGAAGAACAAAGTACAAAGCAGCCCTCATCCTGACTGGGACCTGTGGTAGCTCCTGTAGCATAAATGATTAATAACAATAATAATGTATCCTGCGTCCTGATCTTGGAGATTTTATGCTGGTGAAATTTCTATTGAAGACAACAGCAGTTTAATCTTCAGAAAGACTAAAATTGAGTCCCCATCAAGTGAACAATACAAATAATAGAGAGACAAGGTGGGTGGGGTCATATCTCTTATTGGACCAATTTGTGTTTGTGAAACAGACAAGCTTTCAAGCTATATGGAGCTCTTTTTGCGGTGAAGAAGAGCTCTGGGTAGCTAAAAAGCTTTTGTCTTTCACCAACAGAAGTTGGTACAATAAAAGATACTTCCTCACCCACCTTGTGTCTCTAATATCCTGGGACCAACATGGCTACAACAACACTGCAAATAAAATATTGAATAATAAATAAGCATGTACATAGAGTCCTATTGTTGAAAAGGCCAAGCTATGCTCAGTACAAGTTCTGAGGTCTGAGAGTCAGAACAATTGCTTTATTCCACCTTTGCAACTCCTTAATCCTAGTGCTGGCCAAGAGCCAGTTTGGCTCTAGCATAAATAAGAACAACCCAAAGGCTGCCTATATGCTCAGCTGCCCACAGCCTTAGGTAGCCTGGAATAGACAGAACACAGAGGCTTCCTGACCACACTCTCTATGGTTCTATGAACGGCGGTGGCATGGAGTCACTACTTCAGTTCTACAACATATCTGACTTTATACCATCTATTCTAATTAAGCTGGTTCTATAGCCCCTTTACAGGGCCAGAATGGCACAAAGGACCAGAACAGGACCAAGATCTTTGCCCTCAGTCTCTTCAATCTGAGGCTTTCATAGCGCTTTACAAAGGTTTGTTTTATTATCCCAATTTTCAGTTGGAAAAACAGGCACAGACTAGTTGTGACTTTGGCCCAGCTTACTCCACACGCTAGAAAACATCCTATTGCCCTTTCAAGCAGCTTTTATTTTTGTAGATTGACAAACACAATGAATTGTGTGGCGGCTTGTGACTTGGGACAAACATCTGCAGGGAACAATGATAAGGACGGTAAATTGATTTTTACTTGTGATCCTAAAAAAAGATTTCAACCTAGGTCTCCAGTGGTGAGAGGTTATGGGGGATTAATCTCTGCACTACCAAGCTTTCTTCTAATAGTCTTAAGAATTTTATTCTTCCTTTAAAAAAAGACACATTTTGATAATATCTTTTAATAACTTTACTCATAGTGATTTCAGTTGATAACATTACTGAAAAAAGTTTTTAGAAACCAATGGAATGGAAGAGCCATCCCCATTCTTATACGACTTACACATACTTTACATCAGTTTCTACTATTTTTCAAATCAGAGATCTTGATGACATTATGATACATCTAACATATATAACGAATTATAGAATAGGAAAAACCTTAATTTTTTTACTCACACTGATCAACACAGTGGGAAGAAATTAGATTTCTGATAATTAGGAATGTGCAAGGTTTCATGAAAACAACCTTTTAAAATTATGATTTGAGTATAAAGAGCACCCAGAACAGATCAAATCCAAAATGCAATAACTGTATTTCTATTCACTGGGTATCAATGTGCCTCTTTTATTGGTCTTTCAGAATCCCAGGAAGTCATGATTACATGGCATGTGCTTTCCATTTTCAAAAGAATAGATTAAAAAGCATGAAAGTCCTCTTAACAGTTTTGGGGGAAAAAAGTATTTCTGGTAAACTCTGCTGTTCTTTGAGAAATACCACAAAATTCCTTCAAGCTATCATGCAATTATAGCATTGTAAATGCCAGAAAAATTACAATGTCAATAACACTGAAAAAGCCCTGTGAAATATTATATGCTTTTACTAACCGCTATTTTGTCACAAATAATGTTCATTATTCATTTTTAGTGATATTCACTTTTCTTTCTGTGTTAGACTTCCATATTGCTTTGTACTGTAACACAAGAATTATTTTAATGTAGTGGTTACCAGTGAAATGTTTTGAGGTAACTAATCAATAAATGGTGCATAAACTTTGGTAACTCTACTATTATGCAAGCCTTGTCGCTCTTTCCTTTATTGCTATTATTTTTATTGAGCTGAAATAAAATAATTATTTTATTATTTATTTATTGTATCTGTACCAACAGAATAAGAGACAATCTTTTCCCTAGCACATTTAAAATCTAAGGTTCTGACTGAAGTAAATGGGATTATTCACATTCTTGAAATTAAGCACAGGCATAAGTGTTTGAAGGAAACAAGGCAAAATCCCTGTCAGCCTAGTGGCACAGCAACAGTGTGTAGTTAAACATACAGAGCTTCAGGAGTCCAACTCTTGGGCCACTTGGAGACCTGGCACATCATGAGGTCACTTACTTGGTTTCCACTGGAAGGCGTCAACAGCCCCGCTCTTTGAGTACACATCAGTGGCTAACCAAGGAACGACATTAGTTATAGTCTCAGAAAAAATATTTCATGTTGTCTCCCTGGTTGGAGGGAAAAGCAACACTATGGATGATGGAGGTGGAAGAGAGCTTAACCAGAGAAAATCAAGGAAGAAGGTGTCGTATCTCAGAACTTGCTGTTCTTCAGTGGAAGGTGTTACCTGTGCTGTATGTCACAGCCAAAAGGAAGGGTTTGAGAAGGCTTGGAAAGGGGGTGACTTGGAAAAGTAGAAATTCTAGATGGAGAGCTCATACTGAGACAACTAAGGGGAACCTCAGGGAACATCTGCACTGCAAAAAAAAAAAAAGACTCTTGGCAGTGAATCTCAGAGCTATGGGGCGAGAAATAGCAGTGTAGATGTTGAGGCTTGGGCTGGAGCCCAGGCTCTGAAACCCAGATTGTGGGAGAGGGTCTCCGAGCTCAAGCTACAACCTGAGCCCAAACTTCTACACTTTTATTTTTAGTCATATAGTGTGAATCCCTTGAGCCCGAGTCAGTTGACCTGGGCCCTGAGACTTGTTGCCAGTAGTCTTTTTGCATTTGCAGTGTAGACGTTCCCATGGTTAACACAAATATTAACAGGCCCTCTGATTCAAGCAGCTAATTTACAAGTAGGTAGGAGTATATCTATCAGGAGTACCAGGAGTATAACCACCAGATAGCTGGTTGGTTACCTGCCCCTATGTTGAGGATTATTGCATATATGCTCAAAACATCCTACTTCCAAAGATATAACAGACTCACTAGGAATACCAGTTGGGATGCATGTGTCTGAAAACTTTTTTCACATAAGACAAAACATAAAATTTATCAAACTTGTCTGTTTAAATTCATATGGCCTAGTGACTACAACACATGGTGGGGCGAGAGGGGGGTGGAGACTCAATGGACGCACTGGGTGAACTTGGACAAGTCTCAACCTCTGTGTGATTCAGTTTCTCAATCTGTAAAAATATTTACCCTCCGTTATTAAATGCATTCAGACTAGGGCCGTCGATTACTGCAGTTAACTCATGTGATTAACTAAAAAAAACAATAATCGCAATTAAAAAAATGAAGCATGATTAATCACAGTTTTAATCGCACTGTAGAATACCAATTGAAATTGAAAGTGTATATTATTTTTTATTATAAATATTTGCATTGTAAAAATGATAAAAGAAATAGTATTTTTCAATTCACCTCATACAAATACTGTAGTGCAATCTCTTTGTTGTGAAAGTACAACTTACAAATGTAGATTTTTTTTGTTACATAGCTGCACTCAAAAACAAAACAATGTAAAACTTCAGCGCCTACAAGTCCACTCAGCCCTACTTCTTGTGCAGCCAGTCACTAAGACAAACAAGTTTGTTTACATTTGCAGGAGATAATGCTGCCCTCTTCTTATTTACAGTGTCACCAGAAAGTTAGAACCGGCATTTACATGGTGGAAGAACTTATTGAAGAAACGGATTTTGTGTATAGATCTGAACACAAGCTCAGGCTCCATCTAATGTGCTGTGACAATGTTTTCCACCACCAAAAAATGCTCTGACTCCTGCACCCAGAATAAGAATCTTAATTTGGGCATGACACACTGTAACATTCCCATGGAGGGTTGCCTTCTTGGATAGTCCTGGATGGAGTGGGTAATCCCTGAGACAGCCTAGTCCTAGACATTAAGGGCCTTGAGTGTGAGGTCCTTGTCCTAAATCTACAAGACAAATAAACAGAGAGCAAGATGAGGTTGGAGAGCACTGGTATGATGTGTTCACGCCATCCTTTGTTCCTCACTAAGCAGATAGGTACAATTTGTAGTTTCCATCTGGCATTTACCTTCAGCCCTAGGTAGAGTGAGTTGCAGAAGTTCAAAGGTGACAAAGACACTGTAGAGTGTAGGCAGTACAACCAGAGTGTAGGCAGTACAACCCAGTGGTTGGAACAGGAGTCTGGCCTAGTGATTGGAGAAGAATTGGAGTAGTGGTCAGGAGACAAGCCAGTGATTTGGAACCAGGAGTTCTGAAGAAGGCAGGGACTAGGACCAGCAGCAGGCATGGGCTGGAACAAGAGCTGGTACAGGAAGCAGGACTGATGCAGCTATGGATGTGGAACACATGGAGCAGCCACTGTGCTGCTGTTGCTACAAGGCTTAAATGGTGAGCTGTTGTTCCTTCTGTCCAATCAGGGAGCACTATTATTTAGTGAGGGTTTATTGGGAATAGCCAGCTCATCGAGTTGCTTGGCAACCATACCCTGAGCCAGCTGAGTTCCTGACAGGCATGGAACCTGCAAGGTCCTTTGCTGAGAAAAAGGAGGGGATTAAATAATTGTTATATATCAGGGGTAGGCAACCTATGGCACGTGTGCCGAAGGTGGCACGCGAGCTGATTTTCAGTGGCACTCACACTGCCTGGGTCCTGGCCACCGGTCTGGGGGGGCTTTGCATTTTAATTTAATTTTAAATGAAGCTTCTGAAATATTTTAAAAACTATTTACTTTACATACAACAATAGTTTAGTTCTATATTATAGACCTATAGACAGAGACCTTCTAAAAACGTTGAAATGTACTACTGGCATGCAAAACCTTAAATTAGAGTGAATAAATGAAGACTCGGCACACCACTTCGGAAAGGTTGCCGACCCCTGTTATATATAATAAATATATTTTACTGTGGATGTGTAAGATCAATTATTATAATAATGGATTTATAAAATGTTTCTACAATGTCTCTCACAGTAAAAATATGTACGTGTTTTAAAAAGTAAACTAACCATAAAAGGATCTGTTTTCACTGGCCCTCAGATGGTGTGTCTACACAGCAAGGTAAACCCAGGCTTGAGCATGGGCTCAAACCTAACCCCCCTTGCATCCACATGCCAACTGTGCTAACCTAGGGCTCAGACCTAGGGTCCCAGGACCTTGCAGGGCTGGAGGGTCTGAGGCTGTGTTAAGCTGGGACCTAGGATCTGAGCCCTATTGCTTTCCTGTGTGCACACAGCCTCGACTTGACTCAGATCCTAGAAGTCCCCACAGACTCATTCTCAGCAGCAGAAGAGCAGCACTGCAGGCAGCCAGCGCAGTGGCAGGAAGTGCCTTTATTGCCTGGCTGAGCCTGCTCCCGCTTCCTGCTTCGGCTCCTCCTTGCTGCTGCCTGGAGCTGGCCTGGAGAAGGAAGCAAAGTTGACAGGTGGGAGGTGGCTTCCGGCTGCCAGAATGTTGGGGGTCATTCCTCCTCCAGCCATGCAGAGCTGAGGGCTCTGCCGCTAACCCTCCCTGCAAGGCAGCCGCCTGGTCCTGCTCCACTCTTTGGCTCTTGCTTCCGAACTCCGCTTGCCCCCTGGGGCTGCATGTGCAGAGGCACCAAGGCAGCATGTACTGCGAGGGTGGTGTGTGGAAGCCAGTCCCATAGCTTCCCCACAGCCTCCTGGGGATCCCTTAACCCTGCCTCCTGGAGTGCAGCAGGGGCAGGGATAAGAGATCCTCTAGGGGTGCTGGAACACACTGCACCCCAAGCCCCGGGGATGCATTTCACCATTCTGCAGCTGCCAGCAGCCAGGCTGGGGTGTGTGTGTGCCTTCTTCCTCTGAAACTCACATTTTACGTCAAACTTCAAAACAAACAGACAAAAAAAAAACCAACAGTCAACAAAAACACCTTCATTGAACATCCCAGTGTAAAAATTAAGAATTGCAAAGTTTAATTTTAATAGTTTGACAGCCCTGGAGACTAATGTCCTAATTATCCTAATTAGAACAGCTGCACATAGGCATTTTCCTGCCCAGGTGACTCAACGTAAAGGTGGAGAGCTCACCAGGGCTGCCCAGGGGGGGGGCAAGTGGGGCAATTTGCCCCAGGCCCCATGCCCCGCAGGGGCCCCACGAGCCCTGGCCCGGCGGCAGTCCAGGTCTTTGGCCAGAATTTTGGCGGCAGGGAGTCCTTCAGTGCTGCTGAAGACGCGGAGCGACTGAAGGGCCCCCTGCTGCCGAAGACCCGGACCGCTGCTGGGTGAGTACAAGTGCTGCAGCTCCCCCACTTTGCCCCAGGCCCCCTGAATCCTCTGGGTGGCCTTGGAGCCCACTTCTCAGATTAGATGATAGTTCAGTATAAAGCCTTCTCAAACTGCAGGCATTCTATTGAGACAGCCACCGAAGGAGCTGATTATGCAGTTTGTGTACTCATGCGCTCCTTATGGGCACCTGAGCCCCATCAATACCATCATCACAGGTAGGAAACTGGGTGGGCCGTAGAGTTTTCCCACAGTGGAACACATTTGTAGGGCTAGAGCAATGTTTCTCAATCTCGGGCTCGTGATCCTTAGGATGGTCATGGGATGGGTTTAGGGGGTGCAAGCAGGGCTGACACTAGGAAGTAGAAATCAGGGCAATTGCCTGGGGCCCCATGCTACCGGGGGCCCTGCAAAGCTAATTCACATGTTTCAGCCCTGCTTGGTGTGGGATTGAAGTCCGGAGCCCCGCGCCCGATGGAGCAGAAGCCTGAGTCCTGAGCTTAACATAGAGGGTCGCAATTTTTTCTAGTAGAGGGGTCATGGTTCTTTTAAGTCCAAAGGGGAAAACCAGTGCAAAAAGTTTGAGAAATACTGGGCTACAGTGTCAGCACTGCAGGGGAAAGGGGAGGCGCTAGGCAATCTGGGATAGGGTTACTTTGACTTGGGTCTGTGCACTGTCGTGTGGATACTAGAGCCCTAGGTTCAAGTGGGGTCAGAAAATCCTTAACCTAGTGTTAAAATGCAATGTAGACACTCAAGTCCAGGGTTTCCTGACATGGGTCAATTGACTCAAGTCCCACTAACCCTAGGCTTATATTGCTGTGTAGACATACCCAAAGTGGCTTCTAAAATGCATATGCAATTTTGCACATAACTCTGTATGGAAGCAGTAGTGATTTTGGGTTAAAGAAGAAAACTGGGAGTCAGGAACCCCAGGTTATATTCCCAGTCCTGCCACTGACTCATGTCCATGGGCAAATCATTAACTTTTCTGACCGGCAGTCTCCTGACTGTACCTAACTCACAGCATAGTTGTGAGCTTCAGATTAAAGATACTAAATAAATGCAAAGTATTATTATTTCATTATATGTGTGAGCTAAACCCACATTTATGCACACAAATGGGTTTTTGTAAGTGCTAATTGGGATGCTGGAAATGGGTGTATGCATTTTTGCAATTGAAAAATTAGAAGCCACAGCTCAAAATTTGGCCTGATGTGTCTACATTTTTATAACATAAGAGAATGTGTGAAGGAGTCGACTCATCGCTGGCACCTCCTCATGGCTGGGCATGGCATAGCAGCACTCTCTTTGCAGGGGTCTACTGCCATTGGCTGCTCTGTCTCTTCCTGTAACTTGGTCTCTGGCCTGGTCACTTCAAAGTCTCTCCCTTTCCAGGGTAGTCCATAAACAAATATCAAGAGGAATTAACACAAATAAATGGAGTTAGTAAGAGAAAGGGGAGAATGACGTCCTCTCAGTGTGTATCAGAATCTGATCCTCTCTTCCCACAGGGAGGGGCCTTCAGGCAGTGGTTGTCTGGGAAGTTCCTGCCTTCCGTCAGCCCTTTCCTCAGAAGCTGAAGGTTGAAGGTCTGTTCTCTTCCCTAGTCTGCCCACAAGTGACCTGTTCTGCTCCCTTTTAAAGCCTCTCTTCTGGCCTATGCATGCCTTACAGGTGTGGTGGGTCGGAACTGGCTGAGCCCAGTGCAGTCCTCAACCCCCTGTTGCCCAGTGTGGGGTTTGTATACCCCATCACAGAAGGAAGATCTGGTGTTCTTATTCTCACTGCTTTCTCCTGGCCCCTGACCGCCCCCCCTCCACAGAACCTGTGCCCCCTCCCTGCCCCCGGGACTCCCTGCCCCTTAGCCAGCCCCCCCCCGCCCCGGCTGCTTACCCCCGGCTCACCGCGTGGCAGCCGCATGGCTCCGGACGGGGCTGAGCTCTTCCCCGCTCAGAGCCGCGTGGGGAGGGGGCGGGGCCGTGAGCTCCAGGCTGAGCTCAGCTGCCTCCACTCGGCCCGGTGCTTGTAGCCCCGCCCCATGACCACGCAGCTCTGAGCCGGGCTGTTTAGGACTCGGGGAACAAGCGGAGGAGGAGCGGCCCGTCTTCTGCAGCCAGGCGGGGCCGCGCTACCGGTAAGGGGCCATCCCTCTCCCCCAAGCGGAGCCGGTAGCGCGGCCCCGCCTGGCTGCAGGGGACGGGCCACTCCTCGGCTCGCAGCGGCAGGATGAGCCTTTTGCCGCCCCCTATATTTTGCCGCCCTAGGCAGCAGCTTGTTTTGCTGGTGCCTAGAGCCGCCCCTGGCCGGGGGTAATTAGCTGGGGTGGGGGGGTGTGGCTAAGGGGCAGGGAGTCCCGGGGGCAGGGAGGGGGCACTAGTTCTGTGCGGGGGGCAGTCAGGGGCCAGGGAAGGGGGGTTGGATTGGGGGGGGTCTCAGGGAGGTGTTTGTCAGGCACCCCCCGACCCCATTACCCCCCAGGCCCAGCCCTGACCCCCAGCTCCAAGCCCAGCCCCTCTGATCCAGACACCCCCCTCACCCCATTACCCCTACAGCCCTGACCCCCAGCTCTGAGCCCAGCCCCTCTGATCCGGACACCCCCCTGACCCCATTCCCCCCACAGCCCTGACCCCCAGCTCTGAGCCCAGCCCCTCTGATCCGGACACCCCCGACCCCATCCCCCACTGCCCTGACCCCCAGCTCTGAGCCCAGCTGCTCTGAGGTGGGCACCCTCCGACCCCATCCCCCCACCCCAGACCCCCAGCTCTGAGGCGAGCCCCTCTGAGCCAGACAACCTCCGACCCCATCTCCTCACAGTCCTGAGCCCAGCCCCTGTGAGCCGGGCACCCCCCAGAGCCCAGCTCCCCACCCAGCCCTGGGCAACAGCAGCACCACCTCCAGGCAGTGACAGCCCATTGGCACCAACCATCACCATCACCCAGCAACAGCCCATTTTGTAATTGCAAATGTATACAGACCAGTAAAGCATTTAATGTTTTTAAATAATGTATTTGGTGTATTTTCAAATTATTACAAATTAATTTTCACTAGTTATTTTTTACATTTCCAAATACATGTTACTATAGTATTGCAACTTTTTTTTATGGAAGGGGCCCCCAAAATTGCTTTGCCCTGAATCCTCTGGGCGGCCCTACCCAGTGTGTGTGAGGAGCCGGGGAGGGAGGGAAATGGGGTCCCCTGGAGCCGAGCCCGGGCTGCGATGGTGGCGAGGGGCTCCTGGAGTGTGTGAGGAGGTGAGCGGCCGACTGGGTTCGTCGGTGCTGAGCAGGTAGCCCCGCAGCCGGAGATCCTCGCCTTCCCTCCTGCCAGGGCTGGGCCAGGGCACCGTGAGGCTGAAGAGCAGCAGGTCCAGGGGGCTCTCCAGGTCTTTGGTCGCCAGCATGTCGAGGGTGAGGGCGGTGAGCACGAACTGATCCACCTTGGCCACCAACAGTGCTGCGAAGCCCAGGGAGGGGGCCGTGTTCTTTGCGCCACCCCGTAGCCGTGCCGCCACCTGGAAGTACTCCCGCTCCGTGCTGCCCAGCAGCTCCACCCGCATGGGGACAGAGTCGCAGCTGGGCCAGGGCTCGGCTGCAGTGTGCTGGTAGCGGATCCCACATTTGGGGAGGAGGCCAGTGCTGGGGCAACAGGGGGTGTGAGTGGGGGGTACTGGTGGGCGGGGGGGGCTCATGTCTGGGGGCGGGGGGAGCAGCCAAAAATTTTTTTGCTTGGGGCGGCAAAAAACCTAGAGCCGGCCCTGGTAGAATCCTCTTGTAACGGTAGAAAGCCAAATCGGTAATAACATAGGAATCAATTCCTGCTCCTCCTTTGCGGCGCAATCCATGACATTATAGCAGAGAGGAAACAGGAAAGGGGGAAAACCAATAGTTGAGGCAGCTACCACTTAAGCTACCACTTTGTTTTTTCCTCTTCAGATTAAAAGGGACAGTATTGTTGTCCAGAAAACTCAAGAGAAGAGACTCTCATCAAATGAAAAGCAACGACTGATATAGGTATAAATTTATGGATGCACAAAAAGAAAAAAGAAAAAAAAAAGGGAAAATACCACAGAAAAATTAAAATGAACCCAAGACAAGAGGAACACCACTTGAGAATTGCCCTCAACTTGTCATGGCCCAAATGTGTGATATTTTGAAGTTATGTGGGATTAATTTCTTTCACACAGTTTTCCATAATGTAAATGTCAAGGTTTGGCCTTTCCAAAGTTATTACAGTCTGGTAATAAACAATGAAATAACATCAGATTTCTATGGGACTAAGCTTGGGTGACCAGATGTCCCGATTTTATAGGGACAGTCCCAATATTTGGGGCTTTTTTTTAATATGGGCTCCTATTACCCCCCCACACCCTATCCCGATTTTTCACACTTGCTGTCTGGTCACCCTAGACTAAGATAAATCTGTAATATTCTTTGTACTAAAGAGAGAGTCTATAGTCTGTATGAGCAGCAGATAAGAAAGCAGATACTGGAGGTGAGTACTTTATATGTGTGCATTCAGTCATTCCTGAGCTATCAATAACAGGTAATAACCATATGATTCTGATTAAGTTATTCTAGGCCCACATTCACAAATGTATTTAGGTGCCTAACTCCCATTGATTTCAATGGGAGTTAGGCACCTAAGTGCCTTTGTGAATCTGGGCCTTAGTGTTTGTGGTTTCGGATCAGACAAAAATGATTTGTAAAGATAGATTAGGTTTTTTTCTCATGACATCACTATAGCGCAGAGTTAAGGTGTATAGTTGCCTTAACTGTGCATTTCCATACCTGAACATGATTGGATTTCTTTTAAGTTTCAATCTAAACTCTGAATTTCCTAGATTTTTAATGCTTTTTTAAGGGGATAATTACAGTAGTCTTGGAATGTTTTTTATCCTTAAATTACTGATCTATATGTACAACCTTAATTCCAATTTCACATCAGTTTTTCTTTTTGGTTCAGGATATATAATAGAAATTTCCAACTTAACATAATACACATTTTTGTTGGTTATGTTTAGTTTTACTGAATACAAAAACCCTTGTGCAACATCTTATGGCCACATTTACAGTTCTGATTCTGCACTGTCTTGCACCCTGGGTAATCATTTACACCTGTGGAAAATGAGTATAAAACACTACCAAAAGAGAAGTGTTGCACTTACGTCCACTTTGCACTCACTTTAGCCAAGTGTAAGTGACTACACAAGGTACAAATAAGTGAAGAATTGGGTCCTACATTTTCAATTTGTTTGTTAATTGGCTCTAGGCCTTACTTATAACTGTTATTAGCTGCCAATGTTCTTTTACTCCCTGCCTATCTAGGTATTTCACTGCACACTCCCCTGGTTTACTGAATCTTTTCCAGTCAATCCTCAGAGTTAATTATCATAAATCAGAAATTACTCTGATTAGCTGATGTTGATTCCAATATATTTAGTCACCTAAATATGCCTTTTTGCTAATAAAGAGTAACTTTAAGTATCTTGAGATATTAGAAATCTGAGCAGATAGCTTTGTTTCCCAAAATCTCTGTCGCCAGGAGGGGGAACCTCATATACATTGTTGAGAGAAACCACAAGAGTTCAAATCATGTCAGAAGATGAAAAGTGAAATGCAAAAGTGCCAGACGGTGAGGACCTGAGTCTGTTCTCCTAGACTAGAAACTGACTTTAATGGAGTTACTCCAGATTTACATAGAGATGAATAAAGCCCTCAGACTATAGACATAGGAGGTGGTTCTGTAAGGAAATTTTTGCTTTCACTATTTTGTTTCTTACAAGTTGTTGTTTACCCTCCATATTGAGCCCCTTTCTTATTGAAAGGTTTGGCACTCTTTTCTTGTGTGGCGGGAAAGCGGAGGTCAGGTGACTTGGTAATCAGCAGGGTATATAAGGCTTGCTCACCTGGTACCAGTCGTTGTCTACCATAGTGGCAGCTCAGTGTCTGTGCTTGCTCACAGCCAAGACGTCATGTCAAGAATAGAAACATTGTGTCAAGAGAAGATAGAAGAGTAGCTTTCCTGTGCCTGATCCTGGTGTGTCCTGACATCTTCGTGGTGTCCTTCGTTCCTGAATCCTTGCTGTTTTCCTGTGATCCTGATAGTCTTCTCTGGTGTTCGTATCTATTGTGAAGAATGGTGATGTGTTAGTCCCTTTTATCCTCTTCTTTTCCCCACTCATAGTGTATATTGGTTTTTGGGGTTCTGGGCTTAAAGCCTATTGTTCAGTTAACAACCAAGTGGTTTTCTATACTTGTTATGGTTATTTTGGGGGTCCTTGTTTAGTAAATTGTTATTTGTTGCAGCTATCCTTGCCTGTTTGGAAGGGGTGTGACCTGTATCTCCGGAGTAACCCTTTCAAAGGTTAACATTTTCTGCCTCAGATGAAATTAAAACGATTACAACAAACCTGTATTTAAGTTCTCCAGTTTTAAAGTGCAAGGATTCTTAACTTTAAATTAAATTAAGTATCAGTTCTGTTGTGAGGTAATTAATTAATTTATTTTAAAATCATATGTATGGCACACGTCGCAGACCTCCTTGGTTAAATTAAGGTGGATTTTAGAATATGTAAACTAGGACTGACACTTCTGAGAGTTTATTCAATAATGCAAACTTGGGCACTACTACCTTGCAAAATTTGCATCAACTTGCTGTGAGACTATATGATGTCATCTTGCAGAATCTAGATGGTCGTGTACTAACTAAGGCCCAGATCTTCAAAGTTATTTGGGCACCTAAGGCCTATTGAAATCAATGGGAGTCAGACACCTAAATACTTTTGAGGATCTGGGCCCAACTTCCTAGATCAGTGGCTCTCAAACTTTTTTTCGCGGACCACTTGAAAATTGCTGAGGGTCTCGGTGGATCACTTAATGATCTTTCCAAATGTTGTTTGTACCGTTAACTAACTATTGTAAGTATCAGAGAGGTAGCCGTATTAGTCTGGTTCTGTAAAAGCAGCAAAGAATCCTGTGGCACCTTATAGACTAACAGACGTTTTGCAGCATGAGCTTTCGTGGGTGAATACCCACTTCGTCGGATGCAAGAGTGGAAATTTCCAGGGGCAGGTAAATATAAGCAAGCAAGAAGCAAGCTAGAGATAACGAGGTTAGATCAATCAGGGAGGATGAGGCCCTGTTCTAGCAGTTGAGGTGTGAAAACCAAGGGAGGAGAAACTGGTTCTGTAGTTGGCAAGCCATTCACAGTCTTTGTTTAATCCTAAACTGATGGTGTCAAATTTGCAAATGAACTGAAGCTCAGCAGTTTCTCTTAGGGCTTGGCTACACTTACAAATTTGCAGCGCTGCAGCAGGGTGTGAAAACACACCCTCTGCAGCGCTGCAAATTGCGGCGCTACAAAGCGCCAGTGTAGTCAAAGCCCCAGCGCTGGGAGCCGCGCTCCCAGCGCTGTCCGTTATTCCCCACAGGGAAGTGGAGTACGGACAGCGCTGGGAGAGTTTTCTCCCAGCGCTGGTGCTTTGATTACACTTAGCACTTCAAAGCGCTGCCGCGGCAGCGCTTTGAAATGCAAGTGTAGCCAAAGCCCTAGAAGTCTGGTCCTAAAGTTTTTTTTTGCTGGAGGATGGCCACCTTAAGATCTGCTATTGTGTGGCCAGGGAGGTTGAAGTGTTCTCCTACAGGTGAATAAACCGGTGATGGTGTGGCTGATCTGGTTAGGTTGGAATACCTGAAGCATATTCTCACCAGTAACTGCACACCGCACCATAGTAACTCTAGCTCAGGAACCAATCCATGCAACAAACCTCGATGCCAACTCTGCCCACATATCTACACCAGCAACACCATCACAGGACCTAACCAGATCAGCCACACCATCACCAGTTCATTCACCTGCACATCCACCAATGTAATATATGCCATCATATGCCAGCAATGCCCTTCTGCTATGTACATCGGCCAAACTGGACAGTCTCTAAGGAAAAGGATAAATGGACACAAATCAGATATTAGGAATGGCAATATACAAAAACCTGTAGGAGAACACTTCAACCTCCCTGGCCACACAATAGCAGATCTTAAGGTGGCCATCCTCCAGCAAAAATACTTTAGGACCAGACTTCTAAGAGAAACTGCTGAGCTTCAGTTCATTTGCAAATTTGACACCATCAGTTTAGGATTAAACAAAGACTGTGAATGGCTTGCCAACTACAGAACTAGTTTCCTCTCCCTTGGTTTTCACACCTCAACTGCTAGAACAGGGCCTCATCCTCCCTGATTGATCTAACCTCGTTATCTCTAGCTTGCTTCTTGCTTGCTTATATTTACCTGCCCCTGGAAATTTCCACTCTTGCATCCGACGAAGTGGGTATTCACCCACAAAAGCTCATGCTGCAAAACGTCTGTTAGTCTATAAGGTGCCACAGGATTCTTTGCTGCTCTAACTATTGTAAAGCACTTTGGATAAAAGCACTATATAAAAAAAAACCTTAATAATAATTAAAGTTGTTTTGTTCTACAAATAAAAGCACACAACTTGTATTTTAATATCAGTAGTCTTACCTTTCTAATGCAATGAATGTGCCCTCTCTCCCCAGCCTCGGCAGCCCTTGAGCTGGGGCTGCGAAGGAGGGGAGTCTCTCCCTCTCTCCCCCACAGCAGCAGCTCCCAAGTTGGGGCTGGGAAGAAGAGGGGTCTCTCCCCAGCAGCCACAGCCCTGGAACTGGGGAAAATTGCCTCTTTCTCTGGCCGCTGCAGCCGTGCACATCCCAAATTCCCTCTACCCCCTCTTCTCACCCCACTCCTCCCACCTGTCCCCTATTCCCCACAAGGCCACCACCTCACCGTATACGTGCTTCTTCTCCAGGGCTGCGTGGCTCCATTAATTAGGCGGGTGGTCCTTCATTCTTTTGTGTGTGGCCTTCCAGGCGCTCACCTTAGAGGAAACTATCCGTGGACCACCTGAACAGAGCTTGCGGACCACTGGTGGTCCATGGACCACAGTTTGAGAACCTCTGTCCTAGACGATGAAGGGGATAGGCAGCTGGCTGGCTGGCTATGTTCCTGTGGAACTGATTTTAATGCTTCTCAGGTTTAATTTACTTATATTTATTGCATGTTACAGTGCGTACAGTCTTGGATAGGCATTTATTATTTATTCAAAATTTAAATAAATAAATAACATCATGTTGCATGGACACATCATGAGTTTATGGGAAAATGCAGTCATGTTGGGCTGCATCAGGGAGGTCATGTGACAACACAGTCATGCCGTATCAGTATAATATGAGGATATGCACTAACATTACTGATCCACACGGACACATCATGATGTTATGCAGTAACACTGTCACTTCATTTTATTTCAGTGTGAAGTTATGCACTAATGTCATAGAATCACATCAGTGTGAGGTTATGAACTCATGTCACTGTACTGGTATGAAGTATGTGATAACATCAGTACGTTAGCATGATATGAGGCTATTGTTGAGGTTCCAAAGGTAACTGCACCTCTGACCCCATTGGGCATCATTGAGGGCACCCACACTTTGTTCTAAGTCCTATGTCAACCTTCTCCAGGCAGAATACCATGACTCCCTCCCTCAAACCTGAGCTTGAGACTATAGATTCCTGCATTTCACTGTGATTATCTCAGCGGGTCTGACTTTAGCTCAGTAACTGCAGTCCTGTTCTCTCAGGGGCAATGACAGGGTTAGCCAGTCACCAGCCAGCTTTCTGTAGTATTTATTCAGAAAAAAATTATAGAAAAAACATAGTAAAAACAAGAAAAAGTTTATATGCAGGTGTAGCTTACCAAGCAACCATCCATATGCACATGGACACACTGATATTAAAAACAACGAGGAGTCCTTGTGGCACCTTAGAGACTATCAAATTTATTTGGGCATAAGCTTTCGTGGGCTATACCCCACTTCATCAAATGCATGGAGTGAAAAATACAGTAGGGAGATATAAATATACAGCAGATGAAAAGATGGGAGTTGCCTAACCAAAATGGGGGGGTCAATGCTAATGAGGACAATTCAGTCAGGGTCAATGTGGCCCATTTCCAACAGTTGACAAGAAGGGATGAACATGAACAGAGGGAAAATTACTTTTTGTAGTGCTAATGAGACCAATTCAGTCAGGGTGGATGTGGCCCATTCCCAACAGCTGACAAGAAGGTGTGAGTATCAACAGAGGGAAAATTACCTTTTTTACTGATATTAAAGTACTTCAGGACCTTTCCACCTTTCCTGTCTCTCTTGGCCACAGTTTTATATCAACTCCTGGACTGAGTGTGTCCCTTCTCCCAAATCAGGGCTATTTCTCTATATAGTTTGCAGTTCTTTGTTTGCCATCTCTTGAACTAGGACAATCCAGTATATGCTATTTCCCCAGGGGGTGGAAATTCCCCAGATTTGTTACCTGCATTAGGGATTTAAATTAATTATCCCTGCAGTGACTTTAGTTCCTACAGGAAACATCTTTTAACTCACTCATTGAGCCAGCCTATAAAGATCCAGATAACATTATAAAATTGATCCAATAGTCTTTGCATATTCCATGCTTCCAAAGCATCATATCTGTCACATCTGTGAGGTATTGTCACTGCACCACATTATCATGAAATGATGCATTAATGCCACCATGCAAAGCTGGCATAGGCAAAGTGCTGTCATACTGTATATGTATAAAGTTTTATGTTGCCATTACACTTCTTTGGTGTGAGATTGTATAATATCACTGCATTGAATCAGCATGAGGTTACATGTCATCCTTCTATGGTGGCATGAGGTGTTGATGCAGGCTTAGATGATGTCACTCTATCACCAGATCAGTGCAAGATGGTGCAAATGTCACCATGCTGTGTTGGTATATAATCATACAGTGTTACCCTGCTCCATGAGATGATGTGACGTTACCACATTGAGGTGAAGGAATTTGATGTGATATCACTGGGACAGGGTGATCCCTGTGATGTCATGGGGAAGATGAGGCAATTGATGTGATATCACTGGGATGGAGGTGAGGTGATCAAACTGATATTGTCACTGGGGTGGAGGTGAGGTGATTGATGTGATATCATTTGGATGGGGATGAGGCAATTACTGTGATGTCACTGGGGTGGAAGCGAGGCAATCACTGTACTGTTATGTGAGGTGACTGATGTAATGTCATGAGGGTGGAGAGGTGATTGACGAGATGTCACTGATACAAAGTGATCAATGTGATATCAGGTTGGAAGTGAAGCAATTGCGGTGATGTCATGTGGCAGAGCTGAAGTGATTGATGTGACATCACTGGGGTGAGGCGATCATTGGGATGTCACGGGGTGGAGGTGAGGTTATCAATGTGATGTCACTGGGGAGAAGTGATCTCTGCGAGGTCACAGAGGGAAAGCGAGGCCACCAGCATGACGTCACTGACTGTTACGGGCAATTACACGTTCTGAGCCTGGGGGCGGGGGGTCATGAGGTCAGCGGGCATCACAGCCCGCTGAAGGCGCCCCCCGGCCAGCAAGGGTTGCTTAGGCCTTGGCTACACTGGCGCTTTACAGCGCTGCAAGTTTCTCGCTCAGGGGTGTGAAAAAAACACCCCCCTGAGCGCTGCAAGATACAGCGCTGTAAAGCGCCAGTGTAAACAGTGCCCCAGCGCTGGGAGCTGCAAGCTAATCCCCACGGGGAGGTGGAGTACCTGCAGCGCTGGGAGAGCTCTCCGCCTGCGCCGGCGCTGCGACCACACTCACGCTTCCAAGCGCTGCCTTTGAAGTTTCGAGAGTAGCCAAGCCCTTAGCTCACTGCGCACGGCACGTGGCCCGATGGGCGGGGCGGCTCCTCCTGCGTCAGAGCAATAGGGGGAGGCCCTCCCGGCGCTGCCTACGTTACCCAGCATGCCCCAGCGCTGACCCCGGAACTGACTCTCTGCTGCATCCGGGTCGGGCCCGCCTCGCCTGTCAGGTTGTCGCCCCCGTTCCTGCCGGGTGCTTTCGGTGTCGGGTCAGCCTGGTGGGTGCCCCCTGGCCCGGGGCGCGCCGGGGCCAGGCCCCTGGGGCTCCTTCCGCTGAGGGGCTGGGCGCGGCGCAGGGGGGCGGCGGGGGCCGTGCCCGGGGCCATGCGGCTCCGTCCCCGGCTCATGCTCTTTTCTCTCCCCGCAGAGCGTGTCCCGAGCGGCCGGCCATGGCGGATACAGCGCAGAACGGGCCCATGCAGGCTGGCGCCGGCGGCGGAGCGGTGGTAAGGAGAGGCCCCGGCGGCCCTGTCCCAGGCGGGCGGACCGTCCCTTCCGTGCCCTGCAGTGTCGAGCTGAATTCTCCCCCCAGATCTGCCCCCCCTTGGGGTATCACTGGTTTTAGTGCCCCAGGGCCCCATAGTGCCCGGCGCTGTACGGACAAAGACTCCCTCTCTGCTTTCAAGTATGCCTCTCCTTGAGCTGCTGGGCCTATTCCTTAATCTCAGCATTTCCCTTTCTTGCACATCCTTCCTCCACCACCGTTTTCGGGCAGTTCTGCTTCTGTCTCTTGCTCTCCCCAGCCATTGTGCTAGTTGTTTCCAAGCTTTCCATAACCATCATATTCCAATATACCAGAATCCCTGAGGCCTCTGCCATTCAGTGAGGCCTTGTCCCTGCTAGGAAACAACTAGGGAGGTGTTTAAAATGTGATAGCTAGCATGTTTGAAAATCCTGTGCTAGACAGGGCAAGCTGTAGTTTTGAACATGTGTTAGTTGGTGAAGGTTCAAATTCTCTCCTAGAGGTCACCTTGATTTACTAACATGTTCAAAACTATAACTTGCACTGTCCCCATTAAGGTTGTAAAAACATGCTTTATTTCCTACTGTGGACAAGCTGTTTAGTCTTGGCTTTGGGTCAACTTCTTTCTTACAGTATCCTTTTTCCACCTCATTGTGTTAATGTCCTCTTATATAGTTTAAAATTGCCATTCCCGCAACATCACTGACAGGTAAGACAGCAGATGCACACATGACCCATATGCACACCACATGTATTATTAAAACTTCGTATTGGTGAAAAAGAAAAATGAATATCTAATTTGACCATTTGTTTTAATTGTTCATTTTGTAAGCTTCAATCAGTTTTAAGAGGAAAAATAAGAAAGTTTCACTTTCTGGTTCACAAACTCTGTCACTCTTTCAGTGCATGACATTGCAGGGGAATGTCTAAATTTGAATGAACTCTTAATTAAAGTGTAATTTGAAATTGAAACAAAAAATTCTTATCACAAACCACATTGTAAATGCTTTTTTGAAATCTCTTAATTAAAATACAATGTTACACGTATATTGCAACCATTACGTACAAATAAGTGAACAGATCATAAAATAAAGACATCTGTAATTTTTAATAGTCAGTAATTATTTCACAGTTAATGGTCCCAGCTCATATCTGCATTAGCTACAATATGTCCAAAATAAAACAAGTGCATGGAGGTGGGAACTAATCTTCAAACTTCTTCAGAGGTATTCAGGCCAGATCTTTGCCCCAGGCTTTTCCAACTGGATGGCTGCCTTAAATGGAGCATTTGGGGTTTCCCCCGATGTATAGGAATCCATGAATGGCATAAAGTTGGCTTCACACTACCTGTTTACAGCATTTTTGGCACACTGAGCACATTTAGGGTGGGAAGGTGTGCGGATAGAGCGCAAAATGGCAGTGATCCAGCAATCTCTGCTCAGTCAAATGCTTCTTAGGAGACTGTTCCTGCTGGTATAATTTAGACCAGCCCCAACTGGTCCCAGAATAAAAAGGTTCTTCCCCTCATTTCTGCCTGTAGAGTCCTGGGCTGAGCACCTGGCCCTAGAGATGGGCAGTGTAGACTTCAGTCATAGCCAAGAAAGTGGAAGCTTGCATCCATACAGAGACCTGGGAGAGTCAGTTGGGCTAAGGAATTCATATGATCAGATCTTATTGCAAGACTGGCTTTATACTGAGTTACAATATAAGTAGAAAAATAAACTCGATAGGCTAGTCGATAGGCTAGGCTAGACTCGATAAATGAAGTCTCCTGATAAACTATGCATTACTGAAAATAGGAAAGAATGTTCGGCTTGGATATAACTAAATGTTTAGACACCAACTTGTGGGGGTTTTGTTTGTTTTTTCTTTTCAATATAGCAATTTCTGATGACTAACAAGTTGGACACAGCAATGTGGCTTTCCCGATTGTTCACAGTCTACTGTTCAGCTTTATTTGTTCTGCCCCTTCTAGGGTATGTATTGTACTATTTTCAGTTGTTTGAATGTTACAAAATAACTAAGTTTTATTTTATGCTTATGCAAGCTTTCAATTTCACAAAGATTACATAGGTCGTAAAGAAATGAGTGCAGATTATTTGTTTTAGCTTGTCTAGGTTTTAACTTTTACTCGCACTTCACCAGAACAGTTTGAGAATTTAAGTTGTTAGATACTTTATTAAAATTATTTTTAACTTCTTTCTTAAAAAATCTTTTTCTGTTTCCTTGGAACTGACTAGGAAGACTGCTTTTTTTTTTTCTTTCTGTATTCCTATGAAATAATGCTTTCAGTAGCTCTGTAATGTTGAGTGCTATGCACATCAGCAATGTTATGTAAATACAAAAGACATTTTTTTTTAAAAACAAATTAATACTAATCATTGTCTTGGCTGTAATAGTAGAAATAGCTTCAAGTATTGTGCAGTTATGATGCAATCCTCAAGGGAGGATGGTTTGTATGGTAACCTCTCCTCTGATAATTTACAGGTTGCATGAAGCAGCTAGCTTTTATCAACGTGCCTTGCTAGCAAATGCGCTTACCAGTGCTCTTCGACTACACCAAAGGTTACCACATTTCCAGCTAAGCAGGGCATTCCTGGCCCAGGCTTTGTTGGAGGACAGCTGCCACTACCTTTTGTATTCTCTTATCTTCGTTAATTCTTATCCTGTTACAAGTATCCTTTATCTATGTACTCTTTCACATATTATTATTACCTTAAACATTACTCCATGAGTGAGGATTGTGACACTTAATTCTCTTCCACAGCAGCCTTCATTGTGATATGAGAAATTGATTTAAAACCAAAGTGCGGCTGCTATCCATAGAACATACAGCATAGTTAAGGCTATGATTATGTCACGGGCTGCTCAGCCCACGTGCAGGGAGACCCTAAAGCTCCCACTCACTGCAGCAGTGGGGGGACCCCAGAGCCCCAGCAGCAGTGGGTGCTAAACCCGCCTCCCCATTTTGTCAGGGATATTTTTAGTGAAAGTCAGGGACAGGTCACGGGCTTCCGTGGATTTTTGTTTATTGCCTTTTACTAAAAATATCTGTGACAAAAACTTAGCCTTAAGGATAGTCAGTATAGCGAATCTCTCCCACATGGCATGTGGCCCTTACCTGGAGGGACCACTCTTACGGTGAAAGTACATTTCAGTCTCTGCTTCCAGGCAATTGGGTTTTTTTTGTTTTGTTTTTCTTGTTGTGGAGACTCAGGAACTATGGCAGTGATACAACAAACTCATTTCATGTAATCCATTGAACAGTCATTGGATGGTAAGATCTGTCACTACCACCGTGAGCTACATGTGAATTATAGCTGATTTGGTACCCCACTTCTAAACTATAGATTTGAGCTATTGAGGCTTCTCCTTAGATAAGTTTATTTTCATTGTATTAATGAGAATTTTAGCTGTTGAAATAGTAGCTTTCAGCTTGATGACAAGCAACAGGAATTTAGTAAGTGGTTATCTTCCTTCTTCAGGTTTACATATTTTATTTATTGTTTCACTGTACTAAGATGTGCCTGGCAGCAGAGACATCTGACTTTGTCATCCTGAGCTGGTGGAAGCCGTGTGTGGTGGTGGGGGACTGTGAAGTACAGTATGTTAATAGGAAGTGTGATGCCATTCTTTGTCTAAAACGGCATTGTAAACCATTCTTTAGGGATTTCATGCTTTCACTGTTGCCAGTTAATACTGTAGTAGCTCGTAGAGTCAAGTATATACTGGAGTAAACTTTTTTATGGGGGAAAAAAAAAGAATTCCTGATCATTAAGTAGTATATGTTAGGATTGTGATACTTTGACAGTACAGACTAGCTTTTGAATAACTTTCTTTAACACCTTGTTTAATCTGTGTGTGCACTGTCCATTTTCTGTTAACACTTCAGACTCGTCAGTCTGAGCCCCCTTTCCTTCACTTCAGCACCAGACACTTGGTCAGTTACACAAAGGACTTTAATTTGCAGTTCTGTGACCTTGGCTTCAGAATGAAGTTTTGAACGCACACTGTGACATGACATAATACCGGAAAGTGGGTCTGGAATATATTTTGCTCCACTTCTACATTCAAGTTCACTTCTAGAGAGTAGAGATGCCAGGCAGTAGTAATCAGTCTCAAGTACTCTTAGGAACAAGAGGGCTTTGTGGAATTTAGTTTATGCCCCTTGCACCTGTTACATTTCAGTATCTGTTGTAAAGGTTGATCATAAAAAGTTTCTTGTTATGGTGACAATGCACTAGATATCTTCTCAAATTAATTCCATTGACTTATCTCGGGAAGAAAAATGTAAACTCCATTTGCTGACTTTGGCTGATAACATTTTTCTATTACTGTAGTGCCTCAAAGTCTCAGCTGAGAGCAGAACCACATTATGCTAGACAAAGTTTACGAGCTAGATAGACAAGAAAGGGTGAAAGAAAGGAAGGATTATTATTCCCACTTTGCGGATAAAGAGCCAAGGTATGAGGCGATTAAGTGACTTGCCCAAAATCCTTGATGGAAACAAAACACATCAAGAAGTGTCTGGGTCAACAGTAATACAGCTGTGTGTGATGTCTGTCTCACGATTACAACTAGGTCTGTTAAGTCTTTTCAGAATATCACAAAAGAGGCTGCTAGCTGATTACGAACCCTTCTTCTTTATTATTTTTTCAAAAGAAAACATAGCTACAGAGAGAACTGCTATATACATACATATCTCTGAGCTCTGTACAGCTGTCACTGATTTTGAAAACTTCTTGCTAAGGATAATGCTATACTTCATGCTATAACAACTGTATCATGTAGATATGCTGGCATGATATCGTACAGAATAAATGTATTAAAATACTTTCTGGCCTATAATTTTCCTTATTGCTTGCTTCAGTGAGTATTTTCCCAGTTCTGCTGTTCTCGTTGCTTCATGCTGCCACATATACAAAGAAAGTTATTGATGTAAGTATGGTGCAATATATTGCTCAGTACTTTTTGGTGTAAAATGGCTTGTATCTAGGGGTTGTAAACACATTTCAAAGGGTTGCGATTATCCTCTCTTTCTTCATGGCTAGATGGGAGAGTGGTCTTGAAACGCTTTTGTGCCCCAATGTGGGGTCACAATATGGTAAAGTTGAGAACCAATCAATTTAATTTTTGCATAATAAATATAGTTGGATGGTCTAACCTCCTGACACACAGACACAATGTTTGTAGACAAGCCTCCTCTTAGCTTGAGGTGCTCATCTTGCTAGCCAGCTTGTGTTGATTCAATACCGGTACTTTAGAATATGTGAATTCTATTTAAGCTTTGTGCTCTCTCTTTTTCTCTCCGGTTACTATCCATGTGGAAGCAAATGACTTCCATGTTTGCCTACTATGCAGAAATACTTGAGATAACTGACTGCATTGCAACAGATTATGGTGGGTTGCATCTGGGCCCCCTTCCAGCTGCACTTAGACAAGTGCTGTTTCAGTAGATGAAACAGCAAAGTGCTTAAAATAAAGTTGGAAAGCAAAACAATATTTAAAGAAGCTGCTTCTCAGCCCCAAATCCTCACTATGTTTTATTTATATAATACACACACTCTCCTTTGGAATCTTTTCTTTTAAATTAAATTTTCCATATGCTACGGGTACATATTTCGTTCTAGTGATCAGAATAAAGCTATTGGCCATTGCTATGGCATCTGTAACTAAAGTGAAAAAGGGTAAAACTGGATTTTTACTTTTCTCAAAATCACATTTTCTCCATATGTCTTATGGATAATGCTGGAAAGTGGAAGATGCTTACTTGCCTTTCATAGAAAGTGTTAGGATTAACTGTTTGGGAAGTATGTAAATGTGGGGTATTTTTCTGCAGTGCTTCTCTTTTCTACAAAAACCCTATATTTGAAGTATCCTTTAGAGGATCCCAGAATCTTATTAGTTTTCAAGTAACTAGGTAGGGTCTCAAAAGTTGCTGAAATTAGTATGGCTGACAGTCATTTGAGTGTTTGAGTTAAAACTAGAGCAAGAACGGAACTGGACAACCTAACTGACTCTAACTTTGTTTTCCCTTTCTAAAGGCAAGAGGTTTGAATAGTCTGCCTTTCCTGAGAAGTCTTTTAGAGAAACTAAATGCTAATCAACAAAATATCCTAAAATTTATTGCTTGCAATGAAATTTTCCTGATGCCAGCTACAGTTTTTATGCTTCTTAGGTAAGAATTACAGAAACATTTTCTAATATATTTACTTCCATACTTGAACATTTCCTACCCAAAGCCTCAATCTTGCAGTTAGTTCTACATGGGTACAGGTGTGGAGCCTATGTAAAGCTCATTGCAGGTAGCTGGGATTTTAGCTTTTACACAGGCATTTGCATCCACGTCTGTGTTTGTCTTGAAAATTGGGCACATAAAGCACTTTATAAATGGTAATTTTAATATGAGAACAGTAATGCTGCGTTTCGTTCGTTTTTAAAATTTCAATTGTGGTGTAGCATGCAGTTGTTGCTTTTTATTTTATAACTTTCAGCCTTAGTGGATATGAATATGCTGGTGTTTCTAGATATCTTATTGCTTTTTGTTGTCAAACCTGGATTCTCAAACAAATATGATCATCTGACTATCCTCAACATATAAAATATATGGAGTTGCCTTATTTCTAATTGCAAAACATATTGAGTTTGTGATGACAAAACTCAGAACAATCGTTTTTCCTTTCCTTTCAGTGGCCAGGGGAGTTTGCTTCAGCCTTTCATTTACTATAGATTTCTTACATTGCGTTATTCCTCCCGTAGAAATCCATATTGCCGGTAAGCATTACATTGATTTGAGAATTAATAATGTATTAACTTATGTACAATAGTATGCTAAAATGTTACATGCTAGAAATGTAATTCATATGTAACTGGGCTTAAAAAAACAACCCTTATTGAAAATTACATTTTCCAAACAGCACCATAAATGGGAGGTTGCTCTTCTCCCTCACTAAATTGTAGTTGTACAAGTAATATATTGTGAAAAGTTTTCTCATGACGGTTTTTAGATAAGCTTTTTGTAGATAAGCTTTTTTGCAGCTCCTCAGTTCCAGGACAGGTTTTGTGGCCACAGACTAGTTAGAGAGCCAAAATGTCAAAAATACAGTATACTACAATAATCAATTATTCCATTTTACTATTGAAGTCTTTCAACAGAAATCCAGGAAAGCATTTCAATCCTTGACATCTTAAAAAAATCCTTTAAAGCAGTGCAGCATTAAATTTGATTCATTTGCTTAATTATATGTGCCCTGAAGAGATGAACTGCGATTTTACTGGTACTTATAGGATATTCTGAATTGTTTCTGTTGTGAGAGTGTTGCCATGCAGTCTTTCTTCCTGGAGGAGTGGAAGGGGTTCTAGAACATGGGCTTGTGTCTCTTCCTTTCTTGATGTCTCTGCTCTGTTGCTTGCATCTTCTACACCACCACTACCGCCTCTCTCCCCTTGCAAAAAAACTATCACTTTCTTTCATGGTGTTCCCTTTTTGTCTGAGGCTGCCTTTTAAGTTTGAAGTAGCTTGCAAAAGTGATTAAAAACCTGAAGAATTTCAGGGGCAAGAATTCTTGGGTCCACACTGAACATTTGTCTCTCATATATGTATTACACTCATTGTCCTCAGATGTTTTCTAGCTACTTTGGGGATCTAATATGAAATTCTTGAATAATTGAATTGAAGACTCTTTTGAGGTTTAATAACTGCTGATCAACACAGCTGTGATGTAAATATATTTCTGATTTATTTATTTATTTTATTTATAAATTTTTCAGGACTCTTTTCACAGAGCTGAGGATCGTTGTTGAACACCTAATAATGAAGCCTTCATGCCCTCTTTTTGTAAGAAGACTGTGCCTCAATAGCATTTCCTTTATAAGCAGACTGGCACCAACAGTTGCATAATTAACTTTCAGAAATATGTGTATGTATATATTGTGAACATTATGAGCTGCTGGCATTTCTGCTAATGGTTATAAATTCCAGTTTTTACACTGATCTCACTCGTTTGTATAAAATTGTCTATAGATTTCCCTCTGAGATATTCAGTGCATTGTCTCACAAATAAGTCCTAAGTTTCCAAGAAAATATTACTATGCTGTATTGCTAATTGGTGAAAGTATCTGTTTCCCTCTTAGCCAAAATTATTTTAAGGAAAAAATACTCAGTCATACAGAATGTTAAACAAACAAAAAAACAAATGGTTAACAGAGAATTGTACCTGTTTTCCCCCCCATAAATAGATCTACTGAAAGCAGATATATATTTAAGAATTTTAGTCAATCCTAGCTGTATGCATAGCTACTATAAGATGTTACCACAGCATAACTTGTAGTCTGTTACAGACCGCAATTGGCATACAGACATATGCAGTACATTTTGGACAGTATTCTTTTCCACACTCCAAATATACCCAGTACACTTAATTTGTTTAAATTCACGTAGTCAGTTCGTGAATGCAAACATGGCCCATTTAGGACGTAATCAAATGGATTAAAAATCTCATGAACTGTGGTGGTTGATGTGACAGTTTTCTGGGGGCGAGTCTGTTTTTTAATGTCATTTAAAAGTGAACACACCAATAAATCACCTTATGCCCTCATACTTTCACATCCTGCATTTGGGAGAATTCTTAAAAATCTGACCATATCAAACTCTCTGAACAGTGAGCTTGTGTTTCTATATGATGAATGTCTTTGTCACTATAGTGAAGTCACTGACCAGTAGGCTTCTGTATAAAATGAAGCTGCAGTGTTTACACAATGACTTGAGGTGGGTAGGAGTTTAATGTAATAGTGCAAAAAATTATTGCAAATACAAGTGCTTTTGTGCCTAAATAAGACTGCAGCAATTTAGGCATCGCTACTTTTTAGGAAATATAAGTTAATCTGTAGCTAGTCCTATAGGAATTCTTTCCCCAGTTTCTAAGAACCTCACTGAGATGGAGAACTTACATAAAAGATTGCACCTGGTCAGAAATCTATTGAAACAAATTACCGTAGAGAAAATTTGGCATAAGTCAATCTGTTCCTATAACACTACTAAATATCTTGACTTCAGAAATGCATGTGAAATTGAGTGCTGATTACACATTCACCCAGCATACCTCATTATTGTAAAGGTATTCTTTTTTTCCAGGAATTACATTTGTCTGAATTTAGCCTGTTTCCTTAAAATTTGGGTAAGATGTTTGGGCGAGTAGGCACAGTATACAATTGATACTTTAGTTGCATAGAAGTTAAATTTTATTCGTTGAGCTTCTTTATAATTACTACTGCATGATCAGATCAGACCTTATACTAAATATTTGGGAAACTCTTGCTCCTTAAGTCAAAATATTTCCTTGTAATTATCTCATTTCCTTACGTATGTTGCAGATGTAATTTAGACTTTTCAGTCATTAGTTTCTGTCAGGAGCCATGCATTGTACATTTTTGCTCAACCTCCAGGTACTGACAAAAATGATGTTGTGAATAATTTTACTTGATTGCTCTGACCTTGGCTTTTTTAGCGTAATTAGCTATTTATGGAACTATTACACACTGTGCAGAAGCAACTGCATGCTATACTCTGGTACAGCTGCTCAGACCTGCAACCAGCCTCAATATATATATGTCCTGTGATCTGAGTGTTTTTATAAAAACTAAAATTTCTACAGCAATAAAATGAATGTTAAAAAATAGTTTGCTAATAGATGGCTTTTCTAGTTTATTTCCTCTGTGTAAAGTAACTGCAATATTCTGAGATGAGTCCTGAAGTTGAGCAGAGAGTGCAATTTTTGTGCGTGTGTGTTTTTCTCTACCTAGTCCCATTACCACACTTGAATCTAACCTAAATGCTACACAGATCAGAGCCCTGACACATCCTTATATCCACCTTTATTTTGGATCCACCTTTTTACTTATCCTAAGAAAGCAAGATTTTAAAGGTTAGCACTGGTGTTCACAACCCTGGAGGGCAGCTTTCAAGAAAAATGTTAGTTTTTCTTTTAAATTTAAATTGTGGTGCTTAAGGACCCAAAAACTTGTAACCAGAAGAACAGAAATGTAAATTTGCTCTTGAGCCTACCTGTCTTTGTATGGCAGCATGCTGTGTCTAGGACATTGTTGGAAAGTTAACGTGTTTATCATTCTTAAATGCCATGCACAGATGTGAGGCATGATTTGTCTCATTTAGACCACCAACTTAAGAGGAACAACTCCTGATGTATACTTGAGTAAGAGCAAGGTGAATAAAGTCCTTTGCAGTGGTGGTGTAGCTACATTGGTCCCAGAACACAAGAGATGCGTAAGAACGGCCGTACTGGGTCAGACCAAAGGTCCATCTAGCCCAGTATCTGTCTACCGACAGTGGCCAATGCCAGGTGCCCCAGAGGGAGTGAACCTAACAGGCAATGATCAAGTGATCTCTCTCCTGCCATTCATCTCCATCCTCTGATGAACAGAGGCTAGGGACACCATTCTTTACCCATCCTGGCTAATAGCCATTTATGGACTTCACCACTATGAATTTATCTAGTTCTCTTTTAAACACTGTTATAGTCCTAGCCTTCACAACCTCCTCAGGTAAGGAGTGACACAAGTTGACTGCACTGCGTGAAGAAGAACTTCAAGGTAGATGAGTTAATAGTCCCATAAAAGATATCTTCTTTTGGTGGAATCATAGAATATCAGGGTTGGAAGGGACCTTAGGTCATCTAGTCCAACCTCCTGCTCAAAGGAGGACCAATCCCCAGTTTTGCCCCAGATCCCTAAATGGCCCCTTTAAGGATTGAATTTACAGCCCTGGGTTTAGCAGGCTAATGCTCAAACCACTGAGCTCTCTCTCCCCCACAGCTGTAAACTTTCAGATCCGTGGCATTTAATTTGCATAAATTCATTGAAACCTTCATCTCACACTTTTCTGTTGTCAGATTCTGAACCAGCTAGGGGACTATATGCTAGTGATATTATGCCTGATTCACCACTTCATTTTTACATGGGTGTGACTCACTTGATTTACACCAGCATAACTCCATTGAAAACTGGAGTAAAACAGAGGACAATTAGGCCTGTTTATTACAGCACCTGTACCATACTCTGAACATGTGGGAGAGTAGCTGGGTGAATAAGTGAGTAAGTCTGTTATGAATAGAGAACTTAAAGCAGATGAAATGGCTAGAAAGAGCAGAACTAGCAGACCTGAGGAAGGTAAGATTCTTTCTTTCTTTTAACTGAGTTGGTTTGGTTTTACTTAACCAAAGAAACCCCAACAATTTATGAGTAAACTATTAGAAATTGATTATGAAACTTTCCATACCTAGGATTTAGTTTGACTAATACCCCAGGTTTTGTAGAAGGTTTCCTTATTACTCTGTCACAGTATTACCCAGATTTAGCATATAGCACAGAGATATGGCTGGACAAAACTGCAGATATAGTTCTGCGCTTAGCTTGAACAACCTAGCTAGTCAATGCTTCGCAATACAGGACAGCCAAGTAGTGGGAATAGTTTTGACCCCTCATTTTGCTTGCAAACTACAAGCCAACACTTTCCAGCAAGCGTTCTTGATCCTTTGTCAATCCTCGTAATACCTATTATCTGATAAACTCAGTGTTTTCCCATCATCACAAAAACAAGGTTGGAAATTTTTGTTGAAAGTATTAAAAAAAACAAAAACCAACCAAACAAAAACAAACCCAGCTTCTTCCTTGTTCCTTCACTACTGTAAGTTATGCACATCATGTGCCAGGGCTATCATAGTTTGCCTGCTGAACCCATGAGTATAGGTTTCACATCACTGAGTAGGTGAGCTTATCACGCATGACTGTGACATCAGAAGGAAGTTTTGCAACTAGCGTGTGAAACTCAGGTTCCAATCATGACCACCCAAAACAAATTTCACATCTAATTCTAATGAAAGGTTTTTAGGCTGACCAAATAGGTTGTGCTAACTTAAGTAACTCTTCTGAAACCAGATGGAGTTTTATATGATTTAGCTTTTCACAATAAATTCATATGGCTGCACAGAGAGGAGAGAATGGGTTGAGGAACATCAGATTACCTTTCTTTCAGTCTTTAGATAAACAAACTAAAGCTACATGACCAATTTGGAGAAGTCTCTGATGTACAGTTGGGAAATGAGCAATGTCAGATTTTTTAAAAAACAAAATAATAGGTGCCTTATACACACGTTTTCCTCCTCATCTCTATTCAGATTTCTTCTTCTTATATTCCTCTTTGTACTTTCAGTATATATATTGTCACTTCATTAGAAATGAAAAAATACCCTGCTGTGTATAAAGGGGAGCACTATAAATTAGAATATTCTTAAAGAACAGAATTTAAAATATCTTATTTTCAGTCACCATGTATTTTTCAATTTCTGTCCTATAGCCATACTTCATATTGTTTTTGAGATGCTAAAGGTATTTTGTGATAACATGCATATTTATATATAATTGCTTATTAGATATTTACATTGTCCCCATTACTGTAGTATCTGAATGTCTCACAATCTTTAATGCACAACACCCAGTGAAGTAGGGAAGTACTATTCCCCTCTTACAGATGGGCACCTGAGGAAGTAAGAGATTAAGTGACTTGCTCAAGGTCCCATAGGAAGTCTGTGATGGAACAGGGAATTGAAGCCTGGTCTTGTGGCCCAATAAGTGGATCATCCTTCCACTCAGTAACAGAAATGATAGTTCTGGTCCAGTTCCAAAAATAAATTAAGGCTCGGATCCACAAAGTGGATTGCCCCCAGCCCCTATGTTGGGGAGTGCTGGGCAGGTGGCATGGTCTCAGTGCCCCCAGGGCCGGGCAGACGGACAGGCAGCATGGCACGGCCCCAGCCCTGGGTCTTGTGCTCACCAGCCCCAACCTGTCTGCCCCTGCCAGCCTCTTGGTCACACTGGGAAGGGAGGGAACTGGAAGCAGGCAGGAGGGGACCTGGGGATGGAGTGTGGGCGAGGCCATGTCAGGCTGTTTTGGGGAGGCACACCCTTCCCCTGCCTATGGTACCCACCGCCCATGTGAGAGGTGCTGGACCTCTGTTAAAATCCTGCTCCCTCTCAGGTAGAGAGGGGAATTGAACCTGTATGTCCCACATCCCAAGTGAGTGCTCTAAGCACTGGACTAAAAGTTAGATGATAGGCACCCCTACACCATCCATATTTTGAATGGGACCCAATCTGGTAGGCAGCCTTTGAGCATGCCTACTGTCTGGATTGTGCTCTGCTTGTGAATTAGACATTCATCTGCATGCCTACAGTATTTCCCCTTGGTTTGTGGATTGCTCTGAGGTATAGGCGGGAGATAGGCATCCAAATGCCCAGAGTGAGGGAGCAGTGTGTGTGCTCAAAAGCAGAAATATAGGTGCCTAGGGAACTTTTACCCTAAAAATGCATGTGCCAAGTGAGTAGAGCACCTACAGTCTTTGGCAGGAGTTTTGTGGATCACAGTGGAGCCTAAAAATGAGATTTAGGTGCCTAAACCTGAGATTTAGGGCTTGTCTGTGCACTTCTCCAGTTTGGACTACAGGGGTGTGATTGGCAGCACTCACGGGCATGCTGTGCTGAAACCACCTTTCCACCCCGTGTGGACACTGCTGGTGTGAACTAAAAGGCGCCTGGTTCACGTTATCTTAATCCTATTAGAAAGTAGCACAAAGGAAGCAGGAACTCCAATTCCTCAGCAGTCAGTGAGCAAGTGTAGCCAGCTCCTATGACTACACCTGTGCCCACAGAGCTGATGTAGAAAGTAAAGGAGAAGTGGCCATAGCATTGAGTGACTTTGAGACCATCTGCAAACTGGTGGAATTTAAAGCAGCTTGTTCTAAATTCCCTGGGGCTATGGCTGGCACAGAGCTGGCTGGAAAAATGGAATCATAACTGCCTCCCTGACATCTCTTCCCCCTTTGCTATTTCCAGTAGAATCAAAGTGCATCAGATAATCTGATTCCATGAATGCTGGTATGTGAGAGTATAAGGCCTGGTCTACACTAAGAATGGGGGTCGAACTAGGGTACGCAAATTCAGCTACGTGAATAGCGTAGCTGAATTCGAACTACCCTAGTTCGAACTACGTACCCGTCCAGACGCCGCGGAACCGAACTCCGCGGCTCCAAGGTCGACTCTGCTAACTCCAGCTGCCGAGGTGGAGTACCGGAGTTCGAACTAGCGCTTCCGGAGTTCGAACTATCGCGTCTAGATCAGACGCGATAGTTCGAACTCCGGAAAGTCGAACTCACCGCGTCGACCCGCGCGGTAAGTGTAGACTAGCCCTGAGACATCATCAGACCATGCTGTTTTACTGTAATCACCTATACTGGCTCATTTTGAACAAAGGGGTGTACAATATTTGTGGAGAGAGTACAACCATAGTGGAAATATTATATTGCAATAGTATCCTAACTGCTAGACACTTCCCAAAAACACAGGAAGAGACAGCCCCTACCCCGAAAAGCTTACAATCTAAAAAGTTTTCTTTTTAAGAACAGGACTTTGAACAATCATTTGCTATTTCATAACTACATTATCAATGTAATGAAATAAATCTTCAAAAGCTTCTTTTATAGCGCATGCCAGCATTCCTTAGTAACTTTTCTGCAAAAGCCGGATCCATTTTTAATTGCAAATATTGTACAGGTAAGAGAGTTTTATTGCTCCCACCATCTATGCTATCCACTCTCTATACATTTCTGAAATAAATTGAAAAATTCATTGTTTTCCTGTATTCAAGGACTGAGGCACACAAATGCTAATGTAGGACTCAGAGGGGAAATAACATTCTCCTGCATATTTGAGAAAATCTGAAGCCCTTTCAAGAAAATCTAATAAACATAATAATCACAGCCTGCTGACACTAAGGAGAAAAGACCTCATTCGCTCTTTCTTTTATGCAGTGATTTAGTGGTCCCTACTGATTTCCAAATTGGATCATCGTACTAAATTATCCATGCCAGTACCTGTGAAAGTAAGCACTGGGATCCATATTTGTTTTGTGTTCTGCTTAAATCAGCAAGAATGATAAATTTGATGGTATGAAATTGGAAATATCAAGGGCTTTCTACAATGAATGAGCAAAATGTCTCCCCTTGTAATTTATTGTGACCCTTTTTCACTGTATGTGCTTTGTATGTCTAGTATTTATTTCAACACAAATTAAATTGCGCTCTCCTTCTATATTGTCACATCTGTGGTATTATTTGATGTCAAAATCAAATAGTGTAATATTTTTTTCCTAGATTCAAAGCAATCTTACAATGTTTTGTTGCAAAGGAACACTTGGTACTAGAACTCAGCTTTCTTTTGAGTGCAGTTGAGTTACTAGTTGGAAACTTTACATATAAACTGTCCTCTTGTTTACAAAACAGTGCAAGATACTGGGAACTGATGTAATTTATTGTTTTATTTAATGGTGGAAACGAAGAACTAAGTTCAAAATCTCAAATGTCAATAAAGACTTAAGGCTGGATCATCAGCTTGGTGCTATGCTGATTTATCTCAGTTAAAGATTTAGGCCCCAATCCTGCACACACTTATGCACATGCTTAACCTTACTACTGTGAGTAGTCCTATTGATTTCAAGTTAAGCATGTGTATAAGTGTTTGCAGGATCAAGGTTCTGTTCTGTAAGTCTATAAAGAGGTTGCTTGTTGGTGATTATTACACAGTAATGAAATAAGGCCAAATATTGATAACTGTTTCCATGTGTTTAAATCTGGGGTAACACTGCTGAAATTAGTAAAGTTGCTTTGAATTTACACCAATGTAACTGAGATCAAAATCTGCCCCATAACAAATATATCAACCAAATCTGATGTTAAATAATGTGACTACAGACCAGATCCTGCTTATTTTATTCAAATGAATAGGTCTAGGCTCTGCATTGGGACAAGAGCCTTAGCAGATTTACCGTGGGCTGTCAAATGATTTTTGGCTGCTACTCAATCTCTGCCTCCAGTCAAGTTGATTCTTTCCTATCATAACTGACATATGATCACATTGCTAGTGTGCAGTATGGCTCAAAGGGATAGCAAGATAATTCTTTGGGATAAAACCCAAACACAACTCACTTCATGTTTACATACAACCTGAGAGCGAGTGAGATAATTAGTTATCTTATTAGGTTGTGAGGGGTTTGGAGCCAGCATTATTAAAGAAAACTTCAGCAAAGGACTATTTTGAAATAAACGGGTTAACTAGGCCCAGCCACTGGACAAGGTTGTGTTCATTCTGGTGAATTTCAGCACATTCATTCTGTATGCTACACATTCTACATAAAAGTGTATAGGCAAAGCTCTCACCAACAGATCGTGAGATCACTCCACTGAGTAAATAAGTTAAAAATCATAAATGATAATAAAGACATAGGACCAGATCATTAATTGGTATAGCTGCATTGACTTCTGGCCATCAGGAAGTTTAGACTTGAAATTAGACGAAGGTTTCTAACCATCTGAGGAGTGAAGTTCTGGAACAGCCTTCCAAGGGGAGTAGTGGGGCAAAAGACATATCTGGCTTCAAGACTAAGCTTGATAAGTTTATGGAGGGGATGGTATGATGGGATAGCCTAATTTTGGCAATTAATTGATCTTTGACTACTAGCGGTAAATATGCCCAATGTCTTGTGATGAGATGTTAGATGGGGTGGGATCTGAGTTACTACAGAGAATTCTTTCCTGGGTGTCTGGCTGGTGAATCTTGCCCACATGCTCAGGGTTTAACTGATCGCCATATTTGGGGTTGGGAAGAAATTTTCCTCTAGGGCAGATTGGCAGAGGCTCTGGGTTTTTTTTGCCTTCCTCTGCAGCGTGGGGCACGGGTCACTTGCTGGAGGATTCTCTGCATCTTGAAGTCTCTAAACCATGATTTGAGGACTTCAGTGGCTCAGACATAGGTTTGATACAGAAGTGGGTGGGTGAGATTCTGTGGCCTGTGTTGTGCAGGAGGTCAGACTAGATGATCATATTGGTCTCTTCTGACCTTGAAGTCTATGATTCTATGACTTCAGTTGCTCCAATTGCATTGCAATTAAAGCAATCTAGCAGTTTGCAAAAAGGAGAAGAGAACGTTGAAAGAAGGAATAGGACACGAAGGAAGGAAGGAGGAGGAAGAGCAAGAAGGAAAAGGCAGAAAAAGAAGCAGCAACTTAAAAAAAAGGCTATATAATGTTAATAATAAGAGCTAAGGAGCTCCTTGGGCTCTCTGGTGATTACACAACCCACGCAAACTCCGCTCTTGTTTATGACATTACCTGAATCCTCTGGATAGTCTTAAAGTCTTCTAGCTGAAAATTACTTTTGGAATCATATTTTTGGTGACTTTCACTTTGTACAAAACTGAGAGAGACTGATCTTGATCTGTTTAAAATGAAAACAGATTGCTGCCGTAGGGGGTTACTTGGCCCAGCCTACCATGGTGGAGGAGGCTGCAGTGTGTGAGTACAGAGTTCTAGCTCATCCACCATTGCTGCTGCTTAGCTGAGCCACTTGACTGGCTTTTGAAGTTTTTACCTTCCCTGTTTCGATCTGTTACTTTTATATGTTAGCAATTTAGGGAAAATACCAAATTTGGTATTTTGCATGGGTCTCTCTCTACATCTGTCTGCATGTGTGTTTTTTGCTGGTATTACATTTTATACTACCTATAACCCATCAGTTTAGCAGCCTGTCTTGGGTTTGTATTTAATTTTTTTTCTGTCTTGAAAAATCTTTTTACTTTATTCTCTTATTATCTTAATAAATGGCACACTCCTCATTCTTGTAATTCTCATAATGCCTCCAAAGCAGAGAGAGAGGATGAAATCTATTGTGGCATCTAGGACTTTGATAGGTAGAATAAAGAAAACATCCATTGTACTACTCTCCCAGCCATGATCCCCTCTTGCTGTTATGGTCAAAGAGGCAGTTCAATTAAGGTCTAATTTGACACACACTGAAATCAAGGAAAGTCTTTCCACTGACTCCAGTGTATTTGGATCAGATTCAGGCCCTGAGTGGACAAGATTTCTGTAACTACAGATCTTTGGCCCAGAGCTACAAAGCTGTTTAAACCCCAGACATCCCAGGTGAATGCTCTGACCGCTGGATTAAAAGTTATAAGATGGACACCATCAAGTCCTTTTGTGGCCATTTTGTGTGGAGTGAGGGAGGCACCTACCTTATTCTTGCAAGAAACTACCTAGGTGCGTAAGCTGCCTGACTCCAGGACATGGGTTTCCCATTAACGGATCACTATGCAGAGAAAGGTGCCTCCCTACAGCCCAGACTTTGGCACTTGTTTCCATAAGGGGGCGGGGCTTAGCATACACCACTGATGTCAACATCTCCCATTGGCTAGTCCCACCTAGCATGTTGGCTTTTATTGATTGCATTTTAAGGCACCTATCTCTCCACATTAATTGTATAGGGATCTTAAATTCCTAATTCAGGTTTTGTGAATAATAGAGTTGTTCCTGTGATTTTGTAGGCATCCAAAAGTTAGGCCCTGCGACACTCTGCATTGCAATACCTAAATTCCTTTGTGGATCTGGTCCTTGGTTTTCTGTTTTAACATGGAGCCAAGCCCTGCTATCCTTGGCAGTCCTTTCCAAAGCAAAATTTGCAATGTAATAGAAACTTCTGTATTCCTTAATATGCAACCCAGATTTTTAACATTTTACACAAAACGTAGTTTGAAGTAGTGACCTAGAACATTGTAATGCTTTAGTAGCATCAAAGAACTGTAACCTCTGATGGTAGTATAATGGATCCAACTTTCACTTTCTCAGCTCATATTAGAGAAGACATTTGCAATGATCTTTTGCAATAATCAGTTTGCTCTCTGGTCAAGGTATGACTTGAACACAAAATTTTTGGTATCTAAAACTGTCTTCATATCCCAAGATACAAGTTTAAAATAACTATTCAAGAACTATTATTTATGTTGAGCATCATGGTTGAAATCCTGGCCCTATTAAATTAAATGAGAATTTTGCCACTGACTTCGGTGGGATCAAGATTTCACCCTAGGACTATAGCTATATCTATGCAGAGCTCACACTGGAGTTGCAGCAGCAGAGCATCAATATGAGAATTCCTCTCAGCATGGAGAAGTGTGCAGCCATCACCATGTGGAAGCTCGTAAGTAGCTAGCCAGTTTGGTGTTGGTAAATAAAAGCTCTTGTCATGGAGAGATGAGTTACTATTGAGAAGGTACTGTTGTCTCGGGTCATAAAGCTTGGCAACGCGCAGGAGGTTACTGACAGCTTTGAACACCTGGCGTTTCCATGGTGTATAGGGGCCACTGATGAGATCCTATTATCTACTCCACCACCACACCTCAGAGTTCATCAGCAGAAAGGAATATTTCTCCATGACCATGCAAAACCTGGTTGAACTCCATTCTTGCAATAGCCACCAACTTGTCTGTGATGCTCCATCTTTTTTTGTTTCCTTCCTGTGCCAAAATTATGAGTTCAAATACAGAAGTAGCAGAGACAGTAGGAAAATGAGAGTGGACTGTCCAGAGGTAACTTTTGCATTGCAGGAGGAAATGGCACATCAGAAAAAAATGTTTTAAAAACTGACTCCATCTCTTTTGGAATTTGAGTGAGACCCTTCAGAGATTACAAATGTTTGAATAATTACTAGCCAGTCACATTCTTGCAGATATCTTCACACATATGAGAATGCTTTCCCACCATACAGGGAACTTTTTCTTGTCAATCTTGTTTTCTCCTTTTAAATTTTTATTACTGGACCCCCTGCCAACATAGTAATAAGTCAGCTGAACATGAATGCACCAGTTTACACTCTAAATTATAGTGGAGAAAACCTATTCCACCTTTACTGCTTTGCAGTTTACTCTAGTTTACAGCTAATTTAACGTTTAACTCCATTGCAGTACATCTGGTACTTAATGATACAGCATCTGTTGCAGTACTAGGGTGTCTGTTACAGCTGTCCCCCTGCTGCATTCCTTTTTTCCCCTCTCCTTTCTGTTTGTCCTGTGTGGCCGCCCCTCCCGGCCATGGTACTGACCAAAGTCACAGCCTGGCCCTGCTCATGGGAATGGCTTGTGCAGACTGACTGGAGCCATTGCTCTGCTCAGGGAGGGGGCTTTTTGCTCCTTTGTTTAGCTTCTTTGTTCGGACCTGGCTCGGTGTAGGGGGCTCTGCCCAGGAATGCAAGACCTGAAGTGGCCAAAATAGCTGAGCATATGAGTCATACGTGTGGCTCAGAACATGCCCAGGCATGCCTATGCCTACCTGCAGTTTTTCCCTGCCTCCTCTCCTTCCCTGTAACAAGGGGAACCAATCAGAGTTACTGGCGGGAAACTGCCTGAGTTCGCCTTTAAAACCAGACATTTTCTGATCAGACCTCGGAGAAGGTCCTTGCTTTGCCACTTGGTCTGATCAGCTAGGAGTCTTTGGGGGGCCCTCTCCCCGCTCTCGTTTGTTTTTGAGCATACCCCCATTTTTAAACTCCCCTCCCATGAACAACGAATTTGTGCCTGGAGATCTCCTGATTATTGTAAGTGAATCGAGTCCTCTCTGCGTCCTTTGATGCTGCTGCTGTTCCTGTCTCTGTGCTTGCTGCTGTCCTGGGGATTGGTAAGAACTCCCTCTTGCAAACTCCCCCTGTCCTAGCTGCTGGCCTTGTTTCCCCAGCAGACAGACCCAAGCTAACTCCTTGGTCTGTATCTGTAATCTGTTTCTTGCTCCGCAGCGCTTTTGCTGCTAAAAATAAGCCTGTGCCGCTGCTAAGCTGTCCTCCCTGGACTCTATCCTGGGCAGCCTACTTGCAGTCGTCCCACTGCTGCAGCCACCACCTTAAACCCCCACACCCCTTTGAGCTGTATCCTGGGCACACACCACTCTGCCCTCTGGAACTACCCCTAGTATAAGGTGCACCCATTAGGTTAGGTTTAGCCTTTAGTCTAGATAAGTTGTAATTTCATTTTGCATAGCTGTGGTTAAGTTAGGTTTAAAAATTGTTTGCATTGTACTCTGTAAGTTAGGCTTAGAGAATTGTTGTATTGTGTTTTGTTACTTCCTAATTTGTGTAGTCTTGGTTAAGTTAGATCATAGATAAAGACCTTGCTGTGTTCTGTATAATTGTGCCCCCCCCGGGCTTCCCCAGTCTTTGCTGCTTAAACTTACAGCCTGTCTGTTCTCTGTGTCTCCCTGAGTTTAAATTTCCCTCCGCAGCGCCTCTGCCTTTGGTCTCTGCTCCACCTCGTGCTCTCTCTTTTAATTCCTTCCCTCACGTGTTCACCCCGCTCCTACTGCTGCCAAACCTCAATTGTATTGCTGAAGTCTAGCATAAAACCCCATTGGTTACTTTTTCTCTCAAGGGCTTGGCTACACTTACAAGTTGCAGCGCTGGGAGTTACAGCGCTGGTCATGCAGCTGTGTAGGGCCAGCGCTGGAGTGTGGCCACACTGACAGCTACCAGTGCTGCAGTGTGGACACACTTGCAGCACTTTCCAGCGCTGTATTGAGAGGTGCATTGTGGGCAGCTATCCCACAGAGCACCTCGTCCCGTTTTGGCGCCGTTTTGGCGCTGAGTATTGTGGGAAGGGGAAGGAAGTGTGTGGGTCATTCCGCTTCCTGTTCCAACGCCCCGTGGTGCATCGCTTCACATCCCAGCATTCTGTCTTTCTGGCAACGTTTGGCGCCATTGTGAGTGTCTTTCTGCTCTGTGTGTGAATCGCGATTTCTGTGGGAAATGGAGCCCGAGCTGCTGAGGACTGTGCTGATGACTGTCGCTAGCACAACACGTTTGGCAGTCGAGCTATTCCTTCAGCTCCAAAGTGACAGTGAGGAGTCTGACGATGATATCGATATCGATTCTCCTGCCGCGTGTGACACCAAAGTGCTTGTGGCATTCACGGAAATGCTCAGCACCGTTGAACGCCGCTTTTGGGCTCGGGAAACAAGCACTGAGTGGTGGGATCACATCGTCATGGAAGTCTGGGATGACGAGCAGTGGCTGCAGAACTTTCGTATGAGAAAAGCCACTTTCATGGGACTGTGTGCTGAGCTCGCCCCCACTCTGCGGCGCAAGGACACAAGATTGAGAGCTGCCCTGACGGTGGAAAAGTGGGTGGCTATTGCAATCTGGAAGCTGGCAACTCCAGACAGCTACCGGTCGGTCGGGAACCAGTTTGGTGTGGGAAAGTCGACCGTGGGAATCGTTTTGATGCAAGTTTGCAAGGCAATTAATCGCATCCTGCTAAGAAAGACCGTGACTCTGGGGAGCGTGCAGGACATTGTGGATGGCTTTGCACAAATGGGTTTCCCTAACTGTGGAGGGGCGATAGATGGGACGCATATTCCTATTCTGGCCCCCCCCACCTGGCATCAGAGTACGTTAATCGTAAGGGGTATTTCTCTATGGTTCTCCAGGCGCTTGTGGATCACCGCGGGCGTTTCATTGACATTTACACAGGCTGGCCTGGAAAGGTGCATGATGCACGCATCTTTCGGAACAGTGGCCTGTTCAGGAAGATGCAGGCAGGGACTTTTTTCCCAGACAGGAAGATCACAGTAGGGGATGTCGAAATGCCCACTGTGATCCTTGGAGACCCCGCGTACCCGTTACTGCCTTGGCTCATGAAACCCTATACAGGGAAGCTTGACAGGAGCAAGGACCGGTTCAACTACAGGCTGAGCCGGTGCAGAATGACTGTGGAGTGTGCTTTTGGGCATTTAAAAGCCCGCTGGAGATGTCTGTATGGGAAGCTAGACTTGGGGGAAAGCAGCATCCCCGCGGTTATATGCGCTTGCTGTACCCTCCATAATATTTGTGAAGGGAAGGGTGAAACATTCAGTCAGGCATGGACCACCGAGGTTCAAGTCCTGGAGGCTGAATATGCACAGCCAGAGAGCAGGGCTAATAGAGAGGCCCAGCACAGGGCTACAAGGATTAGGGATGCCTTGAGGGAAGAATTTGAGGCTGAAAGCCAACAGTAATGTTTGCTGCCTTGCATGGGAGTGAATTGCACTGTTTACACTGTTATTCTATTATCCCTAATAATAATATGATTTGCAGTGCCTCTTTCTTTACTGGGCTAAGGTATCTTTAACTATCTGCTATAATAAAGACTGTTTTCAAAGCCAAGAATTGTTTTATTGAAAAGAAAAAAACTTCCTTGACAGACAGACAGACAGACACACACACAACATTTCATGAAAACAAGAGGGCAGGGGTGTGGGTTGGTGAACTGTACAGTCACAAGTTTGCATATGTCCTGTCTGGAGTGCTGTTTAACGAATCCTGCACTTCAGGGTGCATATACTGCATGGTGATGGGGGTTGAGTGCAGAGGGTAAGGGTGGTGGTAGGTATCAGGGCTGGTTGGTGAACGTACAGGTGTTGGAGGCAGCTGGTGGTGGTAAGAACCTGAATGCTGGGGAAAGGCGGTTTGAGCTGACATTGGGGCACAAGGCAAAAAGCTTTGGGATGGGGGGGGGGGCTGTGGGGCAGCACGGGACTGCTCTGCCTGCATGGCTACGATAGCCTGGAGAGAGTCCGCTTGGCGCGACAGGATGTCTAGCAGCTGGTTTGTGCTTTTCCTCTTTGGCACAGCGTTTCTACGCCAATGTCTCTGGCGGATCATGCTTTCCTTCTCTCTCCACTCCTTCAATTCCTTTCTCTCTGTAGCAGAGTGATGAAGAACAGTTTTCAGCATGTCCTCTTTGCTCTTTCGGGGATTTTTTCTCAAATTTTGAAGCCTCTGTGCAGTGGAACATCTGCTCAGTCCAGTAGTCAAGGTCACTGTAGAAACCCAGAAATGACAACATTTAACAGGGGCAGCATTGTATCCACTATCTCCAGACATGAATTGTTACACTGAGGGAGTTCTCACTTTAGCATTCTTTTACCACACGCATAACACGACAGAAGCCACGAAATGGTGAGTGAGGGGTGCTTATAGAGGGAGAAGTGGGGCTTGATTGATAGAGGGGAGCTGGTTGCTTCGGGTAATCTGGAGTGATAGAGGGGTTGAGTGAAGATGCAGCTGCAGGGGTGATCTTCAGTATCTCCCTATCTCTTCACTAAAGAGTCTCCCAACATTTTTCACAGGAGTTAATCCTGGCAGATGTCTCCCTGCTGCGAGTCACTAGGGAACAGCGGGAGGCTCTTTTACAGCAATGTGGATTCCGCCCGGGACCCTACGCGGCTTGCCTGTGTTCAGAAATGGTCCCCCCCCCACTCGCAGCACAGTGGCGCGGACGCGTCAGCGTGACTGGGACAAGGAACACAGTGGCTCTGCCTATAAACCTGCGCAGGCATATTGCCCACGCTCTGGCTGAAACTTTTGCTGAGATAACTGAAGCAGATTACCGCGACGTGATAGACCACATCAACGGGCTATTCTAGTCTGGCATGCATGCAGCCATAACCCCCCTTCCTCTCCAGAAACATTTCCACCCAGAAAATAAAAGCCGCTTACCGTTAACCCGCTCCTCTGCTTGTCCTTCTGCAACTGCTGGCTGCTGCGATTGGGTACTTTCCTCCTGGCTTGAGAAGAGCTCCTGGCTGCATGCCCACTCTGGGGTGTCTTCCCCCATCCCAGTAGCTTCACTCGCGGTTTCCTCCCGCCGCCTCCACCTCCGCCTCCTGTCCCCCAGCCTGCTCAGAAGTGTCCATCGTTGTCCTGGGATTGGCAGTGGGGTCACCCCCAAGTATCTCGTCCATCTCCCTGTAAAAACGGCAGGTCGTGGGGGCAGCTCCGGATCGGCGATTCCCCTCGCGGGCTTTGTAATAGGCACTCCGCAGCTCTTTAACTTTCACCCTGCATTGTAGTGCGTCCCGATCATGGCCCCTATCCAGCATGGCCCTTGATATCTGCTCAAAGATATCGTAATTCCTATGGCCGGAGCGCAGCTGTGCCTGCACAGATTCCTCCCCCCAAACACTGATGAGGTCCATCAGCTCGCCATTGCTCCATGCTGGGGCTCGTTTGCCACGTGGAGGCATGGTCACCTGGAAAGATTAACTGATTGCACTCCACACCTGGCTGCAGCAAACAGGAAGGAGATTTTTAAAATTCCCAGGGCATTTAAAGGGCGGGTCACCTGAGGCAAGAGCAGTAGAGTGCAAATTGATGAGCAGAGTGGCTGAACAGGAATTCTGGGATACCTCCTTATTCCCTGGAGGACAATTAAAGCGCTGGTGAGTGTCCACACCTGCTGAGCAGCGCTGGATCACCAGCGCTGCACTCCTTATACCCCTGCCGGGATGGGTTTTCAGCCAGCGCTGCAACCAGGGAGTTGCAGCGCTGGTTGTGCCCTGCAAGTGTGGACGGGGTGTAATTGCAGCGCTGGAAAGCCTCCACCAGCGCTGCAACTTGTAAGTGTAGCCAAAGGGTCTGACACACCTCACATTTTACATTTACACCACTGTAACGCATTTTTACCTAGAGTTGTTGGTTATTTAACACATTTTACCCTTAACTGTTAGTTGGTTATATGCTGCTGTGACACACCCTTTACATAGAAGTTGTTAGCTACCTGTTACATTTATACTTCAGTGTTAATTGGTTACCAACTGTATTGTACCCCACTGTATTGTACCCCACTATTGAAACCCCCTATACTATTTACTAAAAGAAACCCCTCCCCAATTGTCTACCTTAACAAACCCCATACCCCTCACTATTGAATTTTCCCTGGTTTTGCATTTTTCTTAATAAAGCTTATTTTGCACCCCACCAGTGCAGTAGTTGTGCACCAGTTTACACTCTAAATTATAGTGGAGAAAACCTATTCCACCTTTACTGCTTTGCAGTTTACTCTAGTTTACAGCTAATTTAACGTTTAACTCCATTGCAGTACATCTGATACTTAATGATACAGCATCTGTTGCAGTACTAGGGATATCTTGCTATAGCAGTGATTGGGCTATTGGGAAGATGGGTGTTAATATCATTATTTCATCTAAGTATCTTAGTTCAGTCTGCCTTCACCATGCTTACAGGAATACTTAAATTGGCAACACTACTTGCAGGCAGTGAAAGAAGTTATATGCCAGTGAATATGCCCTTATTCAAAATCAAATTGGATATGCATAGTAATTCTCTTAAGTGTTCAACTGTGTTGTGGATTATCAGATACATCAATTATCCAACTCCATTGCCAAGTTTATTTTCTGATTAGATCCACGAGCATGCTCCCCACAGTGATGCAGACCCAAGAGAAGTAAACCAAAGAATATTTGGCACAGTTATATAAATGAAAATCTAAGACATTTTGGAACTTCCTCAAAGTTGTCAAAAGGCTTGCATGAAAATATATAATCTGATTTCAGCGGGATTACTTAAATTAAGTACATGTGTTTACAGGCATGGGGCCTATTTTATGATAAAACCAACAGAAGCAGGAGAGTGAACACAGAGAGGGGAAATGGTATGATAAGGGCGAGAACAATGTGATTATGCAATCAGAGGGGAGGTTAGTGCATGCATCCTGAAAGTGAATTTTGTTTATATTCATTTGTTCATTTTATTAAAGCTATAGCTGTAACCTTAAAACAATAAGTTTTGAGAGAGACTTCAAGCAGGAGAAGGTGGAGCAGTGACAGAAATGATCAATAGAATCTCTATGTACTTATTTTCAGTATTTAGTATGATAATTTAAGCAGATTTCAAACATTACAAAATAGATTCATTAATTGTTGCTGTTGGTTGTTGTTATTATTTGCAGCAGCATAGTCTGGCAGACAATGACTGGTCTGAGTAACAGGAACTCCTGACTTTGAATTCAGTCTCTGGCACTGATTTGCTCTGTGGCAGTAGGCATGTGACATAAACTTGCTGCTTCAGGTTCCTGGACTGTAAAATGGTAATATTATACTTACCTGCCATTCAGAAAATTAATTATTTAAGGTTGTGTATATCTCTGAATTATACTAAGTGTTACTGTTTGAGTATTAAAATATGAAAAACCTACATTACATCAACATTGACAAAACCAAATGTGTCAGCCCTATTGTAACCAGTGACTGTAATACACGAGGATATAGCAGAGGGCAATGCAACAAAAAAGCAATGCTGTACCACTGAAAAAAATGTTAGGGTATAAGGCTGGGTAACTGTAATAATGAGAAAAGTGTAGTCACCTTATTGTCTTAATAGTTATAGAACTGAATTTATAATGAAAATGAGAGAAACAGCCACTCCAGCGGAGTATCAGCCATTACTGCAGTGCCAGGGGCTCTGAGCCTGACCACACATGCATCTGTTTAAGGTTATGCACCTGATTAGTTCCATTGACATCAGTGGAGCGCAGACGCCTTGGGAAATGTTACGTGCCCGGCAGATCCACGATCCTGTTATTGACAGACCCACCAAAGGGGCAGGCATGGTGTGAACTGTTACTGGGCCTTTCCAAACCCTAACAAATTAAGCTTTTTTATGTGTAAAAGTGTGTGTGAGTATTATGGGCCGCATATACAAAGCAGGGTAAATTTCTATCCTACGAACAAAACTCCTCTCGCTCGTCAATTAATTTTACGATGCTGCGCGTAGTAGGTGGTCCTGCTGCCTTTCCCACAACCTGGCAGCGAAGACTAGCCAGGCAGGATTAGAACCTGCCACCTTCCCCCTCGCTAGGCGGCTGCGCTAACCTCTGCACCGCCCGGAGAGCCTCTGCTTGGCATTCGAAGCGTGCGCGCCCCGCCTCGCGCTTGCGCGTTCACCAGGAAGGAGGCGTGTGTCTGGCCGGCGTCCGCTACCCGGCGCGGCCGGAGCGCGCGCACCGTTTTACATCCGGGTCCAGCGACTCCTCCCTCTCCCGCCGCCGCTCCGGACGCTTGGGGGGCCGCCCCCCCCCGCCGGCTGGCCGGCGCCGGGTGCTCCAATGAGAGCGGCTGCCTCTGCCTGCCTCGCGGAGCCCGAGTCCCGGCCCTGCGTGCGCGAGTCCGGCAGCAGGCGAGGATGATGCCGGCTCTGGCCGCCCAGAGGCGGGGATGGCGCTGCCTCAACCGGCTGTACCTGCGGTGCCCGGCGGCGCAGCTCAGCCGGGTCTGCCACGGTGAGTGGGGCTGGCGGGGAAGCCGGGCCCTCCAGCCCCTTCCCCTGGGCGCCGCCCACCCTGCCCGGACCCGCTGCTGACCCGGCTCTCCTAGGGCGCCTTACGCCTCCTACACGGCCACGCTGCCGGACCCTCACCGCAGCCTCCCCTGGGGATCTGGCTCCCCGCACTTTCCCCTCGTACTGTGCGCCCCAAAGACCCCCTCGTCTTAGCCCACCTAGACTGCCCCATAGTCTGATATTTCCAAAACCACCTTAAAACCGTCCGTCTCTCCCACTCCATGAGCCATCCTATTCCCACAATTTGCCAAAACCTGGTGCTCTTCAATTACAGTCCCATATTCCCGTTTCTTCCTTACCCTCACCACTTCAGTGCTCCCTCTCACCAGCTCAGCGGCTCCCCAAGGGCCCATCATAATTCATATTTCATAGCCCTGAGCCTCACGTTTTGTCTGTCCACTGTGCTAAAGGGAGCACCCCCAGTGTTTTCTCATCGTGACCTCTGTCATTTAAAAATTGCCTGTTTGCTGTGCTGTGTTGCAAACAGCCTCTCCCACCTATTCCCTGTTGAAATTGACTGAAGTAATCAGTGTGGGATGAGGCAAAAAAGTGGACAATAAAAGTACTGGATAATAAACCAGAGGAAACAGTCCTGCACTGAATTAGGTCTTTTTTTATATCTGAACGTCTATGAAAAGGAAGTAGTTGAGTAAATTACATGATGACTTCCTGTAGATCAGGTACTTAATCCTTGTGATGTCTAGGGCCACATTGGCAACTTGTGGAAACCCAATATTTTTAATAATTCATTTATATATTTTCTTGTTTCATGGGCAGAAGTTTCAGAAATTGCTTGTCCTTTGAGTTCACTAGCAATAAAAACCTGCAGCTGGTCAGTTTTATGATCATGTGGTAGTGGGAGAAGAGATTGTTTGGGTACGTCTACATAGCATTTTAGAGTGATCCTCCCAACCCTGGTCAATAGCCCCAGCTCCAAACATAGCACTTTGAACTAGCTAGTTTCTTGTGTCTGTAGAATCCATATAATTCTTTTCATATAGCTGTTTTCTCCAAAACACATGCTGTACTGCTTTTTTTAATAAAAGCTGCCTAGTACTGTTGAGTAAACTTTCCAGTGTATATCACAGAAGTTTCTGAAAATAGACAGACAATAATTTGACGGAAGAATGTAATGGCTGAATTATTTTAGTCCGTTATCAAGAAGTTTCCTCTTTGAATGTGAAATTTCCCCAAAATGTAGATACATTCAAAATACAGTTGGGTTTAAAAGCATGCATTTGTCAAGTACCATAAAGTGTTGTTTCTGTAACTTCTTAATTTATTAGACATGTGTTTAGCAGAGCATATTGAACTTTGGCATGGTATTTAAAGGCCTTTTGTTATCTGAATCACTTTGACATTAATATAACTTATGTATATTTTGTGTACAATACTTTATATTCAGATATATCTGTTCTAGCTGTAGTGGAACATTAAGTAAAAGGCTATAAGGAATTTTTATGGAGTGCATGCTTTTACCAAACATACCTCTATGATTGTGTTGTGAGATGACTTGTGTAATAATAATGTAGTCCTCTGTTTAATGTCCAGTTATATGTAATGCAAGTAAGATAAGCAGTACTTGATTTTATAATTTTCCCAAAAACACCACTACACCAGCTTTTTTTTTAAAGTAGGTATTTGCATTTCAATAATGGATGAAGTTATATTTGCAGAGAAGATATATGCATTTGGGGTGTCGATGCTTTGCTTGCTTATGTTGCTTAACAGAAATTGACTGCTAATGCTGATGAACTAGAACTGTGTTCAGTAAATTTGGTATACTGTGGGATAGTCTTTTAACACTATCAATTGCCTGGTAAAGGTGGTTTCTCTGCAAACACAGAGAAAATGTTTGTGTGTAATATTTATGTATCACACTTTAATTGTGGCCTATATGTTGTGGGTTGAGATATTACACCTGAATTGCAGACATCTATTACATATTTAGTCCATTAAAATATTTGTTTTTGGGTGTGAGGAGTGGAATTAAAGGACATAACTGTTAGGATTATTTTGCTAATAGTTTTGCAGTGTATGCCAATGTCATTCTACTGTAATATCCTCTCTGACTGCCAAGTATTTTGCTCATTATAAAGATGGTTTTGTGCTGAGGGTGATTTAAAATAGGGTTTAATCGAGCAGTAAGACAATGTTAAAGTAGTTTTCTGTTGGATAACTTTAGGAGTATCTCATGTGCAGTGTTTAAAAGGACTAGGCAATGTGAGAAACTTAGCAAAAATATGACAGTATATTTGTGTGTTAAAATGCTTGAGGAAAGACAGGAGAAGCTTGGGAAATTGGTGAAAGGACTAGTTTTAGCTGTGTAGAGTTTACGAAATTTGAGCACACAGGTAAAATGGGCAAAAATATTTATTAAAAGCTAATTTCCACAACTAATCTTGGCAACTCTTCTTGACATACACTTTCTCTTTTCTTCTCAAACTGATGTGTGTAAAACGTTTTTCCTGTCAGGATGGCAAGGCTCAATGAAATGTGGAAGTCTCTCTCACATACTGCCATGCAGTCGTCTACCAGTCCAGTCACTGAGTCAAGTGAGAGTTTACACCTCTGATGGTCAGAAAAAAGGCCCTGTACCAGGCCCTGAAGGAGCTGTGCACAAACCTGGTAAAGCACACAGACCTGTTCATTTGTTTTGTGAATGTATGGGACGTGGTTCTTACCTGTTTTATATTTAAAAGGAGCAGATATACTAGAGCATTTATTCAGCAAATGATTGTTAGTTTGCCTTATGCAATTAAAAACAGATCACAGTGTAGAACTGCATGTATTATGCTAAAGCTGCAGAATTTGGAAATAGTCAAACCTCCCTCCGTATATCAAGACTTCCAGTGAATGAGCATGGGTAAAAATTTAAATTTCCTTTTTGTAAATAAATGATAAAATGTTGGGGAGGGATAGAATGGCTCAAGGGATAGATAATGGGATGCCTCTACAGTTTAGCAATCTGCCTCTGTTTAGTTACTTGTATAAAATGAGTTGGTGCTAAAGATTGAATTGGCATAAAAATTGAACATGCTGATCAGTAGTAATTCCTTCCCCTCATGCTTGAGGCAAAATGGTGAGAAAGCTTAACCTGCTGTTTAGGCTGTTGGTGTTCTGAGTATAGAGGATTTCACCCCGTAGAACTGTTAATCCGGCAATGTCCACAAGTACTAAATTATGTAACATTTAATATGGTGGAGAAGCCCACAGGCAACTTTTACTGTTGTGAAACTGGATTGCCCTGGAATTCATACTGCAGAATTCTTCCCTACAGCTGCTTGACGGTCTTATTTTTCTTAAGTCTTAAGCCAGATATCTCATATTCCTGGTAGGACAGGAGCACTACCAGTTCTGAGTACTTCCGTTCAAGCTGGTGATGGCACCAAAGCTCTTCACAAAAGTCTTCTCTGTGAGGGCCGTCCAGATGAGGTGCAATGGCTACACCCTCTTCCTGGATCTAGATGATTGGCTACTAATGAGTAGATCAAGTCAGGAGGTCCAGTTGGTGATCCTTGTTTTATTGCACCTTCTGACATCACTGGGGGTCTGTGTAAACAGAGAAAATTCCACTTTGACTCCTACAAGGACTATAGATTTTTATTGTAGTGACCTAGAGTCATCCTCAGGAAAAGCCTATCTTTTATAGACCGATTTCAGGCTATTAATATCCTGATAAATCAAGTCACCCTCAAATCTTGCACCACAATCAGGGTCTGCCTTTTCCTACTAGTCCATATGGCTGCGTGTACATACATAATACTGTTTGTTTGCCAGACTGTGCATTTGCTACCTGTAGGCCTGGCTTCAGTTTGTTTATTCAACAGACAAGGACAACATGAAAACCAGTGTAACAGTCCCACCAAAAGTCAGAGCCTCTCTCATTTGGTGGATGAAAGCAGACCAGGTGCAAGTGCGAGTTTCCTTTCTTCCACCCATCCCTGACACAACCCTAATTACGGATGCATCATTCATAATATGGGGAGCACATATGGACAATCACACTACACAAGCATGGTACGTGGTCCCCAAAGGAGGCCAGATTGCATATAAATCTGCTGGAGATGAAGACAGTTTTTCTAGCCTGCAACACATTTTTCTCCCTCCATAAGCTCTCCTTGTGTTCAAATAATGTTGGACAATGTGACAGGGCTTTTTATGAAAGCAGGGTGGAGCAAAATCTCGTCCTCTGAGTATAGAGGCAGTGACTTACCTATCAGATGTGCAGAATACTCTGGTGGACAGTCTCAGTAGGCACTTCTCCATAGACTCTGAGTGGGAAATACACAATTCCGTCTTGACTGAAATCTTGACTGAGTGGATAACACCATCTTGGGACCTAGTCTCCTCACAATCAAGCAAGAAATTCAACCTCTATTGTTCCAGGGCATCATTAGGTCGAGACTCCAGGGATGATGCCCTTGTGTTATGCTGGATGGACCATCTGAGCTATTCCTTTCCTACTATCCCCCTGCTACCTCAGGTTCTCGGCAAAATTCGCCGTGACAGGGCCAGGGTTGTCCTCATCACACCCAATCAGCCCAGGTGGTTTTGGTTTCTGGAACTTCTACAAATGTCATCGTCATCCTATCCTCCGGGCTATATTCAACCCTTTTTGTATCTTTTAACTCAGGACAAGGGCAGGATCAGACATCCCAACCCAGACCTTCTTAATCTCATGGCCTGGTAGTTAGATGGTCATCAGTTTTGGAATGTTCATGGTCTGAGGCCATCCAGACTGTCCTTAATAACAGCAGAAAAATGTCCTCTAGAAAATGCTGTTTAGCTAAATGGAGGTGTTTCTTTACCTGGCCACAACAGAATCAGCTATCACCAGAATCAGCAGCTGTCCTTGTCATTTTAGACTATCTTCTATCCTTCAAAATGTCAGAGCTTTCTTTTAGTTTGCTGCCAGATGGACTTTCAGCTATCAATGCCTTTCATCCTCCAGTGGAAGGCCACTGTATCGTTACTTAGCCAATCACAATTTGATTCTTGAAAGGTCTCATTAGGATCTTCCTGCCGGTGATGAAATCCACACCACCATGTGTCTTCAGCTCTAACCAGATCACCTTTTGAATCAATGGTCACATGCTCCATGAAGGTTGCCATTGCATTGGCTATGTGGGTGAGCAAACTGGGAGCACTCGTGTTAAACCTACAGTACGCCATATTTCATAGAGAAAAGATCTCCCTTCATCTCTGCCTGAAATTGATCCCCAAAGTTATTTTAGAGTTTCACGTGAACCAGTCTCTTTGCTTACTGATATTCTTCCCAAAGCCGCCTCTTTCCAGCAAGGAAAAGAGGCTGCATTTCCTCCATTGCAAACAGATCTTGGCCTCTTCTCCACAAAGAACAAAAGCAATTAGGAAAACATATAGACCATTTGTCACAATAGCAGAGCAATGATGAGGGCACGTTATCAGCACAGAAACTCTAAGTGGATCTCTGGATACATATTTCTATATTATCCGTTGGCACATATTTTCCCCTTGGATGGGGTGAGGGCCCACTCTGTGAGCACACAAAGAACCTCATTGGTATCTCTTTGAGAAGTACCAAGTACTGGATATTTGTAAGACCGCTACCTGGAGGTCCGTCCATGTCTTTATGAAGCATTATGCTCTGGTCTAGGCTTCCTCAGCATCTGCAGCAGTGTTACAGACATCCATACCAACTGCATCCTTGTATCCTCCACTTATTTCTGTACTGCTCACCAATCACCCATGTGTGGAATATACATAGGGACCAGCGCTTGAAGAAATGGAGGTTACTTACCTGTAATTGAGGTTCTTTTGAGATATGTAGTTCTTATTTATATTCCACTACCTGCCCTCCTTCCCTTCTGCTTCATATCCTGTCTGATTCAAGGTAAGAAGGAACTGGAGGGGCATTGGTCCACTCTGCCCTTTATGCCTTTAATTGTGAGAATAGGGAGAGCAATTGCTTATGTGCGGATCAACAGACACTACTTGCTACAAATCTCCTGTCTCAGGCATGTGGAGCACATGTGTATTCACCTGTGGAATACAGATAGGGACCACACATCTCCAAGAACCTCTAGTTACAAGTAAGTAATCTCAATTTTTAGTGATTATCCTTAGGTAAGTCTGACAACCTTCTTGAGCCTCCATTTCCCTATAAGTAAAAAATGGGATATCTTCCTACCTGACTGGGAATTCTGAAGATTAATTTATTAATGTTTAAAGGGCATCTCAACTTCTGTCCACCCAAAGATCAGCGGTTCTGAATTCTAATACTCCATTCTTTTCTTATTGGCTCATTGTGTTTTTTGTCAAGTCTCCAGAGCAGGGTAATATATTTTAAAAGGGTTCTTAATGCTATCTGAACAGTCAAATATAAATCTTGACATTTTGATGTGTAATTATTTTTTTCCTATGAAAGTTTATGGCATAACCTTTCATTAGATAATGTCACTGAGATACGTTTTTGAACAAGAACAAATTTATCTATACAATAGAGGGTGACTTCTGGCAAACTCGGGAAGCAAATATGCCAGACAATCTTGTCCGTGCATTTGAAGAATGATAGTTTGTCAATGACCATTGTTTTTAAGTATGATGAGAAATGAACAGCAAAGAGTATCTTATTTATTTTGAACCTTTTTTTAAACATTGCTGTTCTTCAAGCTATCCGGAGAGCAGGTAACACTTTTCAACAGGAAGAAAAGGGCTGAGTTATTTTTAGGCTTTTCCAAGCTCACTTGCTGCAAGATTCGTGCAAATACATTAGAAACTGTTTTGTGTGTGTTTCTTACTGTTACCTTGGTCTTTCCAAAAAAATATACTCAGACCATGTTAGACCTTCTTGGTAGTTCCTGTCATATCTAATGGCTACTTGCTTGACTTAAAAGTAGTTGTGTAGCCAAAGCTTTAAGAATCTTTGACTTTTGAATAATTCAAATCAGATGTTAAGTCAGGAGCTTCTCATTAGGCAACATAGACCTACTTGAAGAATCCTTAAGGTCTTCTGAGTACTCCAAATTGCTTCAGTTTCAATAAAATTAGTTTTAATTTTGCTAATGACAGCAGATGTGTGGCAAACATCCAGTGCTAGAGTACTAAACACAATGTTAGATCTGTTATTGGAATCATAAGGATTTTATTCTGATACAGTGAGTTTAGATGATGATTTTCAAAATAAATATTCAGACATGCATTTGAACTATCTGATAACATTTCAGATTCCAAATGCAAGCTAATATACTTCTGTTGTCCAGTTTCAACAGAAATTCATGACACAAGAAAATCTATGGATTTTGATTTTTCACAAGCTACTGTGTTCTTCAAAATCTTAACTCTTTTTTGTTTAAAATGTTTCCAGGTCTTCAGATGGTTTTTAATCTGTAAACCAAAGCATTTGTGATATTTTCTGCAGACAGAAAATAAACAGTTTTAGACTTCATTATCTTAATGGGGTAGTAACTGCAAACCTCAATTCTTACTACTTACAAGGTAAAATTTTGCATTGTTTGTCCACAACTATAAAGATGCAGCTGAAAACATTTTGATTCGTGACCATTTTTTGAATAGCCTACAATACAGTGAAAACCCTAGCAACTTTGTTTAATATCAAATTTCAACTTTCAGTGGTAGTAATGTAGTAATATAATATAGTAATATAACTTTATGCAATTTTCTCTTGGCCTGATAACAATAGTCTTTTATTTTATTTAATTATTGTTACATGTATCAGCAGTGAGGGTTTTTTATTTTTTACAGCACGGGATACCAGCAGTGCAGGCCAAAAACCACTTTTATTGCAAGAGCCAATCCAAGTAAAAGGTAAACATGTATGTTATGTTGCAATGGTACAGTTGTTAGGCTGTGGTGTTTCCTTTTAAGGTATCTTTCAGACTTTAGAAGTTAGAAGACTTGGACGAAATCATCTTTGAACATTAGGAGGCCCATGAGTAAGTAGTAAGTGTGTAAGGTAGTTCGTGTCTTGGGCTTACTTACATACACATTTATGGAAAAACACTCACATATCTACTTTCCATTTGGTGTCTGTTTATTTTAGAGACTGTCTTCTGAAAATAGTACTAATCAGAGATGGAGTGAATAATTAGAAATAGTGTTGCTGCCAAAAGTGTGGCTTTAACTACCACTTTAAGCTGATAAATCTATATATCAGCTGATAAATCATAGTTCATTTCCCTTCATCCAGTCTAGTATCTCAGCCTGTCTTTCATCTCGTCATGGATGTCCAGTCAACATCTTAAACTCAATGTGGCCAAAACTGAGATTTTTGATCTCTTCCCCAACTCCTAGCCTCAAACCCTCCTTTCTCCTCTTTCTCTTATCATGATGAAAAACGTTTAAGAATGCTGCAGCTAAAACACCTTGGCTTGTCATTCTGACCATGTCAGCCCCCTTCTTCCAGGGGTTCCCTTTTCACACCTGCTTCCTTGTCTTTATCTTTAAGACCTGCCATAAATTAATCCCAGCCTACCTAGCTGATATAACTTATTGTCATGTTGACTGCTCCTTATCTCCACCAGTACTCCTAGCCATTGCTACTTACTGGTCATCTTCTTCCTTAACCACCTCTGTGCTTTTAATCACTCAGCACCTTATGTATGGGGAAAAACTCCTCGATAAAATCTGAATTGTTGCTACTTTATATTCCTTTAAATCCTTTAAGACTTGCCTCTGCTCCAGTAGCTACAAAACTCAGGCTGCTGATCCTGGCTAGACAGGTGATACTGCCTATTCCTCCTCTATCCTCTTCTGCTTCCTTACTCTAAGCCCAGTTAACCCTCACTTCTCCCCTCTTCCCCCATCTACAGTAATTAACAAAGTTGTGTCAATTCTTCACCCTACTCATTTCCTTGTATGTTCTGTTCACATCCTCTAACCGTTATCAATTTGGGCCTATTGTTGCGAAGGAAAGGTGTGTTTTGTATAAAGAGATAGCTAACTCACTGTAAAGCAAACAAACCCACAACTTTTTCCTAGTGAAGATGCATTCTTGGTGTCTTTAAATTGTAAGTCCATCAGGGCAAGGTTTCCCTCTTTTGTATTTGTATGATGCTCAGCTCAATGCGCTGTATAGGCCTTTAGGCACAATTGTATCCTAAATATTTACTATTACAAATAGTAATGAAATAACAAAGCACTGAAAACTCTTAAAGGGAACGCTCTTCACTGTAAAATTTGGGTTATATTTTAAAGAGTTAAATTTTTTTTATTACATTTCTATGGAAACTTAAAACTGACATTATTTTTCAAATTTGTCTTTTTTATTTTGTAATATTGAGTGGATACTTTGTGAACTGTTGCTAATCTATATCCCAAGATATGAAAGTTAATAAACTTGCTCAAGGGTTTATTTAAAGAAAAACAGTTAAAGCATGCAAGAGCCATTTTCTCTATTTGACAATTGTTCTCTTCCATTCCACTGCCCAAGCAACTCTGTTAGTGTCCATTAGATCCAAAGATTACTCTGGAGTAAATCATGATGCAGCACATACTATTAGATGCTGAAAATTTACTTTAAAACAGTGTTGTAGATTAAAAAACCCACTGGATGCCATAAATACACCAGACTTTTTGAAAATAAATGCTGAAATTTGTAATGCCTGTGGGTTACTCAGAGTCAGCTGAAACCTTTTGCTTCAAAACTTCCAGAATTCAGACCAGAAAGAAGGCACAGATGTTAACACTGAGGATAGTTAACCATTGGAACAAGTTACCAAGAAATGTGGTGGATTTTTAATCACTTATAGACTTTAAATCAGGACTAGATCTCTTTTAGAAAGATATGCTATAGCTCCAACAAAAGTTATGGGCTTAATGCAGGAATTACTGGGTGAAGATTTAAGGCCTCTGTTATGGAGGAGGCCAGACTAGAATCCTAGAGGTCTCTTCTGGCCTTAATTTGTGAATTGTAAATTTTCAAAGATCTCTGTTCTCCTTTAATACACCTAATATCCTTCATCAACTGTAACTATTCTTTAATGGCAACCTGCCTAACATATTAACAGAAGTAAACTTAATAGTGATTTTAAAATTAAAAATCACTGTAAGGATGTTATACTTGGGTGACAAGCAGCCAAGAATGGCATAACTGAAAATAAGATACATTTGCATTTAAAATTGTATGTGTTCTCATGGTCTCCTGCTTGTGCATCAAATTCTGAAAAGATTATAGTAGAATCTCGTAGGTAGATACTACAAATAAATAAGGAATGTGCACTTTTAACTGTTCTACAGTCCACAAAGCACAGTATGGCAATTTGAAGAGAGAGAACTCTGGAAAGTACTAGGGGGGGTAATTAAAAAATAAAAAAGTGGAGGGTACAGTCTGTTTCAGTTCTGGTTTAGTTCTGAAAAGATCTGTAGCAATAGCAAAATAATTAACTACTGAGATTAGAAAATAATTTGCTAAGTCTTTGGCCACCAGTGACTGAGTAGAACATGTTTATATCTGCTTTTTTTGTTGCCAGAATAAAAATTTTTATTATAGTAAATGACAAAATTAAGTTAAACATTGTTAAGAACGGACTAATTTATTTCCATTCTGTCCAGAAAATTATTAATTTTTCTATGCAAGTACCTTCCTCTTTTACTTCTCTTATTAAACATCTTTATCCCAGAATCCCTGACAGGAAGGAAGAATTTGCTTGTCTCCATTTAAATGGGGTAAATTCGCAATTTCCTATGATTTCACAGAGGGCTAAATTGTCTTTCAGGGCCTATACTGTAGCATGCTCCATATGACTTTTAATTGCACTTGATAATACTTATTATTTTTTTTTTTTTTAGTTAAAGCAGTTCTTAAAAAGAGAGAGTATGGACCAAAATACACACAAAATAATTTCATCACTGGTGTCAGAGCAATAAATGAGTTCTGTCTTAAATCCAGGTACAGTAGTTTAAGTGAATTAAAGTATAATTGTCTATATATTTTTGACTTGTTCGTATGTGTTTCAGAAGTGAAGAATGGCTTAGCACTGTGGGACACTAATCCTGATTGAAATATCTAGGCGCCGCTCCAATATACACAATAAACTGTAGACTGACTGAGCTGACGCTTCATTTGAAAATGACTAAGCTTCAAGCTAATTGCAATCATGGTGGCTGATGGATTCAAACTCTTTCCTACCCTTTCAAAGGGGCATTGTAATAGTTTAATATATATACTTTTAAAACAAAATGAACTTCATGTAAGTTCTCTTTCCAACACCTCTATCCTTCCTCTTCTCTAGAGTGCTGACTCTGCATGCCAAGAAGTGCAAATCCTATTAGTCCCTGATGAGAAAATGCTGTCTCTGGAACAGTCAGCTTTTCACAGAGGGCACAGGCAACCTTGTAACAGTAGTTAGAAACCATGCAAATCTCTAAAATATGAAAGCCCACTTAGAAGCCATAGGAAGCTTCATGTTAAACTTTAGGTACTTTAGTATTATATCTGTTTACAAATGCTTATTATATTTTGCCAAATTAAGACTTAACTCTCACTATAATCCTGACTTAATCACATGTATCAGTCTGGACCATGGTTATTGTTACTTTACTTAACTCTCTTTAGTGTCTGTCATCCATCGCTGGCATCCACTTAAACAACACAGTTCAAATATGTGATCTCATTTATAAAATCTGTTTGACCTCTATTAAATAAGTTGCTCGCAGTGGTGGTGCTGATGTTGCCATATTTGCCCCAGGATACAAAAGACAAAGGTAGGTGAGGCAATATATTTTATTGGACCAACTTCTGTTGGTGGAAAGAACAAGGTTTCGAGCATCACAGAGCTCTTCCTCAGGTCTGGAGAACGTAACCTGAGTGTCTTGAGCCAAATACAAAGTGCGACATATCGTTAAGCAGAAGGGTTTCATGCATAGGCGATCACCGTTCTGCTTAACAATATGTCTCACATTGTCTTTAGCTCTGACACTCAGGGTACCTTCTCCAAACCTGAGGAAGAGTACTGTAATGCTCAAAACCTTGTCCCTTCCACCAACAAAAGTTGGTCGAATAAAAGATATTACCTCGCCAGCCTTGACTCTCTCTTTATTAAATATGAAAGTTTGGTGACTTTTATAGCAGAATTAAAAAATTGTAACTATTTCTGCTCTGGGTCTTACTTATCACCCTAGTATCTTAGTTCAGCCAAGGGTCTTAATTAAGTGAAATCAGTTTATCATAACTTATTTTCTCTATAGGCAGATTAATTTGAAAATATATTTGTTGGCTTTTACATAGAAAGTTCTGGACAGAAATAATAGGACCATAGGTTAGTTACTGTGATCAAACCAAATTATTTCCTATTTTATATATAAACATCTTCTGTAATTGAGTGTCTTGATTCAGACAGTGGAGGAAGTAACTAGGGGGACAGCCGTTTTAAACTCGATTCTGACTAACAGAAAGGAATTAGTTGTGAATCTGAAGGTGGAAGGCAATTTGGGTGAAAGTGATCATGAAATAGAGTTCATGACTCTAAGGAAAGGAAGGAGTGAGAGCAGCAGAATAAGGACAATGGACTTTTTTAAAATGCAGACCTTAACAAACTCAGAGAACTAATAAGTAAGGTCCTACAGTAAGAAAATGTAAGGGGAATAAGCAGTTCAGAAAAGCTGGCAGTTTCTAGAAGAGACACAATAATAAAGTCACAAAAGAAAACTATCCCCAAGTGAAGGAAAGATAAGAAGAATAGTAAGAGGCCAGTTTGGTGGCACGAGCTCTTTAATGACCTAAAAATCAAAAAGGAATATATAGAAAGTGGAATCATGGACCAGTTCTTAACTGTGAGTACAAAAGTATAGCACAAGCATGTAGAAATCAGAGCAAAATCAGGCTAAGAAACAAAATGAGTTACACCAAGCAAAGGACACAAAAGGCATAAAGAGAGGTTCTATAAATACATTAGGAGCAAGAGAAAGACAAAGGAAAGCATAGGTCTACTGCTTAAGTGAAGAAAGAGATCTGCTAATGGACTGCACCAAGAAGGCTGTGGTGTTGAATGCCTATTTTGCTTCAGTCTTCTCTAAAAAAGTTAATTGTGACCAGAATCTTAACATAGTTCATACTAACAAAAAGGGAAAAGGGAACACAAGCCAGAATAGGGAAAGAACAGGTTAGTTAATATTAGGTAAGTTTAGATACATTCAAGTTGTCAGGGCTGGATGAAGTGTATCTCAGGGTACTTCAGGAACTACCTGAAACAATCTCAGAACTGTTAGCAATTATCTTTGGGACCTCACACGTCCTCCATGAGTTCTCAGAGGACTAGAGAAGGGAAAATGTAATACCTACCCTTAAAAAGGGGAACAAAGAGGACCTGGGGAATTATAGACGAGTCAGCCTAACTTTGGTACCTGGAAAGATACTGGAACAAATGATTAAATCAGTTTTTATAAGCACCTAGAGGAGAATAGGTTGATAAGTAGCTCTAAATTTAGACGCAAAGGAAGATTCCCAGTGTTGTCATATCATAGAGATAAAGAGGCTGCCATTTGCAGATGCAGGCAACCTCTCTCAGGTTTCAGTGCCAGGTGTCTGGAGGATGAAAATGTGCTGAATGCAATCAGTATAGCCAACCCTGCTCATCACGACATGTGTGTCATGGACACTCAACTGAAGTTTAATGCAATGGCAAACAGAGCAGCAGGTAAAGAGTATGAAAATGAAGACAACTATGCTAACATTAGATTCTGGTTTGTTGGAATTGAAAACATTCCTGTATGAGATCCAGCCTGCAGAAACTTTTAGAAGTCAGTGGTACAAAAGCTTTGTCTATCAACTATTTCTTGTCTGGTTTGGAGAACTCTAGCTGACCGTGTCATATCAAAGCTGTGTTGGATGCTGCTGTCTTCTTAGCCAAAGCAATAGCAGTTGAAAATGCAACTGTGCCAGTTCATTGCTCTGATGGCTGGGACAGGACTTCCCAAATTTGTTCCGTTGGCTTGCTTGTTGGATTTGTTTTATAGAACAATATAAGGCTTCATGGTTTTGATAGAGATGGACTGGCTCTCTTTTGGACACACATTTTCTGACAGATGTGATCAATTGGATGGTGACCCAAAGGAAATCGCTCCAGTTTTCACTCAGTTTTTAGAAGGTGTGTGGCATCTCACAGAGCAGTTTCCACAAGCCTTTGAATACAATGAAGCTTTGCTCCTTCAGAGCCACGAACATGTCCATTCATGCCAGTTTGGAAACTTCCTTGGAAACTGCCAAAAAGAGCTAGAAGAACTAAAACTGAAAGAGAAAACTTATTCCTTATGGCCATTCCTTCTGGACAAACAAAAGCAGCATCTAAATCCTCTACAAACCAGATTTTTCCTAGAAACTTGCCCTCTTGGAGTCTAACACAGTGTCCTTCAATTTTAAATTTTGGAGAAATATGTACCATCAGTTTGACTGAACTGTGAACCCAAGGCAATCTGTATTTAATTTCATCATGACCATGAATGAACAAAATAAACAATTGGAGAAAGACTTTAAAGAACTGGAAGCTAAAATGAAACTGAGAAACAGGCAACCAGAAGAACTCACTAAGGAACCATTGCAGTCTGTCCATCCTGCTTCACCAGCACTTAAAACTTCTCCGTGCTTTAAGGAGCAGCCTCTGTTACCTGTGAATGACTCCATTTGAACTATAGAGGGCAGCAACACAGCAGACAATTGCTACAGTGAATAAAAAGTAGTAGCCAATATGGATATGTCAAGAACAAATCATGCCAGAACCTAATTTCCTCCTTTGACAGGGTTACTGGGCTTGTGGATAGCAGTCGATATGAGAGATCTTGATTTTTAGTAATGCTTTTAACATTGTCCCACATGACGTTCTCATAAACAAACTGAATTCTATAAAGTGCATAACTTGTTGAAAAGCCATACTCAAAGAGCAGTTATCAATGATTTGCTGTCACACTGTGAGAATGTATCTATTGGAGGTCCTGCAGGGCTCTCTCTTGTGTCTGGTACTATTCAGTATTTTTGTTCATGACTTGAATAATGGAGTGGACAGTATGTTTATAATATTTATGGAAGACACCAAGCTGAGAGGAGTTGCAAGCACTTTGGTGGACAGGGGATTAGAATTCAAAAGGACCTTGACAAATTGGAGAATTGGTCTGAACTTAAAAAGACAAAATTAAATAAAAATAGATGCAAAATACTACACTTTGGAAGGAAAAATCAAATGCAAAATGGGGAATAACTGGCTATGCAGTAGTACTGCAGAAAATAATTGGGGGTATTATAGTGGATCACAAATAGTATATTATCCAGCAGTGTGATGCAATTATAAAAAAGGCAAATATAATTCTGGGATGTATTAACAGGAGTATCATACGTAAGGCACAGGAGGCAATTTGTTCTGATCTACTTGGCACTAGTGAGGTCTCAGCTAGAGTATTGTCCAGTTTTGGGTGTCACACTTTAAGAAAGATGTGGACAAATTAGAGAGAGCCCGGAGGAGAACAACAAAAATGATAAAATGTTTAGAAAACCTGACCTATGAGGGAAGATTAAAAAAAACTGGGCATGTTTCATCTTGACAAAAGACAACGGAGGGGGCACCTGATAAGTGTTCAGATATGTGAAGGAATGTTATAAAGAGGATGGTGATCAGTTGTTCTCCAGGTCCACTGAAAGTAGGACAAGTAGGAATGGGCTTAATCTGCAGCAAGGGAGATTTAGATTAGCTATTAGGAAAATCTTTAGGGTAGTTAAGTACTGGACTAGATTAGCAAGGGAGGTTGTGGAATCTCTGTCATTGGAGGTTTTTAAGAACAGATTATCTGTAAGGGATGGTCTAGATATACATGGTTTTGCCTCAGTGTGGAGGAATGGACTTTTATGATCTCTTGAGGTCCTTTCCAGCTCTACATTTTTATGATTCTATACAGTGATTTACAGTGGGGGAAAAAAACCAAAAAACTGATAGCCAAACATAGCAAATACCTGCTCAGCCACAGTTTTTACATAGCTTTAGACCTGTGTTACTGAAAGAGGGGGAAATGGCCTGGGTATTGGGCATAATCCTTTCGGCTTTCTTAAAGTGCCATATGACCTCTAATTTTCATGTAGGTAGCCGTCAGAGAGGAATAAGAGGGAGTATGGGTTAATTTATCATCCAAAGAATTTCTTCCTTTCAGTTGCTAAGGTATAAACATTCCCATGTTAATATGGGCCCACAGTTTGGAGTCTGAGCCCAGGCAAATCCCATTATAAGCTTCAAGAGCAATTTAAAGAACACTTTATAGTGCTTGTATTGCCACTGGACTGTGTTTAAGTAAAAACCCTCAGCTTCCTGTCAATTTCTTTAAACTTGCCAAGTTAAAAAAAAATTTAGGGTAGTTTTTTAAATATAATGATATATTCCTTTTTAAGGATCAGTACATTTGATCTTTATATTGACTCCTTTATGTACAGTATGAACATGTTTTTTTTGCCATAAACTGTTTCCATCCTTCAACAGTGATCTAGAACAGCTGAGGAAAATCAGACGACGAAGTCCCCATGATGATACTGAGGCTTTCACTGTATTTTTGAGATCAGATGTAGAGGCAAAGTAAGCTAATTTTTTTAAAAGGAAATTAGTTGGTTATTTAAGTAATTTAGCTTTGGTTATATGAGAAAATGGTATAAGATATACTTTTAAAAGGTTAGCTTTATAATGGAAGGGGCAGTAATATTTTCCTTCTCTGTTTAAATGCATCTATATTTGCCCATTGTTGTAGTAACTCAGTACAGTATACAAAATTGAAGGGTCACATTGTATATATACAAATTGCAATCTAACTGTCCCCCTACACTATCTTATTGTGAGATTAATCTGGATGAATTTCTTCCAGAAGAAATATTGATAAGACATGCTACTCTGGTATTAATGAAGGCTTGGGTTATGTAGTCAAAAACTTGAAATTCAAAGTATTTTGTTTTGTAACGTATAGTGTGGGGAAATCAAATGGATTTCCAAATTATTTGTATTTTGTGCAGATCTCTAGAAGTTTGGGGAAGCCCGGAGGCTCTTGCTAGAGAGAGAAAACGGCGTAAAGAAGCAGAGATAGAATACAGAGAAAGTAAGCGTAGAGTTTTTTTTTCTTCTCAAATGTCTCCACAATGCCTTATCAATCACTGGTTTCAGAGTAGCAGCCGTGTTAGTCTGTATCCGCAAAAAAATAGAAAACAGGAGTACTTGTGGCACCTTAAAGACTAACAAATTTATTTTAGCATGAGCTTTCGTGAGCTAAAGCTCACTTCTTCGGATGCATAGAATGGAACACACAGACAGGAGATATTTATACATACAGAGAACATGAAAAGGTGGAAGTATGCATACCAACAGGCAGAGTCTAATCAATTGAGATGAGCTATCGTTAGCAGGAGGAAAAAAATTTTTTTGAAGTGATAATTAAGATGGCCCATAGAAGGTGTGAGGAGAACTTAACATAGGGAAATAGATTCAATTGGTGTAATGACCCAACCATTCCCAGTCTTTATTTAGACCACAGTTAATGGTATCTAGTTTGCATATTAATTCAAGTTCAGCAGTCTCTCTTTGGAGTCTGTTTTTGAAGTTTTTTTGTTGCAAAATTGCCACCTTCAAGTCTGTCACTGAGTGGTTAGGAAGGTTGAAGTGTTCTCCCACTGGTTTTTGAATGTTATGATTCCTGATGTCAGATTTGTGTCCATTTATTCTTTTGCGTAGAGACTGTCCGGTTTGGCCAATGTACATGGCAGAGGGGCATTGCTGGCACATGATGGCATATATCACGTTGGTAGATGTGCAGGTGTACACTACCAACGTGATATATGCCATCATGTGCCAGCAATGCCCCTCTGCCATGTACATTGGCCAAACCGGACAGTCTCTACGCAAAAGAATAAATGGACACAAATCTGACATCAGGAATCATAACATTCAAAAACCAGTGGGAGAACACTTCAACCTTCCTAACCACTCAGTGACAGACTTGAAGGTGGCAATTTTGCAACAAAAAAACTTCAAAAACAGACTCCAAAGAGAGACTGCTGAACTTGAATTAATATGCAAACTAGATACCATTAACTGTGGTCTAAATAAAGACTGGGAATGGTTGGGTCATTACACCAATTGAATCTATTTCCCTATGTTAAGTTCTCCTCACACCTTCTATGGGCCATCTTAATTATCACTTCAAAAAATTTTTTTTCCTCCTGCTAACGATAGCTCATCTCAATTGATTAGACTCTGCCTGTTGGTATGCATACTTCCACCTTTTCATGTTCTCTGTATGTATAAATATCTCCTGTCTGTGTGTTCCATTCTATGCATCCGAAGAAGTGAGCTTTAGCTCACGAAAGCTCATGCTAAAATAAATTTGTTAGTCTTTAAGGTGCCACAAGTACTCCTGTTTTCTATTTTTTTATCAATCACTGTTAACTTCAACTTCATACTTACCTGTAGGAGAATAACACATCATTCACTTCACCCTTGTATGGGTGTCTAACATATACGTACGTTTTTGTTAAGGTTTTATGGTATAGTGTGGCCATGAGAAATGTGTGTATTGTTAATGTACACATAGGAGGTATTTGTGACGTGTTTAAATGAGTTAATCTTAACTGAACGTATCCTTGCTTTTGTGGATTAATTTGTAGATATTGTTAAACAACCTGAATGGGTTTTGAGCAAAGCTTTTTTCTTTGTGAGAATTTACAAAAATATCAAAACCATTTCAAGCCTTGCCTTTTGTTTGTTTTATGCTATTTGAACTACTGATTCATGATACCTTATCTTTTGTAATTTTAGTCTAATGCTTTTAAAAGTATGTATTCTGATGATCCACTCTTTCCTTTAAAACAAAATTGTAGATTTTATTCATAATGTTACAACAAAACTCAATTCAATATTTACTATAGATTACATTTTTCTCTTGTTGGAAGTACTGGCCAATTAATATTCTAGCAGAAGCATTATTAGTTGAGGTGATTGTTCCAGTTATGCAACTTTTTAAAATTAGAGGTCTGTTGTAGTTCATAGAAATAAGTTGACCATTGAAAAAGCTGAAAGTAAAACGGTCTGATTCTGCAAACATATAGCACCTTTGTAACTTAATGTGTGTAGTCCCAATGGAAGGGAGTGGTACATGTCTGCAACTCTTTGTAAAGATTGTAAGAATTGAAACTGTTTTTAAGGGTTTGAGCCAAATATCGCAAAGTTGGAGCCTGAAAGCTTAACAACTAGCAAACGTTTCCAGATCTTAACGTGAAAATAGAATTGAATAAAATCTCAGTGGTACTGTGCTGTTATACAGGTGTATGTTTACTGTATTAGAGTACTCTCCTTTTGAAGTGGGAATTGCCTATCAGGATGACCAATATTGTCTCATTATTTCCTTGTATTCCCGTCTGCACCAGTTTTTCTCTCTTGTCTTGTACTTGGATCATAAAGTCTTTGGGACAGGAACCATCTTTTTGCTCCTTTTGTGTGCCTAGCGAAATGGGGTTCTGATCCATGACTAGGGCTCCTCGGTGCTATGGTAATACAAATAATAATATTTGTGACAGAGCAGCAGTGTAGGAAAAAGGATACTCAAGTTGAGGGTGCTCAGGAAAGAATCTGGGGTGAGATCCTCACATAGGCTCTGACCCTTTTACTTCAGGTAAAAGAGCCAGAGCAGCATAAAGAGTGTCTAGAAGCCCAGATCTGGCTAGGGGATGAATCCTTCAGCACAGCAACTGTGGAAGACAGCTGTAAGGCTACCTTCCAAGGACCCTCTTGCAAGCTCTGGCATATGAGATGTCAGTAGTCAGGAGAGGTATGTCGGGGCAGGGTCATAGCACAAAGAGCTGTGGAGATTGTAGGCAGCACTGGGACAGACGGTTGTTATTTAGACAGATCCTCCCCAGGGCTCTCTGTGTTATGCCAGCGGCTATGGAATATCCCAGATTTGGGAGGCTGAAAAGCGGGTTTAGAGCCACCATAGTTCCCTTCTCCCTGGCCTGAAGATTGTGTATGGCACCTGTTAGAGATGACGCATAGAATCCCACCCCTAAACTTAAATTATTTTTCAAGATGTTATGAGTCAATTTAGACACCTGTCAGCTTTTTGATAAAGATGATACTTTTCAGTTCCAGTTCCAATGCTAAGTATTTACCATGTTATGCCTGGGTTCTGTTAAGAAACAGATCCTTTAAGAAATCTAAATTTGACCAGATCTGCTTGTTTAATATAAATGCATTTGTATGCAGTAGCAAACTTACCTGAGTTGTGTAAAGAAAACAAATCTTGACTTCCTGAAATTATTTTCAACTGCAAAGTGCAGCATGTAACTAGAGTTGTCTTATTGCAGATCTGTTTAGAAACCAAAAGCTGTTAAAGGAGTACAAAGATTTTCTTGGGGATACTAAGGTAAGAGATCATTTAAATTCCTTTGGTAAAATCACCATTAAGGTGCGTGTGTGATTGCTTACAGCATATTTCGGAGCAAAAGAATGTGGGGAAAAAAGTATAGGTGGCCATACAAGATTTTGATGAAAGTTATAAATGCCCTGTAATGTATCTGTATTATATCATGCTGTTTGTAATAGAATCTTAAATTTTTAAAATATTATTTAAATGGATTCTGATATGATCATAGTCTGGCCCATTTGTAAGAGCTGGTTTATGGATCTCCTCCTCTCCCAGATTTCTAATCACAATCCCATTGTGATTCCACCCCAGACGTGTGGCAACTTGCTGAATGTGTACAATACACAGTTAATTACATAAAATCATATTGGTTGTTTTTTTCCATTTCATTTTCCCTCCATCTGTTTGAACAAATCTCCTCAGCCTGTTTTGGCTTTCTTGCTTCCCTCTCCCTAAGCAACCTAGTTGAGAAAGCTCCTAACTCCAGGCCTGCTGGGTGATACCTGACACTTCTTTCTGTTGGACTCTGGTTCCTCTCCTCACTCTGTTTATGGTTGCAGTGGCCCTTGGTGGAGGCTGCAATGCTTGCTTAACCTCCTTTACAGCTAATCCTGCACTGTCTATGGAATTGAAAAGGGAATTGTCAGTATCATATGAATAATCAAGAGCTCCACAGACCACAGTTTGAGAGCTTCTGCACAAAAACTAGGTATCTTAGTTATGCATGAGACCAAAGTGTAAATCTAGTGAGCTGTCCATGATATATTACTGGATTATGCAAAGCTATACCTCAACTGTTACAGGAATTCTAGAACTACATGATATTGTAGGTGATGTATGTGGTGTACAGTAGACTACTGATAGTCCCTTCATAAACCCAGGATTTAGCTATATTACTACTTTGTTCAGTTTAGCAATTTATTTTAGCATTCTCTCATTTCTGTATATAGCCACGCTCCAGCACAGCCGGTATGTTGCTCAAAGGACCAGGAAAGGTGGTGATGGTTGCTATTTGCATGTAAGTTTGAAAAAGTAAATGTTTTGTAAACGCAAGAGTAAAAAATAGTCTGTATTTTTGAGTTACAGGTCCTAGTGTTCTCTGCAATTCTGCAGCTATGAAATTTGCTGAAGAGCCCACCATTGCTGCAGCAATGTGACCCAGAAAATAGTCTTTATTTAAAAGAAATTATGGGCATTTTTTAAAAAAATGGGTGCCTAAAATTAGGTTCCAAGTCCATATTTAGGCATTTAGTTAAATAATAGGCATGACTTTCCAAAGGGCTGAGAATCCAGCAGCTCTCATTGAAGGCACTGATAACCTAATAATAAAGCAAACCTGAAAAACAGCTAAAACATTAGTTTAACTCCCCTTTCTTTGTAATATAATAAAACAAACTACAGCAGTTAGGTTTCATTAAGATTTAATTACCTTTAGGAGATGCGACAGTACAGCTTTAGTGTTCTGTGGAGTATTATAAATGAAAAAGTAAGTGCAGTATCCTTTGTTTTTAAAAAAACATTATTTTCCACTGTACATAATCTGTGATGGATCACCCTGTTGATAGTAAGAATTAGCAAAATTATTCTCTCTCTCTCTCTCTGTCTCAATAGTTTCATCTGTAGACCCAATTCTTAGTTGAAATTAATAGATTTATTTGCATGTCTTGACAAACAGAGGTTAGGCTCCTTTTAGGAGTACATTCCTCTATATTTAGAGATCAGAAAGACATGTTCCATCTTTGATCAAAGAAAGGCTAGTCTCGAAGCTGGTCAGTTAGACAATTAATGGTTAAAACAGCATTCTTGAAGGTGAATGGCATAGGCAAACACTTTTTATAGCTTATGCCCTTTCCTGCTCTTGTATGACGTATAAAGAGAGCTTCATATATTTTCAAACAAGTTTTTTTTTTTTTTGTAAACTTGAAAAATGTCAAAAATTTGACTTTTCTGCTTTTGCTGGAGAGATTTCTTAAGGACCCCATCAGTAGAAGCGGAGGAGTGTTGAATTTTTTACAAAGCTGATTTCTTCCTCAAGTATTTGTCAGGAGTTTGAGTTAAGTGAAACAAACAAAAACTTTCCCTTTAAATAAACCTGATTTGAAAACTATCACTAGTTTTCCACTGAGTTTACCCACAAGAAAAGGAAGTGAACACTGAATAAAACTTTTTAGAGGAACACAGTGAATCTTTTAAACAGATTCACTTCATTTTTCTAAAAAGTGTGGCTATTTCCTCAGATCCAATGGAAGGTAATAAATGAGCAAAATAGCAGGAACTATTAAGAAAATAGTAATTTATAACCCCAAAAGAAGAAGCTGCAATTTGATGGGAAATATCCCTGAATTTGTTTACAGCTCCTTCTGCTTTTTGTTCAGGAAGAAAGGATCAGGAAAGTAACGTCACTGAAAATTGCCCTTTCTATCATTCAAGAGATTCTGTTATTAACTACTGAGTCTCGCGTTTGCTCTGTTAAATAAATTTACAATAACCACAACTGTATGTGTGTACAGGGGGAAAGAGTGGCCTGTATTATACTCCCTTCCTTTTTCTTTCCTGCACCAGAGATTCATGTACAAATTTTGCCCTTCCTCCTTGGAATTGGGCACAGCCATGATCATGGCACTGTTTCTTCCCTACACTCATGACCTCAAGGGGACCCCTCTGCAGATTAGGGGTCTGCAGTAGGGTGGAAGGGATGAATACCTGCCGGGGCGGGGGCAGTTGATAGGGCTACATGCATCCTTCCTTCTCCAGCCTTGCAGAGAATCTCTGAGAAGATAATTGAGTAATAGGCTCTTATCTCTTATGTGATGCTCTTTCAGGGCACTATGAGAGCTGAGGAGCAGCTTCAATCTGGGGCACCAGTAGGAGAGGAGGGAACACTGCAGCTGCCTGCTCCATGGCACCAGCCAGAGCAGCAGCTGCCCTGCGCTGCCCAGCTCCCGCTTCCCACCTCTGACCTGGTCAGGGAGAGAAGATGGGGAGGAGATGTGGAGCTGCCCCCGGCACTGCCTTGCTCTTGTGCTGCAGTTTTGAGGATGGTAGTGCCCTCCATGTCCCCAACTCTGCCCATGGGCTCAGGGCTTCAGCCCCATGCCTCCCGGCTTCAGCCCCGTGTGGGGCGCTGGGGATCGGGGCTTCAACTGCAGGGCTCCACGGAGGGCTCGTGGACACCCAGGGGGCCGCAGACCCCTGGTTGAGAATTAGAAAAGTAAAACAAATTTATTCCATCAAAAGAAATGTTTTAAATGAGTTCAAGTATAAGAGATAAAGATAGAAAGAGTTACAAACAAACAAAAGTTAAAACACTTTCTACTGGCTAAGACATAACTTAATAAGCTACAGTCTTCGTTTAAGGTAGTTTCCTCACCAGTCTTCCTTTTCCAGCGATGGCTGACTGGCCCTTAGTCAGGATCCCCACAGAGCCCAAGATGCTGGCTTTTCTTGTCTCCTCAGGTCCAGGATAACTTAAGGGTTCTCTGCTGCTGTCTTTATAGTCCAGTAAACCTTTAAAAGTCTCACTCTCAAAGTTCATTAACCGTGTTTCAAAAGGTAGGAAGGTTTCCTGGGGGTGCAGTCCCCCGTTCCCCCCTCGCCCCCCAAGATTGTTAAATAATTACAGCCCTGCAAATCTGCAGCTATCCCCAGACCATGTTTGCGGATTGGATGTGGTTACAAATTTTGTATGTGTGCAGGGCTCCATAAATGATCACTTTTCCCCCACTTGCCCTCCCGATGGCTTTGTTTGCCTGGCATGCAAATGTTGTTTTTCTTCGTCTTTGGTCACATCTTTCTCAGTTTACATGGGAGGCACATTCAGGCAGCTGGAACCACATTCCTTCCTTTGTCTGGAAAAAACCCATTGATCAAATCCCTCTGACATGCATGGTTTAAATATTCCTGTGTGATGTATGTATGATAAATGAGTTATTAGTTTTCCAGTGACATATTACATGACATCTAGGGATGTAAATATCATTTAAAAAGTTAACTGTTTAAATTAGTAAAAATATTTTGTTTAAACAGTTAACCAATTAAGCGTCCAGGGCTGCTCCCGCTGGCTGGCGCAGCTGTTAACGGTTAAGGTGGATTAACCAGTAAGACTCATGCTTACCGGTTAACATTTTACATCCCTAATGGCATCTTTGAGATACAGATTATAACAATGATGAGTTGGGGTACACTGAATTGGTCAGGTCAGCTGAAACTCGCTGTTAGATACCAGGGAGCTCCTTTCCTTCTGGCATAACGATGCTCTTGGGGTTACAGTGGCTCCTTAGTCTACTTGTGCTTTGCCATGCATCTCTTTAATGAGTAGCTCTTGGAATCTTCCCTACTCCATGTTTACTGTTTCTAACCCAGACGGCACAATAATAATACCTAGCTCTTATGTAGGTCTTTTCACAAGTGGATCTCAAAGCATTTTATATTTGAGGAAAAGGTTTATCCATTCTGTTGGGTCCTGACATATCAAATTTGGATGCAGATTTTTGCATAGCCCACAAGTGTATTGTGTTCCCACGGATAACCCAAACCTGGAATTTGGAGGAGTGCAGTAAAATGTCATTAATCCTGGTGGGACTCTCCTGTGTCATCTTAAAAGGCAGGAATCCCACAGCTTTACTACATCTTCAGATAAACAGATTGGCTCCTTTTTTCTTTAAATGGAAAAAATTACATTGCTACAAGAAGTCAGGAAAATGTGGTCATAATTCCTACAGCAATTTGTTTGCATTGCTCATTAGTGCTAAACCTATGTTGCACTATGGATAGGAAGAACAGGCTTGTAATTAAACAAAGGACTGGGAGCCAGGAGAACTTAATTCTTTTCACTGTTGCTACAGGTTTCCTCTGTGACTCTGGGTTATTTATTAATCTGTTTTAAGAAGTTGTAACACTAGAAGGGACTGTTATGACTAGGGTGACCAGACAGCAAATGTGAAAAATCGGGACAGTGGGTGGGGGGTAATAGGAACCTATTAAGAAAAAGACCCCAAAATCGGGACTGTCCCTATAAAATTGGGACATCTGGTCACCCTAGTTATGACCCTCTAGTCTGATTGTCTGTATAACACAGAGCGTAGAATTTTACCCAGTGTCTCCAACAGCTAGTGGATGAACTAAATAATATGTTTTAGAAAGAAACTTGTATTTTAGAAATAGACTTGCCAATGATTATACTACTATTTATTATTAAGAGCTGCACTCTGGCCCAGAGAAGACACAAATATCAACATGGTGCTTGCCCTAGAGATCTTGTAATCTAGAAAGCATGTTTAGAAAGACACAGCACACTGGGACGCTCAAAGGGAAGGAGTTCATTTAATTTTTTCTTCCTAATGTAATGATTCTTTCTCTCCCAACCACCCCTTTGTATCTTGGAAGGAACTTAAGTAAAATGAGACTGGCACACTGAGATTGAAGGGGGGCTTTGTACAAGAAGGCACAAAAATCTAAGTGGGAGAAAGAAAGAGAGATTGCTGAGGCTTGTGCCAAGGGTGGCAAGGATGGATTAAAACAGTAGTTTTCAAACTGCGGGTCGCGACCCAGTACTGGGTCGTGGAACCTAAGGCACCGGGTCATGGAAACTCTGGTCAGCACCGCTGACCTGGCCGTTAAAAGTCCCGTTGTTGCTGCTGCCCGGCTAAGGCAGGCTAGTTCCTACCTGTTCTGACATCACGCTGCACCCTGGAAGCGGCCAGCAGCAGGTCCGGCTCCTAGGCAGGGGGGCCACGGGGCTCTGTGCACTGACCATGCCCCGAGCACCAGCTCCCAGCCAATGGGAGCTGCGGAGGGGTGGTGGTGGTGCCTGTGGGCAAGAGTTGTGTGAAGCCGCTTGTGCGCCTCCACCTAGGAGCTGGACCCACTGCTGGCCGCTTCCAGAGTGCAGCACAGTCCGTGGTGCCAGGACAGGCAGGAAGCCTGCCTTATCACCCCCGCTGCGCTGTTGACTGGGAGCCGCCCGAGATAAACCTGTGCCCCAATCCCCTGTCCCAGCCCTGAGCCCTCCCCCCCCCAAACCTGGAGCCTCCCTGCACCCCAAACCCCTCATCCCTGATCCCACCCCAGAGCCCTCACTCCCACACCCCAACCCTCTGCCTCAGCCCTGAGCCCCTCCCAAACCCCTCATCCCCAGCTCCGTTGGGTTGCAGGCATCAACAGTTTTCTTCAACTGGGTTGCCAGAAAAAAAGTTTGAAAACCACTGGACTAAAAGGTCTGACATGATTACAAATTGGGAAGTAGTTGTGCAGTGTCTAGAAGGTGAGAGCAAAAAGATTGCAACTTTCAAAAGTATAGCTTATGATATGCAATTACTTTAAAAAAAATCATGTTTTCCAAAAATCCTAACTGTAGATTCCTATATACTCCACTTAATTGAAAATGTTTTTAATCTAGTAAATATTGCAGAAGATGTGTACACATTCACTATATGTACTAATTTCTGATAAATTGACTTTTGGTGAAATTTAGTTTCCTTATTTGCTGATGGCAACATGTAGTTGTACAAAATATCTGATTTCACTGTGATGATTTAAAATACTGAATGTTAATATTCATATAATATTGCTAATTCAGCTTTCTTCTATCTCCAATCTTAGAAATGGGTTGAATTTTTTCTTTAAACTACTCGCTTGGGTTTACACGGGTTCTGCAAGCATGTTTTCAGAAGCTATACATTCTTTAGCAGACACTTGCAACCAGGTGAGTAGTGCTTCCATTGCCCTTGTTTAAGTTAAAGTGATTGTAGTTAGCTTCCAAGGAGGAATGCAGACCCTTGAAACAGTTGTGTTGGTAGCAGATAGGAAGATTGCTCTCAATTCAGAAATCAAGTGGCCATCTCCTGGTGATGGTTGATTAGGGTGAAAAACTACAGGGCACATGACAAATAGAAGGAAAGTAGCACATTGCATTTAGTTTTGAGAGGTGAATTGGAAAGTCAGAATACTGCTCTGAGAAGCTTTCTTGGAGCATGTTTTGTAAAATAATGCTACAAAGTTAGAGAGAGAGAGAGAGGCTAGAGACCAGAAATTGAGCCTTCAGGTTCTCTCTGGCTTTTAGTTTACATCGATGTTTTTAATTTGTCATTTCCATTTTTAGAATTAGCATAGCCACAGACTGGCTCTAAGCTGTTGCATATTTCAGTGGTTTTGGCTCTTTTAACACTTTAGTGGATGTTTTTGTATTAATTTCTGTGGTTTTGCATGCTTTTCATTTCAAAGTAAAATAGCAGGTAACACTTAGTAAGAAGCGCTTTGGATTTCAACAAGTTCAGCAGCCATTTTAACAGTGCCAAGGCTGATCAGTTTAAGAATTTACTTACCTAGACTGTTGTCACATCTGGGAGAACATGCCTTCAAGTGTCAGTTAACTTATTACTAAATAATTCCTGCCTTGCAAAGCAAGGCATTCATATTAGAGACCGTAACATGCTGTTATGACTAATCCATGATAAAGGTCCATTTGGTTATAGTATGGGCATGCAATTTTTGTAATACGTGAATATATTTTTTGGCTGCAATATAAAAGTGAATTCATTTAAAGAAGAAAGAATAACTAAATAGTTTGTCAAATTGCATGGTGATTTAGGCATAACCTTGTCAGTTAATGATGGGGGCATATAGCAAGCAGCCCTGGGTTGGTGATCCTTCCAGGAACAGTGTGAGTTCTGAATACCACATTATCATTACTTTACTTGGTACTTTTACTCAGAACCTAAGAGTCTCTCCTTATATTGCTGTAGCCAACTTGTCTCTTAATATTATCCTGTTTTGATGTACATAACTTGGTACAGAATTTGTGAACTAATAGCAGAATTATTAATTAACAAATTCATACTCACACTCTAGGCTAAAACCTTGGAAATGGAGAGAAACTGGAGATTCTGTTGCTATCTTGTTTCTGATTAGTGAAGTTTGGACTAATACTTCTGTCTATATTGTCTATATTTCAGATATGCAGAAGTATTACTCCTCCTTCCTAAATTAATAATTTCCCATACCATTGGCCATGTACCAGGCAAGGTGGTGTGGTTCAGTGGAGAAGATACAGTGTAGGATACAGGAGACCTGGGTTCTATTCCTGGCTCTGCCACTGACCTGCTGCGTGGCCACGGGCAAGTTGCTTCTCTTCTCTATGCCTCTGTCTGCTCAGGTGAGGCTCATCAGCTGTGACAGACAGTCCACCTAGGACAGTGGTTCTCAGCCACTCCTGGGGGTAGGCAGAGGTCTTCAGGGGCACATTAACTCTAGATATTTGCCTAGTTTTTCAACAGGCTTCATAAAAAGCATGAGCAAAGTCCGTACAAACTAAAATTTCATACAGACAATGACTTGTTTATACTGCTCTATATACACTGAAATATAAGAACAATATTTATATTTCAATTGATTTATTTTAGAATGATACTTTAGAAATTGCTTGCTTTCTCATTTTTGCCATAATAGTGTGCTGTGACACTTTTTTTTTTTTGTATTTTTGTGTCTTTTTGTAAGCAAGTAGTTTTTAACTTAAGTCTACGTTGGGCATATGCAAGACAAATCAGACTCCTGAAAGAGGTATATAACAGTAGTCTGGAAAGGTTGGGAGCCACTGACCTAGGAAAAGGAAAACTGAAGTAATCAGGCCTGGCCAGCTAGTTTGTAAAAGTGTTTTGCTAATCGCACACCTCAGGGCCATACCAAATTCATGGTCCATTTTGGTCAGTTTCAAGGCTGGGGTTTTAAAATTAGTCAGTTTAATGTTTGCAGATGTTTACATCTGAAATTTTGTGGTGGTGTAGCCATGATGGTCCTGACCTAAAAGGTGGTCAGGGTTAGGGGGTCGCAAAGCTATTGTAGGGGAGTCTGGGATTGTCACCCTTAATTCTCCCCTGCTGCTGGCAGGGTTGCTGTCTTCAGAGCTGGACAGCCAGAAAGGAAGGTTGCTGGCCGGGTCCCAGCTCTAAAGTTAGTGCCATGTCAGCAGCAGCATGGAAGTGAGGGTCGCAGGGTATTAAGGGGGTGGGTTATATCATATATCTGGATTTTCTGGCAGTCTGTTGCCCCAGTGTGGGGCTGACAGCTGGGGCCGCAGCCACTGCACGTGTGGGTGGGGTGACAGCTGGAGCTGCGGAGCTTCCTGCAGCCAGGGAACATTCCTGGAGATGGGTCTGACCCACCCAGGGAGCAGCCCCTGCAGTGTGAGAGGAAGTCTCATCCCTTCCGATCCTCAGTCTGGACTAGCAGCTGGAGCCCTGCACAGAGTAGAAGCCCCTGTCTGGGTGCCAGATTTCACAGGGGAGATCAGATTTCACAGTCTGTGGCACATTTTTCATAGCCATGAATTTGGTAGAATCCTACACATGCTCTATAGATCAGCATTGCTGACCCTGACTAATGGGGAAAGGCAAAGAAGAAGACAGTAGATCATGTTTCCTCCTCATACCTTAGCCTGTTTTTTTTCCTTTGGTCTAAGTCACATCACATTTCACTTCTTGACTCCTTTTCCCATTTACATGGGGTTAGAGGTGCCCACAGTTCTTTGCCACTCCTTCTGGCATGGGTTTGTAGGTCTTGGAGTGCAAGTTCTTTTCTCTTCACACTTCTCTTAACAGAGAAGTATCATCAGTCTTCCATGTCCTTTGTTGCTATCGTTGTCTTCTCATGCTTTCTTTGCTGGTCATCCTTCTCCCATTTTTATCACATGCCCAGCCTACCTCAAACTTGTGTTCTTCAGCCTGTCTATTGCTGAAAGTCTCAAGTTCATCTTCCCCCTAGTTGTCTAAGTAATAAAGTAAAATTACATTTCTAAAAAAGTTAAAAGAATGTTAAGGATGCAACGTTAAGCACTCAAAAGTTAGGAAATACCAGAATTAAGGATGCTGATACAACCTTAATTTGGCCACTTTGTCTGTATGTGTTATAAAAGTCTTGTCCAGCATTATGTAGGAAGAGCCAGGAATAGAATCTGGTTCTCTAGAGTCTGAGTTTAATGCCTTAAACACAAGAGAGGCAACCTTCTGCCTCACTCATTGTCCATCTTGTACAATGAATATTAGTCCTGTAGAACAAAGGATGTGATAATGTAATTGAAGGCAGTATCATAATGCATACATATTAAGGGGTGGCAAATCAAGGATACCTGGGTAACCATAATTCTGGCATTTTCTTAAGGTTAAGTACATGCCTAAATCTTTGCAGTAGCTGGGCCTGGATTTATAAAAGACTGCACTATCAGATTGAATCTATTCTAAACTAACTATCAGAAACGTATCAACTCAGACAATCCGTTTTTTCAAGATGTAGGCACAGACAGTATATTTTTATTGTTTCCAATTTGGTGACTTGTTGCAACTAAATGTATACTTAGGAAGTTGAAATGTAAATGTAGGCTATTTTAATTTTAGTTTTCCTTAAACCTAATGGAGATGAGTATATACTTACTGCTATAGTTTATGCATAAAACTTCTGTTTGGACAGATTTTTATTTTATTTTTTAAATTAAACAACCTTTGTTTCCTGATTACACCCAAGCGGAGAGTGCTACAAAAATATTTCTACTATTATATTAAACATGTTCTTAACTTCTGTTTAAATTGTTGCTTTAAACTTCTTGCAGCTAGAACTAACCAGATTTAGGTGAGTTAGTTTTGGATGACATTGTCCTGTCTGGGAGTGGATGTTTCATGTGAAGTTACTATAATCTGAGCTAATGTGTTTTTGTTTCTAATGCTACATGTAAAAAATCAGCAAGTTGGATCTAATTTTATTTAATCATATTCTTTCAAGTTAGAACTAGTCTCAAGGTTTTTAAAACTTCTTACAGATGTGTTTTTCCTTTGCATTATGCAGGCTTTGCTAGCATTGGGCATCAGTCAGTCTGCAAGGACACCAGACCCTAGTCATCCGTAAGGCCATTGTCTTTATTGAATTTATCTTGTTGAATAAATAATTGGTTCAATAATTATATGGGCGTAAAAGCTTTTATTTCTTGTGTGCAACCCTGTTTTTATTTAAAGGATTTGTTGTTTCTGAATAGGAGATAAACCATAGTTTTTCCTTTTTGTTCCATCATATTAATCCAGACAATTTGAATTATTTTAAGTAAAATGGTGGTACTCGTATGTATATCCAATGTTTTCATTTTTTCTAAACTGAAATGAATAACTTCCAGTTTTACAGTAGAAATAGTAAGAAAAATTCCTACCAAATTTCAAGAGTTCTAAATGGTCATGAGTTGGCATGTTGTTTTGACATTGTAAGCTATGAAACTTGTATTTCATTTTCATTGCTATTAGGAAGATGCATTTTTATGGGCCCTACCACCTTTTCCACTAGATAGCTGTACAGTATGCTGTTCATTCTTCTGATTTTTTCCTGCATGGATGGCAGGATTTGGGCAATAGTAACGAGACTGCCTTTTCCTCTTCCTCTTCCGTTTCTGACAGCAGCCATTACTGTGGAATGCTGTGAGAGAGAGAGAGAGAGAGAGTGGCGGGGGGGGAGGAGGGGTCTGCTGCTGTTTGAACCTACAAGACAGCATGCTGACATGCTCTCAGCCCCCTCAAGACCCACTCTCCCCCCCCATACACACAACACACCCTGTCACACTCCACCCCATCCCCCCATTTGAAAAACACGTTGCAGCCACTTGCATGCTGGGGTAGCTACCACAATGCACTGCTCTCTGTGGCCGTTGCAAGAGCTGCTAATGTGGCGACACCAGTGCACTTGCAGCTGTCAGTGTGGACAGATTGCAGCACTTTCCCTACTGCGCTCTACGAAGGCTGGCTTAACTCAAAGCACTCTACATCTGCAAGTGTAGCCATGCCCTAAGGCTTCTGATTTATGTCGGTTTACCAGATTCAGCCTTCTCAGAATAGGATCTTTTTTTATCAGGATCTCCTTCCCTACTCAGTCTTCCCCTTTCCCTCAAATTACGCCCTTCACCTGCACCATCATCTCTTTTGCAATGCTGCTAATCAGGAGTCGCATTTAACACAATGATGTATTATTAAGATGCCATTTTAATTTTACCAAAAATATTTAAACCTGCAAACATTGGGGATTTGCAGTCAGCTGAACTATTAAGTTTTACGGGATTAATTTAAAGGAAATGAAATCTGTAGACTGACTACACATGAAGATTTCAATTAGAAGCAGCATTGCAAGGCTGTGTAAATGTTAGCCCATTCATTAAACACCTGAATGAATTTAAAAAAAAAGATTAAATTAATTTCATTAATATAGCCATGGTACATCATAATAAAGTAATACAACTAAATCTAAATAGCCTGTGTGTGGAGAAGGGAATAGAAAAAATCTAAATTACATACATTTACGTTGTTTTATATAAATTTTTAAGAAACTGGATGTCCTTTTCTATCAGTATTTTCTCGGATTAAATTTGATTTTAGCAACTATATTTTAATTAGCTATCAGGAGCCTCTAGTTTATCATTTATAATGAAGCATCTGAATATATTTTTAAAGCAGGCATTTTTTACTAAACCACTTTTTGTTTTCACACAGATATGGCTTCACAAATATGCGCTACATTGCCTCCCTAATTAGTGGGGTCGGCATTTTCATGATGGGTGCAGGACTTTCCTGGTATCATGGAATCATGGGTTTACTTCATCCTCAGCCCATGGAATCTCTTCTTTGGGTAAGTCAATCTTTTTCTATTGGATTTTTTAACTATGGGTGGTGGGGACGGCTTAATGTAATGAAACCTCAGTATCTGAAACACCTAGACACCCTGAAACAAAAAGTTTGAATCCCAGTAGGGTTAACCAAGTTGTCTGAGGTAGTATGTAGGGTGGAACTCAGTGTATCTGCGTGAGGTTATTTAAACCAATTTCCTCTCTGCTTTGCATTGACACTGATAATTTAGTCCGTTTTTTAAGACTATGGGGTTGTCCTGGTGTCCTTAGCCAAAAATTTCTCCCTCTCTCCTTATACTGGGTAGTGCATTATAATTTGGTTGGTTGTTCAGTCTTCTGTCTGTCACCTAGAGATGGCTGCATTGCAGTTGTGGGTAAAGTGATTCTTGTATGTAAAGTTCTTATGGAGATTTTGGGATGAAAGGTTCTATATAAATGTGAAACTGTATACATTCAAAATAATAAAATACTAGTTTTTTTATACTTACAGGCTTATTGTATCTTAGCAGGATCACTGGTGTCTGAAGGAGGTATGCAGTATCATGAAATATTTGTGTTGCTTTATTCTTAAGCTGATAATGCAGGCTCAGCAATCTGTGGTGATAGTTTATTAAGCTTTTGCTTACAGAACTGCAAAGATTTGAGCTCTGTTATTCACAATTGCATTGATGTTTGACATCCAGGAAAACTTTTTCATTGCTTTTAATTTACTTGTGTGTTCTATTTAGTTTCCTTCCTTTGCCTGAAGCAGAAGATTAATATTAGGCTGAAAGGGGTAAAAAAACCAAGGGTGATGTCATGCTAGGAGTCTACTACAGGCCACCTAACCAGGTGGAAGAGGTGGATGAGGCTTTTTTTAAACAACTAACAAAATCATCCAAAGGCCAAGATTTGGTGGTGATGGGGGACTTCAACTATCCAGATATATATTGGGAAAATAACACAGCGGGGCACAGACTATTGAATAAATTCTTGGACTCCATTGCAGACAAATTTTTATTTCAGAAGGTTGAAAAAGCTACTGGAGGGAAGCTGTTCTAGATTTGATTTTAACAAATAAAGAGGAACTCGTTGAGAATTTGAAAGTAGAAGGCAGCTTGGGTGAAAGTGATCATGAAATCATAGAGTTCACAATTCTAAGGAAGGGTAGAAGGGAGTACAGCAAAATAGAGACAATGAATTTCAGGAAGGTGGATTTTGGTAAGCTCAGAGAGCTGATAGGTAAGGTCCCATGGGAATCAAGACTGAGGGGAAAAACAACTGAGGAGAGGTGGCAGTATTTCAAAGGGACAGTATTAAGGGCCCAAAAGCAAGCTATTCCGCTGGGTAGGAAAGATAGAAAATGGCAAAAGACCACCTTGGCTTAACCATGAGATCTTGCATGATCTAAAAATTAAAAAGGAGTCACATAAAAAATGGAAACTAGGACAATTACAAAGGATGAATATAGGCAAACAACACAGGAATGCAGGGGCAAGCTTAGAAAGGCAAGGGCACAATATGAGCTCAAACTAGCTACAGGAATAAAGGGAAACAAGAAGACGTTTTAATCAATACATTAGAAGTAAGAGGAAGACCAAGGACAGCGTAGGCCCACTGCTAAGTGAGGAGGGAGAAACTGTAACAGGAAACTTGGAAACGGCAGAGATGCTTAATGACTTCTTTGATTTGGTCTTCACCGAGAAGTCTGAAGAAATGCCTAACATGGTGAATGCTAATGGGAAGGGGGTAGGTTTAGAAGATAAAATAAAAAAAAGAACAAGTTAAAAATCACTTAGAAAAGTTAGATGCCTGCAAGTCACCAGGGCCTGATGAAATGCGTTCTAGAATACTCAAGGAGCTAATAGAGGAGGTATCTGAGCCTCTAGCTATTATCTTTGGAAAATCATGGGAGACAGGAGAGATTCCAGAAGACTGGAAAAGGGCAAATATGGTGCCCATCTATAAAAAGGGAAATAAAAACAACCCAGGAAACTCCATACCAGTTAGTTTAACTTCTGTGCCAGGGAAGATAATGGAGCAAGTAATTAAGATAATCATCTGCAAACACTTGGAAGGTGATAAGGTGATAGGGAATAGCCAGCATGGATTTGTAAAGAACAAATCATGTCAAACCAATCTGATAGCTTTCTTTGATAGGATAACAAGTCTTGTGGATAAGGGAGAAGCGGTGGATGTGGTATACCTAGACTTTAGTAAGGCATTTGATACCGTCTTGCATGATATTCTTATCAATAAACTAGGCAAATATAACTTAGATGGGGCTACTATAAGGCGGGTGCATAACTGGCTGGATAACTGTACTCAGAGAGTAGTTACTAATGGTTCCCAATCCAGCTGGAAAGGTATAACAAGTGGGATTCCTCAGGGGTCTGTTTTGGGACTGGCTCTGTTCAATATCTTCATCAACAACTTAGATATTGGCATAGAAAGTGTGCTTATTAAGTTTGCAGATACCACCAAACTGGGAGGGATTACAACTGCTTCAGAGGATAGGGTCATAATTCAAAATGATCTGGACAAATTGGAGAAATGGTCTGAGGTAAACAGGATGAAGTTTAATAAAGACAAATGCAAAGTGCTCCACTTAGGAAGGAACAATCAATTTCACACATACAGAATGGGAAGAGACTGTCTAGGAAGGAGTATGGCAGAAAGGGTTCTAGGGGGTATAGTGGACCACAAGCTAAATGAGTCAACTGTGTGATGCTGTTGCAAAAAAAGCAAACATGATTCTGGGATGCATTAACAGGTGTGTGTTGTGAGCAAGACACGAGAAGTCATTCTTCTGCTCTACTCTGTGCTGGTTAGGCCTCAACTGGAGTATTGTGTCTAGTTCTGGACACTGCATTTCAAGAAAGATGTGGAGAAATTGGAGAGGGGGTCCAGAGAAGAGCAACAAGAATGATTAAAGGTCTAGAGAACATGACCTATGAAGGAAGGCTGAAAGAATTGGGTTTGTTTAGTTTGGAAAGAGAAGACTGAGAAGGGACATGATAGCAGTTTTCAGGTATCTAAAAGGGTGTCATAAGGAGGAGGAAGGAAACTTGTTCTATCATTAGAGGCTAAGATGAACAAGAAGCAGTGAGTTTAAACTGCAGCAAGGGAGATTTAGGTTGGACATTAGGAAAAAGTTCCTAACTGTCATGGTGGTTAAACACTGGAATAAATTGGCTAGGGAGGTTGTGGAATCTCTATCTCTGGAGATATTTAAGAGTAGGTTAGATAAATGTCTATCAGGGATGGTCTAGACAGTATTTGGTCCTGCCAAGAGGGCAGGGGACTGGACTCGACCTCTTGAGGTTCCTTCCAGACCTAGAATCTATGAATCATGGTGTGTGTGTGTGTGTGTGTATATGTATATATATGTGTGTGTATATGTGTGTGTGTATATATATATATATATATATATACATATACATATACACTTTATTTATTTATTTTCTAGGTCTGTATTCATCTTACAGGATGTGAACAATACATATAAGAATGTCTGGCACATAATCTGAAAGAGTGTGTAGCAAGCCTTTTGCCATTATGTGACTGTAGTATTCATCAATGGGTTGGCTTGTATGTGGAGAAGAGTGCATGGGTAGGGCTTCTCTTTATGAATTGCCACTGCTCACAATACTGATTGTCACCAGGAAAGTTTTCTGGCCATCACATGTAATAGTATATTGATGTTTTATTTAATAGAACTATTGTTTTGGGGTATTATGTGCTATGTAGCTTCAAGATTAGAATTCTTGAAATATTTATACTTTCTCACATTTGAAACATGAAAAAAAATCTTTAAATACAGAATATTACAATTTTCATTGTATTTGTAAGAAGAAGTTATTGTACTCTGTGTAAAACTTGTTTATCCTTACACTTTATGGGTCTGATCCACTAAAGAAATTTGTTGCTGGTATGGCTGGTAGGAGCACTGTAATTAGTTTGCTATGATATGAGCAAGAGTTTCTCCCCCACTTCCTATAGTAGAAAGTTGGTCACTTTGCCTCTAACCATTTTCAGCAACAATATTACTTTTATTTCAGCTACCCTTCTTGTTGCTATAAATGAAATTCGAAGGAGTGCCCGGGCCAAGGGTCTATCATTTTATCAATATGGTATGTCTCTTTATATCAGTATGGTATGTGTTCGTTATTTAAAAGAGGATTTGTTACCTGAGTTTGCATACAAATAAAAACCAGTATAATTACCGGTTTCTCTTGTTTTACATGAGTCTTATGATTATGAATGCTAGTAACAAGTATATTTTACAAATTGGGTGAAAACCTATTGCCTTTAATACTACTTAGACACTTGAGTACTAAAGTTGTTGCATTTCTCAGAATAAATTTCCCATTAGTTTTACACATCTTCTGGACAAGCTTCCGTAATTAGTGTACACTGTGTTACATGTTTCAGAGTGGTAGCCGTGTTAGTCTGCATCCCCATCCTTACATGTATTTATACTTGCTCCTGTATTTTTCACTCCATGCATCTGATGAAGTGGGTTCTAGCCCACGAAAGCTTATGCCCAAATAAATTTGTTAGCCTCTAAGGTGCCACAAGGGCTCCTTGTTGTTTTTATTGTGTTATATGTACACTTACAGAAGAGTTAGCTATAAAGTATAGTTTTTATATATGTATAAATATATGTATATATATAAAAACTATATATATACATATACATATATGTATAAATATATAATCTTTTACATTATTAGAATTAGAATGGTTTACAAAACTCTATGAATGATGTAACAAAGCTAAGATTTCAACATTAGTGTAATTTTTATTAAATATTCAGTCAGGCTGAGTCGTGATCCCAGTACAAATGTGGTGTTGTTGGAGGATGCTGCAGCAGTTTTGGGTGTGACGTTAGCTGCTACTTGCATGGGTCTGACTTCTTTAACAGGTAAAACTCCATCTTAAATTGAGGTTGACTCGATTTGAGAGAATATCCTTGTGTTTTGTATGCATGGTATGACTATACCTTTAGACTTCCTTTGTTAATTGCTTTAAATGTATGCATCTTTTTCCTTTGTATTATGGGACTCTCCTCATCTTCCAACTCTACAAAGTCAGTTGATAAGAAAAGAAAAATTTCACTTTTGACGTCAACCATTTTACATTTTTTAATCCGTTGATTAGTCATTTATAAACTACACCATTGTATGATATATGACTGGTGTATGATAACTAAGGCTATGATTTTGTCATGGATATTTTTAGTAAAAGTCAGGGACAGGTCACAGCTTGTGATTTTTTTTGTTTTGTTTTTTTGCCTGTGATCTGTCCATGACTTTTACTAAATACATTCATGACAAAATGGGGAAGGAGGAGGGTCCAGCACTCTGTCCCTCCCTCGCCAGCAGCAGCTGAGAGCTGCAGGGTCCCCATTGCCCTGCAGAGCTGGATCGGGGGGGTGTCCCCCACCACTGCTGGTTGGGGAGTTGTCGGGGACCCCTTCCAGCAGCCACTGAGCAGTTCCAGGGTCCCTCTGCCATGGCCAGAGATGTCTGGGAGCTGTGGGGAGGGCAGCTGCTCGTAGCCGCTGAGCAGCTCTGGGGTCCCTCTGCTTCTGGCGGAAGTGGCTGGGCAGCTCAGGGGTCCCTGCCAGCAGTGGTGGCCGGTCAGTTGCGGGGGGTCCCTCTGCCACCACTGGCGGCAGCTGGGGAGCTGTGGGGGGCCCCTTCCAGCGATCGCTGAGCAGCTCTGGGATCCTTCTGCCTGCGGCGGGGGAGGGAGGGGACCAGCTGCTTGCGGTGGCAGAGCAGCGGGGGGAGGAGGCCCCTACCAGCAGTGGCAGCTGGGGCACTCGTGGGTCCCTGCCGGCGGCCAGTCAGTTGTGGGGATTGACTGTGGAGGCTAGGCTGCTACAGGGATCCCCCACTGCTGGCTTCAGTAGATGTTACTGAGCATGCTTAGTTCGTATGAGCATGCTCAGTACACCCTAAGTAGCACATTCAGTCAGCAGTTTTTCACACTACAGGACGGCTGGTCAGCTGTGGGGGCCTCCGGTGTCACGGAATTTGCAGAAGTCATGGATTCTGTGAACTTCCGCCACCTCGGTGACATAATCGTAGCCTTAATGATAGCACTACGTAAGCTTCAGTTTATAATCTTGGTGGCATCACTCTGCATACATACATCCTGCAATAATGCTGTTTGTCTCTTTGATGACATTCAATTACATTTCATATTGCTTTAAAAAAGCTTGCATTAAAATCTGTCAGAACTGATGAATCTGAGTGATTTTCTAGCAGTATATTTTAATGAAAATCTCTCTGCCCCTTTGCAGATTTTTTGGAGGAAGCTTTTACTGCGGTGAGCTTCCACAGTTGTATATTACTCTCTAATCTGATTTCAAGTATATTGAGTTGAAGATATTTGAAATTAGGAGATATTTGAATGCCTTTTTTCAAACCACCGTTATTGTTGAGATTATAGCTTGAAACAATTCTAATAATGCTATTGAAGGATCGTATGGATAGGCCTTCCTGTTCTGGAGACATGAGGGCTTGAGTCATTCACACTCTTACTTACTCCAGTGGTTGCATTGAAGCCAGTGGGATCACTTGCAGACTTTAAAGTTTGTATGATGGGTCATTTCCTTTTAACTGGATTCAAGTTAACCCAAGTTGTAGTTGAATCTTTTTCTGAAAAGAGAATCTATCATAGTCAAATATGTAAATCACTTTCTCTCTAGTCTGGTTACATAAACTCACATCCTAGGAAGCCACGCACAGCCTTGTTACTGGGCTGTGCACTGTTTTACTCTGCATGAAGGGAAGGTTAAGGGAGGAAATCCTATTCCCTTCCCCCAGGATGTAGCTTTGAAGTTATGACTTTAGCCCCAAAGATGCACGGTAGCCCAAATACTCCCCATCTGCCAAAGTAGGTGAGGAAAATAGAATGATCCGTATAACAGATTTTGTGGTCCCACACAAGGGCTGGAGAACGAAGCTGTGTTAAGGAGTGTGTGCATTCTCTGCATTGTAGCTCTCGCTTCCCCACCATGCAAGAATCAGAGAGACTTGATAGCGGTGAGATGAGGGTTATTTGCCCGTTAAAGGGTGTTGGTTTTTTGTAATTGACCTAGTAAGAACTGGATAAACATGGCACCTTTCTTTATAGATCTTCACTAATTACTTGCCTCACAGCTTTATTTGCTTTACTTCATCTTTGACTCTTCTATAAAATGTTTTCTGATACTTTATATTTAGGATACGATGTAAAAATATGCAATGTTGTAGACGGGAAAAATGAATATAAATAAATGTATAACGTGCTCATTATGTAAGTACTGTAATGCATTCCAGGATGGATTTCTGCTGCTGTCTGTTTTATATTACTTTCATGTTTTAAGGCAAATAAGAAAGATTCCTGTTTTTATAAAAAGATTGAGTAATGTTTTTCTCCCTCTTCTCCATCAAACTGATGGACCTTACTGCTAACTTGATATTTGCTCTGTTGAAGGCTTTACTTATCACATAGCACAGAAAGTGGGTCAAGATTTTGGTTATGATGATGGTATTTTTACTTGCATGACGCCCGTGCCCGGGAATCTGAGCGCCTAACAAAATAGTCTACAAATTCATAAGTCATAAGGGGAGGGCATGGGGCTTCCAGGACCTAGGACAGGAAAGATTTTATTTTAAATATTCTCTTTTCTTTATTTTCTTTTTTCAATTTTATTTTCTTAACCAGAAATAAAGGCAGGGTTCCCAGTACGTACTCTAAAGAAACAGTAATTCCTGTGTAGAGATAACGTATTGTCTGCTTTTCCGTATTACAAAGGTTTTGTTTTTACACTTTTAGAAGTATTCTGTTAAATTATTTTCAACTTTTGTGTGTGTGTGTAGGCAACCCTTACTATGACAGCCTGGGATCTCTAGGTGTGGGAACTTTGTTGGGAGCTGTATCAGCTTTTCTCATCTACACCAATACAGAAGCATTGCTGGGACGATCCATTAATCCTGAGCAATTACAGCGACTTACTGAGTTACTGGAGAGTGACCCTGTCGTTAGGTAAGATGAGGATCTTCATGATATAAAAGTCTCTTATCAAGCAGATCAAAAAGCAGGAAACTAGTATTTGTCTGAGGAAAAATAGTTCAAGGGCATTTTAAGCCAAATTAAGTAATTGGAAACAAAGGAGCAGAGATACACCTCTTGCATTGATTTTTCAGCCTCAATATGGCAGGATCAGGGTTTTGACAGAAACTTGGTTTGGTTTCCTGTGCTAAAAATGTTATTGACTGAATTGACAAACAGGAGAATTCAAGCTTAGCTGAAATAAAGCCTTCAAATGTGTTTTGTGGTGCACTATACTATTAACTACAGCAGTCAGCACAAGAATTTTGAAGGAAAGGGATACAAATAAATTTAGTCACATACTGCAAAGTCGTATTTCCTTGCTCTTTCAGTATCTATCTTAAAACTCTGGTACTTTAATCCCTTTAATTTTTAATAAAATAGAAGCTGACCCTTGCTTTCAATATCCTTTACCCATGGCTATTTTTCTCTGTGTATCAGTAGCTGGAATATTTATGGTGTTCATCTTTATGTATTACTGTCAGTTTTGGTCAACAAAAATAAATGAGTCAGTTTCAATTTCAAGTACTCCTGTAGTACAGGGCTGTATCATTTGGGTTGCAAGCAACAAATTTGAATAATATGCCCCGTGAAGGTTGTTGTAATCACAGAGCAGTGGTTTTCAACCTTTTTTCATTTGTGGACCCCTAAAAAGACCCCACTGGAAATCTTAATCATAGTCTGTGGACTCCCAGGAGTCTGCAGATCACAGGTTGAAAATCACTATCAGAGAGATCTGGGAACCCTACTTACAACACATCTCCCCCTTTCTAAGGTCCTGTCTGAAAATTCAAGCGTCAGGTACTAACTCTGTAAAACATTTGTTAACCACACGTTAATATGAGTGGTGGAGGATGTTTTAACAGTACAGTTAAAAATCAGTTGTGTGGCAGTTGCAGAGCTAGCAGCACCTTTGACCCCTTTCTGGTCTCTCAGATTGTACCCTCCCCACATTAAATATTAAACCTCTTGGCTTTACCTGTCCTGAGATGGAATCCTGCAATTTCCCCCATTCTTAGGCTGGGTCTCTGTGAACCAATTGTGATTTCTCAGCCGGTCTCGCAGGACTCAGCACCTCTAAGTCTTACCTTTGGGAGCTGTAGCTAGTGGTTAATATGATGAAAAGAGAGGTTTCTTAAAACAAAATATTGTTTAATTTTATCAGTAAGAACACTGCAAAGCATAGCAGAAAAAGGTTTTTAACACAATAAACAGTCCACACCTATATCTTTCTTCCCCAAGACTTACTATCCCCTGGAAGCGTAGGAGGGCTCGACTGCTTCAGACACCCTTCACAGGGCCAGTTTGTGTCTCTTTTAGCTTATTCTTCTGCGAACAGCTCACTGGCAACTGCCCCACTTTCTTTCTCTCTCTCTCTCTCTCTCTCTCTCTCTCTCTCTCCTCCTTCTTCTTTCCTCCCTTGTAATTACTCAGAGTTCTATGTCTGAAGGGATCATTAGTTCATCTAGACTGACTACCTGTATATCACAGGCTACTAACTGTCACCCAGTGGCTCCTGCAGTAAACCAAATTTGTTTGACTAACATGTATCTTACAGAAAGGCATTCAGTCTCAATTTGAAGACTTCAAGAGATGGAGAATCTACCCCTTCTTTTGGTACAGTAGTTTATTCTAGTAGTTAATTACCCTCACTGTTGGGTTTTTTGTTTTAATGTTTTTTTTTAAAAGGGGACTAATTTCTAATATTAATTTGTCTGGTTTCAGCTTCCAGCCATTGTTTTTTTTTTGCTTTAGTTTAAAGAGCCCTTTAGTACTCAGTATTTTCCTCCCCGTAAAGGTGCTTATACACTAATCAAGCTACCAACTCTCCATCTTCATCTTGATTGAACTCTTTAAGTCTCTTACTGTAAGGGTATTTTCTCCAGCCCTCAAATTGTTTTTGTGCATCCTCTACCTACTTGAGGCCCTCATCATCCTTTTTAAAATATTGACACCATAACTGTCTGCAGTATTCCAGTATTGGTCTCACCAATGTCATAGGCAGAGGTAAAATCACCTGCCTACTAGTACTCACTACTCCCTGTTTATACATCCAAAAATTGCATTAGTCCTTTTTGTCGCAGCATCGCACTGAGAGCTGTTGAGTTGCTTGTCCACTATGACCCCAAAGTCATGTTCAGAGTCACTGCTTTCCATGGTACAGACCCCCATTCTGTAGCTATGGTCTGTGTTACTTGTTCCTAGATTTATAGCTTTGCAGTGGGCTATATTAAAATGTGTTTTGTTTGAATGGGCTCAGGTTACCAAGCAATCCAGATAACTCTGTATGAATGCCCTGTCCTCAACATTATTTACCACTTATTTATTTAATCAGAATGTCATGTGGTACTAAGTCAAACACTTTATAAAAGTCTAAGCATTGTACATCTGTGCAGTTACCTTTATCACCCAAACTGTTAATCTCCTCAGAGAATGAAATCAGGTATTTTTTTTTACAAGATTCATTTTTCATAAAACCACATTGACTGGTGTTAATTATATTCTTAGCCTTTAATTCTTGATCAGTCAAATACTGTATCAACTTTATTATTATATTGCCTGGGATTGATGTCAGACAAATCAGCATATAATTGTGTTACCCCATTTGCCTTTTTGAATATTGACACAACATTAGTACTTTTCTAGTCTTCTGGAATTTCCCTGGTATTCCAAGTCTTATTATAAATTAACATCAGTGGGCCAGAGATCTCTTCAGCCAACTCTTGGAGAAATTTGAATGCAAGTCATTTGGGCCTGCTGACTTATAAATGTTTATACTAGTGGATTTAGTCTAACATAATTCTCTGTTACTAATTGCCCTTTCACATCCTCATGATGTGAGTACAATAACTTGCTTTCTTCAATAAATATTTTTGTTTTATATTTAGAAGTCTGCCTTTTCTGCATCATCAACAGTTGTATCGTCTCCATCAATAATGGGCCAATACCATTGCTGAGATTTCTTTCATTCCTAATACTTTAAAGTCTCATTGTCCTTAGTGCTGCTGACCACGGGTTTGTCCCTGATGTTTTCAGCTTCCCTTATCAATTTTCTGCACTTCATAACTTCTGATTTATATTGATTGCTGTCTCTTTCCTCCCTTTGCCATTCGTTATATATTGAGTTTTTTATTTCTAATTGCGTCCTTCACTTTGCCACTGAACCAGATGGACTTGAGCGAAAGGTGGACTCTTTCCTGATTGTGGAATCATGACTTTTTGGCAATATAACAAACTCTTCTTAAAGAAGTTCTCATCAATTTTGCTCGTAATCGTCTTCATCTTTAGGAAATTAGCCCTTTTGAAACACCAAGTGTGTATATATATATTTCTGGCTGGGACTGTTCTCTGTCCATATTTAATGTAATCCGGTCATGTTCACCAGTCTCTAGGCAACCACCAGCTTCCATTCCAGTGATTAATTTTTATCCATCACAGTGAGGTCCAAAATAGTTACCTCATGGGCACAATACCTTTTGTGTTGGAAAATTATCTGGCATTTTTAGAAAATCTAATGATGGTATTAGTGGCATGAGTTGTCCAGCATACGTCTTCCAAATAAATTTCCCATAAGAGTTTTTCTTTCCACACCTTAAACAAGTGTTTAAGGAATAACTCATCCGGTTCTCTACTTTGATTCTGTGACACAGACGTTGTTAATTAGCACGTTGATCCATATGCATTCAAGATTCTGCACTTTTGGGGTATCGGTAACTATAATACAGGTGATGGTGTCGCAAATGTAAAGTACCCACCCCAAAACACCTCTTTTATCTACTCTGTCTCATCTGAACAAGTTATAACCTGTGATTTTAGCATTCCTGTCATGAATTGCCCCACCAGGTTTCAGTAAAGCTAGTTTTATTGAATTCCTTCTCATCAGTGAAACTTTCCAATTCTTCTTCCTTGTTACCCAGACTCCCAGCATTGGTATATACGCAGCTGAAAAATTATTTCTCTTTGCATTATTCATCACATCAATTCCATTTGTTCATGAAATGTTCAGTTTGAGTTTGTATCACTTTTATTCCCTGGTTTCAACATCCTTCTGTCTGCTCCAGCTGGTGTCCTTTTGATCTATTAGTTCTCAGCTTTAGCAAAACAGCTGCAACTTTGGTCAGATCTTGGAATTAGCAGTTTCATAATTAATAGTGCAGATATTGTTTTGTAAATCCTGATCTATTTACCAAGATGTGTTTTATCTGGTATCATTGTGTTGCTTTCCTTTTAAGCTTGCAATTAAACTAGCCCCCCCAGAAGCACACAGTGAACATTCTAATATAGTTGTACAGTAAACTATGCCCAGTCATATTCAGTATTAATAAATTAATACAGATCAGCCCCCACATCCTTCACAGTTTTCTCATAGTTGTGCCACTTCTAAAATTAGCTTTTCTGTTAAATAAAGTTATTTCTAGTGGGGCGGCATTCAGGTGTGAGGGGAGACTTGTTTTTATAACTGCTTATAAAGTTTTTGACAACTTTTGCCAGTGGGATTTTGGTACACCTCTACCCTGCTATAATGCGACCCGATATAACACGGGTTTGCATCTAGTGTGGTAGCAGCAGGGCTCCAGCGGCGCTTTAAAGGGTCCAGGGCTCTGGCTGCTGCTGGGAACCCCAGGCCCTTTAAATCACCGCTGGAGCCCTGCCGCTGTTATCCCAGGGCTGCGGCAGTGGGAGCAGGGCTCCAACAGCAATTTAAAGGGCCTGGAGCTCCATGTGGCTGGAGCCCTGGGCTCTTAAATCACCTCTGCAGCCCTGCTACCGCTACCCCGTTATAACGGCGTTTCACCTATAACGCAGTGGGGATTTTTGGCTCCCCACAACCACGTTATATTGGGGTAGAGGTGTAGTTTCAAGCCCAATATGCGAGAGATCTAAATAATTAGTCTAAAATATTTAGAGCTTGTTGAGAACTTTCTGTGAATGGTTTTCTGACATAACTTTAATTGTAAAAAAAAACAAAAAAACAAACCCCTATTTTTTTCCTGGGAAAATTGTTGAACTTGCTAAAATTTTCAATTTTCAGTCAGGAACATCTAAGTTAAATATTTCCTTTGGGACGATTTGACCTTATCTGAAATATTTTTGTTGTTGTTTTTTTTAATTGACAAAACATTTTAAATCATTTTTAAAAACAAAAAGCATAACAAACCAAACAAAAATCAATCTATGTGAACTGCAGGTCTGGCTCTCATCCTCTCCTATGTTTTGGGGCTCCTGGGAGGGCTCCATGTGTCATTAGGCAAAGCACTGATTTCTGCCTGAGTTGTAAGGTCTATCGCAGGAGTTACATGACTCTAGGTACATTATGATCATTTGTTAATATGTTAGTACAAGTGCACGTGTTCCAAGGCTCATGTTCATCCACATGGGCTGTGCCATTCTAAAATTCCATCACTGTATAAACAAAGACAGAGACATTGTTTTGGACACTTTTCCATGGAGTTACAAGCTTGTGACAAGTTGTAACGTGCACAGTATGCTTGGGTCAATGCTCCTATCAAGAAAGCAAACCAAGCTTGGTATTATGATCCTAACAAAGGCTCAGATGGGAACTTCCTAAAATTAGTTTTAAGCATGCTTTGAATAGAGCATACAGAGCTCAGCTACCAACTTCTTTCACTGGAGTAATGCATACCACATAATAAAATCTTTAAATATTTGGATCCTCGTGTCCCTGGAGCTTTAGATTCTTGGCTCCATTTCTGAAGCAAAGGTAATGCAGTATGGTTACACTTCTCCAGCTGGGACCTCTCAACTGCCATAAGGTCGGTAGTGCCTTCTCCTCCACAAATTTCCCTCCTACCCTTGCTGTGTAGCTTGTCTGCTTGATGCGGGGTCAGGACAGAGCTCAACTAATAGAACTTTCATCTGGTGTATGGCCTTACCAGGATAATAGTGCCCTGTGGTAAATTAGAGTAGGCATGTCGGGGATGGGGGAGAGCTTGAAAATATAAGAGTAAGCAGGTCCCTGATGGATGGGGGACACTTATTCCTGCATCAAATATAACTTGGCACAAGGGAGAATCTGTCCTTTTATTCTCCAAAAGTGAAGATGTTTCAAGTGGTAGCAGTCAAGGAGAGGAAGTGACTTATCTGCAATTGCTGTTCATTGAAGACATAAGTTGTCATAGATCACTACTTCAAGTGCTTGTTCATGTCAATTCCAATCAGGTGTGCGTGCGTGCATGCATGTGCACAATGGCTGGAAGATTTGTCCCTTATCAGCATCCATCGGGTTGGCCTGGGCGCCCCCTGGAGTTGTGCCTTCATGGAGGGCACCTAATACAGAGCCCTGCCAACCCGCCACCCCTTCAGTTCCTTCTTACCACCAGTGGTGGTGGCTGGAACTTCCCTTGGCTCTTGCTCAGCAAGTTTTCTTCTCTATTCCATGTATATAGTTAGTTAGTTAGTAGTACTCCAGTTAATAGTGTAGTTAGTGGTTGGGGGTTTCCCCTCACCCCGGCCCCAGCGCTGTGACATATCACGGTCCCCAGGCTTTAAGAATTGCGTGGCTTGCGTCAAGCGCATGCCGAAGAGTGACCCTCACTCGTCGTGTCTTTGGTGCCTGGGGGAGAGCCATCAGAAAGATCGTTATAAGATCTGCCGTGAGTTCCGCCCAAGAACACTTAAAGGGAACAGCAGCTGAAGGTGATCCTCCTGGAGGCAGCCTTACGTTCCCACTCCGATCCGGGCTCGAGAGACCTGACACCTACGGCGGCATCCTCAACACGGAGTGCCCTGGCGACTTCGGCACCGAGAAAGGACTCCTCCAGGGACGCTCAGCACTGCCACGGCTTTTCACGGGGCCCATCAGATAGTAGGCACCACTCCCACACGTTGATGCTGCAAAAGAAGAAAAAGCCGGACGACCGTTCTCCTCCGGCTAAGCCTCAAGAAGTGCGACCCCAGGCGGGCCACTCCTCGGCGTCTCCTTCCGGGGCCATGTCGACTCCTGTCCAGGTGAGGCAGTCGAGTCTGGCCCCAACTTGATCACCGGTGTCTACGCATCAGCTTCAGGCCCCGTCCATGCTGGAAGCTGCTAGAGATCTCCTTCACCTGACGGAACCGTTCTCACCTGCCAGGGAGGAACCCTCAGCACTGATGGAGCCCCATCCTCCGGTGCATTCTAAGGGAAAGCCAGCTATGATGTCAAGGTGCTCCCCTTCGGCGCCTACACACTCTGACAGAGAGCCTTCCCGCTCCCCGAGCTCTCGATGTTCGAGGCACCGAGGATCGGCTCCTCCGTGGTCTTCAGTGTCTGAGACCACAGTGTCGGAGCCCGACTCCTATCGCTCGAGTAGGAGCAGAAGCCATAGAGTGAGGTCGGGCAGAGACAGAAGGGAGCAGCAGGCGTGGCCTCCGCAGTGGCAGAACCCGCCTCTGTGGCCCTTCTGGTCTCTCTGGGCTTATCGCCAGGGAGGAACCCAGGGCCCACGCTCAGCGATGTCTTCAGTGGCCTCCACCACTTTCATGACACCTTCCGCTGTGCATCCGCCCCCGGTGCCTACGGTCCCGATGCTTTTTCCTCCATCACCATGCTCTGCTCCGACTTCGGCACCGGCCTTCATGATGTGGACACATCTGTCTCCCATGCCTGCACTGTTGTCGACGTTGACCTCGATGCAGGCGTCTATGGCCCTGGTGCTGATGTTGGCACTGGGCCCTCTGACCCTGGCAGCTCATGTGAGCGTGTCGATGCAGCTACCTCCAGAGAGACTGATGCTGACGCCGACATTGGCTACAATGCCTATGGTCCCGGCACTGTCATTGGCACCACCTCCTCCAACGCTGCTCCGGGAGTCATGTGATCCATCCGGGGCAGACAGTAGGGAGCTTCCACTACTGGCACATGCTTCCTCCTCCTCGTTGCTGGACAAAGTGTTGGCAGGGACGACCGTAGCTCCTGCATTAGAGCATAACGGAGTCCTACAGCAGTTGCTACACAGGGCTGCCCAAGGTCTGGGCATCAAGGCCGAGGAGGTCATAGAGGACACGGTGGACATCCTAGCACCCTTGGGGCCTTCATGGGTAGCGTTACCCATCATAAATACGGTGGTGGACCCCACGAAGACCTTATGGCAGATGCCAGCATTCCTGCCACCCACTGCCAAACATAATGAGTAGTGGTATTTTGTCCCCTCCAGAGCCTTTGAGCATCTCTACTCCCATCTGCCTCCGGACTCGCTGGTCATCGATGCGGCTAACCAGCAGGAGAGACAAGGTTTCCAAGTCTTCTTGAGTCTTCACCAAGTGCATGGCAGTCGTCGCCGCCTTTCTGCGGAGACACCAGGTACAGGTGTTCCCATACCTCTACGATTGGCTGGTCAAAGGCCAGTCCAGGGCTCTGGTGGAAGCTCAGGTGGCATTCATCAGAGCCACCTTTGAGAATCTGGGCCTGCTACTGAATGAGGCGAAATCAACTCTGTCCCCCGTCAGAGGATAGAGTGCATAGGGGTGGTTCTGGACTCAACCCAAGCCAGAGCATTCCTCCTTCAAGTGAGATTCCAGGCCCTCAACGCCATGATCCAGGGACTCAGATAGTTCCCCACCTCCACCGTGAGAAATTGTCTCAAACTTCTCGGCCACATGGCAGACTGTACGTGGTTCGGCACGCCAGACTCAGGCTTCGACCGCTTCAGTCATGGCTTGCGTCAGTGTACGGACCTGCCAGGGGCAGCGTGGACAGGATCATGACCCTGCCTCGCCCTGTCCTCAACTCGCTCCTGTGGTGGACGGACGCTCAGCAGGTGTGCTCAGGAGTCCCCTTTGCCCAACAACCATCCCTAACGCTAGTGACGGATGTGTCAGATTTGGCGTGGGGAGCTCATCTAGGGGACCACAGGACTCAGACAGACAGATCTCCATCTTCATATCAACGTCAGGGAGCTCAGGGCAGTGTGCCTAGCATGTCGGTCATTCTGCCCAAATCTAGCAGGTCGACGTGTATCGGTCATGATGGACAATATGACCGCGATGTTCTATATCAACGAACAGGGGGATGCACGCTCCTCTCCCCTGTGCCAGAAAGCCCTCAGGTTATGGGACTTTTGTATAGAGCACTTAGTCAATCTGCAGGCATCGTACCTTCCAGGGTTCCGGAACGAGCTGGTGGACCGCCTCAGCAGGACTTTTCACAGCCATGAGTGGTCCCTTCGCCCGAACGTCGCATCTTCGCTCTTCCAGACGTGGGGTGGTCCCCAGTCGACCTCTGCCATGCGACGTAACAGGAAGTGTCAGCAGTTCTGCTCCTTCCAGAATCATAGTCTGGGCTCCATAGTGGACACGTTCCTCCTCCATTGGGGGAGGGACCGCTTCTGTACGCCTTCCCACCCATATCTCTCGTCCACAAGGTCCTGCTCAAGATCTACAGAGACCGGGCTCAGGTCATTCTCATAGCACCAGTCTGGCCCCGCCAGCATTGGTACATGTGTCTCCTAGACATGTCAGTGGGAGCCCCGATTACCTTGCCGCTCTTCCTGGACCTTCTCACGCAGGATCACGGGCGGCTCCAGCAACCGAACCTCCAGTCACTGCATCTCATAGTATGGAGCAGGGGTTGGCAACCTTTCAGAAGTGGTGTGCTGAGTCTTCATTTATTCACTCTTATTTAAGGTTGTGTGCGCCAGTAATACATTCAATGTTTTTAGAAGGTCTCTTTCTATAAGTCTTTTTCTAAGGTGCCACAAGTACTCCTGTTATTTTTGCAGATACAGACTAACATGGCTGTTACTCTGAAATCTTTCTATAAGTCTATAATATATAATTAAACTATTGTTGTATGTAAAGTAAATAAGGTTTTTAAAATATTTAAGAATCTTCATTTAAAATTAAATTAAAATGCAGGGCCCCCCGGACAGGTGGCCAGGACCCGGGCAGTGTGAGTGCTACTGAAAATCAGCTCACGTGCCGCTGGTTGCCTACCCCTGGCATGGAGGCTCCATGGCTGAATCTGAGCTCTCCTGTTCAGAACAAGTCAGACAGGTTCTCTTGGGCAGTAGGAAGCCCTCCACTAGGGCCACATACCTGGCCAAGTGGAAGAGATTTTTCAATCTGGTCAGCTCAGTGCGACTTTCCCCCAGCGCTAGCCTGAGTGCCCCAGATCTTGGATTACCTTTTCCACCTAAAGCAGGAAGGTCTCTCCTTGTCTTCTATAAGAGTACACCTGGCTGCCATCTCGGCTTTCCATTGGTCGCTTGCTGAAGGGCCTCGACAGGTTGTACCTGCACCTTCGCCAACTGGTTCCTGTTTGGGACCTTAACTTGGTCCTCTCTAGGCTCATGGGGCACCCCTTTGAGCCTCTAGCACCATGCTCCCTGCTCTACCTTTCCTATAAGGTGGCAATAACTTCAGCCTGGAGGGTGTCTGAGCTTAGGGTTCTAACGTCCGAGCCGCCCTACATCATGGTTTTTTAAGGACAAGTTCAGCTCAGGCCCCATCCGGCCTTCCTCCCGAAGGTGGTATCGCAGTTCCACATCAACCAGGACATTTTCCTCCCAGTTTTCTACCCCAAGCCTCATGTGAGTAGCGGGGAGCAGAGGCTACACACTCTTGATGTCTGCAGAGCGCTGGCCTTTTACATCGAGAAGACGAAACCGTTCAGGAAGTCGGTACAGCTCTTTGTCGCAGTAGCGGACAGGATGAAGGGCCAGCCTGTTTCGACACAGTGCATTTCATCATGGATTGTGGCCTGCATTACTGAGTGCTACAATCTAGCAGGAATCTCAGCGCCCCCGATAACGGTACATTCTACAAGGGCACAAGCTTCATCAGCAGCTTTCCGGGCTCAAGTCCCCACTCAGGAAATCTGCAGGGTGGCGACGTGGTCATCAGTACACACTTGCGCCGTGCACTATGCAGGCCAGAGATGATGCGGCCTTTGGTAGAGCAGTACTCCAGTTAGTGGACAGCTCCGACCCCACTCCCTAATTTTGCTTGGGAGTCACCTAATTAGAATTGACATGAACAAGCCCTCGAAGAAAAAACAGTTACTCACCTTCTCGTAACTGTTCTTCGAGATGTGGTGTTCATGTCCATTCTAGTATCCATCCTCCTACCCCTCTGTCGGAGTAGCCGTCAAGAAGGAACTGAAGGGGTGGCGGGTCAGCAGGGCTATATATTAGGCGCCATGAAAGCGTGACTCCAGGGAGCGCCCAGGCTGACCCGACAGATGCTGCTAAGGGAAAAATCTTCCAGCCATCATGCATGTGCGTGTGCACACACCTGATTGGAATGGACGTGAATAACACATCTCGAAGAACAACAGTTATGAGAAGGTGAGTAACCGTTTTTTCTTCCCCCAACCAGTTTGTCATATTTTTAAAATATGTGCATGTATGAGTTTCTAACTTGCTATAAAGGAACTGGTGATTGAGCCACTAGGATCACTTAAGTTCCAGGGCAGGAGTACACACTACACCTGAAGGAGTACTGCGTCAAAAAATTTAAAATTCTGCATATTTTATTTGTCAAAATAACACAATATAATCACACCATTTTCAATTATTTGCTGACAAATATTTTGAAATAAATTACCAAAATAATTGAAAACGGCGTAATTATAATGTTGTATTACGGTGTTATTTTTACAAATAAAATTTGCAGAATTTTTAATTTTTTGGCACAGAATTTTTAATTTTTGCTGCAGAATTCCCTCAAGAGTACCAGGGTTCTGTGTGGTGCAATCTGGATGTGGGCAGCTCAGTGGGGTTGGGGGTAGGGAGGAATCTGGATGCATAGGGGCTCATTGGGGGTGTTCTGGGTGCAGGGGGAATTGGATCTACAGGGGAGTCCAAAAGAAGGTGATTAGGGCTCAGTGAGGGGGTGGGGTGCAGGGTGCAGTTGGTTGGGGCTCAGTGGGGTGGGGGCTCCCAGTGCAGGGGGTAAAGCTTGAGGAGAGTTTGAGGGGGCTTGATGGAGGGGTTCTGGATGCAAGGGGCTCCCAATGTGGTGGGGTTGGGGTGGGGAGGTTCTGGGTGCGGGGGTTGGGTGGAAAGATGCATGGGGGTTGGGCAGACAGGGGGAGCAGCTCCATGTACAGTGACCCACTGCCCCCATAGCTGAGAAGTGATGGGTCCAGGAAGTGGGGGGAAGGATCATTGTATGGGAGCAGCTCTCCCTTTCCGCCCAAACCCTATTCATCTACTCCCACCCCTCCAACATTTCTGGGGGTTGAGCTGACCCAGCCCCGGCTGCTCCATGCAGGGGAGGGGGAACTCCATTGTCATCATCCTCCCCTTCCACCCCCATCCAGCCGGGACTACTGTCCCTGGGAGCCGGGGCATCCCCAGACCTCCTGTTCCCCCCTCCAGGGAGGGGTGAATGAGAACTAGTGCAGCATTTCTTTGCTTCCCCACTAAAAGCATTTTTCTGCGGGAAAGCAAAGAGACTCTATGTGGGGACATGTTTCTGCATGCGTGCAGTGGTGCAGAAACCCTCCAGAAGTAAAACACACAACTCCCTTGCTGTAGTAGATAACTTGGAGCTTTCACTTTGAGCATAGCTCTAGGAGTGGTTATCTATTAACTTATCAGAGAATGGTAATTACGGATAGGAAAATTTCTGGTCTCTACAGTTATCTGTTAACCACAAATGCAAAAAATAAACTAGCCACCAGGTCAGATCTTAATGCTCCTGTAATCAGTTCTCGGCCATTTTATCCCTCTCACAAATGACTTGATGCACTATTGCACGCTCAGCGGTCATATTTGTAAAACTTGATCTATTTAAACCAGTACTAAACATAGGAATATGTAGTAATGAGAGTTTGATTTGAAAATATTCAGAGGCTCTAATGCGGGACAAAAGGGAACAGTGCCCCTATATAATTAAAAAATCTTTGAACTGTGACAATTTATAGTGAATACCAGAATTCAGATCAGCTAATTGTTTTGCTTTACATTTTTCCACATTTCTAAAAATTATCTATTTCAGAGCAATTCATGATGTTAAAGCCACAGACATGGGATTGAGCAAAGTGAGATTCAAGGCAGAAGTAGACTTTGATGGACGGGTTGTGACTCGTTCTTACCTGGAAAAGCAAGACATTGAACAGCTGCTACAAGTATGTTTTAATAAAGCAATATTGTTACTTCCAGCATTTTTTTCTTTCCCATTATCAAGCATATTAAAAGAAAAATTTGCAAGTAGATGGAGTATATTGTTTTGCATTTATATAGCTCCTCATCTTGCAGGATCCCAGATGGCCTTACATATTTAACATACTGATACAAAGTATACACAGAGATCATACCATCAGCCTCCACCTCTGGGCTCAAATAGCAGTAGTGTATAGCAATACTATAAAACCTTCATAGTACAAGAAGTGTATTTAAAAAAAAAAAAAATCTTATCCAGGTCAAATTACAAGGCTAATTTTAAATAATCAGGATATTGCCCAACATTCACAAGTTGTTGTTCTGTCTAGATTTTCCTGTATGATTCCCAGCTCCTTACTCTGAAATGCTTTTTCTAAGAACTACCCTGATTCAGTGGAAGACCAGGGAGATGGAGCGAGGCCAAGCTCACCCTGTGACTATGCCAACAGCACTTCTGCAACACCCTGGGATTTTCTCTGGAAATCTCTCATCCAAAAACTGATCTTTGTAGGTCTTGCAAACTAAGCAGGTGCAGATCAGAACCAGAGGTGGCATGCTTTCAAGTCTGGTTTATGATTGTACAGCACATTATTTCTCTCCTTCCACTTGATTTTTAGAGACTAAATACATTTTTATTGATATTGCAGGAAATGTTTAACTTTAACTAGTCGTCTTACTTTGTATCCAGGGAGTACTGTTGATCTTATACTGTGCAATGTCTATATTAGTGATGCAATATTTGTGTCTTAAATATACTGCAGCCTTATTGTCTATGGCTGTGATATTACAAGTTAAGAAGCATCTAGCCAGCTCTGTCCTTAGATATGAGACAGCCAAGAAAAACTCATGTTAGTACTGGGATACCATCTATAGTTCTTATGCATCTGTTAGCTTGGGTTTTATTATTTGGTGAAAATTTCCTCTCTTTATAGAAGAGGTCTGCCTAGTACTTCTGTAGAGAGCGTTGCATCTTGTTTTCCTTAACCTCTTTCCTTCTGTTTGATACACTGTTGGCTTCTCCTAGCCTCAGTTCACAGCTGTTTTTCTTGGCTCTTTCTGGGGGCCAAGGATGAGTATTTCCTGCAGGTTGCATAGTGAATCTTTAGGTATTACTACATTTACTTTGCCACCTGCGATGCGATACATTAGACAGCTACCACTAAAGTTACACATTTTTAAATCAGCAGGTCTGGATAACTTGCATCCAAGAGTTTTAAAAGTGCTGGCCGAGGTGCTTGCTGGGACCATTAATATGAATTTTCAATAAGTCTTGGAACACCGTGGAAGTTCCAGTGGACTAGAAGAAATGTGCCAATATTTAAAAGGGGTAAATGGGACAAGCAGGCTAATTATAGGCCTGTCAATCTGACATTGATCCCAAACAAAATAATGGAACAGCTTATATGGGACTTAATCAAGAATGAAAGGAGGCCAATATAATTAATGTCAATCAACATGGGTTTATGTAAAACAGATCCAGTCAAACTAACTTGTTACTTCTTTGAGTAAGATTACAAGTTTGGTTGATAAAGGTAAAAGTGTTGATATGATTTATTTAGACTTCTGTTAGCAGTCGACTTGGCATTTTGATTTAAAAACTTGAACAATAAAAAATTAATATGGTACGTATTAAAAGTATTAAAAACTGTTTGATAGGTCTCAGTGTAATTGTAAATGGGGAACTATCTTCAAGTGGGTATGTTTCTAGTGGACTACTTCAAGGATTGGTTCTTGGCCCTGTGCTGTTTAACATTTTTATCAATGACATGGCAGAAAATAAAATCATTACTGCTAAAGTTTGCAGATGGCACTTAGGTTGGGGGATTGGTAAATAACAAAGAGGATGGGTGACTAATACAGAACGATCTGGATTGCTTGATAAGCTGCGTGCAAGCAAATAAATACACCCAAATGTGAACTTAGGAACAATGTAGGTCATACTTACAGGATGGGAGACACTAGTCTGGGAAGCAGTGACTGAAAAAGACTTGGAGTCATGGTGGATAATCAGCTGAATGTGAACTCCCAGTGAAATGCTGTGGCCAAAAGGGCTAATGCAAGGGTGGGCAAACTATGGGCCACGGGCCACATCCAGCCCGCCAGCCGATTTTAATCTGGCCCTCGAGTTCAGTCTAGCAGACAAGAGTATCGCAAGATCCAGTGGCTGGAAGTTGAAGGTAGACAAATTCAGACTGGAAATAAGGTGTACATTTTTAACAGTGAAAGTAAACAACCATTTGAACAATTTACCAAGGGTTATGGTGGATTCTCCATCAGTGTCCATTTTAAAATCAAGAATGGATGTTTTTCTAAAAGACATGCTGTAATCCAAACAGGGAAGATGTTGGGTAAGTTCTGTAGCCTGTGTTATGCAAAAGGTCAAACTATATGATCACGGTGGTCTGTTCTGGCCTTATGTTTTTGAGAGAGAATGAGAGGAGAGAACAAGAAGAGAGAAGCTGCATTGTCTTGTTAGGAGAAAACTGAGACGTTTACCAACTTTTTTAAGAGATGACTTTTTGGAAAGACAAAGTGCAGTTCTTTAAACCTAGTTTGTGAATAAAGGAAAAAGTGAAAATGTGTATGTACATATTGCAGGTTTATTGCCAGCTCATCTTCCTCCCCATCTGTTTTACATTCTTCGTGTCTTTCATCCTCACTGCCCTGAAAATTCAGGAATAATAAAGAAGCCCAGCCTTTTCCAGTTCATTGGCCAGTGGTTGCCCATTAGGAAACATGAAAATGTTTAAAAATTGATGGTTGCTTGTTTTTCTTTTTGTTTTTTTTACCTTTCCTTCCAACCTCTCAAATTTCTTTTCTTGCCAGGAAATTCAGCAGGTGAAAACTCTTGAGGAATTAGAAGCCTTCATGCTTAAACATGGAGAGAATATCATTGACACACTGGGAGCTGAAGTAGACCGGCTTGAAAAGGAGCTAAAGGTAATATTCAGTTGGTAAAAAATAATTAATCTGAATCCTCCTATTTTGTTGATATTTAGGGCTTTGTTTTACCTTTAAGAAAAGCAGTGACAAACTTCAGTTAAGTTTTATTGAACAAATCTGACCTCGAAAACAAGTATTTGTCTTGCCCTGGGTCTGCTTGAGATGTGTGGCTTGTATGGTGGTTTGTTTTGTCTCTGTCCAAGTCACTTGCCTTTCTAAGATCATTACTACTACTACTACAGTTCCCATGGAATATTACCTGTTTGTGTTCTCTGAAAAATGGCACAGTTGTCTCAAAATGTCAAGTCATTTATAGGCCCTTGAACTCTACGTCAGCTGTAATGAGAAGCAACTTTTAATGGTTTTTTAACCATACACTTAATGTTGTGTCAGAAGTGATGTCATTGCACATGAAGAGGGCTCCAATTACTTTACCTCTTATTTTTTGTTTTGCTCTTGGCAAACGATATCTCTCATTGTAACTACTGCTCTACCATGTGACACAACTTTAATAGACACACAAACAAGCATCCATCCTTTTTTCAGTTTAGGATTTAGAGATCTCTTTCAATTGTAAAAGCAAAGGCGTGTCATCCTTGTTACATTGTGGCTACTAAAACCTTACCTGAGAAGTTATGGTAGGTAGGTGTGGCATGCTTTTATTTTCATTTAGTTTGCGGTTTGTCCTTTATACCAAACCATAACTTTATAAATGGATAGATTCATCATAAGGGCCTTTAAGGTAAATATTTTCCCAACTCTAATACTTTTTGCCTTTCTGATTTCAAATTCTAGAATGGTGTTATTGGACTGGACAGATATCTAGTCAGACAGTTGTGTTGTGACTCTGGTTTTGTATTGATAGTTTATGTGCTGATGTGTGATCACCTAGTTTTAGCAGATGCTGGGAATTCCTGAAAGTATAAGTGGATTGGAGAGGTCTGGGAAGCAGCAGATGTTCAACATTTGGTTCCGTCTTTGGAGTCTGGTTTTCTTGCTTTGCATTCTGTTACATCCCACAATCTGGGAAAATCTGTTCTTCCAAGCACCAGCAGTTGTCTGTTCCTCCTAGGATGAAAAGGTGGACAAGTCTCATGCCCTTTGTGGCTGAGCAGTAGAAGGAATTGTATGTACAAATAAATCATATTAGTCTGCATGAAATAAATGGGTAAACTGTTTATATTACAAATGTATGAAAAGCCCCAAAGGGAACTTCTAATACAGAACGTATCCATTCTGTAAGGTGTGATGATTTTTTTTTTAATGTTTTTTCCTTTCTGCTGAAGAATTATTTCCCTGCTTTTGGAGTAGTTAAGTATTTCCTTTGTCTGAAGATGTGAGGCATTTGGGCAGACAAATATTTCCACAGACATAGGTAAATTCCATGGTATTTTCCAAGGGGAGCACAGAGCCATGATCATAACCATAGTGTGCCAGATAAATATTGTGCCTTTGTGACTGCCTTTTCCCTTCATCAGAAGGTGCTGTTCAAGAGCATGTTCTAGTCTGTGTAGGATTTTTGAGAAACATTCTAAGTAATTTTAGTTTTATCTCCCCAGAGTGGTGCTATTGAAAATCAAAATCAGTGTTTTGACTATAGTTGGGTTTGCTTGCCAGCCCTCAGTGATTTTTTGAACAGCAGGCTCAATTAAGAATAATAATTTTCAAAACATTAATCCTATTTTCAGTGTATATAGGGATTTCAATAATTGTGTTGCTATTGCAAAAGCTTTACCTAATTTAAAGTCACCTGTAGAAGTGTTGGTGAAGCAAGTCACTTGAAGCAAACATCACCTGTTATGCAAACCACATAATATTTTCAGTGTCTGAAGTTGTGTATTTCTTTAATAGAAACTTGGTCAGTATATTAGGTCTTACAAGTCATTTTAATAGCATAGACAGCTCTTTTCATGCACTTTTGGCATTCAGGAAAGTGCCTCTTCTATGTAGAATGTAACTTTTTTTTTTTAATTTGGACATTTTTACCTTTAACCAATTACCTTTTTTAAATCATGAGCTGCTTCATACTTTTGAAAGCATTAGAACTAATTTAGCTATGAAGTTGTCACCATTCTAGTACACACTGATAAATGTTCCTTGGTGGACAAATTCTTTAGACCTGCCTAAAGCCTGGGTTAAAGTATTAGCTAGTCTTCATTTAAAAACAATTGCTATGTTACCAGGAGTAGGGATTTGTTATCCTGTTGCCAACATAATGGCAGGTCTTGTCGTCAGCATCAGCGTGATACATTTGATTGTCTATGCTTATTAATAAAATATTGGGTTTTTTTGTTTCAGCAACGCAATCCTGATGTTCGACATGTAGATTTGGAAATATTGTAGATTTGACAGAAGAAATCCGTGGAGTACTTTCTTTTGGAAACAAGTTTGCACAGAGATGGAACAGCTATTGAAACTGCAGTCACTTCAATACCATACCTCATTTACTTCATGCTGTAGGCTTCCTGAACTGTTGTTACTGAATCAGTTTCCAGAACAGCTTTAGATTCAGAGTCAACAACTTTGTATAGAAGATCAGTTCAACAAAAGCTACTTAGCATAATTTCTACATGAGACTGTTGGAGGTGAATTTATTTGGGAATTGGAACTTAAATCTTTTAGTTTCTATAAGGCAAATGTTAATGCCTGAAAATACACAGAAGATAGTTTCCCCATTTCAATTTTTTGTCAACTTGCACATCAGTTTGCACTCATTTAACTACTTCCTTCTAGAAGCCATTGGAGGTATTTGCAAGATACAGATGTTTTAATGCTAGAACAGGCTTTGTTTCATTTGTTCAACCTGCCAATCTTGAACCAGTTGTTATATTCTAGCTATATGGTCTCCTTTTTTTTCCTCTGAGATCAGTCCCTCCAAAAAAACCAGCCCTTTTCTCGAGTGTCATGATTTGGAAACTTGCTTCTGCCAGTGTTGCAATTATTGATGTAACCTCAGAGGATCAGATCAGTCTCTTGAATGCAGTTGGCTTTGGGCTTGGCCTAGAGTACGTTGTTACTGCGCAGGATGTAGAAACCTCAACAAACTTTTTTTTTGTAGATGATCTTGGCCTATGCCTTGTGTTTAGGTTTTTTTCTCTTTTTGTTGCTTTAACTTGCTAACATTGGAGGATATAACATGGGGAATGATTTATTTAGTAGTTTTCTGGTTTTTTTTTCATTTGGCTTTTTATATTTTTAAGAGGCAATATTCTGCGAATGATCTTTGCTAGCAAAAGCAAGAGGTGTGTAGAAGTTTTAACACATTCTAGAAATATTTATAATTAGATGTGAAGATGGTACTAATTTATTTATACAGGCACTACTTGTATGAATCTGAATTGTAGATAGCTTTTTGGGTTTTGTTTTTTTTTTCAGAAAAAAACCCTTTGTGTGGGGGAAGTAAAACAATTGTGCTGAAATATATGTCAGGGCTGTCAGTAATCCCAAAACTTAGTGTATAGAATTTACGTGTTTGAAATGCACATTTCTAGTGTTTTACAAAATGAGTTTCTAGAATAAGGCTTTCTGCAATAGGTATCCAAGTCATAGCAGACTCTGTAAGAAATCATCTTTTAATAAAGGCTAAGTGAGTACGAATCATGCAAATCTAGTAATTGAAATATTAATGGAATAATTACCGATAAATCTTTCTCCAAGAAAAACCCTTTATGCACTTTAAAACGTTTCAGTAACATGAAAATTGCTCATGGGAGAGAGGTGGCAATAAGAGCATCCTGATGATTCTGCTGCTGAGTAGTCTAGTGACTGACATGCTGAGGTCAGAATTGTTGATAGGGAACACAAGTCATCAAAATCAATTTGTTATGATTAAATCCTATGCATTGCAGCAAATAATAATGGTGGAGACCAAAATGTCAGGATTTGATTAAATGTTTTGTAATAGTATTTTTTTAAAATGTAAAATGTCATTTGCCAGTGAATTATGAGAATTTAAAATAGCATGCCTTTTGACAATCACAAAACACTGCATGCTGTGCATTTTAAATAAAATGACATTCCAAAGTTGAGTTTTTAGAGATGAGGCTTTATGTACTGTAATGTGTGTCATTGTGTTACATAATTGGGAATGAAGGGTCTGTTAGTACCCTTGCCTATAATTCCTATTCTTTCTCTTCTCATCAGTCATTTGTTTATAACCTATTAGTGCTTAATCTAAGGGAAGACTTGATTTTTATCTGGCTTTCTCCCACTGTAGTACTAATTAGATTTGTAGTATGTCCTTAAGACTGATAATTAGAAATGTGTTTAATAAAAAGTGATATTTTTATAGTTAATTGCACATATTTGTAAAATGTTACAACTTTGTGGGTAGTTTCCCAAATATCTAATGAGGGACACTGGTCCATTCGAAATGGTTTACTTTTGCGTTTTTTCTGCAAGTCTGCGTCTCCATATCCCAGCATGCACTCTGCTGATGACATAATCATCCTGGAAGAGCACTGGAACTTGGCTCTGATTAATGCAAATCCTATTTATCTTATCTTCTCTCTCTCCCCCACTCTCTCCCATAAAGCACTATAAAGTACTGTTACTGAAGAAAAACAAAAATTGTAAAAACCTGTAAGGGAGGGGCAAGAATCTGAACATTGCCTCTGGCCATTACTCTTCAGTGGTGTATGTGATGTCACAAGTGACATGTATGGTGGACCATCATGAATAGGAGTCAGTAATCTATAAGGGGAGTTTGTATATTGTGTTCCTGAAACATCCCCAAAGGTTAGTAAATATTAGGAATGTACTGAAATGCTCCCTTATCTAGTTTATAGAGAAATTTAAGCACCTCATCTTCAGGTGCATACTACTCTGAAAAATGTTTGTGTAAAAAATGGTACTTTCTCAGTCATAGCTGCTCCCTGCATGTTTTCTGATTCATATCTGCCTACTTCAGTGACAAAAATAAGATTGTATTGCTTTTTATTGTCTTTGCAGAACTATGAAAAAGTGAGCTGGATTCTGTTGCTTCTGTCTTCAACAAGATTGACTAAATTCCAATTGTTTACATCTTTGCAATCCCTTTGGAGGCTGTAGGTTTGCACAGGCCTCATTAAGAATCTAATTTTATTTGCAAAGACACTTTCATTGGTGGCGATGCACGAGGAAAGACCCCAGTTTGGTTCTGAGAGCCCAGCACGGGTTTTCATGGCTTGCATTCAGTTAAAATGTCTTCTACATTGAGCATGACTGATAACAGAAATTGACCTAATAAACTTGGTACTTTGAGAAGGGAATCACACTTTAAAGTGGCAGCAATTTAAAATATATGTGCAGATTGCTGTTAATATTTTTTTAGTGAAAACTGTTACTCGGATTTAAGCTACAGTATTTTCATGGTCTAAAGAATGGGTTGAACTGGTTCCAGGATTTGGTTTAGCCTCGTTACAGTACTCTGGACGGAAGATTTTTGAGATAGTTTCTGTGGTAGGATATTTTGGATTAAAGTAAATTTGCAAAGTACCGAGGAATTGGGTGTTTTCTTCATGAACTATAGATGTGACACCTTAACATGTCCCTTAATACTACCTCTGATTTGAAAGAGTGGTAAAATCAATGGAGCAAGGAATCCGCTAAAATTAAAATGTTTGTTCTAGGATTTTTTTTCAATAATTTTTCCTCTATTGTCTCTTAAAGCCATGGAATATATTTATTTTTAGAGAATTCTGTTGCCCTTACAGCCTTTATTTTGCAAAACAAGATTCAGACAACTCTCTCCATTTATTTTGTGGGAAATACATTCTCTTTAGTTGCATGATACTTCATAATTCAATCTGGTTAACATTAAGGTAATGCTGATTGACAGGATATATTTTGAGGAAAGAGTCTAACCACTGCAACCACTGAGGGCTCACAGTTTTACGGTCTCATTAGATTCCTCTTTTTTCTTGGACTTCTATGTAGACTTCCTGAATACTTTGTCTTCTGATGCTGGACATGAGATTGTATCCTTTCCCCTTCAGATGGGACCTTCACTATGGTTATCTATAGTTGTAATCTCAAGGCTAGGGACTCTACTTGGGGCTAATCTTGAAGGCTATCCAGAATCTTCAGCTGGTACAATATATGTGCCGCGCCTCACAGTTGAGTAGGGCAGACTGGCAGGAGTATATTGTACTTATGCGCTGAACTTCAGATTGACTCCCAGTTCACAGTGGAATTTAATTCAAGATGCTGGTCACTATCTATTAAGCCCTAAATGGTGTAAGCCTCGGTTGTCTGATACTGTTCCACCTGGGCTCAACATAAGCTCTTCAGCTTTTTCTGTCGCAAGGGTTAAGGTCACAGGACCCCGACGTTCTCAGTGGTTGTCCACCTCTTTAATACTCACACATGCTAGAAAAGTATGTGGACTGCATTCACATTAGGAATGTGACTTAGATTAGTTTCCTGCTAACTGAAGGTCTGGGATCTCCTGGCATTTCATCCTACTAGCAAGTTTGGTTCTGGTTTTTGTGAGAGAATACGATAAATCTAACCTTTTGGAAGTGTGGCAAAACATACTGTGATGGGTGCACCAAATCCACATAAGTCCCAAAAATAGAGGATATTATCTTTGTATATGGCAGAAAGTTTGTCATTTATTTGAAATTTCATTTAAATTATCTTGTTCATACATAATTTGGATTGAGGCAACTTTACAACAAATGGATGCATGGGAATTTATTGGGATGACTTTGGGTTTGGCAGAAAAATCTTTCTTGTGATAACTTATTCTCATGGCAGTCAGGCCTAGCAGAATAGAACGATCAATACTAGAGAGTACTGATACCTGTGGTAAAGCTAAAAATGGCCTATAATTGCCCCAAAGTTTATATTGCTGAGGTGAGTTTAAAATGAAAATATCATTCTGTACCTTTATTGCTATGTACTATGTTTTTGTGTTTTCTATGTTTGTACTTTCTGAGTATCGAGAAACCAACAGGTGAATTGGAATGATAATTCATGTAATTGGGCATGTTGAGGCATACTGAAAGATTTTCCAGAAAGGGAGGAATGCACCATCATCTTTTAAATAGGTTATTTTCCCACTGTTTAGTAAGGCAAATAGATATTTAATAGTTTAGGTTGTTTCACATACTAAAATAGATGGAAAAAGAATATCAGTTCACTATGGGTTAGAACAGGGGTCTCAAACTCAAATGACCACGAGGGCCACATGAGGGCTAGTTCATTGGCCCGAGGGCTGCATCACTGACACCCCCCTCCACCCCTTCCATGAGGCCCTGCCTCTTCCCACCCCTTCTCTGCCCCCATTCCAACACCTTCCCTGAAGTCCCCACCCCAACTCTGCCCCCTCCCTGCCCCCAGAGGGTGCATGAGGGGTGTGGTGGGGGCTTGGCAGGGGGTTGGGGTGCAGAAGGGGTGTGGGATGCAGCAGGGGGCTCAGGGCAGGGGGTTGGGGTGGGGTGCAGGAGGGCTTCAGGCTCTGGGGTGGCAGCGGTGCACACTGGGACTAGGGCAGACTGTGGGGCCAGGGCACGCTGCTTGTCGCGCCTCCAGGTACCTCCCCCAAAGCTCCCATTGGCCGCGGTTCCTCATTCCTGGCCAATGGGAGTTGTGGGGGGTGGTGCCTGGAAGCCAGGGCAACACATGGATGGAGGCCTCTGCTCTCCCCCCTCCCCTCCCCGGCCACAGGGATATGATGCCAGCGGCTTCAGGGAGCGGTGCGGGGCTCGAGGGGGGCAATCCTGCGGCTGTAGTTTGCCCATCCCTGGCCTGGAGGTGGGGCGGGGCCGGGCCGCTCGGTGGGCCGCAGGAAATAGCTCTGCAGGCTGCATGCGGCACGCAGGCCTTGTGTTTGAGACCCCTGGGTTAGGAGAAAGAGGAGGACTGACTTGCAAGCAGAATAATCTTGTTTTCAGAAAACCTGCTGTTGAGGAAAAGTGTGCTCCTTACGTTGAATAGTTATATGGACTGTAGAAACTACAGTAAAACAGACTGTGTTTGAAGAAAAGGAATGGAAGACTTATCAAGATAAGCAGTAATGTGTAAAAATATTGAAACAAATAAAAAATAGGATGTGTGGAACTCGAGAAGTGGAAAAAATGAACATCAAATTGATCTAATAGAAAATGAGAAGAAATAAGGTATAGTTTGAATGGAAAAAATAGACAATAAGTTATCTGACAAGGATACAGAATGCAATATAGTTAATACCTGGATCCTAAGCAAAAGAGACTGTTCTGAAACATTTTTATTTCTTTAAAATAACGATTGCGTGAAACAATACTTTTTTCAATCTCACTGTAAAGATTTATATGGTGAAAACTGTCTTAGATGACCAATCTAAGGGACTGACAATTTGTTTCTTGACTGAGGTGACCAAATGAAGGTCACAGATTATTATTTCAGACATTTGAGGTAGAGTAGTATAAGAAGAAATTGTCTAAGGTGGTGTCTCATATAGGTTTAATTATTTATCAGTGAGGGAAGGAAAATTTTGGGTCCTACTGCTAAGTATGATGGAGTAATCTAGTGTGTAAATATCCCTCTCTCAAAGCTGTTGGCAGGCTGTTTAAGATATAGAGGACAGTGAGCTGTAGGAAGGAATATTAGTGTTGGCACTGCACTGAAGAAACTTTTATTTTTTTATTTTTCAACAAGATCGATTCAGAGCACACTCAACGTATGAGCATAAACACTGAATAAAACACTGGTATTATGTGATTTGGCCACCTAAATCATGTAACCCAGTCCAATAAAAGGAATTTGGCATGAACTGAAGGAAGTTTTTTAAAAAAAGACACCTTACAGCAACAAAACTGAAGCACCATCTTGTGGACAGATTAAAAGCAGTTATCTCCCATTAGCAAGAAATACATAGCGTTCCAAAGATCACTGCATTATATTGTGAACACACCAATATTTAATAGAATGACTGGAAGAAATTCCGATCCTTAACTTTTCAGGTTGTCTAAACTTCTGTGGACAAAGTGAAGTGCCCAGTTCCATAACTTTTTGCAAATCCCTTTTAAGCCATTAATTGTACTAAGGATATGGCTACACTACCCACCAGATCGGCGGGCGGCGATTGATCCAGTGGGGATTGATTTATCGCGTCTAGTCTGGATGTGATAAATCGACCCCCACCCCAGCCCACTCTTGTCGATTTCTGTACTCCAGCACCATGAGAGACGCAAGCAGAATTGACGGGGGAGCAGCAGCAGTCGACTCACCGCGGTGACGCTATCACGGTAAGTCGATCTAAGTACGTCGACTTCAGCTACGTAAATAACGTAGCTGAAGTTGTGTAACTTAGCTCGATCCTCTCCCCTAGTGTAGACCAGGGCTAAGTGTCATGTTCAAGGATTTGACAATTATTTTAATAACATGAGGGAAAAACCTAGTTGAGGGGGGGAAATCTTGTTTGTAGCAAGTACAGCAGCAGTTTTCCAGACTAGACTCTGCACTTTTGAGGGCAGTTTCTTTCTCTAACACTGCTCAAAACCACCAAGAACCATTCAAGTAGAGGCTCTTATTCCCTATTTAAATTTTTGTACTGATAAAGCATATCGACAAAATTCTGTATTTCTAGTATTTGTTAACAAAATTGTTATGAGGCAGTAGAGTTAGGGAAAGATTTTACTTGATTAAAATAGTGAGACATAGTTCCATGCTCTCATCTGACCTAAGACAAAGTTGATTTTCTAATCAAATTTAAAGTGGATTTATTAAAGAAAGATTTATTTTAGGATAAAAGCAACTGTTTCAAATCTTAGAGCAGAAGAAAACATGTTTCCTAGTGTGGTAGAAAATAAATGTGGTGACTATAGTTTGAAAGGAGATTATGCAAAAATTTGGTTTATTGAAGTGGAAATGTGCTATATTAAATATGAAAATACATTTCTGTTTAATCATTGCCAACACTGCAACAAATCTGAAAGCCATCACTTTGGACCTCTTCACTTACGTGTCTGGAAGAGATTTTGCTATTGAGAACCTCAAAATCGGTATCTTATGTTTCTTCATGTAACCACATCAATCTTTCAAACAAATGTATGTCCCCACTATTCTGAAGCTTTCTTGTGATGCTTTTTATTTTGCTATATTTCAGTTACTTTAAGTCTGGGAATCATGCGGACTGAGAGGCATAGGCATCATATTAATATTTATTTGTGCATATGTATTTTATTTTGTACACTTAACATTGGCTCATATTGTATCTTGTAAAAATCTCTGGAAACTGTAATTATTCTTCAGTAAAAATGTTAAATAAATCACAGATGACAAAGATGGTATGTTCTGCTTTAGTTTGAAGAGAGCAATTTACATTTCTAAGATAAAACAGATGAGAACATTAGCTTCAGGCAGATACCAAGCAGGTTTGGACAGTTTTGCTGGACGTTCTGAGTACAGAGTAGCATTTTGCACATTACAGTAATTCGGGGGTTCAGAATGTCTGGTTGGACACAACCTCTTCTAAAAATAACTGAAATCTTTAGGAACACTCACCCTATCTATATTTAATATATCATTTGAAAAATAGTTTTAAAAAGTGGTCCGTGACCTCAGTCTCACAATAATTTGGCAGCTTTTTGCTCATAGACAGTAAATTCTTCAATTCTGACCGCTCCCTCAATCCTGGCCCTCTCCTTCCCCTAACACAATGAGGTGCCTCCCGCAAAGCAGAGCATTAAGACTCCCTGCATAGGCTAAATCCATGTTGGTTCCCTCCTTGACATGAACTCCCTGTGTGAATCATCTCTATATCCTGGTTCCGGATTTGAGGGTTAGGTCAAAAACAGCTAGTAGGGGAGAAAGGTTGCATTTGGGTATACAAGCAAGTGAATGGGGCATAGAAAGGAGCATAAACACTGCCAAATTAAGTGTAAAAATGTAATAGGAAAAGACGAAGAGGAGTTTGAAGAACGGCTAGCCAAAAACTCCAAAGGTAATAAAATGTTTTTTAAGTACATCAGAAGCAGGAAGCCTGCTAAACAACCAGTGGGGCCACTTGATGATCGAGATACAAAAGGAGCGCTTAAAGACGATAAAGCCATTGCAGAGAAACTAAATGGATTCTTTGCTTCAATCTTCACGGCTGAGGATGTTAGGGAAATTCCCAAACCTGAGCCGGCTTTTGTAGGTGACAGATCTGAGGAACTGTCACAGATTGAAGTGTCACTAGAGGAGGTTTTGGAATTAATCGATAAACTCAACATTAACAAGTCACCGGGACCAGATGGCATTCACCCAAGAGTTCTGAAAGAACTCAAATGTGAAGTTGTGGAACTATTAACTAGGGTTTGTAACCTGTCCTTTAAATCGGCTTCGGTACCCAATGACTGGAAGATAGCTAATGTAACACCAATATTTAAAAAGGGCTCTAGAGGTGATCCCAGCAATTACAGTCCGGTAAGTCTAACGTCGGTACCAGGCAAATTAGTCGAAACAATAGTAAAGAATAAAATTGTGAGACACATAGAAGAACATAAATTGTTGGGCAAAAGTCAACATGGTTTCTGTAAAGGGAAATCATGTCTTACTAATCTATTAGAATTCTTTGAAGGGGTCAACAAACATGTGGAAGGGGGATCCAGTGGACATAGTGTACTTAGATTTTCTGAAAGCCTTTGACAAGGTCCCTCACCAAAGGCTCTTACATAAATTAAGTTGTCATGGGATAAGAGGGAAGGTCCTTTCATGGATTGAGAACTGGTTAAAAGACAGGGAACAATGGGTAGGAATTAATGGTAAATTCTCAGAATGGAGAGGGGTAACTAGTGGTGTTCCCCAAGGGTCAGTCCTAGGACCAATCCTATTCAACTTATTCATATATGATCTGGAGAAAAGGGTAAAAAGTGAGGTGGCAACATTTGCAGATGATACTAAACTGCTCAAGATAGTTAAGACCAAAGCAGACTGAAGAACTTCAAAAAGATCTCACAAAACTAAGTGATTGGGCAACAAAATGGCAAATGAAATTTAATGTGGATAAATGTAAAGTAATGCACATTGGAAAAAATAACCCCAACTAGACATACAATATGATGGGGGCTAATTTAGCTACAACAAATCAGGAAAAAGATCTTGGAGTCATCGTGGATAGTTCTCTGAAGATGTCCACGCAGTGTGCAGAGGTGGTCAAAAAAGTGAACAGGATGTTAGGAATCATTGAAAAGGGGTTAAAGAATAAGAAGGAGAATATATTATGGCCCTTATATAAATCGATGGTATGCCCACATCTTGAATACTGTGTACAGATGTGGTCTCCTCATCTCAAAAAAGATATACTGGCCCTAGAAAAGGTTCAGAGAAGGGCAACTAAAATGATTAGGGGTTTGGAACGGGTCCCATATGAGGGGAGATTAAAAAGGCTAGGACTTTTCAGCATGGAAAAGAGGAGACTAAGGGGGATATGATAGAGGTATATAAAATCATGAGTGATGTGGAGAAAATGGATAAGGAAAAGTTATTTACTTATTTCCATAATACAAGAACGGGGGGTCACCAAATGAAACTAATAGGCAGCAGGTTTAAAACAAATACAAGGAAGTTCTTCACACAGCACACAGTCAACTTGTGGAACTCCTTGCCTGAGGAGGTTGTGAAGGCTATGACTGTAACAGCGTTTAAAAGAGAACTGGATAAATTCATGGAGGTTAAGTCCATTAATGGTTATTAGCCAGGATGGGTAAGGAATGGTGTCCCTAGCCTCTGTTTGTCAGAGAGTGGAGACGGATGGCAGGAGAGAGATCACTTGATCATTACCTGTTAGGTTCACTCCCTCTGGGGCACCTGGCATTGACCACTGTCGGTAGACAGATATTGGGCTAGATGGACCTTTGGTCTGACCCAGTATGGTCATTCTTATGTTATGTTCCCAGAGGCTGAGCTCAATTGTCTCCATACAATAATCCTTATTTGACATGTGGCTGGAAACTAATTCCCCAACACAACTGTCTCAAGCCCCTAGGAAAAAGCTAGGTATCATCCACCTGGAAATCAGCTAGTTGAGTAAGGATTAATAAACCCTGTTCATCAGACAAATACCTTCTTTCAATCTGTTATGTTGGCAGTAATGAGAAATTTATTGATTTTCCTTAAAATGCTTTTTTTCTTTAATCCTGCCTTTGAGGAACAAAGCTGGGTCTTGGGCAGCCCAGAATTTAATAACTTTCTCCCCTCTAGGTAACAGGATGACCAAGAAGAGGCGTTTTTGTTTAATCCCTTTCTCTCTCATACCTTGTATGAAGAGACTGACTGGAGGGGCATCAAGCTGCTGGAAAAACAATTGTTGACGTGCCACAGAGGGAGAGTGGGACTTTCAGAAGAGCCAGAGCTAGGAGGCCCAGGAAGGGGGCCTAGAGTGCATTGGGAGCATGGAGAGAGCTACCACCCTAAAGTTTCATTTCAATACTTACCATGCTGGGGAAAATGTCAGCATGAGCAGGCGTAATATTGAGACCTAACTGACTTGCACAAACCCATTAGAGTTGGAGAAAAGTCAAGAAGCAAACTTATAAACAGTCCAGCTAGAAGCTGAGAAGGATCAAGGAGGTGTTTAACCCCATTATCTGCTAGCGAACGGGACCACAAACGGGGGATTTTGAGAGGGGGAGAAGGAGATCTTCACCCCCGCTGAACGAACAAGATGTGAGTACTAACCTTGGGGTGAGTGAGTTTGTTTGGCTGTTTGTGATTTTCTTTCTCTTTCAGGTTATTTCAGTTACTGGGTCAGTTGAGTTTGTGTGTCTGGGGACTGCTTGAGCCTTTGTTCCCTGGATCATCTTTGATCAGCCTTGTGATCACCCTCCCTCTGTGTGATTAATGAGGGGGTAGGGCTGACCTAGGAGGGAAGGCCTTAAAAGCCAGGAGCTAAGCAGCCAAGGGGAGCTAGCAAACGGGAGTTTGGGAGTGAGTTTGTGGGAGGGAATTGTAATATAGTCGCTATGGTTAGGAAGGACCGCATCACCAGTGCCAACACTGCTTCTGTCTCCTCCACCTGTGCTTCTATTCAGACAGACAACCTGGATGCCTCTACCCAGATCCTGATGTGGATTTGCAGAGACTGTGGCCTGCATTTCCCACTCCCAGAAAGGCAGGCTGGGGGGGGACACCATCCAGTGTGAAAGGTGCCTACTGGGGGGGAAAGGTGGGGATCAATATGAAAATTGAAAGGTGGATAAGGAACTGGTTAAAGGGGAGACTACAACGGGTCATACTGAAAGGTGAACTGTCAGGCTGGAGGGAGGTTACTAGTGGAGTTCCTCAGGGATTGGTTTTGGGACCAATCTTATTTAATCCTTTTTTTACTGACCTTGGCACAAAAAGTGGGAATGTGCTAATAAAGTTTGCAGATGACACAAAGCTGGGAGGTATTGCCAATACAGAGAGGGCCCAGGATATCCCACAGGAGGATCTGGATGACCTTGTAAACTGGAGTAATAGTAACAGGATGAAATTTAATAGTGAACAGTGCAAGGTCATGCATTTAGGGATTAATAACAAGAATTTTTGTTATAAACTGGGGACGCATCACTTGGAAGTAACAGAGGAGGAGAAGGACCTCAGAGTATTGGTTGATCACAGGATGGCTATGAGCCGCCAATGTGATATGGCTGTGAAAAAAGCTATTGCGGTCTTGGGATCCATCAGGCGAGGTATTTCCAGTAGAGATAAGGAGGTGTTAGTACCATTATACAAGGCACTGGTGAGACCTCATCTGGAATACTGTGTGCAGTTCTGGTCTCCCATGTTTAAGAGGGATGAATTCAAACTGGAACAGGTACAGAGAAGGGCTACTAGGATGATCCAAGGAATGGAAAACCTGTCTTATGAAAGGAGAATCAAAGAGCTTGGCTTGTTTAGCCTAACCAAAAGAAGGCTGAGGAGAGATATGATTGCTCTCTATAAATATATCAGAGAGATAAATACCATGGAGGGAGGGGAATTATTTAAGCTCAGTACCAGTGTGAACACAAGAACAAATGGATATAAACTGGCCATCAGGAAGTTTAGACTTGAAATTAGATGAAGGTTTCTAACCATCAGAGGAGTAAAGTTCTGGAATAGCCTTCCAAGGGGAGTAGTGGAGGCAAAAGACATATCTGGCTTCAAGACTAAGCTTGATAAGTTTATGTAAGGGATGGTATAATGGGATAGCCTAATTTTGGCAATTAATTGATCTTTGACTATTAGCAGTAAATATGCTCAATGGCCTGTGATGGAACACTAGATAGGGTGTGATCTGAGTTACTACAGAGAATTCTTTCCTGGGTGTCTGGCTGGTGACTCTTGCCCCACATGCTCAGGATTTAGCTGATCACCATATTTGGGGTCAGAAAGGAATTTCCTCCAGGGCAGATTGGCAGAGGCAGCATGGGGCACGGGTCACTTGCTGGAGGATTCTCTGCACCTTCAAGTCTTTAAACCACAAGTTGAGGACTTCAATAGCTCAGACATAGGTCAGGAATTTGTTACAGGAGTGGGTGGGTGAGATTCTGTGGCCTGTGTTGTGCAGGAAGTCAGACTAGAAGATCATAATGGTCCCTTCTGACCTTAAAGTCTATGAAGCAGGTGGGAGAGCTACAGGAGGAGGTGGCTAGGCTGAGGAGCATCCGTGCCCATGAGTAATTCCTTGAGAGTATTCATATGGAGACAGCCAAGGCTGAGGAAGCTATCCAGCTGCAGAGGATTGCTGTCACTCCACCAGGGGAGGAGGACATGGCTCTGTCACAGGGAGGACACTGGCTGCTGGTTACTTCTGGCAGCAGGCAGTGCTCCACCCCTACTCCCAACCCACCCACCAGGAAGGAAGGAAACGTAGGGTAGTGGTGGTTGGTGACCCTCTTCTGAGGGGGGATGGAGGCACCCATCTGTCACCCAGACATGGCATCCCGGAAGGTATGCTACCTGCCAGGGGCCTGTATTTGAGATGTTATGGAGGGACTGTCAAGGATCATCTAGCCCTCTAACTACTACCCCATGTGGGCACTAATGATACTGTGAGTTATGACTCTGAGCAGATCAGAAGTGACTACAGGGCTCTGGGAGTAAAGGTGAAAAAGCTGGGAGCACAGGTGATGTTCTCTTTGATCCCTCCATCCTTCTGGTCAAAGGTAGGGGCCCAGGCAGAGACAGATGCATCCTGGAGGTTAATGCCTTGCTGTGAAGATGGTGTCGCCAGGAGGGCTTTGGCTTCCTTGACCCCGGGATGCTGTTCCAGGAAGAAGGACTGTTAAGCAGAGATGGGGTCCACCTATCAAGGAAGGGGAAGAGCATATTTGGATACAGACTGGCTAACCTAGTGAGGAGGGCTTTAAACTAGGTTTGAAGGGGGCAGGTGAGCCCTCAGGTAAGTCAGAAAACATGGAGACCTGGAAGAAGGGTTAGAATTTGGGGGGTGTATGGGCTGTTATACCAGGGATAAAGGATAGACAAGACAGAAGTGTGTGTGTGTGAGAGAGAGAGAAATAAAATCCATATCAGTTAGATGTCTGCATACTAATGCAAGAAGTATGAGGAATAAGCAGGAAGAACTCAAAATGCTAGCAAATAAACACAACTATGACATAGCTGGCATCACAGAGACTTGGGGGATAATATGTATAACTGGAATATTGGTACAAAAGGATACAGCTTGCTCAGGAAGGACAGGTGGGGGAAAAAGGGAGGGAAAATATGCCTTGCATATTAAAAGTGTATACACTTGGGCTGAGGTTGAGATGGAAATGGACAGACTTGTTGAAAGTCTCTGGGTAAGGATAAAAGGGGTAAGAACCAAGGGTGATGTCATGGTAGGAGTCTACTACAGACCATCTAACCAAGAAAAAGAGGTGGATGAGGCTTTTTGTTTTTTAAACTGCTAATAAAATCATCCAAAGCATAGGACTTGGTGGTGGGAGGGGACTTCAGCTACTCAGACATCTGTTGTGAAAATAACACCACAAGGCACAGATTATCCAGTAAATTCTTGGAACGTATTGGAGATAATTTATTTCAGAAGGTGGAGAAAGCTACTAGGGAAGAGGCTGTTCTAGATTTGATTTTGACAAATGGGGAGGAACTGGTTGAGAATTGGGAAGTGGAAAGCAGCTTGGGTGAAAGTGATCATGAAATGATAGCATTCGTGATCCTCAGGAATGGTAGGAGGAATGATTGCCTAGGAAGGAGCACTACAGAAAGGGATCTGGGGGTCATAGTGGACCACAAGCTAAATATGAGTCAACAGTGTAACACTATTGCACCAAAAAATAAAAGGTGAACATCCTTCTGGGATGTATTAGCAGGAATGTTGTAAGCAAGACGAGAAGTAATTCTTCCAATCTACTCCGTGCTGATTAGGCCTCAGCTGGAGTATTATGTCCAGTTCTGGGCGCCACATTTCAGGAAAGATGTGGACAAATTGGAGAAATTCCAGAGAAGAGCAACAAAAATGATTAAAGGCCTAGAAAACAACCTGTGAAGGAAGATGGAAAAAAATTGAGTTTGTTTAGTCGGGAAAAGAGAAGACTGAGAGGACTAAACAGTTTTCAAGTACATAAAAGTTGTTACAAGAAGGAGGAAGAAGAATTGTTGTTAACCTCCTAAGGATAGAAGAAGCAATGGGCTTAAATTGCCGCAAAGGAGGTTTAGGTTTGACATTAGGAAAAACATCCTGTCAGGGTGGTTAAGCACTGGAATAAATTACCTAGGGAGGTTGTGGAATCTCCATCATTGGAGATTTTTAAGAGCAGGTTAGACAAACACCTGTCAGGAATGGTCTAGATAATACTTAGTCCTGCCATGAGTGCAGGGGACTGGACTAGATGACCTCTCGAGGTCCCTTCCAGTCCCATGATTCTATAATTCTACGATTCTATCAGAATTGCAGTTGAGGAAGTTAAAAGAACCCTTGTTTTAATTAAGTGTACTTATAAGTTGCTATCCTGGAAAAAATAAGCAGTTTATTTAATTTAGAAATGTATTGCTTTAAACAATGCCTCTCCCCATCCTGCCATCGACTACGAAGTACTAACTCCAGATGTCTGTCTAACATGCAGATGTCTGAGATCATTCCAGACAGAAACATCACCCAAAGAAGTCTGTTTGATTTTTTTTTTTAATGGAGCCTGGGGAGAAGGGAGGACAGAAGCATGTCTGAAGTGACTTGTCTGCTGGTTCTGCAGTGTGTGCACACTTGTAATATAAATAGGAGAGAGTGCGCATTCTGCAAAATTGGGAGGGATTCTTTTTATTTAATTTTTTTTGCCTCTGTATTGGAAATATATTTTTTTCTAAGTGGGGAGAGGTAAATAGCTTAATCAGGGGCTTTGAGTGCTTTGCTTTTTATAGGGTCTTTTGTGCAAGGAAAAGATGCTGCTTAATGCACTGATGGTGATGTGACTGCTTGCTTCTGAAGGCTGAATTTTCTTATTGTTTTTTGTAATGTTTATAATAGAGGCTCATTTTTTTTCCCAACTATTTTTTCCTCCTCCTTCAGGTAGACCTTAGATATTATCTTCCAGGAGTTCTTTTTAAGTTGAAATTAAATTGTGGGTATAATCTATTATTTTTGTATTAGTGTCATTTTAATACAACCTAATGCACAAACCTTCTATCTAGGTACTTACCTGGTGCCCATCACGGTAGTATCAGAGAATTTCCAGTTTTTAAAAATAGAAATAACACTTTTGCTCCCTGTCTTTGATCCCAGCCTGTAAGATAAATACATGGTTTGTATGTGGGGGAGGGGAGAGAAGAAATTATTGAGGGAAAGCTAAATTGAACGGAACTAGATGCAAAGTTCATTTCTTCAGGTTCCATACTGCCTCCTTCACCGAGGTACCAGCATGCCTTCTCCAAGTGCATTAAGCAATGTGACTAGCGGTAGCATGTGTGGATCTGAATGCAGTGAGGCCTGTGGTCATTCTTATTTCTTGCATGACTGAATTCTGTAGTTCAGGCCCAGCTCCTATGAAAGTTCTGTCTCCTGCACTTGCAAGCCTCCCTGTGTTGTTCAACAGTTCTGTTGCTCCAGTGGGACGCAACTGTTGCGGGAGGATGTTTGCAGAGGGACTGGTGGTCTCTTGAACATGGAGGGCCAGTTCCACTGAAAGGTATTTCAAGGCAATGAATTTTAACTCAAGGGGGAGCCAGTGCAGAGAGCAGAGCACTGAGGTGATGTGTTCACAAGGACCTGTGGTGCTAAACAGAGAGGCTGCTGCATTTTGTTCCAGTTGGCGCTTTATCAGGATTTGTTGCTTCATCTCTAGGTCCATGTTGTAATAACCAAGCCTGGGGGGTCATAAATGCATGGATCACCATGGTGAAGTCTGTGCCTGATAGGATGGGAATGACATTTTCCGGGCAGTTACAGACGGAAGTGGGCATTTTTTGATGCCAGGCCTTCTTGGGCATCCAATGGCATTGAGGAATCCATAGGGAGGCTGTAGACTGACAATCTGAGGGTAGATGCTCTTGATAATGGGGCAGAGGGGAGGTTATAGAGGAGGCAAATTCTTCAAAGTGTGTTCCCTCTTCCTGTCTATGTCCCCTCAGCCTTGCTCAAGTTCAGCTTTGACTGGCTGCTGATTTTAGCTATGCGTTGGGAGAGCTGGAAGATATATGGATGATGTCTGCATAGCGCTGGCACTCCAGCCCGTGTTCTGTCACCACCCTTCCTAATGACTTCATGTAGATGTTGGATACTATGGGGCTCTTGTTTTTTGCTAGCTTGTCAATCGTTAATGGCACGCATCAGTTGTCAGCATTCTGATTCTGCTAGTGATCCCATCCTGGTCCTTCAGAGGATAGTGAGAATTTCTGGAAGGCTTTCTGCAGTACTATATGTGGATAGAGGGAAGATGATGATGATTTATATAACAATTGTGCCCAAAGATGCTAGTCATGGATCAAGGCCCCATCCTGCTAGGTGATGTACAAACATAGTAAAAAGATCATCCCTGTGCCCAAAAAGCTTTTAATCTAGGTTCTCCTTCCTGACAATTGTAGTGATCTTCATGTGCCCTGACTCCACCTTACTGTGCATAGTTACAGCTGTTAGTCACATTTACCCTGCTACAGAATTTCTCTCGTCTGCTTTCTGTGACTGTACTGTTTTGAAGTAGTACAGACCTGAACCATCTCTCCCCCCTTTTCTGAGTAAGGGGCAACATAAAAAGGAAGAATTGATCAGTTTTTATTCTATCCTTCCCCTTAAATGCCAATTTTTCTCTTTCAAGGCTAAATAATCCACATATTTTTAGTCTTTTATTTTTTCCTCTGGATTTTTCACTCCGCTACACCTTTAAGATTTGGTGAGTTCCACTGGCCACAGTAGTCTGAGTAAGAACCTATCATCAATCTATATGTCATTATTTTGGTGATATGTTCTATTCCTTTCTGATACACCAACTTATACCGCTTAACATACGTTTTTAGTAAATACTAAGCACCTATATTTCCATACAGCTTCAAGGCATTGGGCAAGCTTAATAATGACTTCATTGGACTCTGTACTTTCAGTCTTTCATCTGATTTTCATTGTGTCATTAGACTGAAAGTTGTTTGAGGCAGGGATCCACCACTCTACAGTACTCTGGACATTTGCAGCATGATGTAAATTATTTACATTTGTCTTGCTTCCATAATCTGGACCAATATCCTCACAGAGTCAGGTGAGAAGTGAAAAACCATTGGCAAATATTTGATCTGCAGACTTTCACAGTACATACAGGGTGTATTTGTGAACATTTTCCCAACTTTGTAAGCAAAGAAAATGGTGGAGGGGGGAGAGTCAGATAATTTATTTGCAAAATATGAGCATTGTTATTCAGTTGTTCTATGAATATCGATCCGCTCTGTTGAACTATCCATAGATCCTATTCTAGACAATTTTTCCTCACATGATTCTATGAGCTCAGAGGTTCTATAGTTTTAACTACCATCTGTGAATTTCCACTTGGCGACCACTCTAAATCATTTAATTAAACAGTGCTGCTCCCTGGATTAGTCCTTAAGACCCCTGACTTAACCTTTCTCCACTCTGAGGAACTGCTGATTGTTTCCTATTCCTTAACTATTTCATTCCAGGGTAAGTAGTTGCATTTGTTTTCCTTAATATTTTATGAGGGACCTTAGCAAAAGCTTTTTGAAAACCCAGGTAAATGTTCCCTTGTATCTGCTTTTAATTAACTTTTTGAAAAACACGTTAGAGAGGCATGATTTTTACTTCACAGAAACCATGCCTGTTTGACCCCTATCAAGTTATACTTACACAAGAGTTGTGGTAATCTATTTTTAATTAGACTCGCTACCACTTTCCCAGGTGCCGAGATGATGCTCACTGGCTTCTGCTTCCCAGGATCTTCCTTAAGTCCTTTTTATTAGGTTTGGAGGCAGCAGGGAAGAGAATACAGTAGCCAAGATTTTTAAAAATGGGAGCCTAAGGTTAGGCTAAATCCATATTTGGGCACACACAAAAAAGGCCATTTTTCAGAAATGCTCAGTGCCTAGCCACGCCCATTGATTTAAATCAGAGCACTTAATTAGGTATGTAAATATGGATTTAGAAGTGAGATTTTCCAAGCAGTCCGGGGGATTTAAACACACTAATTCTACTGTGTGTGAAACCCAAACACAAGTAAGTGTCTGTGTGTGGTGTGCATGGTAGGTATATAGACATACTTTTCTGGGCAGGGATTGTATCTTCCTTATGTTTACAAAGCACCTAGACCACGTTGGGTGGTGGTAATGGCGTTAAATTCTTTTAGAATTACTTGCACTTCTTTTAAACCAGCCTTGCAAAATCATCATGAAAACTCACTTGTGTAAGCACCATTTGATTTGTCCTCCCTCCCCATAATGATGATGAAAAGAATTATTTAGAATGTGATCCTACAGACCTGGGATGATGCGAGTACGAGTTTGCAAGTTTGGCACCCTTATATGCCCACCAAAATGGTGTGTCCAAGTTGAATGGGCTTTGATGGGCTGTTTTTTAAAAATAAGTAACTCCACCCCACTTTGAGAGAAACTCTTCCATGCTGTGTGCCCCTAACATCTCTCTCCTGCCCTTCTCATTAGAAACGGTCTATCACAGATTGCTTTTTTCAAATCCCTAATGTTTTAATACAACTACATTCACTGCTGAGAACTCTCGAAAACACAAAGCCATACAAGGCCCTTAGCTCTTTGGGTCTTGGTTTTGAAGGTTTCAGCTATAGCTGTCCTTTCACTTTTAGCCACTTTGATGGTTTTAGTGGGTGCCTCTGTTCTTTGCTCCTCAATCATTCTGAATGGCACACTAAATAAAGGAAGCTAGGCAAGAAAACAATTGCCATCACAAGCCTGTGTCATTAAAACAAGCTAGTGTCCTTTTCTATTGGTGCATATGGACACCTGTTGGGTAAGCCCCAATATGAACAATTCTGGCTGGAACAGAAGTCTCTAATGTTAAATACTTCTCAACAGGCTCTAATTTTTGGACAGCTTCCAGGAGAAAACCAAGAAATCTTCTGCATCTCCAACACTTACCTATATCTTTAATGTTTATTTTGAACATACAGGTTGGAGTCTAATGCATGTCAAAACCAATTTTCTGGAAAATTAGAGACAAAGATCCACTGGGATTTGTTTTGTTTTGTTATGCCCAGTTTTGTTTTGTTCTGTTCAAGAGGCCCCCTAAATTCCGACCCATTTATGTCGAAGTGCCTCTGAGATTCCAGGATTGCTATTACCCTGGGGTGCTGGAACAGCTGGGTGCTGAGAGCCATTGAACCAAATTGTAAACCCTATATATGATGGAAAACACTTCAAGCCAGGGGGTGCTGCCACACCCCCAGCACCCTGAGTTCAGCACCTATATTATTACCTTCAATTTAGATATTACAGTGCAGCTCCAAAATTGACTTTTTGGAAGCCAAAGTTTTCCTTGAGCTCCTCAATGTCTTAAAAGCAATTAGCTGGGATAGAAATTCAATACCATTTTCGATCCATAGCTTCCATCACCAGCTTGAGTGACCTCAGTGCCTCATGAGTTTGGTGAAGAGGTGGGGAATGATTGCCTTCCGTATGCTATTTATCTAATCAGGACTCTGTAAAAATCCTTGTGTGACTGTGAAGAAGGCTGTCAAGCAGCACAACTCATATGATGAGGAGTAAGACATCCTAGTTTTTCTGTTCACTGATGAAATGAAACTTTTGAATAAACAAGGTCGATGAGTTAATATCTCTTATTGGATCAATTTCTGTTGGTGAAAGAGACAAGCTTTTGAGCTACACAGAGCTCTTCTTCTGGTCTGGGAAATGTACTTGTCACAGCTAAATACAAGGTGGAACAGATAGTTTAGCATAAGGCGTTAACACATATTCTAAGGGACCATTCAAGGTGAAGTGGCCTGTTAACACCCTTGCAGTCATAGGGCATAAAGGTGGATTACTGGGTTACAGATTGTTGTAATAAGCCATAAATCCAATGTCGTTATAAGGGCCCTGCTTTTTAATGTCTTGCAAAGTTAAGAATTTAAGCTTCCAGGATCATCTTTTGAAAGTGTTGTGCAGGTTTCCTTTTGAAGATGAGGACTCTGAGGGCAGACATGCAGTGATTGTCTTGTGAAAAGTGTTTGCTCATGGGTGATGTGGTGGTGGTGTTTTATCCTTTTTCTGTGTGAGTTCATTAGAGAGCTTAGCGATTGTCTGGTTTCACCCATGTAGTTGTTACTGGGGCATTTAGAGCATTGGATGAGTTATACCACGTGTTGTGACAGGCGTGTGTAGGATCCAGGGATCTTGAAAGGGGTGTTGTGGGGGTATTGATAACGTTTTGAATAGACAAGTTAATGAGTTTATAATTTTCTTGGGGCATCCCTACAGGGACAGTTAAAGTAGCCTGGCTGACTTATTAGTTCTTTGGGATTCTTGTAAATTTAAAATTGATCTGAAGTGTCTGGATTTCTTTCTCTCCTCTTTCAGTTGCCTGAGTACCCCAAATAAGGGCCTGGCTACACTTGCAGATATAGAGCGCTTTGAGTTAAACCCGCCTTCGTAGAGCGCAGTAGGGAAAGCGCTGCAGTCTGTCCACACTGACAGCTGCAAGCGCACTGGCGTGGCCACATTTGCGGCACTTGCAGTGGCATTGGGAGCGGTGCATTATGGGCAGCCATCCCACAGATCACCTTTTCCCATTCTGGCACTGTGGCTTGTGGGAAGGGGGCGGAAAGTGTGGGGCATTCTGGGTCTTGTCTCAATGACCCGTGATGCATTGCTTCACGTCCCAGCAATCCCTCTGCTTCTGTCCACATTTGGCGCCATCTTTCAACGTTTTTTGTGCTGCATGCTCTGTCTTCCCTTTTCAGTCTGCGGGAATGGATCCCGAACTGCTAAGGAATATGCTGACAAGTCTCGCCAGCACATCACGTTTGGCAGTCGAGTTACTCCTTAACATTCAAACTGACAGTGAGGACTCCGATGATATCGACTCGTATAATGCATATGACACGAGAATGCTTATGGCATTCACGGACGTGCTCACCACTGTGGAACGCCACTTTTGGGCTCGGGAAACAAGCACTGAGTGGTGGGATCACATTGTCCTGCAAGTCTGGGATGATGAGCAGTGGCTGCAGAACTTTCGGATGAGAAAAGCCACTTTCATGGGACTGTGTGAGGAGCTCCCCCCACCCTGCAGAGCAAGGACATGAGATTGAGAGCTGCCCTGACGGTGGAGAAATGGGTGGCTATTGCAATCTGGAAGCTGGCACCTCCAGACAGCTACCGATCAGTCGCTAACCAGTTTGGAATGGGAAAGTCGATGGTTGGACTCGTGTTGATGCAAGTTTGCAGGGCCATTAATCGCATCCTGCTCAGAAGAACTGTGACTCCGGGTAATGTGCATGACATTGTGGCTGGCTTTGAACAAATGGGTTTCCCTAACTGCGGAGGGGCAATAGATGGGACTCATATTCCAATTCTGGCACCAACCCACCTAGCCTCAGAGTACGTTAATTGGAAGGGGTATTTCTCTATGGTTCTCCAGGTGCTTGTGAATCACCATGGGCATTTCATTGACATTAACGCAGGCTGGCCCGGAAAGGTGCATGACACACCCATCTTTCGGAACACTGGCCTGTTCAGGAAGCTGCAAGCTGGGACTTTTTTCCCAGACCAGAAGATCAAGGTAGGGGAAGTCAAAATGCCCATTGTGATCCTTGGAGACCCCACTTACCCTTTAATGCTGTGGCTCATGAAACCCTAAACAAGGAGCCTTGATAGCAGCAAGGAGCGGTTCAACAGCAGGCTGAGCCGGTGCAGAATGACTGTGGAGTGTGCTTTTGGCCTTTTAAAGGGCCGCTGGCGCTCTCTGTATGGGAAACTGGACTTGGCCGATGACAGCATCCCCATGGTTATATCCATGGGCTGTACTCTCCATAACATTTTTGAAGGGAAGGGTGAAAGATTCACTCAGGCATGGAACTCGGAGGTTCAACACCTGGAGGCTGAATTTGAACAGCCAGAGAGCAGGGCTATTAGAGGGGCCCAGCGTAGGGCTGCAAGGATTAGGGATGTCTTGAGGGAGCAATTTGAGGCTGAAAGCCACCAGTAATGTTTGGTGCCCTGCACAGCAGTGAAGTGCAGTGGTTCCAATGTTAGTAGGAATTGTGTTTGCTATGCTGACTTGCAGTGCCTGTTGCTTTCCTGGGCTAAGGTATCTTTTACTTTATGCAATAATAAAGAATGTTTTCAAAGCCAAAAAATCAACTTATTGAAAAGAAAATTCATTTATTGAAAAGAAATACAACTGCTTGGGAAACAGGGCAAGGTGTGGGGTGAAGAATGGTACAATCACAGATTTGGGTATTTCCTGTTATCATACTCAGCCTTCCTGTCTGGAGTGCTGTGCAATGAGTGCTGCACTTCAAGATGGTTGTACTGCATGGTCATGGGGATTGAGTGCAGTGGGTAAAGGTCGTAGTTTTCAAGGCTGGGTGGTGAAGCTACAGGAGTTGGAGGCAGCTGCTGGCAGTAAGAACCCGGATATTGGGGAAAGTGGGTTGGAGGTGACATGGGGGTACAAGGGAAAGAGTTTTGGGACAAGGGCTGCAGGGGGGGGGGCGGGTGCGATAGTGCTCAGTCTGCATGGCTATGAGCGCCTGGAGAGAGTCCGTTTGGCGCTCCATGATGCTTATCAGCCGCTCCGTGCTTTGCTGCCAGAGCACCGCGCTTTTGTGCTGGCGCTCCTCACTCTGCTGGCGGATTCTCCTTTCACTCTCCCTCCACTCCTGCACTTTTAGATTCTCATGTCGTCTTTGCTTCTACGTGGTCTTTTCCTGATTCTTTGCAGCCTCTCGGCCAGTGATAAGATGGACGGCTGAGATCTCAAGGTTGCATCTGTAAAGGCAAAATGCAACACTTAACAGAGGCAGCATTGTTCACACCAGACAGAGCAATGATTCCCCTGTACTTAAGGAGGGCAAGCACTGTCTACACAGTCTTCTGCCCTGGCCTATATGCAGCTTGCCTGTGTGCAGCAATGGTCCCCCCGCCCCTCACAGCATAGTGGCGTGGACATGTTAGCCTGACTGGGACAAGGACCCCAGTGGCTCTCCCAAGAAACCTGTGCAAGCAGATTGCCCAAGTTCTGGATGAGACCTTTGAAGAGATCACTGAGGCCGATTACCGTGATGTGAGAGAGCACAGCAATGCCATATTCTGCATCTAGGCATGCATGCAACTCTAACCCTCCTCGCCCCAAGAGCCGCACCGAATAACTTCCTTCCCAAAATAAAAGCTGCTTATTGGGAACCTCCTCTGGTGCTTGTCCTTCCCCAAGCACCGGCCGCCATGACGGTCTACCTTCCTCCTGGCTTGAAAACAGCTCCTAGCTGCATGCATCTAGGGATTCCGGGGGGTTTTCCTCTGCCTCAGCACCCTTGCTCCTGCTTTGCTCCTCCTCCTGCCTTGTTGAACTGGGCTCTGAAGTGTCCATGGTGGTACTCGGAGTGGAGGTGGGGTCACCCCCAAGTATTGCGTCCAGCTCTTTGTAGAAATGGCAGGTCGCTGGGGCAGCACCAGAGCGGTGGTTTGCTTCGTGGGCTTGGTGGTAGGCATTCCGCAGCTCTTTCACTTTAACCCTGCACTGCAGTGCGTCCTGGTCATGGCCCTTTTCCATCATGTCCCTTGATATCTGCCCAAAGGTATCGTAATTCCTATGGCTGGAGTGCAGCTGGGACTGGACAGCTTCCTCCCCCCAAACACTGATGAGGTCCAGCACCTCGCCATTGCTCCATACTGGGGATCGCCTGGTGCATGGAGGCATGGTCACCTTGAAAGTTTCACTGAGAGCACTCCACGCCTGGCTGAGCAAACAGGAAGGGGATTTTCAAAATTCCCAGAGAATTTAAAGGGCGGGTCTGGTGGTTGGTCACCTGAGGGCAGGGCAGTTAGAGTTCAACGTGATGAACAGAGTGGCTAGAACAGGCATTGTGGGATACTTCTGGAGGCTGATCAAAGCGCATTAACAGACCAGGGTGTCCACACTGGTGCTGTGGCACTCCAGCGGGGCGCATCAGACATTATTCCACTTGCTGAGGTGAAGTACCAGGAGTGCTCTAGCTGTGGAGTCAGAGTGCTCTGCGTGCCTTGCCAATGTGGACATGTCATGAGTTAGAGCACACTGGGCTGCTTTAGTGCGCTCTAACTTGTAAGTGTAGCCAAGCCCTAAGAATTTAGAGCCAATTTGTGCTACGTGGTGTATAAACAAATAACACAAATTAGTCGCTGCCTTCAAGAGCTCACATTCTACATATTCTAGGGAACATATAATAGATGAATAAACTGACAAATTGGGGTGAGCAGAAGGGATTGTCGGATAAGGAAATAGGATGACAAGGTAACAGTAGAGACAGGTAAGAATAGAGGCCCAGTTGTCTCTGTAGTGATTGCCAGCCTAAATAATGCCAAACAGTGGTGATTTGTAGATCTCCCAGCAAAGGCAGGTTTTAAGGAGAGATTTGGAACAGGGTAAGGTGATGATTTTGAGAATTCTTTCAAAGCATAAGGGGCAGAATAGAGAAAAGGTTATTGAAATTTGCCCTACAAACACTGTTCTAAAGGCTTTTGTGTGAGAATATCTAAGGTGTGGTGCCCAGCACCAAGAGCGGGACAGAGCGTAGATGTTTCCATCTTACGGCTTGTCTACACTACAAAATTGTCGACTTTACCTAATTCAACCTCAAGCCTCCATGTTAATTAAGTCGATTGTGCGTGGCCACACCATGCTCATTGTCTCAATGGAGTGCATCCTCATTAGCAGTGTCTGCATCGATGTACAAAGCAGTGCATCGTGGGTAGCTATTCCAAAGTGCAGCTTGCCGCAGTGTGTTTTGGGAAATTTGTGCAATGCCTCATGGGACCAAACGATTGTCGCAGGGGAGAATGGGAACATTGTGTCGGCATCCCATCATGCACTGTGCTCCCTCCCTCATATCAATGGCAAACAACCCAGTGGATTTCACACCTTAAAACTGCCATTCATACACCATAACCCCAGAAGCATGGAGCCTGCTTTGTTGTGCATGCTTGCTGTGAGCATCTCAAACACCTCGCGCCTTCTCCTGCAGTATTTCTAGAGTTCACCTAGGGTCCGCTGCGCGGAACATAGTGATGTCCTGCAAGCAGCCCTGCTGCAAGCCATTGAGAAAAACAATTCACAGTTGTTGCTGGCAGCAGGGCCGGCTCCAGAGCCCAGCGGGGCAAGCACCCGCCTGGGGCGGCCCTTTCCCGGGGGGGCGGCAGGCTAGGCCGGGGGACCTGCCGCAGTCATGCCTGCGGGAGGTCCACCGGAGCCCCGGGAGCAGCGGACCTGCCGCAGGCATGACTGCGGAGGGGACGCTCGGCCCGCGGCTCCAGTGGACCTCCCGCAGGCATGACTGCGGACGGTTCGCTGGTCCCGCGGCTCGGCTGGACCTCCCGCAGGCATGCCTGCGGCAGCTCAACCGGAGCCGCCGGACCAGCGAACCGCCCGCAGCTGCGGGAGGTCCAGCCGAGCCGCGCGACCAGCGGACCCTCCGCAGTCATGCCCGCGGGAGGTCCGCTGCTCCCGCGGCTTGGGGGCGCCTCCCGGGCATGACTGCTTGGGGCGGCCAAATTTGTAGAGCCGCCCCTGGCTGGCAGTCACAGAGCAGCTGCACTCTGAGCGCTGTTTCTGGTCCCATGAAACAAGCACTGACTGGTGGGACCACAACATTTTGCAGGTATGGGATGATGAGCAGTGGCTGCAGAACTTTTGAATGTGAAAGGCCACCTTCCAGGAACTTTGGAAAGAGCTTTCCCCTGTCCTGCAGTTCAGCAACACAAAAATGAGAGCTGCTCTGACAGTGGAGAAGCGAGTGGCGATCGCTATTTGGAAGTTTGCAATGCCAGACAGTTACGAGTCAGTGGGGAATCAATTTGGAGTAGGTAAATCAACCGAGGGAGCTGCTGTGCTTCAAATGTGCTTCAAATTAATCAACTTCTGCTACAAAGGGTAGTGAGTGTGGGAAATGTTCAGGACATAATGGAGGGTTTTGCTGCGATAAGGTTCCCTAATTGCGGTGGGGCAATAGATGGCACGCATATCCCCATCTTGGCACCAGACCACTTTGCCAAAGAGTACATAAACCAAAAGGGATACTTTTCAATGGTGTTGCAAGTGCTGGTGGATCACAGGGGATGTTTCACCAACATCAGCGTAGGATGGTTGGGAAAGGTCCATGATGCATGCATCTTTAGGAACTCAGGTCTGTTGTTAAAGCTGCAATCGAGGCCTTTCTTTCCAGACCTCAAAATGAACAAGTAATGATGTTAAGATGCCTATAGTTATCCTGAGGGACCCAGCCTACCCCTTACTCCCATGGCTCATGAAGCCATACACCGCCCATCTGGACAGCAGTAAAGCATGGTTCAACTATAGGCGCAGCAAGTGGAGAATGGTGGTTGAATGTGCCTTTGGTCATTTAAAAGGGCGCTGGAGAAGTTTACTAACAAGGGTGGACCTTAGTGAAGAGAAAATCCCCATGATTACAGCTGTCTGTTGTGTGCTCCATAATATCTGTGGGGCGGGGGGAAGGAGAATTTTTTTTTGCAGGGGTGGACAGTTGAGACAGATCACATAGCAGCCATTTTTGAGCAGTAATAAGCGCACATCAAGGGGCGCTGTGTATCTGCGAGGCTTTGAAAAGCCATTTCAGCAATGAGTCTCAGTAATGTGAGCTGCTTGTCTGCATTGTGCTCTCCCAAACCTTCACCTGGTTTGTATCGCTGTCCCTGTAAAGCCAACCCCCTGCCCAAGCCGACGACTACTTCTCAATAAAGAACATTTATTTCTCGAATCCATTTACGTTATTTAACAAACATAAGTAAAGAGGGAGAATGGGGAAAAAAAGGTAACCTTGGGGGAAAGGGGTTGTAAAGTTGGAATTAAAGAAACATTTTCAGCTGTGTAACATAACACCACATTCTACACTGTCAAAGGTCTGTGAATGGGCGCCTTCTGTTCCTTGTACCCACCCTTGAGTTAAGGGAAAGGGATAATGGACTTTTCGCCCATGCCTCATGGAACGCTTGGAGGAGGGTGATTCTGTGCCAGGCAATGCTGGCTGGCTGTCCACCAGGGTCTGCAGAGGGACTCTACCCTCCTGCTTCTGTTCCTGCAGTTCAACCAGACGCCTCAACATGTCTGCTTTGTCTCTCAACCTGAAATATCTCATCCTGTGCTGCATGCTCTCGCTCATTGGAAGCTTTCCCGCTCTCCATGTCTAACTTCTCAGACGTGAAATCCTCCAAGCCTCAGCTCTGTGTCAGCTATCCGGGAGTCGTTCATTGTCTCAGTGAACATGTCCTCCCGCGTTCTTTCTCTTTCTTCTAATCAGCAAAAGTCTGATTTCAGGCGTTGACATGCCAAAGGGGACATTTTCAGCTGTCAGTCATGGAAAAAAATAAAGGAGCCATTCTCCATGATTAAAATGTTTCCATAGCAAGGCCATGTTCATAAAAAATTGCAGAATCTCTCTTGGGGCCCCAGTCCCCTATCAGTCACTTAAACTACTTGCTAACCCATGCTGAGCACAGTAAAGGCACATTAGTGGCCACATAGTTTGGCAACCTGGAATGTGGGCGGGATGGGGTGGGTCTACATGCTCTTTTTTTCTTGTAAGAGCACTTTTAATGAGAACTCCCCCCCCCTTTCTCCTAGGTGACCTATTTGATATCAGTCTCCTGAAGGTAACAGAGGCGGAAAGGAAGGAGATGCTGCAAGCGTCTGGGTATAGACCCGGTTCTTATGTTGCTATGCTGTGTACCACAATGATGACATCAGAATTAATTCAGGAATTGTGTGGGAAAGGTTCTACCATGGTGGAATAAGACTGCCCTGCCCAGAAACCTTCTGCAAATGATTGCAGAGTACCTCCATGAAAGTTTCCTAGAGATATCCATGGAGGATTCCCAGGCTATCCCAGTCCACATAGTCTTTTCTGAGAGCCACCCTCTGCGTAGCTGGAGCGGCCTCTTGTAAGCAGAGAACCACAGCACCTCGCTTTTTCTTCACAATAAACATGCAATATCACCGAATGTCTGTGCCCGCTAAAGTTTAACTAGACTTCGATTGTAACTGTATACTCACCAGAGGTGCCTTCCCCGACATCACGGTTGGCCACTGTGCTGTCCTGCGACCCACAGGACTCCAGGGTTAAAACTATTTCCTGGCTCTCGGGGAGAGTGGATCCATCGCTCGCCTGTCTCCCATTCTCTTCCTTGTCCACCGTACCATCCTCTTTGCTGTCATTAGACTCTCACACCTGTGAGGTGTCCACATTGCTTGTGGGGGTACTGGGAGGATTACCCCCAAGAATTGCGTGCAGCTCATTGTAGAACCAGCATGCTTGGGGTTCAGCATCAGAATGACTGTTTGCCAAGCGTACCAGAAGGAAAGGGAGGTAAAGTTCTTTTATTTTCACACAACATTGCTGTGTCCCGCATGTAGCCCTTCTCCCCCATTCCATGAGTGATCTTTGCATAGATGTCAGTGTTTCTTCTGCTGGATTGGAGCTCTGCCTGCACAGACTCTTCTCTCCACACAGTGGTGAGATCCACCACCTCCTGTGCAGACCAGGCTGGAGTGCATTTGGGGCGTGTAGTCTCCATGATCAGCTGTGCTCAAGCTGGCATGCTCCCAATGCTGGTCAAACAGGAAATGGGAAATCAAAAATTCCTGGGCCTTTAACAGGGGAGGGGCTGTTTCCTTTGTATCTGGTGGCAGTCCAGCAGAGTTGAGAATGATCTCCAAAGTGGTCACAGATGACCATTGTGGGACACGGCCGGGAGGCCAATTAAGTCAAATTACACAACACTGCAGCTGCACTACCTTGCAGTCGACCCATCAAAATTGAATTAAGGGCTACGCCTCTCCCAGAGGTGGATTACAGAAGTCAATATTTGAGGTGACTTAGGTCAGCATAAAGGACCCGGTAGTGTAGAACATACATTAACAGGTTGACTTAAGGCAGCTTCCTTCGACCTAACTTTTTATTGTAGGCCAGGCCTTAGATGGAGCTATATTAGGGCATTGTGATATGTCTGGGCACCACTGAGAGTCCGTTCTGGGAGGAAGGCATTCAATGTATTCTAATACTGGGAAACAGAAATTCTTCTTCTCTATAGGCAGGTGTAGTTTCTCTGTAGACATGAACTCTCTTCACTTCCCCTCCACTAAAAAATTTTAAACATGAGGCATCACATTTCCACGTAGGCACTCATGGAAACTTTATCCAAGCTCTAACTTCAAAAATAAGGAATATGGCTAGAGAGAGGAAAGGGGGTATGTACATAAAGGAAGTGGGGATAAAAATTACACTTAAATATTTTACAAAGGGTCAATGATAAATCTGCCTGTTTGAGGTATCTGGAGAACTGAACAATCTCCTGCTTCACACAGTATCTTTTGACCGTATCAGTCATTTCAAAACCACTATCGTGTGAATGCATTTTAAGACCTGTCTACCTATTTAAAGTCCCAAGAGGCAAAAGGAAACAGTCTACACTTCCAGCTAACCAAGGGTAGGCAAGTGTGTGTGTGTGGGGGGGGAGGGGAGGTGTCTCTGACCAGTGGGCTTAGATTGCCTCATTTAACAGTTAACTCATTCCCCATTTGTGGGGTTTTTTTCCTACCTCCTCTGTTCCGTTATAAGCTAAATTGTTTGCTCTTTGGGGCATGGACTGTCTTTCCAATAGGTGTTTGTACAGTGCCTGCTACAATAAGGTCTTAGGTGCTACCATAATACAAATAATATCCATCTGCTGAAAATAGAAGGATTTGTGATTGTCCATATTTTGTTCTTTCTAGATAACAGCTCAAACGTTTAGATGAAGACAGGTAAAACAATGCCTGTATACCAATGCAAGGAGTATGGGGAACAAGAAGGATGAACTGGAAGTCATGGTACATGAAAAAAATCAGGACTTAATTAGCATTACAGAGCCTTGGTGGGACAACTCCCATGATTGGAGTACCAGCATTGAGGGATATAGCTTGTTCCGGAAGGATAGGTATGGGGAAAAAAGTAGGATGTGTTGTGCTGTATGTCAAAAACGTATACACTTACTCAGAAGTTCCAAGAGGAAGTGAGCAGCAGACCTACTGAGAGTCTCTGGGTGAGGATAATAAGGGCACAGAATAGTAGCAATGTTAGGGTGGGGGTCTATTATAGATAACCAAACAAGAAGAGGAAGTGGGTGAGGCATTCTACAAACAGGTAACAATATTAGCTAACACAGTTGAGCTAGTATTAATGGGGGATTTTAACTTCCCTGATATCTGTTGGAAGACTATTACAGACTGCCTAGGGAGGTCATAGAAGCTCCTTTGCTGGAGGTTTAAAAAAGGAGGGTGGATAGCCATCTGTCTTTGTTGAGTCTAAACCATCAAATTCTGCATCTTGGCTGGGGGTTAGACTGGATGATCCTTGCAGTTCCTTCTAACTCTATGGTTCTATGATCTAGGGACTAAGGGCTTGGCTTGGATACCAGCAGCAGAATCTCATCAGCATAAAGTGGAGATGTATGTTTCTGCTTTCCCCTTTCAATTCTGTGGACACTGTAATGGCCTCATCTTACTTCAGCAAATGGTTTCACAGCTATATAAAGTAAAAACACACACACACCACACTACACCCCCATGTTAAAAGAGAATTATTAAGGGTGCAAAGTCAAGCACTCACAAGTTAGGAAATGTCAAGCTTAAGGTTACCTAACTTGTGAGTCCTTGACTTTGCAACATTGATAATGTTGAGTTTTTTGGTGTGTAGAAAAAGAAAAGTGAAGACAGAAATTCCCTTATGTAGCATTGTATTGACACCCATGTGGGTCATCAGCAGGGCTGGAACCTTTAGCTCCACTGCACAGACTCTTTCACTTGAGCCAATGGAGTAACTCACAGCAGTAGTAGGTTGTCATCCTCTATGTGGACCAGCACTAGAGGCAGATGAGACAGACTCTAGCAGTGGGCTGCACAGATATTTTCTGAAAGCAGAGGGGGAATGATGAGACTCTGGAATCGTGGATTCCATTCCAGGCTTTGGAGGGGCATGTGACCCAGTGGGAACAGACTTTTCTGCTGATTTTTCCTAAGCCTTTTCTCCCTTCTTCCCCATCACCTCCAACCTATCACTGTCCTAGTTCTGCCTCTTCCTCAGCCCTGACTCATCAACCAGTCCCATGCTCCTTGTCTGCCTGGTCCCAGACTGCTGCTGTTCTCTTCCAAGTCCCAATCTCTTTATTTAGCCAATCCTAGTCTCCCCCTCTTTGCTCTTTATCTGAGTCCCAATCTCCCACCCCATACCCAGTTTCTCCTCCTCCCTGCACAAGTTTCATCTCCTTGTCTAAGTGCCCAGCCAATCCCAGTGCCCTACTCACAATTCCTCATCTGATCTCTCTCTCATTGTCCCCCTTACTGGCTCCCCGTTCTTGGCTCCCTCTCTGAGCTCCTCGTCCTATCTCAATCCTACCCTAATCCCATCTCTGGCTCCTTGTTCCAGTCTCTCTGCCTAGCCAGTCCTACTTCTCCCCCTGCACCCCAGCTCCTTCTCAGTTCTTTGTCTTCCACCTCTACCTCACTGATTCCTAGCCTAAGGGCTTGTCTACACAGCGTGGCAATGGGCGCTAGAGGGGTATGATTTCTAAAGCACACCAATGTGTTGCACACTAATTGGCTCATGTTGACCCTGCTAGCACATGCTACAAATTCCCCAGTGTGCATTGGTGTAGTGCAGTCTCCTTGTCCACCAGTTCCAGTCTGCAGTGCAAAGCTCCTCATCCAATCTGTTTCCTCCCCAGCCAAATAGCTTCCAGTCCCATTTTCTCTCCCCCGCCCCTAGTCTCACTCCTCCCAGACTCCTTGTCCCAATCTACTCTTTTCTCTCTCTCCATCCAGCTTGTCCTCCCTGTATTCAACTCACAAGGCTTCCTCCTCCACACACTGCCTGGATGCAAGGGGTCACCGAGAGCACAGGAAAGGACATGCTCCCTGTTCCAGGGGCCAGCCTCACCCCAGCCTGTAGCTATAATTCCAGAGAAAATCTTTGAGCCCCTCTAGCTCTGGTCTGGAAGGAGCATGCTCAGTCACTCAGTGGTGATAGTGCAGGTAGAATCTGTGAGCAGATGGCGTATGCCCAATCACTTTGTGAATGGCATATGCACAGTCCAGTCACTCTTAGGAGCTCTGAGGGGATGGTGTGTGCATGTGGAGTCTGGTCAGCATTAGGAAATCACAGAGGCTTGAGCATGGCAAGGGAGGGCAAAATCTGGAGATTTAGCTGCTAAACACTGAAGATGTCTCTACTGAGCATGTCTGAACTGGCTTATAACTTGGCCAAAAGCCTTATAACAGCCAAATTTGGGCAGACTTTCATGGGAACAGCAAAAAATACATCTCTGCTACAAATCCCCTGCCAGATTTCAAGTGCTTGCTCCAAAGCACGGGGCTGCAAGAGCTGTTCAAAGAAAAGGTTGCCAGATTTTTTTTAACATGGGCAAAATAACATATTTCCCCCTAACATCATTCTCTGAAATGGCTGAACTGTATTAGCTGAAAATTTCCAAATTCAGCCTTAAGTAGGCACTTGGGATGGAAAATTTCAGCCCAAGCTGTTAAAGCTTGGCAAAGTTATAAGAAACTAAAAATGTGGTGCTACAATGGGAAGTTGTTTGGCAATCTGAATAATAAGCAGTGTTCCCAGCCTTGTCTATAATGGCGCAGGCCTGTTCCCCTTCCCACCCCCAGTTCAATAGAAATATTTGGAGATGTGACCATTTGTTGTCATCAAGGCTGTAACTCCCTTACAGAAAGTAAATTAGTCTGTGATTTTCAAAGACACATAAGGAGTGACACACCCAACTTCCACAGAACATAAATGGAATTTGGGCTCCTTCCTATGAAAATCGCAGCCTTAATCGAAGAACCAGTTTGCAGTCAGGTTCTCTCGCTACATTTTCTTCCAACATACAGCAGGGAATAAATATAAAACATTTTATGTCATGGTGAATTTTGGCTTGTACTTACCTTTGTATTGTATATTGTACTTACCTTTGTATTGTTTTCTTATTTAATTATGTTTATTTGTGCTCCCCCACCCTGCTTCAAACTATAAAAACATTTAATCAAAAAGACAGCAACACAGCCCTTCATCTACTAATATATTAATATTTAGTCCAAATAGTGAATATCGTTTTGACACAATGACATGTTCAGAAAATTGAGCAATTAATTAGAGACAAACTTTTATTGTGCATTGTTATGCAACAGAACAAATGAAACTAGAGGTACATAATAATAAAAACCAATATTCAAATTAGGGATAACACCTGAAATAGCAAACTCTAGTAACAAATGTTTTTTATAATTAAAAAATATTGACTTTAAAAAATTGTCTAACATTTTTAAAAGAAATGTGTGTTGCCACATAGAAAACAATTCACACATCCTATAGAAATTGTCACAAAAACTTACTAGTCTATATTACACTATGCACTTTGTTATACGGTATCCGGTATTAGGCTACCCCTAGCTTGTATTTACTCTACACAGTACAATCATCAATAGAAAGTATTCATAGAATTAACTACACCTTAACAATAAAAATATTAGGATTAATGGGTTTTTAATCACAGTTTCTCCACAATTATTTGTCATAGAAAATAGAGCAAAGGCAGATTGGCACTAATGGGTATGCAGTACTGCTACACAGTTTCAGAGAGGGTAGATACATGAAGGACAGCGACAGTAAAGAATATATAAAACAAGGATCTATCTTCCAGAACAATTTTAAGACTATTTTCTGAGTGAGGTGACATAACTTCCTTCTGTTCCAAATTTTCCATGTACGTATAGCACTGTAAATTAATACAATACTTTTCAAAACACAGGGGTTTAACATGAATATATATTTGTGCAATGGCTTATATGCTGTTACTTCTGGTCCCTAGTATTCCCTAGAATTTATTCCTAGTTTCTTGCAGCTGTGTTCTCAGTAATACACGTGGATTTACAATGCAATGAGAATATATGTCTTGGACTAGTTAGAATAAGTAGCTGTGAAAGGTTATAAATGAAGTGAGTTTGGCTATGGGGACCATAGTTCATCATAAACCCAGGACAGATTTTTGTAATCTAAAACTTTAAAAAATAAAACAAACACATCTAAATTCTGTCCTCTGCACATCTGTGACTCCCATTTGCTTCAGTGGTAGGTGCACACATGCAGCTGAGGGCAGAATTTTGGGATATATAGGTCTGATCCTGAAAACTCATTTACATAGATAAATAGTCTTTACATACATAAATCAGGCCACAAGTTTGGTTATTTTGCACAATAGGAGAGGGCAGTACTGTGAAGTTATACCAGCATTTTAGGGCAGAAGACTGACTACCCGTTACACTAAAAATAAAGCTAGGCTTACTGGCTGCTTTAACAAAATCCCTACATTATTATTTGAGAGAAGCCGGCTAATGAAGTGATATTTTTCTCTGTTGTTCAAAGTGAAATATTTTCATTTTTAATTTCATACAATTAAACATTTGAAAGAAGCCATCACAATGTTTACAAAAATACATCATGATACATAATGTCAACAAATTTACAGTATAATGCTGACTCAGGCTGTAAATAGTCATTTACAGTATAATGCTGACATGTTTTACCAAGTAGTTCTGGCAAATGACACCACATTAAAGACATACCTGCAAGACTTGCACTGTCTGACCAACGTACTATCTTCTACTAATTTTTTTTAAAGTACAAGTTCAATAGTGAAAAGCTACAATGGAATATTTGTACTGTGGAAGGACATACATGCTGAGCTTCTTCCCAAGGGGACCTCTTGTGCCATTGATCTATAAGCAGAACCTTCTCTTGACTAGAGTAGGGGAGTCTGCTTAAAAACTAATGGCAGAGTCATGCCCAATGTGATTAAATTACTACTTAGTTTTTAGAAATTAAATTTGTTATTCTAAGTCAAATGAAGATTTTAAAAACCCTTTAAAAACATTAGAAAAAATAAAATTAAGAGGTATTGGATGTTGATGGGCCTAAAGCCTATATTGTATTAGACTGTATCTACAAAGGTATGTACAGAAGACTGTTTCCTGAAACACCATCCAGGTATAGCCCATTAGTAGCTGCAAGGACAGCATGATCTTGCTCTATAGATGCACTATGCTGCTGATGTGCTTCTTCTCACTGACCGACAGGAGGGGCACAACATACAACAGAAACCATTCACAATGGCAGACAAAGAGGAGACAGATAAGATGTGGAAATTATCGCATGGGGAATTAGTATTTGAGAGGGTGCCTCAGTACTTCACCCTTGGTCCAGCAGGAGTTATATAGGAGCACCTTGGTTCAGAGGGACCCCTGGTGGTTGTTATGGAGAGTGTTGTGTCTAGCTTTCCCCATCCAGTAGTCACCCGTATGGTGGGGAGAAGTGGAGAGATTAGTTGGTAGATCCTCTGTAGGCCCACATCCCTTGGTGAGGGATGGGGTGGAAAATACTTAGGAAAACAGGCAAAGATGAGGTAGAGATAAAGGCGATCAAAGATGGAGAAGATTCACCTTCCTAGAAAGAGTTCAATATGTCTGTCAAACAGGAAGTGCTGTCTCAGGAAAAAGCTGATTCAAGAATCCAAGAGTGATGGGGAAGGCCTGACTCATCTAAAGCAAGAGGACTGAAAAAATGCTGAAAATGAGAGGGGAGGGTGTTGTTTCTTTGGCGTTAAATGTTTCTAGAGTGCATCAGTTTTTCAAAACTTTTCTACAGTGACAATGTACCCTAATCCTGATATTGAAAATCTCCAGTAAATCGAGTTTTTTTTTTTTACCTTGGTATCTGCTTCCAATATTGTATTCCATTGTGAATCAGCTTCATTTCTAGCACAAATATCTGTTTACAACTCTCAATCAGTCCTGGAGCCCATGCTTAAGTACCCAATAGCCAAAAGGATAAATTGGACTTTTATTATAGAATCCCTCCCTCCATGCACCATTGAGTATCTGAGTATTAAGACCAGCTCATTCCTTGAAACAGATCAGGCAATGAGCACGAAACACAAACAATAGCACAAACAAATGTAAATGTAAACCTTTAAAGCCATAAAATACTGCTGCAAAATAAACTGTCTCCTGAAATGGAAATTCATGGTATAGCAATCTCATTTTTAGGAAAACTGCAGTGATTAGCTCAATACTTTAGATAAACATAGCACACCTCTACCCCGAGATAACACTGTCCTCGAGAGCCAAAAAATCTTACCATGTTATAGGTGAAACTGCATTATATCAACTTGCTTTGATCTGCTGGAGAGCGCAGGCTCCCCTCACCCCCTCCCGAGCGCTGCTTTACCGCGTTATATTAGAATTCATGTTATATCGGGGTAGAGGTGTATCTATCAATTATACAGAGAAATTTTTAATGGTTTAGAAATACCTGTTACTGTTTTGATACCTCTTAACTGAAGGATTCTGTTGCCAAGGAGCACTGCCATTTTAGCAGGGAAGTTTAATTTCCTGGTATTGCTGGACAAAGGAAGTATTGTTCAGGACTTGAGTACATAACATGAGATGGAATATTCCACATTTTAAGGTCAATTTTACAATTTTTCTACACTACTTTCTAGTAAAAAATAGAAGACTACTTCCTTTGTCACAAGCCTCTCGGTTTGATTCTAAACCCCATACTCAGGCAAAACGAATAGTAGTCAGGAATTTTGGTAGGGTTCAGTTCTGCCCAGGAACTCAGAACTGGGCCCAGTATCAGCCAGCAGACAAGACAGTGAATTTTTGTTTCTTTAATCATTTGATACCTTTTTTAAAAATTAACTTTTCTTTAGAACTAGATGAATTAAATTGCAGTTTTCCTTTGAAGATTCTGTGAAAGGCTTGCAATTTATAGGTACCAAGGAATCCCATAGGCAGGCCTTGAAATGAATCACTCTCTGTTACCTGGAGCCCTAGGACAGGATGGAAAAGCTGGAATGTTTGCAGTATGAGTTCAAACATGCTTTGGATTCTTAAATGACTTCAAGGAAAGTATTTCTAGTAAAGTATCTTCTAATTAACTGGTTGCTATTGTAGTATGGATTTCCTCCATTGACATCAATCTCCAGAGCCATCTTGGATACCCCTATTGAAGAGTTCTTCTTGTGAACCTTGATGGTCTATCCCTTCATAATACGAGTTACCATTATGAAGGAAAGTCCCCACTGCACGTCCTTGACGAGCATGTCCTACTGCATCACTGAAAACCTTGTTTATCTGTTCTTCAGATGGCATCCACCAATCAGGGTTGGAAGTACAATGCATCCTAATGAACTCTGTGGAAAACAGACAGTGATAAGAAACAGCTTATCTTTGTAGCATACATTGTTATTGCCCAACTAGCAAGCGCTTATAGCAAGTAATAAATAGAGCGTTATTGTGACTACTTAAAACCTTATGGGAAATGCCATGATAATGCCAATTGAACCTATTTTATTTCTAGGCACACTTATTTCACCATATGCAATAGTGTGTGTGTGTGTGTGTGTAGTTACAGAGAAATTTCTCCTTGCTGAAATAAAACAATCAATTTCAGAGATTTTTATGATATTGAACGTGCAATGCATGTATAGATTGGTATGAAATAGGAAATGCATTTTAATTGAAACCTGTAATCCTTACACACTTTGATTTTATTGTGCTTGTATTCATGGGTCTTTATGGTCTTCCTCTGCTGTCTAGTTTAATATCTGCAGATTTCAGCAATTTATAACCATGTTTCAAATAGTATTTCAGATTGGCACCTTTTTTCCTTTTTGGGCTGTCTTCACTTTAAGTTCTAAACTTATGTTGTGTGTTTCTGGATATGATGTCGGTGTTCTAGAGACTATATTGGCCATTGAAATAGCTAAATGAGACAGCAGGGACTAACTTGCCCTTTCACAGCCTAGCACTGGGTTTATCCCTGCATGAGAAACCAAGTAAGCTCAAGTTGTGCCATGTTTAAGCTGGCTATTTAAATGGGTAATGCTTATGTCAAATGGCTATGTTTGTGTCACATTCTTATTGTCAAAACTACTATTCTTCCACTTTTTTGTATATGTGAAGTATTTGATCATTAGAATTACAGAAGTAGTTTTGACAGGTTTTCAACTCTTAATGCTAGTCAGACCTCAAAACCAGAGGCACGCAGACTTTAAAATGACAACATATAATTTTAAAAGTGGCAGCACTTCTCTTTATTTATTGGCTGCACTACATCTTAGTCAGCAGTAGACTTTTATTTATTCTCCACAATTATTTTTTCCCCTATGCAGCAGGGTATTTCTCATTTTACTTTCTAACAGTGACAAGCTATTGATACAACAGGTGGTATAAGTTAAGTTCATTACTGTCACAACATCCTGAGACCAGGGAATGCTGTTATCCTGAGTTGCAAGCTGATATTTTGGAAAATTGGGACGTATGATTTTTGTATAGCTACTCCAGCAATGTGCCTTCAGAAGTGGAATCTATTTATGTTTTAAATTCCTCTTCCTGTAAATCTGTGCAAGCAATACTGTCCCTGCGGTCTAGTTATGCTTGCATGAGGTTTCATAAACTGGGATGTTGCTCAAGATAATGGTTACTTGTGTAGAAACAGTGCTACAGTTTAGGCCTGCTGGGCTTTTTTAAAACTTAAAGATGGTTCCAGAGATCTTTCAATAGAAGAAATAAATCTTTAAAACGTTTATAGATGTTAATGTAAGCTTTCAGTAGTTGCCACTTTCAATAGGGACAACCTTTTTAAGGAAAAATGTTATTTTCCCCCCACTCTTGCTCTCCAAAATGTTCATCTAATCTATTTCACTAGGGCTAGAAGCAGATCTGTCCATTTGCTTCCTCCAAAACCCTTATTAATCTCTTTCAAGAAGCAGCATCTACATAGTCTCTTCTGTAGAAGTCCAATCTAGGGTGTGCCGTGTAATTTCAGAAGGCTACACTCCCCAATGATACAGAGTTATGGGCTCAGACTGACTGAAAATATATCTTTTTTCTTTTGGTGAGTGGAGAACAATGACAAACAAGTAATAGTTATAGAATACTACCACTTTTGTTTAGGAATAATCATTTCTTTACCCCCCACCAAAAGGAAACCCTTTAATTCCTCAAGCACTCTTCCTAGCTCTCACAAGTCCACCCTTATGTTGTCAGTAAGGCAGGTTAGAAATGGCTCTCTGAAATCAGTCTCTCTGGCTGCAGACAGATAAGTAATTCTCACTTCTTGCCATGAACCCTGGGGCCAGTCCAACATTATGCAATGCCATGGATCACATGGATCACTCATACTACCTTGCTTTTAAATGGGTAGGGCTAGAGAGGCTCATTTGGATCCCTGGCACTGCAGAATGTTGCACTGCCCGTACACTGCCTGGCCAACCCAAGGTATACTAATTTATAAATCTCTACCGAGCAGTTTAACAGGCACAATGGACCCCAGACATTTTGACCTCCTGTGCAAGATTTTTAATTATTTATGGAAATGCCATTTTTTCCACAGAGCACTACAGGGTACACACATCGATAGTACATGTCTAGTGGCTCAAAAATGATAAAAGTTCCGGAGGGTGAAGTCTTGCCCATTGGCTGCCTTGGGATTGGAGGGAGTGCAGTGACAGAAGGGGTGGCCGATAGGTGTATGTGAGATGCCTGTTCAAGCAAACAGGTATAACTGAAGGTGGCACCACCAATGCCCCATTGTCTCTCTGTCCCTGCTCAAAATCTGTCTTGACAACTGAGGAAGGCTATAGTGGTGGTAGGGTTGGTATTACATTTCTGCTCCTGTATAAATTACCGATTGAAATTTAAGAAATCTTAGTAAAGCCTGATGCACTTCTGTTCAACTTTTAAGTCCTTAGCTTCCAGGGAACTTGACACCCTGAATCCAGCTCCAGGCCTCTCTACAGCATGCTGCATACACTGAAATGCATTTGCCCCACTTCTTTTAAGCTCTGATAATTCATTTTATGTTGCTTTAACATCTGGTGAATCTTTTGTGTAGCAGAAAACACCATGCCTCGGTCTGAGCTTATGTAAAAATAATGCTTTAAATGTATTACGTGATTACGTAGTATATCACAATTAAAAGTCTGCTCTGCCAGGCCTTGTTAGCTACTTCTAATCTAACTGGATAGAAGTTCAGTCTCAAATGCAACCATTCTGCTGCTGGTGTTTTCCCTGTATTTTCCTTTTCATTGCTTACTAATAACATAGATTTTATGTTGTCAATTGCTTCTGAATGACTTTTTGCACATGTAGTGCTACGAAAGTTAGGTTAATTTAAAAGAATGAAATAGATATTATATTTATGAAGTGGACATTAAGACTAATGCCAAGGGCTTTTTTTAAACCAAGCTAGTTAAAATGTTTTATGTGGACCATTATAAATGCTGACACCAAGCCTTAATAAAATATCAAAAAAACAAAATAGGAATTGCCATAGCAGATCAGAGCAGTGGTTTAACTTGTTAGCAAGAAACCCCATAGTGAACAATGATGAAATAACCTGCCTCTGAGTTAATGTTGGCTTACATCTTCAAGAATGAGGTTTATATTCCTTATAAAATGTATACATATATATTGTATAAAAATTCTATCTAATTTACATGTGGATGATCTCTTTATCCATATAAAATGTCCAGTCCTGCTACTAAGCTCTTGGCTTAAATGCTATACTGAGGCATTGAGTTTCATGGTTAATTATGTATTGTGAACGTCCCTCTGCTCTTCTATTATAAGAGGATAAATAGGATTATTTGATTTACCTTCTCTACACCTTATCATGTAGCCTTTTATTTGACCCCTCTCTAAATTAAACAACCCCAGTCTCTTCAATTTCCCCTCTCCTGGAAGTTTTTCCATGTCTCTAACCACTTTTGTCATCTGTCTCGAAAACACTCTCTATTTCTGCTGCAGTAAGCTGAAAGCTTATATTGAGCCAGAGCCAATGTGGTGAAATGAGATCACATATGGTGGACACTGAGCGAAAAGATGCAGTACCTCTGAGACATGTTACTTTTACTGGATCCAGAGGACGTCTTTCAGGACCTGTCTCTCCTGACTGCACTGACCTTTTCCTTTTTCCAAGGCCGCATGAGTACTTAAGCTCATCAGTTGTGAAAACAAATCTGATGAGATATCGAAGTAGCCGCCTTCCATCTTTCTTTGAAGAATTTACAGCCTCATCCCACTGTTTACTAGTGATGTAGACAGGATAGTTGTTCAGCAACTGCTTGCTTCCCTGGAAAAGTTAAATATTTCTATTATTTATTTACAAGGCAAATAAATAAAGACTATGTCAGTTGCAAAGAAAAATGTTTTTAACTAGCTCAGATGCTGACAATGAGATACCTACAGAAGTGAACAATTGCTCATACTGAGAATGGAGACTTTTAAAATTACATTTGCATTTTCTATAACAAAACCCAGTGAGGTATGATAAATGCTTTTTGAGAGAGTGCTATTTATATCTTGAACTTTAAAAGGTAAGCTAAAAAGTGTGAAGATCCACCAATTGGGGATATATTTAAATATAACCTTTCCTTCTTAATCTATTAAAATGTGCAAAAAAGTCTTTGAAGAGTGTGATCAAACAGGTCTCTTTATGGCAGTCGACAGTTCACTACATCAGAAGTGACTTTTTACAGTCTATTTTTATAATAAATGTATTACTTTTTGTTGAACACACCTAAAACCTGACAGCAGTTGTGTTACTGTGAAAAATATAAAGAAAATAAATAAACCTGAACTGTAAAAAACCTAAAAGCTTCATTACTATTAATGAATGCCACATTAACTCAAATTATAGCTTTACACAAATGCCACTATGTCAAAAGGAAAAAAATCTTACTTTTAGCCTTCATAATTTATGTGTGCTTTAAAATTCCAATTCTAAATAGATGCAGAGGGACTAATTATGGGAATTTCTGTAATCCATACAATATTTATAAGCCAACTTTGGTCAATTGCACCTAAACAAATTTACTTTAGTTCTTGTTGCCTCTAAAATTCTACAGAATAGGACAAATTAATTAACCCAAATCTCAGTTTTAATGTACTTGTTCAAAAGTAATTAAGGTATTTAAAGAACAATTTCCTAGAGACTCATTCACTTTTACCGCTACATACATTTATTGCAACTTATAAATCTAGCACTGTTTCACCAAATTAGGCCTGCTTCATAAAAGCATTGTTACAGTAAACACTTTCAATGGGAGTTCATTAAGAAAATGTGTTCACTGAAATACTACTCTCTTTTGAATTAGTGGAATCTGGGGCACTCTACTGCAGGTGTCACTTGTGGCCCCCTCTCCTAATGCAACACTATTTGTTTACAAACAGCTAGTGCACAATGTGAAGTTAAGAAAAAATAGTATAAAATTCCCTCCCCTCTTCCCAGCATTACCCACATATTTATAAGGCCTACTGGGAGATGGCTTGGTGGGTTGTGCCTCAGATACCCATTACTTTTTATTTTTTAAAGTTTGGTAAATCTGTGAAAACTCAGCAAAAGCTCAGAATGGTCCTGGTGTATGGCTCATCTGCACAAATCATAGCTCGGGGTGAGTGTGTAAAGGTAGTTGAAAACTAACCTTGCATTTTATTAATCCTATTGCTACATGTGATGGGGTGGACTGGGCCCAGACGCCCCCTGCTGGAGGCCTTAGGGTACTACCACACCCCATTCCAGAAAGGAACTGTAGAGAAGTCCTCCAGTCTGCCTAGAGCAGGGGTCTCAAACTCAAATGACCCCGAGGGCCGCATGAGGACTAGTGCATTGGCCCGAGGGCCGCATCACTGACACGCCCCCTTGCTGCCCCTGGCCCCACCCCCAATCCACCCCTTCCATGAGGCCCCGCCCCTGCCCTGTCTCTTCTCCACCTCCTCCCCTAAGCGCGCGCAGTTTTAATAAATATATACACTCAGTAATGCACCTCACTCAAAGGACAAAACACGCACTTAGATTTACTGCCTAAGGCTCTGGGAGGGAGTTTGGGTGGGGGAGGGGGTCTGGATGCAGGCTCTGTGCTCGATGCAGGCTCCAGGCTGCGGCAGGGGGTGGGGGTGCAGGCTTTGGGACGGAGTTTGGGGATAGGAGGGCTGTGGGGCTGAGAGCGAGGGGTACATGATGCAGGAGGGGGCTCAGGGCTAGGGAAGAGGGTTGGGCTGTGGGGTGAGGGCTGTGGATGAGGGGTTCATGATGCGAGGGGGCTCAGGGCTAGGGAAGAGGTTTGGAGTGTGGGGTGAGGGCTGTGGATGAGGGGTTCATGATGTGGGGGCGCTCAGGGCTGGGGCAGAGGATTAGGGTGCGGGGGGATGAGGGGTTCATGATGTGGGGGCGCTCAGGGCTGGGGCAGAGGATTAGGGTGTGGGGGGATGAGGGCTCTGGCTGGGGCTGAGGATTAGGGTGCAGGGGGATGAGGGGTTCATGATGTGGGGGTGCTCAGGGCTGGGGCTGAGGATTAGGGTGCGGGGGAATGAGGGCTCTGGCTGGGGCTGAGGGTTTGGGGTTGGAGAGGCTCAGGGTAAGGGAAGCCTGCCTTGCCAGTACTGGCGGAGGGCAGGCAATAGGACCCTGCACCCTAATCCTCAGCCCCAGCCAGAGCCCTCATCCCCCCGCACCCTAATCCTCTGCCCCAGCCCTGAGCGCCCCCACATCATGAACCCCTCATCCCCCCGCACCCTAATCCTCTGCCCCAGCCCTGAGCGCTTCCCTTCCCCCCCCCAGCCCGGCCCCGGCGGGTCCCGCTTCCCTTCCCCCGGCCCGGCCCCGGCGGGTCCCGCTTTCCCCCCCCCCTTACCCGAGCGCGTCTCCGGCGGTCCCGCTCAGAGCCGCGTGGTGAGGGGGCGGGGCTGGGAGCTCCACGCCGAGCGCAGCGCTCAGCCCAGAGCTCCCAGCCCCGCCCCCTCCCCACGCGGCTCGGATCGGGGCGGGGCTCAGGGGCTCAGCCGGAGACTCGGCGCTCTATGCGCCGAGGCTCCAGGAGAGGGGCGGAGGCGGGAGCCTCCGCTTTTCTCTTGGGGGCCCCTGCGGAGCTCCCCTGGGGAGCTCCGCGGGCCGCAGGGAAGAGCTCCGCGGGCCGCATGCGGCCCGCGGGCCGCATGTTTGAGACCCCTGGCCTAGAGTGACTATGGGGGAAGCAGCCAATCAGGGCCCAGCAGGCTAGTATAAAAAGAGCTGTGGGGCCAGAGTAAGTTTAGTTGCTACCTAGAGCTGAAAGAGTGTGGATGGTATTCCTAGCCGGCTGAAGAAACTACAGGACCTCTGACAGAGCAGTTGCTGGGAGTGACCATGAGAGCAAGAAGGAACTCTTGAGTGGCTGCTGGGACTGAGTACAAGACTTCAGCCCTATGGGGTTTGTTTTTGTTTTCACAGACAGACTGTGTGTGACTCCGCTAAAGGGCTGAGTTGCTGAAGACCTACTACAATCAGAGAGAAAGAGTGCAGGCACATGCACTCAGCCAGGGGCTGCTCTCGGGAGGTGGGTGCCACCCTGTTACACTACCTCTGGTCAGGGCCCTCTGCATCATGTTGCAGCAGCCTGTATTAACTTATGCCATCTGCAAATTGCTCCGAGGCGCTGATATCATAGTCAAGGAGCACTGTGGTGCAAGGGCATCCTGGCCACAACCTCTCTTCCCAAGCCTCACTCCCTTTTCTCTGCTATGTTGGCAGTAGGGAGGGGGAATGGTCTAAGATTCAGTGTGCTAACTCTGTGTAACTAGAGGATCACCCTTCTGCTGAGATGATCCTTCCTGGGCCAGTTTCACCACTGAGTGGCCACAGGAGTATCTGACCCACAGTTTTTATCAGTAACTTGCTCATAATCCTTCATGTATAAAGCAAGTTATCCTCCATTTCTAGGCTATTGGAGTTTACTTGTTAAACTATTAGGTGTATATAAAAAAATTCTGATGAACTGGGAAGAAAATAAACATTAGGTGTTTATACTAGCAAAACATACAAACTCCAAGTATGACCTTTGAACCAGAGCAGTGCCAATTAGGACTGTGGTCTTGTCATCTCTCTCAAGCTAAGCAAGATCTGGCCTGGTTAGTAATTGGATGTGGTCCCACTACGTTCATTGTGGATGAAACGCTTTGCTGAATTGGGGCCTCATTAGGTAGAAAATTGCCCTAAAAAATTAGCGTGGAGTGGAAAGCATTGTGCTGACAGAAGTGCAGTCTTTTCAATGCAATGTAAAAAGGCCCTGACTGCATGTGGTCATCTAAGACCTCATGACACTGTACTTGAGAAACTGTGTTAAACTTAACTTAATTCCAGCTATATCCCCTCCCTCCTGAAACTACAGTGTGTTAGGGTATTTTTCTTCAGTGCCTGTCTAAAGGGGATGTAGTATTGAGGTGCTCTGTAAAACAGTTGCTATATTCTAATCCAGACGATAGCTACATTAATTCCTGTGTATTTAAAACACGTTGGGGCAAAAGACTCTTGATAAATGTAAGATGCATTTTGGTGCATCTGAAAGTAGTGAAAACAAACCAACTAAAAAACAACATCCTAAAGAAATATAGTATAACAAACATATACTGGAGGAAAGATTCAGAGTACAAATGAGTTCATGCTTATGCCTATACATGAGTAAACATGAATAAAAGATTAAACTCTTCATATTTTTTTTAATTCAATCAAAAATCCTCTCCCATCATAACAAGTTATCCCCAATGGATAGTTACAGAACAACCAGTTTTTAGAGTGGCTTCAAAAGTCTGGTTACGCAAAAAAAGGGAGAGAGAAAGGAAAATGAGAGCTTGGAATTCTTACTGTGAACGATCTCTGATAAATGCAGGTCTCAATAAAATCAAACCACTTGGAATAAAATAAGGTGAGAAGCAAAGTGACACACACTCTTGGGGGCAGATCCTCAGATAGTGAAAACTGCCATAGCTCCACTTAAGTCAGTTTGGACCAGTTGAGCATCCACTCTTTGCACTGTATCTTCCATGTATATGGGAGAAAGCAGTCTGAACGGCAGAAGCTCAGAATAACTACACATCTTCCCTCTAAGTTGCATGTGTGGTGGACTGTTGGTGGAGGTGTTTGAAAATATTTACAGGAAGAGAGAGCTGTCAACTTCAGATCTGGGCATTCTAAAAAGGCTTACACACCAAAAGCCATCTTCCCCAGATGTGTTCTTTCTACGTCTGGGTTGAAGCATTTTGGAGGGGGCAATATTAGGGAAAATTGCTCTAGAGCTGATACACAAGCCATATTTATTCTTTGGATAAAGTGGAGGTTTTAGTCTCCAGAGCTTTCAATACAGTATGTTTCAGCAACAAAAAACTTTCTCCCCCCACCCCCAACTCAGTGACAAGCATTTTTGTTTTGAATCTATCAGAAACGTTAGACACTCTAGAGAACATGTAATGTGGGATTGTTTGAGATATGAAGAAAGTCTTATAACCACATTTCAATTTCAACCATCTTAAGTCTGACTTTAATGGAGATGCCTCTGCCTGAGGAAAGATCAGAGAAAAACAGACCATTATGTTAAAAGTATAGTGTGTATGGGGGGAAGGGAACATGGCTGGATGGAGCAATTTTTGATTAAATTAGTAGTGGCACTATTCCATTATTCTTAGTGTTATGTAAATCCAATAACTTGTTGCATGTTGGAAATGAGTTTAATGCTAGATTTTTATATATATTTTTACTAGTAAATATAGTCTTCCAGTACCTACTGATTTATTGACCTATACATTTCTTTTGAATGAAATTTCAAATGTAAGTATATATAGCTCATGTTCATCATATACTACCTCTGTTGGATGGTCTGTTGGCTGAGGTATCATAAGTTGGTTGTGATGCTGAAGTACAGTCTTCAAATAATCTAAAACAGTCTGGCAGGGCACTGCATGAAACAAATTGCAATTACTATAAATTAGTTGTCTAGCACAAAATAAAACATTAAGCTTAAGTCAAGCAGTGGTTTCTGATATCTGTTGTGAATGCCTATAAGATTTATTTACAATTGGAAATGCCCATCCTTTTGGTTTGTGCAGTCATTTCATTCAACAAATATACAACAGCTTGTGTGTGTGTGTGTGTGTGTGTTGAGGTATCTGAGGATTCTTTTATTTTCTGCCCACTACTTTTCAAAGGTTTTCCATTTAAATAATATAAAGCTTACAAGTCTGAATTAAGTCAGCAGCAATGACAATGAAAAAAAATCTCTGCACCCTGTAAACAGCTCAAACCACATAAGGGAGAAAACATTTCTTGGACTTAAATCATACATTCAGTATTAACATGTAAACATGCTGGAATGTGTCTGAAACTGCAAACTGATTACAGTATGCACATTTAATAATACATAAACATTGGTTTATTTTCTTTCCTAAATTTGTCACAAAACCAGGCATTATGGAAACAGTCTGATCGCTCTTTCCTCCCTTCCCTTCCCTCCCCCACCAAACACTCTCATCCATTTCAGTTGTGGTATCACCATCCTATTCTCTTCTTGTGAGATGATGGGTTAATTAGGTCTGATTCAATTATGGGTCTCTCTTAAGCAGATTCTGCCACATCCCTGATTAACTCTGAAGTATTTTTGAGATACAATGGTTTATTCCTGAGCCTGAATTATTGTAGGAGAATTAAACTAATAGCATTATGCTTGACTTTTGTAACACTAAATAAATACATACCATTTTGTATGTATCAGTTTTGTAGGGGTTGTTCTTATAACAGTGGTAAAATACTTAAAGGTCTTAATAGCTTTGGCTAATGGTCCTGGGCAAGATTTTCAGAAGTTACTAGTGATTTTGTATGGCTCTATTTTTGGTTGTCCAACCTGAGAAACCTAAAAATGTGCTCAGCACTTTCTTAAAATCAGGTCCTTTCAAGTTGTCGCAAGTGAGACACTCCAGAACTGAAGCTCTGATGTCATTGTTCATTCCTGAAAATCTTGGTGCCAGTTTGTCGTCTCTGTGGGCTTTGACCTTCTGAAGTCCCTTGTAAACTTACTCAAGCTTCAATTTGTCTTACCTTCCCCATATTTTCTTACAAAGTTATGTGAGATAGTGGCAACTTAAAAAGCTAGCTTTCTATCACCTCAATTTCTCTGGTGACTTCACTATTGGCTGTTAGCACACCTGTGTAGTACCTCAGAAGGGAGTGTGGTGACTACAGAGCAATATTGTTGGAATAACTGAACAAGAGGAGGTGGATGATTATTTATGAGGAAATTTCTACTTGTCCATTCTTGCTAGTTACCAAGATGTTTGTAAGAAATTAAAGTAACTACATGACACTTAGTTGACATGCAAATAATTTTATGAAATTCCTTCAACTTTGGTAATATGCTGAATGCCCCCACTGTAGCTAGGCTCCAAAGGGCTGTTGAGAATATTAATTTTATCAAATGTGCTGAATGACCTTCTCAGTCTAGCTACTGGAATGAAATGTATTGATGAAGCTGAGAAAAATTGTTACAAAAATGTGTAGTTCATCTTTAAATGCACTCTAAATATTCTACTCATCACCTCAGAACTGAACAAAGAAGTCTGATGGTAACTTGAGAGAATTATGAGGCACTGGATATCAGGAGGAGAAAGTGGTAGAGAAGGTTTATTTTTGTGTATGGGAAGGTTATTTGGGGGGGAAGGGAAAACGATCTAGCATGACTATTTTTTTAAAAGGTGGTTGGGATGCTTTGAGGGAGGAGGTCATGTTTCTGGGGATCTCTCCTTACATCACTTGTCAATTCCAAACACAACCTGCTTTGCAAGGGGAAAGGGAGGTTGCTGAACCTCCCTATCTGATTGGGATGAAGCACTGACTCTAGGGGAATTGGAGATGTGTGAGTTGGAGACATTGTTTGGGTATGGGTTTGATGGGCACTGTAAGGGAAGCCCTTTCTATGGGATTTTATTTTTATTTTTACTTAGGTGAGGCTTCCAAGTTTAATGTGGGGATCTTTTGAGACTGATTTGTTTGTATTGTTAGAAGAGGTCTGGTGTTTCTTTTAGGGAAGGAGGGCGGAAGAGAGATGGTGATTTATGGAGCATTTGCACTCTGCCCGTGGAGTTCCTACATCCCTTTAATAGCTGATCAGGTGGTTGACATGGCTATGCATTGCTGCCATAGGTTGGGTAAGGAAAAAGGGAGGACTCATGTTCTCCAATCCCTGTGGGATGGGCCTGAGAACCTCAGACAGGAGGAATCCTTTTTTAGACCAGTGTTTCTCAAATGTGGCCACCGTGGGGCCACCAGGGGCTTTTCTTGTGGCCCCAGCCTCCTGGACTGTGATTGAGGGGGGTAAAGTAGCGGCACCTCCCCCTCCCTGTTGCTCTTGGATGCACCACCTTGGTGTTGGTTGCCGGGGCCACCAGCAGGGGTTGGGCCCTGCCTCCCTCTGGAGACACCAGGGGCACAACACTGGAGAAGCAGGCAATCTGTGATTTCTCCATCTTCCCAGGGGTGGTGGGGCTCAGGCTTTGGACTTCAGCACTGGGGTGGCAGGGTGGCAGGCTCTGGCCGTGGGGCTGCAGACTCCATCCCCAGGCCCCATCCCCTGGCCATGAGGCTTCAGGCTCCAGCCCCCTGCTGCTTCCCTGCCTCCCCAAACCCCCTATCCGGGGCTTAATTTGTTCCTAGGCTTGCCAGGGCTGAATAAGTCTGCTGTGACAAGTGATATTTGTCTGTTTCTTAATATCACTTGTCACAACAGACTCACACCCATCCAAATCATTGTAATTTATTTATTTATTGTATTTATTTGTTTTCCCTAAAGCTAATTAAGTATTTTACGAACAAGTGAGAGCAGCCCCCAGTGAGAGTTGGTGGCCGCACTCTGTTCATTTCATGAGATTCTCAGGACAGGGTTAAATTGGGAACAGCTGTGCAGAGCTGCCCTGCTGAGTTCCCAAACAAGATTAATAAATTATCTAGACTGATGCTGAAATCACTGAGAATAACTGTCCTGGGCAACTTTAATATCCATGAAGATGACTCTCTGGCACTCGGATGCTATGGTGAGGGGGTCAGTGTAAATATCTAGATAGAACTCTTCACCATTGACTGGAAATTTCATGTGACTTGTCCATTGGGCCCATGATTCTCACAGAAGGTGAAAGCAAGCAGGAAGAGGTCAGTTACTGCTGATTACTAGTATTTTCTAAAGGAGAAGGTAGATGCTATCTGAATTCAGATGAATAACTGTTCGAGCCCCTACTCAAATGACCATCTCTTGCTACTGAAGATCTTGGTAAATATTGCCCAATCTTATTTTGCAAGCTTACTGAGGAGGAGGTGTTGACAAAGCCATTGTGGCATTTGGAAGCCATGGAATTCCTTGATCCTTATAAATTAGGATTCAGGATTGGGTGAAGAATGGAGACTGAATTTATTTCTTTGGCTTATTATCCCCTGCTGGCAAACAGCAAGGATCAGGTGGTCCTGTTGAATCTCTTAGAGCTGTTAGCAGCATTTGATACCATTGAGTGAATTTATGTAGAACCAGTGTGGGACCCCAGCAAGGTGGATGGGATCTCATTTGAGTTTCTATTTCTATTGATTGGAGGGAGGGAGTGTGCATGCATGTGCAGTGCTGGATGATTGCACATCTCTTCTGAGGGATCTCTGCTGAAGTTATTCAGGGTTGCATTTATGCCCGTTATTTAATATATATGTAAGGCTATGGGGGCAGTCAATGAACCCGTTTGGACTGTGGTGTCATCAGTAGGCTGATAATATGCAGCTCTATAGCTTTTTAATCAAACTCAGCTGATGTTATGCTGGTGCTTTCCCATTACCTGCCAGAAATATGAAAGCAAGTGGCTGAAGCTCATGTTTATAAACACACATAAATTCTTCATTTTTCATAAAGGTGGAACTGCTTTTGGTCCCAAATTGGATGTTAATATTGTTAAAATGGTTGGGGCATATTATAACTACAAAAAACACCATATATCTTGCTGGTATTGTGGGACAAACAGCCTTTTGCTTCCCTGACTTCTCAACTGCCAGATGGTATTCCCAAAGCCAAGGTTCCTTGTTTAGTTATGCTGGTTCAGAAGGCAAAGTCCCACATGTTAACAAAGCTCTAAAAAGCACAAATAGGGCAGTGGAAACACCAGCATTCAAAGCTCTAGTTTTGCATCCACAATTCAATTTTAAGTTATCTGGGCATTCTTTAATGACTAATGGTATGACTTTAAGAATAAACACCCCCTTTGCTGAAAGTGGAGCCATTTTCTCTAAACTCTCCACACCAAGAGTTACTTTACCAAGGCTTTGGGTTTGTGAGTTTAGAGAGTCATTTAAATCGGTCTAATTAAAAATAATTAGATCTCTGGGAGTTAACAAGGTCATAAAGGTCAGATCTCTAGGTTTTCAGGCTTAAGAAACTATCCACTATGAATGATGGATTAACAGCAGGGATCCCTGCTTACTATACTCAGTGGGAGAGAAGCTACCATAGAAGCAACAGTTGGTTGCGATGATTTAACATCTGCAGTAAATATGTAGGCTGGGATGAATTCCCATTTAAAGGAGTCACTGGGAGTCTGCTAGCTTCTGCAATGTTGTAATTCTAATTTTCTTGCTCATTAGGAAGATGAAAGATCCTGTCTTTATTCACCAGCTTGATTTAATGTACAATGTCAGTGATGTGGAGGAAGTCCTAAAGGTGGCAAGGCAACCCGGAGAAATAAATTCTCAGGTAAATATCAGACTTCTTCCTATGGCCCAGAGCTAGTAAAAAAGCAGAAGGATTTTTGAAGAAACTAAATGTAAATTTTGAGAACTGGGTCATACATAAATTTTAGAATATTCAGCAAAACTCACAGGATGACTGACAAGTAGACAAGCTCTGTGGAAACAGGACATGCATAAGGTGATGTTGGAACTTCACTGTTTATTGATCAAAGTAATAAGACTTTGCAACTACTCTAAGGAATTACCTGTATTACAGTTTGCTTTCTTGTGTTGCACAAAATATGTTTGGGGGCACTGCTTGTGATGGTGTTGACTATGTTGTTTTCACATTTTTAAAAGAGTAGTTGGCTGGGCCATTGACCACAGGATGAGAGTAATTGGGGAAAAATCTACTCTAAAAGGACTTGGTGCACACATGCACATATACACATCATTGATGCCTATTGGTAAAGACGTGTTCAGCACTGTAATATTCATGGTAGCTGAAACATTTAACTGGCGTTCCTCTGCCATTCAGGTTGAAATGATGTCTGGCATTAGTGCCATTTTATGCCTCCCTTCATATGGTACTGTCTATCTTTAAATACTCCAGACAAAAAAATCAACAGTACCTTCATTTAGGTCTTATCCCTAAAGGAGATTTCTCTATTCCGTCTTTGGATTTGAATGCATTTTGCAAGTGACTGATGTCCTTGTTTGCTGGACCTTGAGAGAGTCTTCATTTTAAGACATGTTAAGTTCATTTTAGGGTATGTCTGAACTGGGACTTGACTGTCAAAAAGATGTAATGAACAATGTTTATAACCCCCCATTTAGAAAGTACATGGTAGTACAGATTTTTGGTCATGTAAACTGAGTTGCTTTTCACCCTGATATATTTGGACAAGTACTCTGAATAACATGGACTGTATTATTTTTGTCCAAAAACGTATTTCACTAACAACTTGCATTCACAGAATAATGCAGATCTTGGAGCTGAGATTCAAAGGGGCCTGGGGTAGACAGGAAAAAACCCGTGAAGTGGTGAGAAGCTGAAAGATGGCTGGAGCTGCTTGTGAAGAAAAGTGATGGGGTGCAGTGAGGTGGAGAAAAGGTGATGAGAGGACCCAGAGGTTACAGCAGTATAGGAAAAAGGCTGTATATCTGCCAGGAATTCATGGTTTTCATGTTTGTTTTCAAAACTGCTGACAATTTGGTATTTTTGCAATTTGATGGCTGAATGAATAAGATACATGAATGAATGAATACTGAGAACAGCATGTAGAAAGTTAATACAGAGCAGGGGAATCAACATCAACTGGGGAGGGGCACAGAAGATCAGGCTAATTGACCTATAGTGGCAGTCAAAAGCCCTATGCTACCAGAGACACACAAGAGAACTGGTGGCAAAGCATCCCCAACTTGAAACATCCATATCCTACTGTTGCTTTCTAGGTTGCCCCTGTATCTTAAAACCCCTTCTTGCTCTTGTTGTCACTCTTGTCCTCTCTTCTTCTTTCTCCCTACTGACTGGTTGTCCCCTCCCCTCAGCCTTTACATCTCAGTTTAGACTGTAAGCTCTTCAGGGCAGGGGCACTCTCTATAAACCTCTTTACACATTTATATTGCTAATGAATAATAAAGAACCTTGAGCCAATAAAGATGACTAGGTAGAGAGGGGCAGTTGCTACTATGTTTAACTAGAAGATTAGGAGTTGCCCCCACAAAAACTAAATTTGAGGCACAATTCTCCAAAGGGACTTTATTCTAGCAAGGTTGATCCATAACTTTTTACAAATTTTCCTCTGATTTCCATGGCTTGCAACAAAAACTCTCCCACAGCAACTTTCCATAGAATTTACTATGCGAACAATGTGAAGCATAGGAAAAAATAAGGTTAATAAGGCCCATAGCAGCAGAAGATACTGTAGCATGTATAGTAATAGGAGTGTATGGTGTAAGAATATGTGTATTTGGAACAGACTGTTTTAGTAAACTAAACCAGAACCATGAAGTTTTGCAAAGCAAAGCCGAGAGAGCAGTATACCACACAAATTCAAAGGGTATTCTGACACACTAGTCCTTGCAAAACATTCATTAATTTAATTCAAGGTTTGCTTAGTAAGATGACTTCACACTTTGAAGCTGGAAAGCTGATCAGGAGTGGAGAGATCAGATTAAAATGTTCAAAGCATCAACAGAAACTGAGACAGTGGTTCAAAGTGAACATCAAGGCTTTAAAAAAAAGCAATGAAAAACTTATTTTTCATATCTTCTGTGGCTGCCCAATCTACCCTGCTCACCCTCTGGCTACCGCGCACACCTTCTCTTGTTAGTCCCCCACCTTTTAAAATTTCTTCATCCACTCCCCCATGAAGAAATAACTGGAGTATTTTCTGTGGCTGGGCAAAAGAAGATGGCTATCACTGTGTTGCCTCCTGAAAACTCTCTGCCCATAAATTGCCTAGTATCACTCTTTCACACATGCATGTGTGCATGCTGAGTGGTTTGTCCAAGGCAGCAAGCCAGGAAGAGAACTCTGATCTCTTGACTCCCAGACCTCTTCTTTAACCACTCCGCAATACTGCCTCCCTTTTGGTCAGAGTGAGAATGGAAACAGTATGTGGATTATTATTAAAGCTGTGAGGTATTCATAATTTGTGAGACTCTATGTAAGAACTGAATCCCTGGGGCACTTAATATATATTGTGCCTCAGATCCAAGTTGTATGTGGATTCCAAGGGCAGAAGGAACTATTGTGATCATCTATTCTAGTCTGACCTCCTGCAGAACACAGGCCATAGGACTTCCCTGAATTAATTCCCGACTCAAGTCCAGTAGCTGTGGTTGGACTAGAGCACATTTTTTAGATAAAACATCCAATCTTGCTTTAAAACTTGCCAATGATCCATCATGACTCTTGGTACATTGTTCTTGTGGTTTATTACTCTCTCTGTTATGTCTCATTTTCAGTCTGAATTTGCCTAGCTTCAACTTCCACCCATTGGATTGGGTTATGCCTTTGCTAGATTGAAGAGCCTATTATCAAATATTTGTTCCCATGTAGGTACTTAGAGCTTCACAAATAAATTGTCCATTTTACCATTGTAATGGTCTCAGTTTTAGCAATATACATGAGTAAACATTACCTACAGGTAGTACCTTGCCTCATTCTCTATGCCCTCAACTCCTTGGTGAACAAATAGCACGTTTCATAGCATCCTTTCAGGCAGTCTACCTACGACTGACTCTCTTGGGCACACTACAAGCTGAAAGGATGCCACTAGACTGAGGACCTCTCAATGTAGGACCTTAGTGGGTGGAGGAGAGAAGTTGGTGGCAGAAAGTCTTATTTTTTTTCCATCTGTATCTAAATGGTCCAGGTATAGTTTTTCCTCAGTAAAAATTCTACCAAAGTAACAACTTCATCACTTTTGTATATCTCCAGAAAACCCTTCCCCCCCACCCCTGTTTTTTGTCAGCAATGAAAATGGTGTTTTGCATAGCTCCCATTAGAAATGTGCTGCCACATCTATTTTTAGAATGCAAACTCCTTGAAACTCCATGGGGGTAGTGTGGGGGTTGCATACCAAAAAGTAGAAAATGCTCACTATCTGAAAGAAAGGGAGAGAATTGTTCTGAGACTTCTATAGAAGAGGAGAGGAACAGACTGTTGCATTTATCTTTTATTTATAATGTTGCCATCAGGACTGTCATATTCCATTTTGAGGACAGACCATAAATTTCCCATTCAAGCCTACTTTTAAAACATTATTTATTGTATTGGTCTTTCTTGGGAGGCTAACATAACCAGTTCAGTTCCATACAGCATTGAAGGAAAAAAGTACGAAATCAGTAAAACACTCTTTTAGTGATCTGATAGGACATTATAATGGCCTCTGTCCTGACTGCCCCCTTAAACCATCTTTTCTCCTGCATTACTCTAACAGGTCACCATGGTATACAGACTGCCTGCAACAGATGAAACAGTAAAGAAAAAATGTAGAGCACTGGTGGAGACAGAGGGTTATTACAGTATGATACTGTCATGAAGAATTATTGAATCTTGTGATAAAGTTTATTTGGCTCCCTCATAAACCCTGCAAAGTCTTGATTCACCATCCAAAACACTTCTGCTGATCAGAGTTATCTGCTCAGCTACAGAGGAGAGTGTCTCATGCTGTGAATTTGCTAACTAGTCTGTGGATAATATCACACGGATTCACACTAGATAGTCAGCCTCTGTGCTGGCAGAACCACACTGGAGTGAAGTCAGAATGTGGGACAACAAATAAGACATCCTCTCTATTTGATTTTTAAGCAGACTCACTCCTTGGCACTCTTGTAACTTTTGGGGCGCTTTGGACTACAATGTGAACTCATGTCCTCCTTGGCAGCAAAGCAACTGTGGCAGTATCTGGAGTCCTTAGATTACCCTGAGTCTTGTCATTTTGATTTTACACCTATGTATGTTATGCAGACAATGCTGGTTTTATTTGTTGATCTTCTGCTGATTAAATGCTAATCTATCCATGCACACTTACTCTAGATTTTTTTTCAGAAGTCATTTGATAAATCATAGATTTTTTTCAGTAGCCTTTGATAAATCATAGATAAGGTGTTTCTGATATGCCTACCATCCCTGGTTAGGACTATAAAGAACTACATTTGAGTGACTCGACTTACTTTTTAAAATAAGAAGAGCAAGCCAAATGATTCAGGTAACTATAAGCAAGTTAGCCTGACATCAATCCAGGACAAAAAAATGGGATTTAATTGATTAAGAATTAAGGATAGGAATATAATTAAAGCCAGTCAACATGGTTTTTATGGAAAATAGGTCTTGTCAAAACAAATCTGATTTCAACCTTTGATTAGATTACAAGTTTGGTTAATAAAGATAACTTTGTCGTTGTAATATACTTGGGTATTTGTAGAAAATTTGACTTAGTACCATACAACATTCCAATTAAAAAATAGGCTTTATAAAATATCTGAGCACACAAGAAATGGATTAAGAATTGATAAGTGACAGATCTCAAAAAGTAGGTATCAGTGGGGAATCATCATCGAAGGGTGTGTTTCTAATGACTTCTGCAGGAATCAATACAAGGCCTGATACTATTCAACATTTTCTTCAATGATTTGGAAGTAAATATAAAACCATGGCTGATGACATTATTATTTACCACTCTGCCAAATTTTTGTGAGGACCAGGCAGTCACACAGGGTGATCTGGATAACTTAATAACTTAGTCCCATTCAAACAAAATGTGTTTTAATACAGTCAAATGCAAAGTTATACATCTAGGAACAAGGAATGCCACTCACATCTGCAGAATGGGGGGGGGCTGTATTTTGGAAATCAATGACTCAAAAGGATTTAGGGGTGATAGTGGATAAGCAACTCAACATGAGCTCCCAGTGCAATGCTGTGGCAAAAAGGTTGCAATTCTTGGATGTATAGACTGACACTGGAATACTGCCTCCAGTTCTGGTATCAACATTTTAAAAAGGAGGTTGAAAATGGAGAGGGTGAAGACAAGAGCCACAGAAATATTTTGAGGGCTGAAGAAACTGTCTTTCAGTGAGAGATTTAAAAGTGATCCATCTGTTTAGCTTCTCAAAAAGAAGATGGAGAGGAGAGTTTGATTATAGGATATAAGTACCTTCAGGGGGAGAAAATACTGGGTACTAAAGGGCTCTTTAATGAAGAAGAGCGTAGCAAGAACTAATGTGTGGCTTCAGCTGCCAGACAAATTCAATTAAATTAGGCACAATTTTTTTAACAGTGAGGGTGACTAACCACTAGAACGGGGCGGGCAAACTTTTTGGCCTGAGGGCCACATTGGGTTTCGTGAATTGTATGGCGGGCTGCTTAGGGGAGGGGGTTGTGGTCCAGCCCCCACCTCCTACGTGCCCCCCCCCGGACTCCTGCCCCATTCAACCCACCCTGTTTCCTGATGGCCCCTCTGGGACCCCTGCCCCATCCACACACACCCCGCTCCCTGTCCCCTAACCGCCGCCCCATCCAACCCCTCCTCTCTTTCCTGATGGCCCCCCCCAAAACCCCTACCCCATCCAACCACCCCTTCTTCCTGTCCCCGACTGCCCCCAGAACCCCTGCCCCTGACTGCCCCCCTCTACCCCAACTCCCCCCTCCTTCCTGACTTCCCCCCTGGGACTCCTACCCCCATTCAACCCCGTTTCCCCCCAACCACCATCCACACCCCTGCCCCCTGACCACCACCCCAAACTCCCCTGCCCTCTATCCAATCCCCCCAGCTCCCTGCCCCCTTACCACGCTGCCTGGAGCACCAGTGGCTGGCAGCCACGCTGCCACAGCCGCTGCTACCACCGCGCAGCACAGAGCACGGGTCAAGCCGGGCTCTGTAGCTGTGCTGCCCCAGGAGCTCACAGCCCTGCTGCCCAGAGCCCTGCACTGGCGGCGGAGCGAGCGAGCTGAGGCTGTGGGGGAGGGGCTGGGGGCAAGCCTCCCGGTCCAGGAGCTCAGGAGCTGGGCAGGACAGTCCCGCGGGCCGGATGTGGCCCGCGGGCCATAGTTTGCCCACCCCGGCACTAGAAGAAACTATCAAGGGAGGTGGTAGATTCCTTCTCTTGATGTCTTCAGATCAGGACTAGATGCCTATCTGTAAGATATGCTTTAGCCAAATGCAAGTTATGCTTTAGTCAAAGACAAGAAATTATTAGGCTCAACATGGAGGTAGCTGGATGAGATGTAGTAGCCTCTGTGATACACAGGAAGTCAGACTAGATGATCTGATGGTCTTTTTCTAGCCTTAAACTCTATGAATCTATGACCTCACAGGTAGTATTATGAGCTCTGCAGTGAGGATTCTCTCATGTTGTGTACACCAGGGTTCAACCTTGTCACCCCTCCTGCCCAATGTGGCATATGAAGCTGTTAGTGAATACAGAGAAGCAGTGTAAGCTGCAGTGCCTTTGGAATGTCTCCTGTACTATCTACACCAGGGGTCGGCAACCTTTCAGAAGGGGTGTGCCGAGTCTTCATTTATTCACTCTAATTTAAGGTTTCATGTGCCAGTAATACATTTTAACGTTTTTAGAAGGTCTCTTTCTATAAGTCTATAATATATAACTAAACTAGTGTTGTATGTAAAGTAAATAAGGTTTTTAAAATGTTTAAGAAGCTTAATTTAAAATTAAATTAAAATGCAGAGCCCCCTGGACTGGTAACCAGAACCTGGGCAATGCGAGTGCCACTGAAAATCAGCTTGTGTGCCGCCTTTGGCACCCGTGCCTACCCCTGATCTACACTCTCCAGGTTGGATGAACCAGAAATGTAGTATAGCTGATCAGATTTGCCAGTAACTAGCTGTAATGCTGAGCCAGTGAGGGTTAAGCAACCAGCAGGCTGGGTGACCTGGAAGCAACCCTTATGGATATATTAGAAGAATACTGAAATGGTAAAGAGGGCCATTCCTTGCAGATAGTTATCAAAATCATGTTAAATAGACTAGGATCCTTAATATGTATGCCTGTATTGTTAGAGAATCAAAGGGTAGATACTAAGTATATTTTGTTAAAATTCTAACAAGATATAGGTGAACACAGATCATGTGACCTAATTACCTTGTAGATGCTAAACTTCTGTTCCTGTCTCACAATGCTTGATTACTGTATTCTATTGATTCAGAAATCAAAAGGGGATATCATTTAGATGGGACTTACGTGTTAATAATATTATTGTCCTCACTTATCTTTGAACCTTGTAATTCCACACAGTAAACCTCCTGTAAACTGTTTGGTTAATTGTCTTTTATACTAAAGAATACAACTAGTTACCAGTGTATGCCTAGGAAACAGAGATTAGCTTCAAAGCAACAATATACGTTATCTATCCTTCATCTAAGGAAGGCCTGCTGTGACCATTGCTGTCGAGAGGCTTATTCACTGGCCTTCAAGTATAAAAGAAGCTTTGGGCCTGATCCTTTTAATCTCAGATTTGGTTAAACTTTGACAGGGAAAGTCCAAGTCTCAAGCCTGAGGCCTCCAGGTTTACTCTGAATCCATCCTGGAATTCTCATGGAAGAATCTGAACAAACTCTACACATGGACTGCCTATTGGACTATACGCTTTAAATTAACGCTAGAAGGACTTTTTACAAAGCAGCAGCCTCACCATCTCTGCTATGAAACTGATCTAAGAACTTTACTCATATCTGCATGTATATTGATCTTTTAACCATAGCAACTCTCTTCTTTCTTTTGATTAATAAATCTTAGATTTAGTTAATAAGGATTTGCTGTAATCATGTATTTGGGTGAGAGCTGAAATATTCATTGACCTGGTGGGCAAAGTGTCTGGTCCCTTGGGATTGGTAGAATTTTAAGATTGTTAATCATCTCTCATTATATTAGACTTGGCTGTCTTAATGGGAAATAAAGGCTGTATTGCGTAAAGGGAACTGTATTTTGGCTTCTTGATAACCAGTGTGGTATTACAGAAGCTGTTTTGTTGCTGGGTTGGTGAATCTAATTATAGAATAGACCACCAGTTTTCGGAAGTGTCTGCCCTATTCCTTGAGTAGGCATTCTGGGTGTTGCCCTTCCAAGCGTTACAGTCACACTAGCTGAGAGCTCATTGACTGAGGATCGGGCCAGATAAGTAAGACACAACATTAGCAGCTGAGGGGAAGACCAAGAGAAAGCGTGAAAGCTATGTAAACTGCTTTAATCACTTTTTGTTCAGATTTGTAACTTGGGGTCTTTTGGGATCTTCATCTGGATGTTCAAACAACTGGGGCTGAGGGTACTTTTTTTTTCATTTGTGCTTGGCTAGCAGGTTGTGATATTTTTCTTCAGGCATAGCCCTCTATTGTTATCCATGCCTTTGTCATGTCTATGGTGGATTACTGTTATGTGCTCTATATGGAACTACACCTGAAAAACTTTCAAAAGCTTTAGCAAATGCCAAAGGTTGCAATCCACTAGTTTGTGTGTGTCCAAAAAGGAGCATGTTACATGTGTGCTTCAGTCTTCACTAGCTTCCCATTTGTTTCTGGTACTACTCAAGGTTTTGGTTTTTACGTATATTTAAGGTCTAAAGGGCTTGGATTCAAGATACTTTGTTCTTATGCCATACCACAGCTCAAATACCTCAGCTGACCTCAAGTGCTAATAGCCCCCCAGCATAAAAAAGGGTGGAGAGCGTTTTCAGTGAGGAATTTTCTACTGTGGAATATATATTGGCCTCTTTCTTCCTGCTTCGGTCTGACAGAGTTCAACTTTCAGGGCATATTGCAAAACACTCTCTTTTCCCTGCTCTTCCTGGAGATGTGTGGGAAGAGTTGGGAGGAATGCTTTTAAGTTTGATGGCTTGGGTGTGTTTTTTTAGGAGGATAAAGTTCAATTTAAATTTTGTATCCACTTTGTTGAAAAGATGGACACGTGACCTTTGAATAGGTGCTTTTTAAGAAAAGAGGAAATAAATAGGTTTGAGAATTATAATCGTCATTTAAATAACAGCAGAGGCAATCAATATGAAAGCATGTATTTTAAAGTATCATGACAACCTACTTACAATGACTTAAATGCCCCCAAACCAAGCAAATTCGGAGTTATAATTACATTCTATCCAGAATTCACAACATATGTCTAAGTCTAGCAGTGTCTAAATCTGGAAGTTCATATGGACATTATCAGCAGATAATTTTGCATCATATACTCTATTAAGTGTAATAGCTGGCACAACTGTGCAAGTTACGGTTGGAGCCTTAACATGAGTTCCTCTGTTTTGGAAAGAGCTAATGAAACCCCCAATATAACCTTTAAAAACTAGTTTTAATACTATAATCTAGGTACACTATATTACATAAAGTAAATTTGATGTTAACATAAATAAAATATTATGTGGCCTGGGAATATTTACCTGGAATGCTCTCTAGTTTTCTCCGGAGTTCCTCATTTTCTTGTTGTAGTGAAATTACCTCCTGCTCTAGCTCTTGACATCGGGGACAGTATCCCTCCTCCTCCTCCTCTTCCTCCTCTGGAAGTGTAGATGATGATGGGTGACCATGGGATTCAGAGGTTGCTGGGGATGTCCATCCACCTAAAGTGTGTACTGGAGAGGTTGAAAGTGGATCCACATCTGCCAAATGGCCAAAATCATTTACTGATGAGGTGTTCTGAGATGCAAAGCTCCCAGAAAGCAAATAGTTTTGAAGGGAATCAGTAAAAACCCTCAGAAAGGCTGAGGTTTGTTGTTTCTTTTGAATATACTGCATCTCTATGTCTAAATTGTCTGACGTCTGACTATGGACCATTTTCCCCAGCTGACACTGCTCTTGTCTTTCACTATAACTTGTGCTTTCCTGCTTTACACAAGAAATCATGGACTGAGAATGATTGTTGTCCAGTAGTTTTCCACCACAATTTAAAAGATTAAGAACCCGGCTGCATTGTTGGGCAAAGGCATCCAGAATCATACGACTCTCTGAAACAGAAGAAAAGATGAATCACAGCAAACTAAAGCAAAAGATATGTCAGACTGTACTAGCTAGTCTAACACACACACAGCTAGTCTAATGATTTAGAGCAGTTTACGCTGTATTTTTTAACATATTAAAATTGTTTCCCACTCTAATTCTTCAGTAACATTGAGAATTAAAATCATCCTTACTTTGCTTCTATTTTGAGAGTACCCTTGTGACCTGGCTGTTAATCAGGAGTGCACTGGGATGATAATCCCTCTGAAAGAGTACTGCGCTAAGCAGTGACTAAAACAAGAAAATGGGGAAGAAAACACAAATTTGATACAATTTGTTACAGGTGCAAGGCCAAATAAATATTTGTCTTGTAGCAAAACATAAGCTGTGAGACGGGGATGAAAGTAAGATAAGACTTACCGGTACGGGGGCCTGGCTCCGGCCCCCCAGAAGGGGCAGGGCTGGGGGGGGGTCAGTCTCCCCGAGCCAGCCTTTCCATGCTGTCCAGCCCGCGCTGTCTGGGGCTCCGGCAGTGATTTAAAGGACCTGGGGCTCCAGTCACTGCTGTGGCAGCGGCAGTGACCAGGAGCCCCAGACCCTTTTAAATTGCCAGGCCCCGAGGCAGCTGCACCTTTTGCACCCCTCCCCATCGGCAGCCCTGGAAAGGGGGTGGCGTGGAGAAGGGGAAGTGACATTAAAGCACTGCCATGGCAGCACTTTAACGTCAGCTGTGTACGGGCCGGTACCGGCAGCCACTCCTTACTGGTACGCCATACCAGTCCCTACTAGCCCACTTTCACCTTTGCTGTTAGATACAGATATTTTATTTTTGTGCTCCATGCTCCCCCCTTCCCACCAAATCTTCCAAGCATGAGTTTTTCCTTGCTGTGCTTAGGCCCTGGAGGTTTTTCACCTTCCTCTGCAGCATGGGGCACGGGTCACTTGCTGGAGGATTCTCTGCAGCTTGAGGTCTTCAAACCATGATTTGAGGACTTCCATAACTCAGACATAGGTTAGGGGTTGTTACAGGAGTGGGTGAGTGAGATTCTGTGCCTGCATTGTGCAGGAGGTCAGACTAGATGATCATAATGGTCCCTTCTGACCTTAAAGTTTATGAATCTGAGTCTTGTGCTTAGACCTGGCAACTCCTCCTTCCACTCTGGACTCTGAATATGTGCAGATTCCACTGATTCAAGAGTAAGCACTTGAATCATTCCTGAATCTAGAGGAAGATATGTGAGCCTCCCTTAAATGCTGCTGTGTGTGTGTCTGTGTTTTTTGGGAGTCCAGCTTGACACCCTGAAAGGGGCCTGATTTTCAGAAAGTGATGAACACAGCAGGCCCCTTGAAAAGCAAGCACCTTTAAGGTGTCTCAAGGTAGGCACCCAAAATCCTTAGTTGCTTTTGAAAATCTTGGTCATAATTTTTAAAGAAGGTGACCCAGCCCAACACCACACAGTTGGCATGAAAAAACAGCAGACTCCCCTGCATGCTTTCAAGAGATGGTGCTTCTCTTGGCTCCACAAGGCTGTCTATTTGTGGAAAAATCTACTTGCTCCTAGTGAGGTTAGTACAACTCTCCCTGAAGAGCATTTGAAATGACATGGGTTAGGATTGTCTCCACCATTCTGGCCCCTTTACACTAGGTAAAAGGGCCAAACCAGCATAAAGGTCTTTAAAATTCCTGGATCCAGCTGGGGGAGAAATCTCCTGGCACAGGAACTGAGGATGACAGCCCCATGCTGGCTTCTGAGGACCCACAAACAAGCTCCTGTACAGGCCATGTGCCAGAGGCAGGGCTAAACTAAAACATATAGAGTAGCTTTCTCCTACCACTCTTTCTTTATTTAAAAAATGTAGCAAAACCTCCCACCCCCAGTAGTTAATAAAACCAACATTACAAAAGTGCTACTACATACAGGAACAACTGCCCTCTTCTCAAGTAATGGAAGGCACAGGACACTCAGCCTTGCACCCCAGTAGCAACACTACACAATACCTATATACTTCAATGTAATCTCAGATTCAATGTTATTTACTCTCTACTAAAACCTTATGTAAGTACTGCTATCTTTAACTCTTAGAATGATGAACCAGAAACAATATGGTATAGCCCACCAGATACAATGTAAACATAAATACCTAGATAAATTCCAGAAATGGAAACCTAGTGATTCTGGAGCTTTCTAAATGTAACATTCTGATTGACATAAAATCAAAAAATTTAAGCACTAACAGTCTCAAGATGTGGTATCTCTCTCATTTCTTCACTTCCCTTAGCAAAAAAGAAAAAAAAATCAAAGGATAATATTGATTGGAATTTTGAAATCCTAATACACAGCAATTTTTCATTCATTTTAATCCTATAATCCGATTCCAGACCTGACGTTGTATTTACTGTTTGCATTTTAATCATCATGGTCCCAACTGACAAAGTAGTTACTTACTCTTTATGTTTCCTTGTTGCAAGGAGACAAAATATGAATGAAACAACTGAAATGGGATTAAACACTGTACAATTTTTTTCCTAAAAGATAGAAAAAAATATATATTTTGACATTTCAAATATAAATGTTGGGGAATACCATATTGTACATTATAATCAGTAAAGATCAAGTCTATAATATACTCAAAAATAACTTAATTTTTTTTTATAAAATTAGAGTGCATTTGCCATACTCAATATGACAATAGTTCAAAGTGTAAAGGAAATAAGAGTATTGGCTTAATTTTGAATTTAGTATTGGATCTAGTACAACTCAATAACAGAAAATATGGAAAAATATTTAAAATTTTAATCCATTCTTAATATTATAAAAATGAAAGTTAACAGATGAGACTTAAAATACTAGAATGAAAATTCATTATTTATGATTAAAAACAAACAGGTCTGCCCATTTAGCATATATTGTAGCAATCAGTATTTTAGCTTTTGCAGACTGCAGTTAGAAATGAAAGCACTATGCAAAGTTTATTGTCACTTAGAAATTGATAAGTTTTGTTTTTTATATGAATACTATTGAATAACACTGATCCATGATTCTTAATTGATTTAATGTGAAATATATATGTATTTCCCAAGAAGTGTTCTGCTGAAATGATTGCATAAAATTAAAATTGGATAGTTTATAAAGGTGTTATTCTAGCATTACTTTAGCTCCACTTTAAGGTTCACTAACCATGTAATTCTATTACACCAGATTCTCCCAGTCTTTACTCTTGCAAAGCTCCCTTTGACTTCAACAGGAGTTTTTTTCCCCGAGGTGAGGATTTGCCAGAACAGACCCATAAAATACTAATAGATCATGATCAGACCATTAAAAGAATGACAGTTCCTAGCTGAACTATTTCACTTATGAGTGCAGGCTAATAGTGAATAATACCATGTCAGGTCTGCTACAATTCCCAAGTGTCTCTCTCATCGCTACATCTTGTTTTCACTGGACCAAAACTGTGTGGTTTCTCAACTTTCCCAGTGCCTGACCAATACAGGGGCTTCAATAAGAATGAGGTTTCTGAAACTCAACAAGACCAGACAGTAGTTATGCTTATGTGTCTAAGGAACTATCTAGATGAGATAGTGGGTATAATATCTGCTTCCTCTACACCAGAAGTTCCCAAACTTCATTGGTTCACATACCACCTTAAAATTTCTTGTGAAGTGAGTTGATGGAATGTCACTGTCATCACATCCCAAATTGTGGTATGTTTACCCCTAGTGGTAACTTCTGGGGTTTTTCTTCAGTGTAGAGGATGGATGGTCTTAGGATCAAAATATTGGACTGTGACTAAACAGATCTGGATTTAGTTCCTAGCTCTCCCACATACGTCCTATGTGACCGTGGCCAAGTTGCTTAGGGTAAGATTTTCAAAGTCACTTGAGATTTGGATTCCCATTCAGTTCCTATTCATTTCTAATGGTTTTGGGGGCCAAATCCCATAGTGATTTTGAAATTGCCAACCTTAGTGTCTCTGTGCTTTGGTTCTCTCATATACAAAATGGGGATAATGAATATTTTTGTCTTTGTTGGGTACTTAGATTGTAAGATCCCTGGGACAGGGACGGTTGCTTGCAATGTGTTTGTACAGTGTTTAGCACAATAAGGACCTAATGGAGATTGGGTTTCTAATAAATACTAAGCTATTCTTAGATTCTCAGGTAGCAGCAATGTGACCTCCCCTCCTCCTCCCACCTATATCTGGCCAGGAGTTCACTGTCTTCTCAAATAGGGACCTTGCCACGGTTATCTATGCCTGTCTGTCTGATCCAGGGCCTTTGTTACCTCTCAGTTGGATTTGTCCAAAATGACTTACAAAGCATTTATTAAAACACAGCTAGTAAAGAGCGTAGCATTCTGCTTGCATAATAGTGGTCCATGTATTGAGCATAGAACATTTGAGTTGGTTTCTAGGTGAAGTTCAAAGTGATGACCTTAATCCCTATTTCCCTACATGACTTGGTTTCTGATCATGTCCACGCAGTGTGCAGAGGCGGTCAAAAAAGCAAACAGGATGTTAGGAATCATTAAAAAGGGGATAGAGAATAAGACTGAGAATATATTATTGCCCTTATATAAAACCATGGTATGCCCACATCTCGAATACTGTGTACAGATGTGGTCTCCTCACCTCAAAAAAGATATTCTAGCACTAGAAAAGGTTCAGAAAAGGGCAACTAAAATGATTAGGGGCTTAGAGAGAGTCCCATCTGAGGAAAGATTAAAGAGGCTAGCACTCTTCAGCTTGGAAAAGAGAAGACTAAGGGGGGATATGATAGAGGTATATAAAATCATGAGTGATGTGGAGAAAGTGGATAAGGAAAAGTTATTTACTTATTCCCATAATACAAGAACTAGGGGTCACCAAATGAAATTAATAGGCAGCAGGTTTAAAACAAATAAAAGGAAGTTCTTCTTCACGCAGCGCACAGTCAACTTGTGGAACTCCTTACCTGAGGAGGTTGTGAAGGCTAGGACTATAACAATGTTTAAAAGGGGACTGGATAAATTCATGGTGGCTAAGTCCATAAATGGCTATTAGCTAGGATGGGTAAGAATGGTGTCCCTAGCCTCTGTTCGTCAGAGGATGGAGATGGATGGCAGGAGAGAGATCACTTGATCATTGCCTGTTAGGTTCACTCCCTCTGGGGCACCTGGTATTGGCCACTGTCGGTAGACAGATACTGGGCTAGATGGACCTTTGGTCTGACCCGGTACGGCCGTTCTTATCATCTTACAAACCTCCTCTCTACAGCTGCATCATCCTGGCTTTTGACTAACTGGGATGTTCTAGGTAATAATCCTAAATTTTGAACACTAGGTTACTGACAGTATAATATTCGCAGTGACAACCCTTGACTCTGCAATTCACTTCGTCTATTGGTCCAGCAAAGCCCTTCTACTGAAATTCAGGGCACACTGCAAGGTCTATCTATTCACTCAGGCCTTTCCTGAGTAAGTGGGGTGGCTATGATGTTGTTCTTAGTAGAGTAAGTGTGCTCAAGGATTATTAATACACATTTTTGGCTTGAATGTGACAGAGTTGTGACTAAGACTGGATAAAGGCAATCCAAGGCTCTAGATATACCCCAATACAGGGCCCAACCCCTGTGCAGTGGTCTGGTGTGACTGGGGGTGGAAGGGATCCTCTACTTCCCAAGAGAGACAAGAATGGCAGCAAAGGGCCATTCTCTTAACCTGGGAGCAGCAGCAGGGCTTTCCCTCCCCTTGAGGGCAGTAGAGGTGAGAGTGGAAACCTCTCCCCTTGGAAGCTGCAGCTGGGCCTCCCCAGTACTCATCCAGCATCCAGTGTGTATCTGCTTTGTGTGTATAAACCAGGCCCACTGCACTCTTCTCCTGACGTACAGGTCAAGTCTACCAGGAAAAAAGTGTGTATTTACATATCAGCTACTTCTTTGTAAACACACACCTTTTTTTCTAGCGTAGCCATAGCTACACACAGTTGTCTGCCAGGGTGGTGTTGGCAGTCCCCACTCTCAGCTGTAGGGCTTGGACTTAACACTACATAGATATGTGTGGACCAGCTTACATTTCTTGGAGCTATTGTTTCAGGCTGTCTGCAAACTCAGGCAGACATCACTGCATTGGTTATACTCTGTTCACATTTTCAAGATTTTCTTCAGAGCCATAAGAACTATAGACTTCAACTTTCATTTAAAAAAAAATTCTAATATCACTCCAGGAGGCAGGGTCCTAGGCATGTGCCTTAATCTGGCCCCACTTGTGACCTACTCTCCCTTTGCACTGGGTTCTTCTTGCTTAGCTCATAAAGTGTACAGATATGGAGGCTGTGTTGTGCATGCCTGTGTGGCTAGCTGTATGGAAAATATGGTGTGGATGGGTAGGCAATGAGACAAGAGCTCAATAGTGCTAAACTCTGCAACCAATATTCTTATTGTGTGGGTGGAGTGGGGTGTGTGGAATTGAAGTCAATGGCAACATTTAGGAACAGGCCCTAACTACTTGTATGATTCAATAATATAGCAGAAAGTCCAAACTCCTGCTCCTCAAAGGACAGGACTTCTGCACAGAACAGTCTGTTGTAAAGAAGGCCTTGTACATTTATTTACCAGACAGTTATACATACCTTCTAAAGAGTATTCCACTTTTGTAAAGAAATCATGGGTATCATGTTTATCAGTAGGTGCTTGACTGTGTACCATAAAACAGTGAAATAATAATGTTAAATTATTTTAATTCAATAGTTTTAAAGAGGAAGAAGTATGATCTACTGGCATGGGTTATGGAGTTTGTTCATCAAAGTAGTTGATTTTCAGACTATATATGGAGGATTAAACTTGTTTGGTAATACACTAAAATTTGTAGGGATTTTATGGAAGTAGCAATGTATTAGATAAACTGGAGAGAAAATATGCATTAAAACATAGCCATATATTCTATTAACTAGACTATCATGCTGTTTAGTAAAGAAATGTCATTACATTTCTTACAAAGGCAACATCAACATACCAAAACAGGATCCAATTTTTCTAAATAAATAAATCAATGATGTGTCAAAAATTAACAGATGAGTTAATATACCCGATGTTATCAAAACCAGATGGTGCTTCCTAATATTCATCCTGTTCAGTCAAACCCTGAATATTTTCTGGACCATCAGTATATAAAACAGGATGCTGCTATTTGTGATGCCAAACAAAAGCAATCATGCCTGCCAAGCACATACTATAACAGGCAGCATTTCAGCTCTGCTAGACAGAAAGTAATTAGAATGCTTTTAATGTCCAAAAGAATGATGCTGATAGGCTGCCACAGATGTGTAGATTTATGAATATTTATATGGTGGTTTATAGCTGACACTTTTATCAGTTGAAGAAGATAAAATATCTGCCTGACTCAGAAGCCTGACAGTCAGGTTAATAAAATCTCATTAAAGAGAATGACCTATGCAATTATATAGGATTTATTGTAATTCATTTTTGATTGTACTCTGCTTAAAGATGCAATTTCCCATTTCCTGATGCCAAATTTAGGTTGCATATCAAGATCTATGTGGGCTTTAACTCCACACCATCACTAGAAGAAAGATATGTATTTAACATCTTAGTATGTTACACCTTTAGAAAAAAATTATTTTGATCGCCTGTTCCTCTCTACCGTGTGTGAAGATACTGCAAAGAAGCAAGCAATCTATTTTTATTTTTCTTAATTACAACCTCTTAAACAATCTCTCCATTATCATTTGCTTTCTATGATAAAAAGCCCAAGACCATTCTCCTTTCCTGATTTGCAAATTTCATTGAATCAAGTCACTGATGTCCTGGGCATCTGGAAGATTTGTCTTGTCGTGTCTCTGTACATTATGATGTGCAGAAGTAGAAATCGGAGCTGAGCACTTTTCTGAGACAGCAAGCTTAGCTTTCAAGAGAGCCCTAACAGAAAAGGCATCAGCAATCTTTGATGCAGCTTTTTCTGAGTGGGGTTCCTCCCGAAAACTAATCTTTGTGATGGCAAAAGGTTCAGGCAAGGCGTGAAAGGTTTGCTTCGCTGTCTGAAATCAACAAGGGGAAAGAGGGAACCGCCCCTGGTTTCCTAGCAGAGAGCGAGGGCTCTCTGTCCTTTCTGGGCAGGTTTCATATGTGTTAGGTACCACCATTAACTTACCAAAGGGTGTGCAGGAACTTTAGTTATTAAGCGTGAGATAATTATGCCTGTACAAGTCACTGAGGGCGGAGGGAGCCCCTGGCACCGCATCCTCCCAGTGCTGGTAGCACGTCCCCTCCGCTTGCTAGGGAGCAGCAGCCCTGGGAAAGGAAGGGGGATGCGCACAGGGGCTGAGCCCCTTTCCCCATAGGGGAGCAGCCGCCCCAAGTGTTGGGGGTAAAGCCTCATTTTGCAGGTCTCCCCCCCGTTACTGGGTGCCCCCCCCAGCTAGATGGGGGCGGCCCCCGTGTAGCCCCACGCTGCAGGGTGACTGCCCCCCCTCCGTCGGGGAACCCCCCATCCCAGGCGCTCGGCAGCCCGCCCGCCCCTCGGAAAGTGCCGCGTGAAGTTGCCGAGAAGAGTTGGTACCTGCGCTCAGCTCCAGGCTGCTGCTGATGCCGCCCTCGCCGCTGGCCGCGGCCCCCGGCTGGCCGTGGCTGTAGCGGGCCGAGGAGGAGGAGGCTGCCTGGGGCCCCAGCGGCGGGGCGGGAGTCCTGGGGTGGCCCTGCGAGGCGGCTCGGGCGGGCCCGCTGGGGTAGGAGCCGGGCGCCGCCGGGTAGTGGTGCGGCTCGCTGCTGCTGGAGGCGGCGGGCGGGAAGGGCTGCCCCGCCGGCCGGAGGTGCGGGAGCTCCACCATGGTGGGTCTCTCGTAGCGCTTGGGCAGGGCTGGTCTCTTGCTGGGGAAGGTCTTGAGGACGCTGTAGGGGCTCCGCTGCCGGTAGAGCCTGGGGAGGCTGGGCCCCTCCTCTGCCGCCTGCATCTCCTCCTCCATCATCATCAGCATCCCGCCGCTGCTGCGGCGGCGGCTCCCCGGCCCCCTTCCCGCCGGGGCTGCGTCTGCCGCCGCCGCCGCCTGTCTCTGTGGCACGGCGGAGCCCGGTGCGCCCGGGTGCCGGGGTGATTGACAGGCGGCCGCGCCAATGCCTGGAGGGAGACGGGAGGCAAAGAGCAAGTGTTTAGGGTAATCGCTGCTAGTGAGAATGGGGTGGGGAAGGCGGGACTTGGCGCGGCCGCGGAGCCGGCGGCCGCCCCCTGCCCCTGCCCAGCCGCGGGGCTGGCTGCGCCCAGGCAGGTGGACAAGGGCCGAGCTCGGGAGGCGCCTCCGCCGCGCCGGACCAGCCGCTTCCCAGCCCGGCCCCTGGCACGGCCCTGCGCGGGGCGGGCTGCAGCGCCTCTGGCTGTGCGGCGAGGCGAGCCGCAGAGCAGGAAGGAGAAGCGCCCCGGGGAGGGGGGTCACCGATTCTGCTGTGCCGCGGGGAGGATGCTGCCGCACGCCCCGCCTCAGGCTCCCCTGCCGTGTAAACGGAACTTTGAGGGGATCCGAAGGGCGGGGGCCCCGCAAGTTTGGCAAAGCTCGGCAGCGGTTGTGATTGTGGCTGCTGCCCGGCTCCCGCTGTCTCTCCCCAGGCTGAGCTCTTCTCCGTGCCCCTGGCGGCGTGTGGCTCAGGTTTGCACGCACAGGCACCTTGCAGGCTAGCTCAGTGTCTAATTGCCATTCACCCCCCATCCCCGGGTGGCTCCCTCCCTCGCGCAGGCTGCGATCGCAGCCCGTGTTCCCATTTATTAGAGATGAAACAACGCCATAAATAAAAGTATTGGGGAGTTCAGGGACTGTCAGAGCTGATTAGGGCACAAAGGACATTTTCTTTCTTATTATGCAAAAGCATTTCATGGCGAAATAAAACCGGTTTCACTGTAACTCATGCATGTCAGATTTCTAGGAATCCGAGAGATTAATCACGTTTAACATTATTTGCAACATCTCTCTGTGTCTGTTTTTTGCAAACTGCTCAAAGGAGCCGGACACGTGGATCACTACCATCTCCTCTCAGCCCCAAACCGTTAGAGGGACAGTTAAGAAAGAATGATATACTAGTGGAAGACAGGAAGAGAATGAGATGCCATAGATAGACGTTTCTGAGAAATGGTGGGGATCTGGGTGAGAGGAGAGGCAGCTGAAATTGAATGATATGTTGGAGAAAATGAACGCTAACAAACCGCTCATTTCACGCGAGGCAATTTCATCTTTTGCATTAACGTGTCTCTTCTTCTGCCCCACTCCTCTCCCGCTTCTGCTGCTCCAATTTATCAGGATTACAAAAAAAAACCCTCTGGTTTTTTAGAGTAAAATTATAGAGCACCTTACTTAGATTTAAGGGAGGCATCCGTTCCCTGTCATCACGTGCCCGTTTGCTGCTGCTTATTGTGGTAATCGCTCACCCATTTCAGCCTTGTTTATTTATTAAAATCGTACTCAGTGAAATGACAAGTAATCCTCCTTACTGAAGTAATTAAAGCCTAAAATCTTCAGCCAATCTCATCTCTAAAAGTAGAGTAAACTTCTTAAAGCTGGACTTTTTATAGAGATGATAGCTTTTTTGACTAGCATTCTTTGGGGCAGCCAGAAATGTCTAAATAAGGCTGCAGTTACAGTTGTTGCTTTTTTAGTGTATCAAAGTCAATCATATTTTGTTGTTTTCTGATAGACTGGTTTTTGGCCAAATGTTTTTTAATTTTTTCCCTATTTTTAATTCATTTTAGTATAATAGAAATAAAGCAACAGGAATACAGTTTTGTAAGGATACTGATCTTCCACTTGGAAATGAAATGTTTTGATATCAAACTGCACCATTTCAGTGCTGAAGCAATGTTAAATGAGGGGCATGAACATGATCATTTGATAGAAAATCTATAATCTGTGTGGTTAGCATCCTCCCTCCTCCCCTTTCCCTTGTCCCTTCTGACTGGCCTAAAACGCAGCCATGATTTAAACACAAATCTTGAGAGCTGAAAGTCTAGTGTATTTGGGCCTTGATCCAACGCTAATTGAAGTTAGTTGGTGTTATATCCTTGGGCAGCCGGAGTAGGAAGCAATCACTTGAGGCCAGAGAGCAGGCAGCTAACCAAAACCTCCATTTTATTTACATATATACAGAGAGCACACTCAGCCGGTTGAAACCGGTTGAGCTAACCCATAATAATCTAACTCAGTTGCCATAGCAACAAAACCATGACAACCAAATACACAACATATTCCTCCCCCCCTAATAAGAACATCCCCTAAATAAAACACACACTAGACTAGAGAAGGAGGGTAGACTGCCTCCATTCCCGGCTAAACCCTGGGGATTATTTTGCCCCATAACCGTGGGTTCGCCCTAGCTAAAGATCCAGCCGATGAGGAGGCCTTCTGTCTCTAGGTGGATTACGGCGAACTACTGGTGTTATTGCACCCGAAAGCACTAGGGGCTCAAGGTCCGCAGCACGAACAGGTGAGGAGGTGGTATCAGCTCGTGCTGGGCAAAGGGGTATCTCAGCCGCTGGCAGTAATGGAGGAGAACAGTCAGAAACAGGTGACTCGTGATTCGATCCCTCACCAGAAGAGGTGAAGTCAGACCCCTCAACTGCAGATGGGTCCTGAGGACTGGCATGACCTGGCAACAGCTGATCTACATGTCGCCGCCAGGTAAGATTCTCTGCAGTCCGGACTGTGTAGGAAACAGGTCCTGTTTGAGTGATGACTGTGGCCGGAACCCATTTAGCTCTGGAAGTATAATTCCGAGCCAAAACTGGCTGTCCCGGGCTAAAGGTTCGGTCTTTTGCTCTGGGTGCCCGTCTGATGACTTGATATTGCTGCTGATGTTGCACAATTTGTCGGGGTTCAGAAGGTTTCAGCAGATCAAAGCAAGTGCGCAGCTGTCGTCCCATCATTAGAAAGGCCGGAGATGCGTGGGTCGTAGCATGAGGTGTGTTTCTGTAGGAAAGTAAAAAGGTATCCAGACGCTTTTGAATGGAGTGTTGTCCCCTTGCTGATTTCAAAGCATTTTTCATTGTCTGCACAAATCTTTCAGCTAATCCGTTGGTGGACGGATCATATGGTGCTGACGTGATGTGGTGTATCCCATTTGCTTTCATAAAATTTTGAAACTCCTGAGAAACGAACTGCGGTCCGTTGTCGCTCACAAGTTGTTCTGGCAGACCAAAACGACTAAAGAGTCCTCGTAGTTTTTGGATAGTATTCTCTGCAGAAGTGGACTGCATTATAGAGACTTCTGGCCATTTAGAATGGGCATCTATTGCCACCAAGAACATGCTTCCTTCAAGGGGGCCAGCAAAGTCAACGTGAATACGTTGCCACGGGTTTTCAGGCCAGTCCCATGGGTGTAGGGGTGCCCACTGGGGTGCATTCCTCACACCCTGACATGACATACAAGCTTTTGCCTTCTCTTCAATAGCGCTGTCCAGTCCAGGCCACCAAAAATAGCTTCGTGCAATTTCCTTCATGCGCACTATTCCACAGTGACCGGAATGTAGCTGTTCTAACATCTGTGATCTCAGTGGTGGTGGAATAATGACACGTCTCCCCCACAACAAACAACCAGATTGGACCGATAACTCCGTCCGCTTGGACATGTAGGGAACAAGGTCGGATGAGACCGGAGAGGTTTGTCGAGATGTTCCATGCATCAAGGTCCATAACGTGGGACAATACGGGGTCAACGCGAGTTGCCTTCTTTATCTGAGTAGCAGTGATGGGTGTATTCTCTACCTGTTCAAAGTAGAAGATTTCCTTGTGGGCACTATCTTGGTGTTTGACCGGCAAAGGCAACCTTGAGAGGCCATCTGCATTGCCGTGTAGAGTGGATTTCCGATATTTGATTTCATATGTGTGTGCTGAAAGTAACAATGCCCAACGTTGCATACGACTAGCAGCTAATGGGGGAATGCCTGTGTAAGGTCCAAAAATTGATGTCAGAGGTCGATGGTCTGTGAGAAGAGTAAATTTTCGCCCAAACAGGTACTGATGAAACTTCCGAATTCCAAAAACAATTCCTAATGCCTCACGTTCAATTTGGGCGTAGTTAGTTTCTGCTTTGCTTAGAGTGCGTGAAGCAAAAGCAATAGGTCTCTCTTCTCCTGAAGGCGTAATATGTGACACGACTGCTCCCACTCCATAAGGGGAGGCATCGCAGGCCAATTGCAGTGGTAAGAATGGATCAAAGTGCGTTAGAACTTCAGAATTTAGCAATGCATCCTTAGCTTTGTTAAACGCAACATCACAGGCTTCAGTCCACTTCCAGGCCTTGTTCTGCCCAAGGAGCTCATGAAGTGGTTTTAGCAGTGTGGCTAACTGTGAGATGAACTTTCCATAATAGTTCAGGAGTCCTAGAAACGAGCGCAGCTGGCTTACATTTCGAGGTGGGGGAGCCTGCACAATAGCTTTAACTTTTGCAGGGGCCTTATGAAGACCTGCAGAATCAATAATGTGTCCGTAGTAGCCTCTAAATTCTTTAAGTGATCCTCTTCATTTCTTCCAGTGACCAGGATATCATCCAGATAGCACTGAACTCCTGACAAGCCACACAAGATCTGGTCCATAGCCCTCTGGAACAGGGCGGGAGCCGATGTGATTCCGAAGGGTAGACGACAGTATCGATAAAGCCCTTATGAGTCACAATAGTCAACAGCTCTTGGGACTTTTCATCGACGTGCATCTGTAAATATGCTTGACTCAGATCAATCTTACTGAACTTTTGTCCCCCAGCCAGGCCTGCGAAGAGGTCATCGATGCGGAAGCGGGTATTGCTCTGCACACAACACTGGGTTGACAGTGACTTTAAAATCACCGCAAATCCGGAGAGAGCCATCTTTCTTCACGATTGGAACGATAGGAGTGGCCCATGAGCTATGGGTAACTGGTATTAGGACTCCATTGGTGACCAGGCGCTCCAGGTCTGCTTCAACTTTTGGCCTGATGGCATATGGCACAGTTCGGGCTTTCAGATATTTTGGTGGACTGCCAGGTTTAATGTTCAATGTCACAGTGATTCCCTTCATACTTCCCAAATCATCTCCAAAAACAGCAGCATGTTTCCTTAGTATAGGGGTTAGACTGGTTTCTTCTTTAGTCATCCGGTGCACTTCTGCCCAGTTCAGTTGAATCTTCCCAAGCCAAGACCTACCCATTAAGGCTGGGTAGTTACCTCTCACCACAAACAGTGGCAATTTAGCCACCTGTCCATTGAGCTCCACCTTAACATCAATAGTGCCCAGCATAGGCACAGCTTCTCCCGTATACGTCTTCAGAACAGTTTTTGTTGCCTTAAGCGGAAGATGCTGTAGCTTTTCTTTATACACAGTCTCGGAGATCAGTGAGACGGCTGCACCGGTGTCCAGTTCCATGCGTATACGTTTGCCATCCAATAACGGGGTTACCCAGTATTCATGTGAGCCCATTGCCAAAGACAAAACATGCAGTGGCACTTCCTCTTGCGATGAGGTGTCACCTTGATCATCCTGGGTCTGCTCTAGGGTATGCAGGGTTCCTCTTTCATTCTGATGCCTGGTGACCCGGCTTACCACAGCGGTAACATTCTTGACTCTGCACAGTTTTGTGGGTCAGTTCTTGTGACACTTTTTGCACCCTAGGGGGGATGTATTGTGCCTCCCTTGTAGCCAGTTCCATGGAGACAGCAATATCAACAGCCTTCTGTAAGGTAAGCTGAGCCTCTGTCAGTAGGCGCTTCCGTATAGCTTCACTGTACAGGCCACACACTAACCTGTCACGCAGGGCATCATGTAACATTTCTTTAAATTCACAGTGTTGTGCTAGCTTTTTTAAAATGGCTACAAATTGTACAACTGTTTCATCTTCCTTTTGGTCTCTTTTGTGGAACCTATATCTTTCAGCAATTACCAGTGGTTTTGGGGAAAAATGGGACCCCAGGATTTCCACAATGTCACTGTAAGATTTAGTTGCTGGCTTAACAGGGTGCAGTAAGCTGTGTAGCAGAGAGTAGGTTTTAGCCCCTACAACACTTAAGAATATTGGCACCTTCTTCGCTTCTGTAATGTCATTTGCAATAAAAAAAAGCTCAAAACGCTCAGTATACACATGCCACTGCTCTATATTCTCATCAAAAGGCTCCAGGGGCCTGGTCAGAGTAGCCATGATTTTTAGTTTCACTTTCACAGTCAGTGTTGATTTCTTTCTGTTACTGGAGCAGCACCAGGATCCCATCCTCGTCGCCAGTGTTCTATCCTTGGGCAGCCGGAGTAGGAAGCAATCACTTGAGGCCAGAGAGCAGGCAGCTAACCAAAACCTCCATTTTATTTACATATATACAGAGAGCACACTCAGCCGGTTGAAACCGGTTGAGCTAACCCATAATAATCTAACTCAGTTGCCATAGCAACAAAACCATGACAACCAAATACACAACAGTTGGGCCTTCTATTGACTTTCATGGGAGATGGCTCAGCCCTTGATCTGCTGAGCCACAGACCTTCAAGAAGGATGTTGATACATTGGAGACAGTTCAGAGAAGAGCCATGAGAATGATTAAAAGGTTAGAAAACATGCCTTATAGTGAGAGACTCAAAGAGCTCAATCTGTTTAGTTTAACAAAGACAAACAGAAGGGGTGACTTGATTCTAGTCTATAAATATCTACATGGGGAACAAATATTTGATAATGGGCTCTTCAATGTAGCAGAAAAAGGTATAACCAGTCCAATGGCTGGAAGTTGAAGCTAGACAAATTCAGTCTGGAAACAAGGCGTAACTTTTTAACAGCGAAGGTAGTTAACTGTTGGAATAATTTACCAACAGTCATGGTGGATTCTCTATCACTGGCAATTTTAAAATCAAGATTGGATGTTTTTCTAGAAGATCTGCTGTAGGGATTTTTTGGGGGAAGTTCTAATGCCTGTGTTAATCAGTAGGTCAGATTAGATGATCACAATGGTCCCTTCTGGCCTTGGAATCTAGGAATGCTGCCAACCTCTCCTCCCCCATCACCAGGAAGGTTTCTGAGTCACCACCATTTTCCTGGATGCCCAACCACTGTCTCTTCTCTTTACACATCGCCCTTTCTATGTCTGGAGCTTCTAATATTTAAGGAGTATTTCAATGTCCAACAGGTATTTTCGTGCTCCCCTTTCGCCCCTCATGGTCTTTCTTGCACAGACTGCTGTGTGAAATTACAGAGCCACTGAACTGGTCTGGTGTTGCCTACTGGTACACAGTGGTAACAAACTCTCACATGTGAACTTTTTAATTTACAGTTCCTTTTCTTCCCAAGATATGCTTGTTTAGTTCATGGGTTTATTATTATTAATTATTATGACCTTAACTTTACCAACTGGATTTTTTCCAGTTGATGTAGTGTTGGTGAAATGTGCTGGACTGTGAACCTTTGGGAATGAAGTGCTTGCTCTCTTTAGCCCAGAACAGGTATAGTACTAGTAACTTCAGTTCAAGTTTCCCCACGTTCATGAACATGCCTCAGCTCTAATCTGGAGAGAGCACCTCTAGGTGGAAGAATTTTCCGTGTTCATTCATCTTCAGTGCCCAGCTGAGTCTCGGCTTTTCTGTTAAATTTAATAAAGAGGGGTGACAATTAGTGCCAGTTGTGATTCTATTTATCTCATTTTGTAAATTAATACTAATTTGCACCCTTATAAGGCCATTACAATAATTAAAATATCATATGAACTCAATAGCTAGGTTCAAATAAATACAGGCAGCCAACAGAGATGATGGAACTGTAGTGTTATGTGCTGTATTTATCTACCTTTGGGTTTCCTATAGTGCCCATCATGGTAGGATCAAAGTGCGTACTCTGTACATCAGAAATGCATGCTGAGGCCCTTCATGGTCTTCACGGACCCTTCTGTTTTTTATCCCTTCCTTCATATAGGATATTCTTCTTAGGGTATATGTCTGTATATTTTGTTGCCATTATTTTATCCCTTTCCCTCTGGTTATGGTGCAAAAGCTTCTCAAAGAGGATGGATACAGGATGTAAGTGTGGTTTACTTTGGATTAATCTAACCTCACAAAGCTCCTTCCACAGCTGAAGCCCCTGGAGTCACCTCTAGCTATCACAATCTTTGCCCAGAGCTTTGTGAACTGCATGGATCCAGAGGAACACAGTTAACTTGGTAGGTCATATAGGAGATATGGTCATTGATATAGCTGCACTGACCTGACTTTGAAGTTCAGGACCAAAGAGCTGAATTGACAACAGAAGCAGATTGGGAGTCACTGGTGGGATCAGAGTACAAGGGTGATGCGCTTGTACCAGTCCATCGAGGATATGGGTTGCTGCATTCTATGCAGGCTAATGCTGCAGCCTCACCATTGCTCCACCCAGTGATGAGCTGCCAAATTTTTAACAACGGGTTCCCTCCTCCCTCCAAAATTTTAACAACGGGTTCCCTCCTCCCCGCCCCTCCGTGGGGGGGGGGTCGTGCCCCATCCAACCCCTCATGTTCCTTAACACACACACTCCGAGACCCCTGACCCATCCCCCCCTTCCCTGTCCCCTGACTGCCCCTTGCCGCCCCACCCAACCCCTCCTCTCATTCTCAATGGCCCCCCAGAACCCCTATCCCATACAACTACCCCTTCTCTCTGTCCCTGAGTGCCCCCACCACCTCATCCAACCCTGCTCTTTCCTGACTGCTCCCCGGGACCCTTGCCCCCATTCAATCCCCCTGTTCCCTGCCCTCTGACTGCCCTGACCCCTATCCACCCCCCCACAACCCACCCCCTCCCTGCCCCCTTACCACAGTGCCTGGGGACTGGGTCCACTCTGCCAGGACCACGACCGGCGCCACGGGGCCCAACTCCCCGGGCCGGGCCGGCACCAGGGCCCAGCCATGGGGCCCGACTCGCCGGGCCGGGCCGGCACCGGGGCCCGACTCGCCGGGCCGGCACCGGGGCCCGACTCGCCGGGCCGGCACCGGGGCCCGACTCGCCGGGCCGGGCCGGCACCGGGGCCCGACTCGCCGGGCCGGCACCGGGGCCCGACTCGCCGGGCCACGCGGCCCGACTCCCCGGGCCGGGCCGGCGCCGGGGCCCGACTCGCCGAGCCGCTCGCCCGACTCCCCGGGCCGGGCCGGCACCGGGGCCCGGCCGCTCGGCCCGACTCCCCGGGCCGGGCCGGCACCGGGGCCCGGCCGCTCGGCCCGACTCCCCGGGCCGGGCCGGCACCGGGGCCCGGCCGCTCGGCCCGACTCCCCGGGCCGGGCCGGCACGGGGCCCGGCCGCTCGGCCCGACTCCCCGGGCCGGCACCGGGGCCCGGCCGCTCGGCCCGACTCCCCGGGCCGGCACCGGGGCCCGGCCGCTCGGCGGCAGCCGTGGGGCCCGACTCCCCGGGCCGGCGCTGGGCTGGAGGAAGCCGCGGTCTGGGACCGGGAGCTGCTGAGCCAGCCGCACCTCCCCTCCCCCTCCGCGCCCCAGCTTACCTGCTGGCTGCCTCCATGCTGCTTGTTCAGGCTTCCCATGAACATCTGATTCGCGGGAAGCAGGGGAGGGGGAGGAGAAGGGGGCGGAGCAGGAGAGGAGTGGGCGGGAACTTTTGTTAAATTTAGCAGCCCTTAACAACCGGTTCTAAAATGGCTGCTAAATTTAACAACGGGTTCGCACGAACCCGTGCGAACCCGCTGCAGCTCACCCCTGGCTCCACCAGCTTCAGTTTGAGTGGTCTCATGCTATAGCATCATAGACTCATACACTTTAAGGTCAGAAAGGACCATCATGATCATCTAGTTTGACCTGCACATCAGAGGCCATAGAACCTCACCCACCCACTCTTGTAATAAACCCTTAACCTCTGGCTGAGTTACTGAAGTCTTCAAATCATGATTTAAAGACTTTAGGTTACAGAGAATCCACCATTTACACTAGTTTAAACCTGCAAGTGATCCATGCCCCATGCTGCAGAGGAAGGCGAAACGCCCCAGGGTCTCCGCTAGTCTGACCTGGGGGAAAATTCCTTTCCAACTCCAAATATGGTGATCAGTTAGACCCTGAGCATGTGAGTAAGACCCACCAGGACCTGGGAAAGAATTCTCTGTAGTAACTCAGAGCTCTCCCCAGCTAGTGTCCCATCACTGGCTATTGGAGATATTTGCTGCTAGCAGTTGCAGATCATGTAGTCTTTGGATTATTATTATTATTTAATATTTATGTTATATATCTGCATTACAGCCCCATTTTCCAAGACACTATATGAATACATTTGAAGCTATGGTTCTTGCCCTGATGCTCTTACAACATAAGAAATGATGAGTGCTTTTTAGGAGAAACAGAACGGACACAACCAACTAATTTCACATAAGCCTTCAAGCAGCCTTCATACAATAATGACTTTCTGTCACTGTCATTTGAAGCAGACCCAGAAGTGAAAGGTTATGTATTCCATTACCAAATCACTGAAGCATGCTTTCCACTGCTTACTGACTGTGAGAATCTGGAATAGGTAACAGGACTGGTATTTTGAATGTGGGTGTTTGGAGGCCCTCATTACAACAGCTTCTAATTAACAAAAAGAGAAAAGATGGAAAGAAAGATTCCAGGAAAAAACAACAACACTGAAATGTATACTTTCCTCCTCAAAAAGACTTTGAGGAGCATATTTGTCAATAGATAGCCCATGTCTAAAGTGGGTATTTTTCTATCAATCAACTACACCCTCTTCAAAAAGTGTTTAAAAGTACAGTACTCAAAGAGCAAGTGTGATTCATCTCCATCTTCTGAAGCCAGGACTAAATCTTTGTCCTCCTATTCACAGGAGCCATTCTAATGCTAAGCAAGATTTGGGTCCCAAATGCCAATGCTACTCCACACGTTTGGAGCCCCTGATGAGCAGAGATTGGCAACTCTCCCTTGTAATCTAAACCACTCTGCAAGCAGAGTATCCACAATTTGCTTCACTACATATTTAACCACAGCTAGTTAATTTAAGTTCAGCTCAGTTGCTCATGTTTATGAATAAAGAAACAAAATAGTGAAGATTAAAAGGAAAAGATGACTGTGGGATTCAATATTTAAGCAGCTGTTGATAGGTAAATGCTATTTGAAGTGTGGGCATTCAAAACCAAAGGCCTGTGTTTATGAAAATGAGCCTAACAAGGAAATGAGATTGACACAGCAATTCTCTGTTTTTCTTGTCCCCTGAGGTTAGAGATTATGCAGTGCATGGTTCTGTTTTTAGCTTCTTTGGTGATTCAAACTGTGAGAGACTACACTGTGCATATTTGTCAAGGTTACACTCTGATCAGGTGACTCAGGAGCTTTTTGAGGGAGAACATGAACTGCTGTTCTCAGTTAAACCTTGATCCGCATCCTGTGTCAAAGACCCATCAGCCAAACTAAGTGTTGTCAGTCTACTTTTCCTGCGTTCTACCTGGAAATGTTAGGAAGTAATGGAAATATATTATCTTAGTTATATTTTATTTTGAGACTGTGACCGTGGTACCCTGGGGGCCCCCACTGAGAATGCAAGGAATAAGGCAGACAAACCCCCAAACTGGTGGTTTATTCTATAATTAGATTCACCAAACCACTTAGCAAACAGCTTCTGTAATACCGCACTGGTTACCAAAAAGTCAAAATGCAGTCCCCTTTAAGCAGTCCAGACAGCCAAGCTGAATATAGTGAGATATTACTAAAAACCTTATTTGCCATGTATAAAGTTCTACCAATCCCAAGGGACTGACACATTGCCCACCAGATCAATGCATATTTCAGATCTCACCCAAATACATGATTACAGCCAATCCTTATTAACTAAATCTAAGATTTATTAATCAAAAGAAAGAAGGGAGTTGCTATGATTAAAAGATCAATATACATACAGATATGAGTAAAGTTCTTAGGTCAGTTTCATAGCAGAGACAGTGAGGCTGCTGATCTGTAAAAAGTCCTTCTAGAGTCAATTTCAAAGCATATAGTCCAACAGGCAATCCATGTGTAGAGTTTGTTCAGATTCTTCCATGAGAATTCCAGGATGGATCCAGAGTACACCTGGAGACCTCAGTCTTGAGACTTAGACTTTCCCTGTCAAAGTTTAAGCAGATCTGAGATAAAAAAAGGATCAGGTCCAGGGCTTCCTTTACAGCTGAAGCAAGGTGGGTGCTGACAGGTAATTCCACCACGAGGGCTTTGATGAAAGCAAGCGGACAGTTTGATCTCTATTCAATGAGTCCTTTCTCAGACAATACATTCAAGCCATCCAAATTATTAAAACAGTTCACTATGTAGAATTACGAGGTTCAAAGAAAAATGAGGACAAATAATATTATAACACCACAAGTTCCATCTAAATGATAATATCCTCTTTTGATCTCTGAATCAACAGAATATAATAATGAAGCATTATGAGACAGGAACAGAAGTTTATCATCTACAAGCTAATTAGATCACATTGTTAAACTTCTAACAAGATATAGGTAAACACAGACAAAATATATTTAGTATCTACCCTTTGATTCTCTAACAATGCAGGCATACATAGTAAAATTTCTAGTCTACTTAACATGACTTTGATAACTATCTATGAGGAATGGCTCATTTCAATACTCTTCTAATATGTCCTTAAGGGTTGCTTCCAGGTCACTCAGCCTGCTAGTTGCTTAACCCTCGTTGGCTCAGCGTTACAGAGACCTAATTAGTGTAAGATTGCTGAGGCGACTGGAGGCATCAATAAATAAATATTTCCATGCTATCTGTATGCCTTAACAAAACGGTAACTCACTGAATACTTGGGTTGAGTAAATAAATGGAGGGAAGAATAATGGAGGGGAAATATCATATATATTAAAAAGAATCATATTGTGTAAAATGAAAAGTACAGTGCTCCCTGAGGACTGGAAAATGGATAAATGAATTATTTAAAAATAGTCAAGTGAGATACAGGAAAAAGTAATGGCTTTGACACCAGATGTAGGGAAAATATTAATATTTTAAGGAATCAAATTGCGAACACATGGAAAAGCTCATTTTAATTAAAGACAGCTAACATAAAGCAGGTTGAAAAAGGAGAAAATAGTATCTCATGCTCAGCTCTTGGAATTTTTGATGGGTTGTATCATAGAAAAATAACAGGGATACAAGTAGGATAATATACTCAGATCTTCAGCAAGCATTTAAAAAGTATCACTATCAGGGTTTAAGTGGCTCTGTGAGTTAATACGCTGGCTTTATCTGTGGAAGCTTAGGTTCGCCTGTTGATTAGACCACAGGTTTGGTCATGAAAACCAAAGTTATTACCTTCATTATCAGAGATGAATAAAAGGAGTTCAGTTCTGGAATAGGAAAAATGGTCATGGTGAATTAAAACTTGCTAAAGAGTAGAGAACAAAAGTTTAAAAATATATAGATGTTTTGATATTTTGCAGTGAAGTGTTATATTAAACTTAGATCCTATACATAATAGTACATGTGCAGAAATAGTCAGATTTCATCAAGCAAACTGTGTAAGCTAATTGCAGTTAAGACCCAGGAGGAAGGGAGAGAAAAAAATTGCTTCCCTAAACTCATTTAGGTGAAGAATTTGAATTGTGCCTCAAACTCTACAATAGATAGATGATCATCCACTCCGCATTCAGAAAATGAAACCTCAATGATAATTAACAATGTAATGAAAGAACTAGGTATACATGCCTGGAGAGACACCAATGCCAAAAGCACAGGAATGATACCTGCTTCTTTATTTTAGATGCACTTTACTCCAGAATAGATCTCTTTCTCAGCCTTAAATGAGACCAACTAGAAATTCAAGAATGTAACATCTTGCCTTTGTTTCCCATAGATCAGTCTTCCATTTTCCTGTCACTGCAAGCAACCCTTGAACCATACACTAAATCATGACAATTTAACAGCTTATTCTTAGATGTACATTTCAGAGATGAAATAATAGACTTGCTGTATATTAATAACCTCATAGAAGTAACATAGGCAATCCTGTAGGAAACCTAAAACTATCCTCAGGGGCATAATAATTGCCTTCACTTCAGAAAAGAAAATGCAATAGACAAAAAACAGTTAAATCTCTGAAGCCCTTAGTTGTACACTCAGAAGTACAGCACAAAATGACCCAGTCAGGAGAGGTGCTAAAAATCGCTAGCACACAAGAGAACTGAACAACACATTAAAATAAAAAAAGATAAACTGACAGTACAAAAATGTGAAACCACATGGGACTAGGGCAAGAAGACTACTGTGGGTCCAAATGAGGAACAAATGCCGTCACCCTGCAAATATTGACACCCTGCAAACTGAGGCCTTCACAAGTTTCACAAGATTAGAAAAAGTTGTAAAATCTTGTTTGTTCATTGGTGAGCACATAGTCTTCTCGCAAATGAATCTGAGCCCTCTCGACAGGGGTGAATTTAATCCAGGGGAAATACAACTATTACAATGAAACAATACTATTAATTATTATATACTATGCATTTTATTATAATTTTACTAATCAATTAAATATAAACAACATGACAGAAAAACTGTAATATTTTGGCTGTCTCAGGATTCTAACAATATCATAAACATTCAGGCTTCACTCTTGTGGTTACTATACTATCATCAGAGCCTCGATGTCTCTGGAATTAATCAGCATCTTAATTACTTTTCTAGTATCTTCGCTAGATGGCAGTTGGTTTAAGCTTTAAAATGGAGGGGCAGGTCCTTGTTCACTGAACTCAGTGGAGCTGACAATTTCTTTGCCACAGAGAATCTTTAATTTTAAAAGGAAATCATACATTATTTTTCACCTATAAAATGACAGAGGAAATCTGCTATCCTTGGTCCAGTGTCTGCAACCCTTATTCAGAGCAGAAGGTATCAGAATCTGGGTCACTTATATTGGTGTAAATCAGGAGTAATATTTAAAGGTGGTCCATCAAAACATTTTTTGAAACAAATGTCTTTTCAAGTAAACTTTAATCACCCCCCTAAAAATTAATTTTCATAAAAAATTGTTTAAGATGAATTTTCCTTTTTTTGATAGAAAATTCCAAAATTCTGACAAAAATAATTTTTCATCATAATTTTGTTGTGGGATCAGATCTACTAACAATGATTTCAGTGGAATCATTCTTGATTTATACCCATTTAACAGAGAGCAGATTTTTTTCTAAAATCTTTAAGATGATGGGCGAATTATGATGATATTTCATGACAAATGTTTGAATCCCTTCTCCCAGTTTGAGAACCTTTAACCTAGAAAAAATAGTAAATGTTAGTAAATGGGTAAGAAGTGTTAGTGAATATAACAAGTGGGGTTCCGCAGGGGTCTGTGTTGGGACCGGCTCTGTTCAATATTTTCATCAACGACTTAGATATTGGCATAGAAAGTACGCTTATTAAGTTTGCAGATGATACCAAACTGGGAGGGATTGCAACTGCTTTGGAGGACAGGGTCATAATTCAAAATGATCTGGACAAATTGAAGAAATGGTCTGAGGTAAACAGGATGAAGTTTAACAAAGACAAATGCAAAGTGCTCCACTTAAAAAGGAAAAGTCAGTTTCACACATACAAAATGGGAAGAGACTGTCTAGGAAGGAGTACGGCAGAAAGGGTTCTAGGGGTTATAGTGGACCTCAAGCTAAATATGAGTCAGTGTGATGCTGTTGCAAAAAAAGCAAACGTGATTCTGGGATGCATTAACAGGTGTGTTGTGAGCAAGACACGAGAAGTCATTCTTCTGCTCTACTCTGCGCTGGTTAGGCCTCAACTGGAGTATTATGCCAGTTCTGGGCACCGCATTTCAAGAAAGATGTGGAGAAATTGGAGAGGGTCCAGAGAAGAGCAGCAAGAATGATTAACGGTCTAGAAAATATGACCTATGAAGGAAGGCTGAAAGAATTGAATTTGTTTAGTTTGGAAAAGAGAAGACCGAGAGTGGACATGATAGCAGTTTTCAGGTATCTAAAAGGGTGTCATCAGGAGGAGGGAGAAATCTTGTTCACCTTAGCCTCTAATGATAGAACAAGAAGCAATGGGCTTAAACTGCAGCAAGGGAGATTTAGGTTGGACATTAGAAAAAAGTTCCTAACTGTCAGGGTGGCTAAACACTGGAATAAATTGCCTAGGGAGGTTGTGGAATCTCCATCTTTGGAGATATTTAAGAGTAGGTTAGATAAATGTCTATCAGGGATGGTCTAGACAGTATTTGGTCCTGCCATGAGGGCAGGGGACTGGACTCGATGACCTCTCAAGGTCCCTTCCAGTCCTAGAATCTATGAATATGTGGCTAGAATATGTTTATATATATTAGTGTGTCCAAATACTATTCCACAAATTTATTTTCTTAATTTTTCCATTTTTCATTGAATAATTTATTCATCAGATCAAATTTTTCTAGTATTCAGTCAGATCGTTAGCTACTATTAGCCAGCTACACTATTTGATTCTTTTTGCCATTTTATTGTCAAATAATTTCTTATAAGAATACATTTTGGGGGGATTTGATCAGCTATTGTGTACCAGATAGAGATGATATCTGTAATGGTAGCCACTGAAGTTAGTGGATACTGACTTCTGTTATGTATCAGGGATATTATAATCCTAACTCATGTCAGGTGGCTTTGACCAGGAAATAAAGACCAGTCTCTTACCAGCACTCTGTTGTGTCACACCTTAACAACAATACTCATAATACATTGCATTCACTATTTACTTATTATTTATTGATTTGTTTAGATTAATTAAGAGAAGCACTTATCCCACATTCTGGCACCTCTGACTCTCTCTCCTGCACCTAACCCATTTTTGCGAGGAGCACTTCTAACACTTCAAAGCTCTAAGCAACTGCAAAATGACCCCCACTTTACATTAGGCTGAGGCACAGAGTGGACAATATTCAGTTCTACACAAGCCAGCATTGAGGTAAATTCTCTCATAGCTCATCACAGCCAGAAAAGGGATTCAAGAAATATACCACTGGAAAATGGAGACTCCTGTTTTCCGCTTATTATTAGTCATATTATCATAGTGCCTAGGAGCCCTACTCATTGGCCAGGACCTCATTGTACTAGGTACTGTACTAATACAGAACAGTAAAGACAGTCCCCACCCTAAATAACCTACACTTTAACAATAAGAGAAAGACAACAGATGGATACACACAGACATATGGGGTTGGTGTACAAGGAATCAATGAGACAATATTGGTCAGCACAACAGGCAGCAGTTTCAGCACACCAGCAGCTTAACTGTCAAGTGTTTGTGTCAGGATCATGACAAAGGAGAGTTTTGAGAAGGGTTTTGCAAGAGGATAAGAAATTAGTTTTATGGATGTTTTTGGGGAGTATCTCCAAACATGAGGAGCAGCATGGCAGAAAATACAAAGATGCTTGTTTGAAAATGTAACAAGTTGTACTTTATTTACATGCTGGAAAGCTTATGTTTGGAAGTAATTTTAGGTCATTTTTAGAAATAATTCTCTGCTGTTGGGGCCTGAAAGGTTGAATTTGCAGTAACCAAGGTTGCCTGGATTTATAAGCAGAGGGTTGCAAAAATCAGTACCAATAAAGGTTTTCAAAACCCTTTCAAATATTTCTTAAATACCTTCTCTGTAAAATATATAGCATATAGAGAATATACAATGGGGTGATGTTGTATAAAGGTTTCACTGGAACTCATGAGTAACTAACTTGTGCCTTCACCATTCAATAGTAAGGCAGTTCATGCTACAGTAAAACCTTTGTACTGCAGTGTAATTGATTCCCTATTTAAATATATATCTTGCATATCTATCCTATATGCATATGTAATAGACAATATGATGTTCTGTACAGAAATTATATTAAGAAAACATTAAAATTAGTTAGTTAAGCATTTAAAAGTCAGGAAATAACAAAATTAAGGCTGTACATGCAACATTAACTCTGCCCCCTCTTGCATATGCCTTATGATAAAGCCTATAATTACATTATCAAATATACATTTTCAGACTATACAGTACAATACATAGGGTTTTTTATATAGTTTGGTAAGATTCATCTTGCAAGGTGTACAATTAATTAGGCAGGTCCTAGGAGGATTAATAATTATATATGCACATTGTTTGTACAAACAACTTTCATGAACTCTGTTCTGCATACCCAGTAGGAGAAAATCCTGTAAATTAATACGTCAATATTTTCCATACAATGACCCCACACTAAACCAACAAGAAAACATTTCAGGATTCTTCACCCTTCCACTCCCCCATACACCATCTAGCCATAAAGAAAGAGAATGTGTTTGTGATCATGTGGAATCTGCTTGCACCCACCTAATTGAGATCTCATACAGAAAACCTTTACTTACAAGAGTAATCTTTATGCACATAAGCAATCCCAATGATAGTGAGCTCTTAATAATTTGCAGGATTGCCCCTAAAGCCCCTGTAAATTGCTCCATATAGAGATGTCTGTGCCCAGGCAGAGCCCTAGTGCAGGTTTTATAGACAAACTTTTATGAGAAGATAATTTGGGAAACAGCATGTGATTAAGTAGTAACGATTGTATCATACAATATACACGCAAGGAGGCAAAGATAAGGGTCTAAATGCAACCTTAACGTCATCGTTTCTGGATTTTTGAGTACAGAGGACAAAATTAACATTTTCTTAGCATAGCTTTTGTACAGAATTTTTAATGTAGATAATAGTTTGTTCACAGTGGGTAAAAATATGTGATGGTGATAACCATGTGATAAATTTCAATCCTAATAAATTTAATTTACCTTGCACATATTTTTTTACTGCCTCACCTGCACTCTGCCTGCTAATTCATTTTAGGTGGGATACCTTTTATCTCATACTAATGAGGAATTTCAAAGAATTGCCACTAAAACTAACTAAACTGTTAGAGGAATGTTGTTCCTTTCTCCAAAATCTGGAATATGCCTTCCAAATTACAGTGGCCCGAAGTCTAGGACAGACAGTGTCCAGTGCTGTTCCAGCGATAGTTTTAAGGTCTGATATTTCATTATTCATCAGGGCTAGAAACCACTGTTTTATACTGTTAGACATCAAGAAATCTCTTTCCCATAGCATAAGGATTTGTTGAAAGCCTTGTCAGATATCTAGATAATGGACCCTTATAATTAAGATGTTATGTACAAAAAAAGGTACTTTAGGTAAATTGTATAAAATATAGTACTGATAATTTTTATATGACTTTGAGGCCTGTACAGCTGGACTCTTGGTAGTAATGGTGTTTGGCTTTATAGATAGCAGGACACAAAAACAGCACCAATCTTTTATTAAATAAATCTCTAAAATAACTTTAGAAACAATTTTCTGTAAAATATGTAGTGCATGCAGAATATGTGATGGGTTGTGGTTGTATAAATGTTTGATTGGCACTCCTTTGGGATGCCCTACATAATTCTCTTGAGATTTCACCACCCATCAGAACTGTGGCCAAATCAAACTCCTAAAATCTTTATACCAGCATTTATTCTATATTTTTGCACTGTCTATATCTGTTCTATCTGTCTGTAATATCTAAAGATCACAACTGGGTAAGGTACCATATCGAAGTAAATTTGTTTTTATCACCTAAAGAGTAATGCCACATTATTTTTTCAGATTTGGGAAGAAGACCCTCTTTCCCAGTACCTGTTTGCAACCTCCAAGTTTTAGTTGTCCATATATGAGGTTTCCAGTGACATTTAATACAGGAAGAAAAGGGAAAATGAAAGAGGAGGGACAATCTTGTGATTAGGAGACATGCCTGGGAATCAGGAGACCAGGGTTCAGTCTTGACACAGACTTGCTGTGTGACACTGGGAAAGTGTAAAACTCTAGCTTTCTGCTGTGGCAGTGTTTGACCCACACTTTGCACTGGTGTAAAGAACTAGACCATGTGTGCAGCACTGGAAAAATAGGCTCAGTGCATCTCAGTTCCCCACCGGTAAAGTGGGACTAATAGTTCCTTTCTCCCACCCTCTGCCTGTCTGGTTTATTTAGATTGTAAGCTCTTTTGGACAGGGACTGTATGTTGCATAGTACAAGGAGACCCTGATCTTGGCTGGGCCAGAGAGAGGGATCCAGATGACATTGTCACCCTTACCAGTCCCAGCTGAATCCCAAACACCACCTGAGATGAAACAGCAGCCGACTTTAACAGCAGCAGCAATTCCTTCAGCCCATCTCAATTAATGTCTCTTTTACCCAAAAGGACAGTTAATACCATCGTTGATACCACGTAAGAGACGGTCAAATACGGGGGTTTTCCTTTGAAAACTCTCTCCAGCTAAAGGGAACAAAGGATGTTGTTAATATGAAAGCTGTATTTAATACTTTACATTTCAAAATCTTTAACCATTTTCCCTTCTTTTCTTTATCTTTAAAAAGGTTAAAAGGATTTTTGATGGTGTGTTTGCCATGGTGCTAAGCAGACTGAGGTCTCTGTACACCAATCTCCATACCTTATTTAACACTGTTTAATATTGGACAGCGACTGGGTTATGTTAACAGTTTTTGGCCCCCATTTTCCATCTAAATTAATACAACAGTACTACTGTGATACTAATAGTAATATAATTATTAATAAATTAAGGTTAATTATGCAGATCATCTGTTTTTGATTAGCTTACAAAGGCATTTTCAGACTTTAGGCTGGGCCTTACAATGTACATGCGCTCTCTCTCCTTCTCACTCATGCACACAAATATTATTTATAAAACATATCTATACATAAATTCTACTACTTTTTACTTAAGTATTTATTATGTTTAGTATTTTTCTGACACAAGGAAATGTATTCACTAGTATCAGAGATACAAATATAGTTGGATACGTTTGAAACATGCTGTCAGTCAATTTGGACTTTTACTGAAACTAAGTAGATCTAATACTAACTAGCAGCTACCCCAAGATTCTGAACTGTGATCCACTAATGCACTCATTAGTGAAATTCTGAATCAGATTCCGTGGCCTGCTCATAAACACGAAGAGTAAAATGCAAGTTTAAAATATTCAATTCTAAATATGAGTTATACTCAATACTCTTCTAAAGCTCCTTTCACTGCAATCCATAAGTAAATAAATAAATAACCAAACTCTCTACTGAACTAGATAGCTTGTAGAAAGCCAATATCTCTTCAGCTTAGCTGTAAGAAGAAAAATTGTATCTAACTTTTGGATCAAAGAAGAAAAGAAGTTCCCAATCCAAGGGACCCAAAACTGAATTCTAAGAAGATGAATGAAGCCTATTTTTGTTTGAATCTTCTGCCTCTTATTTCTATATAGATACTGTATTTCAGTATCTATAAAGTATGGGTGGCTGGCTTCCTATAAAGGAGAGAGAGAGAGACCCCAAAACCTTGAGCCTGTATCTAGGATAACTTGCATTGCTAGATCTTAGAAACTGAACTAGTATTTAAGGAGGCAAAAGTTCATTGATATACATTTGTACAGACTGATAAAAACCATTAAAATGTTTACAAACCAGTTTTCCCCTGTAACATTAAATTTTATTGGAAGAAATCAGTTGAAAGACCTGATTGTAAAAACCCTAACAGCAGGATTTTGCATGAACTGAAAACTACAAAATCTGCAATTCCATGCAGCAAAAAGGTATTAATTTATCATTTCTATAGCATCAGATGTATACATTTAGCAAATATAAGAAGACATGGTTCTTGTCTTATGGAGCAACCTTAGGCTAGACCAGTGGTCCCCAATGTGGTGCCCGTGGGCACCATGGCACCCGCCAGGGCATTTGTGTGCCCGCCTAGTGCCCAGCAGGGGAGAGAAGCCATGGCACTGCACCTGCTGGGGACAGAGAACTCCGAGGCTGTGGGCTCCAGTGTTCTCTGTCCTCCCGGCTTCTCTCCGGCTTCTCTCTGCACTGCCCAGAACTGGCGCCAAAAAACCCCCAAACCCAAAAACAAAACAAAACGAACCACTCCGACTCTGCAGAATGGACGGAATGCCGTCCCATAGCATGTGCTGCCCCAGGCACGTGCTTGCTCCACTGGTGCCTGGAGCCGGCCCTGTATGTGAGTAATTGTTGGCGCCCGCCACACTCTTCTGAAAACATGAATGTGCTACTGGCCACAAAAAGGTTGGGGACCACTGGGCTAGACAATATACAGGAAAAGCTGAGATGCAACACTGAACCTCACGAATTGGTATTGTTGGGGGCTAGCATGCATTTTGTAGATTACGATTTTTATTTGAAAAAGGAAGAGATTGGGAGAGGATGGCTATAGTAATGCAGTTGCAGTAATGCAACTGAAAGGTACCACATCAAAAAGCGAGAAGATGGGCCAAATGCTAGTGCTACTTCTAAGAAAATAAAAGGAAGTTTTTGTAAGAGCGTTAATATGACATTCAAAGAAAGAACCAGAAAAAGGACAATGATCACGCACTGATGGCATCAGTAAGAGTTATGGAACAGATGTCAAAACTGATATCCAGAAAGGCTGTAATACTTCATATCTGAGAAGTCAACACCATAAATTCTGTCTTAGAAATACTCACCTTTTAGAATATTATCTGACATCCAGTTACGGCCTGTAGTAGGAAAGAAATGCTTCTGTTACTGAGCACTTACATACAGCATTTTCTGTTGTTTGGTCGACTTTACAAACATTAATTATTCTTTACATCATGCATGCAAGGCAGGCATTATCCTCCTTTTAGAGATGGGGAAACAGAGGCAAACACATTAATTGCTTGCTTTTCAAAAGTACTGGGTATCTTGCAGTGCCCTTTTACTGCAATGGGCTTTGAGGGTGCTCAGCACTTCTGAAAAATCAGGACTTACATGATTTGTGCAAGACCACACAGCAAAGTAGTGGCAGAGACAGGATTGCAATTTAGGATCAGCTGACTCCTGATATGGTACTTATTCCTTAAGACTCCTGCCTTCCAATAGCACTGAGACAGTCTCAGTTTTAGTAACAGAAATAGAAAGAGCGGCTGATTATCATCAGCATGGTAATGACACCTCAAACCACAATGACAAGTAATTGAAACAACAGGGGTATTATAGATACTTAAAAGCAGAGATCTTAAAATATACAGAAACCTGCACAGATAAACAGAATGTGTAACTAATACATTTGTAGTTATCTGTAATATATTTGACCCAAGATACAGTCATTCCTGACAGCTCCATTATATCCACTTCCTGCTCTTAACATAGTAGCTCCTCACCCAAGAGGGGGCTTAAATAATAACAATTAGTAATTCATACTTATGGTAATTTTCACCTGTAAATCGTAACCAGGGAGAAGGTGGCCAATCCTGCACAGGTAAGATAACAGTCACATCCATTAAGGACCTAACAGCAGGTAGGACCAAATGCCAATACCCGATGCCCATGAGGCATCAATCACCAAATAAATAAATACTATTCATAGCTATTGTTTGCCAGTGATGTATTTTTTATACTGGCCTAAAAATACTGGCCTAAGCATTAAAAGACTGTTAAATGGTGTGTTTTTCATGGTTATATTATCCTCTGTAGAAGTTAAGGAGTTCTTTGTTATAAGCTCTTAGGAGAACATGAAAACCATCTCCAGTATAATTCACCTGAGCTAACTTCTAACGGGGCTTGTTTCTCAGTTATCTTTATTATATGAGCTAATTTTTTTTTCAGTAGGACTTATGGCTTATTAATGATACTTTACCTATCACCCATTCTGTATTTTCTACATTACTTTATCTTCACTTTTAGGATGTTTTTAGTATTTATAGTCATATTCTTTGTATTTTGCGTTTTGGGCACATATTTTATACATTCAGGATCTATAGTACTTAACAGGAAATTTTGCAAAATCATAGAATCACAGTGTAATGTTATACAAAGAGATTAAAGCCATATAAGTACTTGGCTACTGGATGGCAGGTGAAGGTCACAATGATCAAATGCAAGATAGAACTGTAAGCAAAATGATAAAAGCAGGCAAGTTGAAGTGCATGAAGTATCCTTCTGTCAGGGGTTATTCTCATTTGTCATGTAAATGTTGCTTGTAATAATGTATTTACTAAAATCAAAGTTTGTAATTTTGCATCTAATACATCTCCCTTAACCACCTGTTGACCTGATATAATTACTTATTTACAGTAGCATCCACTATATTTTAGGTGCTTAGATTTCTAATCATGGTGTCTTAGAATCCCTAAGCTTCAGTTCCCTGCATTGTGAAAGAACCAGTAACATCTGCCCTGAGGATGGCATTGTGCAGAGAACGGAGAACTGAACACTCAGAGTAGTCACCAAGGAGACTTAGGTGCCTAATTGCCACTTTAGATCCCTACATCCAAAAATTAGTTCTCAAAAGCCCTGCTCAGCTGCCACCTAACCCTGTTGACACCTAAATTCCCTAGATACCTACGTTTTTGCTAGCAAAATAAACCCTAGGTCAGTGTTTCTCAACCTTTTAGATATCAGGGACCGGCTTGCTGCCTTCCTAAACTGTGTCAGGGAAATCTCAGGGACTGGTGCTGGTCCACGGAGAAACACTTTGAAGTTTCCAGTGTAGACATACCTTTAGTTTTTCTTGAGAAAGGGCTGACCTGCTTGGAAACCTAACTCCAGCTGAGGGTTCACAGCTGTGAATCCCAAATTGAGGGAGGTGCCTCCTTGTGGCCCAATTTGGGCAACTCTCTTTGCAGGGTTTAGGCCACGCCTTTCTCCAGCATTATGTCCTGGAATGCTGAGTCCCCCTTGTAAATCCCACCCTCAATGTCTGCGCTGATAAATCATTGCACTAAAAGGGTAGTGCCCCTTGCTAGCTGTTGTCTGCAATGGTGAAGCAGGAGCAGTTCTAAGCCACCATAACAGAGGGGTCTCAGACATTTTTACTGTTTTGTCAAACACATTTGTTCAGAGAAAGTTTTTGTGATATGGTGGTAAAGACAGTGGAACCATGTCCACACTAACCCTTACAGCTAATGCCACCAATGAAGATACTAATCTTCCTAGTGCAGACAGGGCGTAAGAGAAGAAGGCAGCAGAGGCCTTAACAAAACTCAACACCTATCTGAAGTGGACTAGATAGAGAAAAGAGGGATAAACATCAAATCCTGACTACTTACAATGAGTTGCTTGAATAACGCTACAGAGCAAAAATCATTTGCAGAAATTATTTGGCCAGTGATTTCAGACAATGAATAAATCTGAGAAAACTGTGATCTGTTCACAAACAATTCGCAAACAGAAAAAGATAAACTAATTGAATACATTTTCTTATGAACTATTTGCCTAGCATTAATAGATATAGGAATGAGCTGTATCCCATGACTCATTCAAACAGGCAGTTGAGATAATTAGAAGGGAGTAGATTATTGGCCTAATTCTGTATTCCTTGCACACCCCAAATTCCCCGTGAGTTCTGTGCAGGATTGGATCATTAATAAGAGACAGAGGATTTCATTCTCATAGTTCTTTTGATAGCTGGTCACTTTCCACCCAGCAAGATCCCAGACTTGACTGCCTCTCATAGATTGTTTGGAAATTTCTGGGACACATTATGGCCATATTATATATGTGAAAGGATAATAGAATTATCAATATAAAAATGTGATCTTTCCATCTCTGTAATTTGTTCTTATGTTTGCATATTGTTGCATCCTATTACATATGAATTTTAAATTCAAAATTAGAGAGTGGATGAGGTCTCAAACCCCAGTTTACTGAATAGAAAAAAGCAAAATCTCTGCCAGAAATTATTCAAGATGCTTCAGAGCTCTGTAGTGCTATCATTATACGATCAGCAAAAATCAGTACTGAAAAGGAGGGAAGACATGAGAGAGGAGATATCATTGGCGTGTAGGGGTCCCATTTGAAAAAAAGTTGCCATTTGAAAATATGCTCACTGATCTCCAAAAAGGTGTCAGGAGCAGAGACAGTGAGTGAACGTATATATAGATGATCTGTGTCCCATGCTTCATTCAATCAGGCAATCAAGATAATGAGAGAGTACAGGAAAGATTGATTAATGGCCGAGACAGACATTGAGTTGACCTTTTCTTTATTACTACAGCAGTGAATTTAACTAGTCTCCATTTAGTGGTGTTTAAAATAGAGAAGTGAGCTGTTATAGATATAGTAACTGTGTAACTAACAATGGATGATCTGAGACCCCTTCTATTCTGGTAGTTGTGAGTCCCACCTTGTAGCTCCACACAATGTTATATACCTGTGGATAGATTGCTTCTTGAACCCATTCTCCATCACCAGGGTCAAATGGATTGCCAGATTTGGGGGTCAGAAAGGAAATTCCCCAGGTCAAATTGGCAGGGAATTTAGTTTTTTTCCCACATTCGTCTGCAGAATGGATCCCCAGCTGGGATAACCTGTGCATATCTCAGCTAATAAAATCTCTGCCATTGCCTGGGCCTTGATCACTGATGACCCCTTAGTCTCTCCTGTTCTCTACCTGACACATGCACCAGTTTAGTCCTGAGGACTGAAATGCTTTAGTCTAATTGAAGTAATTGGGCTCAATATAGGGATACCTGGGTGAAATGTAATGTCTGTGATACACAGGAAGTCAGACTACATGAGTGAGTGGTCCTTTTGGGCTTTAAACTCTATGAAATCCTCAGGTAGTATAAACTGGCTTATCTTCATTGACTGACTTCAATGAAACTACACTGAATTATAACAGCTGCGGAGCTAAGCCAGTTATTTTATTTTACTGAATAACTGGTGTGTGCTTTAATTTACGGTTACATACTTAGCCCCAGTTCTGTAATTGGCTATGCATGGACATACCCCTATGCCAGCACAGACATCTGTTGAAATCAATGAGGCTTCATCGGGGGGCAGCAGTTCCACTCACATGAGGTAACTTGCAGCATTGGCATCATATTGAATTCCAACTGGGAGTAATTCCAGAGCTTCTGAAGAATGATTATTGGCCCAGTTCAATCAAAATGTATTTGCAGTGGCAAGGTAGGTGGTTTTATTAGATCCTCAGACACATGGGGCCTGATCCAAAGCTCCGTTGTTTCATTGGCTTCAAAGGGCGCTCAATCAGTTCCGTGAGTATTAGTTTCAAACTCAGTGCTAACCATTATATGAATCTAGGTCACTGTGAAGGAGTTGACTCCCTGCTAGAACACTCTCTCCCAGGGCTTTCTCATCCTTGTTCCCACCTCGGGACTAATGTCACTTGGTGCTGGCTGGGAGAGGAACCTAGGCCTTCCCACTACACCAGGTTTTAGCCCAGGGACCCTCTAACCAGCAGCCAAAGTCTGTTCCTTCAGACTATTTGCTACAGCTTCCCTGGGCTTCATACCAGGGCTTTTCTCAGGCCTTCACCCCCACAATCTCTTTAGGCTCACCCTTCTCTCAGGGCCCTCCTCTAGAGTCCCCTAACAAGAATCCCAAACTCAAGTATAAATTCAAATCAATGTCCAAATCCTGCCCTTTTATCAGGGCTTACCACTGGAGCCTGCTCCACTCCCAGTGGTTGCTTCATCATTCTTGGCTGCTTACCAGCCTTCTTCACTCAAGCAAGGTATGACGTTATCTGATTAAAATATGACCACGTATGATCATTGCTGCAACCACTGTTATATAGTTGCAACAAATCTTGTACAAAATGTTGCATGTAAGATGTCTATGAAAAGATTATGATCTGCTAGTTATGATTATGCTATCTGTATGCATGTATCACTTTTGTATTTGAAGTTATGAATATTGGCTCTATACCTGGATTTCAAATGTTTGCTCCTGGGGTAACACCCATGAGGTAGTTAGTCAGCACATTTTGGAGGGACTATTCAAATGAGTGGCCCATCAAAAGGACACTTAACTCACAATGAACCATGGGAGATGCCCATCTACACTGAGTGGACTGTCCTGTAAACGTGCTGTCTGGAGGATAGGTAATGGTTTCCTGCAATGACTGAGCAAAATTGGGCATGGACATGTGACTTGCTCATGTGACTCCAAACTTCCATCTTTTACCTGTAATTTTCCACTAGCTGTGCTGAGGTTTTTGTTTGAAACAATGGGTTCCCCCCACGTGGCAGAAGATATAAGAGGACCTGGAAACCCCTCCATTTTGCCTCTTTCCTGCCCAAGCCTCTGGACTATGGACTCATACTAATGGGAGCATTCTAACCAAGGGACTGAGGTCCTTCCAATGATTTGGAAGCAACCAGAGACATATCAAGCCAGCAGTTTATTCCATCACTGCTAGAAGCCTGAACCAAGAACTTTGCAATTTCTGTATGTAATTGATTCCTTTAACCAATTTTAACTCACCTTTTTTTTATGAATAAACCTTTAGATTTTAGATACCAAAGGATTGGTATCAGCATGATTTTGGGGTAAGATCTAAGTTATATATTGACCGGGGTGTGTAGCTGGTCCTTTGGGATCAGAAGAACCTTTTACTTGATGAGACTGGTTGTAAAGAACCACTCACTCACCTTTGAATCCAGTGTTTTCGGTGGTAATACAAGGACTGGAATGCTGGATGAAACTGCTTTTATGATTTCTTGTTAGCCAGTGTGGTGAAACAGAAGTTAACTTTTGTTGCTGGTTTGGTATATCCTATGGGGACTTACACCCCAAGACTGGTGGCTATCTGCCCTATTTCTCAGCAGTTCGTCCTGAATTTTGCATCCTCAGTTGTGACCCACTGAGGTACGGTTACACAATGATCTCATGGCTAACCCCCACATTGGGCTTCCTCTACACCATCTCTCTATTCCCAGAGAGTGACTGTAGATTCTTTTTCTCTACAGCCCCCTTCTTTCTTTCTTTTCCTGTCATTCTATGGCACAGCCACCTCAGCATGTGACACTGACTGCCAACTACCACGGGTTTTGCATAATCAAAAGCAATATCATCTCACCCTGTTCTGTATCCTTAAAAAAATACATGCAGTAATGGCTTTTTAATGCTATTCCACTTTCCCAGTACTCTGACCAATCCTTTTCAGATTATATTTTTTCACCTTAAGGTGTCTCAGTTCTTCATAAAGAATCTTTATTTATTCTCCATGCATTGCCATAACAGATGCTCAACTGTTTCTTTAACTTAGCATGTTTCACACAACCCGTCTTTGTGCATGTTTAGTAGATATAAATTACCATACAGGCCACAGTGACCTGTTAGCACTCTGACTTAGTTACTTTGCTTCTTCTCTCTTAGCTGTAAAGTATAACATTATCCTCATCTCTCTGACATATTTCATAGAACCTTAATCCTTTTTCCCCCTCCTTGGTCTATATTTCTAGTTATTCCTTCTTAAGTTCTCTCAAACTTTTGAAGTCCTGTGAACTCAGTGATCGTTATATAAAACTCATTTTTAAGGCATTTTTTGCTGTTTTATCTGCCATTTCATTGCCAGGTGTCCCACTATGGGCCAGGATCCATGTTATTGCTATAAGTATACCTCGTTGGACTATCTCTGTAGTTAAAAACAATATTTCATTGATTAAGTTATACCCACTTTCCGAGGTTTCCTTTCTGATTGCCATTATATCTGATAGAGAGTCAGAAAGGATAGCCGCTGTAGTTGGATGTACATCCCTTATCCAGCTCAGTGCCAACAGTATGCCCACCAATTCAGCAATAATTATAGACCCCCAAACTGGATAGTATAGACCTCTTAATTCCAAATTCAGGGTGTAGCGGGATGATGACTCACCGGCACGGCGCCGCCTTCTGGTCGTCCTGGGAATTAGCTCTTCCAGCCCGGAGCGCCCTCTGTAGGCCGGCGTCTCACCCACCGCGGGCCCCCGTGTCCCTCCTGGACACCGGTGCCCTTTTACATTGGGCTTCTGCCCCCAGCAGTAACTCACAATCTGGGTCTCCCCACCCAGGGAAACTCCCAACCCTTTATCCCCACCTTGCCTCTGTGGCTACTGCCAGTCTCCATCTAGCCCCCGCTCACTGGGGTAGACTGCAGACTGTGAACCACTCATCAGCGGCAAGAAGGGTTAGGACCTGCTGCCTTTGCCTGTCTCTGGGCTGCCCCCCTGCAGCCCCAGTACCTTTTTGGCCCTTTAAGCAAGGTCTGCAGCCTGGGGTTTATTAGGCTGGTGCTCCCCAACTCCCTCTGCCCTTCCCCAGCACTGCTCCACCTCAGGTACCCTTCTCAGCTCTCAGGCAGCCCGGTCCTTTTCTCTCCAGAAGCTAGAGAGAGAGAGAGAGTGTTTCTTCCCAGCTCCTGGCCCCCCAGCCCTCTTATAAGGGCCAGCTGAGCCCTGATTGAGCTGGCCACAGCTGTGGTCAGCTACCCCCATCAGCTTCCCCTAAGCTGTTCTTAATCCCTTTCCCTGCTGCAGGTCTCTCCAGGGCTGCTTTCAATTCCTTTTCTGAGGGAGTGGGGCAGCTGTTTCTAATCTGCCGGGGGTGCTCTCCCTGGCTCCGCCCATGCCCCACCCCCACTCCACCCCTTCCTCCAAAGCCCCACCCTGCTTCTTCCCACCTCTGCTTTGCCAGTTCCACCCCCTCCCCTGAGCACCCTGTGCCCTTGCTCCTCCTCCCAAGTGCCTCCTGATGCTGCAAAACAGGTGATCCATGGTAGGCACTGGAAGGGAGGGGAAGGCACTGATATGTGGGCCTGCCGGCGGACAGGAGGCACTGGGGGGGGAGGGGGAGGTTCTAGTAGGGGGGCTGCCGGTGGGTGCTCAGCACCCATCATTTTTTTTCCTGTGGTTGTGTTGGGGCTGACTGCAAGTTACCTTGGTCTGTTGTACAGCATAGTTTGGGGGGAGCTAGTAGTGAACTGGCTTTGAGCAGCCAGGCTGGCTTGCAGCCATTTGGCTGGATAAACAAGTGAACAGATAAGGAAGGCCTGAGTATGTTAATTGTGGGAATAGAGAGCAGCAGTGTCTCCTGCCAGAGTCTGCTTGTGGGTGAATATGCCTCCCCACCCCTTAGAAAGAGGTGGTGATAAAAGCAGCTCTGAGAATTGCTTTAGACGAACAGTCTCACCTGCGGACCCTGGTCTTGTGGGTGCCCAGAAATTCCCCACGCTGGAGCAGCGCCTGCTATGAGCCCTCAAGGACAAGGCTGGAGGGTCCGGGACTGTCCGTAGCAGAAGGGGCATAAGCATTGATTCTTGCTTGCTTGGTTGCTGGAAAGCACGTATTTAGTAACGTGTGAAGGCTGGGAAGCCTATTATACTTTGGCAATAAAACCGGTTATACTTATGCACCTGGCGTGGCTTCATTGAGTGTATCCGAGCCTTCCACCCCGTTGGCTTGACAGGGTGCTCCAGCCCTGGAGCTTCTTCGGCTATCCTTCGATGTGAGGATGTCTGCCAAGGGGGTTCATTGGTGAGATTTTAAGTGGCTGAGGAGACTAATTCTTGCCTTGCAGATTTTCCCACAGAAGTGACAGGTGTAATCTTGGAGGAGACATAGTTGTTGGCTAGAGTGTTCTGCCCTTTCTTTCCACCTTTGTCGCTTCTCTGACTCATGAGCACGTCTGTTCTCCTCAAAGTGAGCTGTGTATGGTGTGGCACCACTGTGTTCTGTTCCGCGCCGAGACCTCCCAGTTTGTTGGGTTGATGCCTCCCTTTTTAAGATGTACTTTCAGTATGTCTTTGAAATGCCTCCACTGCCCTCCGCGAGCCCTTCTTCCCTGACTTACCTGAGAGAAGAGTACTTGCTTCAGGAGGCGAGTGGCAGGCATGTGTATACAGTGGCCAGCCCAGCCGGAGCACCCACGGAGTTGACACCTATGCAAAAGGCTGTTCCCACTCTATCTGTGTCATCATCTTTAGATCCATCAGGATAGAGATTTGGCAATGCAGACCCCATTTGCCATGTATATATTCATAAGTTTTATTTGTCATATTTGATGGGCCTGCTCTTCCCTTTGTTTTATCATATAATTCCAAATCCAAACAGGAGAGAACTGTCCTGTTATAGTTTGATTTCCCATGAATAAAGATTTTAATCCCTTCCAGTCCTTCCTTTTCACTCAAATCTTTTACCCACCTTTGATCCCGTTAGCATCTGGGAGTTTGTGGTGTCCGGTTGCATCTTGTCTACTTAATTCCCAACAGTCTTTGTACATTTGTTTAGTACTCTTATCTTCACTATTTCCATTAACTTTAACCCAAAAGGTTAAATCTAACAATTTCATCCTTACATTTATAGGCATTTCTCTGGTAGCTACCTGCATCACACACAACAGTTGCATGATACTCACATTACATGTTATTCACAGAGCTTGGGCTGGGCTTGGCTCCAGTTTTTTAAGTGTTGATTTAAAATCTGAATTGAAGGCTTGGCTTCCATAATCTGTAAAATGGTCTTATTAGTGGTCCATAAATCATTATCACATGTTCTTATCTAACCACAATTGTTCCCAGTAATACTTTTAAGGAGATGCATTTTATCTTTGCATTTAATCTTGATATTATCTATATCAGTGTTTCTCAATGGACACCCCGAAGATCTCGCTGACACAGTTTAGGAAGGCAGCAAGCCAGTCCCTGGAATCAAATAGATTGAGAGAGACTGATCTATATGACCCTTCCAAGGTAGTTTGTTATCAAACATAACTCCTAAGAATGTAAAATTTTGAACTACCTGAATTTTCTCTGCATAGATATATTGGTTCCATTCCTCCCCAATCTTCCTCTTTGTGAAGATCATTCCCCATTCTGAAATCTCCTATTGGTTCTTTCCACAGCTATTTTAAGTCTTCCGTGTTTGGTCAATGTAGCTCAATCACCTGCAAATGGGGGAATACCTATTCCTGCCCATGTACACTCTGGGAGATCATTAATCATGATGTTAAACAAGGTAGGGCTGATAACACTGCCCTGTGGAGATGCCATTAGTAAGTTTATAAATATTCAACAAAGCCATCCCCACCCTGACTTGTATGGTTCTATCACTTAAGAAGTCTCTTATCCACAACAACATTCATTCTGATTGTGGCTAGTTTATACAGCAAGCCTTCCCTCCATAGCATGTTATATGCTTTTTCAATGTTCAAAAGAACAGCTATCATAAACTTTCTGTTCCTCATGCTGTTTTGTAGTTTTGTTTCTAATCTTACAATATGATCAGTTGTGCATTGTCCTTTTGAACCACTTTGTATAGTTTATAATTTCATTTTTTGCACAATACTTTCAACTCTCTTTGCCTTTTTAATAAGTTTTTGTGCCATTGCTTTAAAACTTTTATCGTTCATTAAGTCCTTGCTATTCATTGTACTTTTTTGCTTGTTTATACACCTTATTTCTTTCTTTAATTGCTGCTTTACAATCTTCAGTCCACCAGGGAACCGGATTTCTGAGTTTGTGGCAATTCAATATCTTACATATAGCTAGGTTGGCTGCTGCTACAGTTCCCTTTATTATATTATGAAATTCCTCTAAATTATCACTTTTACAGTTGGTACTTAGATACTCAACACACTTTCTCTTAAAGAGTCCCCAGTTTGCTTTTCTAAGGGTCCAGGTAGGGATTCCTTCAATGTTTACAACATTATCTTGGCCTTGATATATAGCATAGGGAAGTGATCGCTTCTCATGCCATCTTCTTTATAGATTTCCCAGCTGCATTTACTTGCTTGTTGCAATTCTCAAATCTAAACATGAAAAGTTCCATCCACCAAATTAAACCTAGTAGCTGCTCCAGTATTTAGCAATACCAGATTGTGCATGTCAATAAACTGTTCCAGGCATTTGCCATTATAATAAGTTTTCCAGCTTCCCCATAATTCATTATGGCTATTAAGAGCTCCACACATAAAGTATGGGCCTTTGCCACTCCTAACTACTCTTTCAATTCTAGAGTGTCTAGTTTTTTTACATGGGTTGTAAACATTATACATTTATATAAAGATGTGAGAATTCTCAATAAGTATCTCAGTAGTGTTGTGCTCAAAACTTAGGTTCTGTATGTCTATTTTGATGCAACTCAGACCTTCCATTATAAATAAACAGACCCCACTTACCACATCTTGGTTGCATCATACCATGGAAGTCTAAACATGAGTTTTCTTACCAACCGTGTTTCTTGTATCATATCAGCTTCCTTGACCACAGGATGCTGTTCCAAGAAGAAGGACTGCTAAGCAGAGATGGGGTCCACCTATCAAGGAAGGGGAAGAGCATAATTTGATACAGACTGGCTAACCGAGTGAGGAGGGCTTTAAACTAGGTTCAAAGGGGGCAGGTGACCAAAGCCCATAGGTAAGTCAAGAACATGGAGACCTGGGAGAAGGTTTGGAATTTGGGGGGAGCATGGGCTGTTATAGCAAGGATAAAGGATCGACAAGACAGAAGTTGTGGGAGAAATCAAATCAGTATCAATTAGATGTCTATATACTAATGCAGAATCAATCCGGAACAAAATCAGTAAAGCCAGGAACACCTTCAGGAGCTTAAATATAGTACGGAAATCATCAAAATACAACACCAAAACCAAACTCAAGATTTATCAGAGCTGCACACTTTCAACACTACTTTATAGTGCAGAATGCTGGGGAATGAGAAAGTACATGTCCAAACTGTCTTCATTCCATACAACCTGCCTCAGAAAAATCCTCCATATCTTTTGGCCCAGAACAATCTCAAACCAAGGTCTATTGACACAGTGCAGCCAAGAGAATCTGAGCACCATCATTGCCAGGAGGATTGGTCATGTGCTTCGGATGGAAACTGATTCCATCACCAGAGTAGCAATAAGATGGACACCTGAAGGCAAGTGAAAATAAGGTTGCCCAAAACAACATGGGAAAGAGCTGTGGAAGCCGAGGTGAAAAACCTAGGGCACAGTTGGGGAACCATTGAAAGACTTGCCAGAAACAGAAAGGAGTGGAGGAGCTTTGTCACTGCCCTAAACGCCAGAGGCGTAATAGGAACATGATGATGATGATGATGATACTTATGCGAGAAGTATGGAGAATAAGCAGGAAGAACTCGAAATGCTAGTAAATAAACACAACTATGACATAGTTGGCGCAACAGAGACCTGGTGGGATAATACGCATGACTTGAATATTGATTAGACATCTAACATAGTGAATGCCAGTGAAAATGAGGTAGGATCAGAAGAGGCTAAAATAGGTAAAGAACAAGTTAAAAATTACTTGGACAAATTAGATGTCTTCAAGTCACCAGGGCCTGATGAAATGCATCCTAGAATACTCAAGGAGCTGACCGAGGAGATATCTGAGCCATTAGCGATTATCTTTGAAAAGTCATTGAAGACAGGAGAGATTCCAGAAGATTGGACAATGGCAAATATAGTGCCAATCTATAAAAAGGGAAATAAGGACAACCCAGGGAATTACAAACCAGTCAGCTTAACTTCTGTGCCTGAAAAGATAATGGAGCAAATAATTAAGAAATCAATTTGCAAACATCTGGAAGATAATAAGGTGATAAGTGACAATAAGCATGGATTTGTCAAAAACAAATCATATCAAACCAACCTGATAGCTTTCTTTGACAGGATAACAAGGCTTGGGCATGGGGGGAAGCGGTAGACATGGTATATCTTGACTTTAGTAAAGCTTTTGATACTGTCTCGCATGATCTTCTCATAAACAAACTATAGGGAAATGCAACCTAGATGGAGCTACTATAAGGTGGGTGCAAAACTGGTTGGAAAATCATTCCCAGAGAGTAATCATCAGTGGTTCGCAGTCATGCTGGAAGGGCATTATGAGTGGGGTCCTGCAGGGATCAGTTCTGGGTCTGGTTCTGTTCTATATCTTTATCAATGATTTAGATAATGGTATACAGAGTACACTTATAAAGTTTGCAGATGATAGCAAGCTGGGAGGGGTTGCAAGTGTTTTGGAGGATAGGATTAAAATTCAAAATGATCTGGACAAATTGGAGAAATGGTCTGAAGTAAAGAGGATGAAATTCAATAAGGACAAATGCAAAGTACTGCATCTAGGAAGGAACAAACAGTTGCATGTATACAAAATGGGAAATGACTGCCTAGGAAGGAGTACTGTAGAAAGGGATCTCGGTGTCAAACTGGTTCACAAGCTAAATATGAGTCAACAGTTTAACGCTGTTGCAAAAAAAGCGAACATCCTTCTGGGATGTATTAGTAGGAGTGTTGTAAGCAATATACAAAAAATAATTCTTCCACTCTACTCTGTGCTGATTAGGCCTCTACTGGAGTATTGTGTCCAGTTCTGGGTGCCACATTTCAGGAAAGATGTGGACAAATTGGAGAGAGTCCCGAGAAGAGTGACAAAAATGATTAAAGGTCTGGAAAACATCGCCCATGAGGGAAGATTGAAAAAACTGAGTTTGGAAAAGAGAAGACTGAGAGGGGGGACATGATAACAGTTTTCAAGTATGTAAAAGGTTGTTACAAGGAGGAGGAAGAAAAATTGTTTGTCGTAACCTCTGAGGATAGGAAAAGATGCAATGGGCTTAAATTGCAGCAAGGGAGGTTTAGGTTGGACATTAGGAAAAAATTCCTAACTGTCAGGGTGGTTAAGCACTGGAATAAATTGCCTAGGAAGGTTGAGGAATCTCCATCATTGGAGATTTTAAAGAACAGGTTAGACAAACATCTGTCAGGAATGGTCTAGAACAGTAGTCCCCAAACTTTTTCATCTGGCGGGCACCAGACGACGAGCCACGGAGGACCATGGCAGCGGATGAGCATCCGCTGAAATGCCTCTGACAAGCGGCGTCACCGCCGAAATGCCACTGAATTTCAGCGGTGACGCCTCTGGATGATGCTGTTTGGTGGCATTTTGGTGGATGCTCGTCTACCGGCCAGTACGCAGGCGCACTTAGACGCCCCGGTGGGCACTATGGCCCCCACGGGCACCGCGTTGGGGACCCCTGGTGTAGAAGACTTAGTCCTGACATAAATGCAGGGGACTGGAGTAGGTGACCTCTCGAGGTCCCTTCCAGTTCTATGATTCTATGATATCACATCAGGTTTGTTTTCCATTTTAAAAACAGTTATTTTTCATTCTTGGCCATGTGTTATTAAACCATGTGCATTCCACCAAAAAATCATTAGAACCATGTTGTTTAATCTATATTATTACTTCATTTAAAATCGCATGAATGCAGTCTATTAAGAGATTGCCTATATGCAAATACTCTTCTGCTGCTTTGGCTATAATGTTTATTGTTTCAGTCTTCTTCCCTGTTTGTAAAGTGCAATTAAACACGTCTATCATAAATGCTATAAATTTCTCTTTGCTTACAAGCAATATATCTTCTATTCTCTTCCATTATCTTTCCTGCCCTGAACTGCATGTTGTTGTACCAGCAGCTCTTTTCTCTCACTGGTGTTTTCCTCTTTCTCCAATTACCACGGTGAATATCTTTTGGTAGCTCCTGCATAGGATATTTTATGGATAATTTTAATTTTCTGTGTCTCTCTAGCTTGTTCTGCTGCCACACACTCTTTGTATGCTGCACTGTGCTTATCTGCACAATTACTGCATTTGAGTTCTGTTCCTTCCATACAGTTCTCATATGGATGTTCTCCTCCGCATTTTCCACACCTTGTTTTCCCCATACAGACAGCTGTCACATGCTCAAACCTTTGACATTTGCAGCATCTCAAAGGGGCTGAGGTATATGGTTTAACCCAGAAGAGCTGATATCCTATTTTAACCCTATTAGATAGCGTTGCACCTTTAAACTTGGACTTGGATGGCTGTGGATGGCTTGTGTTCTCCCCATCTCCTGCTAATCAGCGATTTAGCAAACAGCACTTGGTCCTCACCTATATCACTTTTAATTTAATTTTCAGCCTTGCCAAGTGGACCCCATACATTATCTCTTTTGCTTCTGTTCTGTATTTAGGTAGCTGGCAAATTACTTTTCTTTTCCCTAAAACTGTAGTTTTAAGAAGTTTCTCAGCCTGTTTCTTTACATGTATATTCTGTTAATAAATCTTCCCCCTCCATTCTTTTAGCTCTTAATGTATCCTGATATTTTACCTAGTCCATTCCGCTGTTTTCAAGGGATTACCATTTCCTATCTTTACATCTTCAGCTAGGGATTTGACAATTATAAGATGTTGATCTTTATCCTTTCTCTCTTTTCCATCCCTGGCTGCTCCCTCTTCTTCTGATACAGGCATTTCTATTCACTTTTTCTTCTTCCTAATCTGAAATCATTCCTCATTCCTTGCTCCTTCTCCCTTATCTTCCAACATAACTTTCAGCCTCTCCCTCTCAGCCTGTATTTCCAGCTCTGCTCAGTAAAACTGTCTACCCCAACTTCCTTTCTTTATACTAACCACCCCCCTGCCCCCACCCCGTCCCAACTGGGCTTCAGCATCAGCTAAACCTGGCCAACTCTCCAGGTGCAGCCAGGTAGCACAGTTGGCCTCACAGGCTCACATTAACCCTTTCAGGGCATGTGTGGGGTATACACCACATCACAGTCACATTAATTTGTGATTAAACACATGAGCCCTGGTCCTGCACTGGGCTCTGAATGGACAGAGCCTTGTGCCCATGTGGGGCCCCACTGATGTCCTAATCACCGCAGGATCAGCACTGCAGAGAAACGGGGCAACTCACATGCATACAATTTCTTATGTATGTGCACAGTTGCAGGTTTTTGTAGTTGCTATTATTGCCATATTTTGTAGACTAATATCTTGTTTTATTGGTGGACACCAGGCGTACATGGCACCAAGAAACCTGCTGCTGTTTAGTCTGTTGCTCCAATTTTAAATAATTTAAAAATAGCTTAATTTAAAAAAAGATAAACTGACAAGTAAGTAAAGTGACAGAATAGCTGGGTTTTAAGCAAGGCTGTGGGAGTCACTGAACACTAGTTTGCAAGTTTCCATAACACTGTACAAAGTTCCATGATGCAAGTGCAGATTTTTTTGATTGGACCAAGCACAATGTTCTTTGGGCGCAGTGCGTCAAGGTGCTGAGCACTACTGTGTGGTGCTGTGTATCCATAACTTTCACAGATGGCAATGGGAATTGAGGGCATTTAGCACCTCATGAAGTTACCTAACACCTGGCAGGAGCAAGCTCTGAAAGCTGAATCACATTTCAAAATGTATCTCTTAGTGGGACGTGGTCCCCTCCCCCACCTAAATTTCAAATAACATCACTCCTTAAACTGGGAACAAACATTCTACTTATGGCTAGACTGCATTTATTAGTAATTTTCACATAAATCAACTTATATGAAAATGTATTCATAAGCTGAGCTTTCTCTATAGTGATAAAATGTTTCTGCTTCTGTGGTAGAAAATAGCTTATTATGCAAACAGCATTGCCAGTGTTACATTATGCATGGGATTCACCTGGAGAACATCACAAAAGCTTCAACCAAAGGGAAAAAAAAAAGAGGGCAGAAAATCAGGTGTTCCATTTACTGCACCACTTGCCTATTATAATTAGCTGTAAATGAGCTGATATCTGTTCTTTGGAACATCTTTTCTATCTGCCCTCGTAAGGTCACAGAAACAAGAAAAAGAAAAACAGAACAGAATGGAGGACTATGAAGTCTTCCAAGGGATGGCCTTCAAAATGTCACCTCAATTTAAAAAAAAAAATGAAATCCAGTTGCCATTTTTGAACTGTATTTAGTTGTATCTACTTAGAAATGACTTGGTTATTTCTTTGCACACCTGATTTAATTCAGAACCCTGCAAGTTTACCCTGGACTGTCATTATAAGGAATGGCATTGTTAAAAAGCTTGATTAGACCACATTAGTTCAGAAAAGGTATTGTCTTAGATTTAACTTTAAGCTAAAAAAGGCAATTACTCGAACATGCTATGTCTCTGCTTGTGCTTGGATCTGTGTCTCATTCCCAGAGAGAGCAGGTTTTACATTTTGTAGGGTGAAAGAGATGGAGCTGTAAAGTGAAAAGGCTAGGGGAGGAAGACCCCAGTGTAGGGGGATCCTCTGGAAGTGCACAGCGTCTGAGGTGTTCCTATGCCATGTCCCTTCCAGGAGGGGTTGTTGCGAGTGAGGCAATGTAAATTAGAGCAGGCCTAGCCCAGTGCAGCTTTAGGATCAGGGTTGCTCAAGATTGGCTTAAAGCCACCTTTGCAGTCAGTATTCCTATGCTGCGCAGAGCAGTTCTTGCCCAGAGATGAGGTCTGGGGCCAAATTAATTCTGAATCTTTCTCATGCTCTCAGACATTGCTTAGTACACAAAAATCTCCCACAATTCCTGTGTATCCTAGGTTGCTCTTCACATGTCCTCTATGTTGTTAAGTCCCACGTGTTTTCCCTCTCACAGTACTGTTTGGCAGAGAGATTCTTTCAGCTGGACCCTCCAGCTCGCAGTGGCACCTCTGCCATGGCAGACGCTTTGGCTTCATTCTTAACATATCCCAGATATGTTCATCTTCTTTTCTGGATAACTTTGGCGATAAGGAGCAGTTGAATCTCTGATGAATCCCAACGTGTGTTATAAATTCATTCCATCTAAAACCTAGTGTTTTCCTGAGGTATTTGCTTTCGAGCAGATTTAGACGTTGGTCTATACCAAAATTATTATTTGTTTTTTTCTGTTAATAAATGTTTATACTACATCATAAATGTACATAGTGCTTTGAAACACAGGGCATAAATCCTGAGAGATGCTCAGTATGTTATCTGTGCCAAAGAGCTGACAATCAAAATTACACAAAACAACAGTCTAAGGAGGGGATGTGTGGCAATAGTTGATGAAGAGCACGGGGCGGGGAGGAGGAATTGTTTGAAGAGATGGATTTTAGGGAGGGTTTTGAAAGAGGAGGGAGAGAATGCTTGGCAGGTGTGGACAGGGAAGGGAGAGCATGATAGAAAGGACAAAAGTTGAGAGTTGGAATAAGAGACAAAGGGAGCATTAAGATGACAGCATTGTAAGAGTCACAGCTAGTGGCAGAGATAGGTGTGCCCTCCATTTTCCTCACTGTTAAACTATGACTTGTACTCACTCTTTGCTGCTCTGCGGGGATCTTGCCTGCATGGCTCCCTCTCAGTCAATGTGCTTCCTTCTGGGAATCTGTAACCCACAACCCCTGAGGCAAATTTCCTCACTGCCCTGCATTCTGCAGGAGAGGAAGTGGGTCTGTCGTTAATATTAACCACATTACCCAATCGGAAGCGGTTTAAAATTTTATGCAAACTCCTGTGTATAAAGATTGATTGCTACTGTCTAGATTGGTAATCAGCAGTTTTGTTACTGTGGCATTTCTGATCTGGTGCTGAAGCAAAGTAATGGGAAACTGTTTGCAGATTTATAACTGGGTTAGAGCTCTTACTCTAAGTAAAAGTGCTTGAACATAGAGTTACTGGGCCAAATTCATCCTTGCTGTAACTCTGCTGACTTCCATGGAATTACTCTGGGGCTCATTTGGCACACTTGGTTTAAAGAGGGCTCGAAAGTAGTCATGCAGTTTAACGTCAAGATTTTAACTTCACTGACCATGTCCAAAAGTGTCAGTGTCTTTCCCGCCATTCACATGGGGCACATGTATTCTGCATGAACTGCAAGAATTGCCATGTACTGTACATGGCAGACATTGTTCACTATATTGTGTAGAAGCCCCTCGCAGCAGGAGTATTCAAGTGACTGATTTTAGAACACCTACCTCTGACTGCTCACTGGCACAAGGAAGCACATCTTAATGCTCAAAGAAGGGTTGCTATTAATTCCTCATTTGGACCTGCTCCACCATGGTCTTACACCAGCTAGAATGTGGAGTCTATAGAAGGTTACTTGCTTGCTAGGAAGGGTCACTCCAATGCCACTGCTCTGGACACTTTCAAGAGAGAAGGTCTGCGTGTCTATACACCAATGCCAATAAGAATTACTGGGATAGGGGCCCAAATCTTCAAAGATATGTAGGTGTTGCTCTGCTCAGTGTTGCAATGTCTAACTCCTAGGTGGCCTGCCACCTAGTGGAATCCTCAGTCTGAGTTATACAGCCCAGGGTCTCCATACAATGCAAGGAGAGAATCAGGAGTCTAAGAAAGGGCTCTTCAGAAGCCAGCAATCTGAATGGGGAGCCACTTAAGCTACCCAGGAGTGAAAATGCTGAGAAGAGAGGCAGAGAAGAGAGAGGGACTTAGGTGCCTGAGCAGCTGACCTGGTGTGCCTGGCTTATTGGCAAGAGATAGACCCTTCCACTTGGAATCCTCTGCCAAGCATCCTCTCCTGGAGTCTGGCATTTAAGTGAGTTCAGCTCATAGAATCATAGAAGATTAGGAAGGAAGAGACCTCAGGAGGTCCAGCCCCAACTAAATCATCCCAGCCAGGGCTTTGTCAAGCCTGGCCTTAAAAACCTTTAAGGATATAGATTCCACCACCTCCCTAGGTAACCCATTCCAGTGCTTCACCACCTGCCTAGTGAAATAGTTTTTCCTAAAGTGACCTCCCCCACTGCAACTTGAGACCCATTGCTCCTTGTTCTGTCATCTGCCACCACTGAGAACAGCCTAGCTCCATCCTCTTTGAAACCCCCTTCAGATAGTTGAAGGCTGCTATCAAATCCCCCCTCACTCTTCTCTTCTGCAGACTAAATAAGCCCAGTTCCCTCAGCCTCTCCTCATAAGCCATGTGCTCCAGCCCCTAATCATTTTTGTTGCCCTCCGCTGGACTCTCTCCAATTTATCCACATCCTTTCTGTAGTAGGGGGCCCAAAACTGGATGCAATACTCCAGATGTGGCCTCAAATGCCAAATAGAGGGGAATAATCATTTCCCTTGATCTGCTGGCAATGCTCCTACTAATGCAGCCCAATATGCCATTAGCCTTCTTGGCAACAAGGGCACACTGCTGACTCATATCCAGCTTCTCGTCCACTGTAATCCCCAGGACTGGGGGCAGGGCCATGGGGAAAGAGGAAGGGAGGGGGCAGGCCCTTGGGGAGAAGGAATGGGGCCTCGGGGGGCAGGAGGAGAGGAGAGGCCCCCACTTTTGGGAAGGCTCCGAAGCCCTTGCTGTCTTCTGCTCATGTAAAATACCTCTCTCACATTTGCCTTATGTTTTCCTGTGTCTCCAACAGTCTTTTGTATGGATGCTGTTCTGCCCTCCTTCACACCTATTGGCGGTCTGCATCTAGCCCTCTTGCTGTGGGGTCTGATAGATATCAGGTCCTGGGTGTGCTCAGAGCATGCCTATGGGATCAGGCCCTACCGCCCAAGTGGGCATCTCCTCACCTAGTTTGAGAATCCTACTTTGGGACCTCTGAGGCTTTGCCTTGAGCTGAGCTACAACCTGCTCATTAACTGTGTGTGTGTGTGTGGGGAGGGGAGCTCCAGGGTGTAGGTGGTTTTGTGAATGCTGACTGACAGAAATGTAGGCACTAGAAGACTTAGGTGCCTACTACAGGGGTTAAATGATAGTTGAGCAGCAGCTTTGAAAATGTCAGTGGTGCCTAAATGGTGGATGTAGGTGTTTAAAGAGGCAGAGAGATGGCTAAACATTTTTGAGGATATGGTTCACGCTGTTCTGTTTGATCCCCTTATGAATGTTTGCCTTTGTTTCTCTACTCCTCCTGGGGAAAATTCTGGTTTCCGTTGCAGAATGAATGCCCAAACAGGCTTGTAAAATCATTTAAATCAAGGCTGCAACCATTTACAGTAGCTGAGGATGTGGTCCATAGTATTTAAACCATACTGCAACAATTAATAATAGAGGTGAAGTATGAATCCTAGTGCTTGAATTAATGGCTAGAATGCACAATGTAACCAAGGAGACAAGGAGCAAGAACGAATTGAGTATGTATAAGATGGTGTAAGCCTGTGATCAGCCTGTAAGAGTTCAACTGCATTCTGAGCTACGTGCTCATATCCAAGAATGCTGTGATCAGAATCCAGCTCCCATTTGTGAGGTTCTGTCCTGTGGAAGGTGTACAATGGTAATTCTGAGCAGTGCCCTTCTCAGCTCACTCTCTGGTGAGAACTAGAAATCTCAAAGGAGTAAACAGTCATAGCTCTTATTCTACCATGTGGGAGAGTAAGGACCTGCCACTTACTCACCTGCTTGGTCCTATACAATTTGTGACTCCGGATGCAAGATTTGGCACCATTGTGAATATGCATTATGATATTGTGTCTTTAATTACATGATCATATACTTTTTATACTATTTTTTCCCCATAAGACTTTGTCTCATTCAGTGCACAGGATAGATGATGCTCACTGAATACGAAGCTGTTCAGTATTTCTTAAGTCAATGTATGGCCTATGTCTTATTTACAGCAAATCATCCACGCCCTGAACTGACTACAGAATTATGAATTTCCCCATAGGCTTTTCTATGAAACTTATCACTATATCTGAATGCTTCACAAATATTGTGAATTTATCTTCAAAGCACAACTGTGAGATAAGATAGTATTGTATTATCCCCAGTTCACAGTTGGGAAATGGAAGCACAGACAGGTTAAGGCCAAAATTGTCAAAAGTGTCCAATCAATTTAGGTGCCCAACTTGAGACACTTAGATTTTTCAGAGTACTTAGCATTTTTGTAGCACTTCATATGTTCAAAGCACATCTCCTTTGGCTTCATTTGCAGCTGTGAACGCTCATCACTTCTGCAAATTACAAACTGGTGTCTCAAGTATGCATCCAGAAAACAAGAAACACACAATTAGTGACCACCTGTAACAAGTTTGGTTTAAGTGACTAGCCCAGCAGAGGCAGGGATAGAATCCAGTTCTCCAAGGCAGAGTTCAATTTGTTTAACCATGAGGCCATCTTTTCTCTTCCTGCAATCCCCTGCCTCTTTCATTATACACCCTTCCAACTTCTGCAACATAGGAGGCAGAGGTCCTACAGACAGCAGCCTCATTTACTACACACTCCTGACCAAACTGAGCACCATCCATTTGGCGCACTGAATGAGGCAGGAGTCATCTTGAAAAAATAGTATGCGATTATGTAACTAAAGACTGTATCTGTGACCGTGGTCACTGGAGGGACTATACTGAGAATGCTCAATGAGGGGAAACGGCAAAGAATAGGGTGAAAGATCCCCAAAACTGGTGATTTATTCTATAATTAGATTTTACTAAGTCAGTAACCAAACAGCTTCTATAATATCTTACTGGTTATCAAGACACTACTATACAGTTCCCTTTAAGCAATCCAGCCTTTGGCTCCCGCCAAAGGCAGCCAAGTTTAACATAGTGAAGGCCACTTAAAACCTTATTCACCATATAAAGTTCTACCAATCCCAAGAGACTACATTACCCACCAAATCAATGAATATTTCATATCTTACCCAAATTCACGCTTACAACCAATCCTACTAAATCTAAGATTTTTTTTTTAAATAAAAAGAAGAAAGAGAGTTGCTACAGTTGAAGATCATTATACATACAGATTTGAATAGAGTTCTTAGGTCAGTTTCATAGCAGAGATGGTGAAGCTGCTGATTTGTAAAAATCCTTCTGAATCAGTTCAATAGGTTATAGTTCATAAGGCAGTCAATGTGCAGAGCTTGTTCAAATTCTTCCATGAGAATTTTCAGGGTGGATCCAGAGTAACCTGGAGACCTCAGTGGGTTTAGAATTTTCCTGTCAAAGTTTATGCAGATCTGAGATATAACAGAATCAGGCCAAGCACGCTGTGGTCACAGCAGGGCCTCCTTGGCTGAAGAATAGGTAATGTATATTGTTGCTTTGAAGCTAATCTGTTTCCTACGCATACACCAGTAATTTAGTTACATTCATTAGCATAAAGCAATTAACCATCAAACTGTTCCCAGGTAGTTTACTATAAATTTCAAAGAGAAATGAAAACAATAATATTATTGCACCATAAGTTCCATCTACATGTTAATATCCCCGTTTGATCTCTGAATCAATAGAATATAGTAATGAAACATTATAAACAGGAACAGAAGTTTAGCATCTACAAGCTAATTAGATCCCATTGTTAAACTTCTAACAAGATTTAGGTAAACACAGACAAATACAGTTAGTATCTATTTTAATTCTCTATCATTACAGGCCTACATTTCAAGGGCTCTAGTCTATTTAACATGGCTTTGATAACTATCTATGAGGAATGGCCTTGTTTACCATTTCATTACTCTTCTAATATGTCATTAAGGGTTGTTTTCAGGTCACGCAGCCTGCTGGATGCTTAACCCTCTTTGGCTCAGTGTCACAGTATCATAATCAGAACTGAGCGAATAACTGATTTTTTGGTTCAGTGGCTGAAAATATCTGGAAAAAATTGTTTTGAATTTATTTTTTTTTAATTTTCTCACCAAAATGAAAAACTACAAAAAATTAATTCAGGTAAAATAAAAAATTTCAAATGTCAAATTGAAACAACATTTTTGAAATGACAATTTTGAAACTTTTGCATCCGAAGAAGTGAGCTGCAGCTCACGAAAGCTCATGCTAAAATAAATTTGTTAGTCTTTAAGATGCCACAAGTACTCCTGTTCTTTTTGCAGATACAGACTAACACGGCTGCTACTCTGAAACCTGAATTTTGAAACTGTTCGTTTTGATGTTTCCAGAATTTTTGTTTTCATTTTTTTTGGGGCTGAAACTACACACTGAATTTGTCCCAAATTCATTAGCTGTTTCAGTGACCTGAAAAATCCTTTTTCTGAAGAATTTACTATTTGCTGAAAAAAATTTCCCCAGTTTTAATAATAAGAATAAATAATACAACTTTGGCATTTTTCTAACATTTGAGCACTTGACTTCACACCTTAATGGTTTTTTTTAACATACCAGTAGTTATTTAAAAAAAAAAGTAATTTCCTGGGTTTAAAAATCAAACAAACTGAACCCTCTCTCCCATCTCCCTCAGTAATTCAGTTATGTGGAACCATATTCAACCCCACATGGGTCATCAGCAGGGTTGGAATATTTAGGTCTACAACACAGACCTCTGCCTCATGAGCTAAGGCGTAACTGTTAGTAGCAGTAAGAGGTTATTGTCTATGTAGGCCAGCCATAAAAGAGCGATGAGACACACTTTGTCAGTGAGTATAACAGATATTTGCTGACAACAGAGGAATGTTGAGACTCAGTAATCCCAGGCCCACTTCCAGATTCTGAGTCGTCCGTGGCAAGGGTGTTGAAGGCCCAGTTCAAAGACTTATATCCACCCTGCTCCCTGCTGCAAAAAAGCCACCCAACAACAAGAAAACACCACTACCACAAATGCAATCACCACAAAGTACTTTCACAAAGGGGCCTTCCTAGCCTTCTCCGAAGCAATCTCATTAATTAGCTCATCCCAGTCTATCTGCCTCACTTCCTATTTCTGTATAGAAATAACTGCCAGATTGTTTAACCTTTCTTGCCCCATGGCCATTCTTAGGTCATGATTAATTCTAGTTTGCTGAAACTGCTTTCATTAGCAGCCACAGTTACAGAAACAGTACTGTGAATTTTTTGCTGTCTTCCTGTGTTAGGGAAACTCGCATGTAAAGATCTTTTGTGAATGTGGTTAAGGAGATCAGTGGGTGACTTCGTTTCTGAGTCCTCCTTAAAGATTAGCTTGCAAAAACTGTCAAAGAGCTCAACCTCATTCTCAAAACTCTGAGTTTCAATCCTTAGCTGCTTGCTAAGTGTCAGATCTGCCTCGTTAGGTTTTTGCTGCTGAGACTTTTCAGGTTCTCACCCATCAAAAAAGCAAACCTTTCTCCAACTCCATCATATTTACTGTCAGAGACGGGGACATGGGCAATCAGGCCTAGTGATTAGAGCAAGAGTCAGGAGTCAGGATTAGGATCCAAGATCAGAGCCGGAGTCAGAAATCAGGAATTGGAACTGAGGGTCAGATCCTGGTTACGTGGAGTGAAGCAAGGCAGGGGCATTGCTGGGTCCAGGGCAGAAGCAGGACTGGGAACAAGCAGATGCAGGAGCTAATGCAGCTATGGGTGAATGCTTTGAGCAGCCAGCACACTGCTGCTGCTGCTGGGCTTACGCACTCATCTGCTGGCTCTTCCAACCAATCAGATGGTGTAGCCTATCAGGCAGCCTACTACAGGCCAGTTGCACTCATTAAGTTGCTCAGAGAGTGTCTCTGCTGTAGGCCCGGATTCCTGAGACTTACACATCCTACCATCCAACTGTGTTAATATTGTGTCTAAGATGAGGTTGCAAACCTCTCATTCAAAGACTTTTTTGGGATCTGATGACCTTTCATCCTTTGCAAGTGCACTTGCTGTTACTTTCCTCCCTCAAGATCATTTCTCTTTGAACTGTGTGGATCTTCCTAACGTTTCAGATTGTGAAGCAGCAGCTTCCTTACATGCAATGACCCCAGAGGACCATAATTCCGATAAAGCATGTTGAAGACCACCAAGTAAGCTGCAAGCCATTTGAATGTCATGATCTGGATCTGCAATTTTTGCTCACAATGTTAATTGTCGATAAGATAGTATACCACATTTCGGTCAAAACATGAAACAAAAACTCTGAAAGGTTTGTTTGCAAGCTATCAATTTCCAACTTAATTTCTGGTGTAAGATTATGTGAAGGCTTGAATTAATTTAAAGCATCAAGAACACTCTCAGCCTGATTTAGCAGTGGATGGATTGCCTCTACCCTTGCTGACCATCTTGTCGTGCTTTGGGATTTTTCAACACATCACAATGACTAGTAGTAACAAAAAACAGGATATACTGTCTTCAAACAATTCTGAAAAATAGAACTAGGAAAACAACCATTTCAGCAGCTTCTCCAATAAGATACAATGATTGGACAGCAAAAGGAATGACGCATATATGCTTATTTATCTACTGAATTTGAGTTTGAACACCTTTGTATGCTGCAGCCATGTTAGCTCCATTGTTATAGCTTTGTCTTCTGCAAACAGCCATAGCTAAACCATCTTTTTTTCAGCTTCTGTAACATAGCATCCATAATACCACCCCCGTTTTGGTATGGATATCAATGAAATCTACAAAGTTCTTAACAGCCTTCATTCCATCTTTTGAAACTTCAACTTTCCTTAACACCTGAGCCATTTGTTCCATTTGGGAGATGTCTAGAGTGCTATAAAACATAATAAAGAAGTATTTGACTTTCTTAACCTTGTCTAAGATAGTGTGCCATACTTTTCTTGTGATCCTATCCATACATTGATTTTGAATTTGGTTTGATCAGTACATTACCTTTGTGGTACTGGCCTTAATAGATTTCACGTGATTTTGCAACATACTATCATAGCTAGCAAACAATTCAAGTAAACCCCAAAAATTACCATTATAAGGACTGTCTAATTTCTCATCTGAGCCTCTCAAAGCTAAACACCTTTCATCTAAGTACAACAAAATATCCAGGAGACATACCAAAATATTGTGCCATGTGTTTTTCTGCATCTGATAGCTGGTTTGCATACCTTTGTTAGTTGTGCAACCCTTTCTCAAATGTTCTGCAAGTTCCACCCAGCAAAGATTGCCTCCATGTGCTCCTTTGAACCTTTGTGTCGGCATAATCGCATGCTAAAGTGGAAAAAGTTTGTGAATCCAGTTTCATGGTTTTCAAAGGAAGGTGAGGAATTTGTCTGAAAGAGCTAACAAGCAAAACAGAACAAGGGTACATCAACCAAGATCACTGGTGTAACTCCCCATTACAAGTTTTGACAAAGAACGATGATTTTAATATTTCTTGTGTTTGCTAGGTGAAATGTCGTGCTCTAAATTAACAGTGGAACCATTTTCTACCAAAAAACACCTACAAGAATCTGTCACTTGTGGCCAACTAGCTGGATCTGCCCTGTCAAAGTCAAAACCCCATACTTTTTAGTATCCTCATTCATAACAGCTGCACTAGCAAGCAATGGGCCATTTTCTGTCCTGGACTCAGAGACTCCAGGACCCAACAATTCAGTGACAAGCTCTGTGCTGCAGTCAGAGATTCCAGCACCCAACAAGTCTGACAAACCCAAATCAACATCTTCAGTAGCTAAGGAAGGCTCATAAGTGGAAGTAGTAGACCCGTCCTTGGACTGTTCACCTTTGCATATTTCAAGAAACCACTCAATATCTCTGATCTTCTTTTTCACAGACCTGCTGCAGCTTGCGCTTTTGAGCACCACTCATGTGCGTGTAAGTATTCATGGCAAAAAAATCATAGTTGACAATAAGAATTCACCCACCACGCTGTTCACAAATTAATTGCTGGTTTGGAATGACTGCGGTAGTGGACAAAAGAGCTAACTAATACCTCTGTGAGATTCTGAAGGAAATCAGGTGAAAGATCATAATGTCTCTGTGAAACTTAGAGCTACATCAGATGAAACTAATGAGCCAGAGCTCAGGTGTGCAGATAAAGAACATAAGAATCACCATGCTGGATCAGAGCAAAGGCCCATCTAGCCCAGTATCCTGTCTTCCAACAGTGGCCAGTGCCAGGTGCCCCAGAGGGAATGAACAGAACAGGTAACCATCAAGTGATCCATCCCCTGTTGCCCATTCCCAGCTTCTGGCAAACAGAGGCTAGGGACACCATCCTTGCCCATCCTGGCTAATAGCCATTGATGGACCTATGCTCCATGAATTTATCTAGTTCTTTTTTGAACCCTGTTCTAGTCTTGGCCTTCACAACATCCTCTGGCAAAGAGTTCCACAGGTTGACTGTGCGTTGTGTGAAAAAATACTTCCTTTTGTTTGTTTTAAACCTGCTGCCTATTAATTTCATTTGGTGGCCCTGTGACAGGGTTGGGACACACCACCGCAGCGCCTCCCGCTGGTTACCCCCAGGAATTAGCTCAGTTCATGGGGAGCGCCCTCTGCCAGTGGTGTCCCGTCCATCGTCTGTTCCTTGCTGGTGTCTGGACCCACGTTGCTCCACGCTCGGCGGCGTCCTCTTCAGGCCACTGCCCCCTAGTCCATCCTCACTCCCTTAGCAATAGTCCATGCACTGGCCTCAGTGGCCAGCCACAACCTCCAAAGTCTAGCCCCTTGTCTCAAGGGCTGATTGCAGTTTGTTCCAGCCACCCTACTGCATGGCCAGGTGCAGTACAAGGAGGAAAACGGGGCGGGGGGGACCCATGCCCACCCACTATTCTGGGTCCCAACCCAGGGATCCTTTGGTGGCAGCCTTCCTGCCCTCCTTCTCTCCCCTTGTGCACCTCTCTCCCTGGGCTGCTTCCCCTTCATCCCTTTGCACCAGCTAGGCCCTTCCCTCAGGGTCTGCAGCCTGGCAGGTAGCGGGCTGGAGTTCCCTTCTGCTCCCCTGAGCCTGTCCAGCACTGCGCTGTCCCAGGTGCTGGTCTCCTCACTCAGGAGACAGACCTTCCCCTCTGAAGGTCTGGGACAGACCCCCTGCTGCTCTTCTGGGCAGCCTTTATATATGGCCAAGCTAAGCCCTGATTGGCTGTCTCCAATCTTGTCCCTGATTGGCTCTCAGTAAGCCCTTTCCTGATTGGCTGCCAGCCTGTGCAGCCTTTCTAGCCTACTCTAGCCCCCTCTCACATGGAGGTGGGGCAGTTGCCCCAATACAGGCCCTAGTTCTTTGTGTTATGAGATGGAGTAAATAACACTTCCTTATTTACTTTCTCCGCACCAGTCATGATTTTATAGACCTCAATCATACACCCCCTTAGTCGTCTCTTTTCCAAGTTGAAAAGTCCCAGATTTATTAAGCTCTCCTCATACGGAAGCTGATCCATACCCCTAATCATTTTTGTTGCCCTTTTCTGAACCTTTTCCAAGTCCAATATATCTTTATTGAGATGAAGTGACCACATCTGCACACAATATTCAAGATGTGGGCGTACCATGGATTAATATAGGGGCAGTACGATATTTTCTGCCTCATTTTCTATCTCTTTCTTAATGATTTCCAACATTCTGTTTGCTTTTTTAACTGCTGCTGCACATTGAGTGAATGTTTTCAGAGAACGATCCACAATGACTCCAAGATTTCTTTCTTGAGTGGTAACAGCTAATTTAGACTGAATCATTTTATATGTATAGTTGGGATTATGTTTTCCAATGTGCATTACTTTGCATTTATCAGCATTTCATCTGCCATTTTGTTGTCCAGTCACCCAGTTTTGAGAGATCCTTTTGTAGCTCTTTGCAGTTTGCTTGGGACTTAACTATCTTGAGTAGTTTTGTATCATCTGCAAAATGTCCACCTCATTTTACCCCTTTTTCCAGATCATTTAGGAATATGTTGAATAGGACTGGGCCCAGTACAGACCCCTGGGGGACACCATTATTTACCTCTCTCCATTCTGAAAACTGACCATTTATTCTACCCTTTGTTTCCTATCTTTTAACTAGTTACCAATCCATGAGAGAACCTTCCCTCTTACCCCATGACTGCTTACTTTGCTTAAGAGCCTTTGGTGAGGGACCTTGTCAAAGGCTTTCTGAAAATCTAAATACACTATATCCATTGGATCCCCCTTGCCCACATGCTTGTTGACCACCTCAAAGAATTCTAGAAGATTGGTGAGGCATGATTTCCCTTTACAATAATCATGTTAACTATTCCCCAACAAATTATGTTCATCTATGTCTCTCACAATTTTGTTCTTTACTATAGTTTCAACCAGTTTGCCCGGTACTGAAGTTAGGCTTACTGGCCTGTAATTGCTGGGGATACTTCTGGAGCCCTTTTTAAAAATTGGCATCACGTTAGCTATTCTCCAGTCATTTGGTACAGAACCTGATTTAAATGACTACAGCTTACAGACAACAGTTAGTAGTTCCTTCAGAACTCTTGGGTGAATACCATCTGGTCCTGGTGACGTATTACTGTTTAGTCTATCAATTTGTTTCAAAACCTCCTCTAATGACACCTCAATCTGAGACAGTTCCTCAGATTTGTCATCTAAAAAGAATGACTCAGGTTTGGGAATCACGTTCAAGTTACGGACGCAGTTACAGAGAAGGCCAGGGGCCCATAACAGAAGGAAAGAGGGAGAAGTTTAAAAAAACAAAAAAATGGGCCCCAGGCCCAGCATTCTCAGTCTGACATCGTCTGCCTTCCCCATCCCCATCCAACTCCTCACAAGTCTGCATCTGAGTCAGGCTGCTTCTTCCTTCTTTTTTTATGCTGCCTGGATACCATTAGGGGGTGTATTGAGTGCACTGGAGAGCGTTTACCTCCTCGTAATCTCAGGGTGCAGCAATGGCCCCCACCAGCCAGAAAGAGCCATTGCAGGAGAATCCTTGCATAGCCCCAGTCTGAAACTTGTTCAGTGACTTCCGGGGGTGAAGCGTGTTCAATATAGATGGAATATTTGGAGGATTCTGCTGTGAAACTCTAACAAACCCCTCTACAATAATGTGCAAACAGTGATTTTCAGAGGCTTATAAATCAGCTAAATTTGGGTGGATTTTTGGTCCCCGGGTGACTCCTCCCTGCCACTGAAATGTCAAGATCCTGCTCCAAAGCATGGAGGCATTACAGCATTACAACAAAATAGTTGTAAGAATTTTTAACATTGGCAAAACAATGTATTTTTCTCTAATCTCATTCTTGGAAACAGCTGAACCATTTTTGCTGAAACTTTAAAATAATTACACCGAGGCAGACATCTGACATGGCAAATTTCAGACCAAGTAGTTAAAATTTGGCAAAGCTTTGAGCAGCTGAAAACAAGATCTTTTAATGGAAGGCATTCGGTAACCTTAATTATAAGTATTGCTAGCAAGGCCACCTGTAATTATTTGTATCTCGTAAAAGGAAAGTACATGGTTACTCTGCTTTATTACAATAAGATTTCATAAATATAACAGCAAGTAATGAAATAGTATTGAGGCAAAAGTGAAATCATAGGTTCATATAAAGTCTTAAAGACTTTATTACTGTGATAAATACTAAACCTTTAAAGTATTATTGGCTTTTTATTGCCATCACTTATATGGTACAAATCTCTGATTTTTACTTCCTGTACTTTAAACTAGTGAATTGAACTATGCAGCTATTTCCTTCAGTGTGAAAAAAATAAGTAAAATATTGTAAATTTTCCAATGTGGACATACTCACAAGGGTGAGATGGCCCCAGACAGAGCAACTTATTTTCCTATCATAGAAATTAGGGTCTGGAAGGGACCTTAAGAGGTCATCAAGTCCATCCACCCCATCCTAAGGCAGGACCAAGTACACCTAGACCATTCCTGACAGATGTATGCTTAACCTGTTCTTAAAAAACCTCCAGTGATAGGGATTCCACAACCTCCTTTGATAACCTATTCCAGTACTTAATAATCCTTCTAGATATATTTTTTTAATATCTAACCCAAATCTCCCTTGTTGTGATTAAGCCCTTTACTTCTTGTCCGACCTGCAATGGAAAAGAAGAACAATTGATCACTGTCGTCCTTATAATAGCCCTTGAGATATTTGAAGACTGCTGACAGTTCCCCACTCAGTTTTCTTTTCTCAAGACTAAACATATCCAGTTTTTTTAATCTTTCTTCACAGATCAGGGTTTCTAAATTTTATCATTTTTGTTGCTCTACTCTAGATTCTCTCCAGTTGTCTACATCTTTCTTAAAGTGTGGCACCCAGAACTGGATACAATATTCTAACTGAAGCTTCACGTGTACTGAGCAGAGCAGAACAATTACCTTGCATGTCTTTCACGTACCACACTCCTGTTAATATACCCCAGAATTTTTTTGCAGCTGCGTCACGTTGTTGGTTCATATTTAATTTGTGATCCACTATAACCCCCATAGCCTTTTCTGCAGCTCTACTGCCTTGCCAGTTATTCCCCATTTTGTAGTTGTGCATTTGATTTTTCCTTCATAAGTGTGGTACTTTGCACTTGTTTTTATTGAATTTCATCTTGTTGACTCCAAATTCTAATCCTGCCCTTGAATGTCAATGTGACCCCTCCCAGTTTGGTGTCATCTGCAAATTTTATGCGCATACTCTCCACCCCATCATTCAACTCATAATGAAAATACTGAATAGCACCAGACTCAGGACTGACCCAGCTGGAACCCCACTAGATACAGCATCCCAGTTTGAGAGTGAACCATTGATTAACTACTCTTTCAACCAGTTGTACATCCACCTTATAGTAATTCCATCTAGACCACAGTTCTCTAGTTTGCTTATAAGAGTGTCAAGGGGCAGTATCCAAGGTCTTATTAAAATCAAAATATATATCATGTCTACTGCTTCACTCCCCATCCACTAACCCTGTCAAACAGTGGCATAGCTACAATGGTGCAGATGATGCAATTGTGCCAGGACCCACAAGGTTATGGGGCCCACCCCGATGAAGTGGTGCTCTGACACGTCACTTGGTGCATAGGGTCAGAACGCCACTCACTCAAATTTGGCCCTCACACTCCACTATCAGATGGAAGGGCCAAATTTGAATTACATTGTGATCACCTGCGCAGGAGTCAGAGCACCACTCAGGTTTGTCCCAACTGGCCCTCTGTGTGCTGTGTGAGTGCGGGGCAGGCAATGGGAGTGAGTGGAGCCACTGGGCGGCTGAGATCAGGAGGAGCTGCCCTAGCCTGACATGGCAGTGGAGCATTGAACCAGAGGGGCCCCAGGGAGTGGCCTAGAAGGTCCCAGGGGCGGTGTATGAGAGGCTGGGTGGTAAGTTGTTGGTGGGCTATGGGGTGAGTAGGGAGGGTTGGGGACTAGAGAGAGATGCTGGGGGGCAGTGGGGTGAGTTGTGGAAGCTGTGGGGAGTCTGGGGGATGTTGGGAGACCATGTGGGAAGTTGGGGACTGTGATGTTGAGGGTAAAGAAAATTTTAAATTTTGGAATCAAGAAGGTGGCCCCTAACCCATTCCTGCACCAGGCCCCTCTGGGGCCTTGTTATGCCACTGCTGTCGAAAAGGGGAATTGGGTTGCTTTGCCATGACTGGTTCTTGATAAATCCATGTTGCCTATTCCTTATCACCCTATTGTCCTGTAGGTGCTTACAAATTGATTATTTAATAATTTGTTCCAGTATCTTTGCAGGTATTGAAGTTAGGCTGACTTGGTCTATATTTCCCTGCGTCCTCTTTGTTCTCCTTTTTAATGGCAGATGCTATGTTTGTCCTTCTCCAGTCCTCTGGGACCTCACCTATCCTCTGAGTTCTCAAAGATAATCACTAATGGCTCTGAGATTGCTTCAGTTATTTCTTTAAGTACTCTAGGGTGAATTTCTTCAGGCCTTGCTGACTTGACTACATCAACTTAGGCCTGGTCTACCCTGGGGGGGGGTAAGGGGAGGAATTGATCTAAGTTCCGCAACTTCAGCTACGTCAATAACATAGCTGAAGTCGACGTACTTAGATCGACTTACCATGGTGTCTTCACTACGGTGAGATGACTGCTACTGCTCCCCTGTCGACTCCACCTGCACGTCTCATGGAGATGGAGTACTGGAGTCAATGGGAGAGTGCTTGCGGGGGTCGATTTATCATGTCTAGACTAGAAGCGATAAATCAATCACCTCTGGATCTATCGCTGCTCACCGATCCGGCGGGTAGTGTAGACGTACCCTTACTGAAATATTCTTTAACATGTTCTTTCCTTATTCTGGCTTGTATTTCTTTGCCATTGTTGATCATATTAATTGTGTTAAGTGTTTGGTCATAAATAACCTTTGCAGTGAAGACTGAAACAAAATAGGCATGAAATACACAAAGCTGCTTGGTGGTATTCATTATTAGGTCTCCTTCCCCACTAAGGAATAGACCTAGGCCTCCTTCATCTTTCTCTTGCTCCTAAAGTAGAACCTCTCAGTGCCTTTTATGTCCCTTGCTAGGTGTATCTCATTTTGTGCCTTAGCCTTTCTGATTTTATCCCGACATGCTTGTGCTATTCTTTTGATTCATCCTTAACAATTTGTCCATGTTTCCACTTTTTGTTGATTTCCTTTTTGATTTTCAGGTCATTAGGGAGTTCCTGATGGAGCCATATTGGCACGGGTGGCGCCAGCGGGAGAAGCTTCCCTTCGTGGAGGCTAGCTCCCCGTCCCACTTCTTCCACCCGTGGCCCCATCCACACTCAACACCTGTTCTGCCCCAGTCCTTGCCCCCTCCTCGGCTTTGCCCCCTCCCCGCTTATCGCGTGTGTCCCTCATCTCCTTCCCCCCTCCTCCCCACTTGGCCCCCCCTGCTGCTGCTTGACGCACGCATCCCTCCTCCCACTCAGCCCCCTCACCACTGCTTGCCACGTGCATCCCTCCTCTCCTCCCTCCATTTCCTGCTCAGACCCCACTCCTCTCCTCCACCCCCGTTTCCCCAAGCCCCTGCCACTCACACTCTCTGCCCCTCCCCGCTCATTATTTTGTCCGTCAATTAGTTCTAATTTGCAACACACCAATTTTGGTTCATTAATTTCTGGTTCCACATTTTCTATTTTTACCAAGTATGATTTCAACATAGTCCTTGAATCATATCAACTTGGCCTTTTTGTTTAGACTAATTTACTTGTCTGGTTTTCTTGCACCCGTTTAACACTTATTTTTGAAAACAACTTGAGTTACTTTTCATAGTTAGTTCTTATTGGTTATTGTGACATCATATAAACTTTTTACAGTAGAACTCCTAGTTAGGGTAAATTTGTAGGCCCAGTTATCACAACGTAATTCATATGCCTTGCCTCATTTCAAGCCATTGTGTGACTATGAATGCATACCCCTCGGTTTCACCATTCTAGAACAGAGGGTGTAAAAGCCCCACTCTGTAATGGTCCCACAGTTCTTCTCAGGAAAGACACCCTTTAAAGTGGACGGGCCAGTATGGATCTGAAGAAGCAAGAAATTGAGAGGACAAAAGTTATTTCACTAAGGAACCTCTTTTTCTCTTTCATGTCATCATTTGTACAGATTGCCAGAGGGAGATACTAGCAAGCAGTGAAAAATCCTCTAAAGAAGGGTTGAGCAATATTATTAATTGAAAATGACTGACACACTGTTGTTGTGACTGCAGAATCCAGATGGATCTGGACATAGTCATGAAGTAATAATACTTTGTAAATAAGTCCACTGATTTCCCAGGTAGCAGACTTGCAGTTTTCAGCAATCCCGGCATTTGACAAATAGATGCTTCAGAAACTGCTACTCTCTCTGCCTCTAGTAAAAAGGGCTTTAAATCTTTTCTGATAAGAACAATGTACATAGCCTGTGCTAATACAGAATTTGTTCCATTTATATCACTTCTGGACTGCAGTGGGCTGGCTTTTAGCTTTTCACAAAAAGCCACAAACAAGGTTGTGGATTTCTGAAAAGCATTTATCTGGTCGCAGAAATAACTGATCAAGCCTCTAACATCCAAGGTGCACAATATAGCTCACTGTTAGAGGCTGGAAGTCTTGAACCCTGGTCTACAGGGCTTGCTGGTCCTAGTAAGCACCAACCTGCCACCCACTGACCTGCTAACTGTTGTCAGACTAGGACCTGAACTCTGATAGAGGACGCCAGTCCTGTAATGTGATTGACAGAATGCTGGGCATTCTGATTGGTTCACAGCTTCTGTATAAACCTAGCACAGGAACAGGAAGCTGTCTGTGTAACTGGCTTTTTCTTGCTTAGGACTGTGTCCCTTGCTCCTATGTCCTGTTGCTAATCTCCTGGTAAACTAACCCTGCCTGCCTTCTGATGCCTGACTCTTGGTTTGCCCTCTGGCCTGTCTTGGACGCTGACCTCTTGGTATTGAACTGGGCTTGACTTCTGCTTTGATTGCTAGGTGGGACTGCCCACATCCCGGTCATGACACTTACCCAGAAATGAAAATGGGTTGGACGGTTATGCAAAGAGGGGCGAGAGAGTCCCATGAATTATCGCCTCTTCTACCAAACTTGTGGCAGTTCCCTTACTGTTGGGTCAGAGAGCCACAGGGTGAGAAAGGAGATGGCTACTCTCTGTGGCATCACCACACTGCAAATCTGCAGAGACTCTGTAGAGTAAGATGATGCTGACCATGTCCTTCCCCTCTGCACCAAAATGCTGCTGGGCAGAGTGCTGGGATAGGTTCTGGCAGGGAGGCTGTGGCAGCACAATTGCTGTGAGGAAACGAAGCTCTAGGGGTAGTGTAGAGGGACTGAGCCTGTGTGCTAATTCCCCAGCTCTCTATAGGTGTGCCAGGTTCCACAATTTCTGTGTAAGAGTCAGGCCACCTTCCCTTTCTGTTGGGGGAAGGGAACTTTAAGTGCAATAAGGAAAGATCTAGTTGAGGTGTAGTGGTTGATGACAAAAAACACAATAGTTGGGAAGCAGGAGGTGACATCTGAGGTTGGAAGGGGTCCCTTTGAGAGGGTTGTTTTGCTCACAGGTGAGATGTGAGCTTTTTGGGGCTGGTGGCTGTAAGAACAGGCTGTAGGTGGATGAAGGTTGAATGAGGTACACAGGACAATGGGATAATATCCCTTTTCAAACTTCAAAATGGAGAACGTAAGTGTGCTGTCTCAGATACAAGGTGGGTCTGTTATAATAATAGCTCACTATAGTCACTGCAGAGCAAGATGATTGTGTTTCTAGGTAGGTGCCATTAGCTATTGTTAAGGTGATTGATCACCTCCATCATTATTTTATGCAAGGAGTTTCACAATTGGAACTAATTATGGTGTATTATGGAGCCAGTGCCTGCTTAAATGTTGAAATCAAAAGGGAGAAATTGTTAGATGATTACAAAAATTGCAAGATTGTCATTTCCATATTGAACATGGACAGGGCAAAAAATTGTAACAGATGTACTATCTAGATACCTTACGTTGGGAAAAATACTTTTAAAGTCTGCATTCCGCATGAGGTGAGGGAAACAAACAAGTAAACTCTTCCATTTAGTTTTTCCCCAATATAGAAAGATCCTATAGTCTTCAGAATGTGTGGTAATTATCTATCTAGGTTCTTGTATACCTCCATTGCTGACTGCAAGATGCTCTGAGTTTTCAGTGCATAAACTTCTGAATGATTTTTTTTTTCTGTAAATGTTTTCAAAACTTAGATTGATAACTAAATCTCTCAGATGCAATCATGCAAAGGCATATAGGCCCAGATTTGTAAAGATATTTAGGCATTGCTCTGCTAAGCGTTGCAAAGCCTAAGCGAGACAACAAAGTCCCATTTTCAAAAGTCCCATAGCATTTGGGAGCACTTAATGATGAATAGTTAGCTGTCTAAGTCACTTTGGCCCAGATCCTCAGAAAGACTTAGGCACTTAACTCCTATTTATTTAGGTGCCTAAATACTTTTAGGGATCTAGGCCTTAGGCCTTGTGACACTGACTGAAGCAATGCTAAATATCTTAAACGTCTGGGCTGCTGTCTCCTCTGGGTGTTCCATAAGAGCATCAGAATGAGTCTCCTACTAAGAACTGACTGCAGCTACCCTTGCCTGGGCGCATGGGAGGACAGCCCCCATGTACACACATGCAGAAGACAGCCAGAATGTTGGGGCTTTTCTCTCTGATTGAAAGGGGAAGCAGTATGTCTAGGTAAGGACATGACCATCATCCCAGCCCCCAGTACATCTACTAGCAACTGGGAATCAAGACTGGGGGAGTGCACTTCTGGAAGGTGCTCAGATATTATGGTCATGTGAGCTAAGAACATGAACAAAACAGAGCATTCATGCAAATGGTGTAGAGAGGCATGCTTTAATTAAACTATTTAAAGTTTTTTTAATGATGAATGGTGCAGTATTAGTTCCATCACTATTAATTATGTAACACACTGGTTATGTTAAAAATCATGTCTGCCTCTAGTGTGTGGCTCACATGGGGAGAAGACCCTGTTCCAACCACCAGCTATCGAGGAATTATTTTTTTTATGCCAATATATCTGAGGCCTTACCCAAAGAATCCATTCCCTGTCACTTCTCTGCTTATTCTGTTTCCTTCTGCAGTTACCTCTCCCTACCCACTGCTATTCCATAGTGGCTTTGGCAGTATTTGTGGAGTCTGGTTTGGCTATAACATGCCCCTAGCCACCTTTGTATCTTACATATAAAGACTTACAATGAGCTTTCTGGAGCTTTTCTGGCCTGACAAGTTTTCAGCAGAAGTCTACATGCTTATTGTGCCTGAGAGACACTCACATGTAAGTTATTTGCTTTCTTCCCTTATGGCTTGGGCGACCCCCTGGCCAGAATTTAGTCCATTCATTGACTCGAACAGAGTCCTCAAGGTATCTAGGCACCCAACTCCCATTGATCTGGGCCTCAGTGCTTAGATACTATAGCAATAGGAATGATGATGCCTAGATAAGGTGATTTTGGACCCATTATGTGTTAATAGTATGTTTATTTTGGGAGATGATGGTACCCAGTGGAAAGTAGATAACATTTGGTCAGCCAGTGTCTACAGATTTGAAACACAGGAGAAAACAAACCCTGAATTCTTTGAACATACACATACTATACTTGCAAATTAGATTTGTACTGATAGCTTTTGTTTCCTATCCTTTTCCCTTGCCTAGTTTAATATGCATAGCTATAAATGGAGAAAATGTGCCTCTGTGCTGGCTTTGCAAAGATAATCTTGAAGGGTATAAATGAATGTACATATTGATGAAGCAATTTGTTTTTATTGACTTCTTGCTACGTCTTGCTGAATTCCTCGTATGTAGAATAGGCTGTAACTATTTTGTTATGAAGAGTACTGCAAAATGTATTTTTCACTGACAAGTTCTAAAGGGGCTTGGATGGCTTATACACAAAAGTGCAGTACCTATGGTATCGATTCATTATAATTGATATAAGAATGATCAAGGGTCTAAAGAATGATGTTGAAATAGATATCAAATGAAGGCGCAGCAGAATTCTTTTATAGGGAGCCAGAGCTGTTAAGGTGAAGTGATATCCCTATCTCAGCCTAATATGCATAGTTTAACTGAGGGTATTATAGGAAAAGTTGAAAGGTAAAGTGATAAAATTGCATTTCTGCCAATGAGTGGAGGGAGTGTTTTCATACAACCAGTGTCTTACAGAATACAGCTCAACAAAATATTGCTGGACTCCAGTCTGATACTTTGTTTGTAGTTAAGTAGAAGGGGAATAATGTCCTTTTAACATTTTGCCATAGGTTATATATAAAGTACCATAGATGTACCAAGCACTATATTGAAACAGGTCAAGAGCCCTGTCCCGCAGCATCCAATTTCCTCTAAAGCTCTCCAAATACTAAAATTTCCCCCCAAATCCTCTAAATACTAAAAGTGGAAATTATTATAGGACTCACTTTCTTTCTCTTCTTTGGAATCCAGGACCAGCCTTTAGCATCACACACACAATTAATAATTTCAAATCCTTTTTACTGAATAACACTCTACAGTCAACTGTTACAGCACAGCGGTTACAATGCACTCTAGGTAGACTATCGTCACTAGCAAAAGATTTGATTTCATTTAAGATGAAAAATAAACACAGGACCGAAGCCCTAAAATATATATATTTATAATACCTTACAAATAGAGGGATTGGGACTTCTGACAATTAAAGATCTTCTGCTTTCAAGTAGGCTCACCCTGGTTATTATATTGATACTTAAAATATTTAGTACTACATAACCAGTTGTTTCAGCATCCATTTGAACACATTTGCAACTTCAAATAAGGGGAAAAAAACCTCTGACAACTACTGTATTTGTGGGCTCATAACAGATCTTTGGTTTAATGATGTGATACACCTCATAAAGACATCTGGCCTCCAGTCTATGGTTTCTTCTTTATAGTGTTTTCTCTATCTCAATCCCACTGACTTGGGCTACAACTGCAATAAAAAATAAAGTATTGAAATGTTTAATAAATGGAGGGGGTGCAGAAGATTCTCCTCTTCTGGAGCACCATTTGGTCTAGGGTCGGCCCTGGCTATACAAAAACTCATACAATCCTTTGAGTGTGGTCAGACCAGTTTACAAGTTAAATAGAAGAGACAAAGGAAGGGAGAAAGGAAGTGTGTCTATTTTAAGGGGAGAACAGAGACACAGAAATCAAGAGTTTTACCCAAGGTAATAAAGGCAACATATGGCAGAGCCAGAAATAGTTCCCCGGTCTCCTGAGTCCCAATCTAGTACCTCACCACTTTTCCTCTGTATTGAATTTCAGTGTTTTGACTTAAAGAGCTTCCATCAACCTGGGACATGACAGTTCTCACCTGTAAAACTGCATAGAATACTAACTGCAACTGTTGAAAAGAAAAGAATGATTTATAATGTCACCAGGGATAATTTTAATGGTGAAATGCCCGGTTATTTTTGGTATAGGCGTCAATACTTTTGTTTAGATAAACTCCTGATGGTCTATATTTAATTTATTTGCAGAGTTATTGTAGCTGTGTTGGTCCAAGGATATGAGAAAGACAAAGGTAGGTGAGGTAATACAAAAGTCCGTCCAATAACAGATATCACCTCACCTACCTTGCCTCCCTCTGTATTAATTTATAACAGATACACTGCTCTATACAATACCCCTTGTCTGATCGGACATACATAACTGCATATTACAGGCATGTGCAAAAAAGATGAAGCTCCTTTATATTTCCAATAATATAAACACATTAAAAATTCCGTATTAGGAATACAACCTTCATGGAAATGGTTGTTTCCAAAAGTCTGTAAAAATGAAATACCTCTAGAGGGCACTATCAGATTCCAGTTGAAATGAATTCACATCGTACTACTGTAACAATGCTACACAGACAGAGAAGGTGCAGTTCCAGTTTTAAAAAAATAGCAATTCTGTTTTTAATAAATGTTCTTGGTTCACATATTTAAAATATGGACTTAAAGCCATCAACATTTTGCAGGTGCAAAATAGCTTAATTCAGTTCATATTTGCTAATAAAACTTATTTGCATAAATATCACATTCCAGAAGAAAGCAGGAAAAAGGTATTTGTATTCAATTGCCTTGTTATAGGCAGATGTTGCCTTTACAACTACATGATGTCCTCCAGATGTTTAGACAACTCTTGTGGATATCAAGGCCACTGCATAGAGAGAGGACAGTCTGTGGTTCTTAGTAAAATTTTCCGAACAGGTATTTTTATAAATTTTTCATTTAAACCTTACAGGAAGTAAAACAAACAAAAGCCAAAAACCTTAAAACAACAACAAAGTTTTGGGTAGATGACAGTGAGCTCATACTGCTATCTATACCTGTAGTATGAGATCCTGGATACATTAGACAGATAGTCCCATTATTTTAAGTAGAACTAGTTAAAAAATCCTATGTTTTGAATCATTTGGGATCCAAAGCACACTCATTTTTAAATAACGTCAATGGAACCAAGTGTGCTCAATTTCTCAAGAAGTGCCAACTACCTCCCTGGATCAGTCCTAAATCCTAAATACAGTACCGTACAACCTTAATTATTGAAGAGTCATGGGGCAATTGAATAAATTTTAAATAGAGGTGTCAGAATCAAATAAATTTTCAGTGTAATTCACTGAAGTATTAATTGAGACAAATTATCTTGTTTTTTTATCCCAGTAGTTTTAGATAACTGAGATTTGGATAACAGGAGCTGTTCAGTTTATGATTCTGGTGCTCTTCTACTGCTGTCAATACTCTGCTGTGGCTTGCTTAAGTATTTTGCTCTGCTTCACTTTCTGGATGGAGTCCACAGTGAGTAACTATTCATGCTCCTGTCCTACCATGCGATTCCCTTTCTTTTTCCTACCTTGATCATCAAAGTGTGTCAAACTAATAAGTAATAACCTTGTTGCACTAAAAAATACAGTAACTTTAATTTAGTCAGGCTACAAACGATGCTGAAAAACCTGATACACATATATTTGACACATCCCAATGTTTTCATGAAATCTGCCAGTGCGTTTTTTTCAGAGCACAACTTGTATTTGTTTGCACACATTGGCAGAGGAAACAGTGTGTTTTAGTGAGCTGCAAGTTTCGATTGCTTTAGCAAACTCTAAGGAGTTGCACTTGCTGTTTGTTCTAAAAATAAGCACATATAGCCTAATAAAATTTGCATGCAAATTTGGCTCATTTGTCTCAACACAAGAGTTTAATTCATTCACTTAAAAATGTTACTTTTGTAGTGTATGCAAATTTGCATATAGAATTCTGAAAAAAATGCAAGAGTAATCTTATATTCTTGTCACTTCTGACATTTTTAATCAATGTTTTACGTCTTAACTTTAGATTGATTAAACCTCTTTTAGAATGATATGACACATCTAAGGCACACATTTATGCAAGAATTTCTATACACACAGAAAGCTCTTTAAAACTCTTTGACAGAAGGATGGTCTTGTAGTTAAGACACATGAATAGGGGCCAGGCAGCTGAGGAGCTATACTTACCTTGCCCACAGGCTTCCTACGTAACCTTGCTAAACAACATACCTGTGTCTCAGCCTCCCTGGCCTGGTCTACACTAAGCGTTTAAACCGGTTTTAGAAGCGTAAAACCGATTTAACACCACACCCGTCCACACTGAGAGGCCCTTTATATCGATATAAAGGGCTCTTTAAATCGATTTCTGTACTCCTCCCTAACGAGAGGAGTAGCGCTAATATCGGTATTACCATATCAGATTAGGGTTAGTGTGGCCGCAGATCGACGGTATTGGCCTCCGGGTGGTATCCCACAGTGCACCACTGACCGCTCTGGACAGCAATCTGAACTCGGATGCAGTGGCCAGGTAGACAGGAAATGCCCCGCGAACTTTTGAATATTTCCTGTTTGCCCACCGTGGAGCTCCGATCAGCACGTGTGGCGATGCAGTTAAAAATCAAAATAAAGAAAGAGCTCCGCATGGACCATGCGGATGTGATTGCTATAAGGGCAAGCAAATCTGTTCTATCAGCGCTCCGTTACAGAAGACGAAATTCAAAATCATTTTTAAAAAATCTCCAGACAGACGCCATAGCAGGGACTCAGCGCACTGCTGTGTGACAAGCATAACGGAAAGCCAAAGAATCAAATGGACGCTCATGGACTGGAGGACTCAAGCTATCCCACAGTTCCTGCAGTCTCCGAAAAGCATTTGCATTCTTGGCTGAGCTCCAAATGCTTCTAGGGTCAAACACAGTGTCCGCGGTGGGTCAGGGCATAGCTCGGCAATTTACGCACCCCCCCACCCACCCCCAGAAGTGAAAGGGAAAACAATCCTCTCTTGACTCTTTTATATGTCACCCTATCTTTACTGAATGCTGCAGATAGACGGGATGCTGCAGCACTCAACACCAACATCCTTGCTCCCCCCTCGCCATGGGTGGCTGATGGTGCAATATGACTGATATCCATCGTCATCATCAGCCTATTGGCACATGGGGCAGTGCAAAAGGACTGGTAACCATGCCGACTAGCATCAGTGAGGTCAATCAAGGGCGCCTGCTCCTAATTTTTCCTGGTAGATGGTGCAGTATGGCTGGTAACCGTCTTCATCATAGCAACAGGGGGCTGAGCTCCATCAGCCCCCACCCTTCATGTGTAAAGAAAAGATTCAATTGCCCCTGGACTAGCAGCGAGATGCTGGGCTCCTCTCCTCCACACTGCTTAATGTCCTGTCTGGACTATCATAGCAGCTGGAGGCTGCCTTCCACTCATTTCTCACTAACAAGTCACTGTGTCTTATTCCTGCATTCTTTATTACTTCATCACACAAGTGGGAGGACAATGCTACGGTAGCCCAGGAAGGCTGGGGGAAGAACGGAATCAACAGGTGGGGTTGTTGCAGGAGTATCCCCTGTGAATAGCATACAGCTCATCATTTCTGCAGGATCTGACACAGAGCAGCTGTGCTCTCTGGTTCTATGATACAGTGGTTCTCTAGTACACTTGCCCATATTCTAGGCAGGACTGATTCTATTTTTAGATACCAAAAAGGAGGGATTGACTCAGGGAGTCATTCCCAATTTTGGCTTTTGCGCCCCTGGCTGATCTCAGCCAGGGGCACTTATGACAGCAGCAAATGGTGCAGTGCAAAAGGACTGGTAACCATGATCATCTTATTACCAATTTATGGTATGGTATATGGTACAGTATGGCTGGTAACCATCTCTGCTGTCATGCAAAAGCAAAAGCATGCTGCTGTGTAGCGCTGCTGAATCGCCTCTGTCAGCGGCATCTAGTACACATACGGTGACAGTCACAAAAGGCAAAACAGGCTCCATGATTGCCATGCTATGGCATCTGCCAGGGCAATCCAGGGAAAAAAGGCGCGAAATGCTTGTCTGCTGTTGCTTTCCCAGAGGAAGGAGTGACTGATGACATTTACCCAGAACCACCCGCGACAATGATTTTTGCCCCATCAGGCACTGGGATCTCAACCCGGAAATTCCAAGGGGCGGGGGAGGCTGCGGGAACTATGGGATAGCTACGGGATAGCTACCCACAGTGCAACGCTCCAGAAATCGACGCTAGCCTCGGACCGTGGACGCACACCACCGATTTAATGTGTGTAGTGTGGCCGCGCACACTCGATTTTATACAATCTGTTTTGCTAAACCGGTTTATGTAAATTCGGAATAATCCCGTAGTGTAGACGTACCCCCTGTCTGTAAAATAAAGATACTACTACTCACCTACCTCATAAGGCTATCAATGTTTCTAAAGCAGTTTGGGATCACTAGATGGAAGATGCTAATGAGTACTGTTATGATGAAGTAGTGTTAATGAAGGTACGACTCAGTGTAACAAACACAGCGAGTTCTTTCTAGTTTTTGTTTTAATTTTAAAATGTGAATCTAGTCTCAAAAGTCACTTTGCAGAATGGCATCTTCTTACTCAATAGATCTATTCCTTGTGGGTATTCATGGTCATATTCCTAGTGACTTTTGTGACAAAAGTTTACTGCCATTTTCCCTTGTTATCTTTGTTGGCTCTGCAGTTCTCAGAGACATAGACTGGATTATATTACTTTCTATGCACCATTGACAGAACAGTTTCAATTACAGCTCCAATCAGTTACCTGTAGGTTCAGCCTTTCCAGACTACAGTACCCCTTTCAGGAGTCTGATTTGTCTTGCATAACCCCAAGTTTTACTTCACTTAAAAGCTTCTTTCTTACAAAATCAGACAATACAAATATACAATCAAAAATACAAAAGTGTCACAGCACATTATTACTGAAATTGCTGATTTTCTCATTTTTACCATATAATTAAAAAATAAATCAATAAATAAATATTGTACTTACATTTCAGTGTATAGTATATAGCGCAGTATCAACTAGTCACTGTCTGTATGAAGTTTTAGTTTGTACTGACTTCACTCGTGCTTTTTATGTAGCCTGGTGTAAAACTAAGCAAATATCTGGATGAGCTGATGAACCCCTTGGAAGACCTCTGCATATCCCCAGGGGTATGTGTATCCCTGGTTGAGAACCACTGCCCTAGGCAAATCCACTGATAGCAATGGAGTTATAAAGATTGTTGATGAGTGCCTAATTCGAAGATCAGGGATCACAGAAGTCTAATCAAGGACTTAATTTGACCTGTAGGAGCTTTATGCTATTGATGATGTGTGAGAAGAAAGAACCAGCTTGTCACCCTGATACTAGTTTGTATTGGCAACTATTTAAAAAAAAATATTGTAAACTCATATCACTTCTTCTGGAAGGGAGTGAGAAAATAAATATGGAGTTCTGCAGTTTCACTTCTCAGGGCAGAACTGCACATTAAAGATAAAAAGTTGGATTTTGTAGTCCTCACATAACGAATTTTGCCTGAGTACAAAAATGCAAGATCTTCCCCCACTAATACAGTTATCATTTATAAATCATTATCAGGTGTGTTTCCACAGAGACTACTTGTCAAAAACAAAATCCCAAACATTTCTTCACCCATTGATTCCAGTGGGCAGGATTGGGCCCTGAAGATAGGGGTAATATCTTCTTTCTTATTTAGTTTGATAAATACTGCACTAGGATCTCTGAAAGCACATACCTTGGTGAGAATCTGTTACTTAATTGACTGCAGATCCTGCCATAAATGCTAAAGAATGTTGTAGCTTATACTGTCTTTGTAAAAAGAAACTGTCCTGGGTGACATATCTCAAGGCCTCAGTTCAAACTTTTTCAACAGTGTGTTGTAAGAATGGTCAGAACTGTATAGTCCAGGACAATTTCTCTGTGAATATAAATCAGCATTGTACCCTTGATTTCAACAGAGCTGCACCAATTTACACAAGCAGAAGAGCTGGCCCAAAATGTAAATTACCAACCCTGTGAGATGCAGTGTATATAAGCAGATGTAACTACAGTCAAGGCCAATCCCAGCTAGATGCTATTCTATTGAGGTTATTACCATGCTCATCACTGTGGTATCTGTCTGGGTGCTTATACTTCAGTGCTATCCAGTACAAGCATATGATTGTAACATTTATGAATTTAAGGATTAAAATTCAAAATGATCTGGACAAACTAGAGAATTGGTCTGAAGTAAATAGGATGAAATTCAATAAGGACAAATGCAAAGTACTCCACTTAGGAAGGAACAATCAATTGCACACATACAAAATGGGAAATGACTGCCTAGGAAGGGGTACAGCAGAAAGGGATCTGGGGGTCATAGTGGACCACAAGCTAAATGAGTCAACAGTGTAACACTATTGCAAAAAAAAAAAAAAGCAAACATCATTCTGGGATGTATTAGCAGGAGTGTTGTAAGCAAGACACAAAAGTAATTCTTCTGCTCTACTCTGTGCTGATTAGTCATCAACTGGAACATTGTATCCAGTTCTGGGCACCGCACTTCAGGAAGGATGTGGACAAATTGGAGAGAGTCCAGAGAAGAGCGACAAAAATGATTAAAGGTCTAGAAAACATGACCTATGAGGGAAGATTGAAAAAATTGGGTTTGTTTAGTCTGGAGAAGAGAAGACTGAGAGGGGACATCATAACAGTTTTCAAGTATGTAAAAGGTTGTTACAAGGAGGCAGGAGAAAAATTGTTCTTCTTAACCTCGGATGATAGGACAAGAAGCAACAGGCTTAAATTGTAGCAAGGGAGGTTTAGGCTGGACATTAGGAAAAACTTCCTAATTGTCAGGGTGGCTGAGTACTGGAATAAATTGCCTAGGGAGATCATTGGAGATTTTTAAGAGCAGGTTAGACAAACACCTGTCAGGAATGGTCTAGATAATACTTAGTCCTGCCAGGAGTGCAGGGGACTGGACTAGATGACCTCTTGAGGTCCCTTTCATTCCTATGATTCTATGATTTCACAAATAGTTAATTTATATTTTGGACCAGATCTCCAGCTGCTGTAAATCAGTGCAGCTATGCTGAAGTCAATGGAGCAATGTTGATTTACACTAGCACAGGTCAAACACTCTGCACTGTGATTTTATTTCTAAATACAGTGTGCAACTACAGTATCTATCTAGTAAAACTTAACCCTGTCATACAGAAAATTCATTCTAATAACCTACCAAGATAGATCTGCTGAACCCTCTTCTCCTAGAACCCTTAACTTAATGAGGTTTAGGTTGCTGCTGAGAGCTAGGATCTAGGAAAGTGGTAGAATAAACATCATATTGCAATGTTATCAGCCCCATTAACTCAAAATTCTTGAGTCAAGACCCAAAAATTCATGAGATTGGCTTAGAAATTGTGACATTTTAAAAAATAATAAATGTCGGGTCTTTTAATTTTACTTCTGGTTTTTAAGCCTTTAGAACTCATGTGCCCAAGGTTTTCACCACAACCATGAGGGCAGAACTTGGGTGACAGCCTAGGGTGCCATGGTCAAAAGGCAAGGAGCTGGGTGGGCCTGGGCTCCACTAGAGGAGTGACCAAAGAGGACCCGCCCTTTCCCCGCCCAACAGAGCCCTAGACCAGGCAGCAGCCCTAGTGAGTGGGGAGCTCCCCTTCTCCATTTGATTTCCTTCAACCACTGAGGTTGCTAAACTCAAGTAAATAATTGCATAGGTCTTTATTGCCGAGCAATAAACTTTCTGCCTTACTGTGTAAAGCCATCTGATCTTTTTCAGGGAGTTCTGTGGTGTCCATCACCATAATATGTAAGTGCTGAATGGGAAAGGAGAGTGTGGGGGAAAATCACCATTAAACAAAATAAATAATAATCATGAGGAAAAATAAATCCTAAAGAAAGAAAAATGTGCTGGGATAGAAGCATGTTGTTTGAGGTAAAATATACCAAAAGAGTGACTGGAATTTTGAACACTAAAGAACAGCACAGAATAAAAATAGTTTGCTGCTGCTGATGATGATCTGAATGGGCCTCTGAGGACACCTCTCCCCTCGCATCTTCCTTTCCTTCGCTATGCCTGGACTCTATTTTTTGCCACTTAAATGACAGCAGGTACAAAGAAGCACATGTACCTCCCATGCAACAATGTGGCACAGAGGAGGGATTCTTACAGAAGAGATGGCACTGGCAATATTGTGCAAATTATATGTGATAATTAGTGTTGCTTTGTTGTTAATTACTTTTACAGTGCCCAGAAGTGTGCTGAGTGCTTTTTAGGAGAAGCATAAAGGACAAGAGCCAGCTCCTCAACTGGTCTAATTCCGTATAAATCCCTTAAAGTAATGGTGCTATTATGATTTACACCAGCTGAGAATCTGATAAGGTCCCTGTCCCAAGGTGTTTACAGTCTTGCTAATATTCATGTGCTTAACTTGACTTCAGTGGGACTGCTCACATGCTTAAAAAGTTAAGCATGTGAGTAAGTTTTTGAAAGATTGGGGCATAGCTTTAGATGTGATGGGAAAAGTGGTGGTTGTGTGGGGAAAATAGGATGAGGAAGATGGGGAGCAAGGACTAGAGTTGTAATAATAAGATGATATAGATACTTAGTTTGGGCATGTGTCCATCTTGTTGAATTAAAAGTACTGTATTTTTAATACTAATTATCATCGCTGACTCACATCTTGTTGATATCGGGGAAATAATGAGTCTTTAAGGAGGGATGTGAAAGAGGAAAGAATTAGAAGCTGTGAACACTATTGTAGATTGTCTGTTTAATATTCAAATAAAATTTAATATTATGTGTGTACAGGTCCTAGCACAAGGAGCCCTGATCTTTAATTGATTAATTAATTAATAATATAAATAAAGTTATTTCTTTGCAGTCAGGGAGATCTTGCAGCACAGAATATTGAACTTTCCTCCGGTCTTTAAATGGAAAAATTGCGATGGAAAGGAAATGTGAACTTCATGTAGGGGTTTTTGTTTTTTTGCCTTAAAATGGTGTTAGTTTCCACCAGCTGCTTATGAAATAGGTAAATTTCCTTTACTAAAGGATCTTTGTTTTAAGCCTTCACTTCTATAATAAATGTCATAACTAAAAGGCAAACTTTTAGCAGTAGGTTTGTCCTGTTCTCCCCCTCTGAATGTGTAAGTGTGGTTACTGGTTATATGAACTTCTGTGACCCTTTGAACTTTTCATAATGAGTCCAACTAGATTTCATATGTTTGCTGTATTATGCATAGACACTAGCAGTTTCTTTCTGATAGTAAATATTTTTCATCTGATTCAACCTCAAAATATTATTTGTGGTTTTAAAAGTAATTTGGCCACAAATAAGGACGGCAGACCAGCTGGCTCTAGCCAGCATTTGTTTCACATAAATCATGGCTTGCTTTAGGTTAAATTCTATTTGGAATGGAAAATTAATTTGTTTAGTTATGCTGGGCTGAAGGCATTTAATTGGACCATATTGTCACTTTTCTTTGGTAACATAAACAAGCTCACAGACTGTTCAGCCAATGCCAGTAAACGTAATCGGTCCAGTAGGCTCACTCAGCCATAACTCAAAAGGTAAAAGTCTGATAACTTAGTCAAAGCTTCACCTTCCATGAACTATCAGTTCATACATCACCCTTGACATAAAAAGGGCCTTGTTCCCAGAGCATTAGCCCCAAAGGCTTTTCCTTGTGTTAAATTCTTAAAAATAGCATATGTGCACAGGACATAAACCTCAGAAACTTTACACCGGCACATACTATCTTACTAAATCAGACCTCAAGAATACATCAGGGCTACTTAAGTTTATTTGAAATTGTACTGCTCATTCATGAGAGTAATACCTTTCAGATCAACACTTTAATATTAAATCCAACCGAAAGTATCATCACACTTCTGCTTTCAACAACAGTAAAAACAAGTAAGGTTTAACTCTACTATTTGATATTATTTTGTTAATTGAACCTCTACTGCTATCCTCTATAGTTCCTTATAAGCCATTTGTTTATAAATACCAGCTGCATTTGTTTGAGCCCACTCCCAGTCTAATATTCTAGCTCTGCACATATTTCTTATTGAAAGGTTCCATGCTAATTTTTTAATTAGGTAGTATTTTTTTTATTTTGAGATCTATAATGTGTTTGTGTTTCACAGCAACATCACAAATAGTTATATGGAGCAACAGGCTGATTTTATTAGTGGGTAAAGATGAGAGTGCTTGCTGCTTGCTTAAAATAGGAAATAACCATGGTATTGCTGATACCACTGTGTGATAACTATTGGTAAGTGATGGTAAGTAATGCAAGCTGCTGTACATTGTTCTAGGCAGGGGCGGCTCCAGGCACCAGCATGCCAAGCGCGTGCTTGGGGTGGCAAGCCGCGGGGGGCGCTCTGCTGGTCGCCGCGAGGGCGGCAGGCAGGCTGCCTTCGGCGGCTTGCCTGCGGAGGGTCCTCTGGTCCCACGGCTTCGGCAGACCTCTCGCAGGCGTGCCGCCAAATCCATGGGACTGGGGACCTCCCGCAGGCAAGCCGCTGAAGGCAGCCTGCCTGCCGTGCTTGGGGCGGCAAAATGCCTAGGGCCGCCCCTCGTTCTAGGAACGCCCAGATCTGGGCTGCCCAATCTTTGCCCAAGTGAGGGTCAAATTGCCAGCGTCCTAGGCTCTTGAGGCCTGCACCTATGTGGTGCAAAATGTAAAGGATAGCAGCTAATTATTATTATTATTTATTGGTACTATGGTGGTGCTAGCAGCTCCAGGACCTGTTGTGCTAGGCACTGTACAAACACTGAACAAAAAAATGGTTCTTGCTCCAAAAAGCTTAGTCTAAATAAAGAGCTTACATTCTGCCTATCAGGAATCAGGCCCGGCACAGAACCAGTCTCTGGAAAACCTAATGCATGGTGCTGGCCTGTAGTAGGCTGCCTGATTGACTGGCCAGGGTGACCAGACTGGCGCCTAAGCCCAGCAGCAGCCCCAGTTAAGCAGATTCTCAAAGCATTTACTCATGGTTGTGATAGCACCTTTGCCTCCTTTTTCCCATCCTTGTTCCAGTCCAGCCCTTGCCTTGGACCCAGCACTGCCCCTGCCTTGCCTCACTCCAGTAACCTGGTTCTGATGTGTGGCTCTGATTAGTGACCTCTGACTTTGGGCTGACCCTAGACTCCAGCTCCTGACTCCAGCTGTGACTCTTGGCTCAGGCATCGCATCTGACTCGGGTTCTGGCCCTTGGCTCTGACTACTGACTCCTGCCCTGACCACCAGGCATAGCTGGTCGCTGACACTATCTGTATCTTTAAAACAGAAGTGTTGTCCCCAAGTGTAGAGAGCCCAACATTCAATACTACATATTGATCCAGGCATTTGACTCCTCCCTTTGTAAGAACTTCCACTAACCCCATGAGGTGAAGAAGCTACAGACGCTCTCTGACTTACACAAGTGTTTCGTTCTGGAACGCCTTGCGTAACTCGAATTTGCATAAGTCGGAAATGTATTCCCGACCATTATTAGCAAAAAACTGAAACAAAACAAACCACTCCTATTTCTAGCTTACAGAACTTTTTCCATAAGTGCGGAATTGCGTAAGTTGGGTTTGCATAACCTGGGGGGGGTGTCTGTATCATTCTTTCCCTCTCCAGTCCTCCTCTACTATCGTTTTCCTTCTGTCTATAATCTCCCAGATCCATCTCTGAATCTTTTGCCCCCATTTCCCTGTTCCCCTGTATTTACCAGCTCCTCAGTGTCCCACCTGGCTCTGGACAGTACAGGGTGCCATCCTATTCCCGAGGGCAGTCTGGCTTTAGTTCCCTTGATAACAAAAGAAGTTGGTGGCCATCTTTGCTTGGAGCAGCCCGACTGTGACCTGCAAAGGCTGTAGAGAAATGCTCTCCATCTTGACTAAAGGCAGCCTGTGACTTCAATCCTACTGGGAACAATAGTAGATAGTAGCTATTTTGAAAAAGGGCAGAACTTTGCAAGTTTTTTCCTGATCATCATCTGATCAAGAGGTTTTTAAAAATGACACTGGAATGGTGAGATTTGCCATAATATTGAGAGCATCGTCAGCAATGCTTCTGTGAAGCCTCTCTTCACCATTTCTAGCATGCTGTCACTTGGGTATTATATATTTCTGGGCTATTTGTTTGCATTTGAACTAACTAAATTGTATGCCCCTTGGAATAGGGACCCGGTCTTCTCATTCATTTGTACAGCACTGAGCACATGCAAGAATTAAACACTGTAAAAGTAGTAATAATTAATAATACATAGCATCTTGAAGTTGATCAGTAATGGACAAATGACCAAGCAGTGGGACAATTATGCTCAAGCCAGGGATCAGATGGAGCATGGGTGACACTTGAGTGTACAAGGTAATGGAGATTGATCTTGCTTAAATGCCTCCTTTCAAGCTCTATTTCCAGATATTGTATCAGGCTGTATCCATGGTCGATGGAGAGGCCACAGTGAGAATGTTTAATCAGGGCAAACTGCAAATAAGGAAGCAGAAAATCCCTCAATGTGGTGGTTTATTCTTATACTTAGATTCACCAAGCCAATCACAAAACAACTTCTGTAATACGTTATTTGTTACCAAGAAGCCAAAAATACAGTTCCTCTTAGGCAATCCAGCCTTTGGCTCCCATCCAGACAGCCAAGTCAAATCTAGTGAGGATTACTTAAAATCTTTTTCACCATCTGTAAAGTTCTACCAATCCCAAGAAATTGGACACATTACCCACCAGGTCAATGAATATTTAAGATCTTACCCAAATACACGCTTACAGCCAATTCTTATTAACTAATCTAAGATGTATTTTAAAAAAAGAACAAAGAATGACTGTGGTTAAAAGATCATTATATATACAAATATGAATAAAGTTCTTAGGCAGTTTCATAGTAGAGATGGTGAGGATGCTGATTTATAAAAGTCCTTCCAGAATCAATTCATTAGGTTATAGTCCAATAGGCAGTCCATGTGTCAAATTCTTCTATGAAAATTTGCAGGGATATTCCAGCATAGGCCTGGAGACATCAGTCTTGTGGCTTGAATTTCCCCTGAAAAAGTTTAAGCAGATCTGACATAAAAAAGGATCAGGCTCTAGAGTTCTTTTATAGCTGAAGCTCAGCTGATAAACCTCTTGGTAGCAAGTGATCACAGTAGGCATTCCTTGGATGAAGAATAGTTAATGCACATTGCTGCTTTGAACTAAATCCCTTTTTTCCTAGCATACACCGGTAACTAGCTGCATTCATTAGCATAAGGTAATTAACCATTCAAGCAGTTCATAGATAGTATACTACAAACTTCAAAGAGAAATATAGAAAATGATATTATTACACCACAAGTTTCATCTAAATGTTTTGATCTCTGAATCTACAGAATATAGTAACAGACAGGAACAGAAGTTTATCATCTACAAGCTAATGAGATCACAATGTGAAGCTTCTAACAGATATAGGTAAACATAAACAAAAACAATTAGTATTTACTTCCAATTTTTTGACAAGATAGGTTTACATTTCAAAGAATTTAGTCTACTTAACATGACTTTGATATCTATCTATAAGGAATGGCCCTGTTTACCATTTCAATACTTCTCTAATATGTTCTTAAAGCTTGATTTTGGGTCACTTAGCCTTCTGGTTGCTTAACCCTCAATGGCTTAGCGTCACACAGGCATATAGGCAAACAGAAGGCATAGATTCTTGGTGCTGTCTTTCTTCAAACTTTATGAGTATAAACTATTGAAAAATTAGGAAGAAGTAATAGGCTTTTTAAAAAACTTTCACATTAGTTTCTTTCCTATTGCAGATTACCTCTCCTAATTTCATATTCTTGTCATTCTCACCTTCATACTCTCAACATAGCTGATAAATGATCAGAAAAAGAAAATGGAAAGATTATGACATCAGGGAATTGCTCATCTGAGTTTAATGGTACTTATTTTTACAAATATTGATTTAAAATTGTTATCTAAGAGCTGCAGTAGTGCATTTCCCTGCTCTGTTTTCCACCGAAAACATCTACACTTCCTATGGGATACAATTGCCTTCAATTTATATAAGCTTCTGCTTGCAACAAATATGAGCTTCTCCTGCAAGGTTCTTTATACGAGGTTCACTTACAGTCTGCACACATTTACTGGAATGTGGCAAAAACATTTTGTAATAGGTCTGTCTCCTGGTGTCATTTTGAGATAAGGAAGATGAGATGGAATTGTGACTTGAAGTGAATGACAATGATCCAAACTGATGTCCATATTTACCACCCATTTGCTAATCGCTATGCGATAAGAGCAATTTAATTTGATTTTATGTCAAGGCAATATGATGGGGCTCATATCATAGCATGTTCTGAAAGGTGCTATGAATGATCTAACATGGGTCTATATGAAGAATATTTGTTGAATTGATTATTAATTTGTTTACCAGATTATTCAAATTATAACTGTGTATAATACTAAAAATATGGAAATAATCCTTCCCTCGATTCAAATAAGTTAGGATTGGCATACAATCATATACTGAATATTTGGGGCCAGATTCCTGGATGGGCCTCATTCAAGGGTGAAGGGTAGAAGGAGACTTCTTCTGCCCCTTTGTGCAAGGACCAGGGACAGCTAACTACAGGCTTCCATAGTGGAATCAAATTGTCTCAAAGGAGGGAGGAGAGGAAGATGGCTATGGCCTTCTTGCGGGTTTGCACTGCCCAGGTGAGGTTAAATGCCACAGGTTAGCCCATAAAATGCAAAACTACATCAGAATTATCCTTCTGGGAGGCAGTTTCCTCTTTATACTTACTGGAATGTTTGGGCATCTCAAACAGCAACACTGTCGTCTGTGCCAAAGAAGCACATTTATTCCTACTGGAGTTCCATGGACAATGCACTTGGGACTGCAGCACTGTTCCACATTTTCAGCAGGCACGTGGCTATTTTACGGTGTGAGATGAATACATATTTTTCTTATTGTTACAGCCTGTGCTGTAGTAGCCACAGTGGAAATCTAGGAATGGGTTTATAGTTTATATTTATAAGTGATCTGTAGGGATTTTACTCCCAAAGGAGGCTGAGTAAAGAAATTTAGTAGGAGCTTCAAGAACAGCCATGTTTCACTGATGCTGGTAGACATCTCCCTCGATGTACTGTAGCCCAGTGACAGAGATGTTAATACAACCAACATATACACATTCAGAACACACTTTTAGACAATTTGTATAACACTAATCCCTCTGTTTCTGTTTCATTTCCTCCAGAATGTCTTGCCTGCTTTAAGTATTCTGTCCCATAGCAATTTTCTGCTAGATCTACTCTGTCACTATCTGCTATATTGTTTCTCAAGAAATAAATGCCCAGAAAACATTGTGGTCTAGACTAAAAGTCATTTAGACATCTTTTCCACATTCAGCCAAATATGATTAATGGACAGTTAAGCTCTAATCACATAAATTCCCTTCTTTCCTGTTCAGAAAAGTTCAAACTCATGGTGAAGAAGCCAGTGGAATTCAGCTATCCTCCTTGGGGACGTAGGTTGCCATCAGTCTAGCCTCTAACAGGGTACATTTAAAAAATATTTTTGTCCCATTTTCAGTTTAACACATCATGTTGCAACTGGGTATTAGAGACGCCTCAGTACATGTTATGTATCACATGTGCCACAATGACAATAAACGGCTTTATCTAAGTTTCTTTTATTAGTTGATTTAATTTCTTTTGGTGTTTTAACCGAAACTTATTGCTGTGGTATCTGAACACCTTGGAGTCTAAGCCTATGCCCCTAGCCAATGTAAGTTTTTGAAAATAATGGTGTACTCCTTTCATGACTGCCTGAGAAGCAGGAGCTCACATTGGGCAAATTAAAACAAAACAAACTTCATTTTAAAAGCCCATTGATGTTTTAGAGTAACAACAATGTATTTACCTACCGTATTTACAAACCTCAGTTCCTAAAGCAGGGAAAGGAATAGTCAAGAATATCATCAATTTTACACTGCCCACATTATAAAGACGTACAACCAGCAGAAAACAAAACAAATAACAAAATGTATCAAAATCTCCCTTCCTCTCAAATTCCCCAAAGCAATACCCACCCTCGCCACATTAGCTGTCCCCAAATCCCAGTGCAAAAGAATGTCTTTTTCTAGATGCCCTGAAGATAGTATGAATTGAGTTGAGGAGTATTTGCTTGCAGACACTGCCCTGCTAGCAACTCCCTCTCTTCGGGCCTAATCCAAAGCCATTGAGAATCTTTCCATTGATTTCAATGAATTTTGGATCAGTCCCTTATATAGCAAGGCAGTTCCAGCCTGATCACTTCTGCTAATCTCAGGTATGGAATATGGCATGTGGAGGACACAGTCTTGCCATTTGGATGGTTCTAAACCTTTTTTTTGCTTTGTTTCAAAACCAACATCTTGGGGCTTGTCAACACTGTGCAACAATGTGCATCAGTAAGATGTGAATTCTAATGTACACCAACATGTTGTGTACTAACTAGCCTGCTGCACTAGAAGTGCCCTAGTCCACTTGAACTTCAGTGCTCACCAGGAGGGTCCACAAAAGCCAATTAATGTGCAACATGTTGGTGTGTGTTAGAATTCAGACCTCAAAGGTGCTCATTTCCACACTGGATAGACAAGCCCTCAGGGCCGCCCGGGGGGGGGGCAAGAGGGGTAATTTGCCCCAGGCCCCGGGCCCCACAGGGGCCCCCACCAGAGTTTTTCGGGGCCCCTGGAGTGGGGTCCTTCACTCACTCCGGGGGGCCCGGAAAACTCTCGCGGGGCCGGGCCCAGGAGCTTCTTCTGCTCCCGGTCTTCGCCGGCTGGGGGTCCTTCCGCTCCGGGTGGAAGGACCCCCCACTGGCGAATTACCGCCGAAGCGGGACCCGCCGCCGAAGTTCAGCTCGGTCTTCAGCGGTAATTCGGCGGTGGGGGGGCCCTTCCGTTCCGGGACCCACTGCCGAAGTGCCCCGAAGACCCGCAGTGGTGGCCCCCCCCGCCGCCGAATTACCGCCGAAGACCAGGCTGAACTTCGGCGGCGGGTCCCGCTTCGGAGGTAATGTGGCGTGGGACCCGCCGTGGGTCTTCGGGGCACTTCGGCGGCAGGTCCCGGAACGGAAGGGCCCCCCGCCGCCAAAGACCCCAGGCCCTTGGAATCCTCTGGTCGGCCCTGCAAGCCCTGTAACTCCACCTGGAAACCAGTAGGCAGCTTGGGCTGATCAAAGAATACCGGTGTCCTGTACTCATAAATGAGCTGCAACATTCTTCACTAACTTCAGTTCTGAATGGATTTAAGGTGCAGATCACATTGCAGTACTCCAATCGTGAACTGACAGATAATGAATAGTAGGAAGGTTTGCATCCAAAAGAAAAGATTGCAGCTTTCTGGCCAGATACAGATGGAAAATAACAGTCTAGGTCACTGCTAGTATTTGATTGTCTAAAAGCAGCTGCATATCTAACCAGACCCCTAACTTGCAAACATCGGTAACATGCTATAATAGATTAATATCTTTTCTTGGAGAGAGTTGCTGCCTCTAACCCACCATAAGTCCAGGGCTGGTCTTGATGACTTCTCAATGTCCCTTCCAGATCTACATTTCTATGATTCTATAATCATGTCAGTTTTGTCTGCACCGAATCTCAGGCAAATTACTCTGACTCATGCCTAAATTTCTCCCAGTCACAGGGGAAGACACTTGATGTCACACTCTGAAATGGACAAGGTAGAGATATAAAGTGTCATCAAAAAACTGAAAACACTTCCACTCAGAGTTTGTGGCACAAAGTTCTCCCAGCATATCCAGTACCTCATTAATGCCTGCAAAGTCTCAAACAGCAGATTTGTTCTGGATGAAAAATAGCTTGGTCAATCCAGACTGTCTTCTCTTGGTTGCTGATATGCGTCCATCCTGATGTGAGGAAATTTCTGACTACTTTGCAGCTAAACTCCATCAGATTCAGCACAAACTATGTGCATCACGGGAGGCAAGGCTGTATATGGAGGGGATGAATGCACGGCCTTCTCTGTTTGAAACTGGCTGAATTCAAACAGAGAAGACCTTCCATCTATGGAGTTGGAATTTAAACCTAGAAAGTGGAGTCCCCAACAGAGCTTGATCGGAATATTAGAGTGAACTGGAATGAGGATGCAAGTAACATGAGATAGGATCTATGGGATCTGGGGACCAGAAGGTGCCTGGGGGCAGACCAGAGCATGGTTGATTGACTTCTTGCAAGCTGTCTTCCTGCTGAGGTGGGTGCAGCTGCCTCACTTGGAAGGAAGAGTGGGAGAAAGACAAGAGTCCATCTGGGTAGTTGGGTGGGAGATCATACTGGGGAAAGGGCTGGGCTGAGGGACAAAATTCATCTGGGGAGGGAGCTGACATCTTGGTGGATTTAATCCCTTTTCACCTTAGTAAACAGAATAAATTCAAAATCAGTGTGGTATTTAAAGATACAGAGCGGCAGAGATATGAGTTTTGCAGGCTAGACTAAAGGTGAACATTTCAAAATGGCCTAAGTGCCCAAGTCATTTTTTAGAATGGTATTTAGACTTCTAAATTATTTTGAAAATTTCCCCCCTAATCCTTTAAGGCCCGTCCCTGAGTGGAGTGAGGTGGAACTACCCTGGGCCAAGGGAGTTGCAGGGAGAGATTGTGCCTTAAGGAGTCACACTAAGCTTCCTAGTATATGTGGGGAAGAGTAAGGAGGCATGGGTTGTGCAGGCTGCTCCCCCCTCCCCCCCCCGTTGCATCCATCATGCTAATCAGGACCATAAGGAGGGGCTGAGGCCATTAGCTTGCTTTTAATCCACTTCTAGTGTGACTCAGTGGAAACATGCAATACTGGAACTAAAATAGATGCTTTCAGGACTCCCAGTGGTGGGATTAGCAGTGGCAGATGAAGCTAGCTAGGCGACAAATAAATTGATATCTGTTGGAAAATATCTGACCTAAATCAGATAAGCTAGCCTTGATAGATCAGTGTTGCTTTGAAGTAGTTTTAATGATTCCTTTTTATATGAACAATGGTATTGAAATCCATACTTTAACAACTTAACTGCTTTCATTGTACTCATTTGTTCAGAATTAAGCAGACATTTTGTTATTAGTCTAACAATGGCTATCTTAACCCTTAAAATATCCATAAAAATAGAACGGAAATGATCTACACATTTGCCAGAGTCAGATGAATAACAAGATGGTACCCTGACAGAATTTCAGAACTCTGTGGACACCATTGCATGCACAAATATATGTGTACATTTATTTGCTTAAATTACTTATCTGACTGGCCATTTTCTTGTACAATATTTGTGACTGAATGCACAGTCATAGCAATCATATGTGCTGACTAGACGATCAAACACCCATGCATTTGTGTTTTCATTTTTACATGCAGAGTTCTAAAAGTCTATGTTCTAAAGGTCTTGAGGTTATATCTGATCTTTCATCTTTGCACAAAGCCGGGCAATTGATGTCAAAGTGGACTCCCAATGTGGATCGGGGTAGAAAATGGCTGTAAATTTTAGACACATAAGGAAAGTGAGCTACAGGCATTCAACCCTAATAAAATTTAATGGTGAAAGAGTTTTGAGGATTGCTACGGTAGCTTTTAAATTTGGTTGGCATATGGCCATTCTGATTGAAATGTATAAGCAAATGAGAAATGGTGAGTACTGTCTGAAATAAATGATTAAGTTATCGCATGCATAGTAGGATTATCAATAATGTCATTTTATGGACATTCCCAATGGACACCACGTCTGCTATGTTCCTGATTTGAGATGGAATTTTCTTTGCCAATGTTAAGAATGAATAGTGCATAATCAATATCTTATGGTAGGTATTGATGTCCTTCTTTGCTAAATGTTTAAGGAGTGGCAGTCTCTAAGCCAGGCCAGTAGCATTCAGCGGCTGTGGTAAATGCTGTGAAATTCAGGGTTGACCATAGCATTCAAGGCCAGCTCCAGAACTTTAGTTAAAAACAGCTGATCTGCTTCTGTTTTTAACTCCCCTCTCTCTTTGTATGTCTTTTGTTTGTTTCAGAAATGCTAATTAATGCTCATTAATAAGCATCTTCAAAAGAACAAAAGCCTGGGAGAGGGAAGAAGAATGAGAAAGTGGGACAGGAGCACTGAATATTGACAAGGAGATAAGTGTAGTGGAAGAGTTGAGAAGGGAAGGAAAGCACCATTTTTTTGTAACCCTTCTTCAGTCCCTTGGACAAACTCACATCAGATAAAAATCTTTCTTTCTTTTTTTCAGTTCTGTGGCCTGTGTGAATGACTGCGGGGTGTCAGAGCTGGTTGGTTTCTTCTTAACTTTTCACAGAACTCGTTACAGCAATAAAGTAAAACTTTTAAACAGAGCCAATATGGAAGCGACTTTACTTATGTCAGTACTTGATGGATAGGTGTCCATTTCATAGTACCATCTCAGTAAATGGCAGTTGCTATTAGGAGACTAAATGAGTGTGGAGACTGATTCACCATGTCATCCCCTGAGATGGTCTTTCTAGGTCACATCTGAGGCTCATTGCTGGAAAAGAGTGGGGGAAGCCTGCACTGCTGCTGGTGTTGTACCAGCAAGGCCGGTCTTATGGGTGGGTGACATGGGCGACCGCCCAGGGTGCTATGGTTGGGGAGAGGAGGGGCTGTCGTGGTCAAGAGGTTGCAGAAGGGTTGTGCCCACCCGGGAGGTAGGAGGAGGGTATAAAGGAGGCTGTGGGGTGTGAGTCAGGTGCTCACACGCATCCCCCCCACTCCACCTCCTGCTGCGCTGCTTGTGAGCGGCCGCCCGTTGCTCAGGGAGCAGTACTTAAACGGTTCCAGAGAAAGTTCGCCCAGGGCACCATTTTCCCTAAGGCCGTCCCTGTGTACCAGTTCTATTGATAAATGGAGCAAATCACTGGCCTAGGCTGCCAGACTGGCACCTTTCACGAGCACTAAATCCACTTAAAAGTCAAAAGGAAAAAAAAAGAGATTCCAAAAACCAACAGTGAAAACTCTTTCAATAAGGGTCACGGTTAAAAGCAGTCACAGGTGAACAAGCCTCAATTTTATTGTACGAAAATCTCCCAGAAGAGATTAACATTCTCTTTTAACCCACCCTCCTCATCATAGTACTGAAATCTATTTCTCGCCTCGGTGGCTGGATTTGAGGGCATGCTCTTCTCTTTATCTATACTGCAGCAATCCCCAAACACATCTGCTGTACAGGAAGTGACCCTGAGGTGCTATAGGTTTCTATGGATCCTTGTTATAAATCTAGATTGATGTCTCAGAGTAGATCATTCAAAATAAAAGCAGGTGAAAAAGTTAAGAGAAAGACAGTTGCATTGCTAAATCAATGCCTTCTACCCCTCGAGTTATAAATAAATTGAGGGTGCAATTTTGCTTATGAACGGGATCATTAATAAACTGCGATAGATTAAATGTATCACGGTGAGACTAGAAATCTTTAGGAAAGTGAGACGGAGCATTCATCTGTCCAAACAAAGCAAGGAGAATGAAGAGATTAAGAAAATACAGTTAAAAAGGTCTCGAGGAGGAAGAGGCTAAATTACAGATGACCCTGTGGAATGATGATAAAACCATTCTCCACCCCAAAGCAGGGCATGCTACAGAGAACAGTCTTGTGAAGGAAATGTTCATTATTATTTATTTGTACTAGGGGCCCTAGTCAGGACTCAGAGCCCCATTGTGCTAGACACTGTACACACACATAATGAAAAGATAGTCCCTGCCCCCAAAAAATTGACCATCAAAGTAAATCCATTTCTTTATTTTGAAAACGGGGGGCAGTACCCCTACTGGGCCTCATCCTGCAAATACTTTCAGCACTTGTGTCAGGATTAGGCCCTTCAGCTTCAAACTGGACACAGGTGCAGAGAAGGGCTGCTAGGATGATTGGAGGAATGGGAAACCTACCTTACGAGAGGAGATTCAAGGAGCTTGGCTTGTTTAGCCTAACCAAATGAAGGCTGAGAGGAGATATGCTTACACTTTATAAATACATCAGAGGGATAAATACCAGGGAGGAAGGGGAGTTATTTAAGTTAAGTGCTAGTGTTGACACAAGAACAAATTAATATAAACTGTCCATCAGTTTAAATAACAAGCTTAGGTTTGAAATCAGACAAAGATTTCTAGCCATCAGAAGAGTGAAGCTCTGGCACAGTCTTCCAAGGGGAGCAAAGGGGGCAAAAAACCTAACTGGTTTCAAGACTGATCTTGATAAATTTATGGAGGGGAAATTTGATGAGATTGGCCCATCTGTGATTGCTAGTAGCAAAAATCTCCAATGGCCAGAGATGGGGCACTAGAGGGGGAGGGCTCTGACTTACTACAGAGAATTCTTTCCCAGGTGTCTGGCTGGTGGGTCTTGCCAACATGCTCAGGGTTCAAATGAGTGCCATATTTAGGGGTCAGATTGGCAGAGACCCTGGGGGCATTTCATCTTCCTCTGCAGCATGGCTCATGATCACTTGCTGGTTTAAACAGAGTAAATGGTTGATTCTCTGTAACTTGGAGTCTTTAATTCATGATTTGAGGACTTCAGTAACTCAGCCACAGGTTATGGGTCTGTTTTGGTAGAGGATGGGCAACATTCTGTGGCCTGCAGTGTGCAGGAGGTCAGACTAGATGATCAAGAGTGTCTCTTCTGGCCTTAAAGTCTATGAGACTAAATGTTGTTTGATAAAAAAGGCCAGATTGAATCAGAGAACTCAAGTCAGTGAAAGTGTCTTCCAATTCAAGCAAGGTTTCTGTTAGTCTCCAAATATGCACACTGTGTTGGACAATAAATTGGTAAAAGCTGCCTTGGTAGCTAAAAACTAGATAATAGACAGAGGTTGCAGAACACAGTTGGAACTTGGATTACAAGTTTATATTGCAAAATGAGACATTGATAATAATGAATCTGGAAATTTTGATTTTTACTGTGTTAATGACTGTGACTAACAGAGGAGTGACTACAGTGGCTAAGGGATATTTGATAGAGTGGGATGAACATGGTGCTATGAAAGCTGTAATGGGTACTGGATCAGCAGTTAAGTATGCCTAATGACTGGATATTATAAGGAGATGATACTGCTTAAGATTAAGACCACCAACATCTAACATGCAGATATGAAAATGTGCAGACTGCAACCTGACACATAGTTTGTGATCTTTCCAGGGCAGGGACTGTCTTTGTTATTTGCCTGCACAGAACTTAACACAATGGGCCCAGATACTTAAATGGGGCTCCTAGGTGCTACTGTAATAAAATAATAATAATAAAATATGCTTGACCAAGTAGTATATGGAAGTGAACACATCGAAGATGAAGTGGATGCAGAATGAGCGTTGTGGAGAAGGAATCATCATTGTAAACAGGAAATTAATCGAGGAGGTTGACAAATATATTTACCGGGGTCAGCAGCTGATAGAGACAACTCATTCGAAGGGGAATGTAGTAGGAGAAGAAAGGTGGGATGGGCAAGTTTCAACGAAATAAAGATGTCTGATAATGTGAACTGCCCATGAAGAAAAGGAAAACTGTTTAACTCCACTGTTCTGCCAGCAATGATATAGGGAGGGAAAGCTGGTCAATGACAAAAGTGGAGGAAGAAAGATTCACTGTCACCCAGAGAGCAATGGAAGGGCGATGTGTAAGTTATTGCTCCGTGATCACATACCGAGTGAGGAGATCAGAAGGTGTACACAGGTGACCGATGTAGTGTGGAGATGAGCGGATAATGTAGTCTGCAGACAAGACAATAGGTGGACAACCTGCATCAGTGACTGGATCACCAGAGACCACAAGCGACCACTGAGCAAACTGAAAGCACACTGGGCCAATCCCATGACAAAACTCTTTGGCCAGAAATGGAAAGAACATGCTCACAACAAAATGGGATGGTGTGGTGTCGACTTGCATTCATGGAGGGACAGACGAGGACAAGCCAGACAAAGGTGACAAGTAATATATCAAGTAGTATAGAAATTCAAAATAAACACAATGGTATGTACCAAAAAAAGGACAAATTCTGAACTCAACTCAACTCTGTTAACAAACAGAAGATAAGACACAATAAAACAATCAAAGATCCCGATAGTTTTTGAGAAAAAGAAAAGGAAAAAAAACACTCCTAGAAATATGAAATAAACAGTAACTCTTGAAAAATTTAAGCTAAGTACTTTTTAGTTTTAGTATCTTAGCATTTTAAATGGTAGGATTTGTAATAAGTCCATTAATCAGGAAGGTAGAAAAAGAAAAGCTTCATCTAGATCCAGGAAAGCATCACAGCTATCAAATCAATTCTAAAATCATAATATAAATTGAAGCCAGCTATCTGGATTTGGGAAGTGTTTAGATTACCCAGCCGGAGCTAGAAACCAAAAATCTGAACTATGTGGATAACAACTGATCATTAACTACAACTGAAGTCAACTATCTGGTGCTGGGGAAATGGCTAGGATATGAGCCAAAAGCATACAGTGAGATGTCCAAAGTAGGTTCATAATAATTTATCACTAATTTGAGTTGAGATAAATTCAATCCAAGAAACCAAACATTGATAACACAGTGAACATAGTCTGTGATGAAAAATTTAGCACCACCTCTGAAAGAAAGACTAACAGAAGTTCGGGATTCAACTGCATTTAAGACATTGTCGTTGTGATTGGAAATCTAGTATTACCGTGTTGAGATATTATTATTATTTATTTTATTTATTATGTTATTTAACATTTATATTGTAGTAGAGCCTAAACATGACGACCTGGTTGGTCCCATTGTGCTAAGCACTGTCCAGACGTATAATAAATGACAGTCCATGCCCCAAAGAGCTTTCCTGTCTAAACGACAGGACACAATAAGTAGATGAGACAAACAAGCTGGTGGAGGTGCTAGGGGTAGGGGCAACAGGGTAATAAACATAAAAGGATGTGCCCCGTGCATAGTTATTCAAGAGAGCAATGAGCACAGCCTGCCACCTGCCTAGCCGTGATCAGACTGAACTTTACTGAATGCACTTGCGAAGAGGTGAATTGGGAGGAAGGAGTTGGCGGGAAGCAGAGTGATGGTTTTTTCAGATTGTCAGTGGAGTTTTTAACCACTTATAAGGGTAGCATGGGAGAAAGTACAAAAGTGGTTCTTTGGAGAAGCAGGGACATGGGAAATCAAAGCTGGCACCATTGGCAGAGTGAAGGTGGGAGTCAAACTTGCAATAAAAGAATAGGTTGAATAGGAAGGGTGAGGCTAAACTGTTGAGGGCCTCATAAATTAGTACAAGAAGACTATGTTTGACACAGTGGAAGAGAGCTTTAAGCACCCAATTTCCATGGGGGCTGGACCTGGAGGGTGATGGCATAATCAGAGCAGTGAGCCAAGAAGATGATCTTAACAGCTATGTTTTGATTGGACTTGAGTGGAGCAGGATTATAAACCTCAAGGCCAGAGAGGAGATTATGGCAGTGTAAAACAATCTTGGAGAAGATTTTTGGTGGTGTGTGCAGAGAGAAAAGGTCAGGTCTCGGACATGTTGTGCAGGAAGAAGCAACAAGATCTTGACATAGTCTGGATGTGTGGGTCAAAGGAGAGGGCTTAGTCAAAGCTAAAGGCAAGATTTTGGGTTTGAGGAACAGGGTGGTGTTGACCACTGTTGGTATGGCCCCTTTGTGGGGAAAGATCAGGAGTTTGGTTTTGACCAGGTTCAGTGTTAGTTGATAGCTGGCCATTCAGGAGATGTCAGAAAGATAAGTTGAGATCTTAGTTTGAATGGAGTGAGATAGCTCCAAGTCAGAGAGGTAGATTTTTGAGTCATCAGCAGAAAGATGGTATTCAGAACCATCATTGCAATGTGATCAGCCAGAGATTGAGGGAGACAGAGATGGAGGGAGAAGAGAAGAGGGCTGAACACACAGCCCTGTGGGACCCCCAGCAATAGAGGTAGAGAAGAGGAGGAGGATTTCTTTTGGATTTATTTTAATTTTTGGCAAAGGCAGATTGAGCGCAGAATAGGTTCTTGGTTGAATATATTTATTGGAAATCAAAACAAATAAATAAAAACATTCGCAATGGCTTCCACAAGCGGCTAGCAACCATGTCATGCTTTCACAGTGTGATTAGCTGAGAAGACTCTGTTCTGTTGATGTAATGCTTGCAACTTGGGGTAGGTCTACACTGCAAATAGGTCCCATCCCCCCAGCAGTGACTCTCAGAGCCCGGGTCAACTGACTGGGGCTTGTGAGGCTAAAAATAGCTGTTCCCAGTCAGGCTGGAGCCCAGTTTCCCTCACCAGGTTTCAGAGCCTGAGCACCAGCTTGAGTGGGAACACCTGGACTGCTAATATAAGTCCCAAAGCAGGAGCCCCAGGAGCCTGAGTCAGTCTACCTGGGCTCTGAGACTTGCTGCCATGGGTTTTGTTTTGCAATGTAGATGTACCTTTGCTGTTCTGTGAGTGGAATTTCTAGGACAGAGATGGAATAAGATCTCCTTAGTCTTTTTTGTGCAGTTTCAGCTAAGCCAAATTGAATATGCTCTTGTTACTTTAAATAAAATCAGTTGTTATTTACTTGCCTCCGAGTCCGGGCTCTTTGTTAATTCTTACTCCAAACACACCAATGGTGACTCAGACATATTATCACAAAGGCCCCAGCAGTAAACTGTGGTGTATTTAACCCTAAATTGTGATCAGAAAAAGGGATTCACAATGCTCTTTGAAATAATCTTGATTGGTTAATCTTTTCCCAGCAGTAAACAAAGAATATAGCAATATTCTTGAACTGCACAGTAGGTGGCACTGTGCACTTTCCTTTGTGAGTTTATATATAAACCATCTATTTGACATTTGTTGTGAAAGTACCACATTTGGTAAAAAATTAAAATCAGGTCTGAGACTATATTTTAAACACTATCAATTTCATATATATATATTTGTTTTAAATCTGTTTTAAATTTTAGTATATCATAAATCCAGTTGCTTTTATAGGTCAGATCCCAGAAGAAATCCAAGCAAAAGAGATTGAAATGTAGATAAGCAAAATAAAATTTCTTTAGGCTGTCATATATAAAAATATTAAGTAATTTTTAGAAGTGAAGTTATTAATTCCCCAAACACATGGATACCCTGAGTCTATGTGAGTATTTTAAGTCAAACTGAAAACCTAAATATTTTAAGTCAACATTACTGCCCTCCAATAAAACTAATGTGTTCACCAAAACATTTTGAGTCTATTCTTACTTCCTTAATGATTTGAGACTATTCTGTGCTTATTCACCATAGTCCACACTTGTTCTGCATTCAAAGACCAGGCTCCTAAATTACTCAGCTATTTTCTTGCTTATGTGTGCATAACTCTCATAAACTTCACAATTGCACTGCATCTACTGTATGTGCAAATTTCATACACTTTAAATTATAAAGTGGTGGAATATGCATCTATTGTTTTTTGTTTTTTTTTCCAAATGATTCCAGTGCCTGTGAAAGATGCCATAGGGAGAGCCTGGGAGACTGAGGTCCTCTAGTTATCCATGGAACAGTTCAAGCACAGGGAGCAGCAGGCCAGATTTCATTAGATCACCAGGCCAATGTGAATGAACCTTTTGGGTTCAGGCCCAGATTCTGTGGTCAGCTACATACCCTTTGTGCTTCTCTGAAGCATAAAACCAGCCTGAGCCCTTTAAACTAAGTACTGTGTTAGGCCTTTTGAGCTAGATTCACAAGGGGGCTGTGGTACCTAACTGCCACTTTATGTGTCTAAATCCAACATTTGAGCACCACTGGCTTTCACAAAACCACCAGCTCAGCTGCTGCCTAACCCTGGAGGTGCCTACTGTACCTAGGGGCTGGGTTTTAGAATGTATTTAGGTGCCTAACTCCCATTAATTTCAATGGAAATTAGGTGCTTAAAGCCCTTTACAAATCTGGGCCTAGACCCCTAAGTTTCCACCAGTAAAGTCCCCAGATGCCTAAATTTCTGCTGCTGGGCATGTTCAAACCTGCCTAAATCCTGACACTGGTGAGCAGCTCAGCACCAAACTCATGCCTAAGCCCCACTGGGATTCACAAACTAGCTGATCTGCTGCCTATCTCACCTGTGGGGCCTGATCCCATAGGTGTGCTCAGAGCAGGCCTAACCTGTACAGATAGTAGTGAGGGTTCCTCTCCCCTTTTCTACCAGTAGCCCAGGGTTTAGTTCATTCACCCAGGATGTGGGGGCTGTAAGTTCAAATCCCCATACTGTCTGATTTACAAGTCTCCCACGTAAGTGTCCTAACCACTGGGCTATAGAGTCAGTCTCTTGCTCTCCTGCTGGCTTAATGACTAGTTAATTAACCCCAGGGCTATTGGCTATAAGGGGTGCATCAGCACAACCTTCTCCTCCTCAGTTTTTCTTGAGAAAGGACTGACCTGGCTAAAGTACCTGACTCCAGGAGAGCATTCATGGCTGTGAATCCTGAGCAGAGATAGGCACCTTCCTCTGGCCTAGAGTTAGGTGTCTAACTCCATTTTAGGGGTAGGAGTTGGCCGCACCCCTCTTTTTGGCACTTCCTACTGGCTACCTTAGTTGGCTCCCGACTCAGCGTGCTGGTTTCTATGAATCCCTTTTTTAGGCACCTAATTCTCCCCTAGCATTATATAGCAAGCCTGGATGTAAATTCCAGTAGGCAGCTGGGCACCTAAACATTAGGCTCTGCAAAGCTGATCGCTGCAATGCTTATGTCCCTTTGTGACTGTAGCCTTTTGAAGCCAGGCTTTGGGAGACCAGTTATTAAGCAGGTGGGAGGAGTTAAGGTCTTTGGGGTTTATTCAGGGTGGCTATATCTACAGAGCTAGGCAGCAAGAAGCCCTTCTCCAGTGAGGAAAGGCCCCAGATGAAGTGAGAAGACACCAGACTGAGTGAGCACAAGGGACTTTGGACCATGTGGCAGTTAGTGAGGGAAGCAGGCTCTGAGCTGAACTATTACTAGATGGTACACTGAGAAATTAAAGCCTCTCTAATAAAACTTTCCCCTTGAATAACTAACAGACCACAAAAAAGTAAATCCTTCTCCACTCACAGTTAAAACCCAATCTAGTAAGGGAGGTAGAAGACCAGCAGCTGACTCTGAGCACTACCCAATGTATTGCGCAGAGTGCACACTGTGTGATTGTTTGCTTTGTGGCCAAGTGGTGTATATATGCACCCAGTACAAGAAGCTCATGGCCATCAGAGCCCAGGTACAGAATCCTGAGGCCAGAATTGCTGAACTGGAAGAGCACAGACAGATGAAACTGTTTATAGACATTGGGACATTGTGGAGCAGGCCCTCCTCAGAACTGACTTCCCCGATCTTCCAGTTGAGGAAGCCAGTCTCATGGTGGAAGGGCACCAAGGGGAAATGGAGGGACATACCCCTTTAGATGGGACTCTGCTTCCAACTGAGATAGTGGAGACTGACAGCTCCTCATTCACCAAGGAGGTCTCTCCAGAGGATGGAATTCCAGTGGGGAGAGAGAGACAGGCTGTGGTGACAAGGGATTTATCATCAGGGATGTACACAGTTGGGTATGTGGTGACTGTGAGAACTGCTTGGTGACTTCACTGTCAGGTGAGAAGGTAGCAGATATCATGAGACGCCTATACAAACTTCTGATGAGTTCCGGAGGAAGATCTGTGGTCATGATACGCACTGATAGGTCCTGGAAGCTAGATGTAGAAACTAGGTAGAAGGCTTAAGTCCAGGGCCTGAGTGGTAGTGTTCTCTGAAATGCTTCAAGTTTCATGCACAGCTCCAACTACGCAGAGGGAACTTTGAAGTCTGAATGCATGGTTGAGAAGATAGTGCAAAGAAGAGGGATTTCAGTTTATTAGGCACTGGTGAACATTTTGGGGAAGGGGGAGCCTATTCAGAGGGCATGGGTTCCACATTTGTCAAAATGGAACTAGACTGCAGGAATATAAAAATAAATAAGGTATTGGGGAAGTATTTAAATTAAGTTCTGGGAGGAAACGAGGAGCTGAGGAGCACGTAAGTCAGACAGAGATATCTGATTCATCAGTTATACAGTGGTATCTGTGTATCCAATAAAGGGTAGGATGCAAATTACAATTGAACTAGAACAAGGAGAGGATAAGAACACAGAGTTAAATAAATTCTGTAAAATTGGAAAGGTGTCAGATTAAGGGATAAAGCAACAACAGGCACTTAGCCATATTTTTTATTCTTGACTATATACAAATGCAAGACGTTTAAAAATTAGATGGGGAACTAGAATGCTCTGCAGTGGATGAGGACCTTGATATAATAGGCATTAAGAAACTCAGTGCAATGACAAAAACAATGGAATACTGAGTTATAAACTATATAGGAAAGACAGACTAGGCTGAGGAGGTGGGGCAGTAGTGCTGTACCTAATGGATTCCGTAGACTCTAGTGAGCTAAAAATGGTAAGTGGAGAGGAGCACATAGTTGAATCTACATGGTTCAACCATACAATTCCCCATCTGTAAGAATGTAAATATACTAGCAAGGCTAAACTACCAGCCATTGGACCACAAAAAAGAAATTGAATGAACAATATAGGGAGAGAACAAAGAGGCAGAAAAATCTAACAGAAAAGGGTAGTAACTGTTCAAATGGCACAATAGGACAAAGTTTAGAGAAACAATTTCTCACTATTCTAAGTGATTGATTGCTTCTCAGAACAGCTAGCTCTAGAGCAGGGGCGGGCAAACTTTTTGGCCTGAGGGCCGCATTGGGTTTCGTAAATTGTATGGAGGACCGGTTAGGAGAGGGGGTTGTGGCCTGGCCCCCACCTCCTATCTGCCCTCACCCCCCAGGACTCTTGCCCCATCCAACCCTCCTGTTCCCCCCCCCAATGTATTCTGTGGGGTTTTTTTTGTCTCTTTCCTCTGAAATATAAGAGATGGCCATAGCTGGAGAGAGGACACTGGACTGTGTGAGCCAGTGTTCTGGTATGATACTGAGCATTCTCTCACTCAGATGCTTACCCACATGCTCAGGGTCTAACTCAGGGCTGGTGCAACCCATTAGGTGACCTAGGCGGTTGCCTAGGGTGCTAGTATTTGGGGGGTGGCATTTCGGGTCCTTCGGCGGCGACCGTGGCGGTCAGCTCTTCGGCTGCCCCGGTTGTCATCGGCATTTAGGCAGAGGGACCTGGGGCGGGGGGCGCTGGCAGGGCCACTTGCAGCAAGTAACGGGGGGGGATGCGTCACGCAGGGGCACCGCTCCCAGCCCCAGCTCACCTCTGCTCCGCCTCCTCCCCTGAGCATGCCGCCCCGCTCTGCTTCTCTCCCTCCCAGGCTTGCTGCGCCAAACAGCTGTTTGGCGCCACAAGACTGGGAGGCAGGAGAAGTGGAGCAGTGACGGCGTGCTCGGGGAGGAGGTGGAGCAGAGGTGAGCTGGGGCAGGGAGCTGCCGCACAGCTCCCTGGGCCGGGGGGAACTGCCGCCGGCGGGGCGGGGGGAACCTCACAAAGGGCGGGGATGGGGGCTGAGCATCTACACTGATTGTTAACTCTACATTAAGAACTTTCTCACGCAGGGTCAAAACTGGGGCTCTGACATTCACACTGCAGCATATAGACCCAAGTCAAACCAGCCATATCCCAGACATGCTCGTGCCGTCCCATAATGTGGCCACTCAGGGACGGCCTTAGGGCTGGGTGATCTGGGTGCTCTCCCAGGGTGCCATAGTCAAGAGGCACCATGGAGCAGAGGCAAGGGGCTCAGGCTCTCCTTCGCTGCCTGCGGGGTGCGGCCCAGCATGCAGGAACTCCCGCTTCACTGCTCTGGAGCGGAGGCTACTGTCATCGCCCCATGTGATTTCCCAGCCCGGCTCCTCCTAGTCCTGCCTCTGCACTCGGTGAGCCAGTGGGCTCTCCCCCACCCCGCACACACCCCGGGGCCTGTCCCAGCCTGGCTGTTCCTCTTTCCAGGGCAGCCTGGGGCCAGTTTTATTCAATATCTTCATTAACGATCTGGAGGATGGTGTGGACTGCACCCTTAGCAAGTTTGCAGATGACACTAAACTGGGAGGAGTGGTTGATACGCTGGAGGGTAGGGATAGGATACAGAGGGACCTAGACAAATTAGAGGATTGGGCCAAAAGAAATATGATGAGGTTCAACAAGGACAAGTGCAGAGTCCTGCACTTAGGACGGAAGAATCCCATGCACTGCTAAAGACTAGGGACCGAATGGCTGGGCAGCAGTTCTGCAGAAAAGGACCTAGGGGTTACGGTGGACGAAAAGCTGAATATGAGTCAACAGTGTGCCCTTGTTGCCAAGAAGGCTAATGGCATTTTGGGTTGTATAAGTAGGGGCATTTCCAGCAGATCGAGGGATGTGATCATTCCCCTCTATTCAGCACTGGTGAGGCCTCATCTGGAGTACTGTGTCCAGTTTTGGGCCCCACACTACAAGAAGGATGTGGACAAATTGGAGAGAGTCCAGCGGAGGGCAACAAAAATGATTAGGGGGCTGGAACACATGACTTATGAGGAAAGGCTGGGAACTGGGATTGTTTAGCCTGCAGAAGAGAAGAATGAGGGGGGATTTGATAGCTGCTTTCAACTACCTGAAAGGGGGTTCCAAAGAGGATGGATCTAGACTGTTCTCAGTGGTAGAAGGTGACAGAACAAGGAGTAATGGTCTCAAGTTGCAGAGGGGGAGGTTTAGGTTGGATATTAGGAAAAACTTTTTCACTAGTAGGGTGGTGAAGAACTGGAATGGGTTACCTAGGGAGGTGGTGGAATCTCCTTCCTTAGAGGTTTTTAAGGTCAGGCTTGACAAAGCCCTGGCTGGGATGATTTAGTTGGGTTTGGTCCTGCTTTGAGCAGGGGGTTGGACTAGATGACCTCCTGAGGTCCCTTCCAACCCTGAGATTCTATGATTCTATGAAAGCAACGCCACCCCATGGAAGGCCAGCGTGGCATCTCAGCTGGCCAATGGGAGCTGGATGTGAACAGCCTCTTCTGGAGAAGGGAGCTAAAACTGCAGGGCAAAGCGACCACTAAGTCTGGGGAAGTCCTGAGCCCATGCCTCAGCTTCCAGGGAGCCCCTCCCTGTTCCCCCAGGTCGCAGGACCTCTCCATGCTGACCCAGCTCCCAGTGGGCTCTGCCCTATGCCTCCAGCTCCCTTGTGTGGGCCCTTTCCTGTGCCCTCAGGTCCCAGCTCCTGGGAGTCCCATCCTTGTGTCCCCAGGTCCCAGCCCCCCCCAGCTCTCGGGGGCCCCATCATGTGCCCCTACATTTTAGTCCCACTCTATGCACACCCAGCTCCCAATGGGCCCCTCACTGTGCCCCAAGGTCTCAGCCCCCCAATCTGTGCCCACAAATCCGTGTCCCCTTCCATGCCCATTCAACGCCCAGTGGGCCCCTGCCTATGCCTCCAGGTTCCAGCCCCACTACTCCCAGGGGAGCCTCTCCCTGTGCCCCTAGATTCCAGCCCCCATCCATGCCCACCCAGCTCCCAAGGGGGTCCCTGCCTGTGCCGCCAGATCCCAGCCCCACCAGCTTCTGGGGAACCCCTCCCTGTGCCCAACTCCCAGCCCCCCCCCCAGGGCCCTCCCTGTCCCCTCTGATCCCAACCCCTGCACTCCTTGGGGGCACCTCCTTGTACTCCAGCTTCCCCCCACCCATGCTGACCCAGCTCCCAGTGGGCCCCTGTGCCCCGCGGTCTCAGTCCCCCTTCCATGCTCACCCAGCTCCCAACGGGCCCCTTTCTGTGCCCCCAGATCCCAGCACCCCTACAGCTGTGTCCCTCTGTGTCCCACAGGTCCCAGCCCCAGCTCGCAGGGGAATCCTTCCTGTGCCTACAGATCACACACACACCCTCCACGCACATCCTGAGGGGGTGCCATTTTCCTCTGCCCACAGGCTCCAGCCAATTCTGTTCTTTGGGGACTCCTCCTTGTACCCCCCCAGGTCCAGCCCCTCCGCGCCCGGGGGAATCCCTCCCTGTGCCCCTAGGTCCCAGTCCCCCTACGCCCTGGGGAGGCCTCTCCCTGTGCCCCCACATCCTATCCCCCCACCATGACTACCCAGCTTCCAGTGGATCCCCATCCCAGTCCCACTCCCTGCCCACCCAGCCTCCAGTGTGCCCCCAGATACCCCCAGGTGCCAGCCCTCCACTCCCAGAGTTCCCCCTAGATCCCAGCCCCCATACATGCCGACCCAGCTCCGGAGCGGGGAGGGCTCTCCCTGTGCCCCCAGGTCTCAGCTTCCCCCACACTTCCCAGGGGGCTTCTCCCTGTGTCCCAAGGTACCAGCTCCCCCACCTCCTGGGCGGAGGGGTGGAGGGGTGTTGTCTTTCCCTGTGCCCCAAGGTTCCAGCTTCTTGGCATCCTCTCCCTTTGCCCTAAGGCCCAGCACCCCCTGGGCCCCAGCTACCAGCCCCCCTGCACTGCCAAAGGGCCCCCTATAGCTGCCCACAGATTCCCCATCCCCCAGCTCCTAGTGGGCCCTTCACGGAGCCCCCAGGTGCCAGCTCTCACTTCTTAGGGGGCCCCCTCCATATGACCCCCAGATCCCTCCCCCTCTATGCTTACCCAGCTGCCAGTGCATCCCTCTCTGTACCCACAGGTTCCAGCCTCCCCACTCCCAGGGGGCTCCTTCCTGTGTCCCCAAGTCCCAGCCCCACAGCTCCCCGGGGAACCCCTCCCTTTCCCCCAGGTCCGCCTATCTCTGGGGGGGTGTCTCTCCCTTTGCCCCTCAGGTCCCAGACCCTCCCCCACTCCCTGGGCCCTAGCTGCTAGCCTCACCACTCCCAGAGGGCCCCCTATATCTGCCCACAGATCCCAGCCCCCCCCGCACTCCTGGGGGGGGGAGGCCCTTCCATGTGCCCCCATATCCCAGGCCCCCCTCCATGCTCACCCAGCACCCTGGGAGCCCTCTCTTTACCTCCAGGTCCCAGTCCCTGCAGCTCCCAGAGGTCTCCCCTTGTGCCTCCAGGTCCTTGCCCCCCACACAGCTCCCAGGGTGCCTGTCCCAGTACCCCCAGAGCCCAGCCGTTCCTTGACGGACTCTTCCTGTGCCCTCAGGTACCAGCCCCCCCAGCTCCATGGGGGTCCCTCCCTGTGCCCTCAGGTCCCAGATCCCCCCAGCTCTTGGGGGCCTCTCCAACCTTCATGTGCCCCCATGTCCTATCCCCGCCTCCATGACCACACGCTCCCAGTGGGCCCCTCTCTGTGTCCCCAGGTTCCAGCACTCCCAGTTCCTGGGGAAGCCCTTCCTGTGCCTTCAGGTCCCAGCCACCCAGCTCCCGGTGTGCCTGTACCCGTACCCCCAGGGCCCAGCCCCCCCCTACTCCCTTGAGGGCCTCTTCCTGGGCCCTCAGGTACCAGCCTCCCCCCAGCTCCTGGGAGCCCCTCCCTGTGCCCCCAGGTCCCAGCTTCCCCCTCCAGCTCCATGGGGGGGATCCATCCCTATGCCCCCAGATCCCAACCCTCATCTCCTGGAGGGCCTCTCCCTGTGTCCCAACATCCCAGCCCCTCTCCATGCCCACCCACCTCCCAGTGGGCCCCTCCCTGTGCGCCCACATGCCAGTGCCCACACTCCCAGAGGGCCCCTCTGTGTGCCCCCAGTTTCCAGTCCCCTCCAGGCTGACCCAGCTCCCAATGGGCCCCTCCCTGTACCCCCAGGTCCTAGCCCCTCCCCCACCTCCCAGGGGGGTTTCTCCCTTTTCCCCAGGTCCCAGACCCTCCCCCACTCCATGTGTGCACCCAGGTGCCAGCCCCCACCGCCCACTCCCAGAGGGCCCCTCCATTCGCCTCCCAGGCCCTCAGCTCTGGGGGACCCCTGCCCTGTGCCCCCAAGTCCTGGCCCCTGTGCCCCCAGGTCCCAGCCCCCCCACCTCCCAGGGGGTCTCTCCCTTTTCCCCAGGACCCGGGCCTCCAGCTCCCAAGCAACCTCTCCAACCCCCACAGGTCTCAGGGGGCCACTCCTTCTGCCCCCAGGACCCAGCCTAAATGCCCTCTAAGCTGGATGGCCATGCAGCTGTGCAGCAGCCTATCAAGGGCCACACAGTTGCACAGGGCTATGGCGGGGAGGCGCGAAGGCACCTCTCTCGTGGCTCCAGCGCTGGACCTGCTATGGCCGGAAAGAGGTGGAGAGAGATGCTCTCCTCCAGCCTGTGTGCTGCTGCTGTGAGAGAGGGCTGGGTGGCATCCTCGCTTCCCATCATGGCCCTGGGGCAGCCTGCATCCCAAACCCCTCATCCCCGGTCCCAGCCCAGAGCCAGCTGGAGTCCTCACCCAACCAATTTGGTTTTAAGACGTTGACCCTGGGTAAAGTGGTGGCAGAGGTTTCTGAGGCAACCAGGCATGTGGTTTACCCCAAGGTGGTGGACATACAAGATATACCTGAAGTAATTGCTGACTATGAGAAAATGGGGTTTCCTAACTGTGCTGGGGCCATTGATGGGACTCATGTGCCTAGAGTTTGCCCTCCCCAAGGAGCACAAGTATGTAAACTGCAATGGGTGCTACTCCATTGTTATGCAGACCGTTGTGAACTACAGAGATCACTTTATGATTATCAAAGTGGGCTGTATGGGGACAGTTCATGATGCCAGGGTTTTTCAACAGTCAGGAGTCTACATTCATGGACAGGCTGGGACGCCATCCCCACCAAATGACATTGTCAGAAATGGAGTTACTGTCCTCACCATTATTCTGAGGAACCCCCACATACCCCCTTTTGCATTGGATTATAAACCGTACCCTGATTTCAGAGGCCCTGGCAAAATTACTCCCAGCAGGTATAGAATGGGTGTTGAATATGCTTTTGGCAGACTGAAAGCCTGTTGGAGATGTTTATAGACCCGTTTGAATGCCAGTGTCATGAATGCTGTCCAAATTACTCGTGCTTGCTGTGGTCTTCACAATCCCTGTGAAGCCAGAGGTGAGCCACTTCCCCCTGAATGGACCTATGTCAGCAAGGGGCCACTGAATCGGTACCCTCAGGAGAAAGTGCAGCTACCACAGCTAGAGCTGGATGCACTCAAGCAATAGAAATCAGGGATGCTTTGTGCTCCCACATTATGGACTTGCATGGCCCAGTGGAAAGGGGGAGGGGGGGGGTTGGTTCAGTGCTTGGGGAGAATGAGAGCTTGATTGCCATGCAGTGTGCTTATGAATGACATGACTACCTATAAAATGAGGAGGAGGGGGTGATTCACAGTATGGATTCATAGAAGGATATGTTTGAAGTGTGGATTGCTGTACCTTACTATGGGAACAGTGTTTGCTTACTAAGTCTTAACTGTCCCTGACCACATGTTTACCTTTATTAATTTTAAATATACATTGTATGATATGATGCAGTGATAGCAATGAACTTTCATAATGACATAACAAGCTTTATTTATAACATATATTAGACGAGTACAACATTCACCCATTGCAAGACAGGCCAGCTGCCCTTACCCCACCAGTAACAATAGAACCACACAGAAAAAAATAAATATAAAAAAAGTGCAAGATCAAGTGCTAACAGTGAAAGCAAATACACTACAGAAACGCCATCTTGTGGCATGGCACCTGGCCCCCTGCTGTCCTTTCCCTTCATTCCCCGTTTGCTGTGCACTTGGTGCTAGGGGTGGAGGCATCCACAAGAGAGGGGTAAATATAAAGGACTACATGAAGGAAGGTTGTCCTGCCTGGGCATTCATGGGGCCTGACTGCATGGGCCACCCAGCCATGGAGTCTTTCAAACTGCTTCTGGACTGCAGCACAGGGAAGCATGCAGGGGACTCAGGCCATGGTGTGGGTGATGCCACTACTCTGAGTAGCTGATATCACTAATTACTGCAAAACAGTTCTTTCTGCTGAGCTCTGTCCTTCTCCCTTAGGCACTATTCCTGTTCCAGAAACTCCCAAGCAAATGCCTGCACTGCAATCCTGTCCTCAAGCTGTGTAGCCAGCCTGAGCCTTTCCTCTTGCCTCTCTCCCCATGCCTTTCCTCCAGTTATCAGTCCCTCTGTCTTTGGTACTGGAGCTGCTTGTTGGCCCTCTCCAGAACTTCAACTCTAAGTTCATCATGGACACACTTCCTCTTAGAACAGTACGTGAAGGTTTGTTGGCCCAGGTTTGTGCTGCAATGTGGTCAAGCTGTGGCGGTGCTGCAGCCAGTATAGGTCAAGGGGCCTGGAACAGGACAAGACAGAGCGTCGTTGTGTCACATAGCTCACTGCAGGAGCAGTGAAAAATTCTTGTGCAATTTCGAGAACATAAAATGTTAAGTTCAGTTTGGAAAAGTAAGTATATTGTGTGAGGGATGCTTCAGTCCACAGAAGCTCCCTGGATGCAGCCAGGGTTAACCACGGCAAAAGAGGTGCAGAGACAATGAATGGCAAGTTAGAAATTCAGAACTGTTTTTTGTTTTCTAAAAATTGCAGAACTGCTTGGGTTTGGGAAGAGTGCCATCCGTGGCTGTGCAACAAAAGGTTTTTTAATCATTTCAGGTCTTCCACATTGTGGAGGTCATAACAGTTCTTGTGTTGCCTGACTGGCAAAGGGAGATGTTATTCCAAGCTGCTGGGGGCGGGGGGGGGGGGGGAACTGAAGTGGAAGCAGCCAACGTATTAAAATGTATAGTGACTGAACAACATATCTATGAGTGGAGTGGGCAGATCAGCTACAGAGCTGACCCTGGAAAATACACCTTCCCCAAAATGTGACTACCTAGCTGGAGTGCCTGAGTCAGGAAAAGTTTGCAGCTATCAGCACCCAGGATGGGGTCAGAATTCATAAGGCAATCAACAGGATGCTGTGTTTGCTTCCACGTGGCTTAGCTGGTTAAGATTGCATACAAACACACAGAACTACACAGCCAACCCTCCACTTGCTCCTTCTCTCCTGCTACATTTCTGGATGCATTTTCAAACCCCAGTCAAATTTGGGGCAAATGATTTTGTCACCTATGGACTGCATGGCCTATCTTTAACTGAAATGGACAAGATTTGTTAATGGAACACATTTCTCCCTTCCTCCTCCCCCAGTTCACTGTTTCCAGGTGGCTCGTTACACTGCTGACTGGTTACAGAGCAGCATACTTACAGGTATGGCAGTGTAAGGTTATTATTTTTAGGAGACAGGGATGTCCTAGCAAAAATCTGCATCTTTCCAGTAAAAATTCACTTTCAAGGCATTTCTATTGTTTGCATTTCTCAACGTGATGGTGGCGGAAGCCAAGCCACTGGATACAATCCGTTCTTAGTGGATATACGCTGATAGCCAGAGCTTCTAATAACTTTTGCATTGGTTCATAGAATGGAAATTCCTCCCATTGCTGTATTAATAAATATTAAAATGAATCCAGAAACTTACCAGGCTCAGGGGCGGCTTCTATCCCATCTGTGTGTGCTGCAGGCTCTGCAGCAAGCTGTTTTTCTGGGGGGGGGGGGGACATCAAACAACTCCTCTGAGTATGGCCCCAGGAAGTGCTGCTGCTCCTATGGCAGAGACTCCCCGGGGTGCCAGTTTCAGCAACGGAGTCACTTCGCTGGCCTCACTCATCCCCTGCTGCTGGATTCTGGGGCCAGCAGGGCACCATTCTGGCTGACCAGGTCATCATGCACCACGGTTGGCTCTGTGCTCAGTGCAGTGCCCAGCACCCAGTCAAACTCCCATAAAATGGGCATGATGTTGGTGAGATGCCTGAAGTGAAGTTCTGGTCCATGGTTCTCTTGTACTCACTCTTGAGATGCTTAATCTGCTCCCTGCTCTGGTCTCCAGTCCGGTAAATTTGCAACGCTGCCAGCTTCTTTGCTATTTGCTGGGATGTGTGGTCGTTCCTGGTGTGCTTACTCAAACCCATTGTTTTGCTGGCCTCGCACCAGAGATTTACCAAAACCTGGTTGTGCTCCCATGACTATGAAGCAGCATGCTTTGCAAAAGGCTTGTTCTGTTCAGTCTCCATTGCAAACACAGATGGTGTGTTTGCAGTTTAGTGGTCAAAAGACAATGGAAGGGTTGAATGCTGACTCAGTGAGCTGCTGGATTAAATCTTCTGTTGTCACTGGAATTGAGTGGAGATTCTTGGGCTAGAGAGAACAAAGGAAGCTGGCTCATGGGACTGTTGGATTCTTTTTGGAGGACTCCTGGGACCTGAGTGAGGTGGGTGGTGGGGCTGTCTCTACACTGCAAAGCAATAGGGCTTGAACCCTGGGTCTCAGCTTGGCTCAGGCTCAGACTTCCCACCCCACCTAGAGTCCTAGGTCCAAGCCCGAGTCTGAGGCCGGGTTTATACTGCAGTGTATACATACCCAGTGAGGCCCAGACCTTAACGAGGTTAAAAAGGGGATTGGATATTTATATAGACAGCAAAAATATCCAGAGTTATCCTAATTAATGATAAAAAGAAGTGGAAGGGAGGTTAAACCCTCATGCTTTATAGCTTAAGCAATCTCCAACTATTAGAGATCAGGATGAGACCTAATATGGAGGTGACAGGCAGGGAGCAGATTATTCCACATCTCCCTTCTGTGGGATTCTTACACCTACATCTAAAACAGGGGTTCTCAGAACAAATTTTGTGGTGGCCTTAAGGTGCAGCCAACACCTCTTGCTGGTGGCCGCTCCAACAATTTTTCCTAAAATACATAACTGTAGAAAAAACAAATAAATATGGAGATACATATGTCCAAGTAGTTGTAATTTATTTACATAGGGTTTTTTTCAGACTCAATAATAAAAATAATGTGCAAGTGTCTCTATTCTTTACTTGACCTAAACAGAATAGAAACACAAATAAGGTGCAATGAATGATCCATTGCTGAACTCAAACCAGCATCTGCTCTTGACGTTGTATTGAGAGAATAGTGATTTGTGAAGGTATCACCCAAACTCCACAAAAGGGCACATTGCTGATATATGCCATTGAAGCTGTCATCTTCCTAACTGAGTGAGCCCTGAGGCATTTATAACACAGAATCATAGAAATGTATATATGGAAGGGATCTCAATAGGTCATTTAGTCCAGCCCTCTGCACTGGATTGTGTAAACTACACCATCCCTGACAGGTGTTCGTCTAACCTTTTCTTGAAAGCCTCCAATGACAGATTCCACAACCTTCCTTGGAAGCCTATTCCAGTACCTAAAACATTCTTATAGTTGGAAAGTTTCCCCTAATATTAACCTAAATCTCCCTTTTTGTAGATTAGAAAAACCTTACCTGTGAATAATTAGCTTAAACCTTTTATCATTTTTGTTGTTCTCTGGACTCTCTCCAACTTGTTCACATATTTCTAACTTGTCCACATCTTTCTTAAAGTGTAGTGCCCAAAACTGGACAAAACACTCCATCTGCGAACACACCAGTGCCAAGCAGAGCAGGACAATTACTTCCTGTGTCTTACATATGACACTCCTGTTAATACACCCCCAAAATGATATTAGCCCCTTTTGCAACTGCATCATACTGTTGACTCATTTGTGATCCACTATAACCCCCAGATCCTTTTCTGCAGTACTACTGCCTACCCAGCTTTTCCCCATTTTCTATTTATGCATTTGATTTTTATTTCCTAAGTGAAATACGTTGTATTTATCTTTATTGAATTTCACCTTGTTGACGTCATACCAATTTATTAAGTTCATTTTGAGTTCTAATACTTCCAAAGTGCTCTCAACTCCTCCCAGCTTGGTGTCATCCTCAAATTTTATAAGCATATTGTGCACTCCATTATCCAAGTCATTAACGATGTACTAGATCCAGGAATCCTGCAGGATTCCACTAGATAGGTCTTCCAGTCTTCCCAGTTTGACAGCAAACCCTTCATAACTACTCTTTTAGTATTGTTTTTCTACCAGTTGTGCACCAACTTTATAGTAATTTCATCTAGTGATTCTGTCAGAGAAGGAAATCAGGTTGGTTTGGCATGATTTTTGACAAATCCATGTTGGCTATTACTTATTTCCCTGTTATCCTTAGGGACTTACAAACTGATTGTTCAATAATTTGTTTCAGTAGCTTTCCAGCTATTAAAATAAGGCTGACTGAATGCATAGACTTATTTACTTAGACAGTCTTTGGTAGAAATGGCCTGGCTTCAAAATTTTTCTTCAAAGATCACAAGTACTGTCTTTGACTTTCTAAATGGCTTAGTTATATGCAACAGCTCATTTAATATTCAGAGAAGCTAACCTCACCTCCCTGGTATGCCTGTAAGACTCTGGAAAAAAACCACAGGCAGTGACAAACTATTTGGAATGAAAAATTGTACAGTACTGGTCAGAAATTTGGGAGAGGCCCATTATCATTATGGAAGAAGGTATAAGGTGTATTGGCCATCAGGACTCGTGACTCTAAGCCAAGGTAACCAGAAAAAAAAATCACCAAAAATTCTTTTAAATAGTTGAAAAATTACAAACACTAAACAAACTTTTTTAGAAACTATAAAAACGAGTCTATAATATTTACAATTTATTTTATCCATTTTCTGATACAGAAAATAGAGAGAAGGTGGCTCCACAACCCCTCTGGCAAGCAGAGAGAGAGGAACTGAGGCCTGATGAACATTACTTTCCATCACTCTGTCAAAGGACAGTTGCGAGCAATCTGACCACCAGCTGTCACTGAAAAAGGTTCTTTATCTAGGTGGCCTGGCAGCTGACTCTCCTTCATGACACTGCTTCCGCTGTAGGAATGAGTTTTTTCCAGCTGTAGGCCAAGAATAAGGATACAAATGTAGGGGCTAATCCCATAGACTTTTACTCACTTATTGTGAAGTTAATGGTATTAATAATGTGAATAAAAACTATTCATGTGACTAAGGGTTTGCAAGCTCAGACTCTGTTTCTTCAGATTACATTTATTTAGGGTTAGGGCAAAGCGGAGATGGGTGGGTCATGTAGTCCACAGGCAAGACAATAGGTGAACAATCCGCATCAGTGACTGGATCCCCAGACACCAAAAGTAATCACTGGGCAGACCGAAAATACGCTGGGCTGATCCCATGACAAATCTTTTTGGCCAGAAATGGAAAGAACGTGCTTGTAACAAAATAGAATGGTGTGGCATCAACTTGCATTCATGGACAGACAGATGATGACAAGCCAGACAAAGGTGACATTTATTTAGGGAACTTGGTTTGCATCACACCTAGTTTTCAGAAGGTGACAGTTAGATTCAGCCTTAGTGTCATTTGAAATTCAAGACATTTAGGAGGGGTGGGGGAACCAAAATGATGTCAGTTCTGCTGAAGGGTGACATACTTTGTATGCCGTGGTGATTTTATGATATATATACACCTCACCCCTGGGCTAAGGTAAGTCTTTCTAATTGCTTATGAATCTTTGCAGGACTTTCCTCCATACTCGCTTTTGGGAAAAAAAATGGATTGATATTTTCCAGCTAAGCATCCAGAAGTTCTTCTGACCAAGGAGCCACCCATTTAAAAGTGCCCATGGTATTACAAGGTTGTCATTTTTACACAATAGTTTCATAGATTGGGGCAATCTTGGCATTGCTTTTTCCTCACTCTTATAGAAATCCAAACAGTTTCATGGAGCAAATGAAAAAAGTCACCACAGAAATCACATATAGTAGAACTATCAGTAAGAAATGTGAAGCCAATAGTCTTTTAGTTTAATACACGTTTTTATAAAAGCACTATGTTACTACTAGTCTCGCTTTCATGCATTACCAGATCAAGCCACATTAGCAACAATCATTTATCAAAAGAATGGATATTTGGGCTTTTAAAAATAAGTAGCACTTTACTTAATTGCTCCTGTCCCTACAATTCAGGATGCTAATGTTTCTTAGAATCACTAAGGCTTCGGGTAATAAAAAATAAAGAGCTTGGTTATTACTATCATTTTGCAAGATATAATAGACTCTTGATTATATTGGTCTGATTTACTCAGTGTGAAAATGGCTGATGGCAATATATAGTTTAGACAAATATCTAAAACAATTTCTACAATAAATTATTTCCACAGGTTTAGCTCAAGTATGTAACATATAAGCACAAATTAATTTAACCTGAAATCAAAAACAAAATGTGACAAATTAATTTTAGGTGTACAAAAGTACCAAATTTCAGGGTAGCTACTGTGCACCAAAGCAGATGAAACTGTAGCAAATGAGGAAAAAGAACACAGGAACTGCCATTATGGGTCAGCCCAACAGTCCATCTAGTTTAATACTCTGCCACGGCCAGTACTAGTTTCAGGGAAAGGTGCAAGAAAAACTCCCAGTAGACAGTCAGGAAATAACCCATTCACTGGGAAACTTCTGCATATTTTTAAGCATTCAGATTTCATTTTATATGTGGGATGGCCTCTGATTTTTATAACTGTTTGTGCAAGGTGAATCAAATCCTCTGTAGTGGATAGAACATTGATGTTTCATTGCAGTCAATGGACCTACACGTGCATAAAGTTAAGCACATGTGTATGTGTTTGCAGGATTGGGGCCAAGATTTATGCCATTTAGGGATTTTAGTGAATAGATAGTAATTGTGCAATTGATGGTTGCGTTAATTTAACTGAGACACTAACGAGAACTGCCATCAGACTTCACAAGAGGGGAGCAGAGAGCAGTGGAGCAGCATCCATATGGTAGGGACACAAAAGATCCAACTGGTGGACTTGTACTGAGAATCCCAAGTATAAAAGACCCAAGACAGCAAAGGAGGATCAGTTGAGATACCAAAAACAACCCATAAAATATCATTATGTTTGTGGGGTGAAAAAAAAAAAGATTCCTGTATCTACTATTAGGTCTATATCAAGGAGAGAATGGAAGTACACAAGAAGTCAAAATAGTGTGTTGAAAACTTTTTTTTTTTTTAAAGGAGGCTTGTTTCTTCAAAGAGATGTTAAGTCATTGGAAAACTCAGCTGTGACTTTCAGTATTTCCCCCATAATTCCTATGACTTGTGACACTTTTTATCATGGCTGTTCCTCCTCCCGTGCTTCTCCCCAAATTTGATATGATAAATCTGCAGCATATAGAATAGCCACTTAAGGGGCACCTATAAAAATATGCTCTTGACTCCCACCCAGAACCGTATCCAGCTCCCACTCAGGTCAATTAAAATATTCATGTTGAGTTCAGTGGGAGCTGGATCAGGCTTCTGAAGATCATACATTTGAAAACATTCCTTGCAGGCTATGTTTTTTAAACACAGAGATAGTCTTAGCATTATCCCAGAAAAACTAGCAAAAAATAGGCAATTTGAAGTCAGGGCAGATGGGCAAAATTTAATTTAAGCCATTGCAGCAAAATGAAGAAGCAGAAGTAGGACAGAATATCACAATTGTAACTTTAAATTATTTGGCTGTTTATGTCACAAACCTATTTCCTTTTCTTTCACTTAATATCCCATTAACACTTTTTAAAATAAATCTGCCACCTAAAATAGCCATGAAAAAGTTATTTGATGTTTACATAATTTCTGTTTAACTCCTGCCTTTGTTGGTATTGTTACCGTGGCAGGTTGCCAATTGTTACACCAGCAGTTCCAACCTCATTCGTCAGAACCACCCCCGACAGTCAATCACACAGGAGGCACAACAGATCACTTAACAAAACTGATGAGCCACTTGCTCTCTATTTATTAGGTGCATTCAGGATGAGGCTGGCGGAGGAAGTAACACGTGTCCACCTGGTCATTGACAATGAAAAACACTAGTGGGCACATTCTCAGCTGCTGTAAATTATCATAGTTCCATAGTCAACTTAGCGATGACCATTTACACAAGTTGAGGAACTGGCCCCAGGAGCAGCAAAACAGGTTCCAGGTGGCAAATCCACCTCAGTAACCAAGCAAGTCACAGCAGAAGGAATTGTTTGGAGTACAGAAGTAGCCATTTAATCAGAGTCATCAAGATGCGATGGCAGTTATTGACAAATGTCCAATAAGAGGCAGAACAATCATCTCAACTGTTAGAGGGCTCAGTTCATCTACCCTGACCTTCAGCCCAGATGTTTTTGTTTGTGGGTGTTATTAATTGGCTGTATCAGTTTGTGGTCAATGAGATGTTTTGTTTGTATTTGATTTCAGAAGAAACTGCAGATGGAACAGTAGCCATTACAATCAGTGAATATTGACACCTGCCATGTGACCTTTCGTAAACAAGACCCAGGCAGTGAGTGGGGCCAAGCACTAAAAATAAATCTCTTACCAGTAATTCAGCGGGACACACCTTTATTACAATTTCCTTCCCTGTCCTTGTTGCACTTATTCCCTCTTAATGCCTTTCCCATACAGAACTCAACCCTCTTCTATTGCCACCTTCCCACATCACTAACCACCTCTTCTACTACTTCCTCTACCTCTCAGACTTTATTTCCCTCCTCTGCCACATCCTTCATCCAACACTTACCTACTTCTCCACCTTTCCCTCCCTTCTTTCCCCTTCCCTGTTGTAATCATCTCCTTGTGTACATCCGATTTCATCGTGCAGTCACACATCTCCCATCCTTTGCTACTACAGCTTTCCCTAATATCCCATGTGCTCAAGGCTGTTCACTTTCTTACCTCAGATGGAGTCCATCTTCCCCACTCTGTTTATGCTCCTGTTGTGGCCTGTCTGTCATTTAGATTAAAAGCATTCTAGAAAAGGGGCTGTCTTCTTTGTTGAATGCCTAGCACACAGGACCCTGATCCTGGATTGGGGTTCCTAGGTGCTATCCCAGGATAAACAATGATTATCTTTAGAACATCTTTCCCCATCTTTCATTGTCCCTGTTAGAAGTCATTGTTCCTTGAAACTCTGGAGTTTTTTTCTCTGTGCAAAATCAATAAAACTGAAAGGTCCTAATGGATCAGGAGAGGGGAGCCACTCATTTTAGGATCATTAAACAGTCCCTTTTCCTGCCCATTATCCTTTACCCAAAGGAGTTTTTATTGCATTAACAGTTTATTAAAGCAGCCCAGAATTTTACTTTTAACAATGCCACTTTGTACATCAGTTTCTATTACTAGGCTTCCTCTAATTTTTCCTTACTTCATTTCCTTTTCTTGATATTTTTTTATTTAATTCACAGCCCTGTTCAAGCCCACACCAGAACTGTCACCTTTATTTTCCAAAGAGGGCAGAGCCTGTGGGGCTGAGAAGGAGTGACATAGTTATTCCCCTCATCCTTTTTCTGCTGGTGGAATAATGGCATGTCACCAAGCATCAGGAACCTCCCCCAAAAGAACTGCTCAGTTATTAATGCTTGCGAAAAATGTTTTCAATGACCTTTCTGTTGGAAATCTAATTCTTTTCCACGTGCATTGGAGGAGCTGTTTGGAATTCTTATAGTGTCTCTTCTGCTATATTGCTATTTGACATGTTATGCACCAGCTGAATTAAAAAATATATAGTAGTAGCAGTCTTCTAAGTGTGCCTTTTGCAGTTTACATTAGTCCACTTTAAAGCAGACTAAGCTAAACCATACATAGGCACTCTTAGCATGGAATAAGAGTGTTTACACAAGGAGCTAGTGCAGAATAGCTATTGTGCTTTTAACCCTAGTTTATTCCACATTAACTTTCCATGTAGACAAGCCCTAAGAGAATTTTTCCTGTTTGAAAGATCAGTAACAGCCTTGGACCACAGGCAAGCCACAGTCCACTATTGTTTCAGTAGTTCTTTTCATACTGTTCCTCTCTCTATATTTCTGATTTCACAGCTGGATTTCCTTGTGACGGCCCACCCCCAGGATGCAACCTGGAACTGGAGTACCCCTGAGCCCTCTGTTTTATCAATCTGGGTTCCCTCTCAGACTGTGATGTTATGACAAGCTGAAAAACCCTCAGAACTTGCCCTCACACAAACATCCGCAGGCAGGGGTCATACCCAACTGTGTTCATGAATGCTTTGCCGGCCACCTCATGAACCAACAATAGAGAGGCTCCAGCCAAAGTACATGCATACAAATAGGATAATCATATTCAGCAAATCATATATTTGTCCATTGACACCTTACATGACACATCTTGTATAAGATGCAACATAATTATATCATAATCATATTACTATGGTGAATATGTGATGCAGAGTGTCTATCTTCAATGGCAGTATCACAGGGTGCCCTGCATGTTGAGCAGGGCCACCCCCATTGGCACATTGTGGGGTTAGTATACCTCATCACACAATCATTAGGTGAACAATCAGTCTACAGCCCCTGGGCAGAACAGAGCACAACAAACAGTCTATGGTCCCTGAGCCTCCTGGCTGGGGCAGGTAATAGGAGTTGGAGCTCTAACCCTCTGGGCTGGGCAGAGCATAGCAACCAATCAGTCTGCAGTCTCTAAGCTGCGTAGAGGAACCAATTAGCCTGTGGCTGTAGCCTCCGGTAGCCACATCTTGTGGCAAGTGCGGTGGTGGGATATAGGAGAACCCAGGCCCACCCTACTCCACCCGGTTCTGATCTAGAGCCCTATGAAGCTGGGAAAATCCCACTTGCAGGAATAAATATCAGCTTCCAAGACATTCCCTGGGTCACTTCCTACCTCAAAGCTCATCTCAGGCATCTCCTCGGCTGGCAGCAGCTCAGTGTCCCAATCTGTCTCCACAGTCAACTGGTCATCTGCAGTACAGTCCAGGTCACAGCTCCCACCTCTTGGAGAGTTGCAGGCATCTCTGCAGGAGCTTGCAGCACATAGCCTTCTCCTTCATCTTCATCCTCCGCCAGGCCACACTGAGCTGGGCCGCCTCCTTTTATCTGTCCCTTCCACCTGGAGCATGTGCAGCAGAGGTGAGGGGGAACATGGTCTCCTGGGCCCACAGTGATTGGTCAGGCCTCGCTGCCCCAGTGCGGGGTAAGGACACCTCGTCACAGGTAGCATTCAAATATGGCCAGAAGAAATCCCCTTGGCTGCTATTCTTAAACTTAACATAAGAACATAAGACTATAAGAATGGCCGTACCCTCTCCAAACCCCTAATCATTTTAGTTGCCCTTTTCTGAACCTTTTCTAGTGCCAGTATACTTTTTTTGAGGTGAGGAGACCACACCTGTACACAGTATTCGAGATGTGGGCGTACCATGGATTTATATAAGGGCAATAATATATTCTCAGTCTTATTCTCTATCCCCTTTTTAATGATTCCTAACATCCTGTTTGCTTTTTTGACCGCCTCTGCACACTGCATGGACATCTTCAGAGAACTGTCCACCATGACTCCAAGATCTTTTTCCTGACTCGTTGTAGCTAAATTAGCCCCCATCATATTGTATGTCTAGTTGGGGTTATTTTTTCCAATGTGCATTACTTTACATTTATCCACATTAAATTTCATTTGCCATTTTGTTGCCCAATCACTTAGTTTTGTGAGATCTTTTTGAAGTTCTTCACAGTCTGCTTTGGTCTTAACTATCTTGAGCAGTTTAGTATCATCTGCAAACTTTGCCACCTCACTCTTTACCCCTTTCTCCAGATCATTTATGAATAAATTGAATAGGATTGGTCCTAGGACTGACCCTTGGGGAACACCACTAGTTACCCCTCTCCATTCTGAGAATTTACCATTAATTCCTACCCTTTGTTCTCTGTCTTTTAACCAGTTCTCAATCCATGAAAGGACCTTCCCTTTTATCCCATGACAGCTTAATTTACGTAACAGCCTTTGGTGAGGGACCTTATCAAAGGCTTTCTGGAAATCTAAGTATACTATGTCCACTGGACCCCCCTTGTCCACATGTTTGTTGACCCCTTCAAAGAACTCTAATAGATTAGTAAGACACGATTTCCCTTTACAGAAACCATGTTGGCTTTTGCCCAACAATTTATGTTCTTCTATGTGTCTGACAATTTTATTCTTTACGATTGTTTCAACTAATTTGCCTGGTACTGATGTTAGACTTACCGGTCTGTAATTGCTGGGATCACCTCTAGAGCCCTTTTTAAATATTGGCGTTACATTAGCTAACTTCCAGTCATTGGGTACCGAAGCCGATTTAAAGGACAGGTTACAAACCATAGTTAATAGTTCCGCAACTTCACATTTGAGTTCTTTCAGAACTCTTGGGTGAATGCCATCTGGTCCTGGTGACTTGTTAACGTTGAGTTTATCAATTAATTCCAAAACCTCCTCTAGTGACACTTTAAACTTCCCATACCCAGCTTGGCTATGTGGATTATAAAACCATAAAAATGGCCATCTTGGATCTGATCAATGGTCCAGTCTAGTCCAGTATCCTGTCTTCTGACAGTAGCTGGTGTCAAATGCTTCAGAGGATGTAACGATGTTGGTTCTGGCGGGACCCAACTGAGAGTGCCAATTCAGGATAAATTGCTTAAAACAGGGCAGTTACAGCCCAAGGCTGGGGTTTTTTCACCTCTAAGGCAAACCAAACCAGCCAGACTAAGAGGACTTTGGTTTCACCCCACTGGCTAACCACAAGTCACACAAGCAATTCCCTTAGACACTCTAGTTTCCCAGTATCACCACCAGTGCCACTCGTTATGGGGACAAATGGTTATGAAAACCAATACCCCAATAAAAGAAAAAAGGTTCTCCTGATCCCAAAGGACCAAGTCCCAGACCCAGGTCAATATACAAATCAGATCTTACCCACAAATCATGCTGTTGCCAATCCTTTAGAATCTAAAATCTAAAGGTTTATTCATAAAAGGAAAAAGATATAGATGAGAGCTAGAATTGGTTAAATGGAATCAATTACATACAGAAATGGCAAAGTCTTGGTTCAGGCTTGTAGCAGTGATAGAATAAACTTCAGGTTCAAATCAAGTCTCTGGAGTACATCCCCAACTGGGATGGGTCAACAGTCCTTTGTTCAGAGCTTCAGTTTGTAGCAAAGTTCATCCAGAAGTATGAAGCAGGACTGAAGACCAGATGGAGATGAGGCATCAGCCTTTTATAGTCTTTTCCAGGTGTAAGAACATCTCTATGTCCTTACTGTGAAAATTACAGCAAAATGGAGTCTGGAGTCACATGGGCAAGTCCCTACATACTTTGCTGAGTTACAAGGCGTATCTGCCTTCTCTCAATGGGTCAATTGTATAGCTGATGGTCCTTAATGGGCCATCAAGCAGGCTAGGCAAAGCTGACACCAACTTGTCTGGAGTGTCACCCAGAAGCATAGCACAAGTTTGAAACACAAACAGTATAGAGCCAATATTCATAACTTCAACTACAGAAATGATACACATATACAGATAGCATAATCATAACCAGCAAACCATAACCTTGTCTGAGACACCTTATTTGACCCCCTTTATACAAGATTTGGTGCCACTACAGGACCTTGGTTGCAACAATGATCTATATGGTCCTAGTCCATGTCAATAACGTGACAGAGGGAATGAACAGAAGAGGGTAATTATCAAGTGATCCATCCCCTGTTGCCCATTCTCAGTATCAGGCAGTTAGGAGTTTAGAGACATCCAAAGGATTAGGTTGTGTCTCTGCCCATCGTGGCTAATAGCCATTGATGGGCCTATTCTCCATGAACTTATCTAATTCTTTTTTGGATCCAGTTATACTTTTGGCCTTCACAACATCCCCTGGCAATGAGTTCCATAGGTTGGCTGTGTATTGTGTGAAGAAGCACTTCCTTAGGTTTGTGTTAAACCTGGTGCCTGTTAATTTCATTGGGTGATCCCTGGTTCTTGTGTTAGGTGAAGGGGTAAATAACACTTCCTTATACCTTTCTCCACTTCAGTCATAATTTAATAGACCTCTTTCATATCCTCCCTTAGGTATCTCTTTTCTAAGCTGAACAGACCCAGTCTTTTTAATGTCTCCTAATGTGGAAGCTGTGTCATACCCCTAATCATTTCTGTTGACTTCTCTGTACTTTTTCCAATTCTAATATATACTTTCTGAGATGTGGTGACCATAACTGCATGCAGTATTCAAGGTGTGGGTGTACCATGGATTTATATAGTGGCATTATGATATTTTCTGCCTCATTTTCTCTCTCTTTCCTAATGATTCCTAACATTGTTAGTTTTTTTGGACTGCCTCTATACATTGAGCAGGTGTTTTCAGAGCACTATCCATGATGACTCCAAGATCTCTTTCTTGAGTGGTAACAATTAATTTAGACCCCATCATTTTATATGTACAGTTGGGATTATGTTTTCCAATGTGCATTACTTTGCATTTATCAACATTGAATTTCATCTACCATTTTGTTGCCCAGTCACCCAGTTTTGTGAGATCTCTTTGCTGTTAGCTTTGGACTTAACTATTTTGAGTAATTTTGTATCATCTGCAAACTTTGCCACCTTACTCTGTACCCCCTTTTCCAGCTCATTTATGAATATTTTGACCTGCACCGGTCCCAGTACAGATCCTTGGGGGACCCTGATATCTACCACTTTTCACTGTGAAAACTGACCATTATTCCTACCCTTTCTTTCCTGTCTTTTAACCAGGCTTTTCCTCTTAGTCCATGACTGCTTACTTTGCTTAAGAGCCTTTGGGGAGAGACCTTGTCAAATGGTTTTTGAAGGATCAGGATCACTCATGTCCACATGCTTGTTGACACCCTCAAAGAATTTTAGTAGATTAGTGAGGCAGGATTTTCCAATTTGCCTAGTATTGAGGTTAGGCTTACCAGCCTGTAATTCCAGGATCACCTCTGGAGCCTCTTTTTAAAAATTGGTGTTATGTTAGTTACTCTCCAGTCATCTGGTGCAAAGGCTGATTTAGGCAATAGATTACATACCACAGTGAGTAGTTCTTCAATTTCACATTTCAGTTCTTTCAGAGCTCTTGGGTGAATCCCACCTGGTCCTGGTGACTTATTACTGCTTAATTTATCAATTTGTTCCAAAACCTCCTCTAAAGACACCTCAATCTGGGACAGTTCTTCAGATTTGTCACCTAAAAAAGAATGGCTCAGGTGTGAGATTCTCCCTCACATTCTCTGCAGCAAAGACAAATGCAAAGAATTAATTTAGCTTCTCTGCAACGGCTTTGTCTTCTTTGAGTACTCCTTTAGCATCTTGCTCATCCAGTGGCCCCACTGACTCTTTGGGAAAGTTTCTGCTTCTGGTGTACTTAAAAAAAAATTGCTGTTAGTTTTTGTGTCTTTAGCTAGTTACTCTTCAAATTCTTTTTTAGCCTAATTATACTTTTTCACTTGATTTGCCAGAGTTCATGCTCCTTGTTATGTTCCTTAATGGGATTTGACCTTCAGTTTTTGAAGGATGTCTTTTTGTTGCTAACTGTCTCTTTTACGCTGTTGTTTAGCTAAGGTGGCTTGTTTTTTGGTCCTCAATGTTCCCTCTAATTTTTTCCATCCATGTGCGGAATGAATTTTGTTATGTGCAGCACAATATTGAGGTAATGTGCGGATGTGCACCATCATCTCTGTACTTTCATGGCAGCCCTTATCCCACCAAGAGCTCACAATGTCCTACTGCTAGTACCTAGCTGGGTTTTAGGGAAAGTTTGTCTTCAGATGATGTCTGCAGTACCTATCAGTTCATTCCTACTGCCTCCTTCCACAAGGATCAGTACATGCTTCGCAAACTATACATATAAATGCACCACTGAAATGCAGCCACCTCTGGGGAGAAAAGTCAGCAGCCAGCTAGACCAACAGCACCGTGCAGTAGTTTGGAAAGAGAAGGGGAATTGCGGATAGGAAGAATCTTTTCTTCTCATGGAAAATGCTTGAGATATTTAATGTTCAGACAAGACTTCATATGTAAAGGTTTCATCTGAATGTAAAATATAATACTTTAATTTCTAACATTGCAGTAAGTGTTTCTTTTTAAATCAGGACACTAAGGCTCAAAATAATTTAAAAAAACCCACTCAAATTCCCCTTATTACTGTCCTCTTGTACTAACAAAACAAAGCACTTTAAAACTCCTACAGACTATTCAACCTTCATGTTTATATTTTTACACTGGATCAGCTTGGACAATTAAAGTTCACCTTCAGATTCTCATGCACACACACAAAGGTCCAATGTCTCGGTTATTGCAGTGAAACACACATAGCTCTGTAAATTTACACAGCACTTTACAAACACATGGGCTCAGGCAAACTTTCACTTGACATGAAGTTCTCCCAATTCTTTCCATGAGGCCACTTACATGAGTAACAGCTTCATGCGTAATACTTTTCGGGATCAGGCCCCTAGATAAACCACATGTCCTCTTGCCAACAAAAGCTTGGCAAACACTGCTAGGGGAGGTTTAAATCCACAAGAACTAACTGTTGTCCCAACCCCAGGGTTGCAGCGGGGAGAGAGGACTCACCCCACCCCAGGGTGGGGGGGAGAGGCATCTCTCCCCACCACAGCCCTGGGGCTAGGACTCGCAATCCTTTCTCCCTGCCACAGCCCTGCACCCCCAAAGCTCCCACTCACCCCCCCCATCCCACTGCTCCCCCACCCCCTGTGGCTAAGTCCCCGTGTGCGCTCCTGCACTAATCAGGTGGCGGCCCTTGAGGGAACACAGGTCCTCATGCTGTTTTTTTTATTTGGGGTGTACATTTAGTTTGAGCCTCTATTATAGTGCTTTTAAAAAGTTTCCATGTACCTTGCAGACATTTCTTTCTTGTAACTGTTCCTTTTAATTCCATTTAACTAGCTTCCTCATTTTTTGTAGCTCCCCTTTAAAATTCCACTCCCCTTTAAAATTCCATTTCTTTGGTATGCCCCCCCTATAAAATTAAATTTAATTACATTATGGTTGCTATTACTGAGTGGTTTGGCCACATTGACCTCTTGGATGAGACCCTGGGGGCTACTTAAGACTAAATCAAAAATTGCCTCTCCCCTTCTGGGTTTCAGTACCCAAGAAGCAGTCAGTAATGGTGCCGAGAAATTTTATCTCTGCATCCCTCCTGAGGTGACATGTACCCAGTCAATAGAGGATATTTGAAATCCTCCATTAGTATTGGGTTTTCTGTTTTTGTTGCTTCTTTAATCTCCCTGAGCATTTCACAGTCATTGTCACCATCCTGGTGAGGAGGTCAGCAGTATATTTTTACTGCTATACTCTTATTGTTTAAGCATGAAATTTCTATCCATAGAACTTCTATGGTACAGTTTGAGTTATTTAAGATGTTTACTATATTTGACTCTGTGCTTTCTTTCACATATAGTGCCAGTCCCCCACCAGCATGACCTACTCTGTCATTCCTATATAATTTTATACAAAGTTTCTGTGATGCCTGCTAGAGCAATATCCTCATTTAATACCAAGCACTCAAGTTCACCCATCTTAGTATTTAGACTTCTGGCATTTGTATACAAGTATTTATATATTTAGAATTTCCAACCTAATGCTTTGTGATACTCTGCCACCATTAGAGAGACAAGGTGATGAGGTAATATCTCACCCACCTTGTCTCTCTACTATTCTGGGATCAACACCTATACCACATACAACTATGCCTCCATGTCCTTTGTACAGAATCCCACTATTGACTGCAATTTCATCTCTGTTGTCCTAGTGAACTTTTATGCATGGAGGTGTCTATCAGACTTCCTGCTAGAATTAGTCTCTCAAACTAACTGTTAAGATTAGGTTATTCTGCATCTCTCATTTGAGTGGGTCAGATTTTGTTTCAGAAGTGGATAGTGCTTGAGCCATATTAACTTCAAACTCCTATTCCTGCAGCTCCTTTGCTTTCTCTTTTCATAGGTGCTCTTAGAAGCCGGTCATCTTTAAGAAACTCCTTATCCAGGCCTGTATTTTACACGTTTTCTTTCAATTTCATTATAATTTCCTAAGGCGTGGGCAGTGTTTTGCACAATAGCTTCTGTAATATGGCTTCCTATGGTTTATGGGGTGTTTCTACCTCAGCTGATTTCTGCTCATAAAACTGTTCACAACCAAAAACTGTTGCCAACGTATTTTTTTCAACCTCAGCATAGCTCTGTTGTTTTTTAATCAGAGTTTTGAACACACGTCCCACTGGTGATCGTCTGGCACAAGGACAGGCCCCAATCATAGGAGTTTGTAGCAAAGATGATCTTTGGCTGCATGTAATTTTTTAGATTAATTCAGCACTGATAATTCTGTATTTTTTTAATTCACAAAACCCATTATTTTGTCAACCAGTCCAATGCAAATTTGTACTGTCCTCAAGCAACATTATGAGCAGAGCATTTAATTATTCTGGGTCTCTGCATTAGCACAATTGCCTCCATCTTCTTGGGTCAGACCAAACTGCATTGGTCACTGAGTATGTATTCCTCATAATTCAGCCTGATCTGGCATTTGTTGTTGTTCTTATTATATTACTTATAATTGTATTGCAGCAATCCAGTCAGACTGATGGGGAGAGGTGTAAGGTAGGGGCACTAGGGAAGATGGGGGTGGTGAGGTTTCAGGAGGGGAGAGCAGGCCCTGGGAGTGAAGGGGCAGTAATGGAAATGGGGAGGAGATGAAGCCTACGAAGGGAGAAGTAGGGGCTACAGAGTGGGTGAAGGCTGTGAAAAAGGGGCAGGAGGAGGGAGTAGGAGAGGAGATGGGGCGAGGGCTGAGAGGAAGGGGTGAGGGCTGCGGGAACGGTGGCCAGCACATCCCTCGGCCCGCGTCGCTTCCTGCAGCCCCTATTGGCCTGGAGTGGTGAACCGTGGCCAGTGGGAGCCACGCTCGACCAAACCTGCGGACGCGTCAGGTAAACAAACTGGCCCGGACCACCAGGGGCTTTCCCTGAACAAGCAGCGTCCCAACTTTGAGAAGCACTGGACTAGATGACCTCCTGAGGTCTCTTCCAACCCTAATCTTGTATGATTCTATTGGTCAGGGAAAGGACTGGGAGAAGGGGAGGTAAAGGGATGAGGGCAGTAGGCAGGCAAGGTATGGAAGGGCTGGGAGGGGAGATGCAGGCATGAGGGCAGTCGGGGAGGCAGGATAAGGACTGGGCAGGTGCAGGGGTGAGGAGCAGCAGGGGAAAGGGCAGGAAGGCAGGGTGCAGGGGTGAGAGACAGCCGGGGGAAGGTTAGACTAATTTGAACTTTAACCCCAGTGTATCTTTTATTTGTTTCCAAAGACTTTCAGTCCTTTTGGACTCTTGCTGGAAAAAAGAATATAAAAAAGGCATTCAATTTATGGCTTTTTAAGGTCTTCTGAAGATTCTGCAGCTTGTACTAGCGCTAGCTGGAGTAGATGGCCTCTGCAGTGTGTATAGGAGAGATTAGAGTTACGCTTTTCTCTGAGCAAAGATTGTACTCCACTATGTCTTCCAGAAAAGTTTGTAGCTCCATCAAATGCACAAGCAACCACCTGTTTGTGGTTCAATTTACAAGCATTTAACTCTTTTAAGATGTCACAGATGCAGCTGATGTGTCTTCTATAACCTGAACATCTAGAATTCATCCACTGACCTACCACAGACATCAAGATAACATACACAATGACTTAACACTTGATGCCTATTTGCATTGGTGCACTCATCAGCCATGTATGCACATATTTTGAATATGGTGAGAGAGTTCTTCACTTTTTCAACTGCTGAGTCTTTCACTGTTGCACCGCATACTTCTAGAGAGTCAGCTGAGTTTTTTTCAGAAAGATAGCGAGCATTTGCCAGTCTTGTTCGAAACCAGTGTCCATAAGAACATAAGAATGGCCGTACTGGGTCAGACCAAAGGTCCATCCAGCCTAGTATCCTGTCTACTGAGAGTGGCCAATGCCAGGTGCCCCAGAGGGAGTGAACCTAACAGATAATGATCAAGTGATCCCTTTCCTGCCATCCATCACTATCCTCTGACAAACAGAGGCTAGGTACACTATTCCTTACCCTTCTTGGCTAATAGCCATTAATGGATTTAACCTCCATGAATTTAACCAGTTCTCTTTTAAACCCTGTTATAGTCCTAACCTTCACAACCTCCTCAGGCAAGGAGTTCCACAAGTTGACTGTGCGCTTCCTTTTATTTGTTTTAAACCTGCTGCCCATTCATTTCATTTGGTGCCCCCTAGTTCTTATATTACAGGAACAAGTAAATAACTTTTCCTTATTCACTTTCTCCACATCACTCATGATTTTATACACCTCTATCATATCCCCACCTTAGTCTCCACTTTTCCAAACTGAAAAGTCCTAGCCTCTTTAATCTCTTCTTAGATGGTACCCGTTCCAAACCCCTAATCATTTTAGTTGCCCTCTCTAAACTTTTCTAATGCCAGTATATCTTTTTTGAGATGAGGCGACCACATCTGTACGCAGTATTCAAGATGTGGGAGTATCATGAATTTATAAGGGCAATAAGATATTCTCCATCTTATTCTCTATCCCCTTTTTAATGATTCCTAACATCCTGTTTGCTTTTTTGACTGTCTATGGCGGACCGGGCACCCCAGTGCCCCTTTGCGGCAGGGGTAGGATGAGGTGCCAGTGCCTCACCACTCTCAAGTCCTTATGTTCGCCTCCCCGTGGGTGATCAATGATGGCCTCTTGGCCTTCCTCCCTACTATCACCCGTCTAGTGCGGTAGCGCGACTTAGCGGTCATAGTCTATATAACCTCCCTTAAGAGCAGGGTAGCGCGGCCTAGCGGCCAGAGTCCATATAAACCCCCTTACAAGCGGGGTAGCATGGCCTAGCGGCCAGAGTCCATATAATCCCCCTTACCAGCGGGGTAGCATGGCCTAGCAGCCAGAGTCCATATAAATCACCTTACGAGTGGGGTAGCACGGCCTAGCAGCCAGAGTCCATATAAGATCCCTCATGGTTCGGGGGTAGGGGGACTCAGGCCCACCCTCTCCACCGACCCCCAACCGAGGGCCCTGGCAGTGGCAAGCTCTCCTTGCCCTTACTTGGCGGGGATCCTCCTGCAACACACCAAGCTTCCCCACAGCTCTAACACTGTTTGTCTCTCGAGTTCCCCTGGGTCACTTCCTACCGTAAATACCAGTTCATCTGGGGCAGGGGGTCCTCCCGTCTGTTTCTCCCCTGTGATGTCCCCCATTGGGCTTGGCTGACTCCTGGATCCTGACACGCAGGCTCTCCCTCCTCAGAAGCAGGCAGCGTGTGTCCTTCTCCTCCGGTGGTCAGCCCAGACTGAGCTGATCTGCAGGCTTTTATATCTGTTCTCCAGGTGGAGTATGCCCAACAGAGCTTCTGGGGCATGGCTTCCTTTGCTAGGAAGTAAGGGTTAACCTCTGCTGTACCACTGTGGGGCTGCTGTGCCCTGTCATGCTGCCGCTGCACACTGTGTGGATGTCATCAGAGAACTATCCACCATGACTCCAAGATCTTTTTCCTGACTCGTTGAAGCTAAATTAGCCCCCATCATATTGTATGTCTAGTTGGGGTTATTTTTTCCAATGTGCATTACTTTACATTTATCCACATTAAATTTCATTTGCCATTTTGTTGCCCAATCACTTAGTTTTGTGAGTTCTTTCTGAAGTTCTTCACAGTCTGCTTTGATTTTAACTATCTTGAGCAGTTTACTATCATCTACGAACTTTGCCACCTCACTCTTTACCCCTTTCTCCAGATCATTTATGAATAAATTGAATAGGATTGGTCCTAGGACTGACCCTTGGGGAACACCACTAGTTACCCCTCTCCATTCTGAGAATTTACCATTTATTCCTACCCTTTGTTCCCTGTCTTTTAACCAGTTCTCATAATCAAATCGATGAAAGGATTTTCCCTCTTATCCTATGACAACTTAATTTATGCAAGAGCCTTTGGTGAGGGACCTTGTCAAAGGCTTTCTGGAAATCTAAGTACACTGTGTCCACTGGATTCCCCTTGTCCACATGTTTGTTGATCCCTTCAAAGAACTCTAATAGATTAGTAAGACACGGTTTCCCTTTACAGAAACCATGTTGGCTTTTGCCCAACAATTTATGTTCTTCTATGTGTCTGACAATTTTATTCTTTACGATTGTTTCAACTAATTTGCCCAGTACTGATGTTAGACTTACCGGTCTGTAATTGCCAGGATCACCTCTAGAGCTCTTTTTAAATATTGGCGTCATATTAGCTATCTTCCAGTCATTGGGTACAGAAGCTGATTTAAAGGACAGGTTACAAACCATAGTTAGTAGTTCCGCAATTTCACATTTGAGTTCTTTCAGAACTCATGGGTGAATTCCATCTTGTCCCAGTGACCTGTTACTGTTAAGTTTATCAATTAATTCCAAAACCTCCTCTAGTGACATCTCAATCTGTGACAATTCCTCAGATTTGTCACCTACAAAAGCTGGCTCAGGTTTGGGAATCACCCTAACATCCTCAGCCATGAAGACTGAAGCAAAGAATTCATTTAGTTTCTCCACAATGACTTTATCGTCTTTAAGTGCTCCTTTTACATTTAAATCATCCAGGGACCCCACTGGTTGTTTAGCAGGCTTTCTGCTTCTGATATATTTAAAAAACATTTTATTACCTTTTGAGTTTTTGGCTAGCTGTTCTTCAAACTCCTTTTTGGCTCTTCTTACTACATTTTTACACTTAATTTGGCAGTGTTTATGCTCTTTTCTATTTACCTCACTAGGATTTGACTTCCACTTTTTAAAAGATGCCTTTTTATCTCCCACTGCTTCTTTTACATGGTTGTTAAGCCGTGGTGGCTCTTTTTAAGTTTTTACTGTGTTTCTTAATTTGGGGTATACATCTATTATGGTATCTTTGAAAAGTGTCCATGCAGCTTGCAGGGATTTCACTCCAGTCACTGTACCTTTTAATTTCTGTCCAACTTCAGAATTAACAAATGACAATGCACTTAAAATTGGCTTCTAGTTTGTAGTGGGTGGTATCTCTTGCTTGCTGGTCTCTAAGGTGCCACAAGTACTCCTTGTTCTTTTTTCTATAAACCAAGTTGTCTCTCCAGCATTCTTAACAGCCTCATTAAGTTTAAGTTCTTCTAAAATTGGCTTTGACAGTGACTGGCTTATAAGGCTTTCTGCATGTTGGTCTGACCCAATATGGCCATTCTTACATAAAAAAATAATTATAATAATAAAGTTTAGTACAGAAACTCCCCAAGATAATGACTTCTTGAGATAGCAATGATGTGAGATAATGACCTTGGCAAATAATGCATTTTAAAAATCTTAGCCTACTAGGAAACGTACTGGTATATTTATATAAGTTTCCCAGTCACAAATCTAGCATTCTGGAGCAGAGTCACTAAAACATAGTCCAATGCTCTGGCCACTGTTGTTTGTCGTGCCACCGTTCACTCTACCCCTTCATCCCCAATGTCCCTGCACCATCACCTTCTGCTGCCACCTCCCACTGTGACCACTGCAAGTTGGTCTCTCGAGGTTCCACCCAGCTCTCAGTGAGGGAACCTTGCTGCTAGTGCAGGCTAAGCTGTCTCTTCCACAGAATCACTGTCCCACAGCAGGTCTAAGCACTTAGACCTGATTGTCAGTGATTTCAGCTCTAGTGACCATTTAACAAACCAAAAGACTCTTTATGAAGTCTAATCAGCTCTCTCTCTAAACAGGAGAGAGGGGCAAGTCAAATAGTGCCTGTGACTCTTAGGCAGATCCCACACCACCAAGCAAAACACCTTTACCCCACCCTCTCTTTCTGCACTAGAATATGACATCCAGACCTCCTGCTTAGGGAGGGCAGTTCAATTGAGGGGGACCAGTGCTTAATTTGTAATGAAAGAGGTGCTGGGGCCCATGCAAGTTTGTTACTTTTGTAACTGACGTGACAAGCCCAGAGGTCCCAGGGCTATGCACTGCCAAGCCTAGAGATGCTGGGGCTGAGCCCTGGCAAGTCCTCACACAAATTAATCACTGAGGGAATAACAACATTTAATGATCCCCACATTTAATACTTAAGTGATTTGTAACCCAACACCAGCCAAAACTGTTCACTTAAGCAGCACAGCTGGGTGTGCTGGATATCTGAGCAGAGTAGGTGTGTTCATGTAAATTCAGTCTGGTCCTGAAGCCTTTCCACCGACTGCTGGCTCATCACTAGCTGTCAGGGGAAAACTCATTCAGACCTTGCTTATAAATAATAATTTGAAATTATTAGGTAGGCTAATATAGCTGAAACAAGCGTGCTGACGTGGTCATAAATAACAGCTATATGAGGAAGCTAGTCTCAGGGCTGCCCAGAGGATTGAGGGGGCCTGGGGCAAAGTGATTTCGGGGGCCCCTTCCATAAAAAAAAGTTGCAATTCTATAGAAGACTATATTCTAGTAGGGTCCTCTATGGGGCCTGGGGCAAATTGCCCCACGTGCACCCCCTTCCCCCCCGGGGCCGCCCTGGCTAGTCTTTGTTCAGACTTTTCTAACCCATTTTGCTTTCTCAGGCACAAGTATTTCCTCATATACTGTATATGCCTTTAAAAAGTGTATTAATGTTTCAATTTCAATTTCCAACCAATGACTAAATTGCCAACACTGCAGTAACTGGGGTGTTGGGGAAATTGGGAAGGGGGGGATCTAGAGAAATCGCAGGCGGGCGGGTCTCTGTGCGCGGCTCCAGCTGCTCCCCCAGACAGTCAGGGCTGAGGGGCGAGCAGGGACCGAGCTCAGCGCCCTCCCCCAGCAAGGGGGGGCTGCGCTCAGGAGAGCCGCCTCCCCCGGCCCCCCATGGGTGCGGTGCGCCGGGGCCGCTACGAGCCGGGCGGGGAGCGGAGCAGCAGCAGCCCGTGTGCGCGTCCAGCGCTGCCGGCGGGGGCAGCCCCGCTAGCCTCGCCCGCCGGGCGCCGCCTGGGATGTGGCCGCGAGCAGAAGTCGCTGCAGCGGCCGTGAGGCGGGGATCCGGGCGCCGAGCCTGGGCTGAGCCGGGCGCCGCTGCCGCCGCCATGGGAGACCGGGGGCTGCTGCTGCGCTACCTGCTGCTGGGCTTCCTGGGCTGGGGCGCGTCCGCCCAGCCGGCGGGGGGCGAGTATTGCCACGGCTGGGTGGACGGGCACGGCCGCTACCACGAGGGCTTCCAGTGCCCGGAGGACTTCGACACGCCGGACGCCACCATCTGCTGCGGCTCCTGCGCCCTGCGCTACTGCTGCGCCGCCGCCGAGGCCCGGCTGGAGCAAGGCGGCTGCACCAACGACCGCGAGCCGCAGCCCCCGGGGGTGACAGCCCGTGAGTGTCCGGTTCCTCACGCTCCAGCTGCTGCGCAGGGCGGGCGCGTGGCCCGAGCCCGGAGCCGGCGCTGGGGACCAGCCGCGGGCAGGGCGCTAGAGCCCTAGGCGGCTCGCGGGCGGCGAGGCGCGGCCGGTCGCTGCGGAGCGCGGTCCCGGTCCCCTCCCGCCCCAGCCCCCAGCTGCTGCGGGCAGCCTGCTCGGGACGCGCCCCCACGCTGCGCGCTACACGCGGCCGGGCGGGCACAGAAAGTTTCCGCCAACTTCCCTGGGAAGCGAGCGAGGCACCGGGCGGCCGGGGATGCGGCGGCGGCAGGTGAAGGGCGAGACTGGCACGGGGCTGAGTCCGGCTCCCCCGTGACGGCGCGGCGGGGTCTGGGGCTCCCTGCGGCGCTAGTGCCCAGGCAGGGGCAGACCCCGCCCTGCCCAGCAGCGGCCTGGGCCGCCCGCCGGCCGCTCCCCGCCGCTGGGTGGGCTCTTGCGGTAGCGCCATGGGCTCGGCCGAGCTGGGGGGCCGCCGTCTGGCGCAGCCCCGGCCACGCATGTCCCCAGGGCCGGGGCCGGGAAGCGCGCTCGGGGCTAAGCCCGCGGCGCTACTTGGGCTCTTGAGCAGCCAAAGGGGAACCCGCGTTACCGGCTCCTTGGCCGCGCGGAGGAGGGGCAAAGGCGGGTAGTTTTATACCTCGCAACGGGTCAGGGTGCGGCTGGAGCATCCTGCGCGAGAATAAAACCCGCGGCCTTCAGCCGACTGAAACCGGCTCCCCGGCCGGCGTCGTCCGGAGAGCGCGTCAGAACCGTTCAGAGCGGTGCCGAACGAGCCCCCACCTGCTGGCACTACGGGGTCTGGTTTAACCGCCCCCACAGCTTAGGAGCGGCCCAGCCATTTAAATCCCATCAAACCAAAAGGCGAGCTTATAGTAAAGAGCTAGTTACCGTGCAATGAAGGAGCAGCTGGAAAGCCAGAGCAGGGGCCGTTTTATTTTTTCCTTTCCAGACGTGACTAACTTTAACTGTAAAAAGAATCAGACTGGGGTTCCGGGAATATATATAAAAGCAAACAAGTAATCCAGCAACAGCACTGAAAGATATTTGGCTGAAAACCGTTCACTCTGAAGTTACTTGCCCCCTAAAAAGGGACTGGAGCTTTTGAAGAGTTAGTCCGTAGTTTCAGGCAGTTATAATTTGCAGCAGTGAGTAAATTTCCGAAAAAAACTTGTTGGAAAAGTGGAGCATGATTCCTGAACAAAGGGAAAACCAAACCGACCACTGAAAACTATACTCGTGCAGCAAACAGGACCATGCGGACTAACCATTCAGAAGTCCAATACTGATCTAAAATAGTAACACTAGGAATTAGTCTATTAAAATTGTCAGCAGCAAAGACTTTTAATTTCTGCATGTAGGAACTAAAGGCTAATTAAAAATCAAATGCAGCTTATTGCACGATCAGTGAAGTTGTTACTTTGTATCAGATCATACTTACCGCTGGCACGCAGTTCACAGTTTATTTGTAATACGTGAAAGGAGCACCTTTTAACAAGCGCGGTAGTTGATGAGAGTTTAAAAATAATATGGGAATTTGAAAACTTTGCGGAGTTAAATAGACGAGCTATTTTGGAGTGTTAAAATTTACTTTTTTTTAAATTCAGAGCCGATCTACGTTCCTTTCCTTATTGTTGGATCCATATTCATCGCCTTCATTATTGTGGGTTCGTTGGTAGCTGTTTATTGTTGCACGTGTTTAAGACCTAAACAAACATCACAGCAGCCAATACGATTCTCTCTTCGAAGCTATCAGATCGAGACTCTTCCAATGATCCTGACTTCCACTAGCCTCCGGACACCGTCCAGACAGTCCAGTACTGCAACCAGTTCGAGTTCTACTGGAGGCTCTATTCGCAGGTTCTCTTTCGCCAGAGCAGAATCTGGGTGTTTAGTGGCATCTCCACCTTCACCTTACACACCGGGCTGCTTACAAACAGGCCATTCTATCCACCTAACTCAACCAGCTGGATTTTTGGTGTCATCACCCTATTTTGGCTATCCTCTCCAACCGGAACCTTCCCTAGCCGGGAGGAGCTGCCCAGATTTTAGCTAGGAGTTTTCAAAAGTAATATAGCCATAGGCGGTATACTGCTGCAGTGTACATTTCACACTAATATGTTCTGTAATTATGGAACTCAAAACCATGTGAATGGGGGAGTTGCCCATTTAAAAGTGCAAGATAGTGTAGAAACTGATACAAATATTTACTTTAGTTGTAAAACGGTTTCCTTGTACTTTGGTCACAACTGCATATAGATCATGAAACATTTTAAACATTTATTGCTCTCAAAAAGTGACCTTTTGATAATTTATTCTAATTTGTGCAGAATTTCTGCAGAGAGATGTAGAAGACCAATTTGGGATAAAATTATTAATAACATAGCTAGAAGAGTTATAAATTACTTTTGAAGTCCAAATGATATTAACTCTGTTATAACAAACCAGGGACCTGATTCTGCAACTCTTGAACAATCGTTTACTCACCAGACTAGTCCCACTTACTGCAATGATACTGCTCAGGTGAGTAAGGGTCGCAGGATCCTGACCTGGGGTTGAGGGAAGAAAGGTATAAAAATGGGGAGTGGGGGGAATTGTCCATGATTATAGATACCAGAATCAGATTTTTTTTTAAAGTGCACATAATATAACTGAGATTAGGGAGCATAACATCTACTTTTGAAAGTAAAGTGTTAGAAAGATAGGGCCAAATATTTTAATACTGTTTACGTTTAGTTTAAAACATGCCCAGTCTCCCCGTAGTCAGATCATTATATATGGAAAAAGTACAACGTGCACAATAGAGATTGTCTATGTAAAATCCTAAAAACATTATTACTTCAAAGCATTTTTATTAAAGGAGAATTTGCTGTATGCATTTTGTTCAGCAACATGTATATAAATACAAATTGGACAAAGTGGTCTCCAAGTTCTATTTGTAAAATTAGTAATGTATAAAATGTAAAGACAAATTCGTAATTTAAAATGTATGTACAGAATTGACAACATTAATTATTTAGTAGTCATATTGAATTGTTTTATGTCAAACTGGTTGAAATTTTAATTTTTGGTTGTAATTCTCTACAGAATGCCATTCACAAACCGTGAGCCTATTAAGCAATGTTCATTTGGTTACAGTGTCAATACATTTATATTTTGTTTTCTATACATTAAAAGTAGTAGTAAATTTTGTTCTTTTGCAAACTATTTTACATCCATACATCTGTGATGCTGCAGATTTAATATAGTTTATAACAGTGTTGAATATGCAGTTAACTAGTCAGATTAACATAACTGATGAATTTAAAGTGTATATAAAAATAAAGATCATTATATTAAATTGTGTATATACTACACTGCTTGAATTTACAGTATCCCATTATATGACTAGGTTTCTTCCTCTGTTCCCTTCCAAAAATAACCAACCAACCAATATAAACCAAAACAAACAAACCAACCCCAAACGTTAACACAATAACAAATCAAAGGAAAGGAAAAATGAGTCCAGTCAGGGCCTCTACCTTTCATGTACTTCTATACACAGAAAGCCATTCTGTCTGTTTGGGTTTCCTGTATCGCTACATTGAACTTGCTTATCTTACCAAACCAGATCTGCTGATGTGCTAGGTATTCTTGAAATATTTTATTATAATAGATGGTTCCATTACACAAGCATTAGGGCAAGTTTAATTATCAAAAGCATATTTAAATTAGTATAAAATTAAGGAATTTAGTTAAAATGATGTCCATCTTTTTTACATTAAAAATGTGGGCCATTTCTCCAGAAAAGTTTGCTTTCTGTCGCTGCTTACCATACACTTCAATCAGATTCTGCTCTCATTCAAGCCAACCTGATTGACTTCAATGGGAGCAGACTAGGGATCTTTCTGAATTTCATTTTTTTCTTCAAGATTTAAGTAGAATTTTGTTCTTTAAAAATAAATGGTCAGGTATTTCATTTTTTACTTTATATTCTAGTTTTCCAATTGTATTTTTTCATAATCTTTTCATAGCATTGTCGACATGAAGTGTCAATAGCCATTTCTACTAGAAATGTAGTAGTAGTAGAACTGTATAAGCAAGAGGAAGAAGAGTCTCTTGATTCTATACATTTGACATTTTAAATCTAATATGCAGCTAATATTGAAAATGTATGGACTTTGACTTCCATTCACACCTAAAATCATAACACAATAATGGATACATTTAAAAATAATTAAAAACTTTATTTCACATCCTTGTAAAATTGCTATGAAAATTTACCAGTCTAGGTTAAAAAAAGTCTATTTGCCCAACCCTTAGCATGATGATTATGAAGAAATTAACACATTGTATTCGCTTATCAAAGAGAAAAAAAATTACTTCTCTCCAGGAAGGGGCAGGTAGAATTTTGCACATCTCTGTTAATGCCCTGTAAGGCCTGATTCTGACTTCAACAGTTTTGTTTGAATAAGGCATACAGGACTAGGTCCTTAAAGAAAGTATTAAATATTTTCTGGAAAAAATTACCCAGGAGTTTATATAGTAAATTAACTCTATCATTGTTTGGGAGCAGCCTGTAAGATCTGTTCACACAACTATTAAGAGTGGCACTACCATGTCAGAGAGAGAGAGATGGATCAGAGGAGACGTGATAGGGGTCTACAAGTACATCCATGAGGAGAGGATTTAGCAGACAAAGGATAACACGATCCAGTGAGTAGAAGCTGAGAATTAGATGAATTCAGACTAGGAAAAAGGGTAAAACAGTGAAGGCAATTAACCACTGGAATGACTTATTTAGGGGATGTGGTGGATTCTGTCTTAAAGTATGCTCCATTGCAACTACAAGTCACAGACTTGATAAAATTCTGTGGCCTATGTTATGCAGGATGTCAGACTAGATGATCATAATGGTCCCTTCTGACTTTAAAGTATGAATCTATGAATACATTAATAACATAGGGACAGAGTTGGCAACTTTTAGTAACGCTGATCTTACTCACACAGGTAGTTTCATTGTTTAAGCATTAGCTAATGTGAGTAAAGGACACCTATGCCACAAAATCTCACCGTAGGGCATGATCCTGCAAGATGTCAAACACTCTGGCCTTAATTCTGTAAAGCACTTGCTCAGCTTCATGCACGTGAGTATTTTAATGTAGGATTGGGATCAGGTTCTTGGAATCTTGCAAGATGAGGCCTTTAGACCTTGACAAAAGGGGTGTGGATGAAGCAGCTGTGCAGATGGGCCTTTGACTAACCTGTGTGCCACATGAGGTGGGAAGCCTGGAAAGAGGTCCTTGGATTACTGTATCCATATTTATGTGGAGCTAGTGATAAAACCCTAGTGTGGGCAATGAGACACTATTCAAGTCCATGGATTGAAATAATGATCACAGCCTGCTTATGGTTTAAAGGTTGAATTTCCCCTATCCCTGTGGACTCTCCAGCATGAAGTCTGATTTATTTGGGCTACGTGTAGGAATGGTGAATTTCATCCCCAATGAAGAGGAAGAACTATAGCTATGGCAATATGGACGCTAAAAAAATCCATAAACTGTAATAATCTCCTAAACTATAATAGTATCAGAGGGGTAGCCATGTTAGTCTGGATTTGTAAAAAGCGACAAAGAGTCCTGTGGCACCTTACAGACTAACAGACGTATTGGAGCATAAGCTTTCATAGGTGAATACCCACTTCGTCAGACACATTTATTAGAGATAAAAGGTAAATTACATTCAGGTCTGTGATGTAGTTTTAATGACCAGTTACGATGTTTGTTTTGAAGGGGTTAGGCGGTGTATGTTGAACAAATTGCATGAAATGAATTAGGTTAATATATGTTTATGCAGTGCAATGCTGCAATTTAGATTAATCAGCATTGTGAGCTCAGTGGGCTTGAGTCTTCTTCCACTTTTACTAGTGTATATTAACTCCACTAACTTCAGTGGAGTGACATCAGTCTAAAATAAGTAAAAGTGACAGGATAATCAAGCCTAGTAACTGAATACTGTCAGATTCATGCACATTATGGATTTAATTTTCAGAGGTGCTGTGCATCTGCAGCTCCAATTGACTTCTACTGGAGTTGTGGTTGTTCACTACTTCTGAAAAACAGAATTGGACTGATAAAACTGACAATGCAAAGTTCTTGATATACTTCTTGCTAGTATCTATAACTTGACAGCAATATTAAGGATATTGGGCCAAATTCTGCTTCCAATTTCTCTTGTGGAAATCTGGAGCCACTCGGTTGACTGGAACAGGAATATTCTGTATTTACAGTGTAGTAAGGGCGCAGATTTGGATTCACTGACTTCAGTGAAAGTTTCATCTGCTCACTAAATATGTCCCTGAAAGAATACCAAATCAGTCTGTGTTAAACTTATTTTGCACACTAACTGCAAAATATGTGCATTTTTAAATAATTTGTCACTTTAATACTCTTTTCTGACCAACTTACATCCCCTGTCACTTTTGAAATTAACTCCATGTTCATAAGGGGTTAATACCTGTCTACAGCCACACTTCAATTCTGGCCTGGATACTCCCACTCTTATTCAGGTGATACACACCATTAAGGGAGAAACATCTTTTGGCAGTGACAGTGGATGATGGACTTTTAACACCAAACCCTCAAAAATCAAACAAGACTCCCTTTTAATCAGTCTCTTCCTTGGCTCTTCCACTGAAAAGCTTTCCTGTTTGAAAGGATGCTCTTCTTGTTCTTTACCATGAGTATCCTCAGACCCTGCCTCACTGGGTTAGTTGCAATCCTCCATGGTCCCTTTTCAACGTTTAAAGCAAACTCCTCATTGACTTCAATGGGACCATGAGTGGACCTCTGCAAACAATCATATTTATTAAAAGTTGTAAAATACTGCAGTATTTTCTCCATTTGCTAGAGTAATACAAAAGTGTTTGGGTACTAGTCTGAAAGCTATTTTATTTCCAGTATGCCTCATTTCAATTGATTAAAATAGAAATAATGAAATGTGAAAAAGTTTTGCTTTGAACTTAACTTGTAGCGCTTGCAATCAAAGCCTTCAAAGTTATTTGTATTTAATGGCAAAGTTTATTCAATTTTTAATAACAATTAAAAGACAAAACATTAAAAATTTGCAGTTCAAAACATGCACATTCACAAAATGCCAATGACATGTAACACTGCATAGAACTGAAAGCGTTACTAAAATTTAATAAAACACACAGGGCATTTAATGTCCAGTTAAAACTAAACCTGAGAAAAACTACCATAAACACTGAGTCAAAAACTCTCCATTCATGCAGCTTCACAATTTCCACAACAGTTTCAGCAGTAATGGTTCAGTGGAGCTGGAAAGTCCTACCCTACCTTGAATGCAAACTTTGCTTTGACATAGTAGCTGCCTTTCACAGCAGTTTATACTTTTGAAACACTGAAATACTTAATGAAAAATCAAGTCAAACGAGAAAAACAGTATTAATGCATCTATGGCTTCTAGTCTAGAATAAAGAAACACTAAAACATGATTTTAGCTTTACATGTTCTGATCACAGCTTTGCAATTACTAATTGTTGTATGTATGAAAAAACTTATGTTTAATTCAAAATACATAAAAAACAAAGGGCCCAATCTTGCAAATTCTTACTCACACAAGTAGTCTTTATTCATATAACTACTGAAGCCAATGGGAGAAAGGGTTTGCAGGATCAGGACAAGTTTTTGGAATGCTAAAATATTCCTTGTTTAATGAAGATGTATCGGACAACATTTGTTGAGTTTTGCTAGGAAAGAATATACCCAGTACTAACAAAGTTGAACTGACCACTTAATTAACTTCCAGATCATTAACTTCTGGATACATTATGTTGTGACTCTATAAATGAAGGCAGAAAAATGACAACTGCAACAACCATGTATTAGCTCAGAAAACTTTAAAATATTAATTCATGCAGACAGGATGATTAACTCATCAAAATTGCAGCTGCTTTTATACAGTATAAATCAAGATAAAAAAATAGGAAAACACTATTTTCCCTTCCTTCAATTTAATGTACATTCTAATTCAAGGTTAAGGCAACAAAGGGAGATCCTTGTGACATTTTGTAAAATATTTTTTTGTGATATTGTGGATTTTTATGGGGTTTATAGGAAACTTTAGCTATCTGTTACTGTCTCAAAATATTTTCTCTGTCATTTTTACACAAATAGAAAGATGATTTATTATAAATCTATTGAGGCTGCTTTCCACATATAAGCCTAAAATCAGGAAATGGCAAAAGAAAGTCCAAATACAAATGATGATTAAGCTTAATAAAATTTCTTAACAATTAATTAACCTTTGAATAACTATTGCATTCTTATAAGTAATTAAAATAACAATATGCACACAAGATCAATTGATTTCTGACTGGCACTGTTTTGGCTTAATTGAAGAAACATTTTTTAATGATAGTTTGTAATTGTCATGCAGTGCACATAAGGCAGACTGCAAATTACCATGTGAATTCCATATTGGACTTTATTCACACAAAACTAAAGGTTTAAGTGATCAGAATAAATGCATTATTATTAGCTATTGTAACTTGACTAAACTATTTTTTCATTAAAATAAATACCTGTATAACCAATGGCTCAAATAAACAAACACATGGTATACTAAATAAATAATATACTATCTTTCTGTGCACTTTAACACTGTGCAAATAAACTGTGTATTGTATACCTGAACTGATTTTTTTTTAAATCTGTTTTACACAGGCACATTTTGCTGAGGTGATCTTATATTTTGAAGTGGAAGTGTATAAGCAGTAAAAAAGCATTTTTTTACTAACTTTCTAAGCAGGACTATTATCTCACAATTGATTACCATAAGACAATAAGCAACATCTAGTATGTGTAAAAATATATCCAAAACAGACTTACAATTAGGGAATAAATGTACATATACAAACTCAAACTCAAAATACATTTTGTGGGGCACTACTTAAAATTAAAATGTGTAAAATCACACAAGGATGACACACATGGTGATGAACTTACACCTGCTTTGGAAATAGAGCAACATATAACATAATGCAACATCACCAGCCAGAATTCCAATATGAGCCCAGGGTCTCAACAAGATGTGCTAATAGCTCTCTATCTTCTTAACAATAAAGAAAAGTGGAATGGGACTAAATTGTGTGTCATTTGTGTCACCAGCTGTAGGTAGCTGGGCATCTTAATTGTCTGAATTCTTGTAAATATAGCATGCTTTATTTTATAGCAAGGTAAACCCAGGATAAGTGAAGCTGCTTGTAAATTTCATCACAATACAATGGTTTGCACTACATTTCTTTGCTTTGCATAATTTTTGCCAAATCAATATTTATGCCTTTTACAACTGAAAAGGATTTTTAAAAATGCATTTACTTTTAAAAAGAGGCAGGGACTGAATTGTTTTATATTAGTTAAGTCACTGAGGAATGTCATTTAAGAAATTTGTTGAAATCAGTCATTCTCTGATGGATGTCAAAAATAGGGATCCATATTTTAAGAAAGAGGCATGCCCCCAATTTTTTTTCTTGCCTTAGGTCAAGTGATATGGCCCTCCCATATTGATCCATCTATTTATCTATGCCTGAAATGGCTTTTCTGAAGGCAGCTCTTCTCTGCATGACTGACTAACAGTGCTGTTTCTAGTGGAATACGTTTTCTTTGTCCCTGTTTCTTCTGTGTTCTCTTGTGTTTAAAGATCACTCAGGGAAAGGGAGAGGAAGAGAATGCATAACATACATATGAAATGTGGAGGGCCGTTCCATCAATTTGTCCTCCTAAGTATGTACTTTCATATGGTGTCTTCCTTGCTGGGGCTTTGAAGTATGATGGGATTTGTATATTTTCTCAAAATGAGAGGTCAGGAAGTTGTGTAGTGTAGTGAAGTGAGATGTGGAGCCTGCATAGTGCTGAAAGGCCAGGGGACAAAGTTTTAATCTTAATAAGTATATGAATAGTCAAGAAATTATTGGTAGGATATGGAACAGCTGAAGAGATATACTGCTTGTTATTTACAATCTAGATTGGATGATTTTGAGGACAAAAAGTGATAAGAATGAAGTTCTTAATAACCTGAAAGGAGAATGGGAAAATTTCTGTTCCATTCTCAGACAACTGACGTTCAAAGAAAAACTGTATCTATTTTACTTAGCCTACCAGTCTGAAAAATTTAAAAATTAAGAAGCATTTTCTCCATATAAAATAAAATTAAAATTAAATTATTATAGTGGACTTTAGGTCAGTATTAAAACAGACAAACTTTAAAAAAAAGTTAAATTGGACTCTGATTGTGCCATTGTCACAAATAAACGTAACATCTGAAGTTAGGCCATCATTTAATATTGGGCGGAGACAGACCAAATGTAATTAATTTTTTAAAATTTCTAATTACAGTGTACTCTTGGTGAGAAGTGTAACTTTTACACTGCTGAGTTGAGCAAATTGTGGAAAATTTTGTTTTCTTTTGTGCATTTTCCCTCCATTTTTGTTAAAAGCTGAAAGTATGGAGGTTTGCTAGTGACAAATAAGCTGTAAAGAACTACTTCAGTATATTTGAGTGCATAGTAGGAGGTGACTCTGGTGCAAATGGAAGAGTACACACCACACAGAGCTAAAAGGCATACATTGCTTTAACAAGTCATGTTCTAGATAACTTTAGAATAAAAGCCCATAAATAGCTAATCTGTCTTTATGAATTAGGACAAACTTTTCTGATCAAATTGTGACCAGGTGTGCATATAAAGCACAAGCATTGCAAAAATGGCTAAAATTATGGTGAAGAAAGGTAAGACAGCAATTTTCATTTTGTTTGTAATTTGAACAAAACTTGGAAATAAGAGCACCATACTAAAAAGTGGCAGCCGTATTAAACAATAAAAAATAAAAAGCTTGTATCAGACCGAAGATGCAAAGTTTCACAGATCTGAAAGCAAGTACCATAAAGGCAACTCCAATTAGGCTCATTATGCTGTATTTTTATCAAGTATGGAGAATCAAGCATGCATTTCTGACATCAGGACTTTAAATTAATTTCCTTTTAAATTTCTCTGCAAATGACTACTGGAGATTCTTGAGAACTGCAATTATGGAACTTCTTTGGCAAACATATTTTTTAGGCTAGTTTGACACAAACACCTTGGTTTGAAATCTTGCTTAATAAGGTGAGTTAACACCATTAAAATGTTGGCTAGTCAGCACTTGTTGAAATCAAAGGCTTGTTATCAACTGTACTTTAAATGTATAGCCACTTATGAACTTGCACAAATGTTAATAATTTATGTATAGTGGTAATCTGACCATTAATGACGCTCCAAGTAATATGATATATGAACAATACTGATTCAGCCTCGTAAATAAGTGATCTGGCAAAACACAAGGTAATTTTCAACCCCTGTTTACGAAGACAAAGCAAATACTTGTGAAAAATGTAAAGAGATGGTGTGTTACAGTAGAGTTGCACAGTGCTTATGTCTATTGAATACACTAATCCAAACTTTATGAAACAAGATCATCATGGATCTTCCTGTAATCTTTGTGACTGGATCCTGCTAGCAGACCCTAGCAAAGATCTAGTAGTTTGTCTTACTTAAGTAATTCTAAAGGCTCTCTGTTGCAAGCTGTATTCCTTCACCATTCATCAGGTCTTTGTTTTGTGGTATCATAAGCTCTTATTACTTCAGATTGGGAAACTATTCCATTTTCATCTTGAGAGAACGCATAGCCATCTGCAGATACAAAACAGAAAATAGTTAAACCCTCATTACTGTTTCAGATATTCTATAGAATTGGAAGACTTCAAACTTCAATGAAACCAAATCAAGATATATCACATCTACTGTTTCCCCCCCACCATCCACTAGGACAGTAACCCTGTCAAAGAAGGAAATTAGGTTGGTTTGGCATGATCTGGTTCTTGACAACAGCTTACAAAATGTTTAATAATTTGTTCTAGTATCTATCCAGGTATCAAAGTTAGGTATAGACTGGTCAAATACCAATAAACCTATCTTCAGAGAGGGCTGGGAGAGAGAAGAACTCAAATCCTTTCATAATACTGGGAGACAGAAAGCACAACAGAAATAATTCTGTACAGTATCCAAGGAATGAATATGATCTCATCAAAAGGCAATAGATTCAATTAAAGGTGATTATATATCACAGAATCATAGAAACGTACGGCTGGAATGGACCTTGAGGAGTCATCAAGTCTAGCCCTCTGCGTAGTGGCAGGACCAAGTAAGCCTAGACCATCTCTGACAGATGTTTGTCCAACCTGTTTTTTAAAACCTTCAATGATGGGGATTGCACAACCTTCCTTCAAAGCCTATTCCAGATCTTAACCACACTTACAGTTAGAAAGTTTCCTAACATCTAACCTAAATCTCCCTTGCTGCAGATAAAGCCCATTACTTCTTGTCCTGCCTTCAGTGGAGATGGAAAAGAATTGATCACTCTCCTCTTTATAACAGCCCTGAACATATTTGAATGCTATCATCAGGTTCGCCCAGTCTTCTTTTCTCAAGACTGAACATGCCCAGTTTTTTTTAACCTCTCCTCATAGGTCTGGTTTTCTAAACCTATCATCATTTTTGTTGCTCTCCTTTAGACTCTCCAATTTGTCCATATCTTTCCTAAAATGTGGCACACAGAACTGGAAACAGTACTCCAGCTGAGGCCTCACCAGTGCCAAGTAGAGTGGGACAATTATCTCCCGTGTCTTACACACAACACTCCTGTTAATACACTCCAGAATGATATTAGCCTTTTTCACAGCTGCATCACATTTTTGCGTCATATTCAATTTGTGATCCACTGTACTTTTCAGATCCTTTTCAGCAGTACCACCACCTAGCCAGTTATTCCCCATTTTGTAGCTGTGCACTTGATTTGTCCTTCCTAACTGTAATATATTGCACTTGTCTTTATTGAATTTCATCTTGCTGAAATTTAGACCAATTTGACAATTTGTCAAGGTCATTTTGAATTCTAATTCAATTTTCCAGAGTGCTTGCAACCCCTCCCAGTTTGGTGTCTTCTGCAAATTTTAAAAGCATACTGTCCACTCCATTATTCAAGTAATTAACGAAAATACTGAATAGTTCCAGACCCAGAACTGACCCCTGCAGGACTCCACTAGATACACTCTCCCAGTTTGATAGCAAACCATTGATAACTATTCTTTGAGTATGGTCTTTTAACCAGTTGTACACCCACCTGATAGTAATTTAATCTAGACCACATTTCCCCAGCTTGCTTATGAGAATGTCATGTGGGACAGTGAAAAAAGCCTTACTAAAATCAAGATATAATCACATCTACTGTTTCTCCCCATCCACTAGGCCAGTAACCCTTTCAAAGAAGGAAATTAGGTTGGTCTGGCATGATCTGGTTCTTGAGAACAGCTTATAAACTGTTTAATAATTTGTCCAGTATCTTTCCAGGTATCAAATGTAGGTATAGACTGGTCTATAATCCCCAGGTTGTCTTTGTTCTATATTTTCCCTTCTCTAGTCCTTTGGGACCTCACCTGTCCTCCAGGAGTTCTCAAAGATAATTGCTGATGGTTCTGAGATTGTTTCCACTACTTCCTGTAGTACTCTAGGATGAATTTCATCAGGCCCTGATGACTTGGATGCATCTAATGTATTTAAATATTCTGTAACCTGTTCTTTCCCTATTTTGGCTTCCATTCCTTACGCCTTGTTGTTAATATAAATTATGTTGAGTATCTGGTCACCATTAACCTTTTTAGTGAAGACTTTGCTTCAAACACCTCAGCGTTCTTGAGGTCATCAGTTATTACTTCTCCTTTTCCACTAAGTAGTAGACCTTTGCTTTCCTTTGTCTTTCTCTTGTTCCTAATGTACTTAAATAACCTTTTCTTATTGCCTTTTATGTCCATTGCTAGGTGTAACTCATTTTGTGCCTTAGCCTTTCTGATTTTCTTCTGACATGCTTGTGCTGTTCTTTTGTACTTGTCCTTAGCAATTTGTCCATGTTTCCACTTTTTGTAGGATTCCTTTTTGATTTTCAGGTCATTAAAGAGCTCAGATGGAGGCATATTAGCCTCTTACTATTCTTCCTATTTTTCATTTGTATCGGGATACTCTGCAGTTGTGCCTTTAATACTGCCACCTTGAGAAACAGTCTGCTCTCTTGAACATCTTTTTCCCTTAGATTTTCTTCCAATGGAACCTTACCTACTAGTTCTCTGAGTTTGATAAAGTCTGCTTTTTTGAAGTCCATTGTCCTTATTCTTCAGCTCTCACTCCTTCCTTTTCTTAGAAATCATGAAATCTATCATTTCATGATCACTTTCACCCAAATTGCCTTCCACGTTCAGATTCACTACCAATTCCTCCCTGCTGGTCAGAATGGCTGTCCCCCAGGTTAGTTCCTCCACTTTCTGGAACAAAAAGTTGTCCCCAAACATTCCAAGAAATTACTGCGAATTTTGTGTTTTGAGATATTACTTTCCCAACAATTATCTGGGTAGTTAAAGTCGTCCAGTACTACCAGGTCTTGTGCTTTGGATATTTCTGTTATTTGTTCTAGAAATGCTTTATCCACCTCCTCGTCCTGATTTGGTGGTCTACAGTACACACCTACAATGATGTAACCCCTTTCATTTTTAGCCAGAGACTATCATCTGGTCTGCCTCCCACCTCCTTCAGGACTTCAGAACATGTGTATATATTCTTGATGTATAATGCAACACCTTCTCCCTTTTCACCTTGCCTGTCCTTCCTGAACAAGCCATATCACTCTATACCAATATTTCAGACATGAGATTTATCCCACGTGCTAGTACAAATATATATTATATTACAAATGCAATCACATACATTGTTTTTGTCAGATCTGACAAAAACCATTATATATATATTTATTTATTTTCATATATTTATTTTCAATAGGTGCCCTTCCTCTTTGGGAAATCAAAATCAAAACAATTTCAGGATGACGGTCCAAAGTTTACATTATCAGACTTAGTAATAAAAGCTGTTTGTAATTCAAACTTAGTGTTTTAACACCAAACAGAGATTTGTCCTTTCTTAAAATATATCAGTATATTAGGCATAATTTTGTGTGTATTTGTTTTAGGTAGATATCTTGTAAAAAGTGTTTTTAATAGTCCATTGTAGCAGAAATCAAGATGGTGCATTTTATGACAAACAATTTTAGTAAAGTATTGTTTTGTGTCTATATTTTGAAACTGCATGTTATTCTTTTTAAACACTGAACACTTACGAAGCAAGTTCTGCTGCAGAGATTCAGAGCGGTACAAGTTCACAGGACTCTTCTTAAAGACATTCTTCAGTAGTTGAGCTCTTTCAGTTAAGCTAGAAAGAAAGTGGAAATTTGTGAAATATGTCAATTTATGAATGATAATGTATAGTTTGCCCATGGGACATTAAACAAGGGCTGGCAAACTTAAAAACTGCCCATTATAAGGTAGGAAAAAATTAGTGATCAATCTTCTATTTAGGTTGTACCTGACCTAATTATTATTAGACATATGATTAAAACCATGGCAAACTAAAATATTTCAAATACTGGGTTTATGTTTGTAAATTTCCTGGGGAGAGACTGGTTTGTGGTTATGTGTTTATACACTGACTAGCATATTGGGGACTCTAGGAGTAACCCTAATACAAATAAATAAACTAACAAAACTACTGAAATATTGAAGTGCCAGATTCTGCCTGGCCCTTTTGGTGCGTAGTGTAAGAGAAGGGGATAGAGACTTCCCCAACCCAGCATAACCTGCATAAAGGCCAGGCAAAATTGCAGCCCCTACATACTAAGAAGTGTAAGGATTACTCCCTACCTGCCCTGCTACTGTGACCGAAAAGGGATGGAAAGTGCAGGGAGGAGATGGCACTAAGGCCATCTGAATGTGTCAGCCAGCCATGTGTGTGTTGGAGTATGCTGCCTCCGTGAAGGAAGTTGCAGTGTGTGCACTTCTGGTGAGCTCTGGAAACTCTTAGAGGGCATTCTGCTTCTCTGGCACATTATTCCTCATGGTGCTTGCTTTTAAAGGGTGCAGCTCATCACTGCTCCTTAATACAGGTATGTACAATTTACATAATCCAGCCCTTAATAATTATCTCCAAAACAAAGTTGCCAAGAATTTTTTTAATTGTTCACGATCTGTCCCTGGGAAACAGGTGCCACGGATAGATGATCCACTATTTTTAGAGACCGGGACTAGATATCCACTATTGATCCACTATTTGAGTCTGGACTAGATATCAATTTTAAAAAGGTTAGTGGCCTGATGGTAACGTACATGACTTGTTTTGGTAAAGTAGTTTTTTTTTTTAAAAGAAAACATTTTACAAGTATATTGATATAAAGTTCCAATCCATTTTGACAAATATAAACAATCTGCCCTGTTTACTATTGTTTTATAGACTTCAAACATATTTGATAATCTGAAGTACATGATAATTACAATTAAATGATAGTGATTAACATTTTAAAGCTGCACAGCATACCTAAATAAGAAAAATCAACACTATTTTTGTTACTGGAGGTGTCTGATTGCCTTGCTACAAATGAGTACTGCACTTTACTAAGTTGTTTTCAGAGATGCTAAGTAAATAGTAAGGGACACATTTTCGCAGATATTTCCATGCGTTTACAATGCAACTAGTAGGTGCATGGTCTTTTGTTCACAAAGGATTTTCAAAGATTTATGTGCACACCCAGGCAGGTTGAAAATTAAGCTAGAACTAAATTGTAGGTATACATGCAGATTTCTGGTAACATACAGATTGCTGGGAGTTTAAAGCAGGGCTTGTATGTGTCATCCAGTTATATACTGTCCATTCTTCTCCCTCCTAAAACTCTGCAACTTAGAGTAGCACCTCTTTACTATTTGTGCTGCTACTGCAAAATATACTGGAATATGATCCAGACAGCTCTTCACCTAAGCACAAGTAGAAAAAAGTAATGGTGGGGAATGAATGGCAATTTTAACCAATCGGATACACAGGCACTGGTCAAACGTTACAGGGTTTGATGTTTTCAGGAACCAAACAGGCTGTCTCCTTACAATGTATCTTTCTTTCCAAATTCTTATAGTTTCCCATGGATAAGACCCTAATTTAGTGACTAGAAAATAGGTGGACTGGCCATAGCACAGAGAGCTTGCGAAAACATGAGAAATATACTTTCTGATAATTTTAAGAAGATTTACTGCAGGAATTGGGAAGGAATGTAGATGAGGACTGGGAATGGTATTACACAGGCTTTTCAGGCAAACCACAGGGACTATGCCCTTAACTGGGCCTCAGTGTCAGACACCACAGTGCTGAATGTTTTGTCTTCTGTGTGTGAGCTACTTTATCAACATGACCTAGGGTGCCCAGATAAAATTCAGAATGGAACATTTTGAATTCATGCTGCCTGCAGAAGCCTTAGAGCTGTGAAGAAACTGTTTCAGTTATAACAGTGTTCATGGCAATCTTGGGAACCCTAGTAAGCTAAGTTAGGATGTACTGTGAAGTGTTTTAATTGATTTTTAAGGCCAGAAGGGACCATGGTGATCATCTACTTTGACCATAGAGGCCATAAGATTTCCCTGAATTAAATTCTGATTCAAGTCCAACAGTTGTGATTTAACTAGAGCACATCTTTTAGATACAACATTTTCTGTGATGAGCATCCACCACAACCTTTGGCAAGTTGTTCCAATGGTTAATTACCATTAAATGGTTAATCACTATTAAAAATGTGTGCTTTATTTCTAGTCTGAGTTTGCCTACCTTCAACTTCTGGCCATAGGATCTTGTTATACCTTTGTCTGCAGGACTGAAGATCCCTCTATTAAGCAAATTTCTGTTCCCAATGTAGGTATTCAACAATGTTAAGAGCCTCTGAGGGGCTGGCGGTAAGGGACATCTAGGTATATTCAGAGCCCACACTAAAGACAAACTATACCTCTCCTGATAGGCTCCCTTTTGTTCTGGCAACCTCTACTCTAATGAGATCCAGAGTGCCACATTCTATCCAACGCTCTAACCCCGGTCACTAGAATGGTGCCTACAGAACAAGCATGACTATCTCCTGCTTGTGGCCTGGAATAAGCCATCAGATGGGTACTTTTGCATATGTAAGCTCTTGAGAACTGGGCCCTAAATGTGCACACTTTAATTTCATATTTGAATACTAGTTATGGAACAATTTCTTATTGGTAGTTTGTGTATAATAAAAACTCAACTATATAGGGCTCAATATCTGAACTGAAAATGTAATTGAAGACAGACAGACATCTTAGAGAAGAAATGTACTAAACTTTCACCCCATACTGTATTTTCAAATACACCTCTACCTCAATATAACGCTGTCCTTGGGAGCCAAAAAATCTTACCGCGTTATAGGTGAAACCATGTTATATTGAACTTGCTTTGATCCACAGGAGTGTGCAGCCCTGCCCACCCCCCGGAGCACTGCTTTACCGCATTATATCCAAATTTGTGTTATATTGGGTGGCGTTATATCGAGGTAGTGGTGTACATAGGGACCCAGTTCTGCACTCCTATTTACCTGAATAGGTATTGTAGAATAATGCTCTTTACTTGTAACTATCTTTTTGGCATTCAAAATGAGTTCTGAAAATAAACTACATCTATCAGAGCCAAATGTAATATAATGTGAGGTGTGATACAAAAGCAATGCTAGGTGGCAGTACCTCAACATTTGTGCTAATTAGGTGCACTAGGAGGCACAGGCTGAACATCAGCGCCATTCAAATACATGAAGTGTGTGTATTCTTAAATAACTTCTATCTCGTATGGTTTAAAGATTTAAATAAACTAGTAATTAAATGCATCTTATTCCATGTAAATTAAGATGAGCAAGAACAGATTAAAATTTGCAACCATCTAAAATGCTTATTGCTTTATATATTCCTATTACATTTCTAGTTTAAGAATATTTAAAAGTGGCTTACATAAAAAGATAATATGACTATATTAAGAAGAGGCACTTGTGACATACAAGTATTTCAATACACTTGCACAAGTCAAGGTAACTAGTCATGTAACTGTTCACATACACCCAATTCAATGCCAATAAAATTTTTTACTAATTTAAAAATATTTTTTTGTAAGTGATGTTAATACTGAAATAGTACACATTTTAAGAGTTGGGTGTGAGGTTGGGAAATGTTTTTTGGCAATGAAGGTCTGAAATAATGGTTTACTTTTAAAACACTTATCCTCTTACTTTTAGTCATTTCAGTTTTAGGCACAAGAGGCTTCTTGGCATATCAGTTACAATGGATCTGATAACAAAATCAAGCCGCCTGCTGTGCAAACTACCTGTTTTACTGAGGCAGTCACATACTATAGGCTCCTACAGGCTTCTCTGATCAGTGATGTTAAAACATTCAAGTTCTCTTTCAGTTAGAAAAGTTACTGTGTAATAATGGGCACCTTCTTGCTCAATCTATTTTCTTACTTTGCTGATAAAAATGAATTTGTACTACTGTTAGGTGTATCGCTTACTGAAGTACAAGATAAAATCTTATTTGGAAGTTGGGCAGAAAAATTCAGATTGCAGAATCTTTATTACTGGGAGGGATGTAAGATTTAATAAGAACACTCATATTGAGTTTGCACTGATCATAATTAAAAATATCTCTTGACTTCAAACCTAAGAAATCTGATATTGAAATCACTGAGAAGAAAAAATATGAAATTTCTAGAAAGTCATTTTTAGAATTAATTTTCACGATATGACCACCTTTTAAAGTACATGATATGTACAATTCAAACATTATTTTTAAAAATAAATAACTTTTTTGTTTTATATAAGCACTGGCAGTAAGAAGTGGTGAGAAATTTTTGCAGCTTCTTTGAAGATTTTCATTAGGTGCATTCAAATCAAAATAGAGAAGGTGAGGACGTGACTGAAAATATGAGGAACAGCTCTAGAGATTATTTATTCCATTCTTATAGACCTTTCTTTTACAACATACAATATTAAAATGTAAAATGCAATGAAGATCACTCAAAAAATAAAACATTTTAGATAATGCCATTCTAAATGTCATTTTAATCCTCATTTTTACAAAGATCTTATCAGAGTATTCAAAAGAATGTTCAACAGAAAAAAGTACCATTTCTATAACTTTGCAGTCTTATTCCTATGAAATATTTATTCAAATACATGCAATGTCTGGGCAAGAAAAGTATTACAATCTGTACTGGACAAATGTGGTAGTTGGTTTCTACATCAACAAATAGCAGTGAAATAATTAACATTTTTGGAATTTAAATAGTTAACGTCTACTTAAAATTAATGACAGAAATTCAAACAGAGGGTCAAATCCTGAACTATTTGTATTTGTGATATTTTTAGTTTCTGTTATGTTTCTTTGCAGACAAGAGGAAATTAATTTGTCAGTTATCTCCTCCTCGTCTTTACAGTTCTCTCCTGACCAGGCAATGCTTCATATTCCCCCACAGTGAAAATTAATGTAGAATTTCATGTGACCAAACACATTTTTCTATTGCACTAAAGTAAAGCACTAAGACGCCAAAGGTATGCTAAAGCACTGCTAGAAAAAATGAGAGAATGCCAGAACAAAATGCTGAAGAATATACAAGAAATGTGCCAGAAATAACTGGTCAGTCTTGTGCCATATGTTATACCCCAAGAGTAAAAATCCTATGAGATGCTATTTTTAAAGCATCAGAATTATAATTAAGTAGTCATCATAGGATTAGAACTCTTGGGGTCTCAAGCCTCCTTTGAAATGAGTGGCAAGCCTGGACATATAAAACCCAAGAATAAGAATCATGTAAGAGGTTATCTGCAGAGAAGCAGAATCATACATAAGTAATCTTCCCTTCTCTGCAACCAAGACTGGGGTATCAGAGTTGGTTTCACTTCTCCTCTGCACTTTTCACGTGACCATGGGAATGCAAGGAAAAGAAGGGAAATTACAGAGAAGGTTGCAAGGAACATAACATGTATCAATCTCTATTGTTAGTGGATCCTGATATCTCCTTGTGGGATAGAACCATTTTGCAGTTGTGGCTCAAGGCGAACACATTTATTATTGGAGTTCTCCACATCCTTCAAATCTGGTGAAATATTTGTTGATTGAGGCTACATTCCCTCTGGAATGGCTGAGGCAATTAATATTGAATTACCTGGATATGACAATTACTCTGACAGCTCCAAGATTCTTTTTAGCCCATTTTAGTATGGGTAATGCATACCTAAGGAGGGCAGCATTTTTTGTCCCTTGATTGCAATCATTACAGTATTTTCTGAACAGACTAGAACCAGATTCAGTGAAATATGAGGATTTTCATTTCCAGTCTGTTGATATTAACGAGTTCTTACTATTTAACCACTTGCTCTGCACAGATGTCTGGTGCATATAGGCTGCTATAACACAGGAGCTTTACTGTTGGTTATTACAATGGTCCAGTATAAATTGTCAATGAAACTACCACCAGATCAGAGACTCCTGACTTTCATTTTCTCAAATAGAGTTTCTTCTACAGCGAATGATATTTTCGCCATGTAATGTGAGTAGATATTAATTAGGGTTGTCGATTATTTGCAGTTAACTCACACAATTAACTCAAAAAATTAACCATGATAAAAACATTAATTGTGAATAATTGCACTATTAAACAATAGAATACTAATTGAAATTTATTAAATATTTTTGGATTTTTTCCATATTTTCAAATATATCAATTTCAATTACAACACAGAATACAAAGTGTACATTGCTCACTTTATATTATTTTTATTACTAATATTTGCACTGTAAAAATGATAAACAAAAGAAACAGTATTTTTCAATTCACCTCATACACAAGTACTGTAGTGCAATCTCTTTATCATGAAAGTGCAACTTACAAATATAGGTTTTTTTTGTTATATAACTTCACTCAAAAACAAAACATAAAAACCAAGTACATAAAAAGTTGTTACTAGGAGGAAGGAGAAGAATTGTTCTTCTTAACCTCTGAGACACTAACTACTTGCACTCTTCTAAGACAAGAAGCAATGGGCTTAAATTGCACCAAGAGAGGTTTAGACTGGACATTAGGAAAAACATCCTAACTGTGAGCATGGTTAAGCACTGGAATAAATTGCCCAAGGAGGTAGTGGAATCTCCATCGTTGGAGATTTTTTAAGGGCAGATTAGACAAACACCTGTCAGGAATGGTCTAGATAATACTCAGTCCTGCCATGAGTGCAGGGGACTGGACTAGATGATCTCTCGAAGTCCCTTCCAGTCCTATGATGCGAATGTAAAACTTTAGCGCCTACAAGTCCACTCAGTCCTACTTCTTGTTCAGCCAATTGCTAAGAGAAACAAGTTTGTTTACATTTATGGTAGATAATGCTGCCCACTTCTTAATAAAAATGTCACCTGAAAGTGAGAACAGGTGTTCTCATGGCATTGTTGTAGCTGGCGTCACAAGATATTTACGTGCCAGATGCGCTAAAGATTCATATGCCTCTTCATACTTCGGTCAGAGGACATGCTTCCATGCTGATGACACTTGTTAAAAAAATAATGCATTAATTAAATTTGTGACTGAACTCTTTGGGGGAGAATTGTATGTCTCCTGCTCTGTTTTACCCACATTCTGCCATATATTTCATGTTATAGCAGTCTCAGATGATGACCCAGCAAATATTGTTTATTTTAAGAACACTTTCACTGCATCTGACAAAATGCAAAGAAGATACCAATGTGAAATTTCTAAAGATAGCTACAGCACTTGACCCAAGATTTAAGACTCTGAAGTGCCTTCCAAAATCTGAGAGGGACAAGGTATGGTGCATGCTTTCAGAAGTCTTAAAAGAGCAACACTCTGATCCAAACCTACAGAATCCAAACCACCAAAAAGCAAATCAACCTTCTGCTGGTGGCATCTGACTCAGATGATAAAAATGAACATGCGTCCGTCTGCTCTGCTTTGTGACATTGTAAACAAGCGGGCAGCATTATCTCCTGCAAATTGTAACCAAACTTGTTTGTCTGAGCGATTGGCTGAAGTAGAACTGAGTGGACTTGTAGGCTCTAAAGTTTTACATTGTTTTATTTTTTTAATGAAGTTTTTTTTTGTACATAATTCTACATTTGTAAGTTCAACTGTCATGATAAAGAGATTGCACTACAGTACTTGTATTAGGTGAACTGAAAAGTACTATTTCTTTTGTTTTTTACAGTGCAAATATTTGTAATAAAAAATAAATATAAAGTGAGCACTGTACCCTTTGTATTATAACTGAAATCAATATATTTGAAAATGTAAAAAACATCCAAAATATTTAAACAAATGGTATTCTATTATTAATAGCACGATTAATTGTGATTAATTTTTTTAATTGCTTGACAGCCCTAATATTAAGACAAAGATCAGCCAGGATTAAAGAACCAAATTAAAACAAGAAATCATTAAACCAAAGAACTAAACAACTTGTATGGAGGATGAATGGGGCCAATGATGATGTCTTTGCAGCAAGTGAAACAATTTTCTGAAGTCTTTTCTGGAGGTTTTCTTAAGATTAATGCAAGATCACAGATGAACTAGATTGTGAGATGGTTCCAGAGCACTCTTATGGATTTATGATCATCTTCAGTGATAAAAGGAAATGTATCTGTTTGTAAAAACATTACCCTAATAACAGAAGCTGAAGAAGAAAATACTTTTGGACACAAGAGATGTACTTTGAGGACGATATGGTTGACAGGAGAGAAGGAATGAGACTCTTCCCAGCAAAACACTAGTTGATATAAACCACATGTGCACATAGAACAAAATTATTGCTAGTCTCTGGAAGCACAGTGAGGTTCACCTGAGCTATAACAAGCACTGGGGACCTGGAAGGAGATTCAGTGTGATGGAGAGGTGTCTGTTTCCCAGACAACTGAACTGAAATCAGCAGTCTGGGAACACAGTAGAGACAGAAACAGTGCTGCAAGATGCAGCAGCAAAAAAAGCACACTGATTTACTCTCTCCCAGACCCTTTGCAAAGGTATTCCTTTCATCATTCTTTCTGCTACTGCAGCAAAATATTCTTGTCTGTTCTTTTCTGTCTCTTCTTCAGTATAATTCTTTGCCATTCTTCTCTAACTTTTGAATAAGCTTTTATTTCTTCAAGTCTCCTGAAATAATATTCCTTCTTCCTTTTCAACCATACACGCCTGGCACTGGGAAGAGTGCAAGTAGTCAGGGGAATGCACTTTGTGGAGATTTAAGTTTGATTTCAAGTATCAGAGGGGTAGCCGTGTTAGTCTGGATCTGTAAAAGCAGCAAAGAATCCTGTGGCACCTTATAGACTAACAGACGTTTTGCAGCATGAGCTTTCGTGGGTGAATACCCACTTCGTCGGATGCAAGCAAACCCACGAAAGCTCATGCTGCAAAACGTCTGTTAGTCTATAAGGTGCCACAGGATTCTTTGCTGCTTTTAAGTTTGATTTATTTCTTATCTGTTTTAGGTTTGTCTAATGCATTTTCCTTTACTTGATTTAGAATCATAGAATCATAGAAATATCAGGGTATGAAGTAAGACAGAGGTTCTTTAGATTGGTGTTACATACCTAAGTCAATTTGTTTTCTTTAATGTCAGCAAACTGTGCAGAGATTTTGCTATTTTCCTTTAGGCCCTTAATCTGAAAGGCTTTTGACTGAGTTTAACAGTCATCCTTAGGCAAAGTTTATAAATGTAGCTGTTAATGAACCAAGTTCTAACTTGTTTTGTCTCAATTGTGAACACTGCCAAAGCAGCAAAAGGAGATTTTAAAACCAGGTTCTGTTAGTATTTGGTTTAATCCACAATGACTAGCCAAATTTGGCAGAACTTGGTTCAGCCAAAAATGAACAAACTCAGTTGAAAACCTTTTATAAATAATTCCTTAGGCCCTGAACCTTAAAAAAGATGCATACAGATGGATTTTTGTACCTGCAGAGAACCCCATCCATGTGGATGCAAGTGTATGTCCGCTTGCATCTTACTGCAAGATCAGAGCCTTAGTTTCTTGATAGTTTGTATAATGTGACTATGAACATTCAACAGCAAGAAATTATTTTAAAAAGATCAATCTACAGGTATTTTACAGTACCTCTTGCCATGCACAACTGCCCCTGGATCTTGAGATTTTGCTTCCAACTCCTGAACTTCATCTACCAGTGTCTTAAAAGTAGCTCTCTTGATTCTGCAATATGAAATGCTTTCTGATTTACTCTTGTTGAAACCATAATATATGTCTTTTTCAAGACTCTAAAACAGAAATTAATAAATTCATTTTTTCCAAGTGATTTCAACTTAAATTTTGAAAGGAGAAATTTTAAAGACGCCTCAGTTCTAAATAATATACTTTGTCAGCTGTTATGCTAAGCACAAACAACAGAAGTTATCAATTAAAAGTTCTGATTAACAAAATTATTTAAAAAGAAATAAAGTAGTGGTACATTGTGGCAAGATTTGTAAACTACAAACAAAGCGAGTCATAATTTGAAAGAATCAATGAAGCTCTTTATATTTTCTTAAACAAACTGGCCAATACTTAGAAAAATTAAAACCTGACAATAATTTTCCTTCTAAATTTTAACAGTTCTATACTTACACTTTGTATACGACGTCAAAAAGCAAAGCTGTCACAGGAATACATAACAGACCCATCCAAAAGACTCCAGAGCTGAACAACATAACTGCCTGGATAGATAAATCACAAAAAATGTTACTGTTATAAAAAATAGCAAAACATTTAGACATCTCAGCATTTTCTTTGCTCAAAGTATCAAAATCAAATTCAACCAAACTTTGCTGGGCTCTCTAATGTAATATAAAAATTATTGGGCCCGGGTAAAAGTCCCTCAAACACTTAATATGTAAGTAAGTGCGACTCATGTTAAAAGCGTGATGGAAAGTTCAAACTGTTCAGTTCTTTAAAAATAAAAAACAAACAAACAAAAAACCCCTAACACCCATTTCTAATACTAATAAAGAATATTATTAAAATAAGATATAGCAATTTAAAATACTGCTAAATCTTTGAGAACATGTTCTAATAGCACTCCTATTTGCTGTCAACCCTAATATAATGGATACCAAAAAAGATATTTGTCCTTACAATTATCTTGTCATACATCTCTCAGTAGCACCCATTACTACTACTACTAAACTGACTACTGTTTAAATATTTTGTTTATAATTCAGAACTGCAAAAATAATGAGAAATTATGTATACTTTGCGTGCTTTCCTGTAATCCTTTAAGAAAACATCTAAACAAAAGCTGTTTTTAAAATAAAGCACATTACTGCAAAAATAAAATACTTTACTACCAACACACTTTTTGGCTTTTAGTTATGTGTATAATTTAGTCTTTTTTTTTACTGTCAGAAGGGAAACCAGAATTTCTCCCGTCCATGTTAATTAACTTGTTTCTGCACACCTGTTACAACCAAAGACAAAATAAGTAATACTCTCTAAGCAAAATTAGTATAAAAGGCATTAAAATATTCTTAATTTGCCTTTGTAACACATGCCAAGCATCTACATCAGAGATATGATTGCAAAGAAAATGATCTACGATTAATAAATTGTCAGTTGTTTGTAATTAGTATATTAAAAATGCCTTTGTAATGCAATTAGATTTCACAGAGATTAAGAGTAACATTGCTACATAACAGCATTTGAATTATTTGATTTCATTTCTTGAAGTCTAATTGCTTCTAAAGGTTAAATTTGCAGCACCTAATTGAAATAATAAACAAACTGCAAAATGTTACTAATATTAGCAATACCCCATTTAGGGGAAAAATGCAGACATTTTGAATAAGTAGCTTAAATACTACTTTTTTTTTAAGCACACATAAATTAAAGTTTGTTTCAGATCTGTACTTGGTACATTACTTACGGTCTAGAAAGAGAAAGTCATTTTCACAAAGTCTTATTATAATGTAGGTAGCGAATATAGCCCTATTTACTTTCAGAATGCATGTAGATACATGTATTCTTTGGAAAACTTAAAATTTTAGCCAAGCTGCAAATGTACCTTTTTTTATCTATATCCGTTTTATATGTATAGTAGCTATTACAGGTGACTGAGGATGCTCTGAAGCACTTTATTTTTTAGCCAGAATAATTACTATAAACAAATTTATAAACTCTGAATAATAATGCTAGGATTAAAATAACTACAATTCACAACTTCAGCCAAAAAGATCTTTTTAGATATGTGTAACAAAACAGAGAAAAATGTATTCACATAAAAGTCACTTGATATTATAACCAAAACATGACCCTTGACATGCTTGGTGACACGCTAACTCCTTAAAATCAATACTAATAGGAAATGCCTATCAAAACTATATTTTGTAAAAGCTCTTTAAGTTTAAGTAACAGTTATATAGACCAACAGTTTCCTAAACAAAAAATGGCAGAGAAAAAACACAATTTGATTTGATCTGAATCATTTTATATCATTAATTTTAATAATATTTTTAGTTTAGGGTAACAGCAAAGCACTATACTTGCTTTAGCCACTCTATTAAATGTTTCCTAGTGAAACAGCAAAAGTGATAATGTAGGTCTTAGGATGTTAATTCTGACCATTGTAATGCTAACTATGAATGAAGCAACAACTGGCGCCTACTATTCAGTCCATCCAGCCTTTAGCTTTACAAATGAACAACACGAATTGAGAAAAAGAGTTTTTCTGCGTCATATTTGAAAGCCTGTCAGATTTTTTTTTCTTTTGCAGAGTTAATCCAAACCTAAAAGATTTAAAGCCGACATTCGCATTAAAGACAGAGGCCCTCTTTGTATTTTTTGGATGAAGAGGGAAAAAATAAAATCCCACAGAGGTATTTCCTTCCTTTCTGTACAAGAAAGCTCCCCCCTCACTCTGTAGAAACCATTTTTGTCTCTAACTTTTCACATCTCTCTACACATAGGCAGGTCATCTGGGAAATGGCAAACCAATCCTTTTCAGACAATGGCACTAACAGGAGCAGCCTGTTCTGGGGATGGACTCTGGCTGCCTCTGTTCGTGGTTTACAAATTGTTCCTAATGTGTGAGATTTGTGGTCAATGCCAAGTTTTTTTCCCCTTTAGGCCTTGTGAAATCAAATGGAATCTTCCACAAAAGTGGCTCCCAGGGGAATTCAAAAATAATCTGAAGTAAGAGTTAGAAAGCCTAGTAAATTGTAGGACTAACAGGTCCCAGGGGGAAAACAAATAATTGTTGTCTAAGTAGCATGGATACGCAGCAAATGTTGACTCTCAAAATTAAGACTTTCTAAAATAAATTAAGATAGCTCATAAATGTAGCTTTTATGGAATTTTTCCTGCTGCTGTTTGAGTTTTGATTAAAGAAAAAAAATTCCGGAAGATTGTTACCATATTACTTTTAAATTCAGCAGAATATTAAAGCCTTGCCTGCAGAACTTTTTAAAAGCACTGAAGGATATGTACTCTTAGAAAATTACATATCAAGTTGACATGATTCGATAATATTACCCCTCTCTTTACTATATTTATGAAACATTACAGATACATTCAGACAAATCATTTTTCAGGATGAGGATATCAGAAAAGCAAGGCAACAAAGTTGGAAAGAGCAATAAAACCATTCTGTGGAAAGGTTTATAAAGGCTTTTCAGTTTATCTAAACTAGCCATCATCACTGAAGTACTGGTATGTGAATGCCTCCCAAGTATTTAAGGATAGAGATTATAACAGTTTCTCTCTCTTTCTTCCTTATCATCTACAGAGAAATAACTTGATTAATTTATAGTTGGGTTTTGTGTGCGTGTGTGTGTGCATGTACACTAGTTAAAGAACTAACTGAGGCAAAGCTAAGCTGAAGAGGAGTTTTGCATTTAGTTCTCAATGCAGTGAGGTTAAAGGTCATTTTTATCTTTTCTGGTAGTTAGTTCCATAGCCCTTTCTTTATATTTACAGCTTAAAAAACAGAGCTCCCACTAAAGAAACCATATTAAATGTATACACCCCCGCAACCCCCCCACCTGGTAGTACACAATACAAAGTAGAGGCCACAGTAAGGTGAGGAGAGCATCAGGAATGAAATATCAGGCAATCTGTCAGCAAGTGGAGAAGGAAGCAGTAAACAACCATTGCTATCTGAAAAATCCTGAGGTCCTCACTCAAGCAAAATTCCTGTGAAATGACTAAGAATTTGCCCAAGCAAGGACTGAATAAAAACTGCAGGATTTTGTCCACAATTAATGAATATTAATAACATTTGCTATCATCAGCAATTTATTATTTTTAAAACTATATTTAGAAGGATTATTTATAGATAGGTACATAACTATGATTAGAAACACAGCTTTACGTGTGCTCTCCCGCCCCGGCCCAATTAGTATACAATGAGTTTTATTTTCAGATGAGTATCATTTTCAGATAAACATACAGATTCAAAAAGGTACATGGTGTTGAGTAAGACTCGGTGCACAAGTAGTTCAGGGTCTCATTTGATAGTTGTTCCTTCAAACCTTGTTCTTTTTCAAGTGATTGTATATATGTGCCCCATGCACTTGAGATTGCAATGTTTTGGCCAGTAGTGCCCATTGGGCTGCACCCTCACCCTTCATGCCCTCAAGCCCACCCACCAAAGGGCATAAACAGGGCACGATAACCAACCGATTCTCAATTCCTTCTGTGGCTGTGAGATGGAGTCAATTTAGCTGTGTCCCTGTCATTTGCAATTGCAATCCCTGTTTGTTTGTGCTGTACATAGTTTCATTATAGGATAGTACAGGATAGCAATGTAGACATTCCTTCCAGGAGCCCAGGCACTGAGACTTGGGGAGGGTCACAGAGCCTGGGCACATCTACACTGCTATTTTTAGCCCTGAAGCATGAGACCTGAGATACTCAATCAGTTGACCTGGGCTCCGAGACTTGCTGCCACTGTTTTTTGCAGTGCAGATGTACCCTATGAGACCTGTCTCAGACCCAGAGAGACAAGATACACAGAAGTTGGAGCAGTCCCCAGCAAAAAGTGCCCTACACTACAGATGGGGGTGTAATTTCCAGCTCGGGTAGACATACTCACACTAACTTTGATCAAGTTAGCATACTAAAAAAAGCAGTGTAGAGTGGTAGTGCGGGTGACAGCATGGGCTAGCTGCCTGAGTACAATAGTGTCCAATATCCTAGGCATGTACTTGGATGGCTAGCCAATGCTGGAGCTACACTGCTATTTTTAGCAGCTAGACATTATATTGCCAGCTGCACTGTAGCTATCCCTGTGGTGTTCTCCTGCAACCTGCTGTTTTTGCCTCCTCCCAATATGAAAGGGGCAGATCCCTGCACCACTTATCTAAGAAGCACAAAAGAGGACCCCCTATTAAATGTACTTCTAAAAGAAAGAGAGAGAGATGTCTCCTCTTACTGCAGTTTTTAAAAAGAGCAGCTCAAGGCTGAGTCAAGATTGCTCTCGTAGCTGCGAGGACTCAAGGGTCAGATCACTGATACCCATTGTTATCTCAGACTTGTATATGGTGACTAAGGTACCGCATCAGGGGCTTCCCGTGCTGAAGTTAGGCTGTTCTCAGTGGTGGCAGATGACAGAACAAGGAGCAATGGTCTCAAGTTGCAGTGGGGGAGGTCTAGGTTGGATATTATGAAAAACTATTTCAATAGGAGGGTGGTGAAGCACTGGAATGGGTTACTATGGGAGGTAGTGGAATCTCCATCCTTCAAGGTTTTTAAGGCCCAGCTTGACAAAGCCTTGGCTAGGATGATTTAGTTGGGGTTGGTCCTGCTTTGAGCAGGGGGTTGGACTAGATGACCACCTGAGGTCTCTTCCCACCGTAATCTTCTATGACTCTATGGTGGCCAGCAGTTTGACCTTGATGCTGACATTCTTGGTACTGCCTATATCAGAACCGCTGACTCTGGTACTGACCATACTGACTTTTATCTTGGTTTTGATGTCATTGGTATCAAGAATTACAGTACTGGTGGATTTGGCTATTTCAGCCCTTCCCGAATATACTTTACTGTCTTAATTTGTAACACTGATGGAGCCAGTACCACAGGCATTAGTACTGGGATGTCTTTGGTGCTGACTAAAAAGCTCCCTGAGTCTAAACTTTAGACCTGAATGAGGGCTACTCGTCCTTTACAAGAGGAAGATTCTTATTAGTTATCTGTCTCAGATATCAGTGCGCATGGCTCACTTCCTTATTCTCCTAGGGCACCCCTCCATGATTCATATTTTTCCAGTAGACTCCAGAGTTAGGGCTCATAGTAATCTAAGGGTGTTCCAGGAAGACCCACTGTCTAGTATCCCCTTCCTTGGTCAGTCACTCTGTAACCATATGGACTTCATTCCTGGCCTTAACAGGCATTGTGGTGTGTTCATCATGCTACAAGGCATAACTTCTCTGCTGTATCAAGAGCAAGATCACCTTCTCCACAAGAGTTATCTAGAGATCATCATCAACAACCGTTTCACGTTCCTGCTACAGAGATTTCACCAGCACAAATTTCTGAGGAAGAGCAACTCCAGCACCAACCTGCTGAAATCATAACTGCTCACAAATCATCTTTGTCACCTGATGAAGAAGTGCCACCCTCTACATCACCTGATGACTATAGGGCATTTCAGGATCTCCTTTGCAAAATGATGGAGGTCTTGGAGATCCCAACAGAGTCTAGGAAAAAGCCCACAAATTGCTGGACATCTTACATTCTTCTCTTTCTGAAAAACTTGCTATGCCAGTCAATGAGGGCCTTCTGGAACTGTCTCAATTATAGCAAACTCCAGCCTCCATACCTCCAACTACAAAAATGATAGACAGGAGACACCACATTCCCTCTGTGGGTTTTGAATATTTTTATTTCCATCCAGCACCAGGTTCCTTGGTTGTCATGGCAGCTCAGGCGAGAACAAGACAAAAGACATTCAAATCTACTCCTAAGGCCAAGGAGCCAAAGCAGCTGGATCTTTTCATTAGGAAGAGCTATTCATCTGCTATTTACAACTTTGAATACCTAACTACCAAGTTCTAGATATGACTATTTTAATTGACACAGAGTATCAGACTTCTGGGATAAGATCCTGTCCAATTACAGGGAGGAGTTAAAATAATAGATTGCAGAGGATCAACTAACAGGAAGGACCTACCTGTTGGCTGCTACTGATGCATCATACTCTGCATCTAGATCAGTGATACTCAGACTGAGGCTAGCAAGTCGCAAGTGGCTCTTTAATGTGTCTCCTGTGGCTCTTTGCAGCACATATTAAAACACTGGGTGATTTAATTAACAACCAGTCAGGATGCTTTTACTATGCTATTAACCAATTGTAGTTGATAAAATAATAATACTTGGTCATTCATTTTGCACTGAGAATTATCTATCTATCTATCTATCTATCCATCCATCCACACAAAATATTTCCCTTGTAATACTGTTTAAATATGAATATATAGTATTACACTGAATGAAACAATGAATTCACACTACTGTGGCTCTTTTAGATAATGTTGATCACTAATTTGGCTCCTTTACCAGTGCGGTCTGAGTATCACAGTTCTAGATCAATGGCTACAGCAATCACCATGCATTATGCTTCCTTCCTTCAATTTTCAAGGATGTCCATGGAAGTCCAAAATATTATTACACCTTTTTGACCTGAGCAGCTAGTCAAAGTTCAGGGCCCTGAAGGTGTTCCAGTTGGAAGTAGAAATTGACAACGGAGTCTGGACATTTCTTTGATGCAATGTTATTTATGTACAAAGTCCAGTTCTCTGATCACAGGAGGAACCAAAACATGGTATAGCTTCTTTGCTTACAGTCCCAAGCCTTTTTGCCAGCCCCAGCCCTAGAATTCCTAGGTTCTTCTAAGGTCATACACTATGATTGTTCAGGCTACTCTCTGTCTACTTCAGTCTATCCTCTCTCTCTTTGGCAGATTCCCACACCCACCTGGTCAAACAACACACTGTGGAACCCTTTGCCACATGGTGTTAGTTTCTGGGCAGACTCCATGATGCCTTGTTTTAGGTGGATCTCTTTAACTGTCTCTCATAGCTTTCTTAAATGAAAGATGTATTTACACGCATCAGTTTAAATGAGGGTCAACCTATTCCATAACATAGTTGACCCAGCTCATAATGATACTATGGAAGATCTTCCCTTTGAGGGGAATGACAGTCTTAGTGCAAAAACTGATTAAATGTTACACGTAAGGACTCTGGAGCAACATTATTTTCCTTTGGCATTTATACTCATCAGCCCGAGAGGAAACAATCCAGACACCAATTGCAGTCAAGACAGTTTTCTTTGTACTATCAGCCATAATGAGGGCCACCTGATCTGCCCAGAAAGAGGCAGAGATTTCATAGAAGGATCTTCTTCCATGGTAACCACTGCCATCACAAACCTGCTACCATCCTCAAAGCAGTCAGGTCGATGGTCATTTTGAGAGGTGTCCACAACCAACCTCAGAGTATCCTTATCATTTCCCCGCTCCTTTTAGGGATGATTTAGGTCACATCTACACTAAAAACGTAAAGCAACCTCTGTTAGGTCAACTTACAACCTCTACAGTAATTACTCTGGTAGTTCACGTCCACCTACTCTCCTTCTGTCGGTGGTGCGTGTCCTCACCAGGAGCACTTCCACAAACTTAAGAGGAGCAGTGTGGGAGGCTGAGAGCCTGGGCTTTCTGCTCCACAGGCAGCTCCCCACCAGGAGCCAGGCTGCCTCTGGGACTCTCAGCTTCCCACCGCAACTGGGCTCCGAGCTATGAGCTCTGCGCCCAGAGTCCAGCATTGGTGCAGCCACCGGGCTCCTCATGGGGAGCAAGCAGGGAGCCCGGCAGCAGGCTGGCTGCCAGCAGGGAGGGTGCAGCCCAGCTGGGAGTGGGGAGCCAAGGCAGTAGCTGGACTGGGAGCGGGGAGGCTCTGAGCAGGGTGGGCGCAGCCCAACTGGTAACAGGGAGCCACGGAAGCACACAGGCTCTAGCTGGGCCCCTCACCCGCCCCAGTGACATCTTCCATTGTACTCTCTAGGTCAGGGGTAGGCAACCTATGGCACTCGTACCGAAGGCGGCACGCAAGCTGATTTTCAGTGGCACTCACACTGCCCAGGTCTTGGTCACTGGTCTGGGAGGTTCTGCATTTTAATTTAATTTTAAATGAAGCTTCTTAAACATTTTAAAAACCTTATTTACTTTACATAAAACAATAGTTTAGTTATATATTATAGACTTCTAGAAAGAGGCCTTCTAAAAATGTTAAAATGTATTACTGGCACGCGAAACCTTAAATTAGAGTGAATAAATGAAGACTCAGCACACCACTTCAGAAAGGTTGCCGACCCCTGTTCTAGGTTATTATTTTTTTTACCTCTACGCTTACAATATGTTAAAAAAAATTGTGATCTACACCATCTGTTGAAAAACAAATTTATCAACACTTAACATTTTTTATTTAGCTGGTTTATGCTGTTTTTGCTTGGTTACTTATGCACTACAAGAAATTCTACGTCATGCTACATATGCTACATGCATACTGTCACACAGCATATTTTGCATTTTAGATCTGATTAAAAAAATATTTGAAGGTAAAGAAAGATACCCATTTCTCTGGTTTCTTCTAACCCAAAGAGTTTAATAGGAAATCACTAGTCTGCACATTTTTGGGGTTTGCAGATGTTCTCAAAACCTGATGTACCGCAATAAATTATGTATATCTTTTTCTTTTTCCAGCAATATTTAGGAAAAATACTGTGAAGTTATTTCCTAAAGCTACAGTGTTATAAGTATGACTTTTATGTAACCTACGTTCCTGAAGAGAGATATTTTAATAATGAACCTAGATATTTTTTAAAATGCTAGGGACAGTAGAAATATCAACCAACAGCGTCTTTTATTAGTCTGAATGTTGTGCTTTGCTCTATTAGATAAAAATCTGAGACTGCAAGTAAGTTCTTCCCTGGAGGGTACTTGTCTACGTACTTTAACCTTTGATAAACATCTACATTTTTTTCTTTCTCAAGAAATTTAGTTTTATTATTTTTAGAATAATAATTAAAAGATGAATATGAAATACCTTAACAGAGTAATTCCATATGTAAGATAATTTATTATGTTGGATAATACAGACTGAAGCAATATTTCAGAAACTAATACTGTTAATATAGTATAGTAATACCTTTCCTACAGGGTGCAGCATAAATGTCCAACAAAGAGTTTTATTGTTTTTCACAGGGATTCTACAAACCTCAATCAAATGATCTGAAATTCTGTAAAACACATGCTTGTTCCTTAACTTCAATTTCCTTCAGTAGTTTTATAGATCCCTTAGGCCAGATGGAGCAGAAACAGATGGTGTTCTGGAGAACTTTACAGTGCATGTCTACAGTACCACAATAAATTTAACAGTTCTGCAGATACTGAGCTTTTGTTATTAATTTCTATACGAACTGTTTCTTGTTGCAGTAAGTTTTATATTTTTAATCTGGTTTACTAATTACAATGGCAAAAATAGAAAAGCTCAATCCTCACTTTAAAAATACATGAGCACCCAACAGCGTCATTCAGACAATTATGAAAGGCAAGTAGCATAAGTTTATACAGCATGGTACTTTCCCTGGAGCATGCCTTGCCTCATAAATTGTTGTGCTGGTGTGAACATATACAAGTCAGGTTTTTTAAAAAGGTCTCCTCCTCTTAAATCACATCCATCTTTGTTTGGGCAGAGGGAGACAACTATACCAGCTAACTATATCACAGCAAGATTTTCCCATTCAAACATTTTTTAAGTCAAGCTGTTTTCTTATTTTAGTGCTTCTCTAAACAAAACCAAGTTTTATTTGCATGAGCTCTACAGAACCTTTCAGTTATAAAATATCTATCTCCTATCACATTTATACTCTACTGAAACATGAACAACCAATAACTACTTTGATCAGAATTATTTATGTTATAGGAAACTTTAAATGTAGAAGTTTATTGACAGAACTAGATTAATTACAGAAATATACCACAAATAAGTGACCACAAGATCAGTTATTTTCCCTCAATACTTATTATATGGAATATAGAAAAACACAAATAGCTTTTCACCTGGCAGTACACTGTACTGAAGATTAAAAATGCTTTTTCAACTGACACTGTTATAATGTAGTTTTATGACTTTCAGAGTCTGGAAAAGGAAAAAAAGTTTGTACAAAATCATCTGGTAAAGGAAAAATCATTCTACAAAATAAATAAAATGCCACAACAACTATGAAGAGATATGGACTTTACTTTTAGATATTTAAGCAAGCCAGATTTGCTATATGGTTATCAAATTAGAAAATACTATAGTTTTAAAATATAATGCAAGCACTTGTTCCTGTTCCCTTTGTTAACATTACCAGGCTTCTGTATATATTTTATAATACTGGATACAGGTAGAAAGTCAAAAAGAATAGTAAAGTATGCAGGGAACAAATATAACCCAGCAGCTAGCCTGAATTATGAACCCTATGTAGAAGGCACCAGACTCAAAGGGCTTGTCTACATTACTGGCAGGATCAACGGGCAGTGATCGATCCAGCGGGGGTCGATTTATCACGTCTAGTTTAAACGTGATAAATCGACCTCCAAGCTCTCTCCTGTTGACTCCAGTACTCCACCGGAGAGAGAGGCGCAGGCGGAGTCGATGGGGGAGCATAAGCTGTTGACTCACCGCAGTGAGTAGATCTAAGTACATTGACTTCAGCTATGTGAAGATGCATAACTTAGATCGATTCCCTCCCCTTGACCCCAGTGTAGATCAGGCCAAAGAGAAAAACAGGAGAAATTATTTACTTGTAATTCTGATTATCTGAAGATATCATTCCAACAGAATTTTTACTCTTGAATCTGAGTTCCTCAGTGTAAGGGCATGTCTCCACAGATATGGGAATCAAAATAACTACATTGGTTTTATTCATGTCTTTAGTTATTTCGGTGCAAGTCTGTTTATGGACACTCTTATTTTGGAATAAGAGTGTCATACTTTGATACAAAGTCAAAATAGATTTATAAAAGAATGTAATAAAAATATTCTTCCAGTAAGCTGTGGTAAGCCTTGTGAACCTTGACCTGGTCTTCTAATTTTAGACCAGGCAGGTCACTGAAATATGGAATTCAATCAGACAGCTACATGGTCATTTTACTAACAGCACTGTCAAGTGAACTGATGTCAGAAGAAACAAAAAGTTTGGTGGACTTTCTAAGGGCTTTAGTGTGTTCCAAGCAGAACCGTGACTTTTTAATATGAAGTGTATAGAGAAGGTTTTCACTGACATGGGTGTGCAAAGGTGACAAGAATGCTAAAAAGACAGGCTCATTAAAGTGAAAAACAGTCACCATATTGGAGAGGAAACTCTGATGAGCCCACAGCACCACACTATCTTTGTAAAATCTGGATCAATCACTAGAGCTTTAAATTTGCTTGAAAAGTTGCTGCCACCAGGAAAAAAAACACTCTGTAAGAAACTTAAGCTTAAAGAAACTGAGAGGTTCAATAGAAGTTTTCATCATCTTTTCCAGGACCACATTAATATACCATGATACAGGAAGCTTTTTGATGCAGGTGTTTAAAAGTGCCAAGAGCCAAATTAACCTGATGACCAGGTGCTCACTTGTCTACCTTCAACTAGTAGATAATAGGACACAATAGCTACTATATGTACTGAATGGAATTAGTCCGTAAGTTAGCACCAAACAGCGTATGAAGGTAGACAAGCAGTTTTGTGCAGCATAAGGAAAAGAGTCCACTTGGCCCTGACTGCACCAAACCACAAATCTTTTCCAACTGGAATTGTAAATTCTTTGGGTGGATGGCTTCCATGATTCCAGGAAGACATGAGTCACTTGCACTGCAACAACAGTCCTACAGATTTCTACCTTGTCAGAGCTAAGTTGTCAGGGACAGAGTGCCTAGGCTTGGATGCAGCAATGTTTCCTGGTTCTGAGAGATGATCCAAGGCAGACTCTCAGTATCTTATGAAGCCCATCAAATCTGGGATGTCATGACTCCAGATGGTAAGAAGTTCATAGGAGATTTTTATGGTGATTGGAATTATGCCTATGGTGGGATACAGATAGTGAATGACAGATGCTGGAAGCGGAGACAGGAAAGTTTGGCTAAAAAGGATGTCCAGGGTATTCTGGGGTGCAATAAGTGGGAGCTGACATGGAGCTGTGGGCGAGATTCTGGGTGGGCAATGAGTGTGGAAGGGAGTAAAGGAGTAGGGAGGCAGTGAGTGGTGGAAAGGGGGTAGGGGAATAAGCATGGGGGAAATAAGTGGGAGTAGGGGAAAGGAGGGAATGGTCAACAAAGGAGCTGGGGGGGGGGAAGTAAATGGAGATAGCTGATCTGGATAGGGTTAGAGAAGACAGAGTGTGTGTGTGGATGCTGCCATAAGTAAACAAGCTGCTGGAAGCTGCATGAGATGAGCTGAATGTGAGTCTCTGGAAGGAACAAGTCAGAGTTCCATGCAAATAGCAGAGGGAGGAGGTTATGTTGCTGGGGGAGGGGCAAGAGAGGAATTGGTGGGTTGGAGTTGCAAGCAGAAGGGAAGGGAAGGGAGGTGCTGGTGGCTCTGCAAGAGATGCAGTGACTGAGCGCTCAAAACAGTGTTGCTGGGAGGCAGACAACAGCATTGCCTTGAAAAGCTGCTGGTTCAGACAGCTGATAGGGAGGCTGTGGGAAGCCAACTCTCCCAACACTTCCTCATAATAACAGACCTTTTTCTCCTACCCGCATTCCATGCTTACCTATGCTTTTGGGGTCAGCAAGGTCAAGATGAAAGTTTGGGGGAAGCATGTATACTGTCTAAAATTAAAAAATTGCAAATTATGAGAGATTACAAGAATTAGGCATCTGAAGAGTCTCTCTATTTTCTTTTTCTTTTTTTAGGTGGGACAAAGTGAAAATCCCAGGATATGTCTGGTTTCTCTGTAGTGGTGTCAAACAGATCATCTCCCTAATAAATCTAACCACAAGTGACTACGAAAAATGGTGTTTCCTTTCTGATAATTTAGAAAAACACAATGCTGTCAGGCAAAATTTCAGGAAAATGATCTGTAAAGCAGATTGTTTAGTGTGGAAGTATTCATTCAGTACTTATAGACAACAAATACAGTGAAGCCCATTGAAAGGTTTATTGTTACTGCAGTTAAACATTATACTGTGTAATACAGATCACATTACACAGACTGGAAAGTTACTGTGAGGTCACAGGAAATTGTGAAATGTTTCCCTCATTTTCTCTCATACATTATATGTCAAAGTTTCTTCATTTGAAATCGTAAGGTTTTCTGCTACTTCTATAATCCCTCATGGTAGAAAAGAGATCTTATGACAATTTCCTATGAGCATTTAATATTTCAAGCTCTATCATGTTAGAATCTGTAGCTAAGACTGAGAATGATATAGTTGTTTTACTTACTAGAATAGACTCAAGAGGTGGAAAATGAAATTTAATGTGCTTAATCATAAAGGTTCAAAATCAAATAAAGTGCATAAAGAATGCCAAAGATAAAGATGGTGAGGGCTTGAGGTAGGGGGAAGCAAAGCCTTTTACCCACTGGTGTTGGCTACACCTAGCTGTTCCTCCTGTCAACAATTTTACGTATACCAGGGGCTAAATTCCTTCTAAGCTGCATGGCCACGCAGCTGTCTATTAAGCGCCGCTCAGGGCTGTGGTGGGGAGAGATGCCTCTCCCCAAGCACTGAACCTGCTGTCTAATAAAGACATCACAAGGCTTTGTTGGCCAAGACTGTATATTCTCCAATAATGCTGTAAGTCTGTGACCAAAAAGAGGCCTCTAAATTCAGTGTTCTAAATAACCCAATGCTGATACAAATTTGCCTGGTTTCTGAGTGACTGATAAGACCTGGTGCTGTGCCTGAATTTCTCTAGCAGCTGAAATTGCAAGTGAGAGTTAACATCAGAGACAGAAGCTGCATTTTCTATCTTTGCTTTCCTTTTCTCTTCCCCCTTTTGTATGTGTTTATTTTATTTTGTCTTCTAGGAAAAGGGATCAGACTTTAACAGCCGCAACAACATCAGCTCCAGCCCATCTTAACTAACTTCTTCTCTTTCCCCCCAAAAAGTATAGTTATTACCATCTAAGAGACTGTCAAACATACCATTTTTTCCCTTCTAAAGACTCTGTCCAGCAAAAGGGAAAGGGACTAAGGGATGTTGTTGAAATGAAAGCCTTACTTAATACTTTAAACATTTCAAAAGCTTTAACTGTTTTTTCCTCCCCTACCCATCTTTAATAAAGGGTTAAAATATTTTTAATTATGTGTTTGCCATAGCACTAAGTAGGCTGAGGTCTCTGTATACCAAACCCCAAAACTTGTTTAAATTTTTTTAATTTTGGACAGTTTCAGAGTCCTGTTAACACCTTTAACTCTTTGGGTCCACACAGTCCATCTAAATTAATACAACAGTGCCATGACTTTGATCTGTGCACACACTGTCAGTGGATGGGACTGGCTTTGGCCATATAGACAACAAGTTGAGAAATCCGATGGATGACTTCCTAAAATGAAAACGTTACTTATGAGCAGTTCAGGAATCTAGCATTTAGCTGGTACAAATTTCCTAAGCTCTTAGAAAAGCAATGTGTGGACTTAGGAACACTGCAGGTTTTCTAATGCATATACAAACTGATTTTAATAACAAAATAATTACCTAATTAATCCCACTCTAAATAAGCAAAGGAACCATGTTTCATTACAACAAATTAAGTTACATAAATGTGGGTTTGTAGGTCATTATTATGAGCCAAAAAGTTTGGAATTTTTCAGTAGGAATAGTACTTCTGTTTTTGGAAAAGCTTCATCTGCCTCAACATTTTGCATCATCCAAAATTTTATCTCAACCTTTCCAGAAAATAAAATTTTTACCCTGGCATAGTGTGACCAGATATCCTGATTTTATAGGGACAGTCCTGATATTGGGGCTTTGTCTTATATAGGCACTTATTACCCCCACCCCCCGTCCCCATTTTTCATACTTGCTATCTGGTCACCCTACCCTGGCATAACAAAAAAACAAATTCTATTATGTGTTATTGTAACAACTCCCCAATGTGTAACATCATCATCAAGATTTAAACCCAAAACCTTCAAGCACTGCAGCACAGATCTCTACACTACTTTGTCTAAAGAACTAACTAGTAGAAGGGGAAAATTTGAGTATGGTTTGCAGGATTGAACCAATACTAAAAATCTTCAGCATATAATTGGAAGAGAAATACAAAATTCCAATTAAAAAGTTTTAAAAATGGAGTACAATAATGCATTCTAAGGAACAAAATAAAAGGAGAAAACTAGGGGGATGAACGTCAATGGATTCTGTGATTTAGGGTTTCTGAAATTTTTGGTGGGTTTAATAATTTCTGCAAAATTTAAGATTTCGTTAAAAAATATGTTTGGTCTTCTTATGTTGCAAAGAAATACTTTATATTAACAAATGTACTTCTGCAGTTATAGCCATATATGAAAAACAGTCCCCATCCAAATAATTCCAGTGCCAGAATTTTTAGTTCACTAAGTTGCGTGAAACTTTCTCAATGAAAATTAAAACTTGCCAAGGTACAGTAAAAGCTGTTTTATCCAGCACTTCACCAACTCAAAATCTCTATGAATCGGCATTTCTGATCTTCATTTAAAGTCCAGTTTTTAGTTTGGTTGGCGCAGGGCCAGCAAGGGATTGGGACACAGGAGTGGGTGCGGAGCGTGGGTTCTGGGAGGGAATTTGGGTGTGGTTGGGGGGCTTGGGGCACAGGAGGGGGTGTAGGATCTGGGGGCCGCTCACCTCAGGCGGCTCCCCACAAGCGGCAACCTGTCCCAGCTGCTCTTAGGCGGAGGTGCAGCAGGCAGCTCTGTGCGATGCCTCCGCTCGCAGGCGCCACCCCCGCAGCTCTCATTGGCCATGGTTTCCGGCCAATGGGAGCTGCACAGCCAGTGCTTGGGACAGGTTGGGAAGTGTGCAGGGCCGCCTGCCGCACCTCTGCCTAGGAGCAGCTGGGACAGGTCGCTGCTTGCCAGGAGCCGCCTGAGGTGAGTGTCCCGCGGATCTGGCACCCCAATCCCCTGCCCCAGGCCCCCACCCGCACCCAAATTCCCTCCCAGAGCCTGCATCCCACATCCCCTTCCGTGCCCCAACCCCAGCCCCGCACGCCTCCTGAACCCAAACTCCCTCCCTCTTAGTTAACCGGCATTTTTCAATTACCAGCACCCCCCATGCTCCCAACATGCTGTATAAAACAGCTTTTACTGTACTATCAATCTTACAACTAGGTTAGGTATTGATCTCCCACTTTGCTGTGTGATGCAGTCACATAGAGAACCCTTTTCTGCTGCCGCTGAACTACTTTTTATAAAAGTGTACAAACCTATGTTCCTTTAACAAGACAATAATAACAGAGCAATTAGACTTAGATAAATCTATAGATATGTGAGAAGCCTGCCCAATACACCATGGCATGTTCAAAAGTTCTCTCAAATATTGGGAAAAATCCTCACAATTTTCTCCTGTCCCTGCAGCAAACAGTGCAATCCAATAAAGATCAAAACCTAACTGAGCATTTCAACCACATTTTATGCAGAGATTTGGAGATTAGTTAAAAGACACACATTACCTCCCCGGACATGTCAGGTGCCATAGGAATGACAGGCCACAAGGACGAGTAGACTCCAAAAAACACTACCCAAAGTGCAATGCTTCCCCATATTGCTATATGGCTAAACTGAAAAACAGAACAATCAAAACATATTTAATATTTATTCAGTCCCTACAATGAGTTCAGTGCTATACAGAACACTCTAAGAAAGATGGTCTTTTTCCTTGGAAGTTTACAGTGCAATTCTGACAAATGGGATTTTCAAAAGTGTCCAGCATTGACCCAACTCTGTGCCTGCTAAGTGAATGGTAAAACTACTAGGGCCCCTTTAGTTGGAGCAAGATAATACTTATTTTCAAAAGTAAATTAAAAAAATTCCCATACAGCTTCATGATAACATCCAGCTGCATAACCATGTGATATTATTTTGATCCTTGTCCTAAGTCCCCCCTCTTCATTGCTTTTCATTTGTTTTTGACCCACAATATTTTGTCATTTCAGAGATATAAGATCTTTGAGGCATACACTGTATCTTTACCTGATACTGTAAAGTGCATAGCATAATTTGAGTGATAATAATAAAGTAATAAGGAAATTTAATCTATCATATATTTCTGTAGGGTACTTGAGAGCATGAATAATAAGCATTTTCTTACCAAGGTCCAATATGAAGTCTCTAATCCAGCTTTTAAACACACTGTTATCACTACAAACTATTAAAAAAGGAGAGAAATCTGTTATTTTTCTTTAATAAGTCAGATTGTCCTCAGACTATTAATGGAACACAGGAATTCAAAATAAAAGGACCCATAAAGGGCTTATGTTTAACATTTAATGGTAATGCACATGAAAAAAATCATGTGCATTATTATACAGTTTATGACCCATTAAATAGCAATCATGCATATGGCATCTTAAAACTTATAAAACATGACTTTCATTCCTTTTTTATATTATTACTATTTCATTCATTATTTCATGTTTTTTTAATTGTTCTTAAAAACATGAAATAATGAATGAATGAATGGATGGATTAAAATTATTCAGGTGTATGCTCCCACGCAGCAAGTGGAAAATGAAGAAATGGAACATTTCTACGAAGCGCTGGAGGAGGCAATGCAGAAAAGATCCATCTACACAATCATACAAGTGCTTATGCTGGGGGGGGCTCTCTGGAAGGGTGACAGGAAATCCCCTCCCTCAGCTCCTAACTCCATGTGCTGCCTTCGCCTGTAGGCACTGCCCCCACAGCTCCCATTGGCCGCAGTTCCCAGCCAATCGGAGCTGCAGAACCGGGGTTTGGGGCGGAGCGGAGGCAGCATGCGGAGCTAGTAGCTGGAAATAGCCGCTTCCCAGGAGCCAGGTAGGGAACCTGCCCCAGCCCCGCCAACCGCCCCCCACAGCACCTGTGGCAGCCCCCTGGCAGCGATCCTCCCTCCCCCCACCTCGAGTACCTGCGGCACCCCCCCGGGCTGCACACATGTCGCACCCACGGCTGCTCCCGCCCCTCGAGCTGCCTCCCACAGTTTTAGTCGGGGTATATAGTAAAAGTCATGGACAGGTCATGGGCTGTGAATTTTTGTTTACTGCCAGTTACCTGTCCATGACTTTTACTAAAAATACCCGTAACTAAAACGTAGTCTTAGTAATAAGGCATCTGTCCCCAAAAATCTCAGGTCTACTTCCTTGTGAAGTATTTTGCATCTTTATGTTCATATGATTTGCAAACAGGTCAGTCAAAGGTAGGCTGAACATCCAAAAAATTAGCCTGAAAACCGCCTGATTCAGGCACCACTCAGAGTTGTTGACTCTGAACCAGTCAGACCCTAGTTTATGTAGATCACTCTGAGGGAAAGGAGAAATGGCTCCACCTACCTCATTATTTCCACTTGTAGTGCCAGATTCCTTGTTCCCCCTTCATTGTTTAAATATGCAACCATAATTATATTTTCTGATTGAACTAGGCCATGGTTCCCTGCTAGGATGGACTGGAACAGTTGCAGAGCCAGTCTGACTGCTCTGAGCTCTACAAGGTTTATGCTGTGAGTCTTTTCCTCTGGGTTCCAGAGATCCTGGGTTGATCTGATCTCCAAATGAGCTCCCCAGCCTCCTAGGCAGGCATCAGTTGTGAGAACTAGAGGATCTGGAAGGCAGATGGGCATGCCTTTGCAGACATTGTTGTGGGCTGATCACCATTGTGGGGAGTTGAACATGTGTGTCATAACTCATACTTGATCTTTCATGTGTTCTGGGAAGTGGTCCCACACTTTTGGGATGAAGGCTTGAAGATGTCTGCTGGGTGACTGACCCATGGAATGATCCCTACACATGACACCAGGAGGCCTAGTAGTTGGAAACACAGTGTTATGGTAGGCCTTTTGCAGCTCCTGGATTTTCTGGAACCTTTCTAATGATGGGTAGAACTTTGCTATGATGATATCTAACTCCTCTCTCAGGTGGGCTATTCTGGTTGATGCAATCAAGGAACTTCTCTTGACATTGATGATGAAGCTCCTGTAGAAGATTCAGCATCTGAGGCATGGCTCTGTGCACTGCTGGTTGCAATGGAGCTCTAATCAGGATGTTTGTATAGGACGGAGTATAGGAAAGTTCCCTTCAACCTGAGTCTGGCTATAATCACCAACACTACCTTTCTAAAAACCCTGGAGGCCATGGACAGGCTGAGCAGGAGTGTTTGGTACTGATAATGTTTCCTGCTGTAGGTGAACCTCAGAAGTCTGTGGTGGCACAATCTGATGGGGATATGGAGATGTGTGTCTTCTAGATCCACTGAGGACAAGTATTCCTCCCAGGAGAGGGATGACACCATAGAGGCCAGCGTCTCCATCCGAAAGTTCATTTTCTTCATCCATTTGTTAACCCTTTTGAGTTTGAGTATGGTTCTGATACCAACCCCCCACTCCCTTGCCTTCCTGTGAACTTCTGAATGATGAAGAAGAAAGGTTCTCTGGATTCTATTCTTTCTTCTGTGGGAACACACTCAATCACTCTCATATCCAGAAGATGTGATATTTTGTTCTGGACCACATTGTGTTTTGAAGGGTCTCTGGAAACTGGCACCTGGATGAAGAATGAATGGGATGGAGCCTGCAGCTTGAGGAAGTATCCCTAGCTCATAATCTCCCTGATCCACTTGTCTGTAATCAATGAAAACCATTCCTTTAGGAAATGGGAAATTCTACCCCCAGCTTCAGCTCTGGGTGGAGGCCTATGTGACCTGTGACATAAAGTGGATTGGGTGGGGGGTCAGACTTCTCTGGACTTTTCTCCCAAACCCTGATTCAGTTATTTTCCTCTGGAGAATCTGTTGTGCCTGTGCTGGTATCTTTGCGATGATGAAGGGCAAAAGGAGTGCCTCTGTCTGAAGGCTGGTCTATATTATCTCCTGAGGACACTGAGTGAACAAGGGAGAGACAGTCTGGATTTTGCCACACTGTCAGCCACCACCTTATCCAGCTTTTCTCCAAAGAGCAGGCAGCCTGTAAACTTGGCTGAGCAGAGGACCTGCTTAGAGTAAATATCCACTTTCCAGGATCAAAGATCAGTGGTGCCTGGTTACTGAGCTGGAAGCCATTGCTTGGGCTGAGAACCTCATTGCATCTAATGCTGTTGCTAGGGGTGACTTTCTTTAAAATAGAAACAGAGTCAGGGTGATCTCTGTCCTTACGGACTTTAAGATCTTCCAGCCACGAGAGGGATGCTTTTGCAAAGCAGGAAGGAGGACTGAAGGGGTGTCACAGTGGCGGTGGAGGATTTTGAGGGGAGAAATTCACTCTTAAGACTTACTCTCAGGAGCCTGTTCAAGTTGGATTTGAATCATGGAGACAACCTTATTGCACCTAGTCTAGAACTTCTCAGAGGGGCAAAAAATCTTTGCTGTATTTTTTCCCAATCCTGATCAGACTTGGAGTCCAATAGCTCACCATCCTCAGTGGATGAGGGGGAAGAGGAGGAGGAAGAAGAGTTGAAAGACTTTTATCTCCTATATATTCTGAGCTTTTTCCCTTTTCTGCCTTTTTTGATTTAACTCTTTTTGTAAGCTTTGGGAGTGTGGAGGCTCTGCTGTGCTACGGTGAAGCCTTTTACAGCTCGCCTTTTTTAGGGCTTGAAGCCTTCTCAAGGGATCTGTCTCTGAATCATACCCCATTGGCTCCCCTTCCCCCGGGTCAGAATCTTCATGGTTGACTTGGAAGGGAGAGGGGCTGATTAGAAGCCCTGCTTTTTTCCCCCAGGGCACTCGGGACTCACTTTAAGACTTAGGGTGGGGAGAACCTGCAAGTCTCCTTCTTTGTTCTGTAGAGGCCCTTGGGACTTACTCCCCAAGTTGAGCGGTCAGGGTCCTCCTTTGCCTTTGGAACTTCACCCTGCTCTGCAGTGGGATTCCCGATCCATTATTCCTCTGATGAATCATGGCTGCCTTGATGGGTAGATGACTCTACCTGCCTGTTTGACTCATAGCCCTGGGACCTAATGGAGTTTAGGGTTGGTTGGATGGTGCAGGCTGGGCACAACTCGCCATCTACCAATCCTGGGAAGGATGCCTCATATATAGATCACGAGTTGGATTTGAGCCAGTGCTTTCTTGGCAGTTCTGTCATACCTGCATAGGGGCAGAGGAGCTGGTAGGGAGATAGGTTATACTCCCAGACAGTTAACCAACCCATGGAGGAGGAGGACTGCTGAAACGGAAGATCATTGCTCCTTGTGCCCAAGAATGGGGAAGACATTAAAAAAAAGTAAAAAATAAAGGTGAAGGCAGGAGCAATTGAAGCAGCCAAACTGTCTTGCTGTGGAGGCAGAGAATCTGTTGGGAGTGGACATGGCCACAGCGTGCAATGCCAGAATGCTGATCTGCCTCCAGTGAGCTGCAGGGTGAGGAGAGCAGCCCAGATATCCAGAATTGTGGGAGATGCTGGGCTGCAGAAGATGCATTGGCTGTGTCAATCCTTAATGGGGATCAGTCCACTGCAGGAGGCCAGGTTTGTATCCTGAGTGCTTGGACTTCACCACAAGCTGTGGTAATTGGCATGAAGGTGTGCAGGGGGACCAAATGGTTTTTATCTCTCTCTCTCTCTCTCTCTTTTTTTTAAAGGTACATCCTTTAGAGAAAAAGCATGACAATAATATTCTTCATTAAAAGGTTGAAAGAACTGATTTAAGGTCTCTGAAGGTCGGACACTTGCTGGGTTCTGTCTTGCTGCCATGGGTGGTAAAAGGGAAGTGAGGGAGGAATGCAGCCACTCTGTCTTTTATGCCTTTTCATAGGAACATAAAAAGGCACAGGGAACATACATGTCTCCCACAGACACTGCCATTCAAAAAAAATCCAATCTCGCATGCATGCAGTGCATACACCTCGACAGTACTATCCGCACTGACACAGACTTGAAGAACAATTTACTATTCTGGACTATTTCCTCCTGTTTCAATTAAGATACTTCCCATTTCACTAAGGAGATGAGCCTGATAGGGACGTATGTTTGTACTTCTCTAGCAGGATTTATTTTGTTCTGTGCATACAGAAACAGGAACATCCTTTAAGGGAATGAATCCCTATCTTAAGAGAGGAAGGGAAAAAGAAGTGCAAGGAACAGTATGAGACTGCTGCTTTTAATGACTCGAGGAAGCCCTCAGTTGCTGGTTGAGAGAGGTATTTAAGAAAATGAAAAACATGTTTTTATTCCATTATCTACTACAGGGGATAGAAAACTAAAGGAAAGTACAAACCATAATTAATAAACAAAAAGAAAGTAACAGGTGAGTGAGTTAGGTTTCTGGTTACTTCTGACAACTCAGATGCCTCCATGGGGAGCGTCTAGCAAGTCCTTGATATTGGCCTTGACTCATGGGGCACTATCTTCTCCAAGATTAAGAGGAGGAAGAGAGAGTTGTGTGTACACAGGGCCCCAAACCAATTTCACTGCTGAATCAGCTGGGGTCTGTCCCCCAGGCAGGGCCACCTGGGGGGGGGGAGGGGAGCAAGAGGGGCAATTTGCCCCAGGCCCCGAGCCCCACAGGGGCCCCCACCAGAGTTTTTCGGGGCCCCTGGAGCGGGGTCCTTCACTTGCTTCGGGGGGGTCCGGAAAACTCTTGTGGGGCCGGGCGCAGGAGCTTCTTCTGCTCCCGGTCTTTGCCGGCGGGGGGTCCTTCCGCTCCGGGGCGGAAGTACCCTCCCACTGGCGAATTATCGCTGAAGATGGAGCGGGACCCACCGCCGAAGTTCAGCTCGGTCTTCGGCGGTAATTCGGCGGCGGGGGCCCTTCCGTTCCGGGACCCGCCGCCGAAGTGCCCCGAAGACCCGCGGCGGGGGCCCCCCTCCACCGAATTACCGCCGAAGACCGAGCTGCATTTCGGCGGCAGGTCCGGCTTCGGCGGTAATTCAGCGGCGGGGGGGGGCCCCGCCACGGGTCTTCGGGGCACTTCGGCGGCGGGTCCTGGACCGGAAGGCCCCCCCCCCACCGAAGACCCCCGGAATCCTCTGGGCGGCCCTGCCCCCAGGGATTTATATGCACGATGGAAAATGCCAGGAAATTACAATCCTCTTTCTTTCCTTTGCACAAAAGATAGCACCCTGTAAAAAGGGCAAACAGGCCTATCCTTTTGCCCTTGTTTTGTGAGCTTGCTGGCAGAGAACCAGAGTCTGCAAATCATGCACCTCATAGGATCATCCAATTTGTCCATTTATTCTCAAGACACCACATTGTTTTTTACATGGAAGAGTTAACACAAAGAAAGAAAAAGTATAAATAATATTAGAAACATATATTTAAAATATAGGCATTTAATATATCATTATTAAGTACACATATATGGAATGAAGAAGAAGCAAAGTTAAAAGAGAAAGATTCGAAAAAATAACCAGCTAATAGAACACCAGACAACGGCAGCAAGACTTACAGTGTAAACAATGTTTCCCAAGAGCAGGTAGTCTGAAGTTTTACCATTGCCAAATACAGTGCCTGCAGGAAAAAAAAAAGATGATTAAAAAAAAACGTTTATTTATGGGATATTCCCTGCAATTCTGTTTTTGTAAAGGTATAGTCTAACAGAACTCTTTCTGTTGGGCACTGGGTCTGGTGCTCCCAACACAAGACAAGGCAGAATTTCCTGAAATGAATGCCTTTTAGGTTATCTTTAGTAGTGGTGACCAGTGACTGGTCAGAGCAGGGAGAGCAATTATTAATGTCTTAGCTCTCTAGAACTTTCCAGCTATAAATGATGTAAGAAACAAGTGTTTCCCATAAAGGCTAAATATATTTTTTAATCACAGAATTTACAAACACAATAACTTCTCTCAAGGCATATATGAAGTATACATATTTTTGGACATGATACTGTCTGTCTGTCTGTCTAGCTAAGCAAACATGTTTCTGGAATAGGGATAGCCAACTCTTCTGCCCTAGCATTTTAATTCTTTTTTGGGATGTTTGTTATTTGAGCTGGCCAAAATTGGACAGTTCTGTGATTTTGTGTATTTAATGTGTTTGTATGCAAGTTTGTGTGTGGATATACACATCTTATATACACTAACTTATATATACATACACAGACATAAGTATCTGTGTATATAAAAACACATTTGCAAGGCTTCCTGAAACATGAATTTTGAAGCAGTGCCTTCACGCTTGTTTATACAGAACATACTTGATTGTCTACTTCCAGCAGTACCAGTTTTTAAGATCACAGTTCTCTGAAGGGTCTTAGTATGTAGGATAATTGTAGTCTCCAGAATACTTTGGTGTTGTTGTGCCTGGAATGAACAAATTGACTGAAGCATCTCTGAGTGGACTCCTCATTCTAAATGGGATGTATTGGTGCTCACTAAAATTTGTGTACGTTCAATACAGAAGCATATCCTATACTGCAGTGCAGTTAATGCTGAGTTCAGCATTAACTGCACCTTACATTGCAACCAAACCAGAAAGTTTATTATGTTGTACAGATCCCAATCATTTTAGCAATGGAAAGGAAGCACTACTGTATGTAATCATTTTAATAGTTTTTTTATGAAGCAAGGAGGGGACACAAAAAAGGAGTGGGATGAGATACCTGAAAGAAAGAGGAGACAGGTGGTGAGAAAGGGGAAGAAAAAAGAAGGGAAATTTCAGTGGCAGTAAGGAAGGAAATAATGGCCAAGTCAGAGGGAAAACAAAAAAGAGAATGGAGCTCTTTTCCTCTTTAGTCAGTTTGGGTTGAGAGCATGAGAAAGATACAGAACTCAACAGGCAGGTAGTTGCAGTCTGTAGTAGAAAGTATACTGCATAATCCACTTTTTGCTACCTTGCCTTGCATTAGGTTTATTGATATTCTGTTGATTAATTTCATTATTCTACTGTTTGTGAATTTAAACATTTTACTTGTTTATTTTCATTTTACTCCCTTTATATCCCTTTTACAAAAAGCTGGAACAGAAATTAGTTTTATCATGCATCAGAAGTGCTTCTGTCTCTCCCCTTCAAAAGAAATCACTGATGGTTCATCAGGATACTGGGATGTCAGCAGTGTCATAGTCAAGAATCATAAAATTACTTTTTTACTGACATAATTACAAAATTATGACAAAAACCTTATTTTTCAGGTTGTTTAGTGACTGTTGCAATAGCTGCTGTTAGTGACAGCTCTTCTGTTGGTCGACAGTGAAAAAACTGGTACTGACACAGCTACAACTACACTGCATATTGAAAGAAACCTGACAGATAGAGGGATTGGGGCTATTACTACTTGCTGACATGCTATATATTGCTGCCACAAAAGCTATAGATGTGGATGTTCCTGCCTGCTTCAACACTAGATATACAGACGACCAAGAGAGGTGCACAGACGGAGTAGATGCAAATAGAGGGAGTTTGCTTGGAAGTTTGCCTAGGAGGAGAGCCCAAAGATTTTTTGCCTTTCAGCCTTCTGGGAACAGTAAATACATCAACTGAAGAGAAGAGGCTCTTGATACATTAAAAAGGAAGAAAATATGGACAGTGAGGGAACAGCTGTTGTGACCTGCACAGGATGTGCCATGTTTGTCTTTCTACCAGAGGACAGAAGCGACTTCATCTGTATGAGTCTGGTCTCCATACTGGAAGAAAAGATTAAAGGACTGGAGTCCCAAGTATTGACCCTGAATTACATCAGAGAAAATGAAGACTTCCTGGATAGAAGTTAGGATTTGGTATTGTGGGTACAGCATGCTGAAGAATCAGAGAGGGCAATACAGAGAGGACTGAAGAATAGGGAAGAAAATTGGCAGAGTGTGACCTCCACAAGAAGAAGAACCAATATACCCCTAACACAGATAGATCTAAGCAACCGCTTTCAGACTCTCAGCACAGGTACTACTGCTAAGAATGCCTTGGAAGAGTCATCTGAGGGAAGAAATCAGAAGGAGACCCTGTCGACCAGAAGGCATGGGATGCATTGTCCTAGGGATGGGGTTCCATGACCACCACTCCCAAGAGGAGGAGAAGAGTGGTGGTAGTCAGGGATTCCTCCTAAGGCAGATAGAGTTATCCATCTGACGACTGGACCAGGAATCCCAAGAACAGTGCTGCTTGCCCAGAGCTAGAATTTAGGATGTGATTGAGAGTCTGCCAAGACACATTAAGCCCTTAGACCACTACCACTTCCTACTTATCCACATAGGCATCAATGATACCACCAAGAGTGACCTTGTACGGATCACCGCAGACAACACGGCTCTGGGAAGAAGGATAAAAGAATTTGGGGCTCAAGTGGTGTTCTTGTCCATCCTCCCTATTGAAGGAAAAGGTCTGGGAAGGGACCATCAAATCGTGGAAGTAAATGCCTGGCTACTCAGGTGGTGTTGGTGAGAGAGCTTTGGCTTAATCGACAGTGAGCTGATGTACCAGGATTACTTTGATGAGATGTAAAAGCAGCAAAGAGTCCTGTGGCACCTTATAGACTAACAGATGTATTGGAGCATGAGCTTTCGTGGGTGAATATCCACTTCGTCGGATGCATGTTGAGATGGGCTCCATCTATCAAATATTGGGAAGAGCATCTTTGGACAACTTCTGGATAACTTGATGAGAGCTTTAAACTAGATCTTATGGGGGATGGTGGAAAAAATCAGACCAATACACATTTAGGCTCAAGTAATGAAGAGAAGGGAAAGGGGCTAAATTCTGGAAAAGAGACTAGAAACACAACTGCATTAAAAAGGCAAGAAGAAAAACAACAGGGCAGTCTGCAAAATATCTTTGATACCTGTATACCAATGCAAGAAGTATAGGGAACAAGTAGGATGAACTACAAGATATGAAGAAAATTATGATTTAATTGGCATTACAGTGATTTGGTGGGACAACTACCATGATTAGAGTACCAGCAATGAGGGACATAGCTTGTTCCAGAAGCATAGGTATGTGGAAAAAAGATGAGGATTTGCATGGTATGTCAAGAATGTATACACTTGCTCAGATTCAAGAGCAAGTGAGTAGCAGATCTACTTAGAGTCTCTGGGTGAGGATAAAAAGGGACAAGAATAGTCGCAATGTTATGGTGGTCGTCTATTCCAGACCACAAAATGAGGAAGAGTAAGTGCTGAGGCATTCTACAAGCAGTTAACAAGATATATCTTGTATATAATGTGTATCTTGATTTTAGTGTGGCTTTTGATATGGTCTTGCATGACTTACTCATAACTAAACTAGGAAATACAGCCTAGGAGGAGCTACTATAAGGTGGGTGCATAACTGGTTGGAAAACCATTCTCAGACAATAGTCAGTACTTCACAGTCAAGCTGGAAGGGAATATCAAGTGAGGTCCAACAGGCAGGGCTGTTCCTAGGGGTGTGTGGGGCCTAGGACATAGGTGCCGAGTTTCTAATCTGCCAGGGGGTGCTCCCCCTGGCTCTGTCCAGTCCCCAGCGTGCTGCTCCCTCGCTCCCCTTTCCTCCCCTACCCGCCCAGCACCTCCTGATACCACAAAGCATCTGATCTGTGGCAGGTGGTAGGCACTGAGAGGGAGAAGGAGGCACTGATCGGTGGGGCCCGCAGGAGGGCGGGAGGCGCTGAGGGGAGAGGGAGGTTCTGGTGTGTGGGGGGGGCTCTTCATCGCCCTGCCCACCCGCCTGCTGCTCACCTCCCTGTTCGCCTCCTCACTCCGCTCACCCACGCGCCTTGCCTCCCCACCTGCCTCCTCACGATTAGAAGTGCGTCTCCCCCGCAAAGTGCAGGGCCCGGGGCGGTCACTCCGATTCGCCATCCCCAAGGGATGGCTCTGCCCATAGGGATTAGTTCTGGGTCTGGTTCTGTTTAATATCTTCATGAATTATTTATATAATGGCATAGAGAGTACACTTATAAAGTTTGTGGATGATACTAAGCCGGGAAGGGTTGCAAGTGCTTTGGAGAACAGGAGCAAAATTTAAAATGATCTGGACAAACTGGAGAATTGGTCTGAAGTAAATAGGATGAAATTTGATAAGGACAAATGCAAAGTACCCCACTTAGGAAAGTACAATCAGTTGCACACATACAAAATGGGAAATGACTGCCTAGGAAGGACTATTGCGGAAAGAGATCTGGGGGGTCATAGTGGATCACAAGCTAAATATGAGTCAACAGTGTAATATTATTGCAAAAAAAGCAAACATCATTCTGGCATGTATTAGCAGGAGTGTTGTAAGGAAGGCACAAGAAGTAATTCTGCTCTATTCTGTGCTGATTAGATCTCAGTTGGAGTATTGTGTCCAGTTCTGGGCACCACATTTCAGGAAAGATGTGGACAAATTGGAGAAAGTCCAGGGAAGAGCAACAAAAATGATTAAAGATCAAGAAAACATGACCTATGAGGGAAGATGGAAAAATTTGGGTTTGTTTAGTCTGGAGAACAGAAGATTGAGAGGGGACATGATAACAGTTTTCAACTACATAAAAGGTTGCTATAAGGGGGAGGAAAAAGAATTGTTCTCATTAACCTGCGAGGATAGGACAAGAAGCAATGGGCTTAAATTGCAGCAAGGGTGGTTTAGGTTGGAAATTAGGAAAAACTTCCTGTCAGGGTAGTTAAGCACTGGAATAAATTGCCTAGGGAGGCTATAGAATCTCCACTGAAGACTTTTAGAAGCAGGTTAGACAAACACCTGTCAGAGATGGTCTAGATCAGGGATCAGCAACATTTGGCACACGGCCCATCAGGGTAATCTGTTGGTGGCCACGAGACATTTTGTTTACATTGACCATCTGCAGGCATGGCCCCCTGCAGCTCCCAGTGGTGGCGGTTTGCTGATCCCGGCCAATGGGAGCTGCAGGAATCGGCACAGGCTGCAGGGATGTTGCCGGCCCCTAGTTTAGATAATACTTAGTCCTACAATGAGTACAGGGGACTGTGCTAGATGACTTCTTAAGGCCCCTTCCAATTCTATAATTCTATGATTAGCTAACATACATGAGCTAGTATTAATGCGGGATTTTAACTTCCCTGATATCTGTTGGAAGACTATTGCAGAAAAGCATAATATGTCCTTCAAGTTCTTAGCATGTGTAGGGGACAACTTTCTGATTCAGAAAGCTGAGGAAATAACTGGGGGGGGCTCATCCATTTTGGATCTGGTTTTGACCACCAGGGATGAATTAGTTGCGAACGTGAAGGGAGTCAGGAACTTGGGAGGAAATGATCATGATGTGATAGAATTCAAGATCCTAAGGAAAGGAGGACAGTAGAATCGCAAAACAAGGACACTGGATTTCAGAAGGGGAGACTTCAACCAACTCAGAGAAATAGTAGGCAAGGTCCCATGGAAAGACCAAATAGGAAGAAAACAAGATGAAGGGGGCTGGCAGTTCCTAAAAGATGTAATACTAGAGGCTCGACATCAAGCTATTCCAATGCAGAGGAAAGATAAGAAGAGCCACAGGAGGCCAATGTGACTGCACAATGAGCTTTTTAGCTATCGAAAACACCAAAGGGATACATACAGGAAAAGGAAAGAGGGGCATGTCATCAAGGAAGTATATATGGGAATAGCACAAGTATGTAGGGACAAAAACAGGAAAGACAAGGCAAAGAATGAGTTACATCTGTCAAGGAATGCTAGAGACAACAAGAAGGGGTTCTTCAGATATGTCAGACAAAAAAGAATGATCAGGGATGGTGTGGGTCCGTTGCTCAATGGAGAAGGTGAACTGGTAATGCAAGATGATAGGAAGGCAGAGCTGCTCAATGCCTACTTTGCTTCAGTCTTCTCACAAAAAAATAACCTGACCAGATGACTAGCAAAATTACCATAGACAATAAAGGGGAAAGGATGCAGATCAGGATAAGTAAAGAGCACGTCAGAGAACTTCTGACCAATTTGAATGAATTCAAGTCAGTGGGGCCTGATGCTATTCACCCCAGGTTGCTGAAGAAATAAGCTGGGGAAAAAAACGTTAGAGTCACTGGAAATAATGGATGCAAACTCATGGATGACAGGAGAAGTCCCAGAAAACTGGAGAAGGGCTTATGTACTGCCCATCTTTCAAAAGGGGAAAAAGGAGGACCTGGGAACTATAGACCAGTCAGCCTGACCTTGATATCTGGGAAGCTACTAGAACAATGTATAAAACATTTAATTTGCAAATACCTGGAGGATGCACAGGTAATAACTAGCAGCCAGCATGGATTTACTAAGAACAAATCATGCCAATTGAGCTTGATTTCCTTCTTTGATAGGGTAACTGGTTTGGTGGATAGGGGAAATGTGTTGGACATAATATATTTGGACTTGGCTTTTGACACAGTCCCACATGACATTCTGATAAATAAACTAGAGAAATGCAGGCTCAGCCAAACTACCATTAAGTGGATACATATTGGTTAAAAAACTGCAAACAATGAATTAACTATTAATGGAATGATGTCAGATTGGAAGGAGCTCTTGAGAGGGGTTCTACAAGGATCTGTTCAGGATCTGGTGTTAACATCTTTATTAATTATCTGGATATAGGTATACAGAGCATACTGATCAAGTCTGCAGATAACACAAAGCTAGAGGGGTTGCAAATACATTGAAAGGCAAAGGATAAGGACAGATTCCATCAACTCAGCCAAAATAGGATGCAGGATGGGTTAAGAGGGGCAACCCAAACAAATTTAATGACCAGTGAGGAATTTCCCTTTGTCATTTGTCCCTTCCTTCTTGCATCCTTTGGAAAATTCCTGACTATAAGTAGATATATTAAGCAATCCTATAAGGGAAGGTGGGTTTATGTGAAAGGTGACTTGGAATATGTTAAGTATTAAGTTTGCCTCTGCTATCTATAAACACATGGGAAAGTGAGAAACATTTGTAAGGAACTGACTATAGCTTTGCAGATTTTTAGCCTGGGGACCTTAGTCCCACCCTGTGCAGGAGGTGGAAATACCCTTAGGTTAGAGTGGTCTCTCAGTGGCAGAGGTGGAGTTAAGCCCATTTGTTCACAAGTGTTTAATCAATGACTGTTAGTGTCATAGTAGCCAGAGAGACTACCTAGGGTGTTAGAAATGGACTACCTAGGGTGTTAGAAACTATCTTTGTATTTCAAAAGGGCTGCATATGAAGTAGGTAAAACTAAATGGTTCTCTCTACATTCACAATGTGTAGTTTCTTCTCAAGGGGAGAGGAAGGATTTGGGTAGAGGGTTGGCAGGATCATGGGCTTATTAACATGGAAGTCCAAAACCACTTATGAATTTATAGACAAATGAAACAACATTTTGTCAGGTGAAAAACTCTAAGAATGGAAGTTAATCTAGCAAACTTAATTATTCAGCATGCAAAGATGAGGTTTTAGTAACAAATGGAGCTACTTCCACAGTGAAAAGATGCAGGAAAACTTTCATACATGTCCACAGACCTCAGGGGCCACCCAGATAGTGACTGCCCTGTCCAAATGATTTTGCATAGTGTCCAGAGGAGAACAGGAAAGTAAAAATATAATGAAAGGCCTTTCCCCAACCCAGAGGAATGCATTTCACCACAGGAAGGAGAGGTCTAAGAGCAGAAGCATGGGATCTGAAGGCAAACTTATTAGTTCAACACCTGTTGCAGAGTCAGAGGCCACCTTCTAGTGCATGCCCCTTAGCTCCAGAATAAAGGAAGAGAACTATGGAAATCACTCTCTCTTTTTTATTCTGGAACCAGCTAGATTAAAAAAGACCCGAGAGCTGAAGTATGCGGATGTCCTCAATGCTTCTTCGATGAAGGCTGGTACAATGTAGAGCCTTTAAAACACAAAGATACCAACCCTTGATTCTCATCACAAACAAATTCTTTAGTGATACAGGTTTCCATCTTTGATTCTGTAACATACCTTCCAAGAGACTACAGGTGAGTCATACCATGTCTCTGCACCTCAGCCTTCTCCTCTATAAAATAGGGACAATATCTCTCTACCTCAGTGCTTTTCAATTCTGAGGAATTCAGAAAGAAGGCACTGATTACCACAAAAGCACCACCAGAACTAATGCATCACTGGAAGAGAGCAAGTAGGAATCAAAAGTGGGGTAAAGATAGTAAAGGGCTTGAGAAAGACAGTCATTATTACTTAAGAAGAAGGAAGCCTGCTCAGAAGATGAAGGGTCCCCTGAAGTATTGTCTCAGATATTTTCTCCACCAGGATCCTCTGAAGGGTTCGTTTTGACATTCTTCCTCCCATCGGGGTCCTGCACACTCTTATAGGAATCCCTGAAAGATGCTCTCCAAAAGTTATTAGGGACTGGAAACCTGCAAATTGGTGTAGAGTCACCAGATGGTTCTTAATTGTGGTCTTTTCTAGCTGGGTGCTTCCTAATTTTGTCTCTATACTCCATGTCCCTTCCTAGTATCAATCTTGCTCTTATCTTCTAATCTGAAAGAGAAATTACTATACTGAACAAAGGGAGCTGAACTGGAAGAACTGAAAGCTAGACTTCATGTTTTCAGCAGAGAAGACAAAAATAATAAATAAAAGAGATGTAAGGGGTGAAGTCTTTATGCCTTTCACTATTCTTTTTCTTCATGTTTCCTAACAGAGGATGCTACAGTTCTGGTAGTCTAGAATTTTCCTCATGATGAAAGAAGAAACAGATGAACAAGAAATGAGATGGAAGAGAAATCTCAGATCAAAGAAGAGAAGCAGCATAAGGAAAACACCTGAGAGCTCAAGCAATTTTCAGCTGCTTTGATTGCATTTTTAGATGTCCAAAGCTTTCTAGGTCTGATTTTTCAGCATATTAGCAAATGGTCATCTAGTCAGTGTGTAAACTGGACATATGGGCATCTGTATAGCCCATGTACATAGAATCATAGGACTGGAAGGGACCTCGAGAGGTCATCTAGTCCAGACCCCTGCACTCATGGCAGGACTAAGTATTATCTACATTATCCCTGACAGGTGTTTGTCTAACCTGCTCTTAAAAATCTCCAATGATGGAGATTCCACAACCTCCCTAGGCAATTTATTCCAATGTTTAACCACCCTGATAGTTAGGAAGTTTTTCCTAATGTCTGACCTAAACCTCCCTTGCTACAATTAAACCCACTGCTTCTAGTCCTATCTTCAGAGGTTAAAAAGATTTTTTTCCCTCCCTTCTCCTTGTAACAACCTTTTGCATATTGAAAACTGTTATGTCCCCTCTCAGACTTCTCTTTTCCAGACTAAACAAACTCAATTTTTTTAATCTTCCCTCACAGGTCATGTTTTCCAAACGTTTAATTTTTGTTGCTCTTCTCTGGACTTTCTCCAACTTGTCCACATCCTTCCTGAAATGTGGCGCCCAGAACTGGACACAATACTCCAGTTGAGGCCTAATCAGTATGGAGTAGAGTGGAAGAATTACTTCTCATGTCTTGCTTACAACACTCCTGCTAATACATCCCAGAATGATGTTTGCTTTTTTTGCAACAGCGTTACACTGCTGACTCATACTTCGCTTATGGACCCTCAGATCCCTTTCTGCAATATTCCTTCCTAAGCAGTCATTTCCCATTTTGATTCTTCCTAAGTGGAGTACTTTGCATTTGTCCTTATTGAATTTCATCCTATTAACTTCAGACCATTTCTCCTGTTTATCCAGATCATTTTAAATTTTAATCCTATTTTCCAAAGCACTTGCAACCCCTCCCAGCTTGGTATCATCTGCAAACTTTATAAGTGTACTCTCTATGCCATTATGTAAATAATTGATGAAGCTATTGAACAGAACCAGACCCAGAACTGATAGCTGCGAGGCCCCACTTGTTATGCCCTTCCAGCATGATCATGAACCACTGGTAACTACTGTCTGGGAACAGTTTTCCAACCATTTATGCACCCATTTATGGTAGCTCCATCTAGGTTGTATTTCCCTAATTTGTTTATGAAAAGGTCATGCGAGGCAGTATCAAAAGCTTTACTAAAGTCAAGATATACCAGGTCTACCCCCCGTTCTACGAGGCTTGTTACCCTGACAAAGAAAGCTATCAGGTTGGTTTAACACAATTTGTTATTTACAAATCCATGCTCACTGTTACTTATCACCTTATCTTCTAGATGTTTGCAAACTGATTGCTTTATTATTTGCTCCATTATCTTTCCAGGTGCAGAAGTTAAGATGACTGTAATTCCCCGGGTTATCCTTATTTCCCTTTTTATAGATTGGTACTATATTTGCCCTTTTCCAGTATTCTGGATTCTCTCCTGTCTTCCATGACTTTTAAAAGATACATGTGAAAGTGAAGATACACTGCTACCTCGATATAACGCCACCCAATATAACACACATTTGGATATAATGCGGTAAAGCAGTGCTTTGGGGGGGCGGGGCTGCACACTCCGGTGGATCAAAGCAAGTTCAACATAACATGGTTTCACCTATAACGCGGTAAGATTTTTTGGCTCCCAAGGACAGCGTTATATCGAGGTAGAGGTGTATTTACAAATGCCCATATACCAGGTCACTTAAAATCAAGCTCTCTAATGACTATCCAGAATATTTAGAAAGTATAGATAGCCTAAAACAATAACATCAGTATGTCAATTTTGTGGCAACCTCAGACTCTCACAGCATCTCAGCAGTCTTGTTCAGCTGCCTGAACTACTCGACTCCCACCAGAATCTTTATCCTATATCACAGTGTGCTCACTAAAACATCCCCCATCTGCATCATACAATCTGAGTAGATGGCTTACCTCTTTCACTTTCCTCCATCAGTAGCCCTATTAGAGTTGCCAGGTGTCTGGTTTTCGACTGGAACGCCCGGTCGAAAAGGGACCCTGGTGGCTCTGGTCAGCATTGCCTACCGGGCCATTAAAAGTCTGGTCAGCAGAGCTGCAGGGCTAAGACAGGCTAGTCCTTATCTGTCCTGGCACCGCGCTGAGCCCCGGAAGCAGCGAGCAGGTCTGGCTCCTAGGCAGGGGAGCTACGGGGCTCCACATGCTGCCCCCCGAACACCATCTCCGTGCTCCCGTTGGCTGGAAACTGCAGCCAATGGGAGCTGGGGGTGGTGGTGCCTGCGGGCGAGAGCAACGTGTAGAGCCACCTGGCCCCCACCCCGTCTAGGAGCCGGACCTGCTGGCTGTTTCTGGGGCACAGCATGAATCCAGGACAGGCAGGAGCCTGCCTTAGCCCCACTGTGCCACTGACCAGGAGCCACCCAAGGGAAGCCCATGCCCTAATCCCAAACCCCAACCCCCTGCCCCATCCCTGAGCCCCTCCCAAACCTGGAGCCCCCTCCTGTACCCCAAACCCTTCATCCCTGGCCCCATCAGAGAACCTGCACCCCCAGCCGGAGCCCTCACTGCCTGCCATACTCCAACCCTCTGCCCTAGCCCAGACCCCCCTCCCTACTCCCTGAACGTCTCATCCTTGGCCCCACCCCAGAGCCCATACTCCCACCTCAACCCCCTGCCTCAACCTGCAGCGCCCCCACACTTTGAATCCCTTGCCCCCACCCCCTAGCCTGGAGCTCCCTCCTGCACTCCAAATCCCTCCTGCCCACAGAGCCCACATCCCCAGCCCAGAGCCTGTACCCTCTGCTGGACCCCAACCCCCTGCTTTTACTCACAGCCCCCTACCACACCCCAACTCGGAACCCCCTTCTGCACCCTGAACTCCTTATTTTCGGCCCCACCTCAGAGCCCACACATCCAATTAGAGCCCTCACCCTCTCCCACATCCCAACCTGCCCCAGCCTAGTGAAAGTGAGTGAGGGTGGGTGAGAGCGAGCCACCGAGGGAGGGGGAATGTAGTGGGAGGGCCCTCAGGGAAGGAGCGGGGGGAGGGGGTGAGGCCTCAGGGAAGGGGCTAGGATGTTTGGTTTTGTGCGATTAGGAAGTTGGCAACCCTAAGCCTTATCCTAGCAGCTGAAGCTCTCCTAAAAAATTTGATCCCAGTATTTGTGGCCCTTCCATTTTCTCCTCCTAAATACTAGAACCTTTCTACATCTCCAAAACATTCGCACAGCTGCCACAACTCTCCTTCTCCTTGTCTGAAAGATGCATAACACAGCTACCAAACTCAACTGTCCTTCTGGAGCATTAGTTCTCAACCTGTGGCCCAAACAGCACACAGCCGAGGCCCATGTGACATCCTCAGGGCCATATAAGTAGTATTGGCTGTGGCCCACATACAATGGTAAATAGGTTGAGAATCACTGTGAGATATCTCCCCAACTTCACCCGATCACCTACCCAGTTGCCACTGCCCTTTCATAGTCCTCTATATACTGATGAGCTAATGTACCCCTGAAAAATATAGGTGTGTAAGGATTAGTATGGTATATACCCTTCCCTAAACTGAAAGGGCAGTCAAACTGATAATACAAATACATGATACTAATATCACATAAACTGTAGCAAATCAAGTAAGTATCAACTCATATGAATGTACAAAAAATGTGAACTGAATTTATTTAAAAACCAATTTTATCTCCATACCAGTGCATAGAATGTATTAAATTATGCAAAAGGCATTCTTTCTTTCCCACAATTTGAATAAAAATCTTTAGATTGCATATATTGGTTTAGTTCTAGAAATAGTACATAAAAATGGAATAGTGTAATGTTGTTGGTATTTATTAGTGTAATCTTGGACATTATTATTTTTCAAGGAAGGTAATACAGTACTTTTCAGAGTTTGTATTTGTTTTACTTACTTACCATAGTGGAAGGCTTTTAGTGGAAACCAAAACAGAATAACTGAGTGGAAGAGGCCATTTAAACAATGAACCCAGAAAACCTAAGGGAAAACAAAAATCCATGAGAACCATTTGCGATAAACTAGCTCTGTGAACCATGACCTTCTTTTTATCTCTAAGTTAGAATCACAAAAGGTATTTTTGTCAAGCCACCACTGTGAACGGATATAACTGACAGGCACTTTCTGCCTCTTAGCCCTTCATGGGACATATGTTGTTTTTATGTTTCAAAAAAAAGATGCTTACTGTCACTTTTAAATTTCACAATTATCAGTAAAATTTTAAAATATATACAAAACAGTATTTTGACTATGATGAAAAATATGCAACAAAACAGACAACTACAAACTTTATTACATTTCTTAGATGATGCACTAAAAATTACTTTAGCATTTGGGTTTCATTTTACCTTTCTCACATGATACACAATTTGGATAAAAGGACAGTTAAACCCAAATTTCTTTACAAACTAGTCTACATATTTCAGATACAAAATAAAATACACATTGAAATTAAAAAGCATCTTTCTTGGATTTCTTCTTACTGTATAATTCATAATAAACTTTCCATAATGCTTTCTTATTTGACATGAGACAAGTTATTAAACTTGAAAACATTTGTGCTAAATGACTCTAATTTTACTACCAAATTTATTATCATTTGTGAAAGACAAATACTGTTCATAGGAACTGTGCTGTATTAAGTATAAGCATAAATGTAATATTGGTGCTTTCTATAGCATATTATAGATAGGTATGAAAGACCTGACTAAACTATCGAGAAAAATGGATTTTGAACTCTTGTATCCTTCAGGACAATAATCATGTTTTATCATTAGAAATGCTTTTTACAAACATAATATTTATTGTACAAAACTGACATGTATTAATAGTTTTAAGTTGTTCAAACAATAGAAATTAAGTTGCCTGCCTCACAAAATTTTCCACTATGTCTCAAAGTCCTTTGTTATCTTACCCTGCTACATTGGGGTGTATGATCCAATTTATGCTCCAATACTTTGCACATTTGAACTTGTGTTACTCATTAACCTTTGTCTCTCCTTCTTGCCATGTCATTACTACAATTTTTTATTTGACAGAAAGCACAGGTGGGTGCAAGAAAAATTTGTTCTACTTTTCCATTTTCCTGACCAATACTTATTGTCACAGGCTAATCCTTTAACCTCTGTCATGACCTCATAACCCTTGACCCTTTTTACCATAATAAACCTATGCATCATCATTCAGTGCAACAATGATTCCAATTCTTCCACACTCAAAACCCACACCAACTGTTCTGCTTATAGTTAAGTATTTTGTAGACATTTACTCATTAACATTGCAAAGACTTGCAAGGGATATAGCCACACAATTTCCATGAGAGCTGTGTGTTTAAGTCTTGGACAGCCCTGAACACTGAAGGATTACATAAGAAATAAAATTACAGATTTTCATTTTTTTTCTGTGAAACACATCATATATAGACATAACTGACCTAATTTAAGTGTCTTTCTGGATTAATTAACTGAAAATTCGGGAGGCATTACTTAGCATGTCACGTGATTTTTCACAACTTTTACCAGGATTCTTTTTGGTTTTGGCCAATTTAATTATAAGTCTCAAATAATGCACCGACCATTACAGTATGTGAAAAGAGAGTAATAATATCAATGAATATAATTCCCATATACATACATGAATGTTTTAGAATTCTATTAGTACTAGTCTCACTAGTATCATATTAAGGTGATAACACAACCATACTAATGGATCATGTGACCAAAACCCAATTCTTATATATATATTTTTAAAAGAGTTACAATGAGACAGTGGACTGCCTACAAATATTTCCTATCAATCACTTTCAGTTTTGGTCAGAGGGGGAAAAAAGGAAGAGAAAGAGGAGAAAATTCTCACATACTTGTCCAAACAAAGACTGCTTAGAACTTAATGTTACATTATATATAGTATATATAGTATAAATCCATTGACTTAAACAGAGCTATGTCAATTTACATCAGCTGGGGATCTGACCATGTTAGATTATATCATACAGTATATATTACCAAATATATGGAGACATTGCTAATCATTAATTGAGAACTTAGATGTCCCTATCTTTAATAATGGTTACCCCAATGTATACTTAAACTATCTGAGATTTCCTAAACATATATACATATGTATACACACACACACACACACACGTATATATAAAAATCAAATCGGCATAACAACCAAAGGGTGCTGCCCATCAACGTATATGTGTTAAAAATATGAGTTTTCAGATTTGTGCTAGTCTATGGCATATATAATACACACTTATTATTTACTTACTTTGTAAGTAAAAATTTCATGATATTAATAAAATTACAGTTTCAAAGATGTATTTCAATTTGCTTTTTTTATTTATATTATTTTGCCATCTGTGTAAATCTGCAAGAAACTGTATTTATTTTAAAACCAAGTGCAACTTTCATTTTCAATTTTGCCAATTTAAAAAAAATACAATACAGACACAATGTATTTTTCCACCAATATTATCCTTTGATCTCTTTGAACCTAACTCCAAACACACAATTTAAATTCCTTGTTAAAACAGGTCTAGTATGTTTCTTTCACAGCTCAAAATTAATGAAGAATGGTGTAAGGCTCCTCCGCCTACCAATTTAATGACAGCTCTTATTGTCCTTTGCTTTACTTCTCCACATGGGTCAGTAATCCATTTCCACACAACAGTTCAAGTACATAAGATTTGAGGACCAAAAAGGACAAATCACTTCTGCCTGAAGGAGACAGCTTTATTACCAGCAGACAAAAACAAACAGTTTTTTAAAATAATGTTTGCCAGTATATAAAAAACTGGATAAATATGATTTGTGCTTTTCATAGACAATGATTTCCTGCCACTGAAGACTGATGAGAATATTAAAAAACAACCCTTCATTTTTAACTTTATGAGAATATATGGCACAGGAATAAAATGGACAACCACCCTGCATTACATTTAAGTTTGCTCTACTTTTAATGCAATTGTCTTCTACCTTTGTGTTAAAGTCCAGGGCATTTTGAGAAGTCTTGTATAATTCTGGATATTTCAGCATATTTTCCTTTCGGCAGGATCTCTCAAATATTCCGAGAGTCAGTGGTGGCATAGCTGTAAATATCTAACATATAAATCAAAAAATGTATTTCAGAGCTTGAGAACTAAAAACTTCATAAAGAATCAAGAGACTTTAAAAAAAATTGTTAAACAAAATAGGAATTAAATGCATTAAAAACCTTAAACCTTACCACATTGTAAAGACCTATACACCATCTTTCAAAAAGAATTTGTCCAGAAAAGCCGTTAACAAAAGCAAACCAGATCTGAAAAGAAAGAGATATGTGACTTAGATGTTGTACAAAGAGTTTTAAAATACATTTTAACTCTGCTTTATTAAAGGGATGTTTTTAGGACATTCGCTAAATAGGTCTGAAAATTACTGATAAATCTCAATAGATATTTTGTTCACAGCAGTATGACGGGTAATGTCTAGTCACATATGTTAGCAATTCTGTTTCTTTGACTAAATCTGAACCTATTTCTAAAAGAAAGCCAGTTTCAGAAACACTGATGCCTCACATAGTATGAGATTGATTCATGTAACTGTGTTTATGTCTACAGCTAAAATGTAACTTTCTTATAAATAATAGTAAAGAACATAACACATTGAAATATTTTATTTAAATACTTTTGCCCTATAATTCTGTACTTAAGCCCTGATTTTGCACTACAAACAGCATGGGTAGACCCTTTTTCCCGCATGGCGCTCATTGCACAACCAGACTTTATTGCACAAAAATCAAGAATTGAACCTTACTTGTAAGTACTTTAGAGTACTGGAGAGGAGTACTTTAGAAAACTGTTCTCACATTAGTATTATCCCTTTCTGCACATGGATTCACATGAAGTTAGATTCTTTGGGGTATAATTCTGCCATTCTTAATTTAGCTGGTACTTTACTCAGTACAGGGGTACTCACTAAATAAGGTACTGCCCAACATAAGTAAGGAAATGAAGAATCAGGTGCTGATGGAATTTGGGGCTTTTTATTCATTATATCACATACACTTTAAAATACAAATTAACAGTAAAAATTAAGCGTCATTTCAATAATATTTCTAGTCACAATTTAAGGCTCTCTATTTTATGAAAAGGTCAGAAAAATAACCTAATAAATGCTTGGCAACTTATAATATTAACATTTTTACTATTTTAAATATAAAAAATTATATCAAATTTAATGAGAAAACAAAACAAAAGCCAACTTTCTGAATCGGTACAGATAGTGAATCAGCAGTAAGATTAATAAAAAAGCTTGACATGTTGGTCAAGTGAATTTTAGAAGCAGTCTTGCATAGACCTTGCCACAGTTCACGTTTCATTTAACCTCATTATGGAAGCATGAATTGCTACAAATTTACCATTTATCAATATGTACCCAGGCTGGCCTCCAGATGACCAGTTCCTGTGAACAAACTGGTCTTCTTTTATCATGAGAGGAGGGAATGCTTGAACACATAAAAACAAATATCTGATTTATGAGATGGAAAAGAAAACAAAGTAGCAACTATTAGCATACAAAAATAAAATGTAATTAATCTCAAAATTGTGAACTATTCAGCAAAGAAAGCCAGACTAAAACTATCTTTAACACATTTACGTGTTGTGGCCAGATATTGAAACAATATGGGACACAAAAATCATACCATAGGATAAACTATGGACAGTTTTAATACTGAAATTCCTTGCTTTTTAAAATTATATAAATTAATGTCCTTAAACTCAGTTTGCTATTTATATGGTTAATGTTTCAACCTATTGTTTGAAAACAAGCAAACAAACCAACCCATATCCTGAACAATAGTCTATAACTGACAAGCCAGATTTTAATAATGTTTGTTACGTAGCATATTTTGACTTTGGATTTTTCAAGTATGGACTATGTGAATATATTTTTGTGAATTTATAAAACACATATAATCAAGTGGTTTTTCAGTAATGAAGGCTTCAAAGCCACTGCACTTTACTGCATTAATACATAAGGCTCTCTTTCTGTTGTCTGGCTATGTTGGAACTGTGTGGAAGTACCCAGCAGATAAAAGTGTACAGTGCAGATAATGAGAATCATAGAATATAACGGTTGGAAGGGACCTCAGGAAGTCATCTAGTCCAACCCCCTGCTCAAAGCAGGACCAATCCCTAACTAAATAATCCCAGCCAGGGCTTTGTCAACCCTGACCTTAAAAACTTCTAAGGAAGGAGATTCCACCACCTCTCTAGGTAACCCATTCCAGTGCTTCACCACCCTCCTAGTGAAAAAGTTTTTCCTAACAGCCAACCTAAACCTCCCCTACTGCAACTTGAGACCATGTCCCCTTATAAGAACATAAGAAAGGCCGTACCGGGTCAGACCAAAGGTCCATCTAGCCCAGTATCTGTCTACCGACAGTGGCCAATGCCAGGTGCCCCAGAGGGAGTGAATCTAACAGGCAATGATCAAGTGATCTCTCTCCTGCCATCCATCTCCATCCTCTGACGAACAGAGGCTAGGGACACCATTCTTTACCCATTCTGGCTAATAGCCATTTATGGACTTAGCCACCATGAATTTATCCAGTCCCCTTTTAAACATTGTTATAGTCCTAGCCTTCACAACCTCCTCAGGTAAGGAGTTCCACAAGTTGACTGTGCGCTGCGTGAAGAAGAACTTCCTTTTATTTGTTTTAAACCTGCTGCCTATTAATTTCATTTGGTGACCCCTAGTTCTTGTATTATGGGAATAAGTAAATAACTTTTCCTTATCCACTTTCTCCACATCACTCATGATTTTATATACCTCTATCATGTCCCCCCTTAGTCTTCTCTTTTCTCTTTTCCAAGCTGAAAGAGTTTTGTCATCTGGTACCACTGACAACAGTCTAGATCCATCCTCTTTGGAACCCCATTTCAGGTAGCTGAAAGCAGCTATTAAATTCCCCCCTCATTCTTCTCTTCTGCAGACTAAACAATCCCAGTTCCCTCAGCCTCCCCTCATAAATCATGTGCTCCAACACCCTAATCATCTTTGTTGCCCTCTGCTGGACTCTTTCCAATGTTTCCACATCCTTCTTGTAGTGTGAGGCCTACAACTGGACCCACTACTCCAGATGAAGCCTCATCAATGTCGAATAGAGGGGAATGATCACGTCCCTCGATCTGCTGGCAATGCTCCTACTTATACAGCCCAAAATGCCGTTAGCCTTCTTGGCAACAAGGGCACACTGTTGACTTATATCCAGTTTCTCATCCACTGTAACCCCTAGGTCCTTTTCTGTAGAACTGCTGCCTAGTCACTCGGTCCCTAGTCTGTAGCAGTGCATGGGATTCTTCCATCCTAAGTGCAGGACTCTGCACTTATACTTGTTGAACCTCATAAATGATCATTTCAATATATAACTGGGGGGCTTCCATCAGCCCTCCCCGTTTTGCATTCGGGTTCCCAGCCCACCTGTTGCTAAGACCTTACCATTCCCTCCCCCCACCAAATGAGGGTTAAGGTGGGGTATAAAGGAAGGGGGGGTTGGCTTTCTGATGTTCCCGTCATAGGAGCCCCAATCCCCCATTTCCACTCCTTTAATGAATATTTCCTTTAAATCCTTTATCAATCCATTTATCTGATCAATGTATCCTTTCCCTATGGATTACCTCACTGGACATCCACCCTACATCAACATAATGAGTTGTGACATCATAGTCTAAGCCCTGGTCCATGTTTGCCCCCAGCTAAGCTCCCCTCTTCCAAACCTGCTGTGGGGAAGGTGAAAAAAACCTGAATTCGCCTAGGCCTATCTGGCAGCAAGAAAAAAATTCTTTCCCAGCTCCCCGAGAAAGGAGCAACTAGCACAGTGCCCACAGCAGATCTTGACCAAACTTGGTATTTTGCCACTTCTACATGTGAAAGGGTGGGTGCTGTTCCACCTGGTCCATGTAAAAGAGGGCTTCTCCTGTTCCAAATGTACACTTCTGGTCATCTGGGGGGATGCTCAGTATCCCCACGCTGACCTGCTCTGCAGCTGTTGCAGAATCACTCCATGTCTCTCTACCCCTTAAAGAGGTACTCACCTTCATAGAGTCATAGACTTTAAGGTCAGAAGGGACCATTATGATTGTCTAGTCTGAACTCCTACACAACGCAGGCCACAGAATCTCACCAACCCACTCCCACAACAAACCCCTAACCTATGTCTGAGCCACTGAAGTCCTCAAATCATGGTTTAAAGACTTCAAGGTGCAGAGAATCCTCCAGCAAGTGACCCGTGCCCCACGCTGCAGAGGAAGATGAAAAACCTCCAGGGCCTCTGCCAATCTGCCCTCGAGGAAAATTCCTTCCCGACCCCAAATATGGCGATCAGCTAAACCCTGAGCACGTGGGCAAGACTCACCAGCCAGACACCCAGGAAAGAATTCTCTGTAGTAACTCAGATCCCATCCCATCTAATATCCCATCACAGGTCATTGGGCATATTTACCGCTAATAGTCAAAGTCAATTAATTCCCAAAATTAGGCTATCCCATCATCCCATCCCCTCCATAAACTTATCATGCTTAGTCTTGAAGCTAGATATGTCTTTTTCCCCCACTGCTTCCCATGGAAGGCTGTTCCAGAACTTCACTCCTCTGATGGTTAGAAACCTTCGTCCAATTTCAAGTCTAAACTTCCTGATGGCTAGTTTATATTCATTTGTTCTTGTGTCCACATTGGTACTGAGATTAAATAATTCCTCTCCCTCCCTGGTATTTTTCCCTCTGATATATTTAGAGAGAGCAATCATATCTCCCCTCAGCTTTCTTTTGGTTAAGCTAAACAAGCCGAGCTCTTTGAGTCTCCTTTTATAAGACAGGTTTTCCATTCCTCGGATCATCCTAGTAGTCCTTCTTTGTACCTGTTCCAGTTTGAATTCACTCTTCTTAACCATGGGAGACCAGAAATGCACACAGTATTCCAGATGAGGTCTCACCAGTGCCTTGTATAACGGTACTAACACCTCCTTATCTCTACTAGAAATATCTCGCCTGATGCACCCCAAGACCGCATTAGCTTTCTTCACGGCCATATCACATTGGTGGCTCATAGTCATCCTGTAATCAACCAAAACTCCGAGGTCCTTCTCCTCCTTTATTACTCCCAACTGATGAGTCCCCAGCTTATAACAAAAATTCTTGTTATTAATCCCTAAATGCATGACCTTGCACTTTTCACTATTAAATTTCATCCTATTACTATTACTCCGGTTTACAAGGTCATCCAGATCTTCCTGTATGATTTCCTTCTCTTATTGGCAATACCTCCCAGCTTTGTGTCATCCGCAAACTTTATTAGCGCATTCCCACTTTTTGTGCCAAGGTCAGTAATAAAAAGATTAAATAAGATTGGTCCCAAAACTGATCCCTGAGGAATTCCACTAGTAACCTCCTTCCAGCCTGACAGTTCACCTTTCAGTATGACCCATTGTAGTCTCCCCTTTAACCAGTTCCTTATCCACCTTTCAATTTTCATATTGATCCCCATCTTTTCCAATTTAACTGATAATTCCCCATGTGGAACTATATCAAATGCCTTATTGAAATCGAGGTAAACTAGATGCACTAAGTTTCCTTTGTCTAAAAAATGTTATCTTCTCAAAAAAGGAGATCAGGTTGGTTTGGCATGATCTACCTTTTATAAAACCGTGTTGTATTTTGTCCCAATTACCATTGACCTCAATGTCCTTAACTACTTTCTCCTTCAAATTTTTTTTCCAAGATGTTGCGTACTACAGATGTCAAACTAACAGGCCTGTAGTTACCTGGATCACTTTTTTCCCCCTTTCTTAAAAATAGGAACTATGTTAGCAGTTCTCCAGTCATACAGTACAACTCCTGAGTTTACAGATTCATTAAAAATCCTTGCTAATGGTCTTGTAATTTCATGTGCCAGTTCCTTTAATATTCTTGGATGAAGATTATCTGGGCCCCCCAATTTAGTCCCATTAAGTTGTTCAACTTTGGCTTCTACCTCAGATGTGGTTATATCTACCTCCATATCCTCATTCCCATTTGTCATCCTGCCATTATCCCTAAGCTCCTCATTAGCCTCATTAAAGACTGAGGCAAAGTACTTGTTTAGATATTGGGCCATGCCTAGATCATCCTTAACCTCCACTCCATTCCTTAGTGTTTAGCGGTCCCACTTCTTTCTTTGTTTTCTTCTTATTCATATGGCTATAGAACCTTTTACTATTGGTTTTAATTCCCTTTGCAAGGACCAACTCTACATGGCTTTTGTCCTTTCTCACTTTATCTCTACATGTTCTGACCTCAATAAGGTAGCTTTCCTTGTTGATCCCCTCCCATCTTCCACTCCTTGTAGACTTTCTTTTTCTTAATCACCTCCCTGAGATGCTTGCTCATCCAGCTTGGTCTACAACTCCTGCCTATGAATTTTCCCCCCTTTTTTGGGATGCAGGCTTCTGATAGTTTCTGAAACTTTTACAAATTAATTCCAGGCCTCCTACACCCTTAGATACACAAGTTCTTCAGTCCAATCCACTTCCCTAACTAATTTCCTTAATTTTTTTAAGTTAGCCCTTTTGAAATAAAAAACCCTAGTCACAGATCTATTTTTTTTATCCTTCCATTTAGTTTGAACTGAATTAGCTCATGATGACTCGAACCAAGGTTGTCCCCTACAACTATTTCTTCTATGAAGTCTTAACTACTCACCAAAACCAAATCTAAAATGGCATCCCCTCTTGTTGGTTCAGCAACTACTTGGTGAAGGAATCCATCAGCTATCACATCCAGAAAAATCTGAGCCCTATTATTATTACTAGCACTTGTCCTCCAGTCTATATCTGGGAAGTTAAAGTCTCCCATAATCACACAATCCCCATTAGTGTTTACTTCATTAAAAACATTGAAGAGGTCTCTATCCATATCCAAATCAGATCTGGGTGGTCTATATCACACCCAAAGCACTATCCCAGGGGAGGCTCTAGTAGCTTTCTTCCCCAATGTGATTTTTGCCCAGACAGACTCTATCTTATCCATTCCATCACTTCTTATTTCTTTATAGCCTACCTCATCATTGATATACAATGCCACTCCACCATGTTTCTGTTATCCCTATATATCTGGTTTCACTTCCTGCACCAGTAACTCTAGTTCCTCTATTTTGTTACCTAGGCTCCTCGCATTGGTGTACAAACATATTAATTTTTGCTGTTTGGCTTCGCTCACATTCTTTACCCGATTAGGCACAGTCATTCTATCACCAGTATCATCTATTACACTGGGATCTACACTACCCTTCCTCCTTATGTCCATTCTCCTACCCACGGCTGTATCCTTAATTGGTTTTCTTCCCTCTCAATATTAAAATCCAGCGTGGCGATTACCTGGACATCTTCCAACCATCTCTCCCAAATTCCTAGTTTGAAGCTCTCTTAATCAGTTGTGCCAGCCTCCATCCTAGAAGTCTATTTCCCTCCCTACTCAGGTGAAGTCTATCCCGAGAGAACAGTTCTCTGTCCATGAATGCCTCCTAGTGGCCATACATCCCAAAGCCCTCCTTTTAGCACACTGCCTGAGCCATCTGTTGATCATCATAGTCTTGTCACACCTTTGTTGCCCTTCTCTAGGAACAGGCAGAATCCCACTGAAGATCACCTGAGCCTCGGTTTCCTTGAGTGTCTTCCTCAGTCTGGCATAGTCTCCCTTGATATGTGCCAGCAAGAATCTAGCCGTATCATTTGTTCCCACATGAAGGACAATCAGTGGATTCTTTCCCACTCCCATTAGAATCCTCTTCAGCCTCAGGTCCACATCCCGTATCTTAGCACTCGGCAGACAGCACACCCTTCTGTTCTCTAGATCAGCTCTGGTTACAGGCCTGTCTATTCTTCTCAGTAAGGAGTCCCCGATTATGTAGACCTGCCTCTTCCTGGTGATGGTGCAATTCTCCGGTCTATTCCCTGTTCCCTCTGGCTGCAAGTCCTCTTGATTTCTATTCTCCCTTGCAATCCTTTGCAACCCATCCTGTATTCTCCTGGGGCTCATATTTGGTGTTGTTATCTCCATTGACTCTTCCCCTCTTCCTACAGAACTAGCTACTTTTCTCTTCTTCTTTGCCCTCCCACCTTCAGTGACCACCTGCTGTGCCGCTTCTTCATTTTCCAACTCAGCAAATCTGTTCCTGAGCTCTATTTCTCCTTCGCTAGCCTGTCTTTTCCTCTGCCTGGTTCTCTTAGTCACATGCTTCCACTGTCCACTTTCCACTTACAAGTACACCTCTACCCTGATATAATGTGACCTGATATAACATGAATTCGGATATAACGTGGTAAAGCAGTGCTCCAGGGGGGCGGGGCTGCGCACTTGAGCGGATCAAAGCAAGTTCGATATAATGCAGTTTCACCTATAACGGGGTAAGATTTTTTGGCTCCCAAGGACAGCGTTATATTGGGTTAGAGGTGTAGTCACTGAGATCTCTGCTCCCATGCCTGATTAGTACAAACAACTGAAAAGAGAGATTGAAGCCTAGTAGTTGTCCTGGCTAGAGACATTCAGTGATGGATTTTTCTGTCTATTAATTCACAGTATTGACATTAGCTATTAACATTGGCAAAAGGTGTTTTACCTGGCAAAAGTTGTGTATATGGGAATTAATCTAAAGATCATCCTGTCTCATGTATAGCTTCATTATGTATTTTTAAAAAATTACATATTTTAACTAAAAATAAATATATAGTGTATTTCAAAGTTAGTTTTAAATATTAAACAAAAATACCTGTCATTGTTAAACAAAATATATATATAAACAAATTTTCAAATTAAGACTTGAGAACTGCACATTTCTAGTACAAATCAGCAACTAATTTTCTCTGGACTAAGAAATATAATAAATAGAGCTCTGCGTGGAAACAAAATTTGTATCTGCATCTGATCTGCAATCAGCAAACATGGTCCGCGATATCAAATGGATATCCGCAGATTTGCAGGGCTCTAAATATAAAATTTGGATCCGCATCCATCCACGAATCTGGTCCACAGATATCCGCATCCACTGATATAAAGTGGCTATCAGCAGATTTGTAGGGCTCTATACGTAGAACTAATGTACCTATTAGATTAAAATTTTCAAATTTTTATGCTTAAAGTTAGGCATCTACATATATGTTCTGATTTTGATGAGGAGCAACCGCAAGTGCCAAAGAACCTTGAGTGCTTCACTTTGCAACTGTAACATTTTTAGCATATTTTATGTAAGAAAAATTGTAGATAAGACTGTTTAATTTTTTCATTATAATTTTTCTTTCTGAACTTTTTTCAAAGCTCCTGAATTTTTCACTCTGTTCTTTTTGTTATATTTTCTTCTAAATAGAATATAAATCCAATTAAGTTTACGGAAATGTTACAAAGTAAAATTATAAGATTAAAAATCCCCAACAGCTGCACTATTTGTGACAAGCTCCATCAAAAAGAAACAGGTTTTGCTTTTTTAAAAAAAGCAGAAATTAAGGCAAATTTTCAAACCTAGAGGGTCAAATCTTAGGCATCTAATTTAAGTGGTCTGATTTTTGCAGCTGATGACCATCTGCAGTTCTTACTAAATAAGGATTTTTATTTAAAAATGTAATACCACTCAACATTTTATTAAAATAGTATTAATTTGTATCTTATGTATTTAAGAAAAATAACCCAAACAAACGGGCCGTGCTTTGGAATGGACAAACTTGTTTTTCCTAATTTTGAACCCACACAAACATTGTGAATTCAGAAGTTTGAAGCAAATATAAGCATCACTGGGTTTCTATTTCATTTAAGGGGAAAATGTGATGAAAGGTACAGAAAGAGAAACAATGAAAAACAAAGAGAGGTTGTGGAAAAAGGAGAACGGGGAGAGACAGAAATTCTAATTAAAAAATTCTCTCTACAATAATCCATACAAGAATTATGTTAAAAGAATGCTTGGGTTGCAAAGCTAAGCACTGTAAAGTCATGAAATGCCAAATTTAAAGTTGCACATGAAAGTGCAAATATCCCTAACAATATGTGTATATATTATCATTAGAGCTCAGTAGGAAACATTTCCCATCCTGCAAAAGTTGTTGAGATTTTTGAAATTCTCCTGTTCTCCATCAGGATGAAACTGAGAGCTTTTGGAATTTTTCATGAAAAACAAGAGAGAGAGAGATAAGATATGTCTACATTTCAAGCTGGAGGTGTAATTTCCAGCTAGAGTAGACATACCCACGCTAGATCTGAGCTAGCATGCTAAAAATAGAAATCCTGCATGCACATGTAGTGGTGGTTGGAAGGGCTAGCCACCCCAAGTACATATGTAGTATCTTGGATGGGTATGTACTTGACATGGCTAATGTCTTCGCTACTACAACTACACTCTGTTTTTAGCACACTAGCTTGATCACAGCAAGTGTGGGTATATCTCAAGTTGGAACTTATACCTCCAGTTCGAAGTGTAAATGTACCCCAAAGAGGCAGACCCCCGAAAAGTCCACAGCTTGGAAGATAGGTAGTCTCTTGGGGCACAGACCACTATACCTCAAATCCTCACTATGCCTGATTTGGAGCAGATAGGGAAATAATAATTTGTTACACAGAGATAATTCTAATAGGAAAAGTGCAATAGTAATACCCCAATATAAATGAAAAATATATTTTTTCATAACAAAATCAAATGAAATCCAATTTAAAACAAAGTAAGCCATTCATTATTAATAAGAAATATTTACCTTGAGTAATAATTTTGAAATTATTTTTAAATTCCCTTAGAAAATCATGCAATATCGTTGAACACTTAAGAAAAACTTTAAAAATAAAGAGTTTGAAAAAGTAATATTGGATATACTGTACCATTACCTCAATAATATAAAGGACTATATTCTTGTAGAAACAGTACAAGATGCATTTAGCTATTCTGCTGTAGTTCCAAGCACCATGAACCAACAACAAGTTCGTCAGATATCTGAACTGCAAACAATGAAAAAATATGTTTAAAAACATGTACATTGGTCAGTATTAAACGATATAAAAGTATTCTGTTTTAATATGTTTGACAGCATAATGATTTACCTGTGCTATGGAGTAATCCGAAGAATTAGCTGCCTGTAGCCCTTCATTTCCACTAATACCAACGCCAACATGTGCTGTCTGTATCATACTAACATCATTTGCTCCATCACCAATAGCCAGTGTTACTACTTTAACCTGTTTTTTTACCATTTCTACTACTTCAGATTTCTGAAGAGGAGACACCCTTTGGGAAAAAAAAAAAGAACAAACCCTGAACATGGAAATTCTGAATGCACATTATGTTAAAATATTTTTTGTTCTGCTAAAGGGCAATAAAATAGATTAAATATAGTATCTGTCATTGAAATTGTCTTTTTACCTCCCTCAAAGACACATTCACAGGATTTTTCAGCAAGGCTAGAGTAGGATTGGGTTTCCCATACATATGCCAAACATCACTAAAATACCTGTTATAAAATGCAGAAATCTGCATTAATACAGCATTAAGGCTATATAATTAAAATATTAAAAAGTCAGAAAATGTAAAAGGGGAAGTCCCAACAGCAGTGTTAACTTTCCATTGTATATTTTATATTTGTTTTAGATATGTTTTATATTTTATTTATATATTTTAATGCGTTTATTTTACAAATAGTAATATAATAAAATCACACATTAAAATAGAAAAACAGGAATAGACAAATAGTAAAAGTGAGCAACATTGCTGAGCTAACAGATGTTGGAATCTTAATTTTACACAAAAGTCAAGGAATGAAAATTTTAACTATGCAACTATACTGTTTTACTCTTTATTGCACTGCTTTTGCAATTGCTGGCCTCCTCCCACAGAACAAATTTTTGTACTGAGCCAGGAGTCCCACTGTTTTCTGCTGAGCTTTATAATGGGGGCCTTCCAGGAGAGCATGACATTTATCCACTCTTCTCTTCTGGCTGACATACTCGCTATGAGGAAAGATGTCTTCTGACATAGGAGAGGCAAGGAGCTGGTGTCCATTGGCTCAAACAGAGGGCCCATGAAAGCAGTGAACACAATGCTATAGTGATGAATCCTTCATTGGAGAACGACAAACAACACCTTTTAAAAAAAACTAGAAAATCTTCCCTAAGTGGAGGGTAAATTGCTGAGATTGCCGCAAAATGGACTCCCAGGAAACTCAGAAAAAGACATGACAATCTGAGAGATACCAGGTACTCTAAAATGTCCTGAATCCTAGTTTCTGAGGAAGGTATACTATGGAGCGTAGACCACACTGAAAATTGCTTCCAGTTAGCTAAATAAGCAGATCTAACGGGTTGCTTTCTGCTATTAAGAACATCCTTTGAACTGCCACTGAGAAGTCTTTCTCTGCCTGATCTAGCTACTCAACCACCATACTGTATGGTATCAACTGTTCAAGACTGTATGCAATAACCAGAAGGTTTGGAAGAGGAGGCTGAGGCCCTGGAGGCTAAATCAAGAGGCTGTGAACATCTGAGAACCTGCATTGTCTCAACAATGCTGGAGCTATAAGAATGATCTTGGCATGGTCTCGCGACTAGAATATCCCAATCTCAGAGTGATTAGGACCCATTTGTCCATTGTTATAGACTCCCAGGCAGTGAGGAAATGGGATAATCCTTCCCACAGAATGGTCGGGGGGACAAGGTGGTAGGAAGATCACCAACGACTGTACTGCTGTCGTTGAAAGAGAATGCAAATGGGCTGCTTTCCATGGCTGACTTCGTGATTTTGTGTTTCTTTTTTGAGAATATGGTTGCCTTGATGGGTGGAAAGGCTGCCTATAATACTATACTATACTATAATTGAAGTTGTTAAGATATGTATTGGCACCTTCTGGGGGCTGGAGTATAGACCCTAATGAGCATTGTTAGAGTCTTTAAAATAATGTAAGATCTCATCGCTTATATCCTAAAACAAGTAACAACCATCAGAAGGAAAGTCTTTAATAGTTTGTTGAATGTCTGTAGCTATGCCCGAGTTCTGTACCCAGGAAGCTCGCCTCATTGTTATTGCAGAGGCCATCAAGCATTAGGAACATCACAACAGCCCTTCTTGGCTTGGAATCTATGAATCCATTAATTCAGCAGATTCAACTGGTGTCTTAGCCACTCCAGGAAAGCCTTAAATTCCTCTCTTGCCTCCTCTCTGGTAGCTTTTCAATTATTTTGGATATTGCATCCCAGTTTACAAAGTCCTATTTAACTATCACTGCTTGCTGATTTGCTACATGCATCTGTAGAGAGAATGTGGAATAATTATTTTCTCTGAAATAAGCCAAGCCTCTTGGTCTCTTTTTCTTTATTTAAATCTCCCTTGATGCAATCTCTCCTTAGTGGCTGTCAACACTAAGCAGCTTGGGGCAGGATAGGAATTAAAACCCTCAAAGCCTTGCATAGGGACAAAATAGCGTTTATCCATGTGCTTAGCTGTAGAGGCTAGAAAGGCTGGTATATGCCATAAGGTCTTTGCCAGTTCTAGAAGAGCTACACTAATAGGGAGGGGCAAAAGCCTAGAAAATGTCTAAAAGCTTGTGTTTTGTTGTACAAGCTTAGCTTGTATACCCAAAGATGCAGCCATTCTTCTCAGAAGCTCCTGATGAGACTTAAAATCAAGTGTCTGGGATCATTAAGTCATGGGTGAGGAGGAACACAGGTTCAGATGAATCGTCTTGCAATAAAATTGGTTCCTAAGGCAATGGTTCCTTCTGCAGCATGGGCTGCTCTGGGGAAGAGTATCTTTTCGTACTTCCAACACAAGTGGATCTGGAAGGTTTGTCACCGTGCACTCAGATGACCCCCTAGTCTGGGGTGATGATCATGACCTTGGGGAATACGAGACACACCAGACACACAATGGCCATTGAAGGAAAGTGTAAGGCATAGGGAGTCAGTAAGAACTGGGCCACAGTGATCTGTCCCTGCTGTAGGATCAGTCCCATTCTAGAGATCAATGCTCCCCTTCTGGAGGCAATCTGGAAAATTTGCTAGACCATCTGTGTCAAGAGAGGGACAGCAAACAACTAGGAGAATGAACCAGACTGTGAGTGGTCAGTAAGCATTGGGGAGTGCAACACCTATTGGGGCTACTAGGCAGCCTGATAACCTCTTTACAAGGGTGAAAGATCTAATATCAGTACCAAGGCATGTATGGTAGTTGGTATCATAAAGGTTTCACGAGACATTGATGGCACAGCATCCTGAGATGGTTCTGGGAAAGAACTTGTAGTCGGTATGGTAGTAGAAACTGGAGTTGTTACCCAAGCCAATTATTGTCCCAGTACCACATTCAGTGCTGATGTAGTGCCCAAGAATGAATGGCATCTGAAAACTGTACTGGTGCCAACACAGTGTGCACCAGTACCAAAGATGGTACTGGAGAAGGAGCTGAGCCCTTATTATACTTCTTAGCTGATACTGGCATCAGTACCACTAACATTCTCTACATCAGAGTTGAGGAGATTGAAGACCCCCATACTGAAGGAGGTGCCAATAAAACAATGGATTCATGAATCACAGGAGAGTCTGGGACAAAGAGGCAAGGCAAATCCTTTCCTGACTCATAAGCTCGTGGAGTTGTCAGTACCAGAAATGTTGCTGCTGTAACAGTGTTCACTGGTACTGGGCTAAATGGTCATCCTGCAGACAGTACCAGAGTCAAGGGTACTGTACTCACATCCTCCTACTGCAGTACTGGGGAGAGGTGGGCTGATGGTCCAGCTCTATCTGGAGTACCTGCTGAATCCTGCTGGTGTCCTGAGTTGTTTTTCAAAGAAGTTTTCTTCGACTTTAAGTCACCTTGGTTTGTCTTGTGTGTCATTTTCAGGGAGGCCCTGGAGAACACCGACCTCTCTTTCTCCAGCAGTCTGTCTGAGACAACCGCAGCTACATTTTCAGTCTGTGCACAGGAAGCAGGGTGATCGCTAGATGGGCCCAGAGCCAAACAAGTCTCATCGCCTGCATCATGAGGTGGTGTTTGTGTAGGTCTCCTGAAATCTGCATTCTTTTTCTGAACGAGTGGCAGATATTGGACCTCTCTTTAATGTACCCTTCACCGAGGTACAAAAGGCAGCGAGGCATGCAGGTCACTATTTGGAAAAGACACTTTGTACAACAGGCAGTGCTTAAAGCCTCTTGAGTGCTGCATACCAAAGATGTTTAGCACTGAAAACTAACTACTGTATTAAAACACACTTTAAAATATAAATGAAAACTTAACTAACAGGTGCTAACTGTTTACAGATAAGGAAAAAATTTAATTAGCTGTCTCCAGAGACAAAAAACTGTGAGGTAAATCACATGGGGAGCTCTGACTCAGGCCATGGGCAGTGAGAAGAAACCAAGGTGGGTTGGGCAGCATCACCCTCATATAGCTTTGGGGGGAGCCACAAGGAAATACAGGGTGCATGGACTGCTGCAAAAGGTACTGCTTCAGAAAACTCACCGGCATCAATATGGTGAGCATGCGCACATCTGAGTGGAATACATGTGTGAACCTTTTCTTTCTTAGAGTGCCTCTGTGTATTCCTACTCATGGGCGGCTGGTGAGAAGTATGGCCCAGGTGGAACATGGGCTGAGTTTTCAAGTGAATAAAGACTGTAGCACCATTTCAGAAATCTAGCACTGAAGTGAAATGCTAAGTTTAAACAACTGCATCTCCTTATATAATACCAGGCATCAAAAGTTCAGTACCATGATGGGGCTCCTGCAACCTTAAAGGACACAGTTTACTGAAGTTTCTGGAAGCTCAAGGCCCAGGGGCTCCGTTCCCATTAGGATGGCAATGTTGAGAGGCTCTCCAAAAAGAATTATTCTTATTTATACGGGAAAAATGGTATCTTTATGGCTGTTAATGAGATTTTGGGAAGGACAGATCCCCTCTCTTTCAACAAAAAATTAGTAAATCAGGTAAAATTGGTGAATTAGGGCAGTGGAGGCACAATGTTATTTATATTAGTTAATTTACAAGAGTAAAAGGTGGTGTTTAATGATAGTTTAAAAAAAAGGAACCAGCTACTAAAAGTGAAATAAAGTTTTTATGATTGCATGTATTAGCCAAGTTCTTTGCCAACACAAACTGCTGGTATTAATAAAATGTTCCCTCTGCTCAACTGGAAGCATGCCTCACAGCCAAGTCTAGAGAGTCTGCTTGTCCTGCCATGGAAAAGATTGATATAGAAGGTTAAAACAGGCTCCTTTTTACAGGAGTATGACAGATGATTCATAGTCTAGTTTCACAGAGGAAAATTCTTCCTTGCTGTCTCAGCATAGATACTTTCTTCTTGTATTATTCCCTTTTTTCTCTTTCAAGCCCTCTCAGAAAAATATGAAGAAACCGGATAAAATTCTCTACATAAAAGAACCGAACTTTTTAATATAAATCAGAATGTAATTAAAAATAACTAATTAAAATAAAATAATAACCCCCTGCACGTTGCTCACTCTTTATTTTCAGGGATTTTAGACATATTTTACATTTTGCTCTTGATCCCAACTAATACCTCTAGCCCTCCAGTCCCAGTAATCTAAATTCGTATTATTTGGTGGATACCAAATGATCTCTTCTGTTACTCTGGTGATTCACATAATGTCCAGCATTCCTAACAAAATGCCCACGCGAATCACAGGATGAGTATTTTATACTTTTTTTTACCCCTCATCTCCTGGAGTTCCTTCTCTTGGGTGTAATAATCCTAATAAAGCTGCAGATACTACTCAAACATGTATGCTCATATTCAGGGCCGGCTCCAGCTTTTTTGGCGCCCCAAGCAGTGAAGAAAAAAAAAGAGAGAGAAAAAAGAAAAGATTGAGCTGCTGCCGAAGTGCCGCCGAAGAGGAAGAGAGGGACTGAAGGATCCACCGCCGAATTGCTGCCGCAGACCCGGATGTGCCACCCCAATAACCGACGGAGTGCCACCCCTTTTCTATTGGCCACCCCAGGCACCTGGTTCCTTTGATGGTGCCTGGAGCTGGCCCTGCTCATATTACTTCCAATCTTTGTATTCCTGGATTTAAGACCATTAGGAAAATATTATGGACATAACTTTTTCTGATTAAAAAAGGATTCAGGGATGAAAATATACAAACTTCCATTTTATTCCTGGTGAATCTTAGGATCATTTATAGTAATAACCCTTATCCTTTTTCCAGATACATGATGTTAAATACTTAATCAGAAAGCAAGAAGATCAATTGATCTTAGATGACTTAAATGTATTAATTAAACTGAAACTGGTAACACTTGACACTTTTTTTTTATTGTTATAGGATGTTGGTAGCTGCCAACAAATATGCCTTTGATCTATGGGTAACAACAGACTCAGTGGAGGTGATGGGAGTACCGGACACCTTTCATTAAGCTTAAAGAAGGGAACAATTAAATACTTTTTTATTGATAGCTGATATAATGGAATCTACCACCCAAGTCACGGACCAGCAAGTCCAGGCTGGAGGAGAAACTGAACCGCAGGGGCCATTGGGTTTCCATGGCACCGATAGCAAACACAGGGACTGGCTGAATTGCATCTCTGTGCATAAGAATCAGGAAATAACCTGGAAAGCCAGGAGAAAGCCCAATAAGCACTGGTAGTATGGCCCTTGGAGGAAGCCAAGAGAGAAAGCTGTTCTTATCTCCAGATTGATGCTTTGATGCTTCTTTGATCTTGACCAAGTCCCCTTGTTATGGTGGGCTACCAATCTGAACAGACTTATGTCCTTGATCAAGAGAATGAACTCTGATTGTGAAGAAAAGGTCTTAACAAAACGTGTATTTCCTTTGCACTTTTTGTTGGGTATGAGTCCAGGCTTATAGGAAAAGTCTTAGAAGCTATCTCATGTGCATCTTTGTCTACAAAGTGATCTCTACACAAGGCATAGGAGCTGGAGTTAAAGGTAGATAGATAACCCCGTGGAGATCAGTGCCTGAATCTTGTTGACCCTATCCTATGTTGGGTAAACACTGGCTGTCTTTGAGCCAGATCCTGGACTCCAGTTTTGCTTGTTAATTCCTCTGTGTTGTGGTATGGATTACAATACCCTCTTCCATTGCATGATCACACAATATTATGCAAACAACAAATTATAATATATGATTTATTTCTACAAAATCTTTATTGACTTTGACCTTTTATATTCTTTTCTCAAATGTTGTTAAACTAGCTAGCTAGCTATATATTCAATAAGACTGGTGCCAGAAACAAGTCTATTCCTGGATAATATTTTATATTCAGAAAGAAAAAAAGAACACACCTTAAACCTTACCTGCAACAAATAACAGCTTTACATGACAAAGCCAAATCCAGGAAATACTGTCTTACTCCAAATGTTAAGGCATACTTCAGTGTTTTACCATCAATTATAAGAGCAAAGTCATTTTCCTTCCTCAAAGCATCACCAAGAGTACTGCAATGACGACTTAGGGTCTCTCTTGTTCCCTGTTACACAACAAAATATACATGTTAATTATCTTTATTTCTATTTGTTGCTACATTCAAAGTAAGTTGTACTTTTTAATGCAGTAGTAAAGAGCAATTGATACTGTACTTCTACCACCAAACATATACTGTTCTTAATCTGTTGTCCGGTTATACCGAAAGGAGGACAGGAGACACTTGATATGGATTTAATAAGGCCGCAACTTTATTATTAGATGTTTGGGACTGCCCGGCAGATAAAAGCATATAGTGCAGGCAACTCCATGTTTATTCAAATAACTACCCAGGGCTTCCACCAGTGCCCATTCCTTTTCCATCCAGGTCCTCAAGCCAACCCATGGCTTGGACCTTAACATCCATCCCCACTCATAGGAGGGTTAAGATGGGCTATAGAAATGGGGGTTGGGTACCAATCATAGAAACCCCAAACCTCCTCCGTTCTGTTCCTTTAACCACCACCCCCTTTTTAAGTCCTTTACAAGGTCATTTATCTAATCACTGGATGACTTCCTTATGGAGTACCTGCATTGGATATCAACCCCAGACTTACAAAATAAGTTGAGACATACAGCCTACCACCTTTTCTCCTCACCATAATGGGTCCTCCCTGACATCTGCTGTGTGGAAGGTGAAAAAACCTCACTCCACCAAAGCCAATATGGGAAAAGGAGAAAAATTCCTTCCTACCCTCCCTAAAAAGGAGTGACTACTGAAATGCCCACAGCAGGTCCTAACCCAACCTGATATTCGCACCTCTACAGGAGGGAGGGTGAGTGCCGCCTTGCCTGCTGCATGGAGAAAGGGCTTCCACCACCCAGGGCTGGCACCTTTAAAGCCTTACATTTCCCAGCGGTGAGTCAGTGCCACAAAGCTGACCACCACCCACCTTTTTGCATCAGTTTCTGACCTCCTTCCCTCCCACTCTGCCATAAAGCACTACTGCCTTCCTTTGGCAAACCCAGACAATGTTCCCCCGCTCCGATTATTACATCAAAAATATCTTGGGAAAATATGCCAGTGCCTTCAAATATTTTAGATATTATTTGTTTAGGAACAAATATATAAATTACGGTGATAGCCAATAGTGACTCTAAAGCTGTGAAACAGTTTTCAATATAACCTCATATTTACATAGCCATAACTTGCCAAAACATTCAACTTCTGGGCTAAATAGTTCTTTATCTCATTCTTTGTTTTTGCCTGTATATATTAAAATATTAAAAGGAAAATCTAAGCAAAATGTCTTAGTAGTTTGAATTACTGGATAGTGAAAAAAACCTACTTTTCCCCCACTGTAGAAAAATTTGATCCATACATTATTTAAACAACCCACAGCAAAAATAACTTAAATTTTAAATGGACATATAATTCTTAGTAAGGAAAACGTGTTGCTACATTTGGGGTGGGGAAAAAATAAAAGTTACAAATAATCAATCACTTCTGGGTATGCTTAGATATGAGCAGATCTTCATGAAGCTCCAGCCCCTTTGTGACATTAATGCATTTTTCTTTGCCCATCTTGGCAGGACCAATGGCTGCTGCTTTCAAGCTGCATATTGAAATATTCTTCAGATTCAAAGCTTTCATTAAAACAAAAACAAACAAACCCTCTCTATCTCTATGTTGCAAAGATGCAGCTATCCAAACATAAAACATGGAACTATTGCCCCATTAATCTAGATTTACATATAACTGATGCCAACCAAACAGTGGAAGTTAAGACTAACCCTTCCCCAACATTATTCACCTATGAAAGAGACTATTTAAATAATGAAACTATTAAGCACATGCAATTATTTTCTTTTGCTGAAAAACCCATGATACACAAAAACTACACATATGCAATATTAAGGACGTGTAGTTAAAAAAATCTTAAAATTTTAGGAAATAAAAAATTAAGGTTTCAAAAGCAACGTTAATTCTGCTGCAATGCTGTCATAAACAGATAGTTAAGGGTTAATGCCTCTTTTACCTGTAAAGGGTTAAGAAGTTCACCTAGCCTAGCTGACACCTGACCAGAGGAACCAATGGGGGCACATGATGTTTCAAAAGGAAGGAGGGAAGTTCCCTTTGTCTTGGTCAGTTTCAATTTTGACCAGAGTGGAAAAGATCAAGGAATCAGCCTCTTATCAGAGTAGTGAGTATAAAGGAAGGAAATAAATAGGTTTATGTTTATTTTCTTTTTGTAACTTGTCTTGGCATTAGGGGCGTAATCAAATTGGGTATACTTGTGTGTACTAAGGTTTTGGCCCAGGGGAACATCCTGTGTTTTGAATCTGTTGTCTGTGAGATGAGCTTGTATGCTATCTCCCAGAGGTTTTTTTTTTTACCTTTCTTTTCTTTAATTAAAAACTTTCTTTTTAAGAACCTGATTGATTTCTCCTTGTTTTTAGATCCAAGGAGATTGGATCTGGACTCACCAGGGGTTGGTGAGGGGCGAAACGCGGGGGGGGGGGGGGGGAATGAGTAATTATTACTTGTTTTAAGATCCAAGGGGGTTGGATCGGTGTTCACCAGGGAATTGGTGGAGGAGTCTCTCAAGGCTAACCAGGGAGGGGAAGGTTTTGGGGGGAATACAGAGTTTTCCAAATGCCTCAAATATTTGGATAGTGGCAGCATATTGATCTAAGCTGGTAATTAAGCCTAGAGGTTCACATGCAGGTCCCCACATCTATACTCTAAGGTTCAGAGTGGGGGTGGAACCAATGACAAATGCATACATATAATATATTCTATTCCTGCTTTCCAGTTAAAAGTATAGCTTAATATAATGCTATTTATAATGTAAATGGATGTGCAATACAACAAATTAAGGTTCTAACAATAATGCTTATTTTGTGTTTCCTGACTTTTTATTATTTTACCTGTGCAACATTAATGTTGCATGAACACTGCATTCATCTTATGAATGAAACAAGACTGGATGTAGAGATACAGTATTTGCAATAGAATAAAACCATTAGCAGTATTCCTGTCCTTTGTTTCAACTATGGAACTTTTCAGGACTCTTGGGCCTCAAGATGCCTACTTCCACATCTTGATAAGGCAAAATGACAACAATCAATACAAGATACTATCATCTGGGCTGTCAGCAGTCACCAAGGTGTTCACCAATTAAACAGGCTGTGGTTGTAACTCAATTGTGTCATAAAAGCCTGAAGGTGAACCTATATCTGAATTCCTGGCTCATGAGAGCTCAGTCCTATAGTGAAGTAGCTGAGACCCTGTGGGAGGGCTTGCTTCTTCTTCACATCTCCCAGTCTGTGAGTAAACAAATCAAAAATACATGCTGGTCTCAACTCAGATTCTAACCTTTGAAGGGCCCTGCCAATATTTCACCAGGGCTCCTGCATGCTTATCTCAAGATGGTTCCAAAATCCCATCCAGTGAACCTAGCTAGGTCCAGGCATGAAGGCCCAGTGACATGTTGTGTGCATTAGTCTTGATGGTTGCCTGCACTTTTGTCACCCATCCCCTTTGCAAGATTACAGATGTAGCCATTGCAAAACTGGTTGAATCTGTTGTACAAACCAAGTATTTTATAGTTTGGATATGACATAGTTTCTTCTTAAGAAGGTCTAAGACTCTAGTGAGGCAACACAGCTAGAGTATGTCTTCAAGAAGTTGCCCTTCCCTCAGCCTACTCTTCAAATAATGATAGATAAGGATGTTTCCACTCTGGGTTTAGGAGCATACTGAGTATTTTTGACTGTTGAGGTATTTGAAGACTGCAGGAGTCAAGACTAAATAAATTTGCTAGAGCCAAGGGCTATCAGGCTGCCTTTCAAATCCTTTCTCCCATAGATCAGAGGAGATCTTCTAAAGATTTTCACTGATATTATAGTCTCAATGTATTTCCTGGATAGGGAGGATCTCAGCCAACTTGTGTTATATCAGGAGGTTATCAATCTGTGTGAATGATGCATCTAGAATGAAGTGACCTTTATTTATACCTCCATGGTGCATGTTTAAAAAAAAGATACCATTGCCAACAATCTGAGTTGGAATGTTGGTGCTGAAGTGGTTCACATAAGTGGTCACTCAAACCCTCCATGGTTTGTATGATATTTGTAAGGGGTGTGCTCATGCTGAAGACCCAGGTCAATTCACTTGTATATTAGCATAGATCAAAGTAATTGTTAAATGTATAAGAGTGTTTGGTGTTTAAACTTCATGAAAATGAATCGAACATTACATGCATTGTTTTTACTTATGTGTATCCTGTTATAATGGAGTAGCAAATATTTACATTGTGCATACCCCTGTAACTAAATAACCCATCAAACAATGAAGAAGCCTTGTGGAATGCAAATGAAGAACTTTAACAGGAAAGTGCTAATTTCAAAGCAAGTGATCATTGTGTGGTCAAAGACTATAAATAAATTCCTCATGCTCGGTCATCAAAGGAAAGGCCCACATGGGTAGTGACCCTGTCAGCTTGTTTTCTGTGAGAAGAAGTTATAAGTATGGATTCAGGGAAAGATCCTTCATCTCTGGACTGTTTGGATTCTAACAGGGTGGAACAACTGAATGGAAAGACAGAGATCTCCAGAGTTATTCTGGGTAGCCCTGAGAGACTTTTGGGAAACTGGCAGTTTATTACATCACTGCCATCATTTGGAATTTTAGACTGTGGCTCACCTGTACATATATTTTGCCTGCTTCAACCTCTCAATAACTCTCACTCCTTCTCTTAGGTAATAAACCTTGAGTTAGTTTACTATAGAATTGGCTACAAGTGAGGTCTTTTGTGTAAGATCTAGGGTAGCAATTGATCTGGGGTAAGTGATTGGTCTCTTGGGACAGGGAGCAACCTGATGTAGTGTGATTTTTGGCTTAAGTGACCTATTATCACAAAGATAGACTGGAGAGTTTGATTGGACTGTCTGAGATTCCATGGTAAGACTGGCATAGTGATCCAGGAGTTCACATTTGTTACTGGCTTGGTGAAATCTAATTATAGAACACACCATCAGTATGGGGTGTCTGCCCTGTTTTCTGACAGTCTGTCCTGAGGTGGGCACACATAATCATGAGCCACCCCAGACAGCGAGACGAGGTATCAACATGGGCTTGTTTGCTATAAATCAGAAGAGCGTCTGATGTTGTGAGGGACAGCAGGCAAAACTTAACTCACTCACTGTGTGTATCTAATGTCTTTCTGCTACACTGGGAGAAAGGGCTTATTTAAACCATTCTTTAATTTCTTCTCAATGCATCAGGCTCTTAATTCTCTTCATAAATCAGCAGGGTTGCTAGGCTTTAGGGCAGAATGCCTTGTCCTTGTCCCAGGACATCAAAGCAGTCATGTTGCAATCCAGAAAGTCTTAATTATGCTACCAAATTAAAAAAATTAAGAAACCTTTCAGGATAGGTAAATCTACATACCAGGAATGATAAAAGAGCTGTTAGCTACTACTTATATCTAAGCTGTTTAGAAAAAAATCTAATGGACTATTTAGGGTCTTTGGAGACTAAGTGGATAATATTATGCATTTGGTCACATTATGAAGTATTTGATGTTCCCGTGCCCGACCATCACCTCAGGTGTCAGTTACTTAAGGGGACACAATTTTTTATTACATTTATCTATGATAAGACCGTATCTGAAATCTTTAGGGCTGGTATGAAGAGTTTGGTTCACAGCCTCACAAATCTCTATTCTCTGAACACAGTATCAACAGCAGATGTTTGTTTTGGGAGGGCAGTACTTCTATCACTGTTTTAAATAGCAGGAATTCTCAGTCCACTTCTTCAGGAAGGTTACTGAGACCTAATCTCCTACAGTGGGGCTCTATGAAAGCAATATTATGAAGGAAAAATGCAGATTAAATATTTATAGTAACTCTTGTTCTTTGTGTGGCTTTCTGTAGGCCACACAAAGAACAAAATTACCCTCTCTTTCTCCTGTTTTATGCTTGAAAGCCCAGCTGCAAAGAAGGCGTTTGGAGGTCAACAGGAACAGAGAAACTTATTTATACCTTTGCTGTACAGAAAATTTGGCTTGAGGAAAATATACACTCCATGAGGGCTGCTCCACAGGAATATAATTTCTGTATGTTCTCCTCTTGGGAAGACTGTCTTCACAATAACCCCACCCTATTTAGCCTGGGGCATATTAAATTCAATGGTTATGGGATCATTTCAATGATTTATATAAATATGACAATCTAACATACAAATTCTGAGCAGAAGTAATTTTTAAATACACTTTTAAACGGGCTTAATAGGACTAGCATCCTAGGATCTGCCCCGACCCTTTTTTCCAGAATACATATTTTTTGCCCACATTGCCTCCAGTGCCTTACAAAGTTTCCTGGATTCTCTTCCTCAGATGGAAAATGACGGGGTTATTTTTTAAGATTGGAAGTTTTCCTTTTAATTTCCCAGTCTCTTTTCCTCTGTTGAAATTGTAACGGAAGGTAGACCTCTCTTTTTGTCTACAATTACACCCTCCAGATAGTAACATTGTGCCATGGTTATACATATTCTTAGAATGTTTAGTATGAAGTAGATTCTCCTCTGTTAACAATACTCTAAATTACAGTTACATAAAAATGAAAGTCTAAGGAAATAATTTATAAAATAAAGACTTACAATTACAATAGTGTATTTTAATTCACTGAACAGTTGTTTTTTCAAAAAATGTGCTCTTGATTAACAAACACTGCAAGATACTGTGTATTATGGCTATATCTAACCTCTGCACACATGATTCGTTTAACTTTTGACTCTATTTGTTGTAAGACTCTGATATTGATTACAAAGTTTATGTTTCACCTCAACTTCCAATGTTGTTCGTGGTACAAGAATCATAAATAGATTCTCTAAATTATCCTTAAAAACTCTCATTGCAAACTCAGCAAAACTGTCAACTACTTTTAGGCATTTTAAAACAGTTTTTAAAAATACCTTCCCTATGGGGAGATTTTCCAATTTTTTTGAGGGGCTTTTAAACTGTTGTACTACAAAAAGTGATTTTGTACAAATGATATCACAGGGTTCCATATTTATTTCTCAAGTACTTCCAAATCAAATAGGGAAGTATCCAATATGAAAGAAGATTTTCAAATCTCATGTTAACTATGCAGAAGATGGCAGTTAGAAGAATGTATTTTTTCCTGCTGCTGCACCAACACCAGTGATAAGTACTGTAAAACTGAAGCCTATCTGATCATTTTGGTATAGATGAGTGAGGCAGAATTGAATCCAGCATGCTTTTCCGTAGCTATTCAGACTCTGCAGTGATAACAGGAGTGTGACAAGGTGGACTAGACCCAGAGGCGCCCTCCTGGAGGCCACAGGGTCCTGCCACACCCATCCCAGGAAAGGAGCAGTAGAGAGGTCCTCCAAGAGGGCTACAGTGGCTGCAGGAGAAGCAGCAGGGAACAGCCAGTCAGCGCCCACCAGGCCCATGATAAAGGAGCTGCAGGGCCAGAGTGAGTTCAGTCTGCAGCAGAGAAGGACATACCAACTGAGGGTACTATGATGGGCCCTGTTGGACTGTTTTAGAAGACTGATCCCGGGGAGGGCTGCAGGATATTGGGGACATTTTGGATTGTGTACCCTAGAAGGGATTTTTTTGTTTTGCACATGGACAGAGTGTAACTTGGCCAGAGGGCTGGGTCACCAACGACCCTCCTGACAAGCTCAGCGGCCGACAGCAGGCACCACAAGTGGAGGAAATTGAGAAAAAACTGCAGGCATACATACGTTGCTAGAAGGCACTTGCAAGAGCTGAGTGCACCCCATTACAATGATTAAAAGCTGGCTGTATCAACAAATTAAGTAGAATTACTGAAACAAACAACCACAGCACATTAATGACATGCAGCATTGTCATGTGAGCTCTTTAAGAGATGAGATGGCTTTTAAACCCAAAGAATGTCTGTTTACATTTTTTTAAAAGTAATTTTCTACCTTTGTGGAGATAATCTTGAAATTCTAAAATAAAATAAACCAATCAGTAGGATTGAAAGGACCAAAAAAACCTGGGCTTCACTTCAGAATTAGGAAGCCAGTAGTACCTTCAGATCCTCTCACATCCCAAATTTTATGTAAAATGAGTAAGTTAAGTTTGGGATGTATCCTAAAGAACCATTTTGCTAACTCTGCCCAAATTCCTTAGGTTGGCCTTACATATATAGTGGTGTGAAAATGGAGGACAGCAATCAGAGTTTGGGGGTTTTTTTTTGCCTGTTGGCTAACAATTGTTTCACAAGTCTTCACAAAAACATTAAGGCCAGCTTTGCTTGTTAAAATAACGTAGCTTTCCCTGAAGGCTGGAACTGAACCAGTTGCTGCTCAGCAGAGGCAGCCACCATGCAGCAGGTGCCCTTGCATCAGCTGCCAAAGCAATGGTGGATGCAACTCCCCTCTGGTGTTCTTCACCAGCACCAGTAGGAACACAAAGGAAATGAAGGATGTAGTCCTCAGAGCCTCCCGCTAGCAGTGCAAGGAAGGGAAGAGCTGGGGCCAAACTCCTGCTTCACTGAATCAGTGTTCTGCAACCACTGTAGCCCGCTTCTCTCCTTCCCAGTAACAGTGTGCCTACTCATTCCCATCCCATAGAATTTGAAAATCCAGTACTGGCTTGACCAAGCATAGTAGCCAGGGGAGACTGCTTGATACACCTGATCTCTTCAAGCCACCCAGATAAAAACATAGGCAGTAGTGGAACATATTTTACTCAGGGAATATGACATGCACCATCAATTGAAGCAGTACATTTCTAAGAGAGCAACTTGTTAAAACATTGGCAGCACATCACTGACACAGAGCTAAAATTTTATAAACTACCTCTAAATTTGAGCACACAGTTTGATGAACACTATCTACTTTTGGAAAAATGACTTATGCAGTCAAATTAGGCAGATGTACAACAGGCCAGTTTTCACATATAAATTCAGATTCTATGCGAAAATCTGCTTGAAAATTTGGCTCCCTGAGAGAAAACATGAAGAATACAGTGCTGCTATGGAGTCACTTTTCTGAATATAACTCTACCAAAAGGAAACATCAGTTTGGAACATGCTTGCATATTGATATGTGTTTGTGCAATTAATACAGCAGAACTCACTACTCATTGTGAGTAGGATGTACGGGACTATGTATCTTCAGCAAAAGGTCTTTGTGGGGAAAGAAAAGACCTCATACAATCTGCCTCTTCCCCTTAAGTCATATCTATGGTGCATTCTTCTACCTGGACTGTGGCTTTGTTCCAAAATGATAACTCTTAATGTTTTTCATAAGATTCATCATCACCAAATCTGAAATTTGATATGGTTTTATTTTCTAAATTAAAGCATTTTCAATTTTTGTTATCTTAGAAATAAAAGAATCAACAACAAGGACAAAATCATGGTGTATGTGTTTTTGCAAGTTTAAAAATATCTAAGCATTTATTTGAGATTTTGACCTATTTTCTTTGGAGGAATTACATATTGTAGGTTCTTATTTTAAGATTCTTTTAAATCTTGACTGCCAGTAGTTCTAATATTAAACAGATCACTAGATTGTGACATTTCTATTCAGTTATGTAGGGATATACTACTCTGTACAGTTTGTCTTGTTCATTTTTGTTCTTTTAGCTGATGTACATGTAATTTGACAGTTCAGACATTTAAAATGAATTAGCTGGAATTCAAGAATTTTTTGGGGCAATATTTTTAAAAGGTCATGTATTATGCTAGCAAAGAAAATGGTTTGTTAATAAAATGAAAGTGCTCATTTTTATATTTCATATTTAAGATATAATTGTTCTAATTCTCTTCTCACTTGCACTAGTGTAAATCAGAAGCATCTCCATAAATTAATGGATTCATATTGTAAATCCTATGACAAGAGAATTAGGTTACTACTAGAAGTTACTCATTTCAGATATATACATCTTGTCTGAAATCTCTTAAACATATACTACAGTTTGTAAACTTCACAATCACCTATACAAATTGATGTCTTCTGAAGCACCTAAACTAGTGTAGGTAGTTAAGAAATATTTTTAGTTTTGTGTTTGATGTTATGAATTCTTACGAGGCACATATAACCCTGGACTCAGGTCTTGGAATATAAATAGGGAACATATCTTCAATTGATTTTACAAAAGGTAAAATATATGTGCTTTTTACATTTATATATATTTGGTCACTAATTTGGATCCTGAACAATTTTTTGGAAAATGTTTTAGTTGAGCAATTGATAAAGGTGAGAAAGTACGCCACTGCTGGTAATTTAAATTAAAAAAAAAACACCACCACAAATACCCTTTTATACTCTGAGTGATCAGGGATCTCTTTCATCCGAACATCAGTGTAGACCATGCTTGCATACTGATAAGTGATCTTGGTGGAGTTATAGTCAGAAAAGTGACTCCATAGCATCTCTGTAGTTATGTTTTCTCCTAGGGAGCCAAATTTTCAAACAGGCTTACACACAGAATCTGAATTTGTATGTGAAAACTGGGCAGTTGTGTATCTGCCAGACTTGACTGCGTAAGTCAGGATCTTTTAGCTTCATAGCAGCACCTGACACATCCAGGGTGGCACCATGCCCAACAACCTCTTGTCCCTCGCTCCAAATGGGGAATACAAGCAACAGACTGGATGTTCTCAGTGGGAAAATTGTGAAAACCCCCTCGCCAATCAGCCCCTAACTTAGCCAGGCCCCCTTCTTTTCTCCTCCCCCAGGCCTGGCATTGGCTGCAGGTCTAGCTGAGCCCACAGGTTTTCTTTAACTCCTGCTGTGCCAGGCGACTGTTTCTCTGCTCCTTCACACCCCACACCCCTTTATGACCTGATTTGGGGTCTGCCTGCCCTCCCCCAAATACTCTTCACCATCCTGTGAGAAGAAGTCGGCATTCAGATGGCCTCTCCTGGCTTGGTGCTCAATGCAGAAGGAGATGGGCTGGAGGGAGAGGTACCACCTCATAATTCGGGGATTTGTATCCTTCATGGCATGTAGCCTGAGAAGAGGGACATAGTCAGTGACTAGTATGAAGGGTGTATCCAGGAGGTAACAATAGAGAGAGTCCACAGCCCCTTTTACTGCTAAGGCTTCTTCCTTGATTACAAAGTAGGCCTTTCTCCCTCGGGAACAGCTTCCAGTCAATGTATAAGATGAGGTCTTTGTCACCTTCTAATACCTGGGATAAAATAGTCCGTAGGCCCACATTCGAGGTCTGTAACAAAAACCCCTTGGTGAAGTTGGGGCTATACAAGATGGGTACTTGACAAAGCTGGGCTTTCAGGGTTTGGAAAGCCTCCTCACAGGCTCTGGTCCACTGCATTTTTTTGGGGCTCTCCTTCTTGAACAGATCAGAAAGAGGGGCCACAATGGAGGAAAACTCTGGAATAAAGTGGCAGTAGTATCTGGCCAGACCTAGAAACCGGTGTAGTTGCTTTTTCGAGGAAGGTGAGGGTGCAGGTCTGGAGGGTCTGGAACTTGCAAATCAAGGGTCGGACTGTGCGGTGTTCTCATCTTTACCGAGGTGACATTTAATGGAGTTCTCTGTCAGGCCAGCCTCCTTGATGGAGGTCACATGTTGCAAGTGGGTCTGCCCATCACGATAATAGATCACCACATCATCTACGTACACAGCTGTATACTGGCCCTGGAAGTGAAGGACTCGGTCCATTAGTTGCTGAAATGTGTCTGGGGCCCCATGCAATCCGAAGGGCATGGTCTGGAATTGAGAGAGCCCGAAGAGGGGTAGAGAAAGCTGTCTTTTCCCTGGACTTGGGTGTGAGGGGGATCGGCCAATATACCTTTTTTAAGTCCTGAGTTGTCATGTACTTCACCTTTCCTAGCCAGTTGAACAGCTCATCTACACCAGGCATTGGGTACACGTTGAATTTTGATATTGCATTGACCTTGCAGAAGTCAATGCAAAAATCGAGTGGTCCCACTGGATTTAGGGACCAGTACTATGAGACTTTTCCAGTCACTGAAAGCCTCTTCAAATCACCCCCAAGGCTAGCATTGAATGGAGTTCTTGTTTCACGTCTCTCTTAACTTCTGGGGTAGGGGCCGGCCGAGGGTTTTCCCTGACCTTAATTTCCGGTTCTGTCTGAATCTGATGGGTTATCAGGTGAGATTGCCCTCGCTGGGTAGAGAACACGGAAGAGAAGGCAGTGATCAGTTGTTGTGCCTGATCTCTCTGCTCAGGGGTAAGGTTGTCCCCAATCTTGACCATACCCAGCACTGAGACTTCTGAACCCTGATGGCCTAGTTCTGGCTCTGGTGGGTAGGAAGCTACTAATAAGCTTTCTTGGGCTTTCCACAGTTTTAAAAGCTTCACATGGTAGATTTGTCATACCTTACGCTTGTCGGGTTGCCTGATTTTGTAGTTCACCTATCCCATGCATCGGAGCACCTCATAGGACCCCTGCCAGCAGGCTAGGAGCTTCAACTCCAAACTGGGCAACAACAACAGTACCCGATTACCAGGCTGAAATTCTTGGAGGCATGGTTGTTTATTGTATGTGTGTCTTGTGTGTCTTGGGCATATAAGAGGTTCTCCCTGGCAAACAAACCTAAAGCCTCAAGTTTCTTCTGCAGGTTTAAGACATACTGCATATACTGTTGGCTTGAGATGGCTGTTCTTCCCTCATCTCCCAAACTAGGTATAAAATCCCTCAGAGTTGCCTCCCATACAGAAGCTCCAATGGTGAGAAGCCAGTGGAAGACTGGGGAACTTCTCGTATTGTGAACAGAAGAGGAGGGTGCAGCTGGTCCCAATGTCGGACATCCATCAGGATGAACCTTTGGGGCATCGTTTTTAGGGTTCTATTAAAGCGCTCCACCAGACTGTCCATTTGGAGGTGGTATACGGACGTTTGTAGAATCTGGATTTTTAGTAAATGGCAGAGTTGTTTTATCGTCTGAGACATAAAATGTGTTCCTTGATCTGTGAAGATATCCCGGTGCACCCTGACTCGAGCGAAGATACTCATGAGCGAAGGTACCCATAAGCTCCGTAGCCACTGTTTTGGCATTCATGGAGTGTAATGGCACAGCTTCCAGATACCGGGTTGCATAGTCTACTACAACAAGAATGAACCAGTGTCCAGCTGTGCTCTTCTCCAGAGGGCCGACTATGTTGACTCCAGTTCGTTCAAAAGTTACCCTTATAAGCGGGACAGGGATCAGTGGGGCTTTCTCAGCTGGCTGAGGTGCGGTGGCACAGAAATCCTCCATGTTTTTGTAGACCCTGAGCCAAAAGAACCGGGCCAGAACCTGGGCTAGCATCTTTTCCCTTCCCAGGTGCCCAGCAGCAGGTATGGCATGGGCGAGTCGCATTACCTTCTTTTGGTAGAGGCGGGGCACCAAGAGGTGATGTCAAACCTCTTCGGTCTGCTGGTGGCTAGGTGGTCTAAGTGGGTAGATTACTGGTCAGAGCAGTTGGAGGGGGACCCGGACCCTCCCCAGGGTCCTGTGTGGTTCAACCCCTAAACAGGGGTTGATGGGTCTGCCTCTCTGCTGGGTGGGGCGGCAGGGGGGTTCAAGACCCATTTCCATGGGTGACTTCCTATTAAAGTCTCTTTAATCTGGGGCATGGCCCCGCTAGTTCAATTACCTCACAGTAAGCAAGCTCCTCTTGGCAGGGAAAGGCTTATTTGCCTTCAGTGGCTGCGCTGGCTGGTAGGTCGCTGATCTGTCCCTTCAGATAGGTGAACAGAGAGCTCCTGCCTCCTCGCCAATCAGCCCCCAACTGAGCCAGGCTCCCTTCTTTTCTCTCCCCTCCAGGCCTGGCATTGGTTGCAGGTATATTGGGGCGGGGCTATCTGAGCCCACATGTTTTCTTTAACCTCTGCTGTGCCAGACAGCCATTTCTGTGCTCTTTCACACAGACCTCATTGTTAGTGGACTCAGAGGAGTCTTCCATTCTGCAGCACCAGGGCCAGCAACACATAGGGAAATAACAAGAATAACTGGTCGGAGGAGCCTTCACAGTCTCTTGACATACAGTCACTCAAGTCTCAAACATGGACTCTGAATTTTTCGTCTTCTAATTTCTTGGGTTTTTCACTGGGTGTTGGGTATCTTTCATCCAGTCCCTATACACTACCACTAAAACCCTCAGCTACCAAACATCATGCTTCCTGCTTGTTATGCTTCTCACTCTTTTCTGTTTACTAACTCCTTCTCCCTCAGTTTCCCTCTACCTTTACCCAACTCACCTCTCATACTCCTATAATCCCTTCCTCAGATTCAACTTCAAGTGATCTGAACATAACTATATGGTGAATTAATCTTAATACTTTTGGGGTTTTCCTTTTAAGTCTTTCAGGGGCAAAGGTAACTTTTATGCAAAAAGAGATTTCTTTCCATTCTCTGGTTTTAATTTTACTCAGGGATCCCTTAGAGGGAGACAATTGTTCATTCTTTATCCTGCTCAGCCCCAGGAGATGTTCCCAGAATGTCATAATCTTTCCTGATCTAAAGACCCTCTTCTGTCATTTATGAAGTATGGTATGTTGTTTAGAAATCTAAAGGGCAAAAAATAGCTCATAGGGATCAAAACCTTTTGGGGGGGTTTCTTATGAGCTATCACAACATTTTTATCGCTCCTACACTTAATCACATTGTTAGAAAGGTTGCATGCAGTAAATCTGAGGTATAGAAAATGGTAACTGACACTATTATTACACATGGATTTCAAAGTACATATCTGGCACAGGTCAGTGGATCTGCATCTGATTATAAAAGGGGTAAATATGGCCCAATCACTTACTTAAGTTTAAGAGATTAAAATGATTGATAAAGTTGGTAAATCAAATTCTTACTGTTGACATTTCAATATTGATTTAGTCATTTGAGTTTTTTTAACAATAATGTTTGAGGCATACCATACAGAGGCACTAATTAGTGCTTTACCAAATATTAAATATTCTGTATAAAAACAGACATGAATTAGCTCTAGCCATTCAGCAGCACTATGGCACAATGCTTTTATTATGCAGCTATCCTGATGCATAAGCAGCAGCAAATTATTTTGGCTAGCTGACCAAAAACTCAATAAAATAAGAAAAGGAATTAAACTATTAGTTTTAATAGTTTCTAACAGTTTGCTACATTAGACTTAGAATTAGTAGAATTAGTAATAGATGCTAAAGTTGCTTCTCTCAAAGGAAAAATATTTTACAGATATCTGGATATTTTAAGTAAAATAAAACAACATTTTAATGGGGCTTATAATCATTGTTCATGTTGAAGAATTTGCAGATTTTACTTACATCAAGAGACCCTTCATTGATAACAATGAGTCCCATGTTCTTTTTCAAAAGTTTACATGAGTGACCTGTTAAAAAAATGTTACAAATAACTGCTTTACCCTATAACATTTATAAATTAACCAAATATTTTTTCTTTAAACTAAAGATGAAATTTTGAAAAACATTCAGTGTTGGCCTAACTCTGACCTACTGAGAACAATGGTAAAACATCTAACACATTAGCATAGCCATTTTGCTAAGATCATCATAGCTACTATAAAATTGCACAAATGTTTATAAATCCCACAACTTCCATGTACAAAAAACCAATGTGACTGTGCAATTCAGGTGCTTGAATGCATAAATAGACATGTTGGGGGTTGTGCAAACACCTAAGGTGTGCATGATGCAGATAGGATATTTGTGCTTGTATGTTCAGCACATAGTAATGCATTGTACACAACTGTGTGTGCTTAAGAAAAAGTCTGGCCTATTCTTTACAGTATTTATCACAAGAAAAGAAAGGCAACTTTTTGGAATAGAAAATGTAAAAATAATTCCAATGAGCAATATTTGGTCTGATAATATTTTCATCCTGTTCTTATGTTATCACTTGAACAGACCCATATTTTCACTAGATAAATGATTCTTACAGGATTTATGAAAATTCCCAATAAAACGTCCTTAAGATGTATGTGACTTCGCACATTCATATTAGTATTGACTCGGCATTCTACTAGGATAACCTTTTAGGAACAAGGAATAGAAATAGTCTATCTAGAACACTTTAATATTATAAGAAAAATAAAAATCATGTAACAATACTAGGAATACCAAGCTTGCTGATTCAGTGACAAACTGGTTTTGTTTTTGTTCTCTTTGGCTCTGAGCTGGCAAACATCTATGCACATGTGTAAGTTTACTCCCACAACTAGTTCCATTAATATCAGTGAGCCTATATGCCTGAGTAAAGTGTTTGGAAGATGAGGCCCACTGTATTGATGCCTCTAGAACTCCTCCATATGAGAATGCCCCATGTGATCCACACCATAAGAAAACATATCTACTTCAAATTGCTTTACAAAGATTAAAACCCTGTGCCATCCATCTGTACTTCATCTGCTTTTTAAAATTTATTTCCTTATAGAGCTGGAAGGAAAATGTGAACTTTTTTTTTTCTATTTATCTTTCTGGTGGAAGTTCAATAAAATGCTTTGCAGGAGTTCTGTGGTTTGAGGGTGGTCACACTTTGCAGCAGCATCTCCCAAATAAAACCTCAGAAAGAAATAGTTTAAAAATGTTAGGAACTTCCAGGACCAAAGTTTTGTTAAGATGGATTCGACTATAGATAGGTATCAATTATTTATGGAGCAAACAAATAAAGTCCTTCAAAAACTACTTTTTAAGTGAAGAAGCAGAGGAAGGGCAGAAAATTCTAAATTAACATTGTACTATGAAATAAATTGGTCTTAAGCTTTTTTCTCAAAATACTGCATAATCAGCTAGCACTTAAATCCTGGAGTGCCACATGATACTGTTACCTCTACAATATATCCCGCTTGTCTGAAAGCATTTTTGCTCTAATTCCTTTACATCTTGGGTGGCTTTTGTCACTAGATTTTTAAAAAGATCTAACCACACCTCAAAATCAAATACAATACCAATGTTAATAGCAGTCTCTTGTTTGTCCCCAGTAAGAATCCAAATTTTGATGTCTGCTTTCATTAGAGTTTCTATGGTTTCAGGCACTTTGTCTTGCAGCTTATCTTCAATGGCTGTAGCTCCGAGCAGTTGAAGATTCTGTGAAAACGCAGAATTAAAGACACACTTAAAAGGACTTCAAATTGAAGTTTAGCTACTGAAATTTCCAATTTTTTCCACAAACAGTAATTTAACATTTACTTTTCTGGACTTTTCACACACATCTCTTAAACTGTATTGATCACCTTGGTTTAAAGAACAAGGATTTTCCAGACCATGTTGGTGAGTCTTGAAACCTTCCCTTTTCAGTCTTTATAGGCTAGATCATCTAGTCTGATTTGTATAACATGGACCATAGAATTTCACCCAGTTACCCATGTACCGAGCTGAATAAATTGTGCCTGACTAAAGCATATCTTTCAGAAAGGCTTTCAGTCTTCATCTTAAGACTTCTAGAGATGGAGAATCCACCACTTCCTTTGGTAGTTTGTTCCAATGGTTAAGCATCCTCACTGTTAAACTATGCTTTATTTCTAATTTGAATTTGTCTGGCTTTAACTTCCAACCATTGGGGCTTGCTATGCCTTTCTCCATTAGGTTAGCTCATATCTTCTCAAGTGAAGGTACTTATACACCGTAATCATTTCATCTCTGACTCTTATCATTTTGATAAACTAAACAGATTGAGCTCTTCAAACCTCTCCTTGTAAGGCATTTTCCCCTAGCCCTTAAATAATTGTTGTGGTGTTTCTCTGCACCTTCTCCAATATTTCAAATATCCTTCTAAAACTGTGGCACTGGAACTAGGTGCAGTATTTCAGAACCGGTCTCACAATGCTACCTGTAAGAATAAAATTGTTTCCACATACTTCCCTATTTCTACATGCAAGGATTGCATTAGACCTTGTTGCCACAGCTTTGCACTGGGAACTCATGTTCTGTTTGTGCACTGTGACCCTTATATATCCTTTTCAGAGTCACTGATTTCCAAGATACAGTCCCCCATTCTATACCTATGGCCTGCATTCTTTGTTCCTAGATGTAGGGTCATGAATTTTGTTTGAATGGGCCCATTTTACCAAGCAATCCAGGTCACTGTGTGTGACTAGTCTGCCCTCATCATTTACCATTCTGCCAATCTTTGTATTATCCACAAATGTTATCAACAGGGATTTAATTTGTTTCTAGACCATTGATAAAAATATTGAATAACATTGGGCCTAGAACTTACCCTTGTGGAACCCTTGACTGACTTTTTGAGATCTGTCAGATAGCCAGTTCCTAATCCATTTAATGCGTGCTTGTATATTGCTAATTTTTTTTAACAGTCTTGTCCAGTACTAAGTCAAATGTCTAACATAAGTCTAAATATATTATATCTTTGAAGTTACCTGTATCCACCAAACTTGCAATCTCATAAAAATATGAAATTAGGTTTGTCTGACAAGACCTATTTTTAAGAAACCCATGTTGATTGGGATTAATTATATTCCCATCCTTTAATTCTTTACTGATTGAATACTGTATCAGCTTTCCATTATTTTGCACGTGATTGATGTCAAGCTAACCGGCCTATAATTCCCTGGGTAATCTCGTTAGCCCTTTAGAATATTGGCAGTCTTTTGGAATTTCCCCAGTATTCCAAGTTTTATTAAAAATTGACATGAACAGTGATCTCCTCAGCTAGCTCTGTGGACTTTTGGGTGCATGCTGTTCATGACTGCTGATTTTAAAATGTTTATCCCTAGTAGATGTTTAGATATTGCTCTTCTAGCACCAGATCCTTCTTTCTTCATCCAATTCCTCTCCCACCTTTGTGGCTTCTTCAATGCTGCCCTCATAATACATGGAACATCCTCAACCTTACTGCCTCTGGTTGTGCATCCAAAACTTGAGGCATGGAAGTCAGAGGTCACTTTTAAAAATTTGGGCCTAAGTGACTTGTCAAAGGTCACAGAGGGTATGAATGTAAACGAAGGGATTAGCACTAAGAAGTTTCTGGTTCTTACTACTGTACTCCAACCCCACTTTCTTTCTTTTAATATTTCCAAGTGCAACTGTCCTATTTGAGCCCAGTCAATGCTGAGAAGAAGGGATGGAACAATAATTAAGAGAGATGGAGACAGTTTGTAGAGGTACTAAGCACCCTCAATTCCCATGGTTTAGAATTCCCCAGTTAGAATTATGGGTCCTCAGCACCTCTGAAAATTGGGTTCTTTGTCTTCTTGTTAATAAATTCTGGAAACTCTATGGACAACAACTATTTAAGAAAATGTTTACATTCTGCCTTTTGTTGCTTTAATTCGTTCCTTTAAATTTATTTTGATTAAACACCTTAGCATTAAATCTTGCTTGTATTCATTAAATTTTCACTTTGGTTTTGTGCTTGGTGACCTTTGTAGTACTCTATTGTTCCCTCAATCTGAAAATTTATTAGTAACTAAAAACACTCTCCCTGCAAAACATACTTTTTTACACATACATAATGTATTATTACAAAATGATTGAATGCATTTTCATCAGACTCTGAAAGAACAGCTGCTTTGGGGAACAGACCAAACAGGAAAAATTTATATTTAAACATGATGTTACTGAAAATTGGGTTTTAGAACTGCAATACCATCTCAACACTAACTATAGTATTGCTATTTCTTTTATTCTTTTTTTCAAATGTATAAAATAAACCATTCTGTGCTCTAAATTTCTATGGAAAAGGTCTATGCAATGCTACAATACAGTTTAGAAACCTAGTAATATATAACTGATTGATTTTTCTAGAAACATCTATATTCTTTTAGCCTTAGTATAATTTACTTTAAGATTAGGCTCCTGAACGATAACCACAGTTTCAACTCCACTGTGAACACTAGTGACAGGATTTGAACTCTGTATGTGTTTCTGTACACATGGTTTGAACAATTACACTGGACTTAATTTCATTATTAACATTACTTTACATAGATGACTACACTAAAGGCAATGACAATCTATACTGAATCTTGATAAAATCCCTATGATAAAATAGTTCCAATTTTGGGAATTTCAGCAAAAACAATTCATGGAAATATTTTTAGCACCTGAAGCATGCCAGCTGGTGTATCATAACATTATTTTAAAAAGGAGGGATTACTTACTAGCAATCCTGTGTTTTCTGAAAATGGTTCCTCTGCATATTCCTACTTGTGGGTTATAATGCCTCTGGCGCCAAGCTAACAAATTTTTCTAGTGAGCACTGATAGCTGGGGCTGCTCCTCCTTCCCCCTCACAGAGGATTCCGTGTATAAAACCACCCGCTAGCTCCTTCCCTAACTTCAGAATGGTCTTCCTGAAATTTCAAAGGAGCGGGGAAAGAAGGTGAGGAGTGTGAGTATGCAGAGGAAACACACTCAAAGAACAACACTAACTAGTAAGTAACCCCTCTTTTTTTTTTTCTTCCTTCTTCTTAGAGTGTCCTCGGCATAGTCTTTTTTGTGAGAAAGAAGCAATCAGTACAAGCCCTTAGGAAGGAATTCTAGGTGAAAAGGACTGCAAAACTTCCTCAACAGGCATAAGCACTAGATTACATTGGAAGTGACCACAATTTCAGTTTCCCACATCAGACCTCAGTGAGGAACAATTATTTTTAAGTAAATACATATACAACTTTAAGCAACAGCTTTGAAAACTTTACAAAGAAAACAAAAGGCCTGAAATGGATGCAGTCTTCAGACTAGTTGAATAACTTTTGATATATGCAGGTGAATGAGCACCTGGCAAGTCTTAACAAGGTTATAAAAGATACTTGGGAAAATGCATACAAGCTGCTGGTCTGTTTAACATGACAACAGAGATGATGCGAGACCAGAAATCGTGATTTTAAGACACTGACTGATCAAATATACCATATGGACTAGTTCATAGAAGACTGGCTATTTTTCCTGTATCTCACTAAGTCTAGGCAGTAGTTATGGATGCGACAAATATTTTCTTGGGTATATGGTGTGGCAGATCGGAGAGTGTGGAAGCATGAAAACCTCAGACTATTTTATCTATAAATGATATATTTATCTTTGTAAATTAGGAATTGTATTCCATGGAGAAAGGTTACAGAGCTTCCTGCAGGAACTAAAATCACTGGAGGGTAATTAATGCAAATCCCTGGATAGATAAACAGCACTGGAGCAGTACCACCTCCCAGTGGGAAATAGCATATACACCTCTACCCTGAGGTAACACTGTCCTCGGGAGCCAAAAAATCTTACTGCGTTATAGGTGAAACCGCATTATATCGAACTTGCTTTGATCCGCCGGAGCGCGCAGCCCCACTCCCCAGAGCACTGCTTTACCACGTTATATCCGAATTCATGTTATATCGGGCCGCGTCATATCGGGATAGCAGTGTAATGGTTTTGACTGGGTTAAAGAGGCCCAGAAAACAAAAGCCCCAAACTGTATAAAAGCTTAGTTTGAGCTGACTCAGAGGGTCACAAGATTCTGAAATAAAAAATGGACAAACTTGTATATTGACCTACCAGGATCCCATGTGGATGATAGATAATACCTGGTAAGCTTAGCATGTGAGTATACTGTTTACTGATTGATATGCTTTTGTCTTAAATATACTGTGCTTTGTGAGAATTATCTGATCATTGGTAAACTATGTCATAGTACGGGAACACTGCGGAAATGCAGGTGCTAAAGTAAGATCTGCTGGGATAATCACAGTGAATTGCAGCCTAAATCTCCATTCTGAAGGAAGAAGAAAGTGTGTTCCTGCCCTGAGAAACGGGATGTTTAAAAGGTATGAGCCTGTGTGGAGTGTCTGCAAAGAAAATATGAAGAAGTCAGAGGTGCAGCTACCCTGTGACAAATGGCACAGATGATATTCTGACATTTGTCAGACCAGAGATTCCAAGAGCTTTGAGAAACAAGACTCCAACCCCAAATCAAAAGAGATAGGTGCATCACAGGAAATACCCCTGGGGCAGCTAAAAGGGTATGTCCTCCCTGTGGTACTCACAGCACAAGTATAATTCACAATCCATATTCCTTTGGTTCTCTGAGCATGTGAAGATGAAAGCTGAAGTCACAATCCATGCAGCCTGCACGAACACATAACATGGCTCTGAATGTTCAAAGTGTAAAAGATGGCAAGGTTTAACGCAAGAGGGTTTTGTTTGGTCAAAAACTCTTGCTTTCCAATTAAAAGAAAACCCACTAGACTTCTGAGAAACACTCTCATCAAGCATGTCAACTTGAGACAATTCAGGAGGTAAATTCTTATTCCCAACTTTAAGATAAAATTCCAGTAATTTGGAAAGTGGTGCTATCATCAGAACTAGGATGTTTGAATCAAACTTGTAAGACCAGGTTATGGCTTTGACAATGACAATATCTTTGCCATGTGTGTCTGCAGGTCAGTCAGATCTTCTGATCCTATGGAATCAGAGGGGACACAATGTAATTCCTGATTCCTGTCCAAGAAATGGGAGCTTGTTATTGGCAAAGGGTCTTGTTTCACCCTGAAGCAGAACTGGTGACAATGGGTATTCTCCTTGGTAATAAAGAAGCCTGGTCTGGACATACTCCCTTTACATAATGCCAGACTGAGGCCAAAATAAGACATCTGTGATTTTGGCGGATGGGTTTATGGTTTTGAAGTAGCAGATGTGATACCTCTTGATTTTTAGTTAGGCTTTTGACACAGTTCCACATTCTGATAAGTAAACAAGGGAAATGTGGTTTAGGTGAAATTACTTTGAGGTTGGTGCAAAACTGACTGAAAAAAAAACATATATAAAGAGTTATTATCAATGGTCCAATTTCAAACTATGAGGATGGATCTAGTGGGGTTCCCCAAGGGCCTGTGCTGGGTCTGGTACTTTTCAATATTTTCACTAATGACTTGGATAATGGAATAGAGAGTGTGCTTGTAATTTCTGTGGATAACACCAAGCTGGGTTTGCAAGCACTTTGGAAGACAGAATCAGAATTCAAAATGACCTTGATACATTGGAGAATTGGTCTGATATCAACAAGATGAAATCCAATAAAGTACTACAGTTAGGATGGAAAAATCCCACGCACAAATACAAAATGGGGAATAACTGGCCAGATAATACTACTGAAAAGGATCAAAGGGTTATAGTGGATCACAAATTAAATATGAGCCAACAAAGCGATGCAGTTGCAAAAAAAGGCTAATATTCTGTGGTATTGTAATGGGGTCAGCAGCCACTTCTTGGGAGCTCCCACTCTGGGTGGGTGTGTTCACAGTCTTTAAATCAGTCCAGCCCAGGTATAGTGTCCCCTGGAGACACTATCTTCTTGTGGCCCTCCCCAGGCTCAGTCCTTACTCAGTGTCTGTAGCCAGCCAGGAGCTCCTTCATTGCTCCCCCGGTCTTGCTAGCAAACTGTCTTTGGCTCAGTTCTAACAGCCAACCAGGAACCTCTTGCTCCCCCTGTCCCTGCCCCCACTTAGCTGTCCGTTGTGATGCATTTCCCTCAGCCAGCCAAGTATGCAGTCCTTTCTTTTCCAGCTCCAAGCAGCTATTAACTTCTGCTCCATTCTGCAGCTTCTTTTATATGGCCCTCCTGGGCCCTGATTGTCTGCCTCCCCTGCAGCCACTGTAGCCTGCTTGGAGGACCTCTCCACTCCTCCTTTCCTGGGATGGGTGTGGCAGAACCTTTGGCCCTAGTCCACTCCATCACACGTGTATTAACAGGAATGTCATATCTAAGACATGGGAGGTAATTGTCCCACTCTGCTCAGCACTACTGAGGTCTCAGCTGAAATACTGTGCTCAGTTCTGGAGGCCACACTTTGAGAAACATGTGGACAAACTGGAAAGAGTCCAGAAGAAAGCAACAAAAACAATAAAAAGTTTATGAGAAAAGGTTAAAAAAACTGGGCATGTTTAGACTTGAGCACCTCTTGCCTGGAGTTTGGCCTTCTCCACAGGTCTTCCCATCGTTCCCCCACTTTCAAGAGCCCTATAACTTCCTGTAGTGTCTGTGGGCATCTCCCAATCACCTGCAGTTGTCTTTCCCCTCTCCTCCCATCCCTTTAAAAAGGTTTCATAGCGAACTAATGCTATTACAGGTTCTAGTCAGAACCTTGGCCTTGAAACATGACCAGTTCTACCCATTTCTTCTAGAGGGAATCTCACAAAAGGAATGCCTAAGGCCTCAGCTGACTAACTCTGCAGGCTCTGGGAGAAAACCATTGGTAGATTTTAATTAGCATATAAAAATCTAGAAGCTAGCCTAACTAATTAGAAACTGGCATGCCAAACATATGTATCATGTTAGACAATATGTGATGGTACTAGTAGACCCCGTAAGACAAATTACAGGCCGCTGAGGAAAGACCATACAGTGTGCTACATCACTTCAGAAAGTTACACTATGTCCTGATGTTACAGAGAGAGTATAGAAAAGATAGATAATTATTACTCATAAAAACACAATTATGTTGACCTCTGCTATAAATTGAACAGATGATTAAATATATCACAGTATTTGCTTTTGTAAATTCTTGAAAATGTACAGCTCAAAAATAATAATTTTTATTGTTAACCTGCTTGCCATTTAGTGTATAAAGTCTTTAGAATTAAACTTTACTTTATTAGATGATGTTCTGAATTAAAGTTTGAAGACTACAGTAAACATACTATATAAATAAAATTAATTGGTCCAAGTCTTACCCCGAAATGAAGATTCAAACTTCATGTATTAAATGACAAGAACATAATTAAAACCAGACATCTCCACTTACTTTTTCAACTAGTTCATAACTCTCCTCAAGCTTCAGTGCTCTGTTTTGTATAGATGTTGACGCTCGATGATAGACATCTAGCCACTCTTGATATTCGCTTTCTGATATCTCAGTAACAGCAAAACAGAGAGTTCTTAAACCTAAAATAGTAAACAGACAATAAGAATAGCAATCCATAATTAGAAATTACTCATTTCTGTGTAGTGCTAACAATATGTAGTTAAAAAGCTAAATTTACTATGAATAAACAGATAAAAAACTCACTGCTGCATGTCACAAAAGCACCTTGCTTTGATAATACAAGACAGTATTAAGGGTTTATCTACACTGAGAATATTTGTACCAGCATACCTACATCAATATAGTGAAATGGGAGCAAATCCCTGATGCTAACCTACTGCACCAGTGCAAACCAATCTTGAACTACTTCAACTTATCTTATTACTTGCTAAAGTCATAGTGGTGTCACCCTATATTACACTTGTGCAGCACATCTATACTACAGGTTGGCATCAATGTCATAGTACAAAAATTTCCTGTATAGATAGAGATACTAAGAATAAAGCAGCTAGCATGCTTCCTTTTACTGTCACTTCTTTCTGTCCAAGACATCCCAGGGATTTTTGGTTGCCAAACACTGCTCTTCCATTTGTTAACATAGTTGTCTTTCACCACATTAATACTTTACATTAGCAGGCAATAAAAATAGATATTTCTAGATAAAAAGTATAAATCTTTATTTTATAATTGGACATATTTCAAGAAAAAATCAGAATTATTTTTTTAAAATTAACTTTCATTTTCAAGTTATGAATATGTCCACCGTAGACAATGAAATGAAGGAGTAATATTTTCAGAATAATAAATTGCAAATGATCTCATGCTCACAATCTGTAAATTATGGACATAAAACTTTCAAAAACAATATTAATGTTAAGCATTATTTTATCAACCTTAATTTAACTTGTGTGAAGAAAAGCTGATTTTCTGATTTATTAAAAAAAATACCTGTTACTGTTTTTTCTTGTCACATTTACAGATTTTTTTTTTAACCCTACAATATTAGGCTCAAATGTTTCACAATGTCATCTTGCATGAGCTGCATATACAAAACGCACATGTACACAATACGCATTTGCATAAGCATACATGCACAACTATCTGACTTGCACATATGCACTGGGGCTCATATGAAGAATGGAATATGTATACGAGTGTATAAGAAATTTTAAAAATGTAAATCCTAATTAAAAAACAAACAAAAAAAATTCAATGTGTACCCAAAAAAGTGTTTTCCATTCACAAAATCACAATTAACCAGAACATCGATAACTCTGGTAAGCAGAAAATTTGAGCAAATGTTTTTTTTCTTATCTATAATTTTTGTTCTCTGTATGAGTGTGTGTGTTTCTGTGTATATATATTCCTAGACCAAAACAATTTAAAATGGAGTTAAGATTGAGAGTAATGTATCAGTAACAATGTAAAATACATTACTGAAATGTTGTCATTATCTCAAAACCAGGAAATACAGAGTTAAGGTTAAAGTTAAATCTAAACGTGATAAGATATGGAAATGCACAGTGAGGGTATCCAAACAATCTTAACTCTGCCTTGTCACAGATTCTTCCAACTTCCCATAAAGTCAAAACTGAGCAAACTCTTGCATATAGGCTACATTTGAAGATTTAAAAAATTAATTTATTATTATTAATGGTCATTATTTCCCATTACGCTTCATAATTAAAAGTTTCTTCTTGAGCAGAAAACCCCTAAGATTGTGAGTAAGGTATTTTAGTTTCTATGGAACCAGATTATCTTAAACTGATTTTAAAGGGAATAGTTAAGATTGTTAGAGTGCCTTTTTGTTCATTTCCCATCTTAAGATGTTTAGATTTTTGGAGAATGACACTGACGGGACTCAACAATTTCACTGCTACCCACAGGCTCTGAACAGGATTACTGAAACTGAATAAAGTCTTCTTAATTTCACTCTGCTGTTACTGATTGGCAAATACTGGAACTTTCTGTCTGCATGCTCAGGAAGATGAAACTGCATCCATTTACACTTGTATCATATTTGGAAGATGATCTTTGCACTTGTTAGAGTTTCAAATCTAGAACCACTCAAACACCTTCAGACTTCTTGAGACCTAAAGAGCTCAAACAGGCTACCGAGAACATCTTTTGTTTGCAAACTGGTTCTAGTGTTTGGACATGAAGATGGTGATCTATAGCAATTTACAGATCTGCTCTTTATGGATTTTGGGAATTTTTTAATACACAAAGTGATCTGCTGGTGTTATTTCCAGTTTGTATGTAGACTCTGTCATGATTATGAGGACCCACTGATCACTAGCAGACTTTTCCCCATGTTTGCTGGAAAAATAAATGCCCAGTAATCAGATTCTGATCCTTGGGGCCAGAGCTACAGCCATGGAAAAGGCTTGTGTCCTCCAACATGGACTAAGGAACCATGATCCTACCAGAGTTTTCTACCTCTGAAACCTCTGTATCAGAGGCATCCCCTGTATGCTGCAGTGTTCCTTCTGATAGATCAGTAGGATGAATAGGTCCAAAAGGAATATCACTTCAGCTGAATGGTTTATATTACTTGAATAAGACTTCTACTCAATGTACAATAATTGGCTTACTTTAGTTACTTCATGAACCACCTCCCTCTATTTGTTTCACACACCTGTTGTGTCTTGTCATAACAGTTAGGTCTTTGGGGAAGGGACTGTCTTTAAAGTGTATTTGTATTAAACCTAGCATACAAGGGTCCTAACATTGGTTGGCACCCCTAAGTGCTACTGCAATGCAAATAAATAAAAAACAAATAAAATAATAATAATAATAGTTGATTGGTCCTACCCAGCTTCTTGACTGGTGCCTTTTTCCTGCCTCTTCTACTGGAGGAAGAAGTTGAGAGATGGATGACATATTATAGAGGATAGTGTCATCTTGATACTGGAACATTTACTTTGGAGAGAATGTTTTTCATCTTTGCCTCAAACCAGTCTATGAGCGTCTGGTAGAAGTCTAAGTTGTGGTTATGGACATCAGTCAGGGAGGCAGTTGGATCATATGCATCACTGACCCACTTTGCAGAGGGACAGCTATTCCCAGCACAACCAGTGCCCTCCTTTTGTGTGTTGGGGGTGGAGGCAAGATGAAAGTTCCCTTCAAATCAAACCCTTTTTACTTTTGCAAGCTCATCTAGTCCTCTCTCTCCATGGCCATCATCTCTAATCCCTCCCCTTGCTAAGGGTCCAGGAGGAGCTCAACTTCTACCCCCTGCAAAGGGAAAGTAGACTTTCCCTGAGATTAGTCACTCTTTAGCCTCTTGCAAACGGGTGAGAGGCTTATTCTGAAGGCAGTTTTCTTTTTTATTCCCCAACAAGGAGGAAAGGAGCTGTGCTGGGAACAGATATCTTTCTGCTCCTTACTGAGTGGGGGGTCATTGATGTTAGCAGATGTGGTAGGAGGGACAGAGAGGGCTGATGACCGAGCCTTATTTATACAGATACTTAGCACAGAGGCTGAGCTGAGGCTGCCTCCCTGGATGGCAGCAGATGTGGATTTAATACCATCATAATTGTAGGATAAGTACAGAATTAAAGTTAGCGTCAATTTGGTTAAGGAAATATATATGTGTTGTAAAGAAAGGCCCTGACTGGCAAGTAGAAGGAAGGCCTTGAAAATAATGAAAAGGAATGAAGTAGGGAGGCTGTCTGCTTCAAAGAATAAGTAATGAAATAAGGGGACGTTTCTAAAAAGAAGGCCTTTGACAGAGGTGGTTTTCAGTAATACAAAAAAAAAATCTCAAAAGGAGCCAACATGGACCTTCCCACCTCACACAGCAGTGTTATTTCCTATGTGAACACGGGTGCAATGAAAAAGCTGTTGGTCAGCAGGAAGGAGGGGAAGAAATAAGGAAGAAAGGCCTTGGGAAGAAAGGAGGTTGTATATCTTATCTGGATTAAGACTGGAAATAAGGGTGAACTGTCTCAAATTGTTTTTTTTTAGCTGAAGTCAGTAACTGTTCGTGACATCACTTGTTTGTTAAAGGGTATAAAAGGTAAACTCTTAAAGGGCTCATTAATAATGCTGACCAATATAGGTCTAAGCATTCCTGGATTTAGCCCATTTGTAAGTATCTTGGTCAAATGTTTATAAATATTTTGTTACTGTTTGGATGTAGCAAATTGCTTATTATTTCAGCTTTTTTGGCGTGTGTAGAGCAGTTGTATAAGCTTTTGGAATTAATGAAGAATTTATGGTTAAATTAGTGTTTGGTGGTTCCCATATTAATAATTTCAAATAATTCCAACAATCATCATCTTCTACAGCCTTTCTGGCCTGGATTTCTTGTACCGCAGAGTGATGGGTCTCTGGGGAAGCGTGACAGATTCTTGTCCCCATCTTGACTTGTTTTCTTATTCAATATCAGCAGTAACAAGGTCTTTTTCTCCACACTCATCAGTAAGGAGCTAAAGGGAACTAAAGGAGCAGATACCGATCTACCCAAAACATAGGAGCTTTAAAAAGTTAAAATGCATACATTTAAATTTTAAAAAATAGTTATGTTTCTTCTGGCCTTTCCTAACAGCAAAAAGGATCATATTACTCCTCTAATGTCCCCTAGCCCTCTTTTTGCCAACCCCCAAATAGTACATGCAAGTTTTAAACGTGAACTGACATTTATATCCAAAGCTCCCAAAGATTCAATATGTCCTCCAAGATGTAGAGCTCTCATCTTCCAGATCTTCGATAAATCCTATGAAACTTAAGAGCTTGCAGGATCACAGCTAATGTACAACTCAGTCCTAAACTACAAAACCAAAGAGTTTTGGATAAGCTGCTGGTCTAACTGAAGTCTTTAGGCTTAACATAGGGGTACTTGGGAGAAATATAATGGCATGTGCTATACAGAGGTCATACTACATGGTCTGGTGGCCCCTTTAGGCCTTATAGCTCTATGAAACTATGCGTGGTCATCCTAGACTGATGTAAGAAGGGTTTGAATGAGCTCTCCCCTGACATCTAGTGATGAACTGGGGAAAAAGATCTCAGAAGCAGATTGTATTTTCATAGACACATTCCATAAAACCTGCCTCAGAAAAATCCTCCGTATCTTCTGGCCCAGAACAATCTAAAACCAAGATCTATTGACACAGTGCAGCCAAGAGGATATGAGCACCATCATTGCCAGGAGACACTGTAGATGGATTGGCCATGTGCTTCGGATGGAAACTGATTCCATCACCAGAGTAGCAATAAGATGGATACCTGTAGGCAAGCGAAAATGAGGCTGCCAGAAAGCAACATGGCGAAAAGCTGTGGAAGCTGAGCTGAAAAACCTGGGGCACAGCTGGGGAACCATTGAAAGACTTGCCAGAAACAGACAGGAGTGGAGGAGTTTCGTCGCTGCCCTAAATGCCAGAGGCGTAATGGGAACATGATGATGATGACCTACTCTGTGGAGATCACAGACCAGTTTTGCCAAAGTGATCAATTTTTGATGTTTTGAGTTAAAATTTAGTTTAGTATTGAATGTAGGGGAAATGAAATGTTGTTTTCCTTACTGTATGAGTAAAGGGCAGCAGAACTGTAATTAGCATGCCCCAATTGAGAACTTTAACCTTGCTCGCTAAGCAGGGGTCAGTGTTGGAAAAGCCAAGTGAAAGGCAGAGGGGATGGGGAGAGGTGTTCCTATCTGGTAGTGTGGATTCTGTTTAAGGAGTCCTAGATACCATTTGGCCTCTCCAGTGTTTACAGGCAGAGTTGATCAGACAGTCCTTTTTTCTGCTCAGTCATTGCTATAGTTGAAATCACAGATGAGCAGGTCTACAGGCTGAGCCTTAGAATTGATGTGGGAAAGACGATGGAGAGGTTGCAATAGCAGTGAGGTTCCCTGCTACCCTCTGAAATCACTAAAAGCTGAAATCACTAAGAACTGGGCTAAGTGCTGGAACCTTAAAACATGACATTCCAGGAGCAGCAAGCAGCAGCAGTGAGTAGAGGCAAAGGTGGCAGCAAGCAGCGATAACAGCTGCAGCAGCCCTGAGCAGCAGCACTCCTCGATGACTCCTCCCCCCTTTCTGGGGTAGGAAGTGAAACCATGTGAACACACCCCTGAATTCTGGGACTTAGCTAACTTTGGACAACCATCTATGAATGGCATGCAGAAGAGATGAAGGGGAGTGATGTGTTAAAGGGACATTAGTCTGTCAGACTTCCATACCACAGGTGGGAAACTGAGGCAAAGGACACTACCCATTGCACTGTGGGGTGGGTATTTACTTGTGGTTTGCACACTTTTGAATTGTTGTTGTGGTGTTTTCCCAAATTAATGCTGAGTTCCCTCTTCCTTTTAATAAAAGTTTTCTTTTGTTATACACAGACCTTGTCTGTGAGTGGGAAAGTATTGCCTCTTAGAGGTGACAGGGGTGGTGTTTAGTTTTTCCAGATTATTGGGTGGAGGCTCGAGCCAGTTCTGTTTTGTAATATTAAGAGGAAACATTAGATATTGAACCTGGGCTTTTTTACTGTCAGTACAACTTGGCAGAAAGATTACACTGAGAAATGAACTGAATTTTTCTCATAAGAAGAGTCCCATGAGATCGGTCCAGAAAGATGAATGGGAGAGAGAAAGGTGGGAAGGATTGAATAACTTGGATATTAAAATCTTTCTAAAAATCTTTTCGCAATCCACCAATCAGATGATGAAGTGGAAAAACAGCAATGAGTGTGTGTGGAATATCTACAGAGCTAGGATTTTCCTAGGAATCTGCTGTTCTCCAGAATCTAAACTTTAATTTTTAAAAATAAATTTACTGGCATATTGATTGCAAAGAATCTTAATGAAAAATTGAGACTCTTATTGAGTTTCCTTCTTGACCGATTGGAATAAGACCACAGAGAATTATACAGTTCTTCCATTCACCTAAATGGGTACCGGTATTAACACGGAATTTTTTTAAATGTCTAAATGTAAATGCCAGCAATGCTAACCACTTCACTTTGAACAACGCAGCAAATATGTGTAGCAAATGCCAAGGACATACTGTATTGCCACATGAATGGAAACATGAAAGAAAAGGTGTAATGTTATTGGCAGTATTTAAATTTGGTGCAATAATAAATACTGAATTCTTCTTTAATGCATTACAGAGTGGAGAACACTTTTTTTTAAACAAGTGAATTCCGTGCTTGTGAGGTCACAGATTGACTGGCCTGGAGAAAAAGACATGAGAGGTGCAAGAGCACACTTCCCTACAAGGACACGGAAGCACACTATGGGTACGTCCAGACTACCCGCCGGATCGGTGGGTAGCGATCAATCCCCGAATGCGCTCCCGTCAACTCCGGAACTCCACCAGGGCAAGCAGCAGAAGCGGAGTCGACGGGGGAGCCGCGGCTGTTGATCCCACACCGTGAGGATAGGAGGTAAGTCAAAATAACATATGTCGACTTCAGCTACGCTATTCCCGTAGCTGAAGTTGCATATCTTACATCGACACCCCCCCCCCGCCCAGTGTAGACCCGGCCTATGTCTAGACGAGGCACAAAAGTTTAGTTTTCATGTCAGCTCAATCCCCAACCTCTCTGCTGAGATTGCCAATTGTGCTGGTGATCTGGAGGAGGACAATTATCCACTAAGAACTGCATTGAGAGCCTGGATTAATTTCATATGGATTATCAGAGAATAAACACTTTTCAGCCACTACCTAGATAGCCTTGATTCAAACCAGTATCCTAGATGTGGAAGGCAGACCTTCACATCGTGTTACATTTCAGCTGTCCTGACCAGTACATTTTTTTTTAAGTTTCTAAGCAGCCCAGACACTGAGATCCATGTAGTCAAAGATTTACTCATCAGGAGCATTAGGCTGCTGCACTATCAGCTATCTGACAAGTTTTTGTTTATTTCCATAGCCTATTTCTATTTTAGGTTTCCTTCCTAGTATGATACTCTGAGTATGATACTGTGGGCATTATATACGATTATTTAGAGCTACCCAAACACTCCTGATGCAAATCATAATGTGAAGAACACACACATGGAATAGACCTGAGGCTAGCTTTTTTTTTTCCCCCCTTCCCTCTCACTTAGGCCATCATACAATGATCGTGAAAGGAAACCACCACAGCAACCAAAGGGATCAATTGCTTGATGATATAAACAGGGGAAAGAGAGGAGTAGAAATCTCTAAAATAATAGAATAGAAATAGGCCTTCCTGGTGTAAGAGGTCTCAAAAGATTTGGCCAGGTCATAACTCCCTATTTACTAAAGATAAGTGCCTCAATTTAGGATTAAGAATGTCCTTGCCTCCAAGGGAAGGTCTAATGGATTCCCTTGGACATCAGGGAACACACAATCAAAACAAAAAAATCAAGGGCTTCTTGCATGTATTTGTTTCTATTGGTTCTTTAATTCTATTTATAAGGTTCTGTGCTATGGTTTATTGCACAGAGCTTAGATGTACTATGATAATTACTCTATGAATGGGGTAGGCAGATAAGTAAAACTGGTAAGTTCCTGGACAGTAGAGATTTGTCTTTGAAAGAGTGGATGTTGACCAGGATGATTTTGACAAAATGTGCATGTTATAAGGTGTTATAAGGTTCAGGAGTCATGGAGAGGAAGACTGGGAAACTTTCAGGGAGCAAGGACCAGTGTTACCCTAGGTGTTTTTTTCTATGTGGAATGCATGAGTATTTCAGGGCAATCTTAAAACCTATCAGCTCAATAGGATTAAGTGTGCTCACAGATTTTAAAAACTTGCACTCATGCACTCCACACAGAGAAAGGGAGGGAAAGAAAGGGTAAAAGTGAGAAAGTGGACTGGAAAGAAAGAGCAAGAGACTTCAGAAAAGCAGACTTTGACTCCCTTAGGCAGGATCCCCTGGGAAGCTAATATGAGGGGGGGAGGGCAAGGAGTCCAGGAGAGCTGGCTGTATTTTGAAGAAGCCTTAGTGATGGTGCAGGAACAAACCATCCCGAAGTGCAGAAAGAGTAGCAAATATGGCAGGCGACCAGCTTGGCTTAACAGTGAAATCTTCGGTGAGCTTAAACTCAAAAACGAAGCTTACAAGAAGTGGAAATTTGGACACATGACTAGGGAGGAGTATAAAAACATTGCTAGAGCATCCAGGGGTGTAATCAGGAAGGCCAACTGGAGTTGCAGCTAGCAAGGTATGTGAAGGGTAACAAGAAGGGTTTTGACGGGTATGTTAGCAACAAGAAGGTGGTCAGGTAAAGTGTGGGACCCTTATTGAATGAGGTAGACAACATAGTGACAGATGATGTGGAAAAAGCTGAACTACTCAATGCTTTTTTTGCCTCGGTCTTCACAGATAAGGTCAGCTCCCAAACTGCTGCACTGGGCAACACAGTATGGGGAGGAGGTGAGCAGCCCTCAGTGATGAAAGAACAGGTTAAGGACTATTTAGAAAAGTTGGACATGCACAAGTCCATGGGTCCAGATCTAATGTATCCAAAGGTGCTGAGGGAGTTGGCTAACGTGATTGCAGAGCCATTGGCCAATATCTTTGAAAATTCGTGGTGATCGGGGGAGGTCCCGGATGATTGGAAAAAGGCAAATATAGTGCCCATATTTAAAAAAGGGAAGAAAGAGAATCCAGGGAACTACAGACCAGTCAGACTCACTTCAGTCCCTGGCAAAATCATGGAGCAGGTACTCAAGGAATTCATTTTGAAGCACTTGGAGGAGAGGAAGGTGATCAGGAACAGTCAACATGGATTCACCAAAGGTAAGTCATGTCTGACCAACCTGATTGCCTTCTATGAGGAGAGAACTGGCTCTGTGGATATGGGGAAAGCAGTGGATGTGATATATCTTGACTTTAGCAAAGCTTTTGATATGGTTCTCCCACAGTATTCTTACAAGCAAGTTAAAAAAGTATGGATTGGATGAATGGACTATAAGGTGGATAGAACGCTGGCTAGATTGTCAGGCTTAATGGATAATGATCAACGGCTCGATGTCTAGTTGGCAACTGGTATCAAGTGGAGTGCCCCAGGGGTCGGTCCTGGGGCCGGTTTTGTTCAACATCTTTATTAATGATCTGGATGATGGGATTAATTGCACCCTCAGCAAGTTTGCAGATGACACTCAGCTGCGGGGAGAGGTAGATATGCTGGAAGGTAGGGATAGGGTCCAGTGTTACCTAGACAAATTGGAGGATTGGGCCAAAAGAAATCTGATGAGGTTCAACAAGGACAAGTGCAGGTCCTGCGCTTAGGAAGAAAGAATCCCATGCACCAGTACAGGCTGGGGACCGACTGGCCAAGCAGCACTTCTGCAGAAAAGGACCTGGGGGTTACAGTGGACGAGAAGCTGGATATGAGTCAGCAGTGTGCCCTCGTTGCCAAGAAGGCCCACGGCATATTGGGCTGCATTAGTAGAAGCATTGCCAGCAGATCAAGGGAAGTGATTATTCCCCTCTATTCGACACTGGTGAGGCCACACCTGGAGTACTGCGTCCAGTTTTGGTCCCCCCACTACAGAAGAGATGTGGACAAATTGGAAAGTCCAGCGAAGGGCAATGAAAATGATTAGGGGGCTGGGACACATGACTTACGAAGAGAGGCTGAGGGAACTGGGGTTTTTTAGTCTGCAGAAGAGAAGAGTGATGGAGGATTTGATAGCAGCCTGAAGGGGGGTTCCAAAGAGGATGTAGCTAGGCTCTTCTCAGTGGTGGCAGATGACATAACAAGAAGCAATGGTCTCAAGTTGCAGTGGGGAAGGTCTAGGTTGGATATTAGGAAACACTAATTTCATTAGGAGGGTGATGAAGCACAGGAATGGGTTACCTAGGGAGGTGGTGGAATCTCTATCCTTAGAGGTTTTTAAGGCCCAGCTTGACAACGCCTTGGCTGGGATGATTTAATTGGTGCTGGTCCTGCTTTGAGAGCAGGGGATTGGACTAGATGACCTCCTGAGGTCTCTCCCAACCCTAATATTCTATGATTCTATGAGAGAGGACTTGCAAGACTGGGGTTCAAGTCCTTTTTCTGCTGCAGACTTCCTGTATAACCCTCGGGAAAGTACTTAGCCTCTCTGTGTCTCACTTCTCTATCTGTAAAATGGGGATAACAGTACTTCCTTGCCTCACAAGGATATTGTGAGGCTAAAGATATTCAAGATTGCGAGCCACTCACTTACTGTGGCAATGGGGGTCATACAAGTACCCAAGATATACAGAACTACTTTTCCCCCTCACTGGGAGGAACTGCCCAGAGAGAGGAGGGAGAAGAGCATCCTATGTGGAGAGCCCACCTTGAGTGGTTAATATCAGCAGAAACCTAGTTGGAGTGACAGTGCCCCCCTTCAGGCCAGCAACTATACTAACCAAGTCCATCCCTACCCCATCCCCTTGGCCTAAAGGTGAAGTTGTGGAATAGGGCAAGAGCAGCCTGGAGCCATTTCCTTGATCTGGGACCAAAGCAGGGAAAAGGGGCGCTGGACTTCCTCAGGAACAAGAGGTTAATTTATATTATCTACCATACAACCAGAAAATCCTGCAATCTGTTCTGCAAAAGGAGCTAACAATAGATTGTTTATGCTTCACTTTCAGTGTTACAGCACCCAGGGGGGCAGGACCATTAAAATCTCATGGATAATTATAAATATAGATAATTTAATTTGGTTCTTATTTGTTGCATGAACATTTAGTAAAATAAATCTAAAATGACTTACGCATTTTGTTAAAGAACTTAGAAACAAATTTTATTAAAGTTATATAAAAATGAAAGAACATCCGCAATTGAGTTTCCTGTAATAACCTTAATTTTGTTCCTTACCCATCCATCTTTTCTTATTGCATGGATGAATTAGAATACTATGGTCCTTTATTGTATGATGCTATAACCCATGACCAACTTTCTTTCCTCTATCAGGCACAGAAAGACCTCAGAGCAGTATCTGGGAGGCACTGTGGCCCAGTGGCTTAGAACTCCGGAGATCTAGGTTCCATTCCTGGCTCTGCCACAGGCCTGCTGGGTGACATTCAGAAAGTTTTTTTTACTTCTGTGTCTCTGTTTCCTCTTCTGTAAAATGGGGGTAATGATACTTACCTCATTTGTAAAGTGCTTTTAAGATCTACTGATGAAAAGTGCTATATAAGAGCAAAGTACTATTGCAAGGGTGTACACGATATCACTATTTTCTATTACAGAGGTGGTTTTCCTGCCTGCATCTAAAGTGTGGGGTTTTCTAGTGATTTTTAATTTTGTTTAAAGTGTCCATTGTTTGATGAGGATAGGTACCTATTGTCTTTATAGACAGCCTTTTCAAGCCACTTACAGATTCTTATTTGTGAACCCAAATGTGGCACCCACATCCCTTTAATTGTCACTGAATAGTGGTTAGAGATGATTCTGCTAGACCATGACACAGAGACATGACAGTTGAGGTGGGCATGGGAGGACTCCCTAGAGTTATCAGTAATGGATTCACTCCTGCAATGTAAAGCAGCCTTAAAGCGAACTTAACTGTCAAGGGGTGGATGGATGGCCTCTCTGCGGAAGGCCATCATAGTGTCAACATTGATTCCTGAACCATTATCATTCCACTCCCTCCAACCTCTTTCCTCTCCTCCCAAAAAGTCAGAGGTTGGGAGAGATCAAAATTAAAGGCTGCAAAAGAGTTTGCATTCTAATTTCATGGAATCACTACTGTGTCTCCATAATACATTTGAACAGCACAACTGAATTTTAAAAGCCTCTACTTAGGCCGAGTCTAACTGTTTTATCTGTCTATATTTGTGAACATATACTCGTCAGGAAAAGGACCATCTTTTTCAGAAGGTACAGGCATTTAATAAACATACATATAATAAATTCTTACAATATAATAAACGCTGAAATTTATAGTACCTATGAGAATTGAGAGGTTTTATTTCATATTGTTTTATATCAAGCACTATTACTCACCTTCTGTAGCAAACTGCTCTAAATGTTTTAAAGTAATTTCTTTGTATTTGGAACTCTCGGCCAGACGGTCATAAATAACTGTGTCCTACAATGCAAACAGAACGAAGGTACAATAAAGCAAAGCAAGCAGGTTTCACTGATGTGACCACAACAACAGAAATTCTGGAAAACAGGCAGAAAAATATGTAACACTATATCAAAGTATTTCAGGGCCAAGCAACACAAATAGAAGTATATTTCTGGTCTGAAGGAGAGAAAAGAGGAGGACTTTCTGAGCCCTCGGGTTCTGTAGATCTCTACACCTCCTCCTAATCTGGAATTATTTGGGGGTTTTCTGTATTTTTATTTCTCCTCACCTTTCATACATACTTTTCTCCCCTTATTCCACCCTTCGTGTTCCTTTGCTCTCCCCCCCAACCCCAATTTAAGTACAGAGTAAAACTGATGCTTAGTAGCTTTCATTCTCACTTCTACTTGGCCAACAAAAAAGCTGTGCATAGAGTTACACAATGACATTATTTCATTAATTTTCATTTGGAAGGATAAGGAATGTGGAATATCAACAATCCTGTATTCAATTTTTATAAACATTGAAGAACTGGTTTTAAGAACATAAAAATGGCCATACTGGGTCAGACCGAAAGTCCATCCAGCCCAGCATCCTGTCTGCCGACAGTGGACAATGCCAGGTGCCCCAGAGGGAGTGAATCTAACAGGCAATGATCAAGTGATCTCTCTCCTGCCGTCCATCTCCACCCTCTGACAAACAGAGGCTAGGGACACCATTCCCTACCCATCCTGGCTAGTAGCCATTAATAGACTTAACCTCCACGAATTTATCTAGTTCTCTTTTAAACCCTGTTATAGTCCTAGCCTTCACAACCTCCTCAGGTAAGGAGTTCCACAGGTTGACTGTGCTGTATGAAGAACTTCCTTTTATTTGTCTGAAACCTGCTGCCCATTAATTTAATTTGGTGGTCCCTAGTTTTTATATTATGGGAACAAGTAAATAACTTTTCCTTATTCACTTTCTCCAGATCACTCATGATTTTATATACCTCTATCATATCCCCCCTTAGTCTCCTCTTTTCCAAACTGAAAAGTCCTAGCCTCTTTAATCTCTCCTCATATGGGACCTGTTCCAAACCCCTTCTATGAACCTTTTCTAATGCCAGTATATCTTTTTTTGAGATGAGGAGACCATATCTGTACGCAGTATTCAAGATGCGGGCATACCATGAATTTATATAAGGGCAATAAAATATTCTCCGTCTTATTCTCTATCCCTTTTTAAATGATTCCTAACATCCTGTTTGCTTTTATGATTGCCACTGCACACTACATAGATGTCTTCAGAGAACTATCCATGATGACTCCAAGATCTCTTTCCTGATTAAAACTGATTTCAGATTATATATCAGTAATTCCTTTGATGAATCACTTTAGGCACATGGTGTGCAAACTGCACCATTCTAGGATGCATTGTGACTCAGACATACCTTACTCCAAGGGAACAATAATTTACTGTTGACCTAATACTATCAGTAAGTTACTATTTCCTCTCTCCCCCTGACCATTTCCTCTCTCCTACTCAGGCTAGTGAACAGGGGGTAGAGGTAAGGCTCCCCAGCAATTCCCTTCCCATCTGCTCCAGAGAAGGAATAAATGGGTGAGCAGTGGTCTGGGTATCCCAAGTAGAGATGTACAGTGGGGAGGATTCTTATTTTCCCAGACAGGCATGTAGTACAACTCACAATTAAGAGCTTAATCCTGGCACATAACATTTTAATATATAATATAGCTAATTAAATTGAAAAAAGTCATGACTGAAACCTAGAGTTTTTTTAATTTTAGATGATCTGACTTCAGCTGATTGTGCAATAACTTCAGACTGTAATTATTTCAATTATTTATTTTTCTGTATGTCTATAGCATATTCATTTACAAATTAACAGATTAAAATTACTGTATGGTAATTTAAATAAAATAAACCTTACAGCTCCTTTACAGTAGAGTCTTAATTTCCCTGTTGGTGTGCGAACAATCACAGACATTCTTTTCCTAGTGCTGGAAGAGAGTTAAATTGCAGTCCATCAACATCACCAACCTTTTTCATCCATCAATAAAAAAAATAGAAAACTTGAACATGTGCATTTATATGCATATATATTTATAAATACACATCATACTTAATGTATATAAATCAGAGGTAATGAAATAATCGTGTCTACTAGTCCTACCACTGGCTTTTCCTCTTCCTTCATGAAACTGGGGGCAGAAATGATGAAAAAATGGTTACTTACCATAGTAACTGTAGTCCTTTGAGCGTGTTCTCTCTGCACATCCCCACTTGTAGGAAGCATTCCAGGGCACACTGAGCTGCAGGAACCTTCGGTGAAGCAGTACCCAGTGACACCTAATGAGTGCCCTCACAGAGTACAAAATATTTGGAGCAAGTTTGCAAAAAAGGCCATGCATCCTGGACCACCTCAGCTCCTTCTTTCTTCTTCTATGGGCATGAGGTGTGTCATAGGTGCAAGACACCAAGACCCCATTAGCATCAAGTACTGCTGAATGGGACACGGGATATGCTGGAGATGTTCTGGGGAAAGAATGGAGCTTGCCTAGAGTGAATTGTGTTCTGTCCATCTCCAGACAGCACAATGACCCCTAGGGAACCTTTACAAGCAGCCATAAATTAAAATAACCCCGAGGATGTTCTAACTTATGCTGAGTGCTGAACCAGCATTCAGTTGCCTTCAGAACTAGGGTGGGCTGGAGGAGGCATAAAAGTTGCCTTAAGTCACCTTTGTGCCGTCCTTCCCCTCTTTCGGGTCCTGCACTGGATACACCTTGGCAGAACCTGAGGATCTGGGCCTAAATGTGCAACTATCTAGCTTATACATTACATTATAACTTAAGGGAGTTTTGGCTTAAACCCCCAAAATTCATTCCAGCAATGCACAGAGGTTCCAATACCCACAGTCAGTTCTAGAAAAGAAGGAAGTGAGGTGGTTGGGATGCCCAGACCTTTTATAACCCAAGTTTTAAATATTTTGGGCCAGGAGAGAACACTTACACATCACCAAAGGGCACTGCTTTATAGAAGGTTCTTGAACCTCAGAGGCATCAAGGGATACATCCAAAGGTGGAAATGTGCAGAGACTGTCTTGAAAAAAAGATGAGTAGTTATCCTTGTAGCACCTGTGGCTCTTCAAAATGTTGTTGTCTGTGGGATCCCACTTTAAGTGCACATACACCCTGCACACACAAGATCAGAATCTTTTGAACAGTACTTTCCACTGGCCCATGCCTGCACTATGCATGTTCTCCTGTTCCCCCACCCAGTCGCATAAAGGCCAGAGCAGCCACAACCATCTCTCAGTTCCCTCACTAATCCAGAATCCTAGATAAGAAGGTCTCAGAAAAAAATGAAGATGGAGGAATCCGCATAGACAACAGTATATCTGAGAACCACAGGCCTTGTCCCGTTAAGGTAGTTTAACAAAACCCTTGAAATGTCCAAAGTGTGGAGTTTCTGATCTCTCAGAAAGGAGTGGAGTTTTGGAAAGAAAACAGGTAAATTAATAGATTAGTTCAAATTAAAGTCTGACAGAGCAGTGGGAATAAATTTGGGGCAAGGTCTTACCACCATCTTATCTTTGTGGAATGCTGCATAAAGTGGGTCTGCCATGAAAGCTTGGAGTTCATTAACCTTCCTGGCTGTGACTAAAAAGGCATCTTAAAAGTAAGGAGGTTTAAAGAGCATTCAGAAAGAGGAATGAAAGGGGGAACCATTAAATTTCTAAGGACAATGTTAAGATCCCATATCAGAAGGGATTTCCTAAAGTATGCAATAATCCCTTTAGAAATCTGGGTACTATGGGGTATAAACACAGAGTATAACACTACTACTGGGTGGCATACTGAGATCACTGCAATGTAGATTTTCATGGAACTGAAAGAGTCAAGAGTGTTTCAGATTCAGAATATAGTTAAATATTTTTGCTATGAGGGTCTTCAACGAGTCAAGGTTGTGTTGGGCTACACAAATCTGAAAATATTTTCCATTTGGAGGAGTAAGTTTCCATTTGGAAAGCCTTTTACTTAGCAAAAGACACCTTTGTACTTGCAGACAACAATCTCTGTAAGCAGAACTAAACCAATCATAATCCAGGCTGCCAGACAGTGCTGCACCAGACCCACTAAATCAACGCAGCTGCATCAATAGCAGTGGTGTCGATTTAGCTGCGTAGTGAAGACAGACCCTGAGTGCAGAGATCATGAAAACTGAAGTTACATCAGGGAGGCCTCCCCTGGGCCCTGATTGGAGGAGGAACATTGGGACATCTGATTTGTGAGAGCTTCCTATTTAAACCCAAAGAGGCACAAAAAGTTGTCTGCACAACTGGGCTCTACTTGGCTGCTACTTAGACCCCTTGCTCTGCCCTACAGACTCTGACCTGCCTGATTCCTGGTATCCTGACCTTGGCCTGACTCTTGGTGACCCAAATAGTATCTGACCCCATCCAAATTAGTTCATCTGACTCCTGCCCTGATTCCTGGTAACCTGAACACGATCCTCCTGAAACAGGTCACAAACTACCAGAGCTGGCCCCCTATGTCCTGGCCCCAACACTCCTCCCTGAACCAGGTCGCTAACCGCTGGACCCAACTGCCTATGTCCTGGCCCAGACGTACATTTCATGTTGTCTTTTGGAGCAAACAAATCTATGAGATTGGTTTGATGAATCTATGATGAAATATTGGTTTGATGACGACAGACAATTTGTGATTGGTGATGGATTGTCTCCTTAGGCAGTCTGGCAGATTGTTGCTGACTGAGGATGAAGAGAAATTGGAGTTATCCCATGTTGTTGACACCATGTTCATAATGTGATTAATTCTTGACATGGGGTGATGCACAGGTGCCTCCTTGCTTGTTTATAGAGTACATTGCAGATGAGTTGTCTTAATAATTTGCACTATAGAATTCTGCGGAACAGGATGAAACGCTATGTAAGCTAATGTGACTACTCATATTTCTAGGACATTTACTTGAAGAATTGAGTCCTTTTAAGACGAAGTCCATTGTATCTGCAGGTGGCCCAGGTGTTGATCACAGATACAACAGGAACAGGTTGTGGTAAACATCTTTTCAGGTGGCTGTATGGAGAAGTGCACCTCCATCCAAACATTCCTGGAGTGTTACTATCAGCTCAGTGCAGACAGGTTGTGTGCTGAGATCACAATTCACATGTTAATTTGATGTCTAATGTCTTGTATGATGATACACTGATCTTAGCCAGCCTTGTAATGGATGTGGGTGAAGTTTGGCTAGTGGCATCACATACACACAAACTGGCATGTTGCCCACAAGTATGAGGCAGTTTCTGACTGTATTTGTAGCATATGATTTGATGCTGGTGACTATAGTCTGAAGAAAAAGAACTCTGCCTCCAAATTAGCAAAAACATACCTCTCAGAAGACGATGTGGGCTCCTATTAATTCTATAGTTTGTGATGAGATGAGACTTCTTTCATAATTCTCCATGAATCTCAGATTTCTGAATAGATGAAATATATAGTTCAGGGCTGTGGTGACTTCCTGATGAGATCTGCCTTTGATCAGACAATAGTCTAGATATGGATAATCCTTAATGCCTAATCTCCTCAGATGTGCTGCTACAACAGCTAAATATTTTGTAAAGCCTCTCAGTGCTGTGGAGAGACCACACGGCAGCACTCTATTAGTAGTGATTAGGCTCCCTTGTGAATCACAAGTACTTCCTGTGGGCTGACTGGATGAATATATGGAAGTATGCATCTTGTAGCCTGAGAGCCATGAACCAGTCTTGAGCCTGAAGGGGCGGGATGGTGGAGGCAATTGTTATCATCTTGAATCTGCGATAGTGTGTATATTTGTTCTGGCGTCTCAGGTCTAGGACAGGACAAATATCCCCTTTTTTCTTTGGGATACGGAAATACCAGGAATAGAAGCCTCTTCCCTTGTACTCCAGAGGTACCTCTTCCATGGCGCCTAGATGAAGTACAGAAGCCACCTCTTCCTTTAGCTATTTTTTGTGAGGTTACCTAAGAGGGATTGGGAAGAAGGGTGAGTGTGTGTGTGGGAGGTGGGAGTTCCTAGAGTAAGGAATGAAATTAGATGAAATAGCCATGGGAGGGAGACTGCTTCTAGTACTTAAATGTCTGTTATCATAGGCCATGATTGATGGAAGAAAGCAAGATGGCACCCAAAAGGCAGGGCTGGGTCCTGAGTAGCTCAAGCATGGCTCTCGATCCTTGCATCAAACCTGCTGCCTGGAAGCAGGTGTAGAATAGCCCATGGTCAAGGAAGAGAGTTTCCTCCAAGAAAACGTCGGCTTCTTCCTGTGCAAGTATCAGAAAATCTGTGATGGGGGTACATAGGTGTTTTCTGCCTGGATTGCCTCTGATATCTAAACGGCACATAGTTTGGGGCTGAAATGCAGATGCCCAAGGAATGAAGCAGTGCTCTGGAGTCTCTGAGGGAGTGCAGTGTGTCATCCATATAAATACTGAATCAGTCTGCGTCCTCAAGGGGCAAATCCTTCATTGTGATTTGCACTTCTCTTGGAATGCCAGAGGCTTGCAGCCATGAAGTTCTGTGCATGGTCATAGCGATGGCCATGAACAAAGTTGCAGTGATGCTGATGAATCTAATTTTTTTGGAGTCTTTGCTTTTGGGGTGCTCTTAATCTGTCTGAACTTTTCATAAACTATAGAATGTATGTAAAACCGTTCAAACCCCTTTTGGAGTTTCCAACATTTTTTTTCTGCTCCCTTAGCCAGAAGATGCAGTTTAGTTGGTATCTGCCACAGGGTTTTAGTTTGATATAAGACGGGGATTCTCCAACTTCATTGCACCATGACCACCTTCTAACAACAAAAATTACTACATGACCCCAGGAAGGGGGACCAAACCCTGAGCTGTCCCAAGCCCCACCATCCTGGGTGGGAGCAAAGCCAAAGACCAATAGCTTCAACTTCAGCCAGGGGGCCTGTAATCTGAGCTCTGCCACCCAGGGCTGAAGCCCTTGGGCTTTGGCTTCAGTCCTGAGCGGTGGGGCTCGGGCTTCGGCTTTGGCTCCCAGCAAGTCTAACGCCAGCCCTGGTGACCCCATTAAAATAGAGAACCGCTGATAAGAAGCCCTTATAGATAAGGAGCACTACGCTAGCAGGTACCGATGAGCTTAGATGGAGAGCAGCTCCTGAAATGTTCTAAAGTCATCAGGTGCCAGTACCAGACCTGAAAACACCACTTCATCTGGAGAGGATGACAACAGGTCTCTGAGAGATGAAAGATGTTGCTCCTGAGATTCTAGTGCCTGTACCTCCTCTTCCAGCTGCTCCTGTTCTTCTCTGGCATCTGGCAATATATGCAAAAGGGGATTGAGACCTTCTGCACTTCCTTGAAAGATAAGAAGGATATCAATTCTTGGATGCCCTGGAAGGAGGTTGCCAGTATGCCCAGTAGGAACAAGGTGGTGCATTATATTGGTAAAGGCTGGTTCAGATGGAACTGACCAGGCCATTGCCATGTTTGAGGTGGATGTACTGGAGCTCTCTGGTCTGTAGAGAGACACCTTTTTCCAACCTTTGTGAACTGAAGGGAGAAGGCTCAACTTGATAGAGACAGTAGTCCTGGTGATGAAAAATAGACATCATTAAGGCAGTGCCAACCTTTGAGGTGACCTCTGCCTCTGTTATTGTCATCTATCATTAGAATCAACTTTTGTTGGGAAACTTGTTAGGAGAACAAACATATGCAACTGAAAGAGTTCTATAGTTTTCTTTGATATCTAATAGGATGAATCCTAGTTCCAAGGTCTTTATTAAAATATTGTCCAAGAAGGAATGGACAATCAGCACTCTAACATATTCTGCACTGGCATAACTCTGCTTCCACTGAAGTCAATGGCAGTTAGGCCAATGTTAAGAGCTTCCAAAAATTCCAAACTTAATCCTTCTCCTCAAAGGTAAACAGGGGATATGAGCATTCTTGTAAAGATCTTCTGGTTATGTCTACAATGCAATACAACACACATGGCTGGTCCACGTTAGCTGACTTAGGTTTGTGGGGCTTGGGCTGTGAGGTTATAAAATTGCAGTATAGAGGAGCTTAAATATGGATTCAGGAACCTTACTTTAGGCATCCAGTTTTGAAAATAAAATAAAATAAAAACAAACAAAAAAACCCCACACAGTTTGTGAATGAGACGTCCAACCTTGCTTGCATTGCTAAGCCCAACTGGAAGATATTGGCTGGCTTTAGTCCAGGATGAGGAAGGGAGGGAGAGAGCATCCATTTTTCAGTTCACCCAATTTATAAGAGCAGCCCCACATTGAAGATAATACTCAAAACAAGGTTCTCATTTAGATGCATGTTTTGGGATAAAAATGAGGTAGGAACTGTATACGCATCACCCTACTACCACCTTCATTCCCCTTTAAGCTAACCAAGTTCATTTTAGGCCTGTCCCTGGAGTAGCTACTGTACTGGCTGAACTCAACATGCATTTCAGCTATGATTTATATAATCACTAAGACTCTCAGTCTCCATGAAAACTGTGGAACTATCCCCAGCTGTTTTTAGCCTCAATTCAATACATCCACGCAAACTTTGTATCTGGATGTGTTCAAGTATGATATAAACCACTTTTGTGATGATCAGATAAGATCCTCCTAACTGAAGTCAGGTTCTACTCCCCTATTAGTCTATCATAGGAATTTGATTAACCTAAGAGGGTTCCAGCCACTGAACCCACTGTCACCAGTTTACTGGAATACTGTTGTTATCTTTTCTCCATATACATTCCTCATAGTGAATGAGTTGTTACTAATGGTGGAGCAACAGCAGCAAAAAACCTTTTCCAAATTAGATCAATTGCAGCATAAGGAAATAAACTGAAAAAAATAAATCACTTTTCTCCTCTGCCATAATTTCAGCAAAAGTCTTGTTCTGCTGAACAACTCATAGTGGCAGGCATTCTGGTGAAACTGGTTAATGTCTAGCTTTTGTCACTGTTAAGGAGAAATGGCTTAAATTTTCCCAACAATTTTTTTTCATTAAAAAATGGCCTTTCAAAATTGAAACTTTTCATTAAAATTCTTTTTGTTTTTCAAATTTTTTAGAAAAATATGGAAACAAATGCAGACTGTTTTTGTTTTGGAAAATTATTTTTATCTTTCCATTTATTTCTCCTTTTCCTTTTTTGTTTTGTTTTCTGTTTTACCACTGTGTATCTTTATATTAGTCAGATTAATCATTCTTTTTTCATAGTTCTCTGACAGGAATATAACTACTCAAGGAGTCTGTAACCATACACTTTGCCCAATCTCTCACAGAAGGTGGACACGCATCTTGTTCTTTGGTCTTGATCCTGCACCAATCAAGTCAATTGGAGCTTTGCTACTGACTTCAATGAGCACAGGAGTAAAGCCTTTAATAAGGGAGCTAAGCTGGGAATATTCTGACAGGGACACTGTTTTCAGATACACCTCTACCCCACTATAACGCAACCTGATATAACACGGGTTCGCGTATAGTGTGGTGGTAGCGGGGCTCCGGCGGGACTTTAAAGGGTCCGAGGCTCCGGCTGCTGCGGGGAGCCCTGGGCCCTATAAATCACCGCCGTAGCCCTGCCGCTGCTATGCCGGGGCTGCAGCAGCAGGGCTTGCCAGCTATTTAAAAGGCCTAGGGCTCCAGCTGCTGCAGGGAGCCCTGGGCCCTTTAAATCAGTGCTGGAGCCCTGCCACCGCTACCCTGGGGCTGCGGCAGCGGGGCTCCACCGGCGATTTAAAGGGCCTGGGGCTCCCCGCAGCGGCTGGAGCCCGGAGCTCTTTAAATCATCGCCAGAGCCCTACCGCCCCTACCCCAATAGAACGGGGTTTCAGCTATAATGCAGTAGGGATTTTTGGCTCCTCACAACCACGTTATAGTGGGGTAGAGGTGTATAACACTGTCTTTTCTCTCTGAAACTGTTTTATCACATACTGTTCTATTAGTTTACTGATGGCAGTGTGTGCTTCATCATGTGGAGGGAGAGTGCTTTTTAAAGCTGAGGGCTGTTTCTATACCCAACTGCATGGACACGTGGGCCAGTGGTTAAAGCACTGAATATATATCCATTGCTTCACACTGTCAGCATTAGCGGCAACTCACTCATTTGATAACATGCCTTGCTGTGCACCTGTGACTGAAGAAACATGCATTAAAAATACCTTGGAACAACTGAAAAATGTCACAGAGGAGCAGCTGATGCCCCCTCACTGTCACCTGGTTTTGTGGCCTCTGACAATGTTGTAAAAATTAGAATAGCATTGCATAATAAAGGCAGAAGAATCCTGGAATATTTTACACTGAAAGCATGTGTCTACCACAAGAGCTAAAGGACTAAGCCAGCAGGACTTCAGATGCTCCAGAAAAATCTGTTGCTTCAGGGGTGACTGAATCACACCGTGGTATTGTGGATTACCAACGAACCCCATCAGAGGAAGCTAATCCGAACAGCCTTAGGTCCACAGCCATTCAAATATTCATATGCTGGTAGGGTTGAAAATCACATCCACAGCTCTGAATAATATAATAAAAACATATGCTTCCTAATAGTATATGACCACTTCTTTTCTACTCATAGGCATATACCTTATGTTTTGAGTGCGAAAATTGTGCTAAACTATGCACTGTAACTTTAACTGTGCCTTCCTCAACCGGCCCTTTTCTACATACCTCGTTACCGACTTTCCCTTTCAAACTATTAGTTGTGGATGTTTGGTGTGGCAGTGTGTTGTACCTGAATAGAGGTAAAACATAACCCTTTATTCAGCTTATGCTGGAAGGCAGCAAGGGGTTGCAAAAGTTACATCTACATAGGATCAGCTGCCTATCTTTCAAGAAAACAAAGCCACTTACAGTATCTGTAATTCTTGTTCTTACAGTATCTGTAATTCTTGTTCTCTGTACTCCTCCCCAACGAGAGGAGTAGCGCTAATATCGGTATTGCCATATCGGATTAGGGTTAGTGTGGCCGCAAATCGACGGTATTGGCCTCCAGGCGGTATCCCACAGTGCACCACTGACCGCTCTGGACAGCAATCAGAACTCGGATGCAGTGGCCAGGTAGACAGGAAAAGCCCTGCGAACTTTTGAATATCATTCAAAAGTTGTAATAGATTACTTGTCTTAGGATGCATGCTCCTCTCACAGAAATGTTGGGAAGGCTCATAGCTCAAAATTCTGAAGTTGTTGGATCCAACAGGGAACATTTTGCACTTCTGCTATGGAATAATAGTGACCCCTAGTGCCGCCAGTAAGTCTAAGCAAATATTAAAGAATTGGAAAATAAAATAGATACAAAACTCTGAATTCTGAGTTAAGTGGGTGGGTGCATGGGTGCTAAGCTACTGTAACTTATTTCCTCAGAAAATAAGATTCACAAGAAGTTTTCATTTATCCAAAAAGTACAAGTGGTATCTAATAACCCATTCCTGGCAATTCAGAAGGTTTAAAAATATTTATACAGTCTGTAAAACAGGTAAAGATGAACTGGAAAAAAAGAAGGGAAACCTGTACTCCCATTCTATATAAATACTGCACGTTGCTATAACTGTCAAGCGAGCTGCAAAGGCACTTTTTGCCACATACCTATTAACTTCTCACAACAAAAATGAAGGTTATATATAGAATCAATAGAGGATGAAGTAACTTGCTCAGTCATTTTGTTTCTTTCCTCATCTATGCTCCAGTCAGCTATATTCTGTAACTTTTCATCTTTTTCAGTGTCCCTGTTTCACCTCCCACTAGTTTTCTATGCATTTTCTCCTTTTAAAATATCACTATTTCTCTTCTCAAACCATCTTCTTCAATATGTTTCTTTTCTAGTTGGGCTAGTCTCCCCTACCTGATTTTTGTTTAGTATTTTCTCACTTTGTTCTTCTACCAGTTTCTCTCCCTTTATTCCTCCTTTCACCAGTTCCCTCTTCCCTATGCCCATTCTTCTCTGGTCTTCACTTCATTAAGCCTCATTCTTCTCCAATTCACTTTCCTCCTCCTCTTCTTAGGCCTGGTCTACACTACGCGTTTAAACCGGTTTTAGGAGCGTCAAACCGATTTAACGCCACACCCGTCCACACTAAGAGGCCCTTTATATCGATAAAAAGGGTTCTTTAAACCGGTTTCTGTACTCCTCCCCAACGAGAGGAGTAGCGCTAATATCGGTATTGCCATATCGGATTAGGGTTAGTGTGGCCGCAAATCGACAGTATTGGCCTCCAGGCGGTATCCCACAGTGCACCACTGACCGCTCTGGACAGCAATCAGAACTCGGATGCAGTGGCCAGGTAGACAGGAAAAGCCCCGCGAACTTTTGAATATCATTTCCTGTTTGCCCAGCGTGGAGCTCCGATCAGCACGGGTGGCGATGCAGTCCAAAATCCAAATCCAAAAAGAGCTCCAGCATGGACCGTACGGATGTGATCGCTGTATGGGCAGGCAAATCTGTTCTATCAGAGCTCTGTTACAGAAGACGAAATTCCAAAGCATTTTTAAAAATTCTCCAGACAGAGGCCACAGCAGGGACTCAGCACGCTGCTGCGTGACAAACATAACGGAAAGCCAAAGAATCAAATGGACGCTCATGGAGGGAGGGAGGGGAGACTGAGGACTCAAGCTATCCCACAGTTCCTGCAGTCTCCGAAAAGCATTTGCGTTCTTGGCTGAGCTCCAAATGGCTGTAGTGTCAAACACATTGTCCGCAGTGGTTCAGGGCATAGCTTGTCAATTTACCCGCCTCACCCACCCCGAGAAGTAAAAGGGAAAAAAATCCTCTCTTGACTCTTTTAAATGTCACCCTATGTTTACTGAATGCTGCTGATAGACGCGATGCTGCAGCAGTCAACGGCAGCATCCTCGCCCCTCCTCCATGGGTGGCTGATGGTACAATATGGCTGATATCCAGCATCGTCATCAGCCTTTTGGCAGATGGTGCAGTGCAAAAGGACTGGTATCTGTCATCATCAGCCCGTGAGTGCTCCTGGCTGGCCTCCAGTGAGGTTGGCCGGGAGCGCCTGGGTAAAAAACTCCTGCTCATTACTGGTAGATGGTGCAGTATGACTGGTAACCATGTTCATCATAGCAACAGGGGGCTGAGCTCCATCAGCCCCCGCCCTTCATGTGTAAAGAAAAGATTCTGTTCTGCCTGGACTATCATAGCAGCGGGATGCTGGGCTCCTCTCCCCCACACTGCTTAATGTCCTGTCTGGACTATCATAGCAGCTGGAGGCTGCCTTCCCCTCATATCTCACTAACAAGTCACTGTTTCTTATTCCTGCATTCTTTATTACTTCATCACACAAATGGGGGGACACTGCAACGGTAGCCCAGGAAGGCTGGGGGAGAAGGGAATCAACAGGTGGGGTTGTTGCAGGGGCACCCCCTGTGAATGGCATACAGCTCATCATTTCTGCGAGATCTGACACGGAGCGGCTGTGCTCTCTGGTTATCTGATACACTGGTTCTCTAGGCAGGACTGATTCTATTTTTAGATACTGTAAAGGAGGGATTGACTCGGGGAGTCATTCCCATTTTTGTCTTTTGCGCCCCGGCCAATCTCAGCCAGGGGCACCTATGACAGCAGCAGACGGTGCAGCACAAAGGGACTGGTAACCGTCATCTCATTGCCAATTTACAATGGCATGGTAGACGGTACAGAACGGCTGGTAACCATCTCTGCTATCATGCAAAAGCAAATGAATGCTGCTATGTAGCGCTGCTGAATCGCCTCTGTCAGCGGCATCTAGTACACATACGGTGACAGTGACAAGAGGCAAAACAGGCTCCATGGTTGCCATGATATGGCGTCTGCCAGGGAAATCCAGGCAAAAAGGTGTAGCCCTGAGGATTAATCTGTTGGTCTGTATAAAATGTCTTTTTGATAAAAGTGTGTAGGCTGCATAGATGATAGAATTATTTACAATAAGCTGTAATGCAAGATACCTATAGACATCCAGGCCAGACACCCTGGCCAATTTCCTGCGTGACGCTGAAAGCAACCTTTAGGACCCTTACTCAGAAAAGTAATAATAGAATACAAACCTACGTAAATGTCTGAGGACCTTTTGAATGTCTGAAGACCTTTCACCTAGATAGGGTGAAAAGTGGGGATTTCTGCCCACAAATTTAACACATACACCACAAATTGCGTACATATTTGTCACTAATACGCATATAAAAGGTTAGCCTATAAAAATAGGTACCCTAACATTTCCATGGGGGAAAGACAAATTTGGGCATAGGAGGAAGGATTTCTCCCTATAAAAAGGGTGACAATCCACCATTAGGCAGGCGATACATCCATCTTTCTATTCTCCATCATCTCACCCTGCCTACACCTACGAAAGCTGTCAACTACTGATAAATCGTGGTGTTATTTCTTTTCACAGCTGTAAGTATAAAATAATCTAATTTCTGCTTTACCTTTATAGAAGGTTTAACTCATAACCATTTTCATCACTTCCTCTATCTATCAGAGGTGTGAAAAACACCCTAGTGCTACTGCACTAGTGAATTTAGAACTGTTTATTATCATAGGTAAATTTCTTATAGAACTGTGATATTTGTAACATTGTAATCTCAAACTGCTTTTAACATTTTACATTTACCTATTGTTTCATTGATTTTAAATAAAAGGTCTTGATTGACTAATTTTGTCTCAGTGTAAGTTCCTGTCATATACCCCAATCTTCTTGTATAAATTCTGCAAAGCCTGATTTAAGACAAACTCTTATCTTTTGAACACACATATTGGCATACCATACCCATATTATTAATATCTATTAATTGTTACTAACATTATTAATTAATTAGAAAATTAATTATTAAATAAAACTAAATTAAGTGGATAAATTCCACTGACCCTACTAACCCACCCCAAATCAGGCTACAAAGGGCGCGAAATGATTGTCTGCCGTTGCTTCCCTGGAGGAAGAAATGACTGACGACATTTACCCAGAACCACCCGCGACAATGATTTTTGCCCCATCAGGCACTGGGATCTCAACCCAGAATTCCAAGGGGTGGGGGAGACTGCGGGAACTATGGGATAGCTACGGAATAGCTACCCACAGTGCAGCGCTCCAGAATTCGATGCTAGCCTCGGACCGTGGACGCACACACCGATTTAATGTGCTTAGTGTGGCCGCGTGCACTCGATTTTATACAATCTGTTTTACTAAACCGGTTTATGTAAATTCAGAATAATCCCGTAGTGTAGACGTACCCTTAGAGGCAACTTTTCCTGACACCTCCTTTGGTCTTTTCACCATTCCTGGCCTCCAAAGTCACACTTGAGTTCTACCCTCTGTGGTCCTTCTCCTTAATCAAATCAATCGTAGCTCCCTCCAGTTTAAGTCCTCGATCTCTCTCTCCTTTCCCTTTTTCCTCCGGTCTGTCTGAGGTCATTATATTGCTTCCTCCACTTATAAAACTCCTCCTCACCCTCACTGTGCCAGGGCGAGCAATCGGACATTTCACATGATTTAAGTTAAGCACATGCTTAAGCCTTTGTAAAAACAGGTCCTCAATGAGGAAAGGGTTTCATATCCTGAGTCCTTCTACATGTATTTTCACATAGCATATTCCATATATAGATACACTTTACAAATAAAATTGCACCTAACTTCCTAATGCACACATACACAACTCCAGCAGAACATTGAGAGATCACCTACTGAATGGAAAATTCTATTTATTTTATATACACACTACCAATGGAACAATGGTATACCATCAGTTTACAAAAAGACAGTGGCCAGATTTTTAAAGGTATTTAGGAGTTGCTGCACTCAGCATTGCAATACAGTTAGCACCTAACTCTCATTTTCAAAAGTGATTTAGACACTTAGAAGCCTAAACTCCACTACCTAAATCACTTTTGAAAATGAGGTTTATCTCCTAAAAACAGTTAGACATCACAATACTGAGCACAGCAATACCTAAATACCTTTACAAATTTGGGCCAGTGTGCTTTGCATGAAGTACTTTAAAAAAATCATAACTCAGCCAAATTAAAATCACTTTTCAGTGTACCACAAGAAAAAAAATTGCAGCAGGGGACAATGTCTTTGCCAAATTTCAAGCTTTTTTATCACTCTGAGGTGATAGAACTTAAAAAAGAAAAGAAAATCATTTTAAAAAATGTGTATTTTTCCACTCTTTTTCTATTTCTACAAATTTTTCCTCAAGGTTCCAAGAAAATTTACTTCCAAAATGAAAACAAAAGGGTCAAATTTCAGCTGGGAAGGGAGAAATTTTATAAAACTATATTCCTCTGAATATGACCTTTTACAATGTAAAGGTGACTACAACCTCCTTATCTATAAGTATTGCTACATTCTCCGCCTATAATGCGAGAATACATACTATAGAGCTAAAGCATGGTATATATTATAAAGTTTCCAAATAAAGTACAAAACCCTCAGTCTTTTTCAAGTCTGAACCTATGCTATCTCTATACTAAACCCACTATTTTATCCATAAAAGAAAAATTCAGCAGAGTAGATATGCACCAAAATAACACTTTAAAAAATATAAAACAAAACATGTCAAATGCTTATTTTGCTTTACCTTGTAAATTCCAGCACATTTAGCAATTCATATCTTTCCTCATGGCCAAGCTGGAAAAAAGACATTTTTATTAGTGAGATTTAAGCTTTAACAACAACAACAACAAAAAAAAAAGACTAGGAACTACTTTTTGGCATAAACCTACCAGACTAAATTGTATTAAATATGTAAACTATTTAATATCAATGCCAAAATATTAATAATAAATAGTAACATAATTTTAATGTACTTACAGAGTCTATAATTACCGAGTCAGGTGTCCTTCCAGTGAATACAAAACGAAGTTGTTTGGCTGCTCTGACCAATGCTCCTTCATCTGCAACAAACCAATTTCCATTGTTTTTTTTATAGATTGAGAAACTATCAAGAAAAAGAATTTTCAAGTTTTAAATACCATTTAAATATTGTAGGATAAACAACACAGAGACAGGCAGATATGTACCTGTTCAAATTTTCCAATTATTCTTTTACCTGCTCCTCATCAATAAATAAATAAATAATTCCTCACTGCTCAAATTTTCTTTGTTATTCTTGAAAAAAGTTCAGTATCTCAGCTATTTCTGAGTCATTGTAAATTACTCTCATTTAACAGCAGTCCTACTGTACTTTCCTCCCTTTCTTTTTCATTTTATATATTTGTAGAATCCCTTATTACCTTTGACTAGCATTAATTCTTTTTGCTTTTCTGACACACTTATTTTTTCCTCCTCAAACCATAACGGACTCTAAAAATTCTTGTTTAGGTGCCTCCCAGGTTTCCCAGTTTGAGTACAGGTTTTCTCTTTTTCTCACATATTTGAGTAGCCTCTACCGGCATCACACTGGCCAATTCCTATTAATGGTCATCTTTTCAGAGGATCTGTAGTCTGTGCCTTCTTAATTATAGTGCTTTTCAAGATTTCTTACTGAATTTGAAAACTTTCCTCCACCGAACCCTACTCACTAAATTTCTTGTTTTCCCCAAAATTTGCTTTACTGAAATTTAAATCTAACATTGGGACAATGCTGCAATTCTGTGATCCCAATTCCTTACTACTATATAAGGAATGAAAGTATTATTATTAATTTACATTTATAAAACTGAAGTAGCTCATAGTCAATATTTCTAAACTTCTCTAATATTCTCGCATTCTCTGGAAAGTTGTCCCCTTTTGGTGTTTTAGTTTCATACAAGAAATTGACAATATTTAAAAGCACTATAATTAAGAATGCGAGAATATTGTGTTGGAGTCCTCTTGCCTCTTAGAAGGCCCACTGAAAAACATGAAACTACTTTTTGCTAGGTACATCTTAGAAGCTGATCCATTAACTGCTGCACTGCTTCAAAGGAGGCAACACAACACATCAGAGGCAGCACAGGAGAAGATTTTCATTTCATAGGGGAATTATTTTCCTTTAGGTTGAAAGAGCAACCTCCAAAGAGAAATAATAACCAAAGCCATAGCTGAAAATTTTACCCTGGTGTCTAAGGGTATGTCTACACTGCATCTGGAAATGAGCCACCCCGTTACCTATTGTTAATTTAATCCATTTTAACTTTCAACTTCAGTGTACATGTCACTGAACCATAGAATCACAGAACTGGAAGGGACCTCGAGAGATCAGCTAGTCCAGTCCCCTGCACTCATGGCAGGGCTAAGTATTACCTAGACCATTCCTGACAGGTGTTTGTCTAACCTGCTCTTAAAAATTTCCAATGATGGATATTCCACAACCTCCCTAGGCAATTTATTCCAGCGCCTAACCACTCTGACAGTTAGGAATTTTTTCCTAATGTCCAACCTAAACCTCCCTTGCTGCAATTTAAGCCTATTGCTTCTTCTCCTATCCTCAGAGGTTAAGAAAAACAATTTCTTCCTCCTCCGTGTAACAACCTTTTACATACTTGAAAACTGTTATGTTCACTCTCAGTCTTCTCTTTTCCAGACTAAACAAACCCAATGTTTTCAATCTTCCTTCATAGGTTATGTTTTCTAAACCTTTAATCATTTTTGTCGCTCTTCTCTGGACTCTCACCAATTTGTCCACAGCCTTCCTGAAATGTGGCGCCCAGAACTGGACACAATACTCCAGTTGAGGCTTAATCAGTGTGGAGTAGAGTGGAAGAATTACTTCTCATTTCTTGTTTACAACACTCCTGCTAATATATCCCAGAAGGATGTTCGCTTTTTTTTGTAACAGCGTTATACTGTTGACCCAATGAGTCGCTTTTCTGCTGCTCAAGCTGATGAGCCATAGCACTGTGATAGAAATGTCAGTCTTCTGCTTCAAGACTGGCACCTATTTAAAGAGCCATAATAGCACAGTGTGTAAGATACTACATAGGTAACTGAGTAATAAGACTATATACACACACATGTTCTTTATTACATCACAATGAATCAGAAAATGATGTCTATATGAGGCCTAGAAAAATGGGACCTCACATCTGACTGTTGGGCCTAAGCACTGTTTTAATACAAATAAATAACAAATATATTTCATTAAAAACTTTGCCATACAAAAAGTTCATACTGATTTTTGCAAGAATCTATTTGAAAAAATGTATGAAGTGTGGTTTACTGGTGTTTTAAATATTGTCTTTTCTTGTTCTGTGTTGATGTTTTGGCTTATCATCAGAATTGTTGTCCTACTTAAGAGGTTTCATTTTCATTCCTGATGATTACTACATAGTGTTATTTTCTTTTGTGATACTTTGTTAGCATGAAGCATCAGAGAGAGCCATAAACAGGGGTGTTAGCTTGTCTAACTGAACACATGCCTTTGAATTTTATTTGTATTACTCAACCCATTCAACTTTTCACAGCACAGCAGTTTAGGTGTTGCAATGTAGATAAACTCTATGTGACATCTACAAATCCTCTCTAAGACATGGATTGGAAAACAACTAAAAGAGCGTCTTTTATAGAAGTAAAAATGTATGAGATCTTAAATATCACTACTTTTACACATATATTTAAATTTCTGAGCAAGGTAGGGGTAATTCATCAAGTTCTGAATTAACATTATTGTTGAGTGGATTGAATATTTTAAAATTTATATATAATTATTTAGCTCTTACCTGGAGATGCTGCTTGATATATAATCTTATCACCTTCTCTTTCTGGAACAGCTGTGTGACACACTGCCATCATTGTTAGAAACTCGCAAATTATAGGTGCAGTTGGCTAGTCCAAAAATAGGGTAAAAAGTAACAATTAATCTGTGCACTATTAAAATGTGTTAGTACTTACTGGCAAATATTAATTCAGGGGAAAATCTCCTTTCCTGATTACAAGAATATGCATTTTTAAAATTTCCACATTATTTTGGTTGATGACTTTATACATAAACCATTTTCAACATTCACCTGATTTGCTTCAATACTTTCCAATTGCTGCTATACTTTCCTTTTGTATAGTTGGTGCAGATATTGATGCCTATAGTTAAGGCTGCCCAAGTGTAATGGGGCGTTCACCTCACACTAGCCTAGAAGAGGTCAATGAGGCTGAGAAGGGGCCAATTAACTGGATAGGAGGAAAGAAATTAGGTAACCTCAGTAACCCCTGAATGAAGATGGACTCCAGCTGAGAAGGAACAGACAGGGCTAGTATAAAGCCAGGAAGCTGACAGCAGAAAGGGAAAGGGGCTGCAGTAAGGGAGCCAGTAGCTGCTCTGCACATCACAAAGAGAGGGGGTGCAGGAAAAGGCTCAGGGAAATGGCAGCAAGGCTTAAGACACTGCAAACTTTGGCTGCTGATTAGAGGGTCCCTGAGCTGGAACCTGGAGTAGAGGACAGGCTTGGGTCCCCCTACCAGTCACTTGAGAAGTGGCACCATCTGGGCAGTAAATGGGAAGACTACCTGAGACAGTTTGTATGGAAAAACTATGATACCTCCGAAGCAGGAAAAACACATAGTGACCTATCCGAAGGGCCAAGTCACGAAGAGAGAGCAACTTAAGTCAGAGAGAAAGAGAGAGAGAGGTGTGGCAGGACGCACGAGCAACAGAAGGTGATGTCAGACCTGAAAAGAGCTAATTCCCAGAGCAGCCAGGAGGAGTTGCCGTAGCAAAGTGTGAACCCTGTGACACCAATACTTTCCATAATGCAACACTGTGATCAGTTGTTTATAATTTTGCCTATGCATTCCACGCCTAATTCAGACTGATTTATTTTGGAAATTTTCTGCAAAACTGGTTCAGCCATTTCTCAGAACAAGATTAGTAAAAAATAAATTGTTTTTCCCACATTAACAAAATTCATGCAAATGTTTTGTTGAGACACTTGAATGTCTCCATATTCTGAAAATGGGACTTGAAATTCGGCCACTTAGTGTCAGGTACTAAAACATTAACATCAATTAACAGCTCAACTGGAAACGTACATAAATCATGTAACTAGACACATTAGATAAAGACAAAAATTGAATGACATACTAAAATGTTTTATTCAGTAATGCGTGAATGGTTAACGTATTGTGAAATGAATTCTCTTTTAATATTGTCTGCACACAATAGTTTTTAATTTTACTGTGGCACTATCACTGCCCATGCTGTACTTTTTCTGTGGACATATGATTTCAGGTTCCAGCCCAGTCAATTCAACACCTTTCTTGAACACTTTAAAGAAATAGCTGCTGCATTTTCTGTTAAAACATGTACCCAATCCCACCCAAAGGCCAGACTGAAGCAAAGTCAGTCAGATGGCTTTTAGTGTGACAGTCTAAACAAAAATCATTCATTTTTTTTACTCAGCACTTATATAGTTCATCTGTAGATCTCAAAGCACTTCAAATTGAGAACAGGAAATCACCAATTTTAGAGATCCCCAAACACTTGCCAAAAACAATCATTTTCCAAAAGAATTCCTAAGACGTGGAGTTGCCAATACTGAAAGTTACTTAGGGAAGATTCTTGTACTACTACAAATGAGAAACACAGAACTCTACTAAAAGTGAGGCACTTCAGCTGTAAAAACAACAATTCTCCCTATATTGTATAGAATGATAAAATGCTGACAAAATGACAATTCAAGAAATAGTATGGAAGAAGGAATGGTATAACTCAGGGGTAGGCAACCTATGGCACGCGTGCCAAAGGCAGCACGCAAGCTGATTTTCAGTGGCACTCTCACTGCCCAGGTCCTGGACACCGGTCCGGGGGGGCTCTGCATTTTAATTTAATTTTAAATGAAGCTTCTTAAACATTTTAAAAATGTTATTTACTTTATAGACATCAATAGTTTAATTATATATTATAGACTTATTGAAAGAGACCTTCTAAAAATGTTAAAATGTATTACTGGCACGCAAAACCTTAAATTAGAATGAATAAATGAAGATTCGGCACACCACTTCTGAAACCTTGCAGACCCCTGGTATAACTATATGGTAAGTCATCAATCTCAGAAACCTCTTCAGTTTCACTTTCAAAATGGGATGGCTCCTGTCCTTCTTATATTCAGAGCCCTGAATTCCTCTAGGAAAGAGGCACATATTTACTCATTTCTGTTATAAGACCTGATCCAACAGAACACTTGAGCATGTGGTTAACTTTAAAAGTCCATGAGTTGTTCTACTGAAGAAAATTTATATACCATCTCTCTCTCCAAGTATCAGAAGGCAGGAAGGACTGCTACCCTCAAGACCCAAAAGAATACCACTCCAGGAGCCAAACAAAAACAAATAGTATCCTAAGAGGAGAACAAAAGAAATGCTATAGAAACTAAGAATAAATAACTAATGGCTTATCTACATGGAGTCTTAGGGTATGTCTACACTAGAACTGGAAGGTGTAAATTCCAGTTTGAGGAGACATATCCATGCTATCTCTGATCAAGCTAGCATGCTAAAAACAGAAGTGTAGCCATGACAGCAAAAGTGACAGCACGGGCTAGCTGCTCTGGTACAGACTTAGGGTGGCTAGCCCCTGCTGCGGTAGTGGAAGTGGCTATGCTTCTATTGTTAAGAGTGCTAGTTCCATCCGAGTTAGTCCACGTATATCTCCTCAAACTGGAATTTACATCTTCCAACACTTGTGTAGACATACCTTTAGTTCAGGGTAAGCCAGAGTGTGACTCTACAAAGCACTAGCTTGCCATGAACTAACTAGCCATGTTCACCCTGCTACTGCACTCTAAAAGTCCCACAGTGTGCTTTGAGGTCGCACACTACAGACCTTTTAGGGCATGGCTACACTGGAAACTTTAAAGCACTCCCACGGCAGCGCTCTGAAGTGCAAGCGTGGTCGTGCACGAGCGCTGGGAGAGAGCTCTCCCAGCACTCCTGGTAATCCACCTCCACGAGGGGATTAGCTCTCAGCGCTCTGAGCCTGTTTACACTAGCGCTTTGAAGCACTCTGACTTGCTGCGCTTAGGGGGGTGATTTTTCACCCCCCGAGCCAGCAAGTCAGAGCACTATAAAATGTAAGTGTAGCCCAGCCCTTATTGTGCGGTAGCGGGTTCTACATGGCCAGTTAGCGTGTGTTGAGCTAGTGGACTGTAGAGTCACATCCCAGTTTGTTACACACTAAGGACTTGCCTACACAGAGACTAAGTAATAATGACTATGCTAACATCTAACTATTTACACAAGAAAGGCTGCTGATAAGCACTAGAAAAAACAGTGAGCACAAGGCACCACTAGGACCTCCAACTTTTGTTATGGGCAGTGAGAAGGAACTGAGAATGGGACAGAATGGCCACACCCTTTATATCTTCTTTTGGAGGCAGGAGGTCACTAAAGGTGCATGCACCACTCCAATGGGTACTCCTCACCAGAAGTCTCCAACTCGAATACACTGGGCACACACTCACGAACAATGGAATAAATATGTGTACAAGACATCTCAAAGAACAAATTTCCATGGCTAATGAGTACAAAACTTTATCATGAATGGAAAGCTGGACTATTATTTACACAGAATATAGGTGGGTTTCATATAAGTACAACATTTAATTTCCTTTAAAGGATACTCTCTTTTTATTTTATTGAAATCATTCTTTTCACATTGTAAAATAACAGATTTTTTTTCCCTATATCACTTACATGATTGCTTTGGAGATTCTCCAGCAGTGATGGATCACTAAATGGTTTCTCTTCTCCAGTCTGTGAGCCCTGACTAAGAAAAATGAAATAGAGAAGTAAGAAGAGAATCATTATTTTCTTAATCATTCATTTGAAAATCACCAATGGCCACACACTAAAGCCAAACATTTTTATTTCTAACCATGACATTATAATGTTAATGGACAAATGTACACATACACAGAGTAACTGAACTGAACCCAATATTTGTTGAATAACTTTGAAATCTGAACAATTCTCTTGATATATAAAATTACAACACAGAGGCCACTAAGAGTTTGGCCACTGGCTTCACTGGATGCTGCAACAGGGACACAGTAAAAATTAATCCCAAATAAAATTATAGATCCCAATCCTGCATTCTGTTCTCCACAGGAGGCCCCATATGCCCAGGTGGAGTCCCACTGAAGTCACAGGGACTCTGCATAGGTGCAGGGGTTTGCTCACACTGAGTAGATGGCAGGATGAGGCCCCATTATTTATTTTTGTAAGTTAAATTATACTATATTTACTTTTAATAATAAAATATTTGTGAGTGTCCAGCATAAGCTATAAAAAAGATGCTAAAAATACAGGGTTTGTATTAGAGTTTTGTTCATCATACACAAATTTCCAAATGATACCACCATTACAATACACTTATAATATGCCAGAGTTCTCGAATGTGTCCCCTCTAACCGTCATAATCTCTGTAGTAGAGAAAAGAGGCTGAAGCCTGTGGCCTGGTATAAGGCCTGAGACCTGAACAGAAGTCAGGCTATGAGCAAAAGTCAGGCCCTGCTACAAAGCAAACACCGACTTGCAAGTTCACTGGCCAGTACATGAACTTGGCAAAAACATGGCTGGCACTGCTAAAATACAGGCACTCCTAACAAGTACTAGGCACTAGGTATTCACAAACACATTCCAGAAGGGTTGTACAAAAACACTACGATATTTGTTATGATATAAACACACTCCCCATAGATGGCACATGGATGCACTGATCCCTCATGAAGATAAGGTCAGGACGAAAGGATAATGGATGGAGATGTTTTGTTCGAGCCAACAGGTACAAGGTGGTAACTAAACCACGTCAGAAAGGTAATATATAACTTGTTTGCATCAGTGTATACAAGAGGGGTTACAAAAACTTACAAAAATAGAAGAACCATCTTTGTCTGGCCTAGGGGACAGCAGAAAGTCCTGATGCTGACTGAGCTAGTCCATTCTCAGGGGCATGTGTGTATTAGTGTCTCTAGAGAGTCCATGGGGTACTAATAATGTGCTTTGTCAGCAATAAACCTGGCCAAGCGCCTTCTCCATTGAACCAAGTCTGTGGTGCTTCTGGATAGTATACCAAGGTCTGCTGACTGAACCAGCTATCTGCTGGGCTAGTACAGCACATGGAGAGAAAACACAGACACACATACACCAACTGACAACAGCCTTCTCAAGGACACCGCACTTAGGTATCATGCCTCTTTCTTGGGCAATCCTGCAATTTGCTCCCTCCAGACTGGGGTCTTAGGCTGCAGTCTCCTGCAATTCACTGAGATCACCTCAGCAGATCTGACTTCAATTCAGCACCTGCAGTTCTGGTCTCTTAGTGGCTATGACAGGGTTATTTGGTGACCGGCCAGCTTTCATAAAGCTGTTTATTCAAAACAAAGGCAATTCAGAGAAAACATTTATGCCTAGCTTACTAGGTGGTCACCAATCTTCCACACAGAGCAGTGGTGGGCAACCTGCAGCCTGCACGTGGCTAGTCAGGGTAATCCGCTGGCAGGCTGCGAGACAGTTTGTTTACATTGACCGTCTGCAGGCATGGCCTCCTGCAGCTTCAAGTGGCCGCGGTTTGCCGGTCCTGGACAATGGGAGCTGCAGGAAATGGCAGCCAGCACGTCTCTGTGGCCCACATCACTTCCCGCCGCTCCCATTGGCCGGGAATGGCAAACCATGCCCACTGGGAGCTGCGGGCGGCCGTGCCTACGGACAGTCAGTGTAAACAAACTGTCTTGTAGCCTGCCAGTGGATGGGCCACATGCAGCAACCTTGGGGTCCTGGACGTGGGGGAGAGTCACTCCAGACCTTTCAAAAACCAACAGTCATGTCACGAACAAAGACCAACCTGCCCTGGGACAGAGGGTGGAAGGCCGAAATAGCAACCAAGTGGATCTTAATCAATGACAGAGACAGGCCCTGGAGCTTGAGATGCAGAAGATAGTCCAAGATTGCCTGCAGTGAGGCCCATTCAGGCCAGATGCCCTAGTCTGAGGCACAGCACTTGAACCTTTTCCATTTGGCCAGGTAGGTTACTCTGGTGGAGGGCTACTACCCAACAAAAACTACTGGACATGAGCTGAGCACTCCTATCCATCCACATGCAGCCAGGCAGTCAGGTGCAATGCTGCCAAGTATGGCTGCAGAAGACTGTTGCGGTTCTGGGTTTTAGGCCCCCTTTTACTTTCTGGATTAGGAATAATTTAGTAATAGCAAATATTGACTGAGTAAAAATCATCTAAAAATCAGTCTGCATGTATGAGTTTGAATACCAGTTCACATTATTTCTAAACTTTGCATTTTTAAAATATCACAGCTTACACAATACTAAATCATGAATTTTAAACAAAACAGATACTAAATTATCTTTAATGCTTACCAATCATCTGAAGAACTACTATAATCCTCAGGCTCAGGACAATGGCTGCACAAAAAGCAAAGGAAGGATAGAAATAGAAGGAAAGTATAATCACAGAAAGGCTAAAAAAATCAGATCATATACAAGAAAAATGAATGAAGGAAATGAGTTACTAAAAGGGAAAAGTTTTAGAGTACCTCAAAAGAATTGTTGTTAGTGCCAAAATATCAGGAAACAGAAAGTGTTGCAATAAAATATTAAATGTATGTTGGGGCTCTGTAATACACAATCAGGCTAAATTAATTCATGCTTGATTTATCCTCATGGACTGGCATCCAGCAAACTGCCTGATCCAATGCCCATTTAAGTCAATGGAAGATTCCCATTGATTTCATTGGGCTTCAGATAAGAACATAAGAATGGCCATACAGGGTCAGACCAAAGGTCCATCTAGCCCAGTATCCTGTCTTCAGACAGTGGCCAACGCCAGGTGCCCCAGAGGGAATGAACAGAACAGGTAATCATCAAGCAATCTATCCTCTTGCCTATTCCCAGCCCCTTCGCCCATTCCCAGATCAGCCCATTACTGTGGTTAAAAAACAAAACAAAACAGAAAATCTAAAATTAGAGAACCATAGAGGTTTCCTACGGGATAAGAGGTGTTAAACACATTAATTCAACAGATGCCAAGACACTTATATAAATACAAAATGTAACTAAGTCAAAACAGAAACCAAGGGGAAGATCTTCGGGTGGTGTAAATTGTCATAGCTTCACTGAAGTCAATGGAGCTATGATAATTTATACACCTCTACCCTGATATAATGCTGTCCTTGGGAGCCAAAAAATCTTACCGCATTATAGGTGAAACCACGTTATATTGAACTTGCTTTGATCCACTGGAGCGCGCAGCCCCTCCCCCCGGAGTTCTGCTTTACTGCGTTATATCCGAATTTGTGTTATATCGGGTCGCGTTATATCGGGGTAGAGGTATACCAGAGGAGGATCTGCTCCTAAGCTTACAAACTGGTTTACACTAAGCAATTCTGAATGTACATTACATCATAAAAGCACACATTTTGAAAATATTTGTAATTAAAGACATATTTGTACTGCAGAGTGTTCTGAAAATGTTGAACATCACAACTGGCTACAGGTTATGAAGGAATTCACCCATTTATGGCACAGGTGAAAACTTATTTACCATATAATTAATAATGTACTTTAAAGGAGCTGCAGAGATGGAGCAGTTTTATTTCTCTGCCCACCCCCTCATGAAATCTGCTCTGAAAGGGGAAAGCAATCAAGAGACAGAATTCTCAGGGATGCTGCTCTCTGAGCTGTCCCTGTATTATTTGGCTTTCTGCTCCCTGATGGAGAGTGAATCTTCCCAAAGAAGAAGCTCTGTTAGAGATGTGCATGTCTCATGAAAGGGGGATGCATGGGCATTGGGAGGCAACAGGGATCAATTTATATCAAGGTAATTTAAATCACTGATTTAAAAAAAAAAAAGGATTGATTTAAACCAGGCTGAGCTATGAATAGCTATTATGAATGTGTGTGCTATTGTAACTTTAAAATTTATAACAAATTAAATTGTAAATGCTGTTTAGTTGGTTGTTTTTTCCACTACTCTTGGGTATCATATTTGAATTTACAAAACTGTTATAGGCCAAAACAAATAAAAACATACATGCATAAATAAATAAATAAATAAAAATTGAAAATCTAAAATTATGATCCTGCAAACACTTAACCAGGTACATACTTTTTACTCACATAAATAGTCCCATTGAAGTAAATGGGGCTCTCTCATGTGCTTAACGCTAAGCAAATACATAAGCGTTTACAAAATCAGAAGCTAAGATTATATTTTTACTACAATCTTCTTAGTGATACAAAATCTTTATTACTTCAAAACATTACTTCAGTGTTAACAATTAAAAGTTATTTACTTTAATCACAATAAAAAGTTATTGTGAACTTTTTTTATATACACACAGGACAAAATTTTCAAAAACAGAAGCCTAAAGTTAGGTTCCTAAAACCATATGTAGGCATGCCAGGGTGAAATTTTCTAAAGATTCAAAGTGATTTAAGAGCAAAAGTCTCATTGACTTTGAACTGCAAATTGATGGAGGAGTATAGCCTGGTAAAAGCATTTGAACTTTCTTGACTTGGGCCAAAAGAAATCTGATGAGGTTCAACAAGGACAAGCACAGAGTCCTGCACTTAGGACAGAAGAATCCCATGCACTGCTACAGACTAGGGACCGAGTGGCTAGGCAGCAGTTCTGCACAAAAGGACCTAGGGGTTACAGTGGACGAGAAGCTGGATACGAGTCAGCAGTGTGCCTTTGTTGCCAAGAAGGCTAACGGCATTTTGGGCTGCATAAGTATGGGCATTGCCAGCAGATCGAGGGACGTGATCATTCCCCTCCAGGGCCGGCTCCAGGCACCAGCATTCCAAGCTGGTGCTTGGGGCGGCAATCTTCAAGGGGTGGCAGTCCCTGTTGTTTTGCCCCCAAGCAGCGTGCCAAATTGCCACCGCGGGTGGGGCGAGGGGCATTCCGTGCGCCCTTAGGGCGGCACGTGCGTTTCCGCAGCGGTGGCAATTCGGCAGCAGCTTCTATATTTAGCTGTCCGCGGCGGCTTCAGCTAAACATAGAAGCTGCCGCCGAATTGCTGCCACCGCGGAAATGCGCCTGCCACCCTAAGGGCACACGGACTGCCCCCGCTGTCCGGCAGCAATTCGGTGCGCTGCTTGGGGTGGCAAAAACTGTAGAGCCGGTCCTGTTCCCCTCTATTCGACATTGGTGAGGCCTCATCTGGAGTAGTGTGTCCAGTTTTGGGCCCCACACTACAAGGAGGATGTGGAAAAATTGGAGAGAGTCCAGCGGAGGGCAACAAAAATGATTAGGGGGCTGGAGCACATGACTTATGAGGAGAGGCTGAGGGAACTGGGATTGTTTAGTCTACAGAAGAGAAGAATGAGGGGGGATTTGATAGCTGCTTTCAACTACCTGAAAGGGGATTCCAAAGAGGATTGATCTAGACTGTTCTCAGTGGTACCAGATGACAGAACAAGGAGTAATGGTCTCAAGTTGCAGTGGGGGGAGGTTTCGGTTGGATATTAGGAAAAACTTTTTCACTAGGAGGGTGGTGAAGCACTGGAATGGGTTACCTAGGGAGGTGGTGGAATCTCCTTCCTTAGGAGTTTTTAAGGTCAGGCTTGACAACGCCTTGGCTGGGATGATTTAGTTGGGGACTGGTCCTGCTTTGAGCAGGGGGTTGGACTAGAAGACCTCCTGTGGTTCATTCCAACCCTGATAGTCTATGATTCTATGAAGTTCAATATAATGGAAGGTGGAAGCAGCTGCACATGAGGCATGGACTATTTGCTTATTAATTTTCTTTCTGAGTTTGTTTTTTTCTTACAAGAAGGATGCTAATGAACTCCTGGACTTGTCCTTTTCAGCAAAGTTGAGCACTTTCAGTGTGAAACTTCTTAGTCTGTATGTAAAATTTGAAATTTTACTAATTCCAGTTAAGAAATTAAAGAAACAAGTACAAAATATCCACGTTTCAATTTAAGACTACAACATAGGTAAATGTAAAGAATTAGCAGCATTCAAATAAAAAACTGATTTACATTAAAATCAATTTAAATTCAAACAGATTTTTTTAATTAAAATATTATTTTTATGTATCTCAGAGAAGCAATCTGGACCCTGGATGAGCTTCAGTTGCAGATCGTGCTCAGGATGCTTGCAAAGGCTTGATGAGGCCTTTTCCTCCCCTGCCTCAGCCCTTTACTGGGAGCATTATCCCTACTCAGAGTAAATGATAAATCTGTCAGAGGAAGAGACAGGTCTGAGTCTACACTTGTACTCAATTCCCCTTCCTTATCCTGGGAATAGGTGCTGCCAGAGTTCCAGGGCACTCATCCATCTGGATGAGTTCCTAGAGGCAGAAGTTCTTTATAGGGCTTCCTATTCTGTCAGGACTTCCTAACTGGAAACCTCTCTCTGCTCACCCCTTCTGAGTCATAGCTGCCCCTGCAGATTAGGTAGAGAGGTCTGACAATGTGAGGTAGAGTTGGAGCTTTACCCTCTCCTGGTCTTGGACTGGGGTCAGCCAGACTGGACGCCTGCCAACAGAGAGTCTTATGAGTGTGGTACTCATGATTAGCAGACTGTGAGTCCCTCATATGTGCTGCCAATGCAGCTGCACACCACAGTGTTTCACAGGGCTGCCTCATGGGCTCCAAGGTTTACTTTTCTCTTCTCTCCTCTAGCAGCAGGCTGCTTGTGTTCTCCACCTGCTGGAGACAGAAACAACTGGGCTCTGAACTGGCACCAAGAATTCTCTCTCAGCAGATTAGCTGGCTGGTTTTTGCTCACATGCTCAGGGTATAACTGATCACCATATGTGGCATCAGGAAGGAATTTTCCCCTAGGTGAGACTAGCAAGGATTTGGGTTTTTTTTTAAACCTTCCTCTGCAGCATGTGGGTGTGGGTCATTTCCCAGGATTATCTGGGTGTATCTCACTTTATCATTTCCCTGCCATTACTGGGATCTCAGGCACTGGTGCACCTTGGTCCCCTCTATTCTCTGCCAATACCAAATTTTACAGGCTACTTCCCTCAGATCCCATTGAGGAATACACTAAGAAACTGCACCATCTACTCAGGACACTCCCTACACTAACACCAGAACAAATCAACATACCCTTAGAGCCCCGACCAGGGTTATTCTATCTACTACCCAAGATCCACAAACCCAGAAATCCTGGACGCCCCATCATCTCGGGCATTGGAACTCTCACTGAAGGACTGTCTGGATATGTGGACTCTCTGCTCAGACCCTACGCCACCAGCACTCCCAGCTATCTCCGTGACACTACTGATTTCCTGAGGAAACTACAATGCATTGGTGACCTTCCAGAAAACACCATCCTAGCCACAATGGATGTAGAGGCTCTCTACACAAACATCCCACACACTGATGGAATACAAGCTGTCAGGAACAGTATCCCTGATGATGCCACAGCACAACTGGTTGCTGAGCTCTGTGCCTTTATCCTCACACACAACTATTTCAAATTTGATGACAATATATATCTCCAGATCAGTGGCACCACTATGGGCACCCACATGGCCCCACAATATGCCAATATTTTTATGGCCGACCTGGAACTACTGCTGGAGTGCGGGTAGTGTAGAGGAGCCAAAAGGTTGCCTTGACAGAGCATCTGAAGATTTCCCTGGCCTATGGAGTGAGAGGGGGACGGGCCTGAAGCATGCTGCACTCAGCCACACCTGCTGACTTAACAGCCCTAAATATAAAGTTGAATAACAAACACTGAATACATCGAGGCAATATTCACTTCAAACATTTTTCTCTACTCTTGAGTATCTAGGAACTTGACATTAACTGACTAAGTTGGTAGTCCAAAACTGAGCTGCTATTTTGTTCTTCTGTCTCTTTGCAAAGTCCGAGTTCCCATCCCCACAGTTACCACACCAAAAAAGGAGGTCATTCCCCATAGGTGCTGGAACAATTTTTATGGTGGGGGTGCTGAAAGCCATTGAACAAAACTGTAAACCTTGTGTATGATGGAAACCACTTGAAACCAGGGGGTGCTGCTGCAATCCAGTACCCCTAGTTCCAGCATCTACGTCATTCCCACCAGCTTAGGGTGCAAAAGCAATTCTACCAAAAAAGGCACATTGTTCAAAGATCATTTCAGTAGGGAAACATTTACTATCAAAGATATTAATTACAATAAGCTGTAAAAATAATTTTTAATATAATGAAACATTGCATTTGTTGGACCCACATAACAAACCTATGTTAACACACACACACACACACACACACACACCCATACCCATCTTTGGACTCATGTAATAGCAAAACCTAACACCAAAAAGCTATTCAAATTCTTGTTCATCCAGTGTGATAATACTGAACTGTTCATTTACACAAGTGTGCATGCACAGGAGTACGTGTCTGTGTGAAATATAAAATGTGGGCCAAAACACTGTCATTGTCTGTAGCTGTGAGTAAAGATTGATCTATGAAGGTATTAATAAGACTAACATCGAAACATCTGATGTACTGAAACTCTTATGTAACTATAACAATTAACCTTCAGTCTTAAATTTTATCTTAATTTCTGTTTGTGAGCAAAGGTACTCTCTTTTATGTTCTGAATGGATAAAGAATGTCAGCCTCATAACCAACGACCTTTTTCTTGTGGCTACGAAAAGAGTTTTCTTAACTACATCCAGTGCCAGGAGGAAATTAAAAAAAAACAACAAGCAACTTTGATATAAAAAACCAAACACTTACCCGTAAGCAATTCCTGCTATGGTGCACTTCTTAAATTGCATTACATTGCAAGTCAGGGTACCAGTTTTGTCAGAAAATATGTATTTGACCTAAATGAATTTTAAAACTCATTACATTACATTCAGTACATATTTCTATATTTAGTATGTTAACAGCTATGAATTACTAAACACTTTTAGCCTCTTCTGCAATGAACTACTTCACTCAGTTTACTGATTATAAAAATATTTGGCTTGGAACATAAATCTTACGAATACATTCTTGATACCTAAAATTTCACATCTGCAAAAGATAAGACGTTAAGATGGATGTACAGATTGGGCTTGATTCAATACAGGGAGGTATACTTCATAGCTCTATGCTCCATAGATTGCAGAAATTCCACTACTATGTGAGATCAACGGTGTAGCTAGTATAGTATCCTGTGTCTGACAGAGGCCAGTGCTTCCAAATAAACTTTAAACTTATTGTACTAATATGCTTATGGGGGAAGCTTATTTCCAAACCCAAAGCATCAATTAAAAATGTGTGAGAAAAGCCAGGCCAATCTCTCACTCCTGTGTTCTCAGTGACTGCCTGCTAGGTCCCTACAATGTGGAGGAGGAGGCTGCCTGATTCAAATGCAGAGGGGACAAGAAACAGATCTGTTGAGGGAGAGAGAGACAGGTGGGAACAGATTGGAATAAGGAGCTTGGGAAGAGGGAAGGGGCAGAAACTTGGATGAGAGGCCGGGGGGTGGAGAAGGGAAGCTTGGACTGGGAGTTGTATGGGTGAGAGACTGGCATTAGCTGGATAGAGAGACTGGGACTTGGAGCTGGAAGGGAGAGACTAGGACTGGAAGCCAGGGGTGGGGAAGACTGGGACTTGCTGGGAAAGAAGACTGGGAACCAGGGAGAGAAATGAGGGAAGGGAAAGACTGGGAGCCGGTAAATGAGATCAGGTGGGGAGGTTGAGAAGCAGTGGTGCAGGGAAAAGGAGGCAAGGGGGCTGGAGCAACAGATTTGACATGGAGCCATAGTATGGTGGGAGAACTAGGATTGCCTGGGCAAAGAGACTGGAATAAAAGTTGAGGGGACACTTAGACTGGACAAGGAGCCCATGGAAAAAATGGACAAAGAGCCACTGGGGATGGGGAACATGGGTGTGGTAGGGAACTGTAGACTCAAGGTGGGGAGAGAGAGACAAACCAGATGAGGACCTAAGGGGGTGGAAATGGGCAAGGAGATTGGAGACAAGGAGCTAGGAAGGAACTGTGAATGTCTGGGCAAAAAGAGACTGGGACTAGAAGTTGGAGAAGACATTGGGACAGGGAGTCTGGAGGGCTGAGACTAGGACTTACTGGGCAAGAAGCCTGAGGAATGGAGATGTAGACTGGCAAGATGAGAATGGGATGGGGACAATGAGCCAGGGGTAGAGAAGAGACAGGACTGGAACAGGGATAGGTTGGAAGGGAAGTAACAGAAGAGGGGACAAATGGGGTGGGGAAATGGGCAGAAAAGTCTGTGCCCTCTAGAGATACTTCCCTCCAGAGCCTAGACTGGAACCCACGATTCCTATCTCATCATCACTCTGCTGTCAGCAAATATCTGTGAAACTGACTGGCAAAATGGGCAATATACCTCTGGTTCACACAGAGGATGGATGACAACCTACTACACCTATCAGTAACTCTGTTAGCTCAGTAGTAGAGGGTTGTGTGGTGGATCCAAAGGTTTCCATGAGGGTGTATCAATAGGATGCATCCGCATAATGCAATTTGGTTTTTTTCAGTTTCATTATTTTAAAAGCTCAGAAATTACACATACAAAAAACTATGTTAAAAGAATATTATCCAGGTAGCAAAATCAAGCACTCAAATGTATGCATTATGATACAGTGTTAAATTTAATGATTGAGTACTATTTTTCCACAGGACCCCTGCCTCATTCAATACACAAGACGGCACTGCTCTGCAGATGAATGAGGGTTGTGTAGTTGAAAGACAATATTGTCTGCAGGACTCCCGCTTCATTTGTGGCAGAAATTGAAGGTATGTAATGAATGAGGCAGAGGATTGCAGAAAGAAAAAGGATGATCTTATGATTAAAGTGGTTGAATGCTGCCCTGGAAAATTGGATTCTATCCCTGCCTCTGCAACAGAGTTCCTATGTGATGCCGGTCAAGCCATTTAAACCGAATTTTTCAGAGGTAGCCACTAACTGAGTATTCCTTATTTTCTAGGAGTCTTATTTGAGACCCTGGAGGCTGATTTGCAGAAGAACTCACATCTGTAGTTGATGTCTTGGGAGCTGTGCTTTGAACATATAAAGTGCTATATACTTCAAAATAATCTGAAAAATCAGATCCTAGTGGTCTCAAATTCTGTATCCAAAATTAATGGATACTTTTGACCTTAATCTCTCTGTGCCTTGTTCCCCACCTGTAAAATGGGGATAACAATACCCCCTTATCTCATAGGGGTGTTGTGAAAATAAATTCATTAATGTTTGTGAAGCACCAATATACCACAGTGATGAGCGCAAAAGAAAGGGCCATGAGGACATCAATAATTCTGTCTTCAGAGGAGGATTTCAATAGAGTGCAGTAAAAAAGACGTGGACCACACATTGAACAACAAGGTTAAAAAAATAAGCAAGAGATGTCTATTCCGTCCACTGAATGAGGCAGGGTCCTGTGGAAAAAACAGTCATGTGATCATGAAAGTAAAGACTGTATCATAATGCATATTGTATCAGGGGACTGAATTAAAATTGCACTGGCACAGACTGTGGAATTTCTTAACTTTTGAGCACTTGAATTAGCAAACTTCGTAATCTTCTTGTAATGTAGTTATGTGTGTGTATGATACACACACATGTGCATATTTAAAACTGGAGCTAAAATTCCTTTGTCTAAATAAGAACATAAATTTATATGAAAAACTGTATGCCTAATAATTTAATATATGCTTAAATAATTACTATGCAGAATATATCAATTAAAAATCAAGACTGATAACATTTATGAAAGATTAAGACCACTCTCACATTAATAGTTCAAGTAAAAACAATTGCTCACAAATTCTAGAGTGAATCATTTCACACACTATTAAGTTACAGTAAGAAATTTGGTCTACCTGGCCAAGTTCTTCATTGAGATTGGATGTACGAGCCATGGAGGCAGTGTCTGTAGGTTCGTAGTGCATGTCTATATCCTGAAGATAGAAATAAGTAGTTAAAAGCTAGTTTTCCATAATTTTTTAAAAATAAATTACTTAGCTTCTTTACTGTTATTTGTTACTTATATATGCAGGTGTGGCAGAATTCAGTTTGTTTATAATTTCAATGGATATCAATATTTATTTTTAAGCATTTTTCCCTACTTTTATCGATTTAAATTCTCAACTGTGGGAAATTCTGGGGAGTGTTAAACAATGAGGGAGGTAGACAATATTTATTTAATGACAATAGATGTTAAGATTCAAAAGGTTAAAGCTTTATAAACATTAAATCACAAATTGTCAACATATATCAAAACAGACAAATCCCTAGATAAAACTCTAATAAGTTATCTTGCAGCATTTTTCTTTGCTGATCTATAAATTATTATTATTGATGGAAATATTTGTGTCACCTAGTATGTATACAGTGAAATTGAAGTTTACTGACATTTAACAATAAATACCTAATCCTTCCAAGCCTATAACTATAGTATCTGACCAAGGACAGATGTATTGAAACTGACTATAAACTAGCTAATTTTATGTCATCTATTTCAACTGAAAAACCTGCATATACAATCAGATCGGTACAAAGAGTCTTCTGAAATAGAAATATGTTTTCAGCTTTTAAACTAATTTAATGACTTATACTAGACCAGGGGACAGCAACCTTTCAGAAGTGGTGTGCCGAGTCTTCATTTATTCACTCTAATTTAAGGTTTCGCGTGCCAGTAATACATTTTAACGTTTTTAGAAGGTCTCTTTCTATAAGTTTATAATATATTAACTAAACTATTGTTGTATGTAAAGTAAATAAGGTTTTTAAAATGTTTAACAAGCTTCATTTAAAATTAAATTAAAATGCAGAGCTCCCCAGACCGGAGGCCAGGACCCGGGCAGTGTGAGTGCCACTGAAAATCAGCTTGCGTGCTGCCTTTGGCACGTGTGCCATAGGTTGCCTACCCCTGTACTAGACTTTAGAGACAGGTTTTATTCAGATGATTTTAGTGATCAATATATGGGATAGTAACTGTATCCATATATCTAAAATGGGTACCACTGAAAATTTTAAAAATTACCATATTAGAGTATCAACTTTTCTGCTATATTTCTTAGATATAGAAAGTATAACACAGCAAGGCATTTAACATTGTACTAAGGTAAATATTCCCTGAAAAAAGATATATTGAAATGGAGTTTAGGATGAGAGTACATATCAGTAACTTAGGGTAAAATATATTACAGGGATGTTATAATTATTAAAACAAAACCAAAAACCAAAACATTAACAACTAAAAAAAATCAGAGTTAAGTTTAAACTTAAAAAATTGAAACATTAAAATATGGAAATGAGCTGCTAAGACCCCTAAATAATCTTAATTGTCATGTACTGATTATGTGCAAAAGCCTTATGGTTATGTTTAAGGCATTTTAATGTTTGTAGTCTCATATTAGACTCAACTGATTTTTAAACACACAGATTCTTGCTCTCTTTTTTTCCCTCTCATGGTTTCACCACAATGGACTCACCCTTAACTCTGCCCTAACTAGGAATTTCCAAACTGTAACCTGTTTGGATTTCTTGTGTGTGCGCTGGTCATCACCTTTACCATTTTGCTTAAATGTTTTAATCCCTTTCCCCAATCTCTGTCAGTTTTTGTCTTTCAGAGTTTGAGATATTTAAGGCGGCCACTGCATTTTGTCCTCTTTCCTTGTTGCACAATGCTTGTAACATTTTGGCACTAACATAAAATGAACCAACAGCTATATAATAGTTGATGAATTACAAAAACGTTTGTTTTTTAATCTACATGCAAATCTCAAACATGCAATGGTACATACACATTAGATACATACACACGTACACACATACATTTATTTTACACATCACATCTCACACACACAGATATATTTATTTTTACATATGTGACCAAGGAACAAGATCATGCAATTTGTGTGTCCACAGCTAGAATTTTTCTTTCAGTTCTGAGCACCTTATTTTCAAAAAGACTCAAACTAAACAGAGGTCAGTGAAGAGAAACAAAATCAAGGGGCTGAACTTAAACAAATAAAAGAGCAAAAGCCTATAGTTTGTTTAAGAGATTATTAAAAGGGGACATAATGGTCTCTTCATATTTGGAGGTAAGCACCAGAAGGGAGATAATTTATTCAGGGTGGTACCAGAATGCATAATCAGAAGAAAGCGAATCAAATTAAGAGAAGAAAATTTAGGCTGAATATTAGAAAAATGTCTTAAAAGAGATCTATCTATTAGACCACAGAATAGTTTTTTCAGGGGGTCTAATCAAAGTCCTGTTGTCTGGAACATTTAAAAACTGGAAAGAACAAAACACTGGAAATGTGATGCAGAAAAAAATCCTGAGTTTGCAAGGAAGCACTAAATGATCAAGTACATTTCAGGTTTCTATGATACTGTGATTAATACTGCATGCTTTAAAATGTGGATTGACTTATGTTCAATAAAAAAGATTAAAGAAAAATTAAGAGAAAGATTTTTATTATAGAAAAACTGCCTACCATGATTCACAAACAAGTGATAGTATCTGGTTTTAGAAATCAGTGTAAGCCACAATAAATGTCATATTTACCCAATTTATGAAATATGCCTGGATAAATTTAACAACTTCTAGTGTAACCAACAAACTGATTGGAATGAGATTATTGAAGAGAATGATAAAGGTCAAGAAATTCAGTCCAAAATTGTTAGCTCCACCATCTGTTAAAATAAAAGAAAGCACTTGTAAAATTAAACACTGTTTTGGTTAGGCAATCAACAGATAACATTTTCACAGCCACATTTGTTGGCTTTTGTAATATACAGATAGAAGTTCTTTAGGTATTTTGAGACATTACTATGGTAATAACACTTCGTAATCCATATTGTAAGGCTGTAAATTACATGGAAGATATGGTCTCAGTTGTGATCAAATGCAGTTTTAATATACAGAACAATTTTTCTCCAACTTTAAAGAGCAAAAAATCAGGTAATCTGCTTTTTGTATGTGCTTTGTAGGGAAGATCAAACCAGTTTGAATCAAGTAAGAACCAACTGAACCTTTAGTTTACTCTAAATATGAACTTTCTAAATTTGAGAATTAAAAAAAAAAAAAAAGTGAGAATTGTGGGAGGGGAAAGAACACATCCTAATTCCTCCTCTACATATCCTCACTCCTCCAGTAGTTAAAGGTAAAGCAGCAAGATACTATAAGAAACGGTATCTTCATGGTTTTTACAGAAGGCACAGATGCATGATTTTACCAGATATTTTACAAAGAAGCATGTTTACATGACATTTCAAAGCTGATTCCTAAATCAAACAGGTTTGGATAGGTTTCCATAAACACACTTTTGGATACAAAGTCCAAACTTTGACTTGCATCCACCAGCAGTTCATTATCTATTTACATTATTAAAAATCAACATGGCCAACCTCTTCTGCAATATAATTTGTTTATTTCATATATGCACACAAAGTCTAGAATAACAGTGTGAAATGTAACTAAGGGCTTGTCTTCACTACAGGGTAAGTTGACCTAAGTTACACTACTCCAGCTACATGAATAACGTAGCTGGAGTTGACATAGCTTAGGTCAACTTAGCCCAGTGTCTTCACTGCACTGCATTGACAGGAGATGCTCTCCAGTCTACTTCCCTTACCCTTCTTGGAGAGCTGGAGTACCAGGGTGAACCAGAGAGCACTCTGCCATCTTCATTAGATCCACTAAATCGATCCCTGTTGAATCAATTTCCCTGTAGTGAAGACCAGCCTTAACAGTTTTACACTACTTTTCCATTTAAACAGTTCCAGTGATTAGCTATAATTTAGACAAATACTAGAAATGAACTTTTAAAATTAATTTTCCAGAAGAGTTTTTACAGATATTGACACCACTTTTTACTCACCCATTTATAATCATGCTCACCACTATGTCAGAGCTCCACAGCAGTGATCAGTCTCTTTGAATGCAAAAAAATTATTCATCTGTCTTTAACAGGCTGATGATGCAGTGTAGCCGCAGTAGCACAGGTAGCACAGACACGGCTGTGTTGTGCAGCACACAAACCAACCTGAAAATGGTTGGTACATATTTGGCACAGCTCAGCCATGCCCCTGCTGCCACTGCCCATGCTACCGCGGCTATGCTACTATTTAAACGTGCACTAGCTCTTACTGAGCTACCTTGAATACGTGTACATGAGCAGGGGAATCACACCTATAATTCATAGTGCAGAGTAGCCCTATAAGACTTTAGGACCTCCATCTTTCTCAGAAGCAGCTGATACAAGTACTGTGCCAGAAGCAAGATGAATGTAAAATAGCTCAAGCCTCTTCAGAAACGAAGAGCAACTCTTCTTAGCCACCTATGTTGCAGTATAGTTGCCATGTCCTGAAAATTCATAGAATCCTCAAAAGTAGAGGAAGAAGCAGCGAGCAGAAGAATCCAAAGTAGTATGAAGTGATGGCACAGACACCATAATCTGTTCTTGTTTCTTTGTTCTTCCTCCTTCTCAATTCCTGGAAAGTTCTCAAGAGAGTATTCGATTAATCAGCTAGATATTCTGGGGTGTTATGGAAATCTGGATTCTATTTCAGTTCTAATTTTCATTAAGAACATAAGAACATAAGAGAGGCCGTACCGGGTCAGACCAAAGGTCCATCTAGCCCAGTATCTGTCTACCGACAGTGGCCAATGCCAGGTGCCCCAGAGGGAGTGAATCTAACAGGCAATGATCAAGTGATCTCTCTCCTGCCATCCATCTCCATCCTCTGACGAACAGAGGCTAGGGACACCATTCTTACCCATCCTAGCTAATAGCCATTTATGGACTTAGCCACCATGAATTTATCCAGTCCCCTTTTAAACATTGTTATAGTCCTAGCCTTCACAACCTCCTCAGGTAAGGAGTTCCACAAGTTGACTGTGCGCTGCGTGAAGAAGAACTTCCTTTTATTTGTTTTAAACCTGCTGCCTATTAATTTCATTTGGTGACCCCTCGTTCTTGTATTATGGGAATAAGTAAATAACTTTTCCTTATCCACTTTCTCCACATCATTCATGATTTTATATACCTCTATCATGTCCCCCCTTAGTCTTCTCTTTTCCAAGCTGAAGAGTCCTAGCCTCTCTAATCTTTCCTCGTATGGGACCCTCTCTAAACCCCTAATCATTTTAGTTGCCCTTTTCTGAACCTTTTCTAGTGCTAGAATATCTTTTTTGAGGTGAGGAGACCACATCTGTACACAGTATTCGAGATGTGGGTGTACCATGGATTTATATAAGGGCAATAATATATTCTCAGTCTTATTCTCTATCCCCTTTTTAATGATTCCTAACATCCTATTTGCTTTTTTGACCGCCTCTGCACACTGCGTGGACATCTTCAGAGAACTATCCACGATGACGCCAAGATCTTTTTCCTGACTCGTTGTAGCTAAGTTAGCCCCCATCATGTTGTATATATAGTTGGGGTTATTTTTTCCAATATGCATTACTTTACATTTATCCACATTAAATTTCATTTGCCATTTTGTTGCCCAATCACTTAGTTTTGTGAGATCTTTTTGAAGTTCTTCACAATCTGCTTTGGTCTTAACTATCTTGAGAAGTTTAGTATCATCTGCAAACTTGGCCACCTCACTGTTTACCCCTTTCTCCAGATCATTTATGAATAAATTGAATAGGATTGGTCCGAGGACTGACCCTTGGGGAACACCACTAGTTACCCCTCTCCATTCTGAGAATTTACCATTAATTCCTACCCTTTGTTCCCTGTCCTTTAACCAGTTCTCAATCCATGAAAGGACCTTCCCTTTTATCCCATGACAGCTTAATTTACGTAAGAGCCTTTGGTGAGGGACCTTGTCAAAGGCTTTCTGGAAATCCAAGTACACTATGTCCACCGGATCTCCCTTGTCCACATGTTTGTTGACCCCTTCAAAGAATTCTAATAGATTAGTAAGACATGATTTCCCTTTACAGAAACCATGTTGACTATTGCTCAAGAGTTTATGTTTATCTATGTGTCTGACAATTTTATTCTTTACTATTGTTTCAACTAATTTGCCCGGTACCGACGTTAGACTTACCGGTCTGTAATTGCCGGGATCACCCCTAGAGCCCTTTTTAAATATTGGCGTTACATTAGCTAACTTCCAGTCATTGGGTACCGAAGCCGATTTAAAGGACAGGTTACAAACCTTAGTTAATAGTTCCACAACTTCACATTTGAGTTCTTTCAGAACTCTTGGGTGAATGCCATCTGGTCCCGGTGACTTGTTAATGTTGAGTTTATCAATTAATTCCAAAACCTCCTCTAGTGACACTTCAATCTGTGACAGTTCCTCAGATTTGTCACCTACAAAAGCCAGCTCAGGTTTGGGAATCTCCCTAACATCCTCAGCTGTGAAGACTGAAGCAAAGAATCCATTTAGTTTCTCCGCAATGACTTTATCGTCTTTAAGCGCTCCTTTTGTATTTTGATCATCAAGGGGCCCCACTGGTTGTTTAGCAGGCTTCCTGCTTCTGACGTACTTAAAAACATTTTGTTATTACCTTTGGAGTTTTTGGCTAGCCGTTCTTCAAACTCCTCTTTGGCTTTTCTTATTACACTCTTGCATTTAAGTTGGCAGTGTTTGTGCTCCTTTCTATTTGCCTTACTAGGATTTGACTTCCACTTTTTAAAGGAAGTCTTTTTATCTCTCACTGCTTCTTTTACATAGTTGTTAAGCCACGGTGGCTCTTTTTTAGTTCTTTTTACTGTTTTGCATTCTTTGCAAAAAATCACCCTTTTACATAATCAGGGTCATGTGGCACTTTGGAGCTGTCTGTTCCAGCCTACAAAAAGCTGACCATTCTAGTATACTATAGCTCGACATCCAAAGAAGTAGTTTTGAATCAGGAAACAGAGCCAGAAAGTAACAGCAACTAAAAAGGAAGAAGATCCTATTCACCTTTCCAGGATGTTTTATGAGTGGATAAGATTCACAGATCTGAGATCCAAAATCATGATTCATGGATCCTCTAGATATCATACTGATCTTGTAACTTGTCTTTGGAGCCAATGGAAGGGCTGTTTTGAGCAGCTCTGTCAAAAACATCCATACTGGGGAATGCATGAGACTATACTGGTCACAGGCCTTTGAACATTAGCTCAATGCTTGCTTGCTTACTTAAAACATACCTCGCTTAAAACCAACAACGTCTTTATTGATCAGAACAAGGGCTGCCTGGATCCAGATCACTTTCTGTAATATGAAGGCACACGGTCTGGGATTTGGAGAACTGCTTATGTACATATCAGCTTAAAAACATTTTGAGCAGTTTGTTCTCTTCTTCTTCTTCTTCTTCAATACAACAGAGAAAGGAATCAAGGTTTTCTGTAAACCCAAACTCATCCTAAACATGAATAAATGGCTTCTTACTGAGTCAAGTCAAAACTTAAGAGCTTGGCTTCAACTTACGATCCCGCAGTTTCTTTATTGGCAAAGACAAACCTTAAGTGCTATACTTTGATTTCAGATCCAAGGACTTTGGATTCAAAGTCAGGTGCTTCAAAAGAAGAGGGGAAAGAACAGGATGTCAACTGGCTAGGATGAACTGAAGTCTTGCTGCCGTGGTTTCCTTGCTGGGGTCAGCCATGGTAGATGCCTACTAAAGGAGAGTCTGGAGCACATATGACTGAGCATCTGCACACCACAGTGCATCACAAAGGCTTCCTTTAGATCTAGTTCCCTTGTTGACATCAGCTATCCTGACTCGTTGCTCATGGAACTGAAGGCTCAAAGGCTGTCAGTACCTCATGCATGCTGCTAGGCCAGCTGTCCACTGAAATGTGTCATAGGGCTTCATATAGACCTATCTCTTTCCTCTCTCCTCTAACAGCAGTCTGTTAAAGATCATGCTCCCTACATGATTGAGACAAACAACTGAAGGCTGAGAGACAATCAGACCCTCATATGGAAAGGTCTGCTGTAGCATAAAGCCACAACTTTACTTACTGGGGGAAGGGCACAAGGAAAGTAAATGTTACGGGTCAGGAAGAGGTCAGCATGAGGGAGAAGGGGCAGAGAAGATTTAAAGTTGCTTCTTAACAGACCCTTGAAAGATGGCAGAGGCAAAAATACCAACTTCCCTTCCTGGAGTGAATTCACCATTCACTGAACTTAGCAAGAGGCTCAAATGGCCAATAAACACTTTACACCAGCTTTGATATATCTAGTGTCAATATATATGGTAAATAAAGATGGATATTATAATAAAATCAATCTGTAAATATACAAGATGAATGTTTTACTGTCCTATTTTTCAATTATGGAACTTATGCAAGTATCATTTGGACAACAAAATATGTAATACAATTATTTTAGTGCTTACAGTTTAGATTGAGATACCAGTCCCTTTGGCCATGCCTTCGATTCCATATAGCTGAACCAATAGAACAGATTAAAGACATGGCCATAAGAATGCAGAACAAAATCAAGATCTGAATATTTGTAATTCGTTCCACATTGGAAAGTTTAAGAGGCGGGCTTGTTGAATTCTGTGAAACACAAGAAAATTGTAAATATTAAGTATAAAATGAGGTACATGTGTAGTTCTCCAATATTTTCATACTATCTTGTTGTGTCTTTTTCTACACATTTCTCTGAAGAGATGCACTGCATAATATTGGTATAAATTGCATAATATGTATCCTGAGCATTATATCTACATTATATACGTCTACACTACGAGATTATTCCGATTTTACATAAACCGGTTTAGTAAAACAGATTGTATAAAATCGAGTGCACGCGGCCACACTAAGCACATTAATTCGGTCCGAGGCTAGCATCGATTTCTGGAGCGTTGCACTGTGGGTAGCTATTCCGTAGCTAACCCATAGTTCCCGCAGTCTCCCCCGCCCCTTGGAATTCTGGGTTGAGATCCCAGTGTCTGATGGGGCAAAAATCATTGTCGCGGGTGGTTCTGGGTAAATGTCGTCAGTCACTCCTTCCTCTGGGAAAGCAACGGCAGACAATCATTTCACGCCCTTTTTCCCTGGATTGCCCTCTGGCAGATGCCATTAGCATGGCAACCATGGAGCCTGTTTTGCCTTTTGTCACTGTCACCATATGTGTACTAGATGCCGCTGACAGAGGCGATTCAGCAGCACTACACAGCAGCATTCATTTGCTTTTGCATGATAGCAGAGATGGTTATCAGCTGTTCTGTACTATCTACCATGCCATTGTAAATTGGCAATGAGATGACGGTTACCAGCCCTTCTGTGCTGTACCATCTGTTGCTGTCATAAGTGCCCCTGGCTGCTCTTAGCCAGGGGCGCAAAAGAAAAAATTGGGAATGACTCCCTGAGTGAATCCCTCCTTTATGGTATCTAAAAATAGAATCAGTCCTGCCTAGAATATGGGGCAAGTGTACTAGAGAACCAGTGTATCAGAGAACCAGCAAGCACAGCCGCTCCATGTCAGATCCCGCAGAAATGATGAGCCACATGCCATTCAAATGGGGTGCCCCTGCAACAACCCCACCTGTTGATTCCCTCCTCCCCCAGCCTTCCTGGGCTACCGTTGCAGTGTCCCCCCATTTGTGTGATGAAGTAATAAAGAATGCAGGAATAAGAAACAGTGACTTGTTAGTGAGATAAAATGAGGGCAAGGCAGCCTCCAGCTGCTATGATAGTCCAGACAGGACATTAAGCAGTGTAGGGGAGAGGAGCCCAGCATCCCACTGCTATGATAGTCCAGGCAGTACAGAATCTTTTCTTTACACATGAAGGGCGGGGGCTGATGGAGCTCAGCCCCCTGTTGCTATGATGAAGACGGTTACCAGCCGTTCTGTACCATCTACTGGGAATGACCGGGAGGCCAGCCAGGAGCACTCATGGGCTGATGATGAGGATGGATACCAGTCCTTCTGTACTATACCATCTGCCACAAGGCTGATGATGACGATGGATATCAGTCATATTGTACCATCAGCCACCAAGGAGGGGGGGCGAGGATGCTACAGTTCACTGCCACAGCATCGCATCTACCAGCATCATTCAGTACAGATAGGGTGACATTTAAAAGAGTCAAGAGACGATTTTTTCCCTTTTCCTTCTGAGGGTGGGTGGGGTAAATTGACGAGTTATGCCCTGAACCACTGCGGACAATGTGTTTGACCCTACAGGCATTGGGAGCTCAACCAAGAATGCAAATGCTTTTCGGAGACTGCAGGAACTGTGGGATAGCTTGAGTCCTCAGTCCCCCCTCCCTCCCTCCATGAGCGTCCATTTGATTCTTTGGCTTTCCGTTACGCTTGTCATGCAGGAGTGTGCTGAGTCCCTGCTATGGCCTCTGTCTGGAGATTTTTTTTAAAATGCTTTGGAATTTCGTCTTCTGTAATGGAGCTCTGATAGAACAGATTTGTCTGCCCATACAGCGATCACATCCGTACGGTCCATGCTGGAGCTCTTTTTGGATTTGGGACTGCATCGCCACCTGTGCAGATCAGAGCTCCACGCTGGGCAAGCAGGAAATGATATTCAAAAGTTCGCGGGGCTTTTCCTGTCTACCTGGCCACTGCATCCGAGTTCTGATTGCTGTCCAGAGCGGTCAGTGGTGCACTGTGGGATACCGCCCGGAGGCCAATACCGTCGATTTGCGGCCACACTAACCCTAATCCGATATGGTAATACCGATATTAGCGCTACTCCTCTCGTTGGGGAGGAGTACAGAAACCGGTTTAAAGAGCCCTTTATATTGATATAAAGGGCCTCTTAGTGTGGACGAGTGTGGCGTTAAATCGGTTTAACGCTCCTAAAACCGATTTAAACGCGTAGTGTAGACCAGGCTTTAGAGAACAATGAAATCCACTTCAAAATACTGAACTTTGCAAACTGGAAAATGAATAAATGATAATGCATCACTAAACTGAATGCATTCATTTATTTTGACAACTACAGATCAGTTGTGATATTCAAAATGATACCAGAAAAAAACCCTCATATTTTGGGGGTTTGACATTCCTGTCCCCACCCTTAACTTTCAAATGAATTAATTTCACACTGTGTTCATAAAAGTATTCTTCCTCCTATGCTGTGAGGAAGGCATGCAATAAGACAGTTTCGAAAACAGCCAGAAAATCATACAAAGGTTATCAGACAAACTACAGTGATCCAGACTGATAAGAATAAGGACATGCCTGCAACTGAAAAAACATTTTTCCAAGGATAAATGCTTGGTAACTTTCTACATAAACAACAGAAGAAATACATCTTGATTTTACTCAATCTAACTCACAAAAAAAGCAGCTTTGCTACAAATACACTATATTTTAACTATTACCTTGAAGCCAACATTAAAAGGGACAGATCTTCTGGTCTCTTTAACTTAAAACATTTTTTAAGACAAAGAGTAAAGATGGCTTTTGTGTAACAATAGTAGTATCAAAACCTAATAAAACAGAGAATTTATAAAATATCCACATTTAAATGACAAACCTGCATGAGTTTTGTATCATGTCCAGTATAGACAACTATTCCATGAACCCACTGGGTATTTCTTAGTTGAGCGCCTCGTAAAAGAATTTGGTCAGGTCCCAGTGGAACAGTACTGGAAGGAAGCAATTTTATATTTTATCAGTATAAAATACAGTAACTCCTCACTTAACCTTGTAGTTATGTTCCTGAAAAATGCAACTTTAAGCAAAACAATGTTAAGCTAATCCAATTTCCCCATAAGAATTAATGTAAATGAGGGGGTTAGGTTCCAGGGAATTTTTTTCACCACCAAAAGACTATACTATATATATAAAAATTGTTTGTTTAAAACTTATACTGTGTGTGTGTGTGTGTATATATATATATATATATATATATACTGTGTGTGTGTGTGTGTGTGTGTGTGTGTGTGTGTGTGTGTGTGTGTATATATACACACACAGTATAAGTTTTAAACAAACAATTTAATACCGGTACACGGTGATGATGATTGTGAAGCTTGATTGAGGTGGAGGAGTCAGAGTGTGGAATATTTCCCAGGGAATGCCTTACTGCTAAATGATGAACTAGCAATTGGCTGAGCCCTCAAGGGTTAACTCTCACACTCTACAAGGCAGCAGGAATGGAGGGAGGGGAGACAGCATCACAGACAGAGACACACACTGTGTGTGTGAGAGAGAGAGAGATGCGCATTTCCCCTTTAAGTACACTGCCTTGTTAATTAGATCAGCTTGCTGAGACCAGCTGCTGCCAGCAAGCTCCCTCAGTCCTGAGCCCTGTCATGTGTCCCCACCCTGCTCTATGGAAGATGGGGTAAGCGCGGTGCAGGAGTGGGCAGAGGGGGACACCCTGACATCAGCCCCCCTCTTCTTCTCCTCCCCCCCGCACAACAAGTAGTACTCTTGGGGAGCAGCTCCAAGGCAGAGGGCAGGAGCAGCACATGGCAGTGGGGGGAGGGACAGCTGCAATTGCTAGCCTGCTGTGCAGCTGCTGCACATGGAACTTAGGAGAGCAGGGAGCTGATGGGGGGCTGCCGGTCCATCCTGGTTCTAAGCCCCCACCAGCTAGCTGCAATGGGCTGCTCTTCCTGCAAGCAGTGGACAAAGCAGGCAGCTGAAAACGATGTTAGAAGGGAGCATTGCACAACTTTAACCGAACATGTTCCCTAATTGATCAGCATGTTCCTTAATTGATCAGCAATGTAACAACGAAACAACGTTAACCGGGACGACTTTAAGTGAGGAGTTACTGTAACTCATCACTTTACAAGGAATAAAAGTAAGCAGCAGTCAGTAGTCATCACAATGTATGAGCTACATTTTCAAAAGAAACTAGTCATTTTCAGTGCCTCCCTTGAAACACATTAAAGCGGCCTGATTCAGACGGCAGGTACTCAACACTAACTGAAAAAAATCAGACCTCTGTTAAGCATCTCAGGGTGAGCACTGCAAAACGTAGGGATTTACAAAACCACTAGTCATTTCTTCAAATATGTCACTAAATACAGGACTATTAAACGGGCATTTTGAAAGTAACACTTAATATTGTACATTTTTTTCTTTATTTTGTATAATATCACAAGGAATATCTTCAGGGAAGGAGTTGTGTATTTGTAAACTGAAATTCATCTACTCAAGAATTTCATTTTTCAAATTAATTCTTAAATGATTCCAATCATTTTCTTGGAACGATCACATTTTAGGCCATTCTACCACCAGCATATCAAATAAACAAATAACCTTTATACACATGATCCTATTTAAAATTTAAAGTAACCTGATTTTTTTTAAATTTTTTGTATGTTCTTTACTTAGGGATAGCAAAACAAACTGACATTATCTGTATCAGTTAAAGTATGTACTTCAATTCAATAGCATTCTTCATAAAGCAGCACTTTATACATTAGAAATATACAGATTTTTGAGTATCAGAGGCGTAGCCGTGTTAGTCTGGATCTGTAAAAGCAGCAAAGAATTGCATCCGACGAAGTGGGTATTCACCCACGAAAGCTCATGCTCCAAAACGTCTGTTAGTCTATAAAGTGCCACAGGATTCTTTGCTGCTTTTACAGATTTTTGAGTTTCTCTTGTTAATTTATATTTGAGACCATTTCAATTTAGTTTGGGGTTCTCAACCTTTTTTGTTTCTGAGGCAGTCCAACATGCTATAAAAACTCCGTGGCCCACCTGTGCCACTATAACTGTTTTTCTACATATAAAAGCCAGGATTGGTATTAGTGGGTAGCAAGCAGGGCAATTGCCAGGGCCCAACACTACAGGGGACCCTGCAAAGCTAAGTTGCTCAGGCTTTGGCTTCAGCCCCAGATGATAGGGCTCAGCACCATGGGCTTTAGCCCTTCCGGCTGGGTTTCAGCTTTCTGCCCTGGACCCCAGTGAGTCCAACGCCAGCCCTGCTTAGCAGACCCCCTGAAACCTACTCGCGACTCTCCAGGGGGGCCCAGGCCCCTGGTTGAGAACTGCTGATTTAGATGACTGATATGACATATACCGTAGCTCAGGCTCCTAGTAAAACAGAAAATTTGTTACCTGATTATTTTTTTATGGGACTAACATCTCGCCCAATCTCTCCACCTTTCCTTTTGCAAATACTAGATGCAATTCAGACTTGTCAATGAGGTGGCTCCCTAACTTCAGATGAGTATCTCCACAGCTGTATGGAATCAGCAAATTAGTAGTAGAGTATAAATAAACTTGTTAACGACAGTGCCTTAGTACTCTGGTTTATATATGATACATAGACCCTGTAAAAACTATTGTAGAGATATTCCAATAATTTATCTTAGGTGGGGAAGATTGAGGATGAGGTCAACCTCAGTAAGGGAATCAGCAAGTAACAAATTTTCCATTGTGGATCCTGCCCTCTCCTCTTCCCCAGTCTGGAATGTTTGAAATGCAGAGAGAGCAAGTAAGGAAAGAGAAGATAGAGAAGTATGTACCCCTTTCCCTAAAATTAAGGGTAATAACAGTAATTTACTTTGGAACCTCCCCTTGGAGCATCTTCATGATAAAGAATATTTCTTCTAGGAAATGGATGGTCAAGCTGTAGTGCTTCTTAAAATATAGTGTTTATAAATGAGCAGAGGGCAGCTTTGTAGTCGCTAACACATTTCCTGCATGTTGAGCATGTTTTCTGATCCCTTCTGGAACTACTTTTTTTCCCCCTTGATTAAAAAAAAATCAGTGCTATAGCTCTTGTTCCACACAGCTTTGGAGCATTTGGACACTTTCAAGCCCAGGCACTTGGTTGAAAGAAAGTGAATGAGGACACTTTTTTCTTTAATTGATTGGTCTCATCAAGGTAAAGTTTAACTGCTCTTCTCATACCTAGCATGTGCCATGCTTTGTCTTTTAGATGTTGAGATCTTGCTGACCCCTTCCTCACGGAAGATACAGTTAGACTCATATTTTCCAAGAGCAGAAATTTTGGAGACTTTTCTTGCCAGCATCACTACCAGCAGGAAGCACATCTTTATGCAAAGGAAACACATGAAATTATATGTCACATGTTCAAATGGATGGGGCATGAGAACTTGTAGCACTGCGCGCAGATCCGAGAAAAGAAATATACACCTAGCTATTGATTTGGACGGATAGGCTGCCCTAGGCAACCTCAGTGTTATAGCTGCTCTACCAGAGACTTGGATAAGCCTGTGTGTATAGTACTGTTTACTGCAGAAATATGAGCTGTGATGGTGGGGAATCCATTCCCTTTACATTGTGGCAGCCCAAATGTTTCCTGCATCCTTAGAAGATGGTAGCTTTGTTCATGATTTTGGGGTCCAGACTACAAAAGGAGGATTTTTTTTCACCACAAGATTCCTACTGCCACCAAATGAAGGGCTTGACTTGAATATGAAGATACGTTTCTGCCAGGTCTACCAATGTTAGCAGAGCTGCTGAAGAGACTGAATGCTGTGATGGAAGTTAAAGTCTCTATCCTGAATCCTGTCGTCTTCATTAATCAGTTAAGCCTTAAGAGGTTTAAGACTACAAGGACTCTTCTTCATCTTTTCCTTACTATGAAGAATATGGAACAGAATCCGAATCATCTTCTATAAACAGATTCTATTGCTTTTAGCTGTAGGAGGTGCAAGATTTCCATCAGGATGATTTTGTACTTACCTGAATGAAATACACTGAAAAGTAGGATATCCTGCCTCTTAGATCTATTTCTGGACAGAGGGAGACTCTTTTGCAATCATACTGTTTGGACTGCAAGACCGATTTGGAGTCATTCCCTGTGCTGAGTTTTCCTCAATTGTTTCAGACCCTGGTCTTACCTATAGAATAAGAGTAGTCCCTTCTCTCTCTCTCTCTCTCTCTCTCTCATACTTTTATTCTGCATATGAATGAAGGAATCTTCTGTCTTTGTACGATGACTTGTCCTTCTTGAACTTGGACTGAAGAGCAAACTCTGATTTGTATGTGTTAAATACTACTTCATCAAGCTTCACCTTGAACACGACAATTTTGAACCACAAATGATTTGCTATGAATAGTTATCAATTGTTGAGGTCTTAAGTCAAAGTTGGGGTCTGAACACTAAATTAGTAGCCAAATCTCTCACTGGCAGCCTCATGGGGTCCATGATTTCATCTATTATAATTGCAGTAGCTAAGGATATTTTCTTAAGTATTATATTGAATTTGACTGGTTTCTGGGGGTTAAGATTTTTTAGGTCTCTGCAACGGGACACAGTGGCTCTAGCAAAGCACATTGTTTTCATTGGGGCTGTAAGGCTGCTGAAGAAGCTTTGAAGTCACTTCTAACTGGAACATCTACCTTCCTGTCTAGAGGATTATTTAAGATGAAATCCATCCCCATCAACCTGTCTTTTTGTCAGAGTTGAAACTACTGCATTGATACTTGGGAGGATGAAGGCTGAACCTTTGACTTCTATGATCCTGTAGAATTTCGGGGCTCAGTGACCAACCCTTTTTCCTTATCAAGCATTTCCTATTCCTAACTAATGCTCTTCAAAGGAGAGATGAAGCGGGATGGTAAAGTTATTTTTGTTTTGAATAGCAGGTATTTGCTTGTGATTTTAACTTCCTCATCCTATTTCTCTGGCCAGATTTTAATAGTGGCCATAATTCAGACAGCCACCATCTTACTCCTCGTGGTTTCAAACATGTCTGGGGGACGAACTTTGCAGGAGAGGCTAGTGGGTTTCCTCCTAAAGCTAGCTTGGAGTTTTCATGAGCCAAAGCCAAGAGCTTTCCCCTTCTTTGAGGGAAGAGCCAAAGCTCATAGAAGTTGAAAAATATCTGCAGTGCTTTTTATCTTCTTTTGCTGGGTCTCCCAAGTCAGGTCACTGGCTTCTTTTCTTTTCTGTTGTTCCCTTTTGGGCCTTACCACACTAGGTAATGGCACATCTTATCTGATACATAAGTAGAGGGGCAATGTAAGGAAGCATCCCCAGATAGCCCAGATCTTATGATTGGGAAGAAAGGAAGGGAGAAAATATACCATGTACTTCCCAAGTGATTCAGACACCCATTTTTTAGAATCTGGGATGTCTCTCCCTCTATAGACTGGCCTGAGGACAGTTTGGACTTACCCTTGACAAATTTTTGACTGACACAGTATTTTGCCAAATCCCAAGAACTGAAGAGGGCTGACTTGCCCTTGTGGAAGTGTCTTCATTGGAGTACTGCTGATTAAAAGAGGATTTAGAGGTCTCAACAAGCCACAGACTTGAGGCCCATCCTGAGGCATAACAAGGGTCCACAGAGTGGAGTTATTGTGGTGGAGCTCCACTTCAGAGGCTACTGAGAGGATTTCCTCGTCAGTCAGAGCACCTTTTAGCTCTTGCCCTTGCCCTCTTTGGCTTGCTCTACCACAGTGGGGGAACAAACAGAAAGAAGGAGCCCATTGGGAGATCCCACTCAGGGACTAGAGTCCCTGAAATTTCTGTTTTCTAATGGAGAGGAGAAAATGGGGAGAAACATTTTGATCACTGATGCCCCTAAAAAGCGAGGATTGTAATTGATAATGTGGGAACACCAAACTGTTACTCCAGTTGCCCTGTGAGAGGCACAGAATCTGGCACAAAAGGGGCCTGACCAAACCCTTAAAGCTGGTGGACAAGTCTGACCTACTTCTAGTATTTGCAGGAAGAAGTATAATGCAAATTTCTTACACCAGGGAAGAGGTCAGGATCCAGAAAAAAATATTTACCTATAATTCTTGTTCTCTGAAGGTACATATTACACTAGAGCCACACTTTTGGGACTATCCTTCTGCACATAAAGCTTGTTCCAAAAAGTCCAAAATTAAATTTCTGAAATATTAAATCGCTTTACCAGCAGATGGCATGCTCCTATATGCTGTTGAGGCATAACAGCCAGTAGCATTTTGAACATTCTTCGTTCACCAAATTAAAGAATTGTAATGAAATTTAGAACAAAAATACACTTTTTTCCTAACAGGAAAGAGGATGGCTGTGTGGATCTATTATAATTATTACCTTCAGAGAAGCATTATAGGTAAGTGTTTTGCTCTTCTTTAATGACAAGTACAGTAGAATTATAACAGATCAACACTCTTGCAACTGAAAACTCCAGGAATGCATCTGTAAGAAATTGGTAAATAAAAATGAAATAAACAAAAAATTGTTAAAAATTGATTACAGGATCAACCCCCCGATCCCAGACAACTTCTTACATGAAACACATATTATCACTAAATGTAAACAGGAAAAATATTGTATACAGAGGAATAAAATACCTCTCAAATTTTCAACTACAGAAACAGAGAGAGCCTATAAAATAAGATTTGGGGAATAGAGAACTGGGCTACTCTGAAAGTAGAGGTTCATTTTGTCACACTAATAAACCAGACTTGTTTTTACACCACAACAGACTCCATATAATGTTTTGTAAGCATCAGGTATCTTGAAAACTTTCATTAAGCTACTCTGCAAATCTGTGTATTGAAACCACACTTAGGCTGTCTATCTTTAGATAAATACCTTATGAGTAACAATGAAAAAACAGGCAGACATTCAGACACAGTTCTCTTGAATACAATTTGACTTAATGTGTTTCTGTCAAATTAAACAAGAATTTAGATGTACATACTAAGGGATTTGGTCCATTCCAGACACAAGCCAAGAGACCTTTTTATATCCAACTTGTAGAATAGAGACTCCCCAACTAAAGCATGAGGGAATGGAAGAGATTAGCAGGATGAGTGATTAAGAGAGATTTCAAAAATCATCTTTGGAATGAATTTATAATTAGCACTGCTTTATATTTATATTATTAGCATCTGAAAGTTGCTTACTATATGACCTAAAGTTCCTGGCATCACGAATATAACCTTTGACATTAGAATCTCAGTTGAAAAGGAAGCTTTGTTAGCTGAAGAAGGACTCAGCTATTTGTACCACAATTCAAGAGATTTAACAGTAGGTTTTAAAATATATTGAAATGTTTTACTCAGATGTTTACGTACCCATGCCCATCTAGTCTGATATTTCCAACAAAATCATAGAGATGTCGATTTGGGCTTTCACATTCAATTCTGCCCAAAAGTATCATCAAACTGTCAATGTCTTTTATATCCGCTGTCAATGGCAAACCCTGTAAACAAAGTTTGTTGTAACACTATATTATAAAAGTACTTTACAATAAACAAAATATAAAATAAGTTAACCTATATATTATACAACAGATTGTCTGGCATTGCACAGCAGAGGAAGGGAGCTTCCATGTCGGCCTCCATGGAGGGTCCCAACAGAATGGCATTGGGGAGCACAGGCACAGCTCTTGGCCAGTAATATGGTAGCACTAGCCTCTTGAAAGCGATCTGGATGAAAGACAGAGTCATAACCCCAAACAAACACCCGCCCACACCAGACAGTGGAGGTGGCCCAGTATGGAGGAGAATGCATTCTGTATCCTTCAAAAGGCTGATAGTTAGAAAGAGAACATGATGCAGATCTCTTAAGAGAAATTCTGGGGAAGTCAGGCCGCCACTCATGTGCAGTCCTCCTTCACCCATGCTTTCCCTCTCTAAAAAAAAGCAAGACAAGGCTTAAGAAGTCACAGTCTGGCTCTATAGCTTGGAATAGATAAGATTTTAAACAATTATCCCCATGTCATTAGTTTCTAGAATGAAGTAAGATGTACAGTATGCATTGAAAATTTGATTGATACCTTTATATTTAGGAAGCTTTTCTACATACATAAAATAGATTATGAAGCTAATGAAATTCAACGAAGACAAATGTAAGGTACTACACACTTAGGGAAGAAAACCCAAATGTATAAATACAGAATGGGGGATAACTGGCATGGCAGCAGCACTGCTGAGGAGGATCTGGGAGTTGTGGTAAATCACAACCTCAGCATGGGTCAGCAATACAATGTTGTTGCAAAAATAGCAAATGCAATTTTAGGTTGCATTAACAGAGGCACAGCATGCAAGTCACGGGAGGTGACAGTACCACTCTACTCAGCACTGGTTAGACCTCAGCTAGATTACTGTGTCTAATTTTAACCACCAATGTATAGAAAAGATGTAGATTAATTTAAAAGGATCCAGAGGTGAGCGACAAAGATGATCAAAGGGATGGAATGCAAGCCATAAGAGCAAAGACTGAGGAACTGAGTAAGTTCATCTAGGCAGGGGATTAGACACTAGATAACCCTTGCAGTCTCATCTAACCTTATGATTCTATTTCTATAAATTTCAAAATCTCGTAATGTCATCTCTAGAATACCTCAGCTGCTTACACACAGCAACTATCATTTGTATATAGGTGACTCAGCTATCTCTCCTCTCTTGCACTCTTTTTTCAATTTCAAATTCAAAGTGACTAAAAATGAACCTCAAATCTTTTCCTATCAAATTATCTCCATTACTTCCTTTCTTCTCTATTGTTAATAACTTCATTCTCATAATCACACAAATTTACAATCTTTGAGTCATATTATCTAAATTCCTCCATCTCACCACATTTCCATATTGCCAAAAATTCCCTCCCGCTTTTTCTACAAATCTCTACAAAATCTCAGTAATCTGACTCTACCTTTCTGACCCTCTAGTCAGAATTCGTGTCTTTGTGTTGATCATCCCCTACATCACTATTGCAATTTCCTCACTATCTGTTCACACTTATCATGGTCACCTTCAAGGCTCAACTCTGCTCCCCTCTTCTCTCTACCCATTCATTTTGCATCACTAGTGCCTTTGTAGCCTACTCCTCACTTTTTGTCTTTATGCTTTTTTCCACACTATACTTTAAGCCTAGGGGGAAATTTTTCAAAATTGCCTAAGTGACTTAGAAGCCTAAGTCCATATAAAAAGCTATTTAGATACTCAATGAGACTTGGGCTTCTGAATGCCCATATTATTTTTGAAAATAGAACGTAGGACCTAAAAATCTTTAATTTCTGCCCCTTAGGTTCCTAAGTCACTTTTGGGCTTTTGAACATTTTACCCTTTTACTCACTAACAAGTCCACTGTGAACCTCTTTACATTCAAATCCCTCTTTAACATTCACCACTTCGTGAAATCTGTCAGAATTAAGCCTCCTAAAACATGCTTTCATATATTTCTTAATAAACAGCAGTACATCCTTATATTGAAATAACTATACACAGAAAGCAGACAATCAGATATTTAAAATATCTGTAGCTAATATATTGAAAACATAAATTCTTACCTGTCGAATTTTTAGGTTTGTTTCACCATCTAAATTTGATGTTTCAATGTAGCACATGGCTTGTGGCTCACTTATTTTAGAAAAAATAAAGCAATTATCTTTTAATATATCACAGTAACAAATATAATAATTTATTAACATGTAAAAGCTCTCTGTAATTTCCTAACATATATTTATATATTACATTTCCTTTAATAAAAGCCTTCAGATAAAAAAGCTACTAGGGACAAATAGTTGTGCAAAATTATTAAGTCATTCACATTTTCAGAAAATGTCTGCCATAAATATATCAAAGCTATGAAGAAAAAATGTGTATATATAATTGGAGTTTTCCAAAAGCATAGAAAGCTTTCTATTCATGGTTCACATGTGCTCACAAATTTACATTTAACAGCTGATCAGAATATTCCAGATATTCCAAGGTCTCTTAATATATTTCTTTATAACAGACATGCACAACTGATATACTGCCATTTAGCTCCCATGTCTTGCCTCTTTTCATGTAAACCCTGTTCTCAAAGAATAAGACTACAAGTTTGAGTTTATGCAAGATATTGCAACTGGAGTCGTGCATTTATTCAGACTTATGCTAATAAGTGGTTGATATCATACCACCCCGGCATGTATTGTAATTATACCATATCTCCTATGTCAACAGACTTAGGCTCTTAAATATTAACTAACAAACAATAATAAACATTTGTATACCACTTTTCATTCTTAGTAAGACATTTTCAGATAGAAATTGAGTAAACATTAGTCTCATTTTACAGATGGGGAAACTGAAGCACAGAAACATCAAGTGACTTGCCTAAGGTCACATGGTGAGTAAGCAGCAGAGTCAGGAATGATGGTTCAAGATTTCTGAAATGTTTTACTCAGCTGTCAGTTCCTGGACAGGAGCACAGAATCAATAATTTAGATCTGTGGTAGAAATTTAGCTTTGTTTTTGTAAGGGCCCAGGAAGTCATTAAAAATACTAGAAGTAAATAAATAGGAATTTAACCTCTACAGTGATTTGAAATCTTGTAGGTTTTAATAGAAAATGCTTTTACTCTCCCTTTTAAAGAATTAAAATGGAATTTCAATATTATTATTAAATAAATACATATAGAAAGTTTAAAGCATGTTTTCAGTCAATGATGAATAGTAGCCAATGTGTCATTAACTTTATCTTGCCGCAAATATTCTGAATTTTTTTAAATGTATTGATTACTTCTTCATATTTTGACTATGCTAGCATTAAAATATGACTTTTAATGATCACAAACCTCTTATTTTAAGATTGAAGAAACACTTCAATTACTCATTGATTTATTTCTTGGGCAACTTTTCTAAGAATGTAAATGACAGACTTCCATTTAGACTGTTTTTGTATAGCTGATTCAATAAATGCATGTGTCTAATTCTAGCATTTTTTATTAGTTTAACAGTCAAAAAACAAACAACACATTTATGAAGCACTTTGAAAAGGCTAAGGTAGCAAAGACATTGCAAATAAGAGACGTGCTAAATTGCAACCATTTTAGTAGAATGCAAAGTAAACAGATTACAGTTAGATCACGGCAGGCTGTTTGATTTGTTAGTGAAAAACTGCAGCCACAGTACAAACACTAGTATAAAGCTGAAGTATATCAAAGTAACATGCAATTTGTCACTACACACAAGAATGGAGCTATTTTTCCATCACATGCAGTACAGAATATGCAACATCCAACTTTGTGCAGAGGGTCCTATAAAAATGTATCAAATGTTAATGATTTGTTATATTATATAATTTATTGAAAACAATGAGTTGTCTACGGTTCAAATGTATTCCCTCTCAACTTGTCTAAAGTACAACACTGCAAAAAGTTATACTATGGTTTCACAGTGACAGTTTGTTTTATGAAAATTTGCTTAATGATTTTGGTGAATATAATACAAAAATATACTAGGGAGGAGTGAAACAAATTTTCAGTATTTGGGAATGCTACCATACATTTATACATTTCAATAACCTATATAAATATCTTTATCAACTAAATCTTTTCTACTTCTATAAAATTCACCTGTGTAATGTGTTTGTTTTTAAGACAGTTGATATATCAACATAGTTATGCAGACAAAAATTGAACTACATTTTTCAAATTTGGTACATGAGGACCCACATACACATTTCCTGTGCAACCAGTTTATTCTAACCTTGATGACAGACTGATGAGATCAGCTGGGAGATGCTCCCCATTGGTGACTTTCACTATTTCCCCTACTGCCACCTACATATCCCAGTTTAAAAATGATTAGAACAGAAAAATGAGTAACGGGGAAAAAATCAAATGGACAAAGAGACAAAAAGAGACAAAGTCTGAAATTATTATACAAAACAATTCATGTTAATAGACACATTTGATGACAATTTTTTCAAAATCCATTTAAATCAGGTCAGAGAGCAGAAGACAACAACATATAAATTGCTGCTCAACGAGCTTGCTTTACTTTAAAAACAGATTCTAAGTTTCAGAAAAAATTGATAATGAAGTTAAAATAAAATACGAGCATCCTATGTTCTCAAATCACTGCTTATATAAACGTCTCAAAGCAGAGGTACAGTAGCATTAGTAGTAGTATTCAACTTTTTCTGAAAAGGTAAGAGGACAAGAATCTTTACATGTAGATAAAAAATCCAATTTAATTAGCATCCAATCATAATTTATAAACTTTGATTCTAAGTATTATTGATACCCAAGTATTATAATATCCAAATACACTTAGTACTGTCTATACTGTATGTTTGTACAGTGCCCAGCACTGCAGAGCCTTGCCTCTAGGCGCTACCATAATAATATTATATTGCTTGGAAAATAATGACCATTTGACAATATTTTATGTATCTTAATATACGGACTGGATATAAGGTTCAGATTAATACTGTAGTGAGATCAATGTGGTTTTTTTCTGTAACAACAGATATAGTTGAAGGCAGAGTATCTGTCCTGATGCACTATCTGGCTGACAAGCATGTGGGACACGCTTTTCCTCTTATCATAGTGCGCAACCATGACTCTCCCTCTGGTCTCTGAAGAAAATTAATATACATACATACACAAATAAACTATTCTGATTGCAGGCATTGTGTCATGGTACAGAAATGCAGGATGAAGGGAAACTTCATGTCAGCCCTTTTCAGCCTTGGGGAAAGAAAGTCACTCTTGAGACTAAAGAAATTCCTCAACTCTCCAGCTTAACACATTCTGTATAAACAGACTTAGTTTATCCAAACATAGGAAAGACACAAAAATAAGAATTTACTTATTAATTGTGTTTCTTCATCTGGGGATAGATATTTTCAGTTTCTTACTGGCCATTCTACTTCACTGAGACTCACAAGAATCAATAAGAACACAAGATTTTTTTTAGTCTTATTTTACACACTTTATTTGATTAAATCCTCATCTCTCTATAGCTTCAGCTGAGTGCTTTCATGGCTATAGTAATGATTCAAAAATGAATATCTGCTGACAGAATGAATAACTTTACAACAATTGGTGAAAAACCTCTAACTAATCTGAACTATCAGGACTAAATTAAACTATTTTATCTGTCCTCCAGGCAACACATTTCAAAATGATGTCCCCTCATAAAGGTGTTTAAAACAAAACAAAACAAAACAAAAAAAACTGTGCTGATCCTCTCCTGAATGACCCTAACACCAGAGACCTGGACAGTCAAAATGTTGGGATATGGTTGTCTTGGAGAGACTCACAAACTTTAGAAATGAGTATCCTCATAGCTTCCACACCTCTGGCCTCAGAAGAGGGGGAAAACAAACTTTCCCTGTGATCTGATAAAACACTATGGAATCATTAACATGAACAACCAAGCCATAGAAATCCAAATATTCCCTTGTAATCTGTGGATCTGGTACAGGGGACTGAAAGCATGGCAAAGAAATATGATTCAGAATTGTTAAGAATTGGCTTAAGATGAAGCAAATAGGTCTATACTTGGATGGCTTCATCTTTGGACAATCAAATCAAAGATATTTGGATTTAGAAACCAGCCTCCTGGAGAAATCATTTGATCAATTACACTGTTTGCCAAGATTCCCCCCTCCCCCTTTCTCAGGCTCTGTGATTTGTGCAGGTGTTTCCCAATAATTTAGAGGCAGACGTGTTTGGACCACAGATGCCAATCTAAAATCCACCTTGCCTGTTGATCAACAACGCAATAATCAAGATGTCAAGCCCCACCTTCAAATCACTGAATTCTGAAATCTCAGCAGCACTCTAAGACAGTCCTCATTTCAAAGATGTAAATATGTAAAGGATATGTTTCTTTTGTCCATTTTCTGTTTGCTGGAGCCTTTGTGACGCAAGTCCATTTTGAATTTGTCAGTTCAGTCACAAAAAGATATGAGTCCTTCCACTGTATCAGGGATAAAACTTCCCAAAGTAATCAAGAACTCTGAGTCAAATTCCCCAAAAACTGCTATTCCTTGCTCGAGAACCAACCACATTTTAGCAACCTAAAATAGAGCCTGGCCTACAGAACCATGTTAAAATAAAATGTCACAATCTACTTGAGAGTGATCTGGCACACACACATGAAGTTCTGGATCTGATCCCTGATCTCTGTCACTCATTCTGGAAAGAGAATAGTTCCTTGATATCGAAATGCATCCCCAAATGAATGAATTTAAGAAGGAAGCACAGAAGGAGCTCTTTTCCAAACACATATACTGTACTCATTCCCCATCCATACCAGCCCATAAAATCAAAAAGCTGTAAAGCAGTTCTCTGATGGCCCTCAGATTGTCCTACACCAAGTGGAGTTAGGATACAGGAGAGAATTAACCCCCCTGAGTGTGAGTGGAGGGGAAAGATTGGAGCCCCACACAGCTTATCAGATCGCTGCTGCCGCAAAAGATGCCATGAATGAGGAAAATTCAGGGTGCTGCTGTAGCGTGTCTGGTGAAGATGCTCTCTGCCAATGGGAGAGAGCTGTCCCATCAGCATAATAAATCCACCTCCACGAGAGGTGATAGCTATGTTGGCAGGAGCAACTCTCCCGCCAACATAGCATTGCCCAAACCAGCACTTCGGTCAGTGTAACTTATATTGCTTGCGGGGAGGAGGGCACATATTCACCTGAGTGACATAAGTTATACAGATGTAAGTGGTAGTGTAGACCAAGCCTCACATGACTCTGCCATCTCCCCTTCTTCTTTTCAGACTTAGCATATAGGTCCTATAATGACTAGGACTATCAAGACATCTTTTGGTCTCTCTCTCTCTTCATGTCTGTCATTACTCCTAAACAAGAGAGAGTAGAGAACTCCTCTACTGCTACACTCCTCTGATAATGCAGAGAGGACACACGGTGTATGAAAGGGGCTTTCACCAAACAGAAGGAACTAAATGATTTCACTTCCTCAGATACTGTGCTGCCTAACAAGGTATGGAAGGAGAAGGAACACTTCTGAGTTACAAAATTCTACCCCAGGAGGACAGAAATGGTAAAAGGCTTTGGAAACAAGTACTAACAACATAAGAATGGCCATACTGGGTCAGACCAAAATATCCTGTCTTCTGACACTGGCCAATGCCAGGTGCCACAGAGAGAATGAACAGAATAGGTAATTATCAAGCGATCCATCCCATGTTGCCCATTCCCAGGTTCTGGCAAACAGCGGCTAGGGACATCATCACTGCCCATCCTGGCTAATAACCATTGATGGACCTATCCTCCATGAATTTATCTAGTTCTTTTTTTAACCTGTTATACTCTTGTCCTTCACAACATCCTCTGGCAAGAAGTGCCTCAGGTTGACTGCATTGTGTGAAAAAATATTTCATTTTGGTTTAAACCTGTTGCCTATTCATTTCATTTGGTAACCCCTAGTTCATGTGTTATGAGAAAGAGAAAGTAACACTTCCTTATTTACTTTCTCCACAACAGTCATGATTTTATAGTAATCTTGCCATGAAGCAAACAGAATGATTCATTAGAGAGAGTGCTTATAACCCAAATGATTTTATGTTATTACATCAGCACTTCAAAGATATCTACTGTGTAATACTGGACAGCTGGATGACATTAATTCCATGACCTATCAGGACCTCTGAAATACTACAGATTGTCTTGCTAATTAAGGATTTGAAGCCTTAAAAAAACCTTCATATGAAAATTCCTCTAACACAGTGTTTCCCAAACTTGGGACGCCACTTGGGTAAAATCTATCTCCTCTCCCTAGCTTTGTGACAGGTCATTTCTTGTATTAGACAATCCATAGATTGTAATTAAGGAATATACTGTCTGTCTCTCTCTCTGATTTTAGATTATCATTAGGAAATGTTGGTCTTAACTGATGAGCTACACTAACAGAAATCCCAAATTTATAACAATTCAACTCCTTCCAACCCAACCACCTTTTATAGACTACAAAAGATCCTAATCTTGCAAACACTTTATGCACATGCTTAACTTTATGCACAAGAACGGTTTTATTAACTTCAATAAATTAAACACATGCATAAAGTTTAAGCCCAAACATGCACAAACACTCTTAAGTTATAAATGCTTCCATTGTAGCCACTTGCAAGGTCCTTTACAGTCAATCATAGAATGTCAGGGTTGGAAGGGACGTCAGGAGGTCATCTAGTCCAACCCCCTGCTCAAAGCAGGACCAATTCCCAACTAAATCATCCCAGTCAGGGCTTTGTCAAGCCTGACCTCAAAAACCTCTAAGGAAGGAGATTCCACCACCTCCCTAGGTAACCCATTCCAGTGCTTCACCACCCTCCTAGTGAAAAAGTTTTTCCTAATATCCAGCCTAAACCTCCCCCACTGCAACTTGAGACCATTACTCTTTGTTCTGTCATCAGGTACCACTGAGAACAGTCTAGATCCATCCTCTTTGGAGCCCCCTTTCAGGTAGTTGAAAGCAGCTATCAAATCCCCCCTCCTTCTTCTCTTCTGCAGACTAAACAATCTCCACCTGGCCTATCATCTCTCATTCACAATCAAGTTGTCAACTTAGACTTAGGGTTTCTAGTGCTCCTAGGCCCTATGGTAATACAAAAAATAAACAAAATCAGAAAACAGATGCATACAACTGCAAATCAAAATACATAAATTATTCTGAAGCATTTAAATCATTCTTATTTCAAAGTATTTGTTAGAATAGATACTGCAAATAGCACATGACCTGATCAAACAGATTCTGAAAAAAGTGCATCTTCCACATAGTAAAATCTGGCTTTCATAAATGAAACTGTCCAAGGAAATGAAGAATATTCATTAAAAATAAAAACAATTGTTTATGCTATTTATGATTTTATGCAGTGTTATGTTATGATTAATATAAATAGAGTTTTTGTTTCATGTTTGAAGACAGAAGCTTTATATAATTTGAAAACTTGGTTTGAATATACAGATATTCTATTTAACTTCTACATATTAAAGAATTAAAGTAAATTCTCTGTTCAAAAAAACATCGCATCATAAGTAAAATTTCATGATAGTGTGGTGGTTACTCTGTTATGTTCAGATTTATTTTTGTGTTAATTTAAAATTAGCAACTATTCATAAAAACAGACTTCTGTTGTATGGGGCAAAATATCAACGTATCTTTAAAAATGACTGAATTTGTTATGAATATAGTGAAAAGTTAATTTGGCTAAATGCAGTAATAGACATCTAGTCAAACGTTTGATATAATGCATGGATCTAACTAACAGAATTAAGTTTAAATGCCTTAAAGCTCCGGGTAATATAATATCCCTAGGGCAGGGGTGGGCAAACTTTTTGGCCTGAGTGCCACATCGGGTTTTGGAAGTTGTCTGGAGGGCTGGTTAGGGGAGGCTGTGCCTCCCCAAACAGCCAGGCATGGCCCGGCCCTGCCCTATATCCAACCCCCCCGCTTCTCGCCCCCTGACAGCCCCCCCAGACTTCTGCCCAATCCAATCCCTCCTATTCCCTGACAGCCCCCATCCCCCCTGCCCCATCTACCCCCTGCTCCCTGTCCCCTGACAGCCCCAAGAACCCCCACCCCTGACTGCCCCCTGCCGCCCCATCCAACCCCTCCTCTCATTCCTGACTGCCTCCCAGGGACCCTGCCCCATCCAACCACCCCTTCTCCCTGTTCTCCCCCAGAACCCCTGCCCCTGACTGCCCCCCGCCCCCCATACAACCCCCCTCCTTCCTGACTGCCCCCTGGGGACCCCTGTTCCCCACCCGCTGACTGCCCCGACCCCTGACCACCATCCCGAACTCAACTGCCCTCTAACCGTGCTGCCTGGATCACCGGTGGCTGGCCCAGCTGGAGCCAGCCATGCCACCGCGCAGCACAGAGCACAAGGTCAGGCCGGGCTCTGCAGCTGTGCTGCCCCAGGAGCTCGCAGCCCCGCCACCCAGAGCATTGTGCTGGCGGCGCAGTGAATTGAGGCTGTGGGGAAGGGGGAACAGCAAGGGAGGGGCCAGGGGCTAGCCTCTCAGGCCAGGAGCACAGGGGCTAGGCAGGAGGGTCCCGCGGGCCAGAAGTGGCCTGTGGGCTGTAGTTTGCCCACCTCTGCCCTAGGGGATTAGCACACCCCTCAATGTAATTCTAAAAAAACTGACTGATACAATTCCTTTTATTTATTATATATGCCAAGCATGAAAAAAATGTTTAAGATTTTAAATACCCAAATATAGATTTTTTTTCAATACTAAATGTAAAATTATGGGAGAGGTAAAGAGTATTTCTGTTTATTTCTTATTTCCTTGGAGCAATCACAAAATTAATGCAGGGTAGAGAAACCAGCCTCTACATTGTAAGCATCAGTGGGCATCTCTACCTTGATGAGAGAAGTACAGTGTCAGCAGGTATATACTCTTTGCCTTTTATTACAACTATATCTCCAACATCTACCTGTAAGAAAACTGGGAATTGGTTAACAGTCAAACACACAATCTATCTCTAACTTTTACGCATAGGTAAATCCTCAATTTGCCAAAAAGACAGTTAAAAATTTAGGCAACGATTTTCAAAAGAGTCTAGGGGGATTGGGTACCCAAATCCCACTGAAATAAGGCCTAGTCTCACTGTATTCCTGGCATTGAATATATTCCACTTTAATCGCCCTTGATATTGGGAACTCTTATTATTGTTCTATAGTCAGATTTATATTTAGCCTAGTTACACAAAAGGAAATTAGTTTCCCTAAACTTGCATCACAGCAGATGCCTGCTCCTGGTTCCAGCTAATTTGTAACCCATGCAAACAGATGTGAATCTCATGACGTTAAACCTCTCCTGTTTGCAAGTAGATGATTCCACAGGGTGAAAAAAAGATCTGACTGAATCAAATTTATTGAAACCTCAGGTTACACAAATCTATGAAAGCTGTTTTTTTGACAAACATTTGCTAATAAGAACTTAACAGCCATACTGGGTCAGACCAAAGGTCCATCTAGCCCAGTATTCTGTCTTCCGACAGTGACCTCAGAGGGAATGAACAGAACAGGTAATCATTAAGTGATCCATCCCCTGTTGCCTACTCCTAACTTCTGGGAAACAGAGGCTATAAGAACAGCATCACTGCCCGTCCTGGCTAATAGCCATTGATGGACCTATCCTCCATGAATTTATCATCTACTTTTCTGTACCCTGTTATAGTCTTGGCCTTCACAACATCCTCTGGCAAGGAGTTCCACAGATTGACTGTGCCTTGTATGAAGAAATATTTTTTGAACAGAACTTCTGAATGTTTCCCAGCTTTAGCAGTACACTGCTCTATTACCTCACAACAATGCTTTAAGTTTTTAGTATTTTAAACACAAGGTAAGCTTTGCAAATATATTAAGTAACTTTAAAAACATTTTTACTAATCTTTGCTCAATATATAAAAACTGAGCTACTTTCTTGTCTATTAATTTTAATAATTCTAAAGGTACTTGTACAGATATGCCATATGCTAATAGCCCCAAATCTGAAGACATTCAGGCAAAACTTTCATTGAAATATTATTGAGGCAGACCTTCCACTGAACTATTAATGAGAGTTTTGCCTGAATGAGGAATTTGGTTTTGGGCCTAAAAGTACATTTTACTAAACAAGCTAAATTTAATATTCTAGAAAGTGCTACTAAAAACTGAAAAATATAATGTTTTCCATCATACTTGTAAGTTAATTCATATAACTGTCATTTACTCAGATATAAAATATATAAATTGTATCAAATGTCAGTATAAACATAAAATTTACACCCCTAAAAACAAAAAACCAAATACACACCTTTTCCCAATGGACAATCTCCCAAGCACCATTTCTCAATACTGAAAAGCAAAGACACATAATTAGACTGTACAACAGTAAAACTTCTGTTTATAGGTGACACTCCTCATGTGTTCCCTGTTACTAAAAATCATGTGTATAAAATAGAGCAGTATATTCACATGGCATTTTACTGAACAACACATTATCTGCTATTTCAGGTCAAGCATTTCAATTGTAAAATATCACAAGACTTTATAGGGTCAGAAATCATAGAAACGTAGGACTGAAAGAGACCTCAATAGGCCAACTAGTCCAATCTCCTGGGCTGAGGCAGGACTAAGTATTATCTAGACCAGTGGTTCTCAATCAGGGGTGGCCCCAAACAGGTTTCACACCAAGCAGGGCCAGTATTAGACTTGCTGGGGTCCAGGGTAGAAAGTTGAAACCCACTGCATGAGTCCTACCACCTGGGGCTGAAGCTGAAGCCTGAGCAATGTAGCTTCGTGAGGGCCTCTGTGGCATGGGGCCCCAGGCAATTGCCCGCTTGTTACCCCCTAACGTCGGCCCTGGCTTTTATATGCAGAAAACCAGTTATTGTGGCACAGGTGGGCCACAGAGATTTTATAGCATGTTTGGGGGCAGGGGGGGGGCTCAGAAGGAAAAAGGTTGAGAACCCCTGATCTAGACAGTCCCTGAGAGGTGTTTAACTTGTTCTTAAAAACTCCAGTGATGGAAACCCACAACCTCCCTAGGTGATTTGTTCCAGTGCTTAACTACCCATACAGTTAAGCAGTTTTTCCTAATGTCTAAACTAAGTCTCCCTTGCTGCAATTTAAGCCCATTATTTCTTGTCCTGTTCTCAGTGACTAAGGAGAAAAATGTATCACTCTCCTCTTTATAAGTCTTTTATGTACTCTAGACTGCTATTGTCTCCTCTCAGTCTTCTCTTCTCCAGACTAAACAAAACCATTTTTTTCAGTCTTTCCTCATAGGTTTTCTAGTCCTTTAATCATTTTAGTTGCTTTGGACTTTCTCCAATTTGTCCACATTTTCCCCAAAGTGTGGTTTCCAGAACTGGACCCAATACTGTAGTTATCAGAGGGGTAGCCGTGTTAGTCCAGATCTGTAAAAGCAGCAAAGAGTCCTGTGGCACCTTATAGACTAACAGACGTATTGGAGCATGAGCTTTCATGGGTGAATACTCACTTCGTCGGATGCAGTTGAGGCCTTATCAGTGCTGATTAGAGTGCATAACACTCCTGTTAACATATCCCAGAATTATGTTCACTTAGTTTACAACAGTATTACATTGTTGACCCATATTTAGACTGAGATTCACTATAATCTCCAGATCCTTTTCTGCAGTACTCCTTCCTATTTTGTATTTATGCAACTGATTATTCCTTCCTGAAAGTAAAATTTTGCACTTGTCCTTGTTGAATTTCATCCTATTTATTTCAGGTCATTTATCCAGTTAGTCAAGATAATTTTGAATTTTAATTTTGTCCTTCAAAGTGTTTCCAATCCCTCGCAGCTTGGTATCATCTATAAAGATTGTAAGTACACTCTCTATGCCAATGTCCAAATAATTTGTAAAGATACTGAATAAAACCAGACCTAGAACCAATCCCTGCGGGACCCCACTCAATATGCCCTTCCAGCTCGATCATGAGCCATTGATAACTACTCTCTGAGTACTGGTTTCTAGCCAGTAGTTCTCAAAGATAATCACTAATGGCTCAGAGAACTCCTCAGTCAGTTTCTTAAGTATTCTAGGATGTATTTCATCAGACCCTGCCAACGTGAAGACATCTAACTTCTCTAAGTAATTCATAACTTGTTCTTTTCTTATTTTAGCCTTAGATCCTACCCCATTTACTCTGTAGCTCTCTATCTTAGTCATGCAATCACTGCTCACTTTGTGGTGAAAACTGACACAAAAAATGTATTTAACACTTCAGTCACCCACCGCTCATGAGTGCCCCTTTTGGTTGGGCGCCTCTGCGTTCTTTAGTTCTGGTGACTCCTTTTGGTGGTTCTCAGGCAGGTTTCCCAGTGACACAGCACTCCAGCTGAGTCACACTGTCTGCATGTTAACCAGTTCAAACCCCTTCCGGGTATAAGGTCCACCAGGGCCTGTCTCTCTTTAGTGCTCCCTGGGCTTTAGTCTTTAAGTAGTCCAGCCCTAGTATGGGGCTGTATCTCCAGGGCTTCCTCCCTGGAGACACTATCTTTCTGCATTCCTCCCCAGGCTCAGTCCCAGCAATCAGCTAGGAGCTCCCACAATGTTCCCCCTGGTCCCTGCTATGAAACCATCCATGGCCCTGCTGCTCTTCCAGTCTTTTCGTCTCCTGCTCCAAGCAGCAACTAACTGCTACTCTGTTCTGCAGTTCTTTTTATATGGCCATCCTGGGACCTGATTGGCTGCTTCCCTTGCAGCCACTCTAGCCTGCTTGGAGGACCTCTCCACTGCTCTTTCCTTGGCATGGATGTGGCAGAACCCTGAGGCCTCCAGCAGGGGGTCTTTTGGCCTAGTCCACCCCATTAGAGGCCATTGCTGCATTTTCTGTTATCTTTCCCTCCTCATTTAGTAATGGACTTACCCTGTCCCTGGTCTTCCTCTTGCTTCCACGTATTTGTAAAATGTTTTCTTGTCACCCTTTATGTCTCTAGCTAGTTTAATCTCATTTTGTGCCTTGGCCTTTCTATTCTTGTCCTTACATTCTTGTGGTGTTGTTTTTCAAATACTCATCCTTTGTAATTTGACCTAGTTTCTGCTTCTTGTAGGACTCCTTTTCAAGTTTCAGATAATTGAAAATCTGATTAAGCCAGTGTGGCTTCTTACCATACTTTCTATCTTTCCTACGTATTGTTATAGTTTGCTCTTGTGCCCTTAATAATGTCTCTCTGAAAAACTGCTAGCTTTCCTGAACTCTTTTTTCCGTTAGACTTGCTCTGCACAGGCACATACCTACTAATTCTCTGAGTTTGCTAAAGTCTGCCTTCTTGTAGTCCATTATCTTTACTCTACTGTTTTCCTTCCTACTGTCCCTTAGAATCATGAACTCTGTCTTTTCATGATCGTTTTCATCCACGCTGCCTTCAACCTTCAGATTCTCAAGTGGTTCAGTTCCTCCCTGTTTATCATAATCAAATCCAGAATAACCAGTCCACAAGTCACTTTCTCTACCTTCTGTAATAAAAAGTTGTGTCCAATGCATTCCAAGAATTTGTTGGATAATCTGTGACCTGCTGTATTATTTTCCCAACAGATGTCTGGGTAGCTAAAGTCCCCCAATCACCACCAACTCCTGTGTATTGGATAATTTTGTTAGTTGTTTAAAAAAAGGTCTCATCCACCTCTTCTTCCTGTTTAATGGACCCCCCTACCATGACATCATCCTTGTTTTTAACCCCTTTTATCCTTACCCAGAGACTTTCAACAGATCTGCCTTCCCTTTCTGTCTCAGTGCAAGTGTATACATCTTTGATAGCAAGGCAACACCTCCTCCCTGTTTTCCCTGCCTGTCCTTCCTGAACAAGCTGTACCCTTCTACACAAATATTCCCATCATATGAATTATCCCACCATGTTTCTATGATGCCAATTATGTTGTATCTGCGATTATTCACCACTATTTCTAGTTCTTCCTGTTTATTCCCCATACTTCTTGCATTAATTAATTACAGCATAAAATGTGTATGAAGCAGAATGGAATAAAAAGTTAAGGAAATTAAGACATATTTTAATATGAGATTTGATGAGCGATGCTTCCAAAAGTATTAGATTCTAGAAGAAACAACATGATCTGAACTGAAATCTTATAAAATTACTATAGGAAACAATCTCAAGAATACTCGCTGATAAAAATGTTGACATGATTTTCTAGTGCACAGAAGAACCCTATCAATTATCCTTTTATTTTTATTACAAATCATTTATAAGAAGCACCATAGCAACACACATGGCAGTTTATTAAACACAGATAAAGACATGTTCCCTGCCCTGAAGAATGCAGCATTAAAAAAAAATAATCTAAATTACTGGACAATATATAAGGTGAGGTAGAGTGTGGCATTACTAATGAGAAGAGAATAGGTATTACTTTGAAGAACTGGAATTTAAGTAGGGATTTGAAGGAGAGAGAATGCAAGGCAGAGAGGGAAAGGAAGACTGTTCCAGATATAAGGAACACCATGCTAGAAGATTCCAAGCTGAGGCTGGGAAATAGGGTAAAATGAAAGAATTGGCACTGGGAATGGAAAGGAGGAAATAAATGCAAATATGTTGGTATGGCAACATTATATGAGGCCTAATAGGTAAAGATGAAAAGCCTGAATTTGATGCAACAGGAGACAGAAATACATTTTAGGTATTCAAAGAGGTGGGTGATATGGTTAGAACTGAGAGGAGAGACCATGACTTTTGATACAGTATTTTGATTTGCCTGGAGATGGAAAGCAGAGAAGGCAAGAAGGCCAAAAGAAGGTTGACCTGTAAGATGGCCAAGGCATGAGACAAGGTTGTTGCAATGGAGATAGCAAGGAAAGGTGGATTTTGGTGATACTGAAGAGGAATAAGCAACAAGATTTAGCAACCATCTACATATGAAAGGTCAACTAGGCTGCAGGCCTGGGAAATGATGAATAATATACCTGTCAACTGAGATAGAACAGGGAAGGATCCTGGTGAAGAAATGGACTGTGGGATAACAAATCTGGCCTTGAATTCAAGAACAACGGTGGCTCTGACATGTTCAGAAGGTCAGGAAATCAAGGCCTCCTTGGTTAATGGGGGGGGCTACTAAGATAATTTCTGCTTCCTCCTTTGTGATCCTCCGTATTACACTGGTGATGTTGAGCAGTGATGGGAAAGCATAAAGTAAGCCCTTTGGCCACTTGAGTGACAGGATACCTATGCCAAGAACATCTATGCCTATGCCAGTTTTCCTGCAAACTATTGGTGAACCTTCTAGTTTTCTTTGGCTGCAGAAAGACCCACAATAGGAACTCCATATTTTTTGATGATCAAACAGAAGGATTTGTTTTGAAGACCCTATTCTGCATCATCAATTTTCCTTCTGCCCATTCACTCGGCCTTCACGTTGCTGGTAACCTTTGATATGCACGGTCCTGATAGACCATAGATGGACCTCCACTCACTACATCAATGATGCTGCTTCCTTTTGTAGATCCCTGATCCAATATTCCCCAATAGTTTATGTACACCATCATTGATGTATTGTCCGTTATTGTCACAACATAGCCATTTGGCAATGCTGGGGCCAGTTGAACAGCCTATATATTGTTCTCAGCTCTAGAAAATGTATACTTTTCTTTCATTCCAAGAAGGACAATGTCCCTTGAGCCACCAACTTCTTGGATAATACTCCTCACCCTTCCAGAATGGCATCTGTTGTTATGACACACCTCTCGGACTCCAATATGGCCAACCCCCCACCCCCCACCCTGAATCTCTTTGGACTCATCACCATCCAGGGATTTCAACACTAGTGAAAGAATGTTCACTTTCCAAGATGGAAAAAAATGGCAGGGAATGGCCAGCAGGAAACTCTGGAGAGTGCTTATATGCATTCTGCCCAAGGCACTATCCCAGTGCAGGACATGATCATCCCCAGATCACTAATTAGGGTGCCTGCTGATGTCCTTGGTCACCTCCTCAGGAGGATAATTGCTTATCTGTTCTAGTTCCATCTTTTGGCTGCCAGAAAGATTTTGTGGGCCTCTGTGTCTATCAACACTTCAAGATGAATTAGGTACTGAGATTCTTGATGATGACTCTTCCCAAGATTTATTATAAATCCAAGCTGTTGCAAAGTTTGGATCATTGCCTGAGTCACATGAGTGGACCCCTCTTTGGATGAGGTTTTACTAGAATTTCATCCAGGAAAGGATATACCAGTATTCTCTTCTGCCTGAGAAATGCCACCAGAACAACAAGGATTTTTGTGACCACTCGAGGGCATGGATGACTGCCAGAAAGGCAGCGCTTTGTATTGAAAATGATTGGTCTCATGAGTGAATCACAAAAATCTCTTGTGCCCATGGTGAACTGGCACATGAAGACAGGCCTCCTTCAAATTGACCAACATAAAGTAATCCCCCGGCAGATCGCCATTAGTCCTGACTTCAAGGTTTCCATCTTGAATCTAGTCCCCCTTATGAACTTGTTAGGGTGTGGTAAGTCTAGCACAGCTCTGTCCTCCCCAGATCTCCTAGGTACCAGAAACAAGACTGAGTAGTGACCAGAGAACATCTCTGCCTCAGGAACTCTTTCTAGCCTGCCGATTTGCAAAAGATGTTCTACAGACTTTAGCATATTTCACCTCTTTTGTGGATTTGAGGACACCGGAGAAGGGAGAAAATGACTATTTGGTATCTTTGAAAATTGTATTTACCCTTGTTGAACCATATCCAGGACTCATCCATCCAACATGGAGGGAGGCATTAATGTACATAAAAGGCTGTTACAAGGAGGAGGGAGAAAAATTGTTCTCCTTACCCTGTGAGGATAGGACAAGATGTAATGAGCTTAAATTGTGGCAGGGATGGTTTAGGTTGGATATTAGGAAAAACTTCCCAACTGTCAGGGAGGTTAAGCACTAGAATAAATTGCCTAGGGAGGTTGTGAAATCTCCATCACTGGAGATTTTTAAAAGCAGGATAGACAGACACCTGTCAGGGATGGTCTAGATAATATTTAATCCTTCCATGAGTGCGGGGGACTGGCCTAGATGACCTGTCGATGTCCCTTCCAGTCCTACGATTCTAGGCCATTGTTCGTTGAATTTTAATAGTCTCTCTGCTAGCTGTTGCCCATTGGAACTGACCTGACTATAGTCAGGCATTGTTTCTAGTGTTCAAATTTGCACTGCAGGAAGATTGGTTTCTCCCCTTTCTGAGCTTAGACTTGTTCCATTTGTTTTTGCTGTAGTCTCACTTTCCATACTAGAGTAGCCACAAAAAGAATATTTAGACCTAATTTAGAACTAATTTTCCCGAATTTGGAGTTAGGAGGATTCTCTAAGATCTTTTTTGAGTATCTGAGGATTCCACCACCACCAATGACTCCCCAATATTTTGAAGCCGCTAACATGATGTTGGTCTGTATAATGCCCTTCCGGGATCATAACCAGAGGTGTCATTGAGACTTTCTTTAACTTTGACTAACCACAATTATTTCTTAGTCTTTTTTGGTAGTCTGTTGCCAACTTGTCAGTCCATGCAGTACTGCTCTTGCAAAAGATGTTGCTGCAGCAGAAGCCCCCAGAGAGGAAGTTGCAGCCTCAAATGTTTGGTGCAGTGACATTTCACTCTGCAGTCATTGGGTTCTTTTGGGAAAGAGTCCCCTTCCACTAGGATAGCAATGTCTTTGACAAGTACTGAAACTGCCCTATTCATTTTGGGAAGAAAAACAAAATCTGTTTTGCTACGGTGCATGCTGTAGATTTTTTTGCACACCTGAACAATCTTATAGACTTTGCTGGTGTTTCCCATTTGACCTTAATTACTTTTTCCAAAAAGACATGAAGAGGAATATGTGGTTCAGATCTTGAACCTGTTGGATTTTTTTTTTGGGTAATTTCTGGATCAATTCTCTCTTCTTTCTCCTTAGAATCTTTACTAATGGGCTCATCTGACAGAATACCTAAGTATCTAATTATCTTTTGTAACATCTTAAATGATTCAGCTGAAAAAAGATCCTCCTGCTTCACTTCATCTTGTGATTCATTCCCTGAGACAAAGAGTTCACCTTCCTTCTGTAAAGAAGATCCTGACTTCCCTCTTGACTTCTTTTTTCCTCTCTTGGACTTACACTGAACAGATTTCCTAGCCTTCCTTTGGTGATGCCCATGAAGATGAGGATGAAAATGAATTAAATGAGGAGGAGGATGAAGAAAAACCGGATACAAATAATTCTATTCCTTTTATTATGCTTTTTCTTCCCATGTATGAAAACCTTTTGAAAAGGGCCTTTAGCTTTGGTGCCATCCAGTAATGAGTCCGAGGAACTACTATCCCCAGAAGAACAGGGATAGTAATTTCTGGAAGTAATTTATTGAATCCCTTTTCCAATTTGACTCCTTTTGGGAAGGTGGGGATTGGAAACTTAAATCAGATGAGGAGTCTTATGAACCTCTTCTACTAACAGGCATCTCCTTATCTGTGTCCTTTTGAGAGCGGATAGAATGCCTGTAGGAGATACTATATCTGCTGCCTGGAACTCACAAGATGGCAGCCTCTGAGGTAAAGTCTCTTTTTACACCAAATTCAAGAGCTCCAAGAGGGACTTTCTTCCTGAGGGGAAGATTCTCTTCTTTTCCCCTCATGCAGAATTCTTAACTTCCTCTAGGAATAAGGGAAGAAAAATGAACTACCCAACCAAGGAAGGGGACGGGGGGTGGGTGGGGGAGAGAATGATTATGAGATCTGCATTGCAGGAGGATATGCATCCAAAATGGTCTTACCGGTTGCTCCTTGCTCTGTCTGTGGTGTATTCAGCCAGTACCACTTATGTTTTCCCTGTGCTGGGACACTGCCCTTTGATGTAACAACAAAGGGCTCTCTTCATTTTTCTGCCATCCTTTGAGAAATTTGCAGCATGGCTGTCAGATTCCCTGCCTTTGAGGAATGCCTGAGGAACTGCCTCCTGGTTTCCGGGTAAGGTGGCCAAAGCCAGTGGATGAGCTGGCTGATGTGCACAAGGCACGAATCTCTCCTTCTGCATCCTCTGACAGGAATAAAGAGAAGGAGGAAAACAGCTGTGGTCTCCCATTTGGACCTTTCTCTGCCATACGCCTAGCCTGTTACACAATCAGGTGGGGAGAAGGGGCATAGCAGCTCTGTGGTAATTCCAGGCAGCAGACAAACCAGCTGTTCATGTTTATTTGGCGTGTGTGGGGCTTTTTTTAAACCCTCTCTCTTGCAATAAGTGCTGGATTCCATGGCTCTGCCAGTAGCTGCAGGAGACAGAACAAAACTGGGAGGGGGTTCCTCGGAGGGCTAGTCCCTTGTCAGCCACCAATTCAGCTTTGATTCTGACCTTTACAGCTACAGAAAGGCAATGTCCCACACTGAAGGACTGTGGATCTAGTCATAAAAAAAGAAAAAGGATCTGATCTTCTGCTTGCTTGGTCTGTGGAGCTTCAGAATCAGTCAGGAACTACAGTTGGGGAACCAGGGGATGTCTTCTGGCTCAGGTACTGTCATGCCAGTGGGCATCATGCTCTGGTCAACTGGCTGGTCTGTGCCATCTGTGTCTCCAGTTTCCTTGGTAAAGTGTTGTTGTCATGGTGATTTGAGACAGACACTTTTTCCTCACTTTCTTGGTCTTCTAAGGTTCAAATTCAAGAGGTAACATACCACAAAATCTCTTTGGCAAGCTTCTAAGAAAACCAGGAGATCACAAGTTTTGCACCCTGCACATCATTGTCCAATCCTGTAAAAGTGAGGTGAGTGTGACTATATCCATCCTGGGGCCCTCCTTCCTAGAGAACTGCTTCATTGTCACATCCACAAGTCCATCTGTTTCTCCCAGGCAAGCAATAATAGGGGAATAACAGGAGATGACGACTCCGTCAGAATTGTTTCAACTCCTTTTTAGTGGGTCAGGGCCTATTAAAAGGCTTCTTAACCATCATTGTTCCATGAATTAGAAAAGTTGTTCCTTACTCATCCACACATCTTATGCTTACACTTTCTCAAGGCTGCAAGATTTCATCACAACAAGAAATTACGGAACTGTCACTCTGTCTGGGAAACTGGGGAACTGTGTGTAAGGTTATCAATCAAACTTTTTTTGTAGTAGTATTTTTGTAAACTACCGTACTCGTATTCAAAGTTTTTATTTTGAACATTTGCTCAGCTTTATGGATAATGCCCTCTATTCCAAATTTATATTTTAATTTGTGGTATAATACTGTGGCGTTCAAACTATTTCAAATTTGTAAATTCTAAACATTTAGATCCCATAGTTTAAAATTACCTCCACAATTGCATGCCTATTTTCACATACAATTCAGTAAATTGTGTGTACACAAAAACATCTGGAGGTATAAGTAGCTATTTACATGGGCAATTGTGGCACACACATAAGACAGAAATGGATGTGTGTTTTGCAATGTGCATGCACGCACACACATAGAAATCAGGTCTTTACATTCTAAACATCTAAAAGTGTAAACTTGTATGCTTTGTGATTTCAAACATAATACTGACAAATCTGAAACCAAAGAACCATAAAGAAATACACACAGCATTCAGATTGAATTTTTTCTTTGCTTCACAATTTAGAGATTTTTTAAATGGTTCCTACCTTGTGTTTGTTTCTTGTTCACTGCATTATCAGCTTTATGTCTTTTCTGGAATAAAAATGCACAACTGTTAATTGAATTAAAATAGTTAATTTGTTAACAAGGTAAAATGTACAATTCAGAAAAAATATTATGCACACACACTTCCTGTATTCCACTCCACTTGCACAAGTGAACAAAAAAACAGGCAGAATTATTTCAAGTTGTTGTTAAACAATTTTTACAAAACTACATGTTATTTTAATGAAGTATTTTTGGTTTTAGACAAAGTCAAGGAGAATGCTAGATCAAAACTGTACTTTTGAAGAGCCACTCCATTCTGGATATTTCACTAACTGCCCTAATTCCAAGATGCAGACAGCTTGCATTTGTGGGATGGTGCTCATAATCTTCAGGAGTCTTCTAGAAAAGTAGTTTCTGTTGGGACCATATAAAACTTCATGGCACAGAATTTTCTGAGATGAGATTTAAGAGGTTACACAATGCAAGTGCCTTCTGCTAAACCTCAAAGTTCTTAAGATAATAGAACTCCAAAGAAGGAGGGAAGGTAGGCGGTAGTGTGAATAAACAAAGGCAACATTCTCCTGAGGCAAAAGATATCAATAAAAAGTAATCTTTCCATATGCTACTATGGCTGCAGTAGCATGGGTGGAGCTAGCTCCCTCTAACTAGGAATGAAAGGGATAGCTAGTGAATTTACTCTTGGTAACTATTATTTCTTCTTTGAGGTAGCTTCTGTATATTTACCACTTCTGGGACACTATTTAGCAATATAACCACCTCAAAAGGTAGGCTGATGAACTCTAACTAAACAAGGACTGCAGAACTGCCCTCCAAAAGCAAGCACCAGATCTAAATGTCAAGTCAGGGAGTGGAAGTTGTGTAAACATGTGATTAAACCCCAGATAGCTTCCCTGCAGATTTCTATAATGTTAACATTACTAAGGCAAGCTATAGTGCTACCTGTACTGATACCTTACCTAAAACATTAACATATCTATTTTGGATACAAAAGTTTAGATGACATCTGATCGAAATAAAAATTCTAACAGAGTATGGAGTCTAATTCTCCCCTAGAAGGAATAAGGTCTGGAAAAGAGACTAAGGGCATGTCTATACTGCTGCACAGTTCAGACTATGGGAGCATGACTAGGAGTGCACGCCAAGTGCTATGCTGAACTCCCCCATATGGATGCTGTGGACATGACCAAATTGGTTCCTAGTTCACATTAATGTAGTCTTTTTCAAACAAGACTATATTAATGAGAACTAGGAACCTTTTAGTTTGCACCTGCAGCATCCACACGAGGGAGTTATAGCACAGCACTTTGGTTTGCACTGCTATTCACACCCTCATAGTCCGAACTGTGGGACAGTGTAGGCATAGCCAAATAGATTAGTTTAGGCAGAACTCACATTATTTTAGGCAAAAATTTTGGATCAGGACGCAGGACAATTTTTGTCTCTGTGGAATACAGTGAAGGCAGACACATCTATCAAAATCTGCAATTCACTCACTCTTCTTGTAGATGTACTGTGATTAAAAATGCCATCTCTAACAGGTTGAATACAGTGCTCTCCCAGAGGTTCAAAAGGTCCATCCATAATCTTTGTAAGCATTTGTCAGGGACTGCAAGTCTTGTACCTGGGTCCATGGGAGCTAATGAAAGCTCCAACCTACTACCCAGCAATCTGCTAACAGTTGCTAGGGCAGAAGCTGAAACCCAATAGAGGAATCCAGTCCTGGAACTTGAGTGGCAGGATGCTGGGGATCTTGACTGGTCCATAGTTCCCATATAAACCCAGTACAAGAACAGGAAATTGTCCATGCAAGCGGGATTCACCCTGCTCTGGACTGTGTGCCTTGTGCTTCCTGTTTCCCTGGCTTGACTTCCTGGTGTCTTGACCTAGCCTGACAACAGTTATCCATCCATGGTTCTACTTTCAAGTATATCTCCTCTCTCTGATGTCCTTGTAACTTGATCCTGCCTGCTTCCTAATGCTCAATTCTTTGTTTGCCCTCTGACCTGTCTTGGACTCTGACCTCCTGCTATCTGACCTAGCCTCCCTCCCGACTCCTGCTTTAACCACTAGGTCAGACTGCCTATGTCCTGGTCATGACAGAACTAAACTGAGATCCCATTTTGTGACAGGTTCTCTGACAGACATTAGCCAATCACTAAGGAATCTCCTGATGGATGATGGCTGAGATGATGCACAATGCACTTTGTTCAGTGACAAGGTACAGTAATTAGTCCAAAAGGAACGATTACTTAGAACCACAGCTACTGTGGTTCTTCGAGATGTGCTGTTAACACATATTCCACTCTTGGTGCATATGCTCCCCATGCGTGTCAGATCCTTTCTGATTAGCAGTACCTGTTGTAATTCTGACTAGGTCCCTGATGTTCTCTTGGCTACCATAGCTGAAGGTATAAGGGGCAGGAGACTGCAACCACTACTCAGATCCTTCACTAATAAGAATCCTGAAAAGTGGGAATCCAATTAACAGGGATGCAGGGCAGGTTGAGGAATCTGTGCAAAACACAACATCTCGAAGCAAAAATGGTTACTCACCTTCTCATAAATGTTGTTCTTTGAGATGTGTTGTTCATGTCCATTCCAATCAGGTGTGTGCGCGCGCGCATGTGCACAGCAGTCAGAAGATTTTTCCCCTAGCAGCATCCGTCAGGTCAGTCCGTGCACCCCCTGAAGTCACGCCTTCATGGGTCTCAATATAGAGCCCTGCCGACCAGCCACCCTCTCAGTTCCTTCTTGCCAGCTACGCCAACAGAGGGGAAGGAGGGTGGGTATTGGAATGGACATGAACAACACATCTCGAAGAAAACAGTTACGAGAAGGTGAGTAACCATTTTTTCTTCTTCGAGTGCTTGTTCATGTCAATTCCAATCAGGTGACTCACAAGCCCAAGTTTGGGTGGTGGAGTCGGAGTCTTCCACTGATTGGAGCACTGCTCATCCGAAGGTCGCATTGTCTCTGGCCTCCTGGGTAATCGCATAGTGCATGGCGAAAGTATGGATGGAGGACCATGTTGCCACCCTGCAGATTTCCTGAGTGGGAACCTGAGTCAGGAACACTGTTGATGAAGCCCGCGCCCTGATGGAGTGCACAGTGATTGGAGGTGCAGGAACACCTGCCAGGTTGTAGCACTCATGAATATAGGACGCTATCCATGATGAGATGTGCTGTGATGACACAGGCTGACCCTTCATTCTGTCCGCCACTGACACGAATAACTGGACCGATTTTCTGAACAATTTGTTCTCTCGATGTAAAAGGCTAGCACCCTGCGGACATCCAGAGAGTGGAGCTTCTGCTCCCTGCCGCTGGAATGAGGCTTATGGTAGAATATCGGGAGAAAGATGTCCTGGTTGATGTGAAACTGCCACACAACCTTTGGGAGGAAAGCAGGATGAGGCCTGAGCTGAACTTTGTCCTTATAGAACATGATGTAGGGAGGCTCTGATGTTAGGGCCCTGAGCTCAGACACACTGCTCGCCAAAGTTATCACTAACAGGAATGCCACCTTATAAGAGAGGTAGAGCAGGGAGTATGTTGCTAATGGTTCAAAGGAGGGTCCCATGAGCCTAGAAAGGACCAATTGAGGTCCCAGGCAGAGACAGGCTGACATTAGGGTATAGCCTGTTGAGCCCTTTTAAGAACCAGCTGACCATAGCGTTAGCAAACACAGTGGCCCTCCGTGCCCGGGTGGAAGGTCAAGATGGCAGTTAAGTGCACTCTTAATGATGACAACAAAAGCCCCTGTTGCTTCAGATGGAGGCGGTAGTCCAGAATAAGCGTCGGGGACAAATGGCACTGCGCTGATCAGAGTGAAAATCTCTTCCACTTGGCAAGGTATGTGGCTCTCGTAGAGGGTTTTCTGCTGCCAAGGAGGACCTGTCTAAACTGGTCTGAACAGGAAAGCTCCATTGGATTCAACGTGAAATGAAGAGTCTCGAGGTTCAGATGTTGAAGATGACCGTGATCTTGTCTCAGAAGATCCAGGAAGAGCTGCAGGGTGATCGGGGCTTCCACACACGTCTAGGAGACATGTGTACCAGTGCTGACGGGGCCAGGCTGGTGTATCAGTATGACTTGAGCTCGCTCGCTCGTTCTCTCCAGATCTTGAGGAGTACCTTGTGAATGAGTGGTATGGGTGGAAAGGCGTATAGGAGAGAACCTCCCCAATGGAGGAGGAATGCATCTGTGCTGGAGCCTGGGCTGTGATCTTGGAAGAAGCAGAACTGCTGGCACTTTCCTGTTGTGTCGCATGGCGAATAGTTTTATCTGGGGAAAGCCCCACCTCTGGAAGATTGAAATCACAACATCCAGGCAAAGGGACCACTCGTGGCTGTGAAATGACCTGCTGCGGTGGTCCGCCAGCTCGTTCTGTACTCCGGGGATGTACAACACTTGCAGGTGTATCGACTTCTGGTCTACACAGAAGTCCCACAGCATGAGGGCTTCCTGGCACAGGGGAGAGGAGCGTACACCCCCGTTTGTTGATACAGAACATTGCTGTTGTATTGTCCATCACAACCGATACTCATTGTCCCATTAAGTATGCCCGGAAGGTCTGGCATGCTAGGCGCACCACTCTGAGCTCTCGGACGTTGATGTAGAGGTCCACCTGAGACCAGAGGCCTTGAGTCCTGCGGTCTCCCAGATGTGCTCCCCAGCCCAAGTCTGATGCGCCCGTCACTAGCGACAGGTATGGCTGCAAAGTGGCGAAGGGGACCCTTGAACATACCTCCTGAGGATTGAGCCACCACAAGAGGGAGTCAAGGACCAGGCAATCCTGTACAAGCTGTCCCGGGCTGGGCGATACACAGACATGAACCATGACTGAAGAAGTCGAAGCCTGAGTCTGGCATGCTGCACCATGTAGGTACAGGCAGCCATGTGTCCAAGAAGCTTCAGGCAGTTTCTCGCTGTGGTGGTGGGAAATTGTCTGAGGCCTCGAATGATCTCATTCAGGGTCTGAAACGTTGCTTCCAGCAGGTATGCCCTGACTTGGGTCAAGTCCAATACTGCCCCTATAAACTCTATCCTCTGGACAGGGGACAGAGTCGATTTTGCTTTGTTTAGAAGAAGACCCAGGTTGTCAAAGGTGGCTCTGATGAATCTGACCTGACCTTCCACTTGGGTCCTGGAGCGGCCCCTGATCAGCCAGTGGTCAAGGTACAGAAACACCTGTACCCGATGCCTGCACAAGAATGCAGCGACAACTGCCATGCACTTGGTGAAGACTCGAGGTGCTGCGGACAGGCCGAACAGAAGAATGGTAAATTGGTAGTGGGTGCTGTTGACCACAAACCTGAGGTACTTCCTGTGGGGCTGAGTGATTGTGATATGAAAATATGCTTCCTTCAAGTCGAGGGTGGCATACCAGTCTGCTGGATCCAGTTAGGGGATGATGGAGGCCAAAGAGACCACGTGGAACCTGAGTTTTTTCACGAACTTATTGAGTTCTCACAGGTCCAAGATAGGCCAGAGGCAGCCTTTGGCTTTCAATATTAGGAAATACCACACCCCTGTGCTCCTGAGGAATCTCCTCCACTGCCCCTAGAGGTAGAAGCAACTGTACCTCCTGGATAAGGAGCTGCTCGTGAGAAGGGCCCCTGAAGAGGGACGGGGAAGGAGGGTGGAAGGTCAGGCAGGCACAGAATTGGATGGAGTATTCCCTCTCTACCATGCGAAGCACCCAGCAGTCTGAAGTGATACAGGACCATGCACGGTAGAAAGGGGACAGTCAGGAGGAAAAGGTAAGGCGGGGTAGATCCAGCTTTTGTTCTGGTGCACCATCCTCCACCGCACCTTGAAAAGGCCAGTTTGGGGCCAGAAGGTGGTTTGGGTTGGCCAGAGCCCTGGCCTGAGGATGGGTGTTGTCTTTTCCTGCCAGTCCTGTTCCTCCTCTGAGAACCATCCTGGGGGTTTTGCTGATAGAACCTCAGAGGAAGTTGTGGCCTAAAGTGTTTCCACTGTGTGGCGGGAGCGTGCAGGCCCAAAGACCTGAGGGTGGCTTGTGAGTTTTCAGAGTTTTCAGGCTATGCAGCCTCTTGTCTGTCTTTTCAGAGAAAAGAGTCACGCCCTCAAATGGGAGGTCCTGAATAGTCTGTTAGACCTCATAAGGGAGCCCTAGACCCTTCTCAATGGCCACCCCAGTAGCCATGACCCTAGTGGCGGCATCAGCACTGTCCAACATGGCCTGGAGGGAAGCCGGGAGACTAGCTTTGCCTCCTCCACCAAAGCCAAGAACTAGGCTCAGGAGTCTGAAGGGAGGAGCTCCGCAAATTTGGCCATCGCCAAGCAGGTGTTATAAGAGTACCCCCTGTAGAGTAGATCTTTCTCCCGACAAGGTGGAGTCATGTAGCCTCCCTGTTTTTAGGGGAGGGCCCCGCTCATGATGATTAGCAATGTCCACGACAAGAGAGTCGGGAGGTGAGTGGGAGTACAAATGTTCATACCCCTTGGAGGGCATGAAATAATGTCTCTCATTGCGCTTGGCAGTGGGTGGCAAGGAAGCTGGGGTCTGCCACAGGGTCTATGAATTATCTGTGGGATGTTCTAAATGGCTTTGGTTTGTCCAGATAAAAATATAAAGCTCTCATCACATCCAAGGTGTGTAGTTTCATTTTGGCTGCAGTAGAGTGATGTCTCAGGAAGAAACTAGCTGGCATACGGATTGGTTAAAATGAAAATCCAAAACCACCTTAGGCAAGCAAGAATTTAGGATGATGCCTAAGTGTGATTTTGTCCTTACAGAATATGGTGTAAGGAGGCACTGATTCTTCCAGCTGAGGCGATAGTTACCAAGAATGCTGCCTTTATGGAGAGATGATATAGGAAAGAGGTTACCAGGGATTTATTAGGGGGCCCTACTGTATTAAGTTAGATGGAACACATGGGCCCAAAGAGTCAAAGGTGTTAGCATGACTCTGAAATTGTCCATCATTTAAACAATTTAAACAGGGTTTGGTATATAGAGGCCTCGGTTTGTTAGTTTCATGGCAGACACATTAAGAAACTCTTCCCAATGTTTAGGAATTTATTAACTAAAATATGGAAAAGAAAGGAAAAAAAACTACAAAAATTTATGAAGCAGTTTAAAACTAAAATTAAAAAATTATATGAGACAAACTTAACCAATACACATCCTCTTTTAAAATGGGACTTTGCTATCAGTTGGAGTCCCTTATTTGAGTTGGAAAACACTTCTTAGCAGGGAGGGATTAGTTTTGTGGCTCATTTCCAAGATGTTAACAAGATGGTTACTTCTCTTGCTTTTGACAAACAGATAGGCATGAGTGGAAGAAGAGAGAGGATAGTAAAAGTGGAGAAAATACAGCTTTTGCTGATGTTCTTGATATTATAGGAGGCAGAGCAGTCACAGACAGATGCTCTAGGTGGGCAGGTCAACCACTACAGCAGTGCTCTGGATCATGGAACGTAATCTGGTTGGTCTAGTCCCTCTCTTTTATTGGTCCCTCTTAGACTGGGCAGAGCTGAGTAGAGCTGGATGGGCTTCTCAACTCATGGTGGTGGTGCTATGTGGTACAGCCAACCTTAGGATCAGATCAGACAGAAAGCCAAAAAAGAGGGAAAGAGAGAACACGATTAAAAATAGTGGGGCAGAAAGGAACACACAATGGAAAGAGTGACAAAGCAAGATACTGTGTGTCCCTGACTGAAGTCTCTGATGGTGTGGCAGTTATGACCAGGTGTCCCCATTGGTGTGTTAAGGCCTGGACTTCTCGATGATGCAGTGATCTTTGGTATCCCCTGGTAAAGGAAAAAGTCCCTGGAGCAGAGCAGGATGAGACAGAGGTCTGATGCCTTCCTGCTCCTCCAGCTATTCCCAGTCAATTAGCCAGTCTCTATCCCCAAAAAGTGCTTTGTAAGGGCCACAAAAGAGGAATGATGGGTGGAATAGTCCATACTTTCATTATTTTGTTAATCAATCAGGTCTAATTTCCCACATACCAAGTTTAGTCCATTAACTTCCAGACCCATGCTTTCCTTATTTACTAGGTATGGTATGAACACAATCCTTAAACTATATTACTATGGCTCTTTTGTTTAGACTAACTCAGTTTGTTTTTCTCTTTTACTAATTTTTATAAACAAAAATTATATAGCTGTCTGAGTTGGACTTCTGTTATCTTTTTCCCATCAACATTTGCTAAAATTTGTTATTACAGGTGATTAAACTATTTTACAAATTTCCATCCACTTTCCCATAGTTAGACTCACAACTGAGGTAGGCCTTCTAGGCCCCAATTACAACAACCCCATGAACCAGTTAGGACCAAGCGGAGCGAGAGGCTCCTTGACTGAGGGAAAAAACATGAGAGAGGCTCTTTTGAAATGTTGTTACCATAAGACAAGCAAATACAGTGTAATTCTGCACCAGTGGGAGTTTTACAGAAATGGCTGCTAGGTGTAGCCTAATCAAGCTGATACAGAGTCTGAATCGCTTTAGGGAGAGTCCCAGATTGCTTATCTCAATCCCAGCTAAGGCAGAAACTGTCACTGGGTCACCCAAATGAAGAACTCCCCAGTGCTGTTGGGTAAGGAGGACAAATAAGAATAGGTCTCCTCCAGAGGAGGGTCAGCCCTGGGTCGATGTGGTACACAATTGAATGAAGCTGAAGGAAATGGATGGGTCAGAATCACATCTCCCAAGCAATCTAGGACACGAAACTCCAAGCCAACGGAAAGGTTACCTCTAAATTTCATGCTTTCTTCAGCAGCATGTAGCGTACATATCTGTGTAGCCCCCAAGCAAGGTATAAATAGCAGTGTAGAACATGAGGCACAGATTAGGTGAGTAAAGATGAGCTTGAAAGGTGTGGGTATGTACACAAGTACATACCCTACACAGCTCTCTACTTACCCACGCCATGCCTCCCTGTCTATACTGATATTTTTAGCAGTGTACTGTTCCACTGCCTCCTTGCTGCTGGAGCCTTTCTTCCTGCAGGAAATGACCCCAGCATTGGGGAAAGGCTCTGGAAGGGGGAAGGCAGCAGGAAAAGATTCCGAGGCAGCTGTCTGCAGCTGAAACCCTACCCCGCTGCAGGGACAGACTGCGTAAAGCTGGAGCCCTTCCCCACTTAAGGGAAAGTCTTAGGCAGTGGGGAGCTGCTGAAGCCTTTCCCAGCTGCCTCCCACTGACCGATATGGATATGTGTAGCTACACACTACACAGTGTGGATGCAGCCTGATTTTCACTGCAGCATGTAGCTACATGTACATTACATGCCACCAGCACTAGTGTGTAGTGTAGACGTAGCCTAAAAGGCTTCAGTGCTGAGATCTCCAGAGCCGAGATATGTGGTATCAGAGTGGGGAACCGATACTGAGGAAGTGTTTGATACAGAGGCAAGGTGGTAGCTGCCAAGGGTCTCAGTGCAAGGGATGACACTGGAGCAGCTGGTACCAACATAGTGCCAAACTCAGCATGGTCCTTTGGAATGAAGGAGCCATCAGTGCCCTTTGGTGCAGAGGCATCAGAAGAAGAGCTCTAGACTGCATGTCCTAGCACAGAAAGCTGAAGGAGAAGATCTAAGTCTCTTACTTGGAGTCAGGGGTGGGTAATTTGTGTCTGGAGTCCTGACCAGAGCAGTGCTCCTTTTTCCCTCATTCCAGAAAAACAATGCGTCTTTTGTGAAGTGGCCATATGAGAGGCAGGAGTACCACAGTTAGCCACTGCCAAGGCCAAGATCAAGATGGCTGATCTTTCCAAGGCTTCTTGGGACCATATGTTGGGGCTGCATAGAGTTCTTCTTTAAGAATAATTTTAGCCTCACCTCCTTGTTCTTGAGGGTCCTTTAGACAAAGAGCAGTATATTGATCAATGCTCTGTTGCATGATTCTCTTCCAGGCAAACAAGAATGGCCGCACAGGGTCAGAACAATAGTCCATCTAGAATAGTATCCTGCCTTCCGACAGTGACCAGTGCCAGATGCTTCAGAGGGAATGAACAGGACAGGACAATTATCAAGTGACCCATCCCATGTCTTCCAGTCCCAGCTTCTGGAGTTAGATCTCTGATCATCTTGGCTAATAGCCATTGACGGACCTCTCCTCCATGAACTTATCTAATTCTCTTTTTAATGCAGTTATGCTTTTGGCCTTCACAACATCCCCTGATAATGAGTTTCCCAACTGAATGTATATTGTATGAAGAAGTACCTCCTTATGTTTGTTTTAAACCTGCTCCCTATTAGTTCCCCTAGTTCTTGTGTTAAGTGAAGGGGAAAATACTACTTCTTTATTCACTTTCTCCATACCATTCATGATTTTCTAGACCTCTATCATATCCTCCCTTAGTCATCTCTTTTCTAAGCTCAACAGTCCCATTATTTTTAATCTCTTTTCACTTGGAAGCTGTTCTATAACCCTAATAATTTTTGTTGACCTTTTCTGTACCTTTTCCTATTCTATTTTATATTGTTTTAGATAGGGCAACCAGACTGCACAAAGTATTCAAGGTGTGAGCGTACCATTGATTTATGTAGTGGCATTACGATATTTTCTGTTATCTATCCCTTTCCTAATAGTTCCTAACATTCTCTTAGCTTTTTTTGACTGCCACTGCACATTGAGCAGACGTTTTCAGAGCGCTGTCCATAACAACTTCAAGATCTCTCTCTTGAGAGGTAACTGCTAATTTAAACCCCATCATTTTGTATGTATAGTTGGGATTATTTTTCCCTATGTGCATTACATTGCATCTATCAACATGAAAGTCAATCTACCATTTTGTTGCCCAGTCACCCAGCTTTGTGAGATCTCTTAGCAGTCAACTTTGGACTTAACTATCTTGAATAATTTTGTAACTTCTGTAAACTTTGTTACCTCTCTGTTTAGCCCCTTTTCCAGATTATTTATGAATATGTTGAAAAGGACTGGTCTCAGTAGAGATCCTTTTTGGACCCCACTATTTACCTCTCTCCATAGTGCAAACGGACCATTTATTTCTACCCTTTGTTTCCTATCTATTAACCAGTTATTGATCAATGGGAGGACCCTCCCTCCTATCCCATGACTGTGTACTTTGCCTAAGAGCCTTTGGTGAGAGAACTCATCAGAGGCTTTCTGAAAGTTCAGTAGGCTACCCCTACAAGATCACTCTTGTCCATGTGTTAGCTGACCCCCACAAAGAATTGTAATAAATTGGTGAGGCAGGATTTCCCTTTACAAAAGCTGTGTTGACTCTTCCCAAACATATTGTGTTCATCTATGGGTCTGATCATTCTCTTCTTTACATTAGTTTCAACAAATTTGCATGGTACTAATGTTACCAGCCTATAATTGCCAGGATAGATTCTGGAGCCTTTTTTTTTTTTTTAATCTTGATTAATGTTAGGTATCCTCCAGTCACTTGTACAGTGGCATTGATTTTGTAAAGATCTCACTACACTGGTGCAACTCCCCTACTGTGGATGCAATTATATGGATAGAAAGGGGTTTGGGACACACTAGAAAAGCTGGGGATTTCTTCTTTATGACTGTATAAAATTCTCATTTCTAGCCCTGAAAGGACATGAGATATTAGACTTGAAAGCCATCAGACTTCAGAAGTAATTTTGGGGAGAAGGGATTCTACATATAGAGGGAGAAGTAAATATTTCTCTAGAAAGATGATACAAAAATGCTATTTGAAGCTGTTTAGAAAGTTAGAATAAGTCCTGAGGAGATGGATTGGTGGCAGGTAATGAGGTTATAGGCATGTGATCAAATGAACTGGTATGTAATAGCAATACATTTATCACACTGCTGTACAATTTACCACATGGATATCACCTCCTGGTATCATATGTATTTTCCTAAACTATCTCCACCATTGTTCAAGGTTTTCATCTGTTGTTTAAAGAAAGATATTTTACATATTCCTAGGGTTTAGGAGAATCTCCTCATACCAAGCACTACATGCTGTGTAACTTGAGAATGTAGATATATTCAATTATTTTTAATTTTAGAGATGCATAAATATTATAGGTTATTTATTTAGGAAATAATTGTATTAAATACTTACAAGATCTTCTATGATTTCTTTGACTGCTGCTACAGCTAAAATAAATAACAGAGGAACCAATGTTGTATAACGACCCGTTGGCGACACATCTGGAATTTGCTATTAAAAAAAAGAAAAATGTATTTTATATTTGTAAATCAAAGTGCAGTTTGATTATAATAAACAGAACTTAGTAATGCAAAAGAATGCCACTTTATTCAGGTTCATGTACAATTCCATTTTCTTCATTTGCATATTTTAGTCCTTCTTATTACCGAGCCTATAACTGCTTACTATTTTCAACCTCCCTAAATCATTACACTTATACCTGTTCTCATAAAATCAGAAGCAACATGTAATTGATATGAAAAATGTTTCTATTTGGGCAACTGAATTATAAAATGTAGGCATAAATATATAGGAATTTATGGTGAGATACTTTGCAGCATTCCTCTCCATCTTCCCACCACAAGGTCTGATGCTATATCTGATTTCAACACCAAGTCTGGGGAAGAACACTGAGCTTTCCAGTGTCTCAGTAAAACTTTTTTGTTTAACATAAGAGATAGTTTAATACTTTTGTAATGTAGTGCTGATGGTTTTCCCTGTGATGGCTATCATACAGACCCAAAAGACATGGCATAGTAAAGCACATGAGTGGTTACATTTTTAAAAGTATTCAGAGGAATTATTCTCATGAGTGAAGTTATGCACATGCTTCAGTGTTTTCAAGAACGGGGATCTAAAGTTCAACTGCCCCATGACCAGTGGAATCTATTCACTATTTTCTTTGGAGTTAGATGTAAGTTGTGCAAAGGAGGACTGCATTTTACAAAACACTGTGTTCAGGAGGGATAAAAATCAGGTATTAAAAAATCAAAATCAGATTTTTTACTTGTGTGTTCCTAGTTCTTTGCATTCTTATTTTATAGTCTTAAATTGCAGTAGATGTTTTGTACTTGTTTCTTTTATTAGTGTTTCCCAATTAACAGAATTTCAGATTTTAAATAGAGGTTTCTCCTGCTAAGAAGTTTCATATTTAAAATGTTCATTTATATCAGAAAAAGGCAAGTCCTACATCCTCATTAACACCTCTGGCTGCAAGATCACAAAAACTAAAAAACCCACAAAATTGATACGCGAATAGCCTATGCTATACTGAATGTGCATGCATGGGTATAGCTGGGTGATCTAATGTTCACAATGAACTATTGTGTGTGTTACAGTAACTACAGATAGAGGAGCTGCTTAGTTCTATAGCAAACACTGATAACTCCAGTCATCCACATTCATCTGAATATTTGACAATCACTCATGATAGAGGCAGAAGGTGTGAGAGTGAATATAAGTGCCATGTGACTAGTGTTATGGTACAAAAGTTAATTGTATATATTGACTAATTAATATACAACAACACTGATTTAGGTGAATTTAGAAATGTTAAATATAAACGTAACTTTGTCACTATTCCTGTCCACAGTTCAAACTTCAGTCATTAGGTATGGCATATATAATGTATCACACCAACTATATGGTGTGCCTTTACATTATCAACTTAAAACGAATGTGAAATATTTTAAATCAATGCAGTTCAAAAGTGTTGTGTCCTTCTTTTAAAAAAGCACTTCTGAATAAGATGGACTTCAGGTGGATGAAGCACATAAATAGTCTCCTCTCTAAGGCAATCAAAGTTCAACAGTTAAGTAATGGAAGAGTTAAATATCATTCTGCTGCACTTGGTATAGTAATTGGTACTAGAACTAGTTAATGTCAGAGTCACCTATGTAGAAATGTCACATGAGAATCTCAAATTTTAAAAATAAATGTCTATTTTAAATTAATTACTTGGTTTTGATACGCATCACTATCTTTGACTGCAATGGTGTCAGATCTTAAGCTAAGATGGATCAGGGCTGATCACTTCCTGAAGATCCTTTCTACAAGAAGCTGTGTTGGTGATTCAGTAAGGCTGCATGTTTTCCTTTCAACCAGCACTCTGCTAATTGACCAGTATTAGAGATGGAAGTGCAGTCTTCTGGAAGAGACTTCAAAGTGAGGCCCTGTCCATCTGTGATCAAAGATCTTCTGGCACTTTTTGTGAAGGATGAACCTTAGTCCTGATCAAATACAGGTTGGTAAACCAAAAATATTAGTTTCTTTGTCTGAAATATTAATTTATCATGATGGAGGACTTCTACAATGAGAATAGGTCTGTTAGCCCATCAGTTAAGTTCAGGCCATAATGAGAAATAAAAATTCCAAGTAAGGAAATATTTTCTATAAATAAGACAGTTGCAAAATGAGATGTATAAATATCCAGTATTTCACTGACATTTTATTCTTAATTCATTAAAGCCATATCACATGATCTAATTAGATGGACACACGGAATTTCTGTAAAACATTCAAATAGCTATAATAGTAATGTATGGAATGTATTAGCACTTAAATGTTTTGAAATTCAGATTTTTTTTTAGTTGAGCTTACCTGAAGTAATGCAATAAAAAGAAAAAATGCATTAGCAGCTCTTCTGAACTGGGAATAAAGAAACCTTGGCAGGAATGTGATTATATTGTATTTTGCAGTGCTAAAAAAGAAAGACAAAAAACCATGTACAATTATTATAGTACCAACAAGTTACACACACACTTTCCTTATTATTCCTTGAAGTGTATGTCATGACAGTACCTTACAATCCAGGTGTTCTGAAGAACAATAAATTTGCTTCAAATAAAAGTTGAAAGAGGGTGTTAAATGAATCAGACAGTGCCTACATCAAGAATCATTTGGAGTTCCAAACCTAAATTATCTCCATCTCCCAAACCACAGCACTTGAGTTGACTCATAAACATCATTGTTGTATGCAGTGTTGTTGTAGCTGTGTTGATCCCAGGATATTAGAGAGACAAGGTGGGTGAGATAATATCTTTTATTAGACCAACTTCTGTTGCTAAGAGAAACATGCTTTCAAATTACACAGGGCTCTTCCTCAGGTATATAATACCATTTCAAAATTATCTATCTGCTAGCAAAGTAGAAGATAGTATCATTTCAAAACTGGTCTTGGGGAAGAGCTCTGTGTAGCTCGAAAGCTTGTCTCTCTCACCAACAGAAATTGGTCCAATAAAAGATATTTCCTCACCCACTTTGTCTCCCATAAACGTCAGACAGCTTTACTAGTGAGCAAGCAGATAGTACAATTGTTGGGATAGTATGAAAGTACGCAGATAATTTTGAAATAGTACTATCTGCTATTTTGCTAGCAGATCACTTTGAACTGGAAATATGTACTTTAAGACTATCACAAGGAAAATTACGGTGTGTGTATAACTTAAAAGTTGCCTCATCAATCATTTGAGTACTATTTAATTTTAGCAGAGCCTAAATGCTCCTAATAACTAAGCTAAGAGAAACGTTCACATCAGTTCATAAATAGACTATCCTACAAGTTCTGGTTTGATCTGTAGGACTGCACCCACTTAACAATAAACTATTTTAAGAATGCAAGAAAACAAAACACAAATGTGTCCTAATGCTAAGTTATGGAAGATGGCTACATTTGTTTGTTTGTTCTTAAAGTTCAAGATAAATATTTAAGGGATTTTTATGATAGACTAACTGCTCTACATCAAAGCTCTATGTCCCATGCAGAATATTACAAATGGATTATGCACCAAAAATCCAACCATTATTTGGCAGATGTCATGTCTTATTCATTTTATCTTTCAGTCTTTACATTGTTGAATTTATTGAATGGTTGTTTCTTATTTTAATTATAATGAACATGAAAGCAGCTGATCAATACTGCAAACGGGTTATAAACACAGTGACTACCAAATGTCAGTGTATGAACTTATCTGACTCAACATGCCTAAAGTTGAAGGGAAGTTGTAAAAAATGAACAACTGATAATTTTAAACAATTTTGAAAAATAAAATGTAAATATTGTCAAGAGTTAAGTTACAAGATGGAAAGATTTTATGCTCATCGCTAAGGCTGCAGAAAATGTGTTTCTTCACTGTATAGTGAATAAAAGCAAATTTACTTTCATAAAGCTTTTGTGGGTTTTTTCATTTTATTTTCGGTACTTTTTTTTTTCCCAGTGAATTTTTATTCAGAAAAATTGTCCATGTTGGGGGAAAAAAAATCAGAACTTTCCTGTAACTTATAAGACTATGCTTAGGGACCGTTACACTCTATCCATTCATTTCCTTTTGATTGCAAATTTGGAGAAGGATAATATGCTGAATCACTGTGCATGTTAGATACACTAGTATAGTAACAGATGGCATGGTAGATCTGGAAAACAATACCATGTTTCCCAAAGATTCCAGCCTGACCCAGAGAGCCAGCCTCAATGAGTCTAGCTAGTTAAGCATATGTCTAGACAAGCGTTTCTCAACGTGGCCACCGCAGGGGAACTGGAACTGGAACAGCGGGCACCAGAGGGCCATGGCCCCATCACTATTAAAAGTGGGAGGTCTATGCCCCTCCCACTTTTTACTGGCCATAAGAGCGAGCGATAGGGGAAGGGGCAGAGAGGAAAGCAGGGTCGGGGGTGGGGGAGAGGCAGCACAGGAGCAGGGCCCCGGGGGAGGAGGCAGTGCGGGGGCGGGGCCTTAGGGGAAAGGTTGGGGTGCGGCCTCAGAGAGAAAAGGTGGCACAAGGGCAGGCCTTGGAGGGAGCAGTGGCGTGAGGGCGGGGCTACAGTTCAGGCACTGGTGGCCCCCCCCACTTTTAGGGAGCTTCTGCCGCTCCTGGGCCACTGTGGCTGCACGCAGCCACCAGTGGATTTTTTTGTGGCTACAACAGCCTCCAAAGCATGGGCAAAGATGGGGACAGGGCACAAAGCTGTGGCCCCTCCCTGTAGCACCCAGCTGTTGCTCTTGAATAGCTGTTACCAAGGGCAGCAAGATACGCCGCCTTGGTGTTTGCACTAGCACTGCCAACAGGTATTGGAGCCCTGCACCGTACAGTCACCTTATGGGCTGCGCCTTTGGAGACACACAGAACCAGTGTGCACAGCACTGGAAGCAGCTGTGGTGTTCAGTTTCTGGTGCACTGCCCTGCGCAGCCCTCCTGCTCCTGTCCGGGACTCCACAGGCAGCCAGTGAGTTCCCGACCCACCTTCCCCACAGCGGGCTCCCACTGAAGGGGAGGCAGGGACAGAGAGACGGATTTGTCAGAGCAGCCACCAGCAAGAATTGGTGGACTCACTCTGAGGCCACCAAAAATTTTGTTGTAAGAACCCCTGCGCTAGACAGATTTCCTACATAGTGCTGTAGTCTACTACTGGGAAAGTTTATACAAATAATACATTATGCACATAGTAACAATAAGAATGATGTGCTACACTCCTTAAGGAACCTCGGCTAGAGACTTTTAATTAAGTTTATAAAAATTTCTATATAAAAGTATATAAAAAACTTCACATCAGAATAACTTGAAGAACAAAACAGTTTATCTGCTTCTGGAAGCAAAAAGACCCCAACACCAAGACCCAGTTTAGCAATGGTGGAAGAAACAAAGAATCACTATAACACATCCAGGATATGAAAAATGTGTGCAGTTCTATAAGGAAGACCAATACATATTTATTTTATATTAAATTTAATTTTACATTGTTCCCTCATTTTCAGTTTTCCATGTGTATCAGGTTTATGTACTGATAACTCATATCTATACCACAGATGTTGTCCCTGGAGAGGGCTGAGGAAGGAAACTAGGTTTTGGCAACTAGGGCAGGGTCAGTTGGGACTTGGCACCTGTGGAGGCATGCAGTCCCCCCAGAATCATAGAGCGTAGAAACAACACAGGACAGGAATATGATGCACCTAAAATCTAAAAAGGCCTGCACATTTCCCAGAGTCACCACCCTTGATAACAGAACATCAATGATTGCATTGGCTACTTGGATCACAGCAGCCCTCACAGAAGACTTGCCCACAACAACAGCAGTGACAGTGAGCTGAGCGGGCTCCATGCTTGCCGGGGTATGGCGTCTGCATGGGTAACCCAGGGAAAAGGGCGTGAAATGATTGTCTGCTGTAGCTTTTACAGAGGGAGGGGCGACTGACAACATGAACCCAAAACCACCCTCAACAATGTTTTTGCCCCATCAGGCATTGGGAGCTTAACCCAGAATTCCAATAGGTGGAGGAGACTGCGGGAACTGTGGGATAGCTACCCACAGTGCACCACTCCATAAATCTATGCTAGCTATAGTAGTGAGGACACACTCTGCCAACTTAATGCGCTTAGTGTGGACATATGCAATTGACTGTATAAAATCGATTTCTAAAAATCTACTTCTATAAAATTGACCTAATTTTGTAGTGTAGACATACCCAGAGTCTCAGAAGGAAACTCTAAAGCAGAGGAAAGGATGGCAGGTAGTGGAGCACCCATAGAGGGACACATCTCGAAGAACCACAGTTATGGCACAGGGTGAGTAACTTCTCTTTGTTCTTTGAGTAGTGTCCCTATGGGTGCTCCACTTCAGGTGACTCCTAAGCATTATCCAGAAAGGGAGGAGGGAGTTTAGGAATCAGTGCCAGCACACAGGAAAGAACTACAATGCCAACTGCCACATCAGATCTAGTGGCATAGACTAAAGCATAGTGTCTGGAAAAGGTCTGTACAGAAGACCATGTAGCAGCTCTGTAGATATCAGATACTGGGACATTTTTAATTACAGGCATAGATGCAGATTGTGACCTTGTCAAGTGAGCTGACAGACCAACAGGGGGTGGTATGCTGGCAGCACTAGCTATAATACACTCTGAAATACATTTTGATAGTCTTTGAGTAGAAATAGCAGACTGTTTAAATTGTCCGCAAATGAAATGAACAGTCTAAAAGATTTACAAAATGATCTAGTCTTATCTAGATAGAAGGCTAATGCCTGCCTGACATCTAGAGCAGGGGTAGGCAACCTTTCAGAAGTGGTGTGCCGAGTCTTCATTCATTCACTCTAATTTAAGGTTTCACGTGCCAGTAATACATTTTAACATTCTTAGAAGGTCTCTTTCTATAAGTCTATAATATATAACTAAACTATTGTTGTATGTAAAGTAACTAAGGTTTTTAAAATGTTTAAGAAGCTTCATTTAAAATTAAATAAAATGCAGAGCCCTCCGGACCAGTGGCCAGGACCCAGGCAGCGTGAGTGCCACTGAAAATCAGCTCACGTGCCATAGGTTGCCTACCCCTGATCTAGAGTATGGAGGGCAGTCTCCAGATTGGCGTTATGTGGTTTTGGAAAGAAAACTGGGAGGTAAAATTATCTGATTCAGATGAACCTCAGAAGACATTTTAGGAAGAAACTGGGGGTGTGGTCGTAAGAATATCCTGTGAAATGAGGGTCTGACATTAAGGCCCCAATTTCTCCGATTCACTAAGAAGGCTGTTTATGTGCACAAATTCAGTAAGGAGCAGGTTCAAAAGGAGATTTCATGAGACTTTTAAGAACCAAATTAAGATCCCAACCTGGGGTGGGGACTTTCACCAGTGGGAAGAGATTACCCAGATCTTTCATGAACCTTATAGTTGTAAAGAGAGCAAACAATGAGAACGCCTCAACAGTTATATAAAGAGCTGTTAATGCCACCAAATGAACCTTGAGAGAGTTAAGTGATAATCTGATTTTCTTTACTTGCAGCAAGTATTCCAAAACAAGTGGAAGCAAGGCAGATTTAGGGGCAGCATTCTGGAGTTCACACAAGTGATTAAATCATCTCCACTTCTGAAGGTAAGTATTTCTGGTATACTCTTCCCAACTGTTTAATAATATCTGTTGCACTTCTGCAGAACAGACTGACTCTACTCCCGTGAACCACAGAGGACCCATGCTTTGAGGTGGAGAATACTTAGATTGGGATGCAGCAGATGACTGGTGTCCTGGGAGAGCAGCTAGAGAGTGATTGGGAGATTTATTGCTGGAGACAAAGAGCTAGACAAAACAAGTAAGGAATCCATGCCTGCCTATACCATGTTGGGGTGATTAGAATAACTCTGGTCTTACCCTGTCTGATTTTATTCACCACTTTGTGAATCAGAGGCATCTGGGGTAATGCAAGTCCAAGTAAGGAAGAAGATGTACCCCAAGAAACTGCAATCTAGGCACTCCCATCTTGAACAAAATAGATGGCATTTTTTATGGCAAAGATATCCACTTCTGGAAATCCCCAAGGTTGAAATATGCCTACAAGAATCTGGAAATCCAACTCCCATATTCATAGTCTTGGGAAAAACACCTGCTAAGTGTGTCACCAGCAATGGAGACTCTGGTTCAGCATTCACCGATAAGTCTTTCAGATACCTAAAGTCCTGAGACACCACATGGAGTTGTAGCACCAATGGACCGGTATGCTTGTCCCTACAGGATGGTACCGATGGTTGTGAGAGCTTCACAGGTGGCACTGATGTAGACAGAGGCTTAGTCTTACATGCTACCGAAGTGCTAGATAAGAGTACCGGGAGAGGGGTTAAGTCCACCGATCTCCTGTATTTGCTCTGACCATCTACACTAGATAGTACTGGAGCCTTCTCAGAGCCTTTACCTTTAGAGCTGCAGGATTTTCCTGCCTTGCTGGCACTGGAGGAATGCCTCACCTGTACCATACCAAGCCCTGGGACAAGGTCTCTGAGGCTGCTGACCTTGTCGGAGAGTGAGGTCTTTTCAAGGTGGGTACCTAAGACGGGAATTACAGGTCCTCTTCTTAGGATCTTTAGAGGAAACCTCTGAAGTCTTATCCTTTCTAGGAGAGTGTTGTACTAAGGCCAAAGGGGCACTAGAGACCGTAGAGACTGATGTATAGGGGGTGCCCCAGACCGAGCTCTGAGGCAGGGCAAAGGCAGTGATCAATCATTAACAGTCTCAGCTTGATTTCCCAATTCTTCTGTACCCTGGATTTTAGGGCCAAACAGAAGTTATACTTCTGTGGGATATGTTACTCTTCCAGGAAGAGAAGGCACTTTGAGTGTGCATCATTGACCAGTATAGCCTCTCTACATGTAAGACTACATTTAAATTCTAGTGAACTGGGTTCACAGGGAGGATTCCCCCAGAGGAAATAAAACAATCTTTTCAGTAGCTAGTAACTAACTACTACTAACCAACAAACTAATGACATAAACTAAATAAACTAAGTAGATGAACTCACTGAGCAGTCAAGGCATGCATAATGCAGACATGCTAAGCTGTGTTTCAGGCAGAGGCAGTTGAGAAGGAACTGAGAACAGTTTGCCTATGCAGCCCGATATAGCTTTGATGCAGAGCATAAAGTAGGGCTGAATGGACACTACTAATAAAAATCTCCAGTCAAAGGCGCATGGGGCACATGTGCACCTAAAATGGAGTATCCATTGGGATACTACTCGAAGAGGAACTCGAAGTTCTGCCACTGTACTGGAAGTGCTGAGCTGTCCCATTATGCTGTACTGGAAGCCCCCCATTGTGAGAGTTGAGGAGGTCACAGTATGCTTTCATAAAGAGCCTGCTTTGGAAGCACTAAAAAATCCAATGCAAGTAGTGCATTTGCAGCTCTCTCTCTATTTCCTGTCCATGAATTTTTTTTTATCCTATGAAAAAAGTAAATTAGAAGTTAAAATACTGTACAAAATGAAAATAAGGTGTACAATACATTAGAGGTGCAAAATCAGCAGCCTGACCACCTGCAAGAAAGGCAAACAGCAAACTGGCGGGTGACAAGAGTAAAGTAGCTCATATTCCGACTGAGGGATGGAAATCTTGAATGTGTGATTACAATAGCGGCTTTCCTGGTGACCGTGGTAACACAGCCACCACTTTCAGTTTTCTTTTCCTACTATGTTGGTTTAACTTTCTGATCATACCAAAATTCCATCTCTTTCAGAGTAATGAATGTCTCCTGCCCCCAAAATAACCCCACACACAATGTCAACCAACCAAACACATTACCCAACAATAAAATCCAATGTAAACAAACAAAATCCTCCTCCCAATTTTGCCTGGGTCACAGCCTTCTCATTTGAGGTCGATGTCCAACTCCCTCTTTGTAACAGCGTGTATATGAAGAGGAGTTTTCACTATACTGGAAGCTCCAGACTGGCATCAAGTCTGAGTCTTTGTCCAAGTGTAACCCATGAGCCTAACAGGGAGATATCTCTTTAACAGATCCATTAAGGGGAAGTAGGAGTGAGTTGTGTCTGAGTCATTGTTGGTAGGCAGATTAAGCACTCCACATCCAGAAGCTTCTGGAATTGGATGTGTCACTCTAATAGGAGTTTGGGGTATGCTCCAATAGGTTCCCTGTTCCTGGGATCAGACTCCATGAGGGCAAGCAGTCAGGGCAGCTGCTTTACAAAGGACCATGTGTGCCCTGTGCGAGTTGGGAGAGTCCTGAGCCTAGGAACAGAAAGCAGGCTGTTGTCCCTAACTCTGAAGCATTTCGCAGCAGGCTTTTATTTAAATCTATACACTTGTGACTTAACTGAGTGATTGCTTAATCAGTTAGCTGACTGGCTAGCAGTGATTTCAGCAGAGGAAGCATCTGCATGGATTCCAACTGAAGATTCCTACAAGCAAGTGGAGGGAAGATGTTGGTTAGGATTCAGCAAACTGTATAGATTTGGTGATCAAAGACTAACTGAGATTTAGGTGAACTAAACCTAAATTTTTGGGAACTCTCAGTTTCTTTTCACTGTTTCTGTGGGGACTGAACTGTTCAGCTTTTAATTTGGTTTTCTTTTTTTTATGTTTATGTATAACTGTGAAGATAATGTCTGTGGATTATAAAATAGCCATGTTATGCTGTAAAATTAGATTACTATTTGTTTATCATAAGATTTTATAAAGCTATTTAATTAAATTAATTTTGTTAGTTCCTTTTGGGACTTGAATGTGGGGAAATTGACACTGGGCAATCCTTGCTGAAAATCCTTAAGAGAATGAACTCTGGATCTCCAGCTACTTTTATATGGGAGTTAGGTTTTTTTAAGGCACTGGAGAAGGGCAATGAAATGAACTCTAGCCCAAAGATTACACAATCACCATTCCTTCATCTTTTCCCAGTATTTCCCCTCCTTTTAGGGCTCCTAACAAACATACAAAAGAAACCAAGATCCTACAATAATCCAACCTTCACCCCTCCCATGGAATTCTTTCCTCTTGGTCATCCGACTTCAACAACCACTTTTGTCTAAAGATAAACAAACAGCTCCTGCCTCCTCCAGATCTCTTAGTCTCCTAATGCATGGACCTGTCTATATTCCTTCTTCCAAACATTCCTTGCTGAAACAGCCTCTAATTCCTCTCAGTCCTGAGAACTGTATTTCCCAAATTCCCTTGTTATGAGTTGAATAAAGAACAGCATCACACTGGGCCTGTAGCTTACCTTATTCAACCCTGTTATTGTGAACACATACCTAGCATTACTTTAATTACCCCACACATCTATACAATGGTGATAAGGCATGGGACAACAAAACATGTCACTTGTTACATATTTTGGTGTGAGTAAATTCTACTCCATTTTAAAATGCTATTCCTTGTGACACTACTGAATCTAGAGATCAGTGTGGTCACTTGCATGCAAATATCCAATAGTTATTTTGTTACAATGCAGATTTCTAGTCTGTAGTCTGAGAACAAACCAAAAGTATTGGACTACCATGTACCCACAGTATTCTTTAAGTATACTACAATTAACAATAGTATGCAGAATGCTTCTCTGCTCTTTCAAACATTTTCACTGCATTGTACATTCAAAGTGAAAGTTTGAGAAAAGACTTTTGATTCTATAGCCAAAGTAGTTCTCTAAGTAGTTTCCAAATAACGTGCTGTACCCAGTTTTATCGCGTTACTCTCTTTGTATCCACCCATTCTATCCTTCATGCCTTTTCCATGCTATTCCATACAGGCTGAAATAAATCCCCCTTCAAGTATATTCACTCTTTCCAATGTCTCCTGAAAATCCACTTTTCATATCATTAGGCATTTAAAAACTTCAGAAACTAAGGGCATGTCTAAACTGCAATCAGCAGTGTGACTGCAGCATGCATAGACATACCTGAGCTAGCTTTAATCTAGCTTGCTCAAGTAACAATAGCAGTGAAGTCACAGTAGCACAGGCTAGCCGCTGAAGTACAAACCCAAGGTCTGGGGAGGGTTTGCACAGCCCATGGTGACTCGTCTTCAGTGCTATTATTACTTGAGCTAGCTATTTCAATGCTAGTTCAAGTACATCAACACTTTTGCAATCACACCTCTGCAGGCATAACCCAAAATTCACTCACAGTCAGGCATATTTGTTTTAGTCTTTGTCTTCTCTACCTTTTCCTGTATATGTTACATCCATTTTCTGTTTAAACTTGTTAACTGGACCAGGAACACTCTCTTTACTTAGTCACTGTAAAGTAACATGCAAAGTTATGGCACTAAATAGATATTTTTAATATTTATTAATTATACGCATTATAAAAACTTAATACCTGACATGATTATTGCAGAATTTGGTCAACTGGGGCTGATTGATGAATACAGTTCTCACTTCCTCTTGATCAGCGAGTGAAGTTTTCTCTGAAACATCATCTGTCTTCCCGTAGCCTTTAAAATATAAAATAATTTTTATATATTTTGTCAGCTGAGTGTCTGCATATTAGATAACTAAATGAAAATACGCGTCTACTTATTAATGAAAATAATTTTATAAAGACAAAAAGAGTACTCTTTAGCTCTCTTTGGGTTTCTTGTTTAGTGTTCACTCATTAAAAATTCATACCTTATAAAAAAAATCCCAGAAAAAAATCTATGTTAAATTTGAGTTAAGTCTGAAAGTACCTATCAGAATTTAGGGTAAAATATATTACAAAGATGTTGTAATTATCCCCAAATCAAGCACTGTAAACAGAGAACATTCAATAATTAAGGTTCCACTCGTGTATTGTGCACAAATACTAAATCATCCCACGTATCAATTTCAAAGCTCTTCTTCCTTGTAACATTAACCATTACATTGTCACTGAATGTAAAATTGAACTCTAGAGTGTAAAAGGGAATATTATAACTACATCTTTTTAATACATACTAGTTCCCCATTCTTTGCCTATGTTCATAGGCTATCTTTGCCTAATTTACAGACTGTAAATTCTTTGGTGGCAAGCACTATGTAGCTTTCTGAAATGTTTGGAGCTTCACAAAGTTACAGAACATATATATATTCATAATATCATAGTACACCAGAGAAGAAATATTTTGGTTAATCTTTGATAAATATATCTTTGTACGGTTGATGGTGAAATTATCCTATCAGAAAAAAGGCTATCAAGTGCTTCAACTGAACAAACGAGGAAGACTAGCCTAAGGCCTTGTCTACACTAAAGGGAAAAATTGATCTAAGCTACACAATTCGAGTGATGTGAATAACGTAACTCAAATCAACGTAGCTTAGGTCTATTTACCGCGGGGTCCACACCATGTGACGTTGACTCCCCTTACTCTTCTCAATCAGGTGGAGTACAGGAATTGACGGGAGAGTGATCAGCGATTGATTTAGAGGGTCTTCACTAGCTAACTAACTAACCTACAGCCATAAACAATGAAAATGATGGCATTGCCTTGTTTACTAGTATATTAATAATAAATATACTCCGAACACCCATCACTACATACCTCTAGTTATACCAGGGTTTCTCAAACAGAGGTCGCCGCTTGTATAGGGAAAGCCCCTGGCGGGCTGGGCCGGTGTGTTTACCTGCCCCGTCCACAGGTCCGGCCAATCACGGCTCCCACTGTCCGCGGATTGCTGCTCCGGGCCACTGGGCGCTACTGGAAGCAGCATGGGCCGAGGGACGTACTGGCCGCCGCTTCCAGCTCTGCTCTGACCACTAGGTATGACTGCCCATGCCTTAGTACTTGACAGTCACATATCAATACAGATCATTCTCCAATCCACCTGCCCATTATGTGCCACAGACACCAGCATCATGTGTCAAATTTAACCACCAAATGTAGTCCAGCAACTTAACTCTTGTGCATGTCAATTTCCTGCTATGGTCAAGATGCCACACTTCCTATCTTAATCTCCATGGATGAAATTTACCTCTTTGTAGAGGGCCAACACAAGGCTTATGCCATATGGAACTTTACCCCATATGCACTCTAGAAACAGGACCATTCACTCATTGCCTTGTGAGGTAGACAGTCCAAAGTAGTTTATTCTCTCGGTCTGTACAACACCATTTATACCATCCCTATTGACCATCCCAGTGCAAGTCAGATACAGACCACATATTCACTTTTTCCAACCCTATTGTACAAATATTAGCTGCTCATTTCAGAGGAATTTGTTATCATACCAAGCCAGTACAATACTTATCTAACAAGCAATACAGGAAAGAGCTGATATATCTACAGAATGTATTATTTTAATTTAGAATAATTTCAAAAATGTCATAAATTCCAGTTAGGATATTAGTGTTGGGTCATGAACAAGTAAGAGGGACAGTACTAAGGCTGATTCTGAAATGTGCAATGTGATATTTTCCACATCTATGTTCTGTGACAGGGTCAGGCCAGATGGCTACAGGAGAGTGTTAGAAGGCAGATATTTTAGTCCAGGATTAAGTAGATCCCTTTTCCCTGGGTAAGGTAACAGGGGCAGTTCCAAAACAAGCAGGAACTTGCTGGAACCAATTAAGGCAGGCAGGCTAATTAGGACACGGGGAGGCACTCTAGACAGCTGCAGTCCACAGGGCGCTGGGCTGGAACCCATTGAAGAGGGCGGGCCTGGGTTCCTCCCAAATCCTGATCAGACACAGGAGGAATTGACCTGGACTGTAGCTTCTACCAGAGGGGATAGTCTCTGAGCTGTTTCCCGACCCACATGGTGAATCTCTGGGGTGAGCAAATCCGCCAATAAGCGCAGGACCCACCAAGGTAGAGGAGGAACTTTGTCACAGTTCATTTAAGAGACTAAGAAATTGGAATGATATTTGAATATTATCTACCTCCCCTTATATGTTAATTTCCAAATAGCATAGTTAAACTTAAAAAAGGAAATAAATTTTATTGGTTAATTTTCCCTTTTTATTTTTTAATTGAAAGGGGCACCAAAAAGAAGTTTAAGAGATCTTCAAAATACCCACTTGCCTACTTTCCCACTACCGCTCATTCCCACACCTTTCCTTAAAATGTGGACATTAGGAGCTCACCAAGTTTAGACCCTAACTATTTCACAATGTCCTGCAGAGTTTGAGTTCTGCAATGTAACCAGCTCCTATCCTCAGACAGCTCCAAATGTCTTGCAATGCCATGAACATTTTAGCGGTTAAACAGGGTTTTCTTTATTGCCCCACCATTCGTTCTCTTTGAGGTCTGCCTAAGCTTTACAATGAAGTCATGGGACCATGCAGACTTTGTAAAACACACAATGCCATAGCAAGCAAACACATTTTTTAAATAAATATATTAAAGGTGACTATTTGCCTATGCCCTAGATTTTAAATGGTGTTTATCCACATGCAAAGTTTGAAATATCATAATCAATGTGATTTTCTTTAGCTTGCAGGACTTCTCCCAAATAAAAAGTCTGACATTGATTAACATTTCAGTTTATATTTAGGCAACCATAATTTAAGTTGGACTAAATTGTCTTCAGTAAATTAAAAAAAAATTCTAATGTACTCTGAAATTTCTTTTAGTTAAAAATAATTTCAAAGCAAAGTTATACGGAGAGAGAATCATAGAATATTAGGGTTGGAAGAGACCTCAAGAGATCACCTAGTCCAATCCCTTGGTCAAAGGAGGACCAACACCAACTAAATCATCCCAGCCAGGGCTTTGTCAAGCCGGGCCTTAAAAACCACTAAGGATGGAGATTCCACCACCTCCCTAGGTAATCCATTCCAGTACTTCACCACCCTCCTAGTGAAATAGTTTATAATGAAACCTTCAATACAGAGCTGCTACTCAGTAACTGCATAACTAAGGTAATTTTAAATTACCTGTAACTCAGACAGTTTTATAAATTTTCTTCATACAAAAAAAGTTGAGTACCATCCTGCAACAAATCCAACTATTACAAACTGATTTAAATGAAGATGACCATGAGATGGTAGAGTTCAGGATCCAGACAAAAGGAAGAAAGGAGAGCAGCAGAATATGGACCCTGGACTTCAGAAAAGCAGACTTTGACTCCCTAAGAGAAGTGATGAGCAGGATTCTTTGGGAGGCTAATATGTGGGGGAAAGGAGTCCAGGACAACTGGCTGTATTTTAAAAAAGCCTTAGTGAGGGCACAGGAAAAAAACATCCTAATGTGCAGAAATAATAGCAAATATGGCAGGCGACCAACTTGGCTTAACAGAGAAATCTTCAGTGAACTTAAACGCAAAAAGGAAGCTTACAAGAAGTGGAAACGTGGGCATATGACTACGGAGGAGTATAAAAAGCATGCAGTGGTGTAATCAGGAAGGCCAAAGCACAATTGGAGTTGCAGCTAGCAAGGGATGTGAAGGGTAACAAGAAGGGTTTCTACAGGTAGGTTAGCAACAAGAAGGTGGTTTGGGGAAAGTGTGGGTCCCTTACTGAATGGGGGGAGGCAACCTAGTGACAAGATGATGTGAAAAAAGCTGAAGTAATCAATGCTTCTTTTGCCTCAGTTTTCACAGACAAGGTCAGCTCTCAGACTGCTGCACTGGGCGGCACATTATGGGGAGGAGGTGAGCAGCCCTCAGTGGTGAAAGAACAGGTTAAGGACTATTTAGGAAAGCTGGACATTCATAAGTCCATGGGGCCAGATGCAATGCATTCGAGGTTGCTGAGGGAGTTGGCTGATATGATTGCAGAACCATCGGCCATTATCTTTGAAAACTTGTGGTGATCAGGGGAGGTCCCTGACAATTGGAAAAAGCAGGGTGGATAAAAATCAATGATTTTTTTTAATTTTAATCGTATTTTTGAGGAAAAACCTATCTAAAGATAGTTTTAATTAAGATATAATGCAGGGGTCAGCAACCTACGGTACGCATGCCAAAGGTGGCATGTGAGCCGATTTTTGATGGCATGTGGCACGGGCTGAGCCGCTCAGCCCGCCACCGCTCTGGGGTTTCCGCCACAGGCTCCTGCCAGCCGGGGTCCCGTCCCCAGTCCCACTCAGCGGCTGGCCTGGGTGAAAGAACCCCAGGCTGGCAATGGGCTGAGACCACAGCTGGCAGGAGCCAGCGGCTGAAACCCCAGAGCGGATCCTTTTTTTATGTTTTTATGTTTATGTTTTTTATGCTTCTCCCACCGACATAGCTTCTGCTGTTCGCGGAGGTGGTTTTATTATGCCAGTGGGAGAGCTCTCTCCCATTGGCACAGAGCGTCTTCACCAGACATGCTTCAGCGGTGCAGCTGCATCTGTACAGCTGCAGAACTGTACGTGTAGACATGCCCCTAAGTAACAAAATATTCTGAAGCTCAGTTTAGTAGTGATGCTAACCTCCTGTTGTCTGTGAGAAGGGAGAACATTATAATTTTCACACTCACAGTGGGAGCTGTGGTGCTGCAATAGTAGTGCCTGCTAGTCTGAGGGGAGAGACTAATTTCTGCAGGAAGCATCACTGTTATTCTCTAGATCAGCTAAATATACAGCCATAGCAAATTTAACCAGAGATGAATGATGTGTTTTCCCCCATGCCCAGCCTTACATGACTCAGCTGAAAGAAAAAGCATTTGCCAGGAAGAACTGTAGTCATGTGCTCTGAAAAAAATATGGTAGCAAATTCCAAAGTGTAGTTCTACTCTGAAAATTGATCATGCAAAAATGGCACCTGTTAATTTAAAATTATTTTCCGTGTATATTCAGAATAATAATTACTTCTTTTTCTGATAAACACATTTTTACTACTTATTATTCAAGTTACTACTACAGAGACATCAAATTAAGGGAGAGTTAGCTGGATATCACATCAACAGAACTGTTAACCAAAGTGCAGTCTGTTTCTGAAGCATCAAACAGAAAGAACCCTATGTGACCGTCAGGGCAGTTTGAAGAGGTGGAAGTTAAATAAGAAAAACAAAACATTTTTTTATTTGTAAACAGAACAGCAAATATGGAAATTGTTGATAGACTGAAATGGAACATCACATTCCATTTCAGAGTCACTTGAAGAAATGACTGAGTGGATTCAGGATTTAGTTTATCTGTTCTGAGATTAAGAATTAAGGTAGACAAAATGTAAGAGGATGGAAAGAAGAAAAAAGGAAAACTAGGAGGAGACAGAAGGAGTAACTCTACTCCAATATCTAGCCTTATAAGTTCTCAAATAAATTTGGCCCAATTCTAAGTGCCCTGCTTTGGAATCCAAAGAACACTGGAAAAGATTCCAGGGTAAAAGTGGAGATACTTCACCCTTAGAAAAAGGTGCATGCTTTTATTATTGCTATAGGATTAGTATAAAATTAAAAAAATAAAGTTAGCCTATGTTTGGTTAAGAAAATAAAATTTTCACCTTATAATTCATAGCCAGAAGGGAAAAGGCCCCAATCAGCAAGTAAATGAAGGCAGTGAGAATAGTAAGTAGTGTTACTTGTAATATGGGAAGGACGTATAGTTCCAAAAGTAACTAATAAAGTAAAAAAAGTGCAGTAACGCCACAAAGAAAAGCTGTCTAAAAAGAAACAAGCCCAAACCTTCCCAGTGTTCTGCTGATAAGCAAGGAGGTGGGGAAGAAGTTAAGAAAGGAAAGGCCTTGGGGGAAAAAAGGAGTCTGTGAATCTTATCTGGATTAAGACTGGAAATAAGGATGAATTGTCTCAAATTGGTTTTTAGCTGAATTTAGTAATTGTCAATGACATCACTTGTTTATTAAAGGGTATAAACAGTAAACTCTTAAAGGGGTTTATTGCTAATACTTGCCTGACCACGCTGGAGCAGACCAATATGGGTCTAAGCATCTCTGGGTTTAGCCTATTTGTAAGGATACTGATCACATGCTTATAAATATTGTTAGTTACTGTATGGATGTAGTGACTGCTTATTGTTAAGCTGTTAGACATGTTTAGAGCAACTGCATAAGATATCCTCTGGTCTTTGGATTTAATAAATGTATGGTTAAATTAGTGTTTTCCCATATCAATATTAATAATTTCAAATATTATTACTAATTTCAACACTTGCCTTTAAGGAGGGAGCAGGGAATAACAAAAACAAAACAAAGGAAAAACCACACATGCAAGAATACTTTTCTTCCAAGGACTGAATGAAGAACTGGCAGATAAATATCAGAGGGGTAGCTGTGTTTGTCACTTTTTACAGATCCAGACTAAGAGTCCTGTGGCATCTTATAGACTAACATGCGTCTGACGAAGTGGGTGTCTGACGAAGTGGGTATTCACCCACAAAAGCTTATGCTCTAATACATCTGTTAGTCTATAAGGTGGCAGAAAAACAACATTCCATTATTTTATACTTGCCATGTTGCTACTGAACCCAAATGGCAAATCAGTTTCCATAGACTATAGCTGAAGACATTGGACATTGCTTAACTGAGGAGATATTCACATAACATAGTGATATAGTATCTGCAATATTTTTATATTAGGATCAGTTTTAAATACTCATTTTAGAAACTTAAAATGAAAGAATTATCCAAGCAGCATTCATCCCTCCAATTTTGCCTTTTTACATAAGGACTCTCAGAAGACAGTCTTACAGCTGTCTTCCACAGTGCCTCACCTTGGGGAATCCTTCTATGGCTGGAGCTGGGGCTTTTAGAGCCCCTTTACACAGGCCTACTGGAACCAGAGTGAGGGTAAGAATCTCACTCTAGAATTGCTGGAAAGTTTTCTTTACAAATGTAGATGGATGCTATCATGATGTAAAATGCTTGCTTAAAACTATTTGGAAACCTAAGCTTGGTACGTGGTTCTAATTTGATTCAAGCCTATCCACACTGGCCAAGCAAGCCATATTTGAAAATAATTTAGCTTGAACAATATTTAAAGGCCAGTACAAATGGCTCTACAATTAGTTTCACTTTGTCATTGAACCAAGAAAATGAAAGGATACTACACCTAGTCAATTTCTCTTTTCATTTTTTTAAATCAGGAAGTATAGTGTGAAAAGATATTAGAGAACCTATGTTTTTTCTGTATTTTTTCTACTTGTACTTAGCCGTAAATGAAAATTAACATATTTGATAAAAATATAGAAATAATTAACATAAGTACTAGAAAGTTAAAGAGGGCTACATTGCACCACTAAACCCATCTCATACCATGCACCACCACAGGAGTAAACCAGGAAGGAGTTGTGCCTCAGTATATCACAATTCTTCATCTGTTTTTCCCTTTGCTCTGGATTGGAGTAAATTACTTCACACTTTTTCAGTGCTCATCTTATTCCCTACTCTCTTTATGTGCCTGGCCAGGTAAAGAAACTAGGAAGCAGGAGGTATAGCCAAGGCTTCTACCTATCTACTTGCTAGGGCAGGGAGAGAGAGATTAGGACAGTAGACCCCGTGTCCACTATCTAACCCTTCCCCAACCCAACCCTCTACTGCAGCAGTAGCAATCTGAGCAGGCCTTACTCAAACATGCAGGGAAATAAGGGCAGGGCCTTAATAACCTTTCTTACTCTCCTGCATGGCCAACTAAGGGTTAGGGATAATCCAACCCATAGTGTGCAAAAGTTTGATTCAAATGTGCAATCCTGCAACATATCCAAAGAAATTAAATGCAAATCTACAATAATGAAATGTTACTACTGCACAAAGTTATAACTTTTGCAGTAACCACGATTCAGTCTCACTAGCCAGAAAGAAATACATGAACTCTAATGCCATATACAATACTAAATAATAATCTGCCTCCAAAATTAGTTACTATAGTAATCATAATTTTGATTTGTGTGTAAAGCCTCAAATATTGCATTAACATAGTTTTTACATTTATCCTAACAAAAATGCACATCTTTCTTATGATATATTGCTTTTATAAAGCAGTTCATTATATTTTTAAACATAGTGACTAATGAATCCTAACTGACCAAAATGCCCAATATCTACACAGTCCTCAATGTTCAGGCAAGTTGTTCCATAAATGCCTCTCATAATTTTATGCACTAAGAATTACTGCATTCTTTGTCCCATGTGTGAACTAACACAATGCATGCACCATCCTTTAAAGCAGGGGTCAGCAACCTGCGGCATGCAGGCTGATTTTTAGTGGCATGCTGCTGCCAGCCAGGGTCCCGGCCACCGGCCCCGCTCAGCACACTGCCAGCCTGGATTACGAAACCCCAGACCAGCAGTGGGATGAACCGCTCAGCCTGCTGCCAGTCTGGGGTTCCAGCCGCCAGCCCCTTGCCAGCCGGGGTCCCGGCCGCCGGCCCTGCTCAGCATGCTGCCAGTCTGGCAAGCAAAACCTTTTACTGGCACATGAAACCTTAAATTATTGAAGACTTGACAGACCACTTCTCAAAGGTTGCCGACCCCTGCTTTAAAGAATGAAAAAGTCAAGGTATTCAGCCATAACTCTTCAACAGGATAACAGCATTCCCATTCATCTCCTGTTGCTCGGCATTGGCATGGATAGACAACATACTCTGTGCAAAAGCCAGTGAGGTGAACAAGAAAAGTCTTTATGGAAAAGTTCATAATTCAAAGAAGGAAAATATTGCACTGAAGTTACAGAATTCAGCCAGGCACCAAGCCTACTACAAAAACAATGATGGCAACATGAAATGACTGCTGTTGTATACTTACACAAATACTAGCTCTAAATAACAATGAAAATACTTTTTTGCTAACTACCCAGAACAGGTATCATAAAAACTCCCATTTTAGTGACGAAATGGTATTCAGGGGAGACTGGATTTGGGGGGGGAGGGAGAGGCAGGCTTTGACAGCTGGCCCAGGGCTCTCCTGCCAGGTGTGTGCTAGAGGGGAAGCAGGGAGACACGAGGTGTGGGGGTAAGAGAGACAGACGCAGGAGGAGAGAGCAGTGAAAAGGGGGCTCACAGGGGAAGAGGAGGCGAGTGGGCAGCAGAGGGGCAGGGAGGAGAGCGAGGCAGATGACAAAGAGACAAAAAACGAGCACGGGCGGCAGGTTTGCAGGTGGAGGGGGGTATTCAGACACTACGGTGATAGGCGTGGGCAGAGCGGAGCCCATTCAATTGCCAGCGCAGGGCACAAACCGCAGTCGGGCTCCAGGCGGGGGGGGAGCGGTTCTCCGCCTCATCCCTCTGCCGCTCCCCTCCCCCCGGTGCAGCACAGCTCCAGTGGCCGCCGCTCAGCTCCCGATGCAGGGGAGACCATGAGGCAGCTAAACCGAGGCGTCCCCGGCCCGGCGCCCGGGGAAGGGCTGCGGTGGCACAGGCACTCACCCTCCGCTCTGGAGCGGATCTCGGACACGGTTTTCTGCACCGCGGGCATCGTCACTGGCTCGGAGAGGGCGAACCCGCTGCCTGCGCCCGGGCTCGGCACCTGTCGCTGCTGCCGCCCCCGAGGCCGTGCAGGTGCAGCTCTGCCCGGGGGGCCCGCACGGGCAGGGCCTGGCACGGGAGACCGTTGGGCTCTGTCTCACGCTGCGGTCGCGAGTCCCGAAAACCTGCAGTTTGCGAGACTGCTGCTGCTCGCAACTGACAGTAGCAGCGCGAGCGCTGCTCCCTCCCTCCGCCCCCAGGAACGTACCAACTTCTACCCACCCCGCCCCGCCAACAAGGTGTCCACTTCAGCATCCGCGTCTCTCTGGCTGAGCAGGGTGCGAACCCCGATAATGCAGGTGCATGGGCCTGCCTTCCAGAGGCAAGGATCACTTGTGGACCGTTCCGTCCCCCCCCCCTTGTGGTGGGAGAAATGGAACGCGCCGAGCCTTGGGCCTCTGCCCAACACGAGACGAGAGCGGGGAGCGCTGCGCTGCTCTGTGTCGCGGTCAGAGTCCCCCTGAGGTTGGACGCTCTGCCTCGGGCCGCAGTCCCAGAGCAGCAGGAGCCCGTATGCCGAGGCAGGACGGCGCTGGCCCCCAGGGAAGGATCATGGTACTAGCTCGGTGCCAGGGGGCTCCGCTGGGAGCAGCGCTGCCCTAAATCGCCATAGGCCCCACTCGCGATTGACCCACCAGCTCCGCAGCAGCACCTCTATATTCGGGGCCAAGGCCCGATCAACCCAGGGGAATGGCGCAGCTGGACCCGTGCTGAAGGGGGGGGTTGCGGGAGGGTCATTGCAAATGTGGACGAGGATAAACTGGCACCATCCCAACAACCGCGGCGTGCAAGTTGTAACCAGCCCTTCTGATATAACGCTGGACGGGGCTGTTTGGGAGTCTCTGTGCTGCTGAAACGTGTTCAGAGCCAGGCAGCTCGGGGTAATTTTCCCAGGGTAAGGTAGAGCAGAGTGAGCAGAATGCCTGCTCAGCCTCTTTGTGTGACATGGCGTTTCATCGGGGCATTTAAAGGGCAAAAAGAGCAGGCGTGGGGCGTGCTCTTCTGAAAAGAGGAGTTTCAGAGTAGCAGCCATGAAGAAGTGAGCTGTAGCTCACGAAAGCTCATGCTGAAATAAATTTGTTAGTCTCTAAAGTGCCATAAGTACTCCTGTTCCTTTTGAAAAGAGGAGGTCACTTTCTATTATTAATTAATTATTAACCCAGTATCGTTGCTAGGCTGGGTGGCGGTCAAAATGTAGAGAAAGACGAAGAACGTTAAGCTATTTTTTAAAGCATCACAGTGGTACGAAGAAAGATTTGTGCTTGCGTGTGTATCAGCCACACATTTCAAGGTATCACTTCCCCTCTCCCCCTTCCATTGTTACAGCAGCTCACGCCTGCCCCGATGTGACATTAAGCTCTGCTCCTGTGTGGGCTGACAGGAGGTTCAAGTAGTAGTTTCCTCAGCAGAGCCGTTTCACTTTTAGACTGTTAGTTTGATGCTAGCTTTGAACAACTGCAACAGGCAGAGGAAGACAGATGGGAGTTTTGCAGAGATGTAAAGCAAATGCACCCCACTGATGGGAAAGGTGGTGCTGGTGGGGGCCTGTTGATGTTTGTATCCATTTCAGTAAGAAAGGGTGTACTGACTGCTTGGAGAAGAAAGAAGTATAATGCAGCAACTGGCCCGGAAGACTTAAGAAGGAGAAGATTTACTCTTAAAGGAACACTAAAGACCAGAATTATGTCCTCTTGTAATTATGCATATTAACTAGAGAGGAGATAATACCTCTAATCTGGTTTATGGGAACATTCATGTAGATGGGAGATAAAATAGTCTGTTTCTTAATTGATATACTGAAGCTCCTTTTTTTGGTACGCTATGGTAAAATTTAATTTTACCCACATAATAAGATAAGCAGTTGGACAAAAAAAGTACTTCAGATACAGAATAAAGTGAACTAAATGGGGCTGGAGTCTCTCCATCCACAAAAATCAATTAGCCTTAACATGGATTGTTTCAGAATTAACCTATGGCTAGTGACATGAGGAGAGTTTTGTTCTACAGAAGGGGAAATCTGGATTAGGAATAACTGAATTTCATCCAGGTTTTAGGCTGCCAGCAGCAGTTTTGGCCACACTCCAGAAGAAAATGTGCTTCTTTGCACTATCACTCTGCAGCAGGCATACTGTACAGGAAAGATTGCTGTGACACCATTTATTCATGCTCTTGTCTAGAAGTAAGGGAAGGATATCTGGCAGTAAGAATTCTTACTGTTAAGAAAATACAATCATGTATATCTCATGCACAGCTTTAACGAACACTGAACAACCACTGTTGGTCAGATTGAGCTGTGAGATTCTTATTTTAGTTTTCATGAGTTTTATTTAACCTTAGTAACACAAATACTCACGCAAATTTTGTAAAGCTGTGTGATCCAAGCAAGTTTCATCAATTGGTTATGCAACAGACAAAACAGTTTGTCTGGATGTCAACTGTATGCAACACTAAAAAATAGTTTTGTAACCACCCCTGTCCACTTGCAACATGACTTGAGAGGAATCCCAGTACTTTTCTATATCCTCACACTGTTCCAAGATTTTCAGGGAGACCCTGCTATCTTTCTCGATCCTTTTGTGTCATTTGGGAATTGGCATGTGAGGTCTGGCCTGTGCCCCTGTAAATGTCTTCAGCTAATCAGGGAGCCTTCATCTTTTGATATTTCCACTCCTTTTTCTATTGCAGCAGATCCAGGAAAGAATGCTGCAACTTCTCACAGCTCTTTTTGCTTCATTCTGGGGTCAGAGCGCACTCTGCAGGATTTTATTAGGGAAACACAGACCACACAAGGGATATGAATGGGGAGCCATGAAAGGCCAACCACTTACATGGTCTACTGATTATTTAAGAGCAGAGACTGAATCTGCTGAACTCTAGATATTGGGTTTCCCGGTCACTCCTTTGGTGGAGTTCAACTTGGGAGATATATCCTGAAGGTGTAATGCAGTCAGTAGGAAAGACATTAGAGTTTCTAAAAAACTAAATGATAGTTTTCCAAACAAAAGACATTATGCCCAACACTAGGTAACTATTTTGGACATCATTATGATGAATACTGACAAATTAATTAGTCATGGGACTGGAAATTGGTGGGTGTCTAGGGACCAGTGATCATGGCCTGATTACATTCAATATGAGCAAACTGAGGATAGTCCCAATAAGTAATACACACTCACCTACCCTTCAAGAAGGGCTAATTTCCCAAAGATGAGGAAAATTATGAGCAAAATTGATTAGGAGGAATAATTTAGGAAAACTGATAAATTCTTAAAAAACTCCCAGTCTATCAGACGGCTATAAAGCTACAAATCCATAATCAAGAAAAAAACAGCTTTGCTACTGCACCAGGATGGACTTTTAGCCAAAGTGAAGGCAGAAATAAAAACAAAAGAAAATACACTATATAAAAGAAATGAGAATGGAGGGGAAGAACATAACTTCTAATTAACATTCACCACTATCTATTTTCTGTACTTCATAAGGGAAGCAAATGGCACCGGGGGGGGGGGGGGGAACAGCAGGCAGGGCAAAGGACAACAAAAAGGATTTTTTAATGTCAGAGTTTCTTTTGTTCCTAATAGTGGCATAAGCCCATTACTAGATGGAGATGCTAACAGTTAATAATAATGCAGAAAAGGCAGAAGCGTTCAATGAATATTTCTGTTCTCTGTTTACAAAGAAGTAGGATGAACTTTATCACCCTCATGATTCAAGTACTTTTCAATCCATTAGCAACTAAGGAGAATACTGAACAACATCTAGGGATAAACATTTTTAAATCAGCAGGTCTTGATAAATTGCATACAGGAGTCCTAAAAGGCTTGATGAGATCTCTTGCCTGCTGGCGTTAATTCTTGGAATATCAAAGAAATTCTGGAAGGCTGGAAGACTGTTAATGTTGTACCAATATTCAAAGAGGCCAAGCAGAATGACCCAGGTAATGAGATTTTCTTCATAAAATCTCAAAGCCTCTTATCCATCCACATAGCTAAAAACTCATCGAAGCTTTCATCAGCTTGTGTCTCAATTACTGCATCATCCTTCTCTCTGGCATTGACAAATGCAGTCTTGCCACACTCATATCTGTTCAGAATACTACTGCAAAGATCATTTTCTCAGCCCATTGCTTTGACCATGTCACCCTTCTCTTTGCACCTGCTGGCTCCCACTTCTCTGTTGAATCAAAAATAAGTATTCACTTTCAAAACCCTTCAGTCAATCACCATCATCTCTCATTTGCTAATTGAGATGTCTGCTCTCACCTCCAAATCAGACCAGAATGCTTGCCTCCATCACCCACTTAAATTTTCAAAAAAGCACCTTTGTACTTTTACCCATACTGCCCCGCACATGTTTGTGAGATGTTCCCTGTAAACATCTGCAAAGCTATCTCACCACCTACCTTCAAATCCCTCCTCAAAACTTTTTCATGATGCCTACAAAAAACAAAAACAAAAAACAAACAGTGAGGCTGCTGGTGTGTTGAGGCCACTGCCTGTCACAGTTACAATATTGTCTTATTATTTACTTGTACTCCTGTTTGTCTAAGACAAGAGGCAACAGATGGATATAGACTGTAAGCTCCTTGGCGCAAGGACCAATTTTTTGTGTTGTGTTTGTACAGCTTGTATAACAGTTGGGTCCTGGTCAATTAATAGAGCTCCTCTGCACAACAGTAATACAAAGAATAAATAATGTAGGCCAGTCAAATTGACATCAATCTTAGGCAAAATAATGGAAAAAGCTGATAAAGAATTAAAGGATAGGAATATAATTAGTCAGTAAGAATGGTTTTATGGAAAATACATCTCAAACAAAACTATTTCATTCTTTGATGAAGTTACAAGTTTTGATAAAGATAACTGCAGAGATGTAATAGACTTTTGTAAAGTTAGAGTTAGGACCTCATAACTTTCTGATTAAAAATATTACAACATACAATATCCATAGAGCACACCTTAAATGGATTAAGAACTGACTAACTGGCATATCTAAAAGAGTAGTTGTCTAATAGGGTTCACAGGGATCAGTGTTATGCCCAATGCTATGTAACATTTTCATCAATAATCTGGAATATAAAATCACTGCTGATAAAATTTGCAAGAGGCACAAAAATTAGTAGATTGGAAAGTGATGAGAACAGCAGTATAGAGAGCTACCTGGATTGCTTGGCAAACTGCACCTATGCAAACAAAATGCATTTTAATACAGTCAAATGCAAAAGTTATACATCTAGGAACAAAGAATGCAGCCCATAACTATAGAATGGAGGACTGAATCCTGGAAAGGAACGACTCTGAAAAGGATTTAGAGGTTAGTGTGAACAAGCAGCTCAACATGAGCTCCCAGTGTGATACGCTGGCAAAAGTGTCTAATGCAATCCTAGGATGTAGAAAGAAGAGGAGGAGGATTAGGGAGGTGATTTGACTTCTGCATTTGGCACTGGTGAGACTGATACAGGATTACTAGGTCCAGTTCTGGTATCCATATTTTAAAAGGGAAGTTGAAAAATTGGAGAGAATGCAGAAAAAGCCACAAAGATGATACAAGGACTGGAGAAAGTGCCTTGCAGTGAGCTCAATCTGTTTATCAAAAGGATTAAGAAGTGACTTGATTAGAGTATCTAAGTATCTTCACAGGGAGAAGATACTAGTTACTAAAATGCTCTTTAAAAGACAAAAGAATGAATGACTTTAAACTGAAACCAGAAAAATTCAAATTAGAGCACAGGAACAATTAAAAAAACAGTGAAGGTAATTATTAATCACTGGTACAAAATATCAAGTGAAATGGTGATTTCCCCATCTCTTGGAGTCTTCAAATCAAGACTGGATGCCTTTCTGGAATGTGGACTTTAGTCAAACAAGTTATGGGGCTCAAGGCAAATGAAACTGGGAGAATTTTAATGAACTGTAATATGATCTAATGGTCCCTTTTGGCCTTAAATGTGAAGGGATGGTGCCTGGACAGTTTTGTCAGCACATAAAAGTGTGAAGGGATGGAGCACTCTCATTGCAGGTGGACTCTTCAACTGATTTAGCTGGCAAACTAACAAATCCCTATTGATCATGAGCAAACTGATTTTTTTCCCCCCAAAAAAGCTTGTAACTTGGCCAGATTTGGGTGAATTTTCACAGGGACAAGAGGCACATCCATGACACATGGGTGACCCTCCTGCCAAACTTCAAGCCTTGGCTTGACTGCATGGACGTGCTCAAGCTTCTGAGTATAACAGGTGTCATGTTTTTAATTTGGGCAAAACAATGTAGTTTTCCCTAATCTTGTTTTCTGAAACAGTGGAAGCATTTGGCTAAAATAAATCTGAAGTAGGTAACTGGCATGAGAAACTTCACACCAAACGCAAAGTTTGGGAAAGCTGCTGAAAACAGGGCTTTTAAACAGAAGGTGTTGGGCAACCTTAATTACAGGCAGCACTAACAGCTTCACCTATACATTGCTACCCTGCTATAACGCGACCCGCTATAACACGGGTTCGCATATAGCGCGGTAGCAGCGGGGCTCCGGTGGCGATTTAAAGGGTCCAGGGCTGACTGCTGCAGGGAGCCCGGGCCCTTTAAGTCACCACCGGAGCCCTGCCACTGCTACCCCGGGGCTGCAACAGCACGGCTTGCCAGCGATTTAAAGGGCCCGGGGCACCGGCTGCTGCGGGGAGCCCCAGGCCCTTTAAATCACTGCTAGAGCCCTGCCACCACTACCCCAATATAACGGCGTTTCACTTATAACGCGGTAGGGATTTTTGGCTCCCCACGAATGCATTATATTGGGGTAGCGGTGTATATAATATATAGTATAATATATTTGGTGTATATATTTCTTCTTAGTGTTGTAATACAGACTTTCAATGAAAGTTACAAAATATAATTCAAAAATGAAAAGACCAGTATTTCCAGAAAAGACTGGTATAAAGTCAACAGTTTTTGAACTGGAAAGGACAACCATACAAAAATATATAAATTAAATAAATAAAAATCATTGTGTCAAAATAATTAATTACACTGCATCCAATCCTTTTTTCATTTAAATCAATGGCAAACTCCCATTGACTTCAGTTTGAGCAAGATTGTATCCTGTTGTAATTACACTAATTGCAATACCTATTTTACCCTGCATATTCCCACTGACTTCACTTGGTCTGTTCATTTTAGCAAGGTAGGACAGAGTTGGTCCCTAAATCCCCAACAAGTTAAGTTAATTTTCTGACTTTTCTCTTTCAATTTCTCCCAGTTCCTTCAAATGAGCTGTCAAAATTGTTCACTTCATCAAAACTGAAGAGATTTTTGTTGTTGTCTTTAATAAGCTTCTCATCTTACCTGGAAAATGTATAGGCATAACTACCTATCAGTCTTTCAGTGTCTTTATTTGTCAAGCGTGTATAGCTCCAGGTCTATCAGACAATTCAGATACATTTTCAAAGAAAGATTTCCCCAAAAGTGCATTCACTGAGTCTCAAGAGCCATATATTTTCATGTATTGTGCTTATATTATTGTTTTCTCATGTTTCTGGCAAGGCAAATGTGTTTTACTATATTAAAACAGTTAAGGTCTGAAATATTAAAGTCATTGTAAGGCTTGATTTCCCCTCCCCCAACATAATTTTTTAAAAAAAGTGTTCACCTTTCTTTTATCTCATTCCAATTTTGTAAGCTAAGGAACGTAAGGATAAGTTTTATGCTTAAATGCCTATAACTACACAAGAGTTAATTCTCTGCTAGTGTAGCATCATTTGGCTGGGCTTGATGCAACATAACAGGCTCTCCCGTCCTCTAGCAACCCCTGCCAACAGCCACTCTGGCGCTAAGATAGCCTGCCTCATCTTCTGACTCAGCCCTCTAGCTATGTCAATTTTAGTTCCACTTCTTCTAGGATAACACCAATCTCAAACAGATGATGGGTCAAAGACTACCTGAGGCTGTGGGACTAAGTCTCATTTTTAGTCCTCCCACCCTTGGTCTCTAGGGTTTTTCACACCACTCTTTGCAGTGGCCAGTAGGGAAGCCCAGGTCACTTCTCTGGGTGCCAGCCCAGGGACCCTGTAGTAAGCAGACAAGGTCTATTTATTCAGGGCTCCTTGCTTCCGCCTACATCAGCCAGTCTGCAGGTCTTTCCCACAGCCCCTTCCTGGGTCCACTGTGTACCTGTATTCTCTTCAGGATCTACAACCTCTCTATCTTCCCAGGGTCCATAGTCTCTCAAGGTTCACCCTTCTTTGAGGGCAGGGGCTCACAGAACTCCTGCAACGAATCCCCAATGCAAATATTAACTTAAACCACTTCTTTTAATCTCTGGCTGGCATATACATGACAGCCATAATGGCCCCTATCTCAACCACTGGCCCATGGCATAATAGGTATTCCTGGGAGAAAGATGACAGGGCATAAGGATGCCCTAGCTATACCAGTTCTTAGCCACAAGAACTAAACCTATGGGTATATAAGCAGCCAGGTACAATTTAGAGCAGCTCCATACTGCTCAGCATGACTTCTTGTCTTAGAAGCACTGGACAGAGGCAGAGTTCCTTTCCTCACCATATGCCAGAGTGTATTTCAATATGTTCAATAAGCCTTTATTTAATTACACTCTAAATAATATTTTAATTTAGTCACTATTACAAGTACTGGATTTCCAGCTGACAAAGTAGTAAATCCCTGTGCACAGAGGTTTTCATGACATACTATTTTCAGTTTACATATACAAAAAAAATATTTTTTCCTAAAAGATATTGTTTCTACAATAGAGTTAAACTTTGGTTCTTTTCACTTAATTATGTGGCATGCTTCACTATCATCGTTCATTTTGGGGGGAGGTGTGGGAGTGGAAATCATGAAAGAGCAAAAGAGTTTAAGAAAAGGGATGCAAAACAGCACAAAGGCAAAGAGTTGGGGAAGATGGTGACAGAAGGGAAGAGGTGGATTACCTAGGATATATTTTAGAACAGATGTGCCACAAAATAGTCTGCTAAATTCCGGATGTTTAAGGTTTTGGACTTTTAAGGCATGTGTTTTAATAATTTTGGGGCGGGTTTTTTTTTTTAAATCACACTATGTTCCTAGCCCTTCTGGGTCCACCAAGTAAAGAACCTTCTTTCAAGAACGCCTTACTGTAATCAAAACTCCATTTGGGTAAAAATAAAACTCTGAAGGCAATTTTCAAATTTGTATTAACAAGTTTTGAGATAATCCAGAGAACAACTATTAAACCTATTAAAATTATGATGGGTCTTTGTAAAAAGGACAGGCAGAAGAGCTTGCACCTACAGCATGGAGAAGAGAAGACTTCATGGAGGCTGTGAAGAAGTAGCTAATTACTACCTGCCACTGCCTTATTAGATGCAATATGTCACAGCTGCCAAATGTGTATCCAGACCTTCTACATGTACAAAACTGAGTACGTTACAGGTGGGAGCTCATAATTGTTCTCCTTTTGATTAATTTGACAGTGGGCAGATAGCATTTTACATCAGTGATGCTCTGAAGATACGGAATTCTGTTTTTGGAACTAGAGAAGATGAAAACCTTTGTTTCTGAAACAAAGGTTTTCATTTTCCTCATTATATTGTTACTCTTCAATATTCATACCCTTTTTGAGAAGTACATTTTTTAGTGCCAGGTTTCATTGCTATATGTTGTCAAACAACTTCTTCTTAGTTAAAAAATTGTTTTAGTTAGAGAATTAATGTAATTATCCAGTTTACAGAGCTCAGCATCATCAATAGATTGATACTGTTTGTCTTGTGTTCATTTGATTGTACATGGTACTAAATAATAAGAAAAAATTAGAAATATAAATTGCACAGCCCTGTAAAAAATCATCATAGGGTGGGTTCTTCCAGGTTTAGGCAAGGGCTCTCCCATAATCTCCACTCAGGAACAAACAGCCCCACAACATTCTTTTCTGCATCAGGGCATGAACAGTTTCAAAATTTAGTTAATCTCTAATGGTGCAAGTGAAGAGCCTGGCTCACTGTAGTGCTACTCCAGTTTAACACCAGGGTGACTTCCTTGATTTCAGTGAATCATAGAATCAGAATATTAGGGTTGGAAGAGACCTCAGGAGGTCATCTAGTCCAATCCCTTGCTCAAAGCAGGACCAATACCAATTAAATCATCCCAGCCAAAGCTTTGTCAAGCCAGGCCTTAAAAAGCCTCTAAGGATGGAGATCCCACCACTTCCCTAGGTAACCCATTCCAGTGCTTCACTACCATCCTAGTGAAATAGTGTTTCCTAATATCCAACCTAGACCTCCCCCACTGCAACTTGAGAACTATTGCTTCTTCTTCTGTCATCTGCTACCACTGAGAACAGCCTAGCTCCATCCTCTTTGGAACCCCCTTCAGGTAGTTGAAGGCCCCCCCTCACTCTTCTCTTCTGCAGACTAAATAACTCCAGTTCCCTCAGCCTCTCTTCTTAAGTCATGTGTCCCAGCCCCCTAATCATTTTCATTGGCCTCTGCTGGACTCTCTCCAATTTGTCCATATCCCTTCTGTAGTGGAGGGACCAAAACTGGACACAATACTCCATGTGTGGCCTCACCAGTGTCGAATAGAGGGGAATAATCACTTCCCTTAGTCTGCTGGCAATGCTCCTACTAATACAGCACAAAATGCTGTTAGCCTTCTTGGCAACAAGGGCACATGTCTCTATGGAAGACACATGAGAAAACAGTGATCTTAGATCTAGCACCAGATTCTAGGGCCTGCTCTCACCATTCACAAAGGAGTCATAGGAATCTTTGGGTGGCGTATAACTGTCATAATGGCTCCTACCCAACAACCTCTGGCACATAGCGTAGCAGACATTTCTGGAAGAAACAGGACATGGCTGGGGCATCCTTATGGCCTGCCATTTCTTAGCTTCTGGAAGAAAAGATTTGGGATTATATACAGTCAGGCACAAATTAGAGCAGCTTCATCTTGCTTTTCAAGCACTGTAAAGGTGCAGGATCCCTGTATTTCAGTTCTTCTACAGCATCTTCAACAGCCCTTTAAATTAAAGTTGTACTTAAAAATTTAAATTCAATAGTCACTATTGCAAATACTAGATTTCCAGCAGATAAAGTACTTTGACAGTGTTTTAAATAGAATGGGAAAACAAAAAACGCAAAATATTAAATGGTTGTGAAAACCTTTAAAGTCCAATAAATTAAGTTGGATTTTTTATACAACTCATGTACAGATAAAATTGTGTGATTACCCTTTCAACATCTCTCTGCTGTATTGTATCTATATGAAAACTTTTGGGAGATTGTGGCAGCAGTGAAAGTGATGAAGTGATAATAATGTAAGTGCTGGTACTTTTCCAAAGATTGCTGGAAATCTTGAAAAATAAAATAAATAAATACATAAATAAAACCACCACAAAACACAAATTCAATTGACATTATTCACCATTATATTACAGTAGCTGCAGACTCTAATGAAATTCAAACTCCTGCAACATTTTGACTAATGACTTTAAGCTTACTATATAAGTGCTCAGGACTACAGAATTTAAAGAGTTTCCGATGAACAGTTATAAGTTATATTTGAAGAAAAGCGATGAAGGAAAATAACCATACAGGCTTATAATTTGCCCCCGTATATTTGGAGCAGTGTAGGAGACTGAGCAAAATGCCTTCTGGAGAGCACAAAAATAATGGTGTGCATTCCACTCTGTGCCCAAACATCTCTGCTGGCTGATGCAGAGGGAGGTGGGGCTATGACCCTTCTGATCCCCTTGGCAAAGGCTAGCACAAGAAGTGGCGCTAACCTCACATAGGTCTTATGCTCCCACATTGTGCTTGGGCCCTGAGAAACAAAGGGGAAGCTTCTGTGACTTCTACATCCCTTGTGAACCTACAGAACCAGACACGTGCTTGTGCTAGGTATTTTATATACAGTCTGAAAATATTTAACAGGGGAAAAAAAAAACACACACACACATTTTGCATGAGATACAATCCAAAAGCACTCAGAAAACTTAAGTGCTTAAAATAGTGCCAGAAAATACTTAAAAAAAATTAAGAAAATAATTTCTGGCTTGGAAATCTCTCCCATCGTGGGTTTATTTAATCTTCAAAGATTCTGATAATGTATTTTAAAATTGCATTTATTATTTTAAGTCTCCTTTCCTGCAGTCAAAACACTTTAGGCCCTGAGCCTACTCCCAATGAAATCAGAAGCCAATGGAAGAACTGCTATGTGACATCAAACATCTATGGATTTTAAGACCAGAATTTACCATTGTGATAATCTCATCTGTCCTCCTACATAATGCAGGCCATAGATTTTCATCAAGTAGTTCCTGCACCAAGCCTATGATGTCTAGCTGAGCTAGAGCATATTTTAGAAAGACATCCAATCTCAATTTAAAGACTTCCTGTGATGGAGAATTCACCACATCCTTTTTGTGGCAAATTCAGGCCAATTAGCTACCTGGAGAGGGGTAACAATTAGCCAGGAAGGCTTAGCCAGCAAAATAAGGTTCAGCTGGGGCAGGGGTTGGGAAGAAACTAATCAGGTTCAGCTGGCCCCAGTTGCTAGAGACCTTTTTAAACCCTCCCTGACAAGGAAGCCAGGGGGGAAGGAGGACGAGAGAAGCAGGGCAGCTGCCAGCAAGGAGGGACAGCTGAACTCTGAGACTCGCTGCAGGACGGAGGGCATTCTCCCCAGGGGAGGAAAAGAAACTAGAACTAGGAGGCTGGCTGAGAAGGAATCAGCCCGGCCTTGGGAGATTGAGAAGGGTTTTTTTTTCCCTTGTGCCTAGCCTGTGCCTCTGAAGCTAGGACGGATTGAGCTAACAAGCAGAGGGGCAGGTATTTTGCCACATTTTGAAAAGTGTTCCAATAATTAGTTATCTTCACAGTTAAAAATGTTGTTCCTTTTTTCTTGTCTGAAATTGTCCAGCTTCAGCTGTAAACCATTAGCCCTGGTCTACACTACGAGTTTAGGTTGAATTTAGCAGCGTTAGATCGATTTAACCCTGCACTCATCCACACGACGAAGCCATTTTTGTCGGCTTAAAGGGCTCTTAAATCGATTTCTGTACTCCTCCCCAATGAGGGGATTAGCGTGGGGTCGAATTTGGGGTAGTGTGGATGCAATTCAACAGATATTGGCCTCTGGGTGGGTGGAGGCCCGTTCATGCTGAGCTGTTCATGTTTGGCTGAGAGGCATCTTCCCTGATACTAGCCACGCAATGGGGGCGGGGCGGGGGGTGAAGCACATGTGCTATGTAATGTGAATCGCTTGATTCAGTGTGAAATAGTCTTGTACTCCAAAATGTATCTTTTTAAATACTACTCTCCCTTTTTTCCCCCCCTCCCACAGCTGCAAATGTTTCTACGCTCCCCTATGATCTCTGTCTCAGAGGTTAACAAGCCGAATGTGGGAGCAAACCAACATGCTCAGGCATCTGGTGAAGCTGCAGGAAAGGCAGCAGGAGCCTAGACCACCACTGCAGCTGGGGGGCCACCGGTCTGGGGGCTCTGCAGCTGGCCTGGGGTTCCGGCCGCTGGCTCTGCTCAGCCTGCTGCCAGCCCCGGGTCACAGCCACCGGTTCGGGCGGGCTCTGCTGATGGCCTGGGGTACCGGCCACTGGCCCCCTGCCAGTCAGGTTCCAGCCGCCAGCCCTGCTCAGCTCTGCTCCTGGCATCGGCCCGGGGCTCCACAGCCATCCCCAGCTGTGGTCCTCTGGCCCCAGCCTGGGGCGGTGAGGGGTGCAGACAGGGCCAAGAGGGGGGCGCAGCTCAGAATGGATCCCATGGATTCTTATTACTGGCACACGAAACCTTAAATTAGAGTGAATAAATGAAGACTCGTCACACCACTTCTGAAAAGTTGCCAACCTCTGTGCTAGAGGGAGTTTAGGACCCATAGGTACTACTATAGAGCCCAGCTGACGTTAACAGCATTAGTTCAAAGTGCTTAGCACCTCACAATCTCCCATTGTTCTTTGTGTGTGACCTGTGCCCATTGTCCTTTGTAAGTTATGCATAAAATTGTATTGTTGTAGCACTTTATAGCTGGCTCTGTAGCTATGGGAAATTCTGAGAGAAGTCAAATGGAAGTGGTGACATAACAGGAAGTAGGTAGCATCCATTTCTTCATGGATTATTAGGTGGTATCAGGGGACCTCTTCCAGCACCAAATAGCATCTCCCCTTACTTCCAGTAGCAGCCAAATGCTGCTATTGGAATTTTAATATATATGAAATTGTCTCAGTATGTTATTCCAGTTCTGGGATGGATACACTGATCTTTTAAATACTGAATTTGTTTTAAAATTGCTTTAATTACTTACCAAGAGATTTGTCAGTTATCACTTCTACAACATTCGCAAAAAGAACAGGAGTACTTGTGGCACCTTAGAGACTAACAAATTTATTTGGAGCATAAGCTTTCGTGGTCTACAGCCCACTTCATCAGATTCATGCAGTGGAAGATACAGTAGGAAGATATATATCTTCCACTGCATGAATCTGTATGTGTGTTTATATATATATATATATATATATACACACATATATATACACACACACACACACACACACATACATACATATACACACACACACACATACACAATGAACTAATGGGTGTTACCATACACACTAATGAGAATGGCTTACCTTAACTGATCATTACCAACAGGAAAGAAAAAAACATTTTGTAGTGGTAATCAAAATGGTCCATTTGCAGCAGTTGACAAGAAGTTGTGAGGAACAGCGTGTGTGGGGGGGGAATAAACATGGGGAAATAATTTTACTTTGTGTAATGACCCATCCAGGGCTGGCTCCAGGCACCAGCTGAGCAAGCAGGTGCTTGGGGCAGCCAAGGGGAAGGGGCGGCACATCGGGCTCTTCAGCGGCAATTATGGGGCGGGTCCCTCGGTCCCTCTCGGAGGGAAGGACCTGCCGCCGAATTCCCGCCGAAGAAGAAAGCAGCACGCCGATCGCAGCCTTCCCCCCCGCCCCCCTTCGCTGCTTGGGGCGGCAAAAACACTGGAGCCGGCCCTGGACCCATCCACTCCCAGTCTTTATTCAAGCCTAATTTAATGGTGTCCATTGCAAGTTAATTCCAGTTCAGCAGTCTCTTGTTGGAGTCTGTTTTTGAAGTTTTTTGTTGTAATATTGCAACTTTTAGGTCTGTAATCGAGTGGCCAGGGAGATTGAAGTGTTCTCCAACTGGTTTTTGAATGTTATAATACTTGACGTCTGATTTGTGTCCATTTATTCTTTTACGTAGAGACTGTCTGGTTCTACAATATTGTTTGCAGTCTTCTAAAGCCAGTCAATGGCTCTAAGTCTTGACTAAATAAATGAAACTGCGTAGTTCAATGAATAAGGCACAGTACTGGGAGTCAGAAGACAGATTAAGGAATAGAATCTACCATGGAACTGAAATGTTATGGTGGGCAAGTTGCTACTCCTTTCTGTGACTGTTTCTAATCCACACTTCTGTCTATTTAGACCATTGGTTCCCAAACTTTTCAGGGTTGTGCTCCACCTTACTCCTGTCTGTGCTTGCCCCCCACCCTTGAATCCAGGCCACGGATCCTGGGGGTGGAGGGGATGACAAACAGGAATGCAGCTATGGCCAGGAGCCAAAACTGGGGGTGCGGCTGAGACCAGGACTGGGGCTAGGGCTGGGTGCAGAGCCACAGCCAGGCTGCGGTCGGGGCTGAGGGTGGGGCCAGATGTTGGGGCCATGGCCGGGGGCAGAGCGGGGCTGGGTGGTGCTCCATCCCCAGCTCCCATGGTGGCTGCCCCCTGAATGTTCCTCCAGGCCCCCTTAGAGGGGCATGTCCCACAATTTGAGGAGCTCTCATTTAGACTATAAGCTGTTTAGGGCAGTGACTGGCTCTTACTATTTATTTGTACAGCACCTAGCACAATGGAGCATTGATGTCAGTAATAGAAATAAATATTAATAAAGCTAAGAGACACTTTAGGCCCAATCTTGCAGGGTGTTGAATGCTTCCTGTTTTGGTACAGATGACCTTAGGTTCCTTAAAAGTGGATGGTGAGGGAGTTCAGTCCCTCACAAGAGATGCTCAGTGTCTTACAGAATCAGCTCACCCATTAGCTATTGTGTAACTCCAAGTTTGGAACACTCCATATCCTTGACAGTAATTCTAGCCTAATACTCATTAGCCTCTAAACTGCTTTTCAATTTTTTTCCCTTGAGCTTACTGAGTTAGTTGATCATTTCTGCAACTTTGTATTTTATTGGGCCTGATTCGCAGGTCTGTTATGGCTGTTTTGCACTGGCCCCCGTTGTAAAGCTGACATAAAGCCAGTGAATCCATCCCCTGTAGGAATCCCTCTGGATAAGGTGGGGAGGAGGAGGATCATCTCAGATAGGACAGTTACCATAGTGCGTCCAGGAAAAACTGGGAAATGGCCATGGTGTCCCTGCAATCCTGGCTGCCATCCTGGCCCCAGAGATATAGAAAGGTTATGCAACTTACCCAAAATTAAAGAGCAACTTTGTCCAATCTGGGACTACAGTTGCAGAACTGACTCCCAGTACCCAGCTTTAACCACAAGACCACAAGCTGAAATGGGATAAACAGAAAAAGGAAAGTAGCCAATAGCTAAGGGGGCCCTTAAAGTGAGGATCTATTCTCTCATTAAAGAGACTTTCAACCATACATGATTTCCTGACAAAAATCACACACAGTTCTAAAAACTATCAAGAGGAAGATGTCATGCAAGGGGGAGGGGGCCAGAGATCCACCAGAAAACATGACTAAAATCTGATCTCAAACCAGAACACTTTGTATTCGTCTTGGGTTCAGGACTATTGACCATGACGCGCGCAATGCTACAATACATACAAAGCTATCCAGATGCATACTATAACAATCATTACTCAGCAGAAAGAAACTGAGCCAGTCAGACTGGCAATCTCAGTACTGCAGTAAGCAATTTTGTCACTTAAGGAAATAGCACAGAAGGGAACATTCTTGGCACATAAGGGAAACAGAGGAGGAAGAGTGTGACTAGTCAGCTTCCTCATGTGGTTAATTATTCATTTATGCATCTCCTTGATCAAAACCACAAAAACAGAACGGTGATGGGAAGTAAGCATTTATTTTTATTAGGACAAGCACAAAAACAAGGAAGTGTCAGGGGATCATTGCTCCACAAGTCTTCATAACATAATACATGGCTGATTACTCATAGTATTCAGAGTTAAATTTCGCTTTAAGAAATACAAGCAAAGACTTGTTTGGGGGGACTGATGTCAGTGGGAACATGACCTAAGGGTTGATTCATTGTTCCAGTTTTATGCAGTTTTAAACACTATTGAAATCAATGGAGTTCTAAAAGTGGATTAACAGTGATGAATCAGGCCTCCAGAGTTTTGGTTGAAAGTAGCTGAGTACTCTTCAGTGGAATTGTTAAGATTCTGATTTTTGGTTAGGGTGGATCAGAGTAAACAGCTTTCAGTTTTCTATGCAGTCAGATCTGAAAGGAAAAATTCTAAGAAGAGGTTTTGGAGATACAAGTATATACTTGGGACCTGGGGAGGCAGGAACACCCAAATATTATTAAAGTGAAAGAAGTTATAGAAGAGAATGCAGCAGATCAGCAATTTGAAAGGCATCCAGAAATGAACACATTGAACAGATTGTTAGCAAAGGAAATTACATTGTAGGATTCAGCTCTTTGTTTGAAAGAACAAGATTTATCTATGCAAGCTACTATGGCAGCACAACTTACACCATAAAATGCTTTCTGATGTGGCAGATTTGTCCATATTGATTTGGCTGTAGGCATGGTTTCTTGATCTGTTTCCAACAGAACAGGTTGGTGTTTCCCCCCCCAATACCCATACTGAGAGGATTGTGTTTACACATTTCTTTTTTGCCTTCCATTTGCCTTATTCTAGCTGCTTCAATTCGGAATGGGCTTCTTATCCCTTTCTTTACAGATCATAGCATAAACCAGTATAGTAACTGCATTGTTGTTCTTCATATAAAGCATTTCTTCTTCTAAAATGGTTTAGCTGTCATACATACTGTATAAACAAGCACATATTATGGACAGCACAAGTAGAACCACTTCTAGTAAAGGTTGCCTGACACTTTCCATTATAAGACCCTGTTTTCAGTTGTTTATAATGTTGCCAGACAAATAGTTTGGGCTGAAATTTTCCATGATAGGTGTCTGGCTGTTTTTTTTTTGTCCTGAAATTAATTTAAAAAACAAAAACAAAAACAAAACAGTGTTCAGTTACATCTAGGGCTGTCAATTAATTGCAGTTAACTCACTATTAACTCAAAAAAATTAATCGTGATTAAAAAATTAGATCACAATGAATCAGTTTTAATTGCACTGTTACAAAATCTAATACCAAGTGAAATTTATTAAATATTTTGGATTTTTTCTACATTTTTGAATATATTCATTTCAATTACAACACAGAATATAAAGTGTACAGTGCTCACTTTATATTTTTTATTACAAACATTTGCAATGTAAAAATTATAAAGAAATAGTATTTTGCAATTCGCCTCATTGTACTGTAGTGCACTCTATCATGAAAGTTGAACTTAATATATAATTATGCACAAAAAATAACTGCATTAAAAATAATACCATGTCAAACTTTAGAGCCTACAAGTCCACTCTATTCTACTTCTTGTTCAGCCAATCACTCAGACAAACAAAGTTTATTTACATTTGTAGGAGATGCTACCCGCTTCTTATTTACAATGTCACCTGAAAGTGAGAACAGGCGTTCCCATGACACTTTTGTAGCCGGCATTGCAAGGTATCCATGTTCCAGATATATGGAACATTTGTATGCCCCTTCATGCTTCAGCCACCCTTCCAGAGGACATGCTTCCATGCTGATGATGCTCATTAAAAAAAAAAAAGCGTTAATTATATTTGTGACTGAACTCCTTGGGGGAAGAGTTGTAGGTCTCTTGTTCTGTGTCTTACCTGCATACTGCCATATATTTCATGTTATAGCAGTCTCAGAGGATGACCCAGCAAATGTTGTTTGTTTTAAGAACACTTTCACTGCAGATTTGACAAAATGCAAAGAAGAGACCAATGTGAGATTTCTAAAGATGGCTATAGCACTTGACCCAAGGTTTAGGACTCTGAAGTGCCTTCCAAAATCTGAGAGGGATGAGGTGTGGAGCATGCTTTAAGAAGTCTTAAAAGAGCAACACTCCGATGCAGAAACTACAGACCACCAAAAAAGAAAATCAACCTTCTGCTGGTGGCATCTGATTCAGATGATGAAAATGAACATGCGTCGTTCTGCTCTGCTTTGGATCGTTAGCAAGCAGAAGCCGTTATCAGCATGGACATATGGTGGTTGAAGCATGAAGGGACATACGAATCTTTAGAGCATCTGGCACATAAATATCTTGCAACACTGGCTACAACAGTGCCATGCGAATGACTGTTCTCACTTTCAGATGACATTGTAAGCAAGAAGCGGGCAGCATTATCTCCTACAAATGTAAATAAACTTGTTTGTCTGAGTGATTGGCTGAACAAGAAGTAGGACTTGTAGGCTCTAAGTTTTGACATGGTTTTATTTTTGAATGCGGATATATTTGCATGATTATATATTTGTAAGTTCAACTCTCATGATAAACAGATTGCACTACAGTACAATGAGGTGAATTGCAAAATACTATTTCTTTTGTTTACCATTTTTACAGTGCAAATATTTATAATAAAAATATAAAGTGACCACTGTACACTTTATAGTCTGTGTTGTAATTGTAATTTATATCCTGTGTGGTCCAGGGCTGAGGAACTGAGCAGGAGTTTTTCCTCAGCTGCTCCTCCCAATAGCCAAGGGCCATTGTGGCACTGGGCACTAGAATTGAGAGTAGGGAGAATCTCCTGTGCTTTCCATCTCCAGTAATGGGACCCAAGCAGGAAGGGGGGAAAAAGGAAACTGCTTGACTGGAATGCAGAGGGGTGAGGAGCCAGGCCTGGGTGGTGAGGGGAAAACTGGGAAAAAGGGGTGAGGAGATATAGGCAGGGCAGAAAGGGTCAGGCTTAGGGAAGACATCAACAGAAGGGCCTGTAACTAGAGAATACTCCCCTCAGAATATTGAGTAGAACTGACAGCAAATAGCCAGGGCTGGCCCACAACATTTTGTTACCTGAGGTGGGGAGCTCAAATGACACTCCCATACCCCCTCACTTGGGCCAAAACTTTGGAAGGTCTCAATTCTGCCATCTTCCTGTTCTACTCCTCTCATTGTATTGCTCAGCTACCTACCCCAATGAAGGAGAACACACACCTTAAAATACCTTGTTCAAAAATTTTAAGTAATACTTTGCTGTTCAGGCGTTTGAAAGTTAATGCAACTTTTCTTGTCTGCATCGTATACACTGGCATTTTTATCTGTTTGAATAATCAAAGTGGTGCTTTCCATGCCTTCTTAGTTCCAAAGATTTGAACTGCTTCCTGCTAGAGGTCCACAGTCTGGGCCAGCTCATGCTCTATTGAGATGATTGCAAGGCCGGCCAGCCTCTCCTGTGTCATTCTGGAGTGTAGATATGTTTTTATTAACTTCAGCTTGACGAAGCTGCGTTCTCCACTGGCAACGTTCAACTGACTGTATTGCACGATCTAGCACCTGGTTAAAGAATTCAACTTTGAAATGTTGTTTGGGGTCTCTTATGGGATTATCCTGTGCCTTGTAATCAAAATGTCTTTGGTGACTCTTGTATTCTTGAATGGGTGGGAAAATAGCTTCAGTGTGAAGTTCCTCTGCCAACTTCTGTGCACTCTTCAGATACCTAAGATTTGAGGTATGACTTTGCTTTGTCCAGTTGTTCCATTGCTCCAGACATATCAAGGTCAACACCTTGCAGTCTCTTGCTTACAACATTTATTTCAAACAGTATGTCATGTCACAACACTAAGCCACACAGAAATTTGAAGTTATGTATGTTTCCAGTGATTCCATTTCCCTCTGCCACTGTTCTCCCATGAACAGTTCCTGTCATAGTATTATCCTCCATAATAGCAACTATGGCATCATCTATCTTCCCAATTTTGTATTTGATAGGCTTTATTGCCTCCACTTGATTTTCCCATCATGTGGCACTCAGTGGTTTCAGTGTCAGATAGGATATTCCCAGATGTTGCTTTAAAATTTGCCATTGATGAGTTGATGCAGAGAAAAATACATAGATGCTTTGAATTACATTAAAAAATTCAACAGCCTCACTAGAACCCAACCTAACAGCAGTAGATCTAAAGTTTCTAACTCTACTAATGAGCCATGTGGGAGTCAATATGGTTCCACATGATGGATTTTTGGTTATTTCAGTTTGTTTTTTTTAAAAAGTCCCAGGAAATTACAGAGAAATATCTACTCCAAAAGAAAATTAAGGATGCAAAGTCAAACACGCAATAGTTAGGAAATGCCAAAATTAAGGTTGCCCCGGCAATCTTAATTTGGCCTTCATATACACAAGCATTAAGATACAGTCTTTAGTTACACAATTACTATTTTCCCCACAGGACTCTAAAAATATCAGTTTAAATTTTATTACCCCATTTGCCATGACAACATCTTGCCTCTCAAAGGCAAGCATAGTGTTAATCCCTGTCCCCATTGAAGTCAATGGAAGTTTTGCCATTGACTTCAATAGGGCCAGAACGTCATCCAGAGACTGTCCTAAATCTAATGGTTTGGGGTTTACTCAGGAAAAAAAACAAAAAAGTGTGACTTGGGTGACAAGGATGCTGCAAAATAGTGTGATTCACTACCTTACATTTTACACAATCAATTTCCATTCTGTTGTGATCTGTCATGTGCTTGTATGAAACAGTTTAAACAATGTCCTAAGCTTATATTTTCAGCTTGTATTGATCTACATCACTCATTAAATTAATATATATTTTATACCTCCTGTATTACAAATGAAAACTATATAAGGAGGGTATTAAAAAAAAATCCACGTATTATCCCTAGGTGCTAAACTTTGCATTTGTATAGCTGTTTAGCTGAGATCATATAAAAATAATGTCTGGATAGACAACTCCCTCTTCTTTAAGCATCTGAGGAGTCCTATTTGCACAGTTTATTCCAATAAGTTTAAGCAACATGGTAGTCACACTTTTGAAGTCCACATAGATTGTACTATTTTATTTTCCTTTACCACCATACATCCTATATTTGGCATGTATACTGTGGTAAAGTATTTATATCATACTGCACAACTGTTTCTGATATTTCAGTGCTATGCTGAAAAAGCAGTGATGACTATGATTATATAGAAAGACCACCATACTATATTAATAAAGTGATCTTTTGATATATCATTTTCAGATGGAAGTGTGTAAATAACTGCGGTGAAGGGCTAAAACTTAGTTGAACCATGCTCAATCTTTTTTTATCTCAAAGCAACAGACAAACATATCTGACCCACAGACTAAGACTTTTGAAGGACTACTGTATCTTGGTGGTATAATGATTTTATGCATCATAAATACATAAGACAACTTTAACGTATGTGCTACCGCTGTGCTGATCTAAGATAAGAATCAAGCCAACTGTAGTTGCTAAATGCCTGCTTTCATCACCTTTCATCACAGCATTGGACCCTAGTGAAGCATCTAAACTTCATACACTATGTAGTTTATTGTATAATACCCTCAGCTAAATGTTTACAGAATATTTGACTAACATAAAACAGCATCAGTGTTCTAGAATAACCACCAGAATGAAACAGGTTGTGAAAAGCATCTCCAAAGTACATTAATAGGATTTTGATGTGATTGTTAGAATTAAATTAATATGCCTCATGTCCAGCTCCCCCTGTGTGTCAAGCAGGTAGGAATTCACATTTTATTTCCAGGGAGCATGAAATGCCGAAATGGCTCCACCAAGTCTGGATTTTGGCAAGATAACAAGCAAGTTCTCTCAATTTTTTCTCTTCGCTAGTGACATTAAGTACATAAAGAGACAGAATGGCAAAAAATGTTTTATGTTAGGGAACAAAATAGTGGAAGAGAGTGGTTAATAACAGTCTGAAATCTAAATCTATATACTTATTAGTTTAATTAAGCCTTAATGGGCCAGATTCATCCCTGCTCTCCACTGAAGCCAATGGAGACAACTTAGTTTAATTTGTTCAGACAGTACAATTTTAGAGTACATATTTGTCTCCCTATAAGTAATTACTGTAAATGCATAACTAAGATCTGGCTAGCTCACGCTGCAGTACCAACATTGTCCCAACTAATTCTCACTGAATACTCATTTAATCATTAACTGACAGGAGAGAAGAAGGGGCCATGCCTTTAGATCTATTCTTGGGTAGATCAGGTTAATTGATGTAAATCCAGAGCTAGATGAGAGTGTCAGAGTAGCATTCAAGTTGTAGAATGAGGTAAAGATGGACTTAATATTGCTGTACAAATTGCCTCAATGCACTATGGAAGCCCTAGCTGAGTTTTGCAGGTTTGTAGCACTGGAGGTCCTCCCAAGGCTGATGATGCCTAGCAATTTCAATGTCCATATATATATGATCATTCTTCTGGATTGATTCAGGAAATCATGGCCACCATGACAATGATCTGTCTTTCTCAGGTGGTTTCTGGTTCTATTTCTATAGTAGGAGTGCTGATTATAGAAACCATGTATTTGGTGTTTGTTACTACTACTTTAAGCCAGGGGGTAAGCCACTTACTGACTAGCATAGCTAAGATAAGATAGCCAAAATAAGTAGTCGGTGGTAAATTTAGAAGCACGAGAGCTTTAGACTCTTTCAGTTCAGAGGGCCAGATTCCATGTTATATTTATACCTTGGTTCACAGACCATAGTTAGAGACCCCCTACTCCATCCAATCCACAGCAAACTACCACTGATGTCACAGAGGTTAACAGAGAGAACAAAGTGAAAATACAGTTTATGTATTAACTGCTCTCATAGGTATTGTTCATTCAGTCCAGTCCCTTGTCATCACATCCACAAGTGCTCACTGAAAGAAAATGAGCACTGGTCCTAAAGGGGAGCAGCCTGTTTCTCTCCCTCCTTCCTGAGAGGTTGATGGTCTTCCCTCTGCATTTCATTCACTGTGACAACTCCTAATTCCCACCTCCTCGCATCTGCTAAATTGATCCACAATGGAATTGTTAATGCTGACATTGACTTTTCATCAAATGGTTTAAAGATGGCAGTTCAATGCGATTAATAGAAGCAAGGGAGTTCACACCTCTGAGTTATTGTCTCAAGTGGTTTGCAAACTCAGGCAGCCATCACTGCATTGGTTACACTTGGTTTACATTTGGAAGGTTTTCTTTGCAACTACAGTATAAGGGCTACAACCTTTATCTATAAAATGAGAGTTGAGGTTCTGCACAATTTGAATATGTCCTACAATCCATATAAATACATCACGCAGGACAAATCTGGCCTGTGGACCATGCTTTTGGCACCTTTGTTCTAGGCTTAACATTTAGACATCCTGGAAAGTGGTATTGTGCACTGCAGTCAAATGGGATTCAGTTGCATATGGTTTGTTGCAGTGCAGTTTATTTATTTCTCCCTTTTGAATTGTGCACAGCATGTTGTATGGGAACCACTTTGACACTGTATATCAGAGACTGAATGATAACTTTGCAGAAACTACAAAGTTTCTACACCAGATAAAAACCTCTGAAATACATTCATCACTATCCTGTAGTCGGTCTTTTACTCATATTGTCATCCTGCTTAAATCAAGAGCAATATGATTGGGCAAATTAAAATTCACTCATCTTCTTCAGTGTTTCTTCATGTAATTCTGAAAAGGTCACTAAACTTGTAAAAATGAATATTTTGTTTATTATAGGATGGGCTCTGTATCACAATTTCTTTGTTACTTCCTCATTCCTGTCACTAAGAGTGGTTTCCCAGTTGTGCAAATCACTAGGATTTTAGTGCCAGAATCCACTAATACAAAATCCCTCTCTGAGCCAAATGACATTACAAGCTACTGTAGTGATACCAGAGTCATTTGAAGTCTTATGATGGGATAAAGTACCACCTATTCTGTATTATATCCTAATCTAATGCCCAGAGAACACCACTGAAACCTAAATAAATCTGTACTGGCAAGGGATTGGTGAGATGTCTGGAGGAAAAAACAAAAGCTTATAAATATTACTTGCACAGATGAAGTGAATAACCCAGATAAAAACAAATAATTGAAAATAAGTTTTATGTAAATGTTCACATTTCACCATTAGCTCTCTGGAGTTATTGAGCATCCATTCAGACTCCATGAGACTGAACTCTAGTACTTATTTCTTTCTGAGAGTGAAGGGCATCATAAAATGGGAATGGCCAGGGTGCATCATCTTCTACTGCATTTAATACTTGCAAATTAATCAGCTCTTGCAATGCAATAAAATATTCTCCATGGGTGAAATCTGGCGAATTTCAATGACAAAAGTCCCACTGACTTCAAGGGGCCAGATTTCATACCATGTATTTCATCAGCTTGAGTTAATTCACATTTGGACCCAAGTACATTCCATTGGTACAAAAAGGGTCTTTCCACTCTGTGAGCCAAAAGTAGCAACTTAATGGTTTTACTGTCTTTTTCCTTTTCAAAATGTTTGATGGCTTCAGGGCAGAGCCCTTTATTGGCATTTCTCAAGCAAGCACCTATTGTCAGGTCCAAAGAGGGGAAGAATAAGTATTTTATTCAGTATCCTTTTCTTTTGTATCGCAATATCAATAAAAATAAAGGACTTAATCAGAACTGTAACATGTGGATTCTGTAATACAGTATCTTAATAATTATAAAATCACCACCACCAATGGAGTTCTGCTACTAACACAGTAACCTATTTGTATTTGGGTAATAAGGCTCATTTACAGAATATTTAGGATCCAGAGGGCACAGTGATCTGGAACTAAATGGAACATAAAACAAATAGCACTCCATTCAGAGTGGATTGAATGGGAGATTATGATTTGCATTTAACAAAGAAGAATCTTTAAGAAGAGTGGCATTTCCATAAGCTCGTGATCAGAGAACAAAAAGAAAGAAGAGGATGAATCCATTTTTGAAAGACAGGGAACATGTCACTGCCATTTTCCCAGGTTTTTAATTCACCCATTTCCCCCTCTTTAAAAAGAAGAGTATAGGGGCCTATTTTATAGCATCCTCATCTGACTGGACCAAGTTCTGCTCTTGCTGAGCCAGCTCACTACCTGCAGTAATCCTGTCCAAGGCTCTCTCACAGAATCCAGGGAAGCAGCTTCCAGCAGGGTTAGTTGTTTTTATTACAAACCTTCTTAACAAGAGAAATCAAAATCTCACAGACTCATCCCTTGAAGTCAATGCAGGCTGAGTAGTTCCTCCCCCAAGTCTGCCCCTCACATCAGTAATTTCAGCAACTCAAATTTCTCTGGCTCTTACCTTAGAACTTCAGTATTAAAGGATCTCACAGTTTCCCTTCTGTCTGTTTAGTTTCTGGAACAATTCCACTCTGCAGTTGCTCTGGGCACATAACCACTGACCACCACCCCCCTAGCTTTCTGGTGGTATTGTAGTCTCCTCCCCCCCCCCTCATTTCCTGCTGCCTTTTTTTAATGAGGATCAGCCAATTAAGTTCCAGCTCTTTTCCCAGGTGCAGCAGGTAGGGTTAATCAGCCACCTAAGCAGGGGCAGGCCTCTGATCCCAGAGGAATGGTATCCCTTATGCCTTCCCAATGACCCACAGTGCTAACAAGTCTATCCTACTGGTATTTCATTGTTAGCCACATGAATCTAGCTGCAGATAATTCCTTTTGCTTATTATAATATTGTGCACAAATAGCTCTGCCTACCAATAACATGTAGTGATAGCAACTTCTTTAGTAATATTTTTATAGTTCTCAATTTTTTTTTGTAAATTGCATTTTTCATTTGTAAGGAGAGTGGGGGAGAAAACAATTAAAGCCTAGATTTAAACAAGTATCTAAAAATAATTTTTTTAAAGGTGTTATTAAATCTTTTATATCATTGTGCAACCACTGTACTTCTAGTTTTTTCATTTATTCCATAGGAAATTATGATAGTCTAAAAGATTACACTGAGCACTGGTGATGTTGAATCATTACCCAACCCAAAGTGATCAAACACTGTTAACTGCATAGGGCTTTTAAATCAAAACATTGACTCAGCAGTCAGCACACAGTCTTCTTAATTTCCTTTCTCAAATGCAATGTGAACGTGAAAAAAGACAGATACATCTCCTTTTCAAATATAGCTTTAGCTAACATAAGATGACTATACAAATATTCTTCATTTACAAAATCTGAGGTTATCAAGATCAAAGCAGATATCATAATTAACTAAGAACATAACGCATAATAAGTTGACACAGGGATACATTTGTGTACCTATAGTATTCTGCATGGGCTAGAATGACACAATTTTTCCCTTGCTTGTTCTGAGGGAGGGAGTAGGTTTTTTACCACTATTGGTGATATAGCATACTCTTTCCCCTCCTCCAGGGTGCCTGCCAAGTGATTCTGAATGGTGAGTAAAGGGTGGGTGGAGCCAAGTTCCTCCAGATGTAAATAAATATTTCTCTAGACAAGCTATTATGAGGAGAGAATCTGAGCATAAAGTAATGGGGAAGGAAAAAGTTAGTGAGGTTTATTGTCAATCATAAAAACATCCATGATGATGCTTTCATAATGGTTTTCATCTAAAAAAAGCACTTTGCAAACACTAATAGTCTAAAGAAGAGGCATCAACATCCAGACCATTTATGACTTGACTTATTCAGAGTGTGAAAGCTTTGAAATATGAACTGACTATAAGCTGATATCATAGAATATCAGGGTTGGAAGGGACCTCAGGAGGTCATCTAGTCCAACCCCCTGCTCCAAGCAGGACCAATCCCCAGACAGATTTTTGCCCCAGATCCCTAAATGGCCCCCTCAAGGATTGACCTCACAACCCTGAGTTTAGTAGGCCAATGCTCAAATCAGTGTTGTCTGCCTGAGTTTGCACACAGCCTGCAACAATGACTTGAGACCTGTAAACTCCTCTAACCTCAATCCATTCATCTTAGTAAGGTGTTAAGTTTAAAGGCTAATGATAAAATGATGGCACTATAAATGTCACCTTTAACTATTTAATTCCTTTATTACCATAGCAAATAGGATGAGGAAGATGCTAGGAGTGAAGATAATGGGGAGGGAGGAGAGACAAGTGGGTGTTGCTGCAGGGAAGGAAAGCAGAGATACAAAGATAGAGGTGAGGGAGTAAAACAGACAATGGAAGATGAGAAGGGAGGAAGAGTAACAAAAGACAGGAGTAGTAGTATACACCTGAGTGATGCTGAATGTGACAATAAATTACCAAACTAACAATAACTTAGAAATGTAGTCAGTAGATAAAGGCCATTTTCTTTCCGTACTCTATGTGCAGACCTTTCATTGACTTAATTGGGAGTTCTGCTGTGGATTGAGGGGAATCTGTAGACCTATATTTATGTTCCAGACCATAATGAAAAATGGAATTTGATCCTGTCCATAAATGAATTTGACATCCCTGGTCGAAGATACGTAGGAGGGTAGGACAGAGTTTTACAAATAGACAGGGCAATAGAAATGAAAAAGTGACTCTCAAATGAGAAGAATCAGGTGCTGAGACAAGAAAAAGTAATAGGATAATAGGTTCGCTAAGACACTGTATGCTATAACAAGTCTGTGAGGGAGAACTGAACTTGCCTCAGTGAAGCTGCTGGAATTGGAATTCAATAGAATGGAATTTAGTATATTGGAAACGGGAGGGGTGATTTGAGATGTGCCAGTGACTTTCTTAAAGGGCTAGTACTCAAAGAAGATAGGGAGGGTTGCATAGAAAGTAAAATCTAAGGTGGCATGTGTTGTGTATTTGGTTGTCATGGGTTTTGTTACTATGGCAACTGAGTTAGACTATTAAGGGATAGCTCAGCCGGTTTCAACCGTCTGAGTGAGCTCTCTGTTTCTGTAAATAAAATGGAGGTTTTGGTTAGCTGTCTGCTCTCTGGCCTCAAGTGATTGCTTCCTACACCGGCTGCCCCTAGGACATAACACTGGCGACGAGGATGGGATCCTGGTGCTGCTCCAGTAACAGAAGGAAGTAGAAGTCAAGGTAAAGACCAAACAAAGAAAAAAAGCTGCTTGTTTGCACTGACTGTGAAAGTGAAACTAAAAATCATGGCTACTCTGACCAGGCCCCTGGAGCCTTTTGATGAGAATACAGAGCAGTGGCATGTGTATACTGAGCGTTTTGAGCTTTTTGGTATTGCAAATGACATTACAGAAGTGAAGAAGGTGCCAATATTCTTAACGGTTGTAGGGGCTAAAACCTACTCTCTGCTACGCAGCTTACTACACCCTGTTAAGCCTGAGACTAAATCTTACAGTGACATTGTGGAAATCCTGGGGTCTCATTTCTCCCCAAAACCACTGGTAATTGTTGAAAGATATAGGTTCCACAAAAGAGACCAAAAGGAAGATGAAACAGTTGTACAATTTGTAGCCATTTTAAAAAAGCTAGCAGAACACTGTGAATTTAAAGAGATGTTAAATGATGCCCTGCGTGACAGGTTAGTGTGTGGCCTCTGCAGTGAAGCTATACGGAAGCGCCTACTGACAGAGGCTCAGCTTACATTACAGAAGGCTGTTGATATTGCTGTCTCCATGGAACTGGCTACAAGGGAGGCACAATACATCGGTGCATCCCCTAGGGTGCAAAAAGTGTCACAAGAACTGACCCACAAAACGGTGCAGAGTCAAGAATGTTACCGCTGTGGTAAGCTGGGTCACCAGGCATCAGAATGCTGGTGTAAGGACCTGGTGTGTCGACACTGTAGCAAAAAGGGACACATTGAGTATGCCTGTAAACAAAAGAAAAAGAGGCCTGTGGTCTGGCCGACAAAAAGAGGAACCTTGCATACCCTAGAGCAGACCCAGGATGATCAAGGTGACACCTCCTCACAAGAGGAAGTGCCACTGCATGTTTTGTCTTTGGCAGCGGGCTCACATGAATACTGGGTAACCCCCTTATTGGAGGGCAAACCTATACGCATGGAACTAGACACCGGTACAGCTGTCTCACTGGTTCCTGAGACTGTGTATAAGGAAAAGCTACAGCATCTTCCGCTTAAGGCAACAAAAACTGTTCTGAAGACATATACAGGTGAAGCTGTGCCCATGTTGGGCACTATTGATGTTAAGGTGGAGCTCAATGGACAGACGGCTAAATTGCCACTGTTTGTGGTGAGAGGTGACTACCCAGCCTTAATGGGTAGGTCTTGGCTTGGGAAGATTCAGCTGAACTGGGCAGAAGTGCACCGGATGACTAAAGAAGAAACCAGTCTAACCCCTATACTAAGGAAACATGCTGCTGTTTTTGGAGATGATTTGGGAAGTATGAAGGGAATCACTGTGACATTGAACATTAAACCTGGCAGTCCACCAAAATATCTGAAAGCCCGAACTGTGCCATATGCCATCAGGCCAAAAGTTGAAGCAGACCTGGAGCGCCTGGTCACCAATGGAGTCCTAATACCAGTTACCCATAGCTCATGGGCCACTCCTATCGTTCCAATAGTGAAGAAAGATGGCTCTCTCCGGATTTGCAGTGATTTTAAAGTCACTGTCAACCCAGTGTTGTGTGCAGAGCAATACCCGCTTCCCCGCATCGATGACCTCTTCGCAGGCCTGGCTGGGGGACAAAAGTTCAGTAAGATTGATCTGAGTCAAGCATATTTACAGATGCACGTCGATGAAAAGTCCCAAGAGCTGTTGACTATTGTGACTCATAAGGGGCTTTATCGATACTGTCGCCTACCCTTCGGAATCACATCGGCTCCCGCCCTGTTCCAGAGGGCTATGGACCAGATCTTGTGTGGCTTGTCAGGAGTTCAGTGCTATCTGGATGATATCCTGGTCACTGGAAGAAATGAAGAGGATCACTTAAAGAATTTAGAGGCTACCCTACAAAGACTGGAAGAGTATGGCCTACGAGTTCACAAAGACAAGTGTGAATTCTTCAAGCCCTCTGTTGAATATTTGGGACACATCATCGATTCTGCAGGTCTTCATAAGGCCCCTGCAAAAGTTAAAGCTATTGTGGAGGCTCCCCCACCTCGAAATGTAAGCCAGCTGCGCTCATTTCTAGGACTACTGAACTATTATGGAAAGTTCATCTCACAGTTAGCCACACTGCTAAAACCACTTCATGAGCTCCTTGGGCAGAACAAGGCCGGGAAGTGGACTGAAGCCTGTGATGTTGCATTTAACAAAGCTAAGGATGCATTGTTAAATTCTGAAGTTCTAACGCACTTTGATCCATCCTTACCCCTGCAATTGGCCTGCGATGCTTCCCCTTATGGAGTGGGAGCGGTTGTGTCACACATTATGCCTTCGGGAGAAGAAAGACCTATTGCTTTTGCTTCACGCACTCTAAGCAAAGCAGAAACTAACTACGCCCAAATCGAACGTGAGGCATTAGGAATTGTTTTTGGAATTAGGAAGTTTCATCAGTACCTGTTTGGGCGAAAGTTTACTCTTCTTACAGACCATTGACCTCTGACATCAATTTTTGGACCCTACACAGGCATTCCCCCATTAGCTGCTAGTCGTATGCAACGTTGGGCATTGATACTTTCTGCACACACATATGAAATCAAATATCGGAAATCCACTCTGCACGGCAATGCAGATGGCCTCTCAAGGTTGCCTTTACCGGTCAAACATCAAGATAGTGCCCAAAAGGAAATCTTCTACTTTGAACAGGTAGAGAATACACCCATCACTGCTACTCAGATAAAGAAGGCAACCCGCGTTGACCCAGTATTATCCCAAGTTATGGACCTGGTGATGCATGGAAAATCTCGACAAACCTCTCCGGTCTCACCCGACCTTGTTCCCTACATGTCCAGGCGGACGGAGTTATCGGTCCAATCTGGTTGTTTGTTGTGGGGGAGGCGTGTCATTATTCCACCACCCCTGAGATCACAGATGTTAGAACAGCTACATTCCGGTCACTGTGGAATAGTGCGCATGAAGGAAATTGCACGAAGCTATTTTTGGTGGCCTAGATTGGACAGTGCTATTGAAGAGAAGGCAAAAGCTTGTATGTCATGTCAGAGTGTAAGAAATGCACCCCAGTGGGCACCCCTACACCCATGGGACTGGCCTGAAAACCCGTGGCAACGTATTCACGTTGACTTTGCTGGCCCCCTTGAAGGAAGCATGTTCTTGGTGGCAGTAGATGCCCATTCTAAATGGCCAGAAGTCTCTATAATGCAGTCCACTACTGCAGAGAGTACTATCCAAAAACTACGAGGACTCTTTAGTCATTTTGGTCTGCCAGAACAACTTGTGAGCGACAACGGACCGCAGTTCGTCTCTCAGGAGTTTCAAAATTTTATGAAGGCAAATGGGATACACCACATCACGTCAGCACCATATCATCCGTCCACCAACGGATTAGCTGAAAGATTTGTGCAGACAATGAAAAACGCTTTGAAATCAGCAAAGGGACAACACTCCATTCAAAAGCGTCTGGATACCTTCTTACTTTCCTATAGAAACACACCTCATGCTACGACCCAGGCTTCCCCAGCCTTTCTAATGATGGGACGACAGCTGCGCACTTGCTTTGATCTGCTGAAACCTTCTGAACCCAGACAAACTGTGCAACATCAGCAGCAATATCAAGTCATCAGACGGGCACCCAGAGCAAAAGACCGAACCTTTAGCCCAGGGCAGCCAGTTTTGGCTTGGAATTATACTTCCAGAGCTAAATGGGTCCCGGCCACAGTCATCACTCAAACAGGACCTGTTTCCTATACAGTCCGGACTGCAGAGAATCTTACCTGGCGGCGACATGTAGATCAGCTGTTGCCAGGTCATGCCAGTCTTCAGGACCCATCTGCAGTTGAGGGGTCTGACTTCACCCCTCCTGGTGAGACACCGAATCATGAGTCACCTGTTCCTGACTGTTCTCCTCCATTACTGCCGGCAGCTGAGATACCCCTTTGCCCAGCACGAGCTGATACCACCTCCTCACCTATTCGTGCTGCGGACCCTGAGCCCCTAGTACTTTCGGGTGCAACAACACCAGAAGTTCGCCGTAATCCACCTAGAGACAGAAGGCCTCCTCATCGGCTGGATCTTTAGTTAGGGCGAACCCACGGTTATGGGGCAAAATAATCCCCAGGGTTTAGCCGGGAATGGAGGCAGTCTACCCTCCTTCTCTAGTTTAGTGTGTGTTTTATTTAGGGGATGTTCTTATTAGGGGGGGAGGAATATGTTGTGTATTTGGTTGTCATGGGTTTTGTTACTATGGCAATTGAGTTAGACTATTAAGGGATAGCTCAGCCGGTTTCAACCGGCTGAGTGAGCTCTCTGTTTCTGTAAATAAAATGGAGGTTTTGGTTAGCTGTCTGCTCTCTGGCCTCAAGTGATTGCTTCCTACACCGGCTGCCCCTAGGACATAACAGCATGGGAAAGCTGATGTGTAGAGAAGGGTTTTTGACAGTCTGAAAACTTGATAAATTGCCTTGCTGACACAGAGGATCCACAGAAATTGTGGCTGGCTTCTCATCTCTCATAGCCAGAACCTAATTTACAGTAGGAGGGATAAACACTTTTAAAAAACACCACACTCTTTTCCACCACCTCAGCAGCACCTCATCCCTGGGGCAATTTGAATATGTGTTTGGGTGTATGAGTTAATTATTCTGGTAGGGTGTGTGTGGGATGTATCTTTATGATTATGTCATATAGAGTGGGCCAATCTTTATACTGCAGAATGGGGGTTGGCAGAGAACTTGGGAGTTGGATGTGGGAGGAGTTGCTGGTTAGGACTGAATTTGCAAACTTTCCTGTGGTTGCAGTTGCTTTCTTTCCTTCACCACCTTAAGATGGGGGAGAAGGTTAAACAATAGTACCACATACTAGATATACGAGGAACCCAGGCAAGTGGTGGTTGCAAGGGTTTGATCCCTGTATTGGTAGATAGCATCTGGTCTCTTATTAGGGACTCAGCGCTCCTGAAATTGCAAGAGGGGCAAACTCTATGGTTTCATTTTTTGTGCACTGCTTAACAACATACCTTTGATATGTTTCATTTTTACATGGACTACAGACATTTCAAATGTCTGTAATACAGTTCCATAGTTAGCTTTCTCTGCCTGAGCAACTGAAAACGGTTAAACACATCAAGTGTTTCAGAACCAGCTATTGTCAGATATAAGCTTATCCTTCTGACTTTCTTCCTATTTGCTGGCACCCCCATTCCTTGCAGATACAGAATGAAACATGGTTTAGACATTCTCTGATTTGTTCCCCAGATTTCCAGAGAGTTTCAGCTCTGGTGGGGCTTTTAACTGCTCCATTCTTCCATTCATTTTCTTAGGTCCTTTTTACGCATGGTACCATGTGGTGTTCAGTGATCCCTCAGGGCTTACAAGATCTCTATTTATTCGGTGTTCAGTTCCAGTTCACTGAGCATAACAAAAACAAGAACTTAACAGGGCCCAGCTCAGACCCTTTCTGGGAAGCTCAGCCCTTAAAAGCACAATCCCCAGTACCACACAGGGGAAAAAAGGTAAAACCAAGCTGATGTTATACACTAATTGGTGCAATTGGCATTAACCAATGTGGCAAGGCACCTTCTCAGTCTCCCCAGCCTCTGCTGCTTTTAGCCCTGGTGAGACAGGCTTGGGTAATACGGTCCCACTTGGGACACAGGGGAAGTCTGTTCCCTTCCTCCACCAGTCCTTTTTAGCGTATTATTCTCCCTTGTGGGGAGAGAGTACTGCCTCTCCTCCTGGTGAGGCTCACTGTCTTGCTGTTCCAACACTCCTGGCAGCAGGGCTTCTTCTCTCCCCCTTCCTTCCCCCCAGGGGAGGGTTTAAAAAGGTCTCAGGCAGCCCTTAGTTGGAATCAGCTGATCCTAATTAACCTCAGGTAGCTCCCTCCCAGCTGATTCTAATTGATACTTTAATAACCCCTTCTCAGCTGTACCTGATTGACCTGTAGTTACCCCCCCCACGCCCCTGTTGATAGGGAGGAGGGCCTTTTAACCCTCTGAGACTGATTTCTACCCCTCCCTTGCAGCTGTCTGTCTTGAGTTTATCACACCAAGAACAATATAATTCCTTTGGTTTCATGTTGTAATGATTTCCAGTGAAAAGGTATCTGGTTCTTTATTTCATACTACTGAATACCAAGGTGGTGGTAATGAAATTAATACCTTTCATAATTTGTAAAGAATGAAGTCCCTGTCTTTTTACATATAGCCAAGACCAACATCTGAAAGTACCAATGGTCAGACCCTCCCTTCAAAAAGCTCCACTTCTGACCCAGACCTCTGCTCTAGAATGTGTTAATCTGTAAAATGAGGGTGCTTCTCCACCTTTATAAAGTGATTTTAGATCTGTGCGTGAAAAGCATTATTGCTATTACTAATCCAAGTGATAAGCCAAGGGAAAGAAATGTCCAATAGTGATATAGTGCAACTTAAAAATATAATATAAGCTGTGAGATAAAAATCCTACTTGGAAATTATTTCCTAGCAGAATACATTGTAAGGGAACATCAATGAAACTAAAGTAGGGCATACATTCATAATACAAAGAAGAACCGTATACGATTCCCCATAGGATATCTTACTAATCACATTTACAAGAATTAGTCTAGGAACCTCATTCACTCTGCAACACTTATGAATTATTCAATGACTCCTGACTTGTGAGGTAAATGTTGTATGCTATAGGAGCTCATGCTGTAGTATCTTTTAGTTTAATTCAGTGTTTGGTAGCCTTCAGGTCTACCTCTCCAAAATAAACTTTTATTCGGCCCTGTTTTGCCTCTTATCACTGTGAGTTTACAAGAACTACCTCCATCCATCTTACTACTCTACAATTTTTTTGAAGAGAAGTAATTAACAAGTGTGTGTTTGTCTTTTGTACAATCTATTGCAGACATTCCGTCTCTGCTATATATTAAGAATGACCACTATCTACCCAAATAAATATAACTTATCTGAATTCTTCCCATGCTCTGGAATACAAAGCAAACTGGTCTTTCAAGATAATTTCTCTTTTTGCACTTGATCTGGGTTCTGTGTTGACAAATAATGCCAAATACAAGCTGGCAGATATTTTGATAAAATGATAAAATCAGTGATGTTTTTGATGAAGTCTCTGGACGTGAGGATTTGCTTGACACAAAATCTGATTGTCTGAAAAAGGCTGGTTGGTTTAAGCATTTGTGAGTATTCTGTAAATTAAATAACATACAGCACTTGCCTTGGAACAGAGACGAGTGCTATACCTGCTTAATCTTACAGTTATAATCCTTTTTAGGTAGCCTCATAAATTTGACATGTGATAATAATAGTACCTAGCTCTTATATAGCACTTTTGATCAGTAGATCTCAAAGGAGGCCAATATCATTATGCCTATTTTCAACTTCTGTTTCATGGCTTTCAAAATATTCTGGAACTCTTTCGAAGTGTTCTGTACATTTTGTGTGTGATCTGTGTCTGTGTTCTGTTACTGATATTTCTCATGACATTTTTTTCATTTACATTGTTTTTCCAATTATTCTACCACAAATGCTTCTCATGTATTCTGATTCAAACCCTGCTTGCTTTATTTATGCAAGCCATCTCATTCATGAGAATAGGACTGCTCAAGTGAGAAAGGTGAGAAGGATTTGGCTGTATATGGACAGATTTCGAGTCTCTATTTTCATTGGTCCAGATTCTGACCCCTCTAATATGAAAGTAAGGGATGTGCAGATTCCCTGTTACTTAGCTGTGGAGATCTCGCTTTTCATGCAAGATGATCAGGCAAGGTACCACCTCTTCCTGATGTAACTCTTATTTTGTACAGGAGTGGAGTCTTGTCTTGCATGCTGCTCCTGGAGTGGGCAGCTGGGTGACTTGGAGAAACTTGGCATCTGTTACTGCTGGGACTTCCTCCACCATAGAACTGAAGTAATGCTCCATATATGTGAATCTCTGCCAGGCCACAGATCTAGCTGGGTTGCATGTCAACTGAATGCTGGGTCAGGATTTGGCCCATTGACAACCCACCAACACAGAGTTTCAGCAATGACAGCTTTCTGAGTGGAAGCCAAAAACCTTTTCTAGCAGCATTTCTCATTCTCCATGCATACATAATCAGCCATTGTCCTCTTGCAAGTAAATAGCAGGATTGTTTGATCTGACAAGAGGACTGTGTCTTGGAGAAAGAGGCAGAAAAATCCATATAAAAATTATTTTCCTGGAAGCACCACACAACAAAATATGATATGACTAATTAAACTGATTGTATGTGGATAAGCATATAATAGCAGGCTACTAACTCTGAATATTCTCCTACCGATATAGTAAATTGTCAGGTTTTTGGCTTCTTTTTCAACTGGAATGCTAAAATTTTGCTGGATTTATTATGCTTGTCAAAGGAACTTTTCTTTAGAAACTTCAGCTATTATTCCACATTTTTCTTTTAACCATGTTTAATGCACCTCTGGTGTTAGTTAATTTAATTTTTTTTAATTTGTCAGTTTATCCATTGTTCTGCACCTTATTTTACTTTTGTTTCACTGTATCCTTAATATTTTGGTCATTTTTCTATTAGTCATTGATTTGAGATTAAAATTGCTTGCCATATAGAATGCTCCCTGAAAGACTTCAGTTCACAGAAGTAATAAATCATCCAGATATGCCATCATTTGCACCTTAGGAGCATACACATGAATGCTAATATGTCTTGTACTATTAGATATCTCCCTTCTTCATCACAGACCATCAACTCTACCACAATGGAAATTCTATTTTGATTAGTCACTAGTTTTTTTTTATATTTATAAGAATTTGTTCATACCTATTCTAAACATTATCCCCTAAAAAAGGAGCATCTTCTTTTCATGTTTGAATTTCCTGCAATATTGAGGCACATGGTTTCAAAAGATTTATTTCTTTTTTCTTGGATTGTTGACTCTATACCATTTAACCTCCCCACACCCTCCAACTTGAATTATGTATATAGGAGAACTGTTCGTTATTCAGGGTGTCTTGAATAGGAATCTTGGGCATTTGAGGGGCTAAGGCATTTACAAAACACTTGTTTCATCATTAAATATTTGTGTAGTCTGAGATTTGCATAAAATTATTGCTGGCTTTCTCCCATTGTAATAAACACCATTAAAAACAAGAACATTTGAATCTATACTTAAATGCACATAAAAGGAAGAGAAAACAGTTAAAACATTTGAAAGGTAAATGTTAAGGTAAAATTTCTTTTTCCCAAATATTATGCCATTCTGGATAACCTTGTGCTCGACAATCCTTTTTGGATTGTTTTAGAAGTTCTGACTGGGAAAAAGAATCGGAGATGGAGCTGTTGTTCAAATGTGGTCCTATTTCCTTTAAAGTGAAGTCAAAATAAACACACACAAGGGAAGAGGAAAAATAAGGAAATGTAGCTTCTGACTTTTTATTACTTACATCTTAGCTGCTAGAAAAACTACAGCATGTGGTCTAATTTGCCACTATCTTGCAGACTTTTCCAGAATGTGAAGGCACTGATTTTAGCTGCCTTCCCCCCCCCCGCCTTTTTTTAAAATCCCAGCAGTATTGCAAGCATCTCGTTCAAATATCCCTCATCTCATATAACAAATGTGATGTTCCCTTGTGGGAATACCAGAAATAAAGAAAGGGGAAGTTAAAGTTATAGAACAAGTTATTTACACTACAGTAATGAATCCCACAGCATTTCAAGTTTCCTACATAAATAATGTTTGTAACCCTCATTTTGGGTCTTTGTCTCACATTGCATCTCATAATTGGACCGTGGCAGGTGGAGAGGTTTGGAGGCAAGGGTGATTTTTATTAGATAGATGGCAGAAAGAGAAAAATAGGAGAGAGGTGGAAGATATAAGGTGAGTAAGGAAAACTGATATACCAGGGAAGGATGAACAGTAAGAAGCTAAAGTTCACATTCTAAGTGTTGTTTAGGATCTAGCTGAACTCAGCAGAGGTAGTGATGTCATCTGGCTCCCTGTCCTTGCCTGGCCTTGATCTTCTCAAACTAGAGCAATGAAGGCTCAACAATGTGATGGTAGATTCCTGGGTTCCAGCAGGCAGTGATAATAGTAACAATGAAGAAGTTCATTCCCCCTCCAGCAAAGCTATAAGGCCCCTTTACTTTGTTGAGACAAGATAGTTTAAGCAAGTTGCCAAGTGATCACCCCCCTACCCAGCTCCCTTCCGGGCCAAAGCAATGCCTAGAAAAGGGTGGCAACCTGATGGTATCAAAGTTAATGGATCTAAACACATATCCAGCAATTCCACTTATAACCATTTCCTGATTACTTTTACTTTTTCCCCCTTATCATTGTCTTTTATCTTTCTCAAGTTGCAGTTTGAATGCTTATTGAACATCTAAGCAACTGAAGTGAGAGATTTAAAATCCCGGTGAGCACAGATGGTAAAAATTCTAATTACTATTATCCTGGGTCAGTCTGACCCTCCTCTTTCTTAAAAAAAAAGTCCCTCTTTTACTAACATACTTTGAAATCTTTGGTCCACTGTGTCAAATTCTCAATTAAATGAGGTATAATTTAAATTCTCACACAAAACTGTCGTGCATTATATTATTAAAACAAATTATAATGTTTCATTGGGCAGTTGACAGTCTATAATGAGAACTAATGATTTTTAAAAAAATTTGCTGATTAACCATTTTGTTTTGTTTTATTTCTTTTGTGGTTGTATATATGCCATAATACATTAACAGCATTACAACTACAGAACTGTTTCCCCTCCCCCCCGCAATTTTCACTGCAGAGGATATCTCAGGAGAGTTTATACTGTATTTTTAGATCCTGGCTGTCTGATAAAGAATTGTAGTTAATAGATTCTAATCCCACCCTGAATAATTTTGCATTATGAAAACCAAGATTAGCTTGCAGGGAAGTAGGTAGTGCCAAATTCACTGCTTCTACAGAGAAAAAATGAGAACAGTGAAAGGGCAAAATAACAGAAGATATTCTATGCACTGTTGATGTGCAGTGATATTCCATCAGTTATGTTGACAACTAATAGGTCAGGAGTAGAACACAAGCTGTGACATTATGCATCACCCGGCTCTTTTGTGATTGGAAAAGAAATATATTTTTATCAGATTGTTTGTCATCTATTTCATAATATTGTAACAAGCCTCTATAAGATTTGGTCATGGAAATTTAGTGGGCCTTTTGTGCTCTGCTGGAGTGGGTCCTTGACCGGCTGGCATGTGTGCGTAACAGTGGTCATTCGACAAATCTCAGGAATTTCTGGTTTGTGCCATTACATTCCATAAGAAGAGTCTTTTTAATCTTGCTGTTTTATTGTATTTGTTAAAAGTTCTTGTAAATACAGAGCCTGTGATGTGCCAAGAGTCTTCACTTACCACTAAAGTCAGTGGAAATTGAGGATACTCTGCACCTTGCAGGATTGGGCCCATATTTTCACCATGCTTCATGTAAAAGCAGTGAGATCTTCCACGCTGAATTCTGCTTTAAGCTTCAGTCAAGACTTACTCTTTCCTTTGGGAAAGTGAATCCTTAATTTACAGTACTTCCTGTTTCTTCTCTTGCTTGTATATGCTCATTCAGTGGAGTCTGCTGTGTATCTTTTGTTTCAATCGTAATCAATAAAAGCACTGTTGCTAGAAGTTTTTATCCTGATTTTTAGTGTTCTAAACATATTAGTTTATTTTAACCACCCAGTCATTTTTCCATGTTACCACATTCTGAAAAGCAATTTTTCTCTCAGAAATATTCCTTTTAAAAAGTAAATTATTGTTAAATCTTTTAAAATAATCATTTTCCAGCCTTTTCAAATGATTATTGATTATTTGTGTTACTGTAGCACCTAGGATCGCTAGTCATGGGCCAGGACCCCACTGTGTTAGGTGCTGTACAAACACAGAAGAAAAAGACGGTCCCTGCTCTAAAGATATTACAGTCTCAGGATAAGGTACAAGACAACAGACGGATACAGACAGATGGGGGAGTGGAAGAAAACAGGGAGATTCTGCAGGGCAGCATGTCAGGCTGTGATCTCAGCACACCAGCAGCCTAAGATTTGCTCCTTCTGTCTATTGTTTGTGTCAAATAACATTACATTCATTGTAGTAATTCTGGGCCATATTGTTTCTTTCCTGTGCCACCATAGGCTCAGGGGACAGAGACTGTCATTCTGGACAGTGTGGTGGGAAGGAGAAAAATACCAGCTTCGTGACACTGTTCACCAGCTCCACCACCCCGGAAGCCACACTGCAGGTGCTGCATAGGGATCGGACTCCATTCAAGGGAAGGATTAGACTGAGGGCACTATTCCCCTCCCCCCTACCTTGCCAAACTTTACTAGGTAAATGTAATCTTAAACTTGTTAGTATTAATATACTGTTTTCTTCATTGGTACTGAGTAACCCAATAGCCACAAACATGCTTTCTGAGGGAAGTAAGGACTGGAAGGGACTAAAAAAGCAAAGATGTTCAGAACGTCCACACAGCTGTCCCCAGCACCTACAGAATTTGGGAAGCAGGAGAATCTGCCAGTTTTGATGGCTAAATTCCCACTATCCCAGTTTCTACTTCTGAGCAGGACAATTTGGGCTCCATCTCACTCCCTGTGACAATAATGCAAAAGGAAATCCATGAATCCATGACATTGTCTACACCAGTGGTTCTCAAACTTTTTTTTTGTGGACCACTTGAAAATTGCTGAGGGTCTCGGCGGACCACTTAATGATCTCTCCAAATGTTATTTGTGCCATTAGCTAACTATTATAAAGCACTTTGGATAAAAGTGCTATATAAAAAAACCTTAATAATAATTAACGTTTTTTGGTTCTACAAATAAAAGCATACAACTCATATTTTAATATCAATAGTCCTACCTTTCTACTGCAATGGATGTGCCCTCTCTCCCCCACCACGGCAGCCCCAAAGCTGGGGCTGGGAAGGAGGGGGTGTCTCTTCCCCCTCCATAGGAGACACGGAGCTGAGGCTGGGAAGGAGGGCCATCTCTCCCTGGCAGCCGCAGCCCTGGAGTTGGGAAAAGTCGCCTCTTTCTCTGGCTGCTGCAGCCCTGCATGTGCCAAATTCCCCCCACCTCCTCTTCTCACCTCACTGTCCCTTCCCACCTATCCCCTATTCCCCCCAAAGCCACCACCTCACCTTACATGTGTGTCTTTTCCAGGGTCCAGGCACCTAATTAGTGGAGCCCCGCCTATGTGGCTCCACTAATTAGGCAGGTGGCCCTTCATTCTCTTGTATGCGGCCGCCCAGGCGCGCACCTTAGAGGGACCTATCCGCGAACGACCTGAATGGAGCTTGTGGACCACTGGTGGTCCATAGACCACAGTTTGAGAACCTCTGGTCTACACTAACTTTTGTCTTAAAATTTCATTTAAGTTTTTCTTAAAATATCGCTGGTGGAATTGCAACAGTACTGGTAAGTGGGACTACTAGTGTAAAGGAAATGCCAGGTTTTCTACGTTGTCTCAATGTGAGTTGCTCTAACTGGGGTTAGAGAAGATGGCAAAAATGCTATTTTCCATCTAGACTCGCATTCCCATCATTGCTCTCACCGGTGGAGCTGAACTGGTGGTGGTACAACAGTTGTGCATGTGTGGGGGACCAAGGGGAGGCGGAGGTCAGTGAGAGAGAAGAAAAATACTCATGTAGACTTCACCCTAAAGTTCAAACTTGCAGTGTTTCATGTCATGTATGCAGGAGGAGCTCGCATATGGGACGGTATGTATTCATTGCATTTTCTTGTGCTTAGCAACAAGAAAAAACGTTATGGGCAGAGGCTTACTTACCTGAGTGATGGGTGATATGGAGTCACATCAACCCAAGGGCTTTCATCAGTGCTTAATTTGTAATGAAAGAGGTGCCAGACTCAAGCAATTAGGTACCGGGGCTCAAGCAAGTTTTTTACTTTCAAAACTGACGCTGCAAGCCCAGAGGTGCCAGGGTTATGAACTGCCAACCTAGAGGTGCTGGGGCTTAGCCCTGGCAAGCCCCAGCACAAATTAAGCACTGGCTTTCCATGCTGTGCTGTGTGGGATGGGATGCCTAAGCACCTTTAGTTTGGTGAAGCCTATTCTTCCTGGGGTACTCTGCCTTCTGTGTGGGTTTGAAGCAAGGCTGTGGCCCCATCTCTTCTATATTCCCTTTGAGGCAATATGTGCCTTCAGTAGTGCATGGAAGGAGCAGAAACTGGAATTTGCTGTGGCCTTTATGTGGTGTATGCAGCAAAGAGATGTGCAGCTCCTTATACCCATCCACATGCTCCTGTGACTGGGTCACTTGCGAACTGACTTTATATGTTGGCTATTTTATTTCATTCTTGGTGTCTTTTTTTCTTAAGAACCACTGGACTGGATTTATGAACGGGTGCCACAAACTCCATTTGAGATAATCATTACAGCTTTTCCCTGCATAATGTAGTCACTTCCAATTACTTTACAAAGAGGCAGGAGAGGTTAATATTTGTCAAATGTTCTGGAAATCTAAGATTTAAGGTATTGGGGAAAATATCAACTTTTCTATAAGTTTGCACCAGGTTAGAGAAATGACTACATTACTATGAATTGGTTTTTCTCCTAATCAATTGAGGAAACACTTTTGCAATTTCTAATTACATTAATTCACAGCAGAGGCTCCTAAGGGTTGTTACTGCTTGCCCTATTTTGGGTCAGACACTGAAGGAAATTTACTCACTACTGTAAAATAGCTCTGAGTGCACCATTAGCAGACAGCTTTACCTATTCACACCCATCTGCCAGTTGGAATTTATGAATTTTTAAAAACAAAATATTGAGAGTTACTAAAGATTGAGACCTATTAATACATCTTTCTTTATCTTTTAAGGAACTCCACCCCTGATGAGCAGCTGGTTTACACTCAAAAAGTCATGGAGAACTCAGCTTTCCTCTGGGTGTTGTTGTAGAATTACAAGAACATAAGAATGGCCATATTGGGTCAGACCAATGATACATCTAGCCCAATATCCCATCTCTGACAGTGGCCAGTGCCCGATGCTTCAGAGGGAATGAACAGAACAGGGCAATTTTGAATGATCCATCTCTTGTCATCCAGTCACAGCTTCTGGCAGATATTTAGGGATACGCAGAGCATGGGGTTTCACCACTGACCCTCTTGGCTAATAGACATTGATGGACCTATCCTCCATGAACTTATCTAAATATTTTTTGAACCTTTTGGATCTCACAACATCCTCTGTAACAAGTTCCACAGGTTATATTCTTATGACCCTTTTCACAAAAGAAGACATTGCCTACTTTTGCTCACTGTTTCATTTCATTGCCTGTTCTCTCTCTTCTTTTTTTCTCAGCTGGAAAAAAAGAATGAGGATTCAACACCATGTGACCAGCCAGTTCTCTGTGGATCACCAGCAAGTGCTCTTGAGACCACAATGTAAAAACCTCTTTGTAGGGGAGTACTGCACTAATCAAGGTTCTGTCTCTTGGCAGTGGTGTATAATCAAGGTCCTATTTGTTGAAATCAACAGAGATTTAATCACATCTTTTTTACAGGATGAAGGTGGTTAGTCTCATGGTCCCGGTCAAACTGTAATTTAGGTAATTATGTTCTGCCTACTTTAATTCCTACTGCAGTTTGATTTGGATCCAGAATAAAATTTGTCACCTAAATCACTAATTCAAAGATAAGATTTGTGCCTTGTTTTTAAGCAGCAACTTTTAAAAATATGGCCCATAATACTCTTATTCACTTCTTCTAAACTTTTGGGTGGTGTTGCGTCTGGCAGTAAATAGCTGCTATGGTCTGTCCCAGAGATGGTTGTGTTTCAAGAGTGAATGAAATGATTCTTGTAGTCCCAAAGTTTGTAAGGTAGGTTATAGGAAGAAAAGAGCAATATAGAATATTACTATTATTGTTTCTGTTTACTACCCTAATTCATTTCTGTTTTAGTTTGGAGACCTTTTAGTTCACTCTAGGCTTTGACATTTAGGGCTAAATTCTCCTTTCTGCACACAAGTCAAGTGAGTGGTCTGTATGCTGGGGGATCCACTGGAATCTGGTGGTAAGGAAGACATCTTCCCCTAAGGCTGTGAAGTATTTGCAGAGTCCAGCTGCAATGGACTCTGAATTTTGTGCTCCTCCTACTGGGGTGGGAGGAATAGCTGATGACTCTATATAGTTGCAAACCCCCCAGCACTGCCTCCACCTCAGGTGCATCCCACAATGGAATGTTGGGAGCCAAGACAGAGCTGCATTCTGGTGTGCAGAGCATAAGAACCTCACTTGTGGGCTCTCAGTATCCTGCCCACCCCTCCCATCCAAGAGAATTGGTATGGGCTTTTCATGAGTTGGGTGGGATAGCTAAGATTTGCCTGTAGAATTGTAAACTGAGCTGTTTTTTTGTTTGTTTTTTAACTGTCCTACACAGTGAACTGATTTCATTTTCCATTTTTATCATTTTGTCCTAACTGCCTTTATCAGGATCTGGTGAGGCACCTTTATCATGGCTCGCTGGTTTCTGATGGAAAAACCAATGTATAATTTAAAAGGAATTAAGTGCTTTTCTCTGGTTATCATTCAACTCCAGGCTTTTTTGTTGCAAATTGTCTAGCAGAATCTTACGACTGTTTCCTCCTGCAGCTTGTGGAAATGATCTTTTCTTCTCATCATTAGAAAGAAATATGCCCAAGGCAGATCTGTGGTTTATTTGTTGGGTTTACTTGCATTTCTCAGTTTGAACATCAACTGATTTTCTCTCTCTTTCCCTCCAGTGCACTTATGTTTTTATGTCAAGACTTCCACTGCACTCCAGATAATGGATAATATGCTTAGTAATTCGTATGCACTTTGTTCATGTTTTCATTAACTCATTGATAAACAAGAATCACTGGCAAATATAGGGTGTACATGGACTGATTATCATCATTTCCTAAATGACATCCACGTCTTTTGGATTTGTTAAAAGGATTCATCCAGATTATCATGAAATCTGCTATTGCAGGGTGTGCTATGAAGGAATAGTATCATAATAGCTAATCCAATGCGGCTGTTTTTTATCTTGAGTCAGTTCGTTTATTTTTTTTGTTTAATGGAGGGGAACACCCAGATATCTGGATAGGAGCTAACTAGGTCTTCTGCATTCAGAGGTTGCTTTTTTTCTCCCCCACCTTTCTCAAAAATCCTCCTCCCTTGTAGCTGTGACTATTTTGGCTCTTTTCCTCTGAAGCTGCTATTACAGCACTACACTACAGATTGACCAGATGGCACATTTCTCTCCTACTATAAATGCATCATCACCTTGGAGATACACCCAGCCTCCACTAGTGCGAGGAGTGAGCAGTGGACCTCACCTGGCGAGAACTGTGAGAATTTTATTGTAATTAAAATGAATCCCACTAAAATCAATCATTCTGTTTTTAGCTGATGTGACTGTAAAACATGATGTCTTGAGAGTCAGGGAGGAACACAGTGCATTCAGTTCCTGAGAAAGCAATTAGTCACACTCTGACCATTATTCTTGATTTGATGAAAGACACAGCATTTTAAGGTAGCTGGCTTTGGTGTTTTCCTGCCACTGGGACTGAAACAATTGATTCTCTAACATATTTTAAAGATGAATATTTTCTCCTTCTGTAGTCTCATGAAAACGTGAACTTTCAACCCTTCAACAGAAAACCTTTATTTTATTTGTGGCTTTTTTCAGCAACATTGATTTCAGTAGCTTCCCATTCATCCAGCAAAGTGGCTGTGCTTATGATTCACTACATTGATTTCAGTGTTTGCAGGTATTTGAAATCTAGAAGCCTCCTGCATAACTTGATTTGTAAATAATGTTTTCTGTGTAGGGTCGTGTGAATTATTGTTTATCATCACAGCTGTGGAAAGAGGTAGCAAACCAAGCCCCCGCTCACAAATTTTCATCACATGCAATCATACTGACAGCCAGCTGGTTCATCAGCGGGGTTGAAACCTTTATATCCACCTCACAGACTCCTGACACTTGAGCTAGTACAGAAGGTTGCCATCCACTATTAGAACCTGCCCCTAAATGGGGATGATTTTTGCAGTATTGTTAACAGCTATTTGCTGACAATAGTGAAACTCAGGGATCCTGGGTTTCATTCTGAAGGGGACTTTTTTACTGGGCATAGGCCCTTTTGCCCCTGTTTCCCCCAAGGTGGACCCCTTGTGCCATGTACCCAACAGCCTGTCCCAGTATCAGTCCTGTCACTCCCCCTCCCTCTAGCTCCTCAGCCCAGTCCCAGCCATCCTGCTCCCAGCTCCCAGTCTTCTTTCCCAGTCAGTTTCAATACCCCCACTGCTGGCTCCTTGTCTGATCTGTGCTCCCCACACCCACTGGCTCCCTGTCCCTCCCCTAACTTCCTCATTTTATTTCTTCTCCCTGCTCCCAGTCCTACCATTCTTGCTCAGCCAGTCTCAGTACTTACCACCCTCCCTCACCTGCTCTCATCCTCAGTCTCCCTTCCCAGGCTCCTTGTCCCTATCCACTGCCTCTTCTGCAGGGCCGCCCAGAGGGGGGGGCAAAGGGGGCAATTTGCCCCGGGCCCCGGGCTCCGCAGGGGCCCCCAAGAGAACAGCGGAGGCTCCCGCCTCCGCCCCTCTCCTGGAGCCTCAGCGCATCAAGCGCCGGGGCCCCTGAGCCCCGCCCTGCTCAGAGCCGCGTGGTGAGGGGGCGGGGCTGGGAGTTCCGCTCCCTCCGCTCGGCGTGGAGCTCCCAGCCCCGCCCCCTCCCCACGCGGCTCTGAGCGGGACGGAGCTCAGGCCCCGCCGGCCACACGCTGCGGCTGTTCCGGGGAGGCGCTGAGACTCCGGGTGAGGAGGGAGCCGGGGGTAAGAGGCTGGGGCCGGGGGGAAGCGGGACCCGCTGCCGAAGCGCAGCCTGGTCTTCGGCGGCGGGGGGCCCTTCCGTTCCGGGACCCGCCGCCGAAGGGCCCCGAAGACCCGCGGCGGGGACCCCCCCCCCGTCGCACTTCGGCGGCGGGTCCCGCTTCGGCGGTAATTCGGCGGCGGGGGGCTCCCGCCGCAGGTCTTCAGGGCACTTCGGCGGCGGGTCCCGGAACGGAAGGGCCCCCCGCCGCTGAAGACCCCGGGCCCCCGGAATCCTCTGGGCGGCCCTGCTCTTCTGTCCTGCCCAATCCCAGGCTCAGCTCCTCACCGCTCTGCATGTCAGTCAAGCCATTTCCCCCTCCTCTTTCACCATGCTGCTGGGTGCCAGAAGTGGATGTCCTGAGAGCACAGGAGAGACAATCTCCTGTGCTCTCAGTTCCTTGTGTGGGCTGCTACGGCATGTGGTAGGAGCCATTGCAGGCAAAGTCCTTTCCATCCCTCTTGCTGGAGCATGCTCTCTGCAGACAGAACCTTTGGAATTTTAGCCGTTTAACTCTAACATGTCTCCATGTAGTACGTAGAAACTGAGATTTTATTAAAGGCTTATAAATTGGGGCAAATTTAGGCAGTTTTCACAGGGATAGCAAAAGGCACATTGCTGAAATCAGGATGAGCCCCCTGCCAAAGTTCAAGTTCCTGCTCCAAAATATGGAAGTAGTAAAGATTCTCACTGACAAGACTTTAGGAATTGTTTTTAACAAGAATATATATTCCCCCGCCCCCCGCATCTCATTCTTAGAACCAGCTAAACCATTTTTTGCTAAAGATTTTCCAAAACAATTCAGTCTGAGACAGACAACTGGCATAGAAAATTTCAGTCCAGTTGGTTTAAGTGAGGCAAAGTTATAAGCAATTGAAAATATGGTCTTATAATGGAACTATCAGGAGAACTTAACTATAATGGCATTACCAGCTGCACCTCAGGGCCGCCCGGGGGGCGGAAGGGGGGGGGGCAAGTGGGGCAATTTGCCTCAGGCCTTGCAGGGGCCCCCATGAGAATATAGCATTCTATAGTATTGCAACTTTTTTTTATGGAAGGGTCCCCTGAAATTGCTTTACCCCAGGCCCCCTGAATCCTCTGGGCAGCCCTGCTGCACCTACAATAATATACCCACTCTACCTATGCTTAATTACTTAAGTAACACATGCTCAGAGGTACAGTATGTTTTGACAAATTAGTTTAGCCTTTCTCCATTTACTGCCTCTTCTGATGTTGTCAAATTCTGCCATTATCCTAGGAGGTATATGCTCAGTGTATAGCAAATACATTAACATTATTAAATACTTGTCAGTGAAGAATGGGGTGATTTTCTTTGTTTTTAACATCCTCCAGTAAATGTGTAACACTGCTATATTATCTTCTGCCAATGCATACCTATTAAATTAACACTGTCTGTTTCTCCCCCCACCCCACCCCTCATGGTGATAGGATAGGAGGATAATTTATGTTACTAAATCAGCATAAGCCAGTACAGTGTATTATTTGCTTGCTGAGACGCAGGGCCGGTGCAACCATTTAGGCGAACTAGGCGGTCGCCTAGGGTGCTGGGATTTGGGGGGCGCCATTTTCTTCGGCAGCAACCGTGGCGGCCGGATCTTTGGCTGCCCCAGTCACTGCCAGCATTTAGGCAGAGGGAAGTGGGGCAGGGGAGCGCGGGGAGGGCTGCCTGCAGCAAGTAAGGGCGGGGAGGTGGCACCAGGGTAACTCCCTGCCCCAGCTCACCCCTGCCCCACCTCCTCCCCAGCACGCTGTGGCTGCTTCACTTCTCCTGCCTCCCAGGCTTGTGGCACCTAAGCTGATTGGTGCCGCAAGCCTGGGAGGTGGGAGAAGTGAAGCAGCGACGGCGTGCTCGGGGTGCTCGTGCTTGGAGCAGGGGTGAGCTGGGGCAGGGTGGGTGCCTCAGGGCAGAGGGTGGGGAGCTGCCGCGGGGGAGGGGGCGCCTCAGGGTGGATAGGGGGAGTTGCCGTGGGAGGGGGGGCACCTCAGGGCAGGGGCGTGTGGAGGGCGCAAGGTGGAAGTTTCACCTAGGGCACGAAACATCCTTGCACCGGCCCTGCTGAGACGGTGGGGTTGTTGAAGGAAAAGCAACCAGCAGGAGAATGCAAGAAGGCCAAATATACCCAGGATCTGCACCAACTTACACTTGGAAGAGATTTACTATAGCATAAGGCAGCCATCTCTCCCTTCTGTGATCTGCCAGGGGCCTGCAGCTCACCAGTGCAGCCCTACAAGTAGACAGTATTGATTGAGTGCATCTCTTCAGCAGCTTCCATTTGTGGAGTTTCTGGTGGAAATAAAATTGCCCTTTCTCAACAGAAACCCTGAAGGAGGGCTGGTGGTGTGACTAGATACTCAAGTGCAGTAGGCAGGCTGCAATAGGAGGTGAAGTATGGGAATTGCTGAAAGAGAATGGGGCCTCACTTTCTGTAGGGAACTGTGATAGGATGCTCAGAGGGCCAGATGGCCTAGTTGTTAGCAAACTTGCCTTCTACACTCCCTGTCTGTCTGTTGGGGCAGTAGTGGTGTCCGGTTCCTGACACTGTGCCAGAAGTATTCGGGCCTTCCCCCTGCATCTGAGTCTTTTCCCTTACGTAGGGCATGGTAGGGAGGACCCTGGCCCTCACTGTCTACCAGGTCCCAGCCCAGGGTCCTGTGGGACATAACACTGGCATGTTCCCTCTCTCCCATCCTAGGCTACTTCCTACCTATGAGCTCCTTCAGTTTGGGGCACGGCCTCTATAGTCCAGTCAATAATGTCACAAAAAGTCCAAAGGAGCAGGGTCCTGCAAGACCTGCTGGTTCTCAAACTGAGTGGTGGTTGGAGAAGGCACTGCCTGGGGGCCTTACTTGCTCAGTGATTGCCTTCTCAGGCTCAACCTTCTGTCTGGCTTCCCAGAGAAGGATTCTTCTGTAGCCTGTCCACTACCCCTTGCCTGTCCTTCTGAGCTCCTTTTAATCCACTCCTCCAGTTGGAGTGTGATTGGCAGACCCAGAGGGGTAGGGCCGTCTGGGCCCAATGTTGCATTTTTACCCCTTTGAACCCAGTGTGGACTTTGTATACCCCATCACAGGGACTGCTGCCAATACTGTTTTACAGAGCAGAGCACAGGAGGTAAATTCTTTGCTTGAGGAAATGTGTAATCTGCAGTTGGATCTGGGTAGACATACCTAGGCTAGCTTTAATCTAGCTAGCTCAAGAGTACATACCCAAGTTCCCTGGTGGGCTTGCACTCAGGAGGCTAGCTCATGTAGCTGCAACTTCAATGGTGTTGGTACCCTAGCTACTTCAATTAAAGGTAGCTCAGGTATATCTATACATGCCACAGTCACACCACCAATTGCAGTATCAACATGATCTAACAGATATTGCTTCCAGCCAAGTCAGCTGAGGTAACGTTTCGCCTCCTACCTCCCCAGACTTTTACAGCTATACAAGAATCATAGACTCATAGAAGATTAGGGTTGGAAGAGACCTCAGGAGGTCATCTAGTCCAGCCCCCTGCTTAAAGCAGGACCTACCTCAACTAAATCATCCTAGCCAGGGCTTTGTCAAGCAGGGCCTTAAAAACATCTAAGGATGGAGATTCCACCACCTCCCTAGGTAACCCATTCCAGTGCTTCACCACCCTCGTAGTGAAATAGTTTTTCCTAATATCTGACCTAGATCTCCCCAACTGCAACTTGAGATCATTGCTCCTTGTTTTGTCATCTGCCACCACTGAGAAGAGCCTAGCTCCATCCTCCTTGGAATCCCACTTCAGGTAGAATCATAGCATCATAGGACTGGAAGGGACCTTGAGAGGTCATCTAGTCTAGGCCTCTACACTCATGGCAGAACTAAGTATTATCTAGAGCATTCCTGACAGGTGTTTGTCTAACCTGCTCTTAAAAATCTCCAATGATGGAGATTCCACAACCTCCCTAGGCAATTTATTCCAGTGCTTAATTACCCTGACAGATAGGAAGTTTTTCCTAATGTCCAACCTAAACTTCCCTTGCTGCAATTTAAGCCCATTGCTTCTTCTCCTATCCTCAGAGGTTAAGAAATCATTTTTTCTCCCATTTCCTTGTAACAACCTTTTACATACTTGAAAACTGTTGTTATGTTCACTTTCAGTCTTCTCATTTCCAGACTAAACAAACCCAATTTTTTCAATCCTCCCTCATAGGTCATGTTTTCTAGAATTTTAATAATTTTTGTTGCTCTTCTCTGGACTCTCTCCAATTTGTCTGCATCCTTCCTGAAATGTGGCACCCAGAACTGGACACAATACTCCAGCTGAGGCCTAATCAGCACAGAGTAGAGCAGAAGACACTTCTCATGTCTTGCTTACAACACTCCTGCTAATACATCCCAGAATAATGTTTGCTTTTTTTGCAACAGCGTTACACTGCCGACTAATATTTAGTTTGTGGTCCACTATGACCCCCAGATCCTTTTCCGCAATACTCCTTCCTAGGCAGTCATTTCCCATTTTGTATTTGTGCAACTGATTGTTCCTTCCTAAATGGAGTACTTTGCATTTGTCCTTATTGAATTTCATCCTATTTACTTCAGACCATTTCTCCAGTTTATCCAGATCATTTTGAATTTTAATCCTATTCTTCAAAGCACTTACAACCCCTCCCAGCTTGGTATTGTCCGCAAGCCTTATAAGTGTACTCTCTGTGCCATTATCTAAATCATTGATGAAGATATTGAACAGAACTGGACCCAGAACTGATCCCTGCTGGACCCCACATATTATGTCCTTCCAGCATGACTCTGAACCACTGATAAATACTCTCTGGGTATGGTTTTCTAACCAGTTTTGCACCCACCTTATAGTAGCACCATCTAGGTTGCAGTTCCCTAGTTTGTTTATGAGAAGGTCATGCAAGACAATATTAAAAGGTTTACTAAAGTCAAGATATACCATGTCTACCACTTCCCCCCTATCCACAAGGCTTGTTACCCTGTCAAGGTAGTTGAAGGTTGCTATCAAATCCCTCCTCACTCTTTTCTTCTGCAGACTAAATAAGCCCAGTTCCCTCAGCCTCTCCTTATAAGTCATGTGCTCCAGCCCCCTAATTATTTTCATTGCCCTCCGCTGGACTCTCTCCAATTTGTCCACATCCTTTCCGTAGTGGGGGCCCCAAAACTGGATGCAGTACTTCCAGTATCGAATAGAGGGGAATAATCACTTCCCTCAATCTGATGGCAATGCTCCTACTAATGCAGTCCAATATGCTGTTAGCCTTCTTGGCAACAAAGGCACTCTGTTGACTCATATCCAGCTTCTTGTCCATTGTAATCCTCAGGTCCTTTTCTGCAGAAGTGCCGCTTAGCCAGTCGGTCCCAAGCCTGTAGCAGTGCATGGGATTCTTCCGTCCTAAGTGCAGGACTCTGCACTTGTCCTTGTTGAACCTCATCAGATTTCTTTTGGTGCAATCCTCCAATTTGTCTAGGTCAATCTAGATCTTATCCCTACCCTCCAATGTATCCACCTCTCTCTCCAGCTTAATGTCATCCGTGAACTTGCTGAGGGTGCAATCCAGCCCATCATCCAGATTATTAATGAAGATGTTGAACAAAAAGGCATAACTGAACAAGATGTTGAACAAGAGGCATAACTGTGCCTGGAATGTCATTATTTAAATTTTTTTTTTTTACTCACAGAGAAGTAGAGTTAGCTAAAAGAATCTTGTGTAGTCTTTTGGCTAGAGGTTCTTTGGCCTGGAGTCCAGAAGGGCCTGTGAAGTTGATGTGTATAATAAAATAGCACAATGTACATTTCAATATCCAGAATAGATTTAGCTGGAAATGCAAATTTACCGCTGTTTGTTTCTGTCCCAGTGGCCTGAGCAAGTTGGACACCTGAGCTGTCTGTTCTTTCCATATAATTACCCTCCCACACATGAATCAGATGTAAATAGAATATTTAAAAAACCCTGACCTATTAAAAGTGCTATCAAGGCAGACCAGTGATTTGTAGATAATAATGAAGAGTTCCTTGGTGCTCATTCCAGTCTAGAGCCACCTTAACCTCTGAGGTATATGCTGCCCTCTTACTGATAGGAAAATGTTCTTCCTCCTTCAAGGATATTTTGCGCCCTAGGTGAAACTTCCACCTTGCGCCCTCCCACCCCTTTCCCTCCCTCCGGAGCATCGCTTATTATAAACTTTCAAAAATGAATACGACATAATGTGGCATTGTTCATTAGAATTAATACACGTTTGGCTTGAAAATTTATTAATTTCATTATTTAGTCTACATATTTAATGAAAATAAATGGCCTTGGGTCTCCTGCATGTGGGTAAAGTCCCTCCTGCCCCCACCTCCATGGATCTGGAAAGGGCTGTTTTGGGGATCAGAGTACAGAGCTGGGAGTCGAGATCTGGCTTCTATTCTCCACCCTGGCACCAACTCACTGTTACTTCCCCGTTCTGGGCTTCAGCTCCCTCCAGTCTAAGGTGTGAAATGGCTACTTGCGCCTGGCCTGGAAAGTGCAATGCAGGCAGGAGGGGGTGTCTGAAGGCTTGTCTTCCTCACAGGTGTGAGGCGAGGACAGAGTTCCAGGCTCCGCCATGATTGTCCTGGTTGCTTAACTCTGCCCCACACCAATCGCTGCTGAAGCCCCTTACTCAAAGAGCTCTGGCCCAGGGCAGAGGCGTCAGTGTCATTCTGGGCCTGATTTAAGAGATGCTGAGCACCTGTGGTTCCCCCGATGTCTGTGGGAACTCCAGGGTTCTCAGTACTTCTGAAACTCAGGGCAATTTATTTCGAATGCTGGGTTAGGACTGAGCCTGCAAAGGCAGGTCCATATACACCCCTCAATCCACAGCAGATCTCCCATCAATAACAATACAGGCAATCAGGAGAATGATGAGGGGCAGTTGGCCCAATTCTGGGAGTGGGGGAGGATATGGCCCTAATGTGGTCACAAAACTTCTACCTAGTAAAGTTACTGATGCATGTGCTGTCATTCAGTGGGAGAACAAAAATCTCTTGGGTGCTGCAGCCTGCCCAGGGTTCAGCTGCACTTAACCTGAGTTGCTTGCACACTTACAGTGGTTGTGCACCATTGCAACTGGTCACCCATGTTACATGAAAATCTGGCTCTGATGGTGTCATAATTAGACTTAACAGTTACTGCCCTGTTTCCTAGAGCTGTTGTCCCAGGCTGGCTGCAGACTCAGGCAGACAGGACTGTGTCGGCTAGACGCCCATCAACTTTGGATGATTTTCCTTGTAGCCATAAGGGCTCGAGACAGCCATGTTTCTTCACTGAAAACTTGCAGTGTGCTGCCCCAGAATCCTAGATTAATACCTGGTGTGGGCAGGTGCAGAGCTCAGGGCTTGAAGGCCTCTGGTCTAATGGTCTGAGCCAATGCAGAACTAGGAACTTCGATCTCCTGTGTTCAAAGCAGGACTCCGACAATGACTCCCCGGGTGACCTTGGGCAAGTCATGTCCCTGTTCTCTGCCTCAGTTTCCCCCAAAATGGGGCACTATTTACCTGCTCTACAGGGCTTCAGGGATGGATGGGGATGAAGCCTTGGAAGGTGGCATGTGCTGAGGATGGTTACGCTTTTGCAGCTCTTTAACCCTGTATTCTCTGGCAGGGCCATGATCCACCCCCGCAGGTGCACTGGTGTCCATGGTCTCCTCTTCCTTTCCCCCACCCCTGCACCTCCTCCCGCCACTGCATTGCTGTCAATAGGGCCAGCTGCAGGCGGGCTGATGTCACCCACTCCGATCTGCAGTTGGCAACTCTTGGGTAGCAGCCGCTGCTGCGGCAGTGGGTCTGGGACTGCCAGAGCCAGAGGCAGTGGGCTAGGGAGCGATGCGGCAGCCTGGAGGCTCGGGGAGCAGGCTGTTCCGGGCTGGAAGTGGGGGTGCAGGCGGGCAGTGATGTGGAGTGTGGCAGAGGAGGCGGTGGGGCCCACGGTTGCAGAGGACGCCTGCAGAAGTAGGTGCTAATGCAGCTAAAAGTGGCCTGTCCCCCGCTGGGAGCAATAGTGTAAAAAAATTGTTTGGGCACCACTTTTTGGCACCCCCCAAATCTTGGCACCCTAGGCATCTGCCTAGTTTGCCTAGTGATTACACTGGCCCTGTCCTCCTTCAGAGTCTTTGCAACCATAACAATTTAATAAATAACTAAATAAATAAAGGAAAGAAAAGATCCTGACAACTATCCAAATTTTTCAGCTGCTATGGAAACTAAATGCTCTTTCACACAGCAATACATATTAATGTATTTGAACTTCATTATGAAACTCTTGTCATAATGAGGAGTTTTATATAACCTCTTTCTAAAGCTGATGCAAAAATAGTAAGCCTAATATATGGTAATGCTTTGTTATATGGTTTTAACTTGGGATACTTTGGGAAGCAAATCCTGTGGTCAGAGCAGCAAAGAATTCTGCATATATGAGAATCATTTGTGTGTGTTATAGTAAAATAGAAAAGGACTTGTAAGGAATGTTCCCAGCCGTTACGGCTTTCCTCAGATAAAGTATAAACCAAAAAGCTGAAATATAGAGCAGTTCAGTAAAACTTCAGTGGAAGAGTTTTCCATTGGAGAATGCAGTTCTATCAAAATTGAAACGCTTTGTAGAATCATATCAATTTAGCTGAAATTTAATTTCTTTAAAAAAGGTGAACATATAAAAAGGTTGAAAAGATTTGATTTTTCCCTTTTGAAATGACTTTTCATTTGGTATTTTTAAATTTTGTATTAGAACATATAAACTAAAAGAAGTCAAAAGCAACAATGAAAGATTTTGATTTTGTCAAAAGGAAATGTTTTGATCAGTACAAAATTATTTTTTTCCTAGATTGTCTTTTGCAGAGATTTTTGAGTATCATTCCTAATTGGAACAAAACCAAATTTCAAAACATGAAAAATCTGCTGTGAAATGGAATTTCTGTTCTTTGGAGAGTTTGACTGAAATTAGGCTCAGTTCATTCAAATTTCAGAGATCAAGAGGAAAACATGCACTTATTTCCCACTTAGCTCCACCCATCCTTCAACAGATCCTGAGTTTTTGCTGCTAGATTCGCCCCCAAACTCCACTCAATACATTTCTCACTGTGTGGTGTGCCAGGGAAATTAATTTTCTAAAGCTGATCCAACCCCATTACCTTACAAATACTTGCACTTGGATCATGCAACTGTGGTTCTTCCTCTTGCTAGAGGAAAAGTATTAACCCCTTCCCTAATTAAACACCCCTGTCAAACTCTGTGAAGATTCAGATATTTTTGGCACCTGTTAATAAAGGGATGGGACAAAATCCACATATTTACCTTCTTGGAGAACTTTTTGTGAAGGTGATTTGGAGAACACGTCTGTGAGGTCTGCTTAACAAACCTTTCTCAATTACATGTGCTTTTACTCTACTGCTGTGTTTAACTGAGATCCATTGATGGGCCTCTCAACTTGGGCTGGCTTTAAGGTTCAAATGGAAATACAGACTTGCTCAAACTGGCCACATTCAAGTCTGCTACACCAAACCAAAAATGGTTTCACTTTGGAACATAGGAATTACCATAGTGATCAGACAAGTGATCTATCTAGGCTAGTATCATATCTCTGACTGTGGCAAGTACTAAATGTTTCAGAGTTTGCAGCACTATATAGCAATTCCTCTGGGGAGTGCTGGTGGTAGAAGTGGATTGGCTTTATTCTGGACTGATGGGGGATATTAAGAAATCTTAAGGGGAGAGAAATAGGAAAAATACAAATAAAAAAGAGATGCATGTTTTGTTTAACTTCTGTGAATCCCTGTTTAATGAAGAAAAGGTCCAAGCAATTAAGAACTTTATAGTTCCTAATAATAGTTGTGGTTAAATTTAACATTATAAAACTCGATGGTGCTACTGAAATACTAGACTTTAAACAAAAACTATTTCATTGTCTTAATATTGCAATTTCATTCTTTGCTATAAATGTACTTTTTGATCTCCCTCCAAACAAAAGAGTCATTAATGTAAGTATCACAGCTTTGGTCCTAACCAACAAGACTAATCTTTTCAGAAGGGGATTTAAGTTTATTCTGTGCTGTATCTTAATAATTATTTCAATATGGCTGTTGCCAAGAAGGTATGCAGGCAATTAGTGTTCTTCGTGAAAAGGGAAGAGATTTCACTGGAGATGTTGTGGATTTCCCATTGAACATCTGAGTCGCTGCAGGCTGGGTGTTCTGATAAGCAAGTGTTTTTTTTTTTTATATATCTGCAGGTTGCTGCTGCTATAGTTTCTGATGTCATTTCTGGAAGGAAGACATTAATTCAGAGCTACATATGCTGATTTTTAACCATTGCAACATTATCACCCTTCTTGAGGTCATATTTTTTGGGAATTATATAACTACAGAAACAGACCAGATGCTAAAGTAGATACAGCTGTGGATTAATATACTATAGATATTTTAATGCATCATTCATACGTAGGTAGGCTCTGTGTGGTGTTTCCTGAACAGTGAATATAAACCTGGTGGTTTTAGAAGGCGAAATGGAACTAGGCCATTAGACCTCTAATTTTAATCTAAATGTGTGAAATACCATATTCCTTTCACAGATGAACACATACAAACACACATGAATCTTATTTTTCCATCCCTGTACTACAGGTAACGCATGGATAAGCTTTCTTCTGATTTCATATTCATCAAGACCTGGACATTTTGGTCAGCAATATCCTTCCTCTTACATAGGACTCTTGTACCTCTAAGGCACAATTTGGTAAAGTGGGAGTTACAGACACACACTACCCTATGAGAAGCACTGGGAGAATACCAGCCATAGTTCCCTGGCATACTTCCCCTTTCATCATACCTACATGTTGGATATGCTCTATTGGCCAGTGAGGGCTGGGGCCATGGCTGACACCATTTCCTCCATGCCCCTTTAGTGATACCGTGCATCCTGGTGTGAGTATGCCGGGATTTGGGTTATGCCCTGTTGTTACGCGGGTCTCACACTATGTGGAGGAAACTCCTTGCACCCTGCCTCCCACACATTTGGAAGGCCTAGATATAATCTCACTAGTAAAACACCTCCAAAATATTTCAGACAGGAATGTCTGCTATCTAGTGCTTCACCCATCTCTTTAAAACTCCACATCTTTGTGCCTTCTTTCTTTAAGATGCAGAGATGTTAATGTGTTATTTGTCATCACACTTCTCTTCCCAAGTCTATTTTCTGGCCTGAATTTTGTATAGTATTTCCTGTTATGCAATTTAATTTTGAACTCTAGCTTATTTCTTAATGCTTCATGCAATGAATCATAAGCACAGCTTCTTCAAATCAGCATGAGGGGGTTGGCTTGATTTTCATTACTGCCCCCAATTTTTTCTTAAAAAATGTTGTTTTAGGAACTGTGGAAACTCACCCTTTTAGGTTAAACTATGTAAACACAAGGCTAGCATCAGTGATCTCAGTGCTGATCCTGTTGTCATACCTATCTCTTTATATCCTGTCATGTTGTGTTCACATCCATAATTGCCAAGATCTATGCAGCTCTTTGAGTGACATTTTTCACAGATGAAAATGAGTTTCTTCTGACTCAACCCAACTCCCACAGGCTGTTTTTAACTTAAGAAGTTTTTTCTTTTCCCTCCTCATCTTATCTCTTTCCCTCTCTCCTTCATTTCTACCTCCTCCCACATCGTCTCTTCCCCCCTCCAATTTCCGCCCCCCTCCACTTGTCCTGTCTCCCTCTCCTCCCAATTTGTATAAGCTCAGGTCCTGTCTTTCTCTCACAGCACCTCTTTTCTCACCTGTTCCTCCTCCTCCCCAATTTATGTAGTCCTATTAACCCTCTCCTCCCATCAGTCTGAGGTGCTGATTTTCAGCAGTATAGCTGTGAATATCAGTTACCGTAGTCTTTGATCAAGTGCATGGAAGTCTATTAAAATGACATCATCTTCATTAAAAAGCATCATTAAAACTGAGGGGAAAGAATAATTGTGAGAGCAAAGAAGAGATAGCATCTGCAAATGTGGTAAAACAGAGATGATCTAGTGCTTCTGAAACAGCCAAAACTATGTTGTAACAGGAGAGAAAGTCATCTGGAAAATGGCTGTATTACTCTCACACTGTAAGGCAATCTCCTTGTAGGTAATGATATCAAGATGAACAGCTTAAAAACATGAGAGGAGAACCCTCTCTGTTTTCCACTTCAAGACACAAAATGCATTCTTGTAAAATTTCCATTTTTTAAACTAATAATTGTCTCCCCTGTGGCTCTTGCACAGCTCAAGTCTCCTTTTTCCTCATGGCTTTGCACTTGTAGATCCCTCCCCCCTCCAGTCTTTTTCGGGCAATCCAGGAGAGTGAGTGATCATATCAAACGCCACTCTGAGATCAAATAGAATGAGGTGTGAGATGGATCCATGCTCACAGGCAAAAAGTAGGTCATAAGGCAGCTGGGGAAAGAGGGTGGGTACATTGCTGTTAGAGGGTTGAAGCATGGAAAGTCAGGCTGAAAGCAAACAAGAAGATTCAACGGGAGAGATGGTTTGAGAGAAGACTGTTTGCTCTAGAAATAGATGTTTGAGGGGTAATAGCAGCAGCTTTAAGTGAGATGGGAAATCCAGTTGAAATATCTAACAATGGTAGTAACATAAGGTGTCCTGCAGGGTGACAACTGGAATTGAAAAGAAGTCGAGAAAGGGGATCCTGTACTTCATAAAGGCCATTAGATTAATGATAATTTATTAGATGGAGACCAGAAAAGAAGGGATGAGCGCTGAAAGGATGCATTGACCATAACAGGAAGTGTGGGTTCAAGGCAGCATTTCACAAATTGCTTCTTTGTGATTGTTTATTTAGTTATTGTTCAGAAACATATTGTCCAAAAAAAGTAAGAAAATAATATCCCTGAATGATTCGAGCTGTGTTATGGCACAATCCTTTATTTGCCAGTAGGAGAATGGATGTACTGTCCAACTGCAAAACTGGTAATAAATAAAAAGACAGTAAAAATGGTAACAGTACAAAGAGATTTACAATTTTTTATGGGATACACAATAAGACATCCACAGGATTTATCTTCTGAAGTTAGTTCCGCCATAAGGAATCAACCCTTTCTGTACCACTGCCTATCTTCACTTAGCGTCTGTCTCTAAGGTTTTGAATTGGTAATAGCTTGTATGTTTCCTAAAAGTTATTTCTATACCAACATTAGACAATTATCACTTAACTCAGTGACTAAGCCAGTCAGACAGCTGTGGAATTGTATAATTTTTTCCTTTGAAGAAATGGTGTAGTAAACCTCCCTTCACTGGAGTATAACATTTATATTATGCTATACTTATTAAAATAGCCAAACAAAACCAGAAAGAAACAGTGTACTTGCTCAGTTGAGCAATTATTGAACAGACATATTAAATTATTTAAAGGTTTTACAATCATATGTTTTAAAAAGTGATTGCTTTCAGGAAGTAGCCATGGAATCAGCATTTCACCCCCAGTAAGAATTTTGGAGGGCCCTTGAAGGCTAAATTAAACGCCACAGTCTGCTAGTCCTTTTGATGTACTGGCACCTACCCTATCAATATTTTTTAAAAGCAAGGTGTGTGCCATAGGCATGCATTATTTAGGTTTTAAGCCTCCCCCACATATTAGATATCCCACCCCATGACAAAAGTACAGCAGATCCTCAGAGGATATAAACTGGTGTAGCTCCATTGCCTTTGGGGGAGTATGCAGATTTGCACCAGCTGAGGAATGTGAAATTACAAAAAGAGGATCCTGTCTCAATCACCTTACACAGCAGTATTTCTTAAGAGATATGTAGTAGGGCTGTTGGTTCACTCAGCAGGACTAGTGGTCTCTCTTTCCATCCAATGTGTTCAGGACCCCTGAATTGCATTCAGCTGGGTCAGCTTCATTGCTGGTAAATCCCTGGTCTTGCCCATGCCAGGCCTAGGCATAGGGGAATTTGTGGTGGGAAGGGGGGACCTAGGCCTTCCCACTCCACCAGGTCCTAGCCTGGGGCCCTGACAGAATGGCAGCCCAGGCTGGCCTACACTTGGCCCACCACCTGTTCACCTTCTCCTGGGCCACTTCCTGTCCCACCCCATGTCTCAGTTTGGAGCATGGCTGCTGTTTCATAATAATCCTTTGCTCCAAACCACCAGTGTCAGGTTTTATGCAGACAACCCTCTGGTGCCCCCACATATGAGTCTCTCTATGCCTGGAGTGATGTCTCAAAGGAGGGAGGGGAAGACTCACAGCCAGACCCCCTCACCAAGAACCTCTTCTCTTCCTGTCTCAGGGCAGAGCTCATCCTAGAAATAGCTTCTCCCCTCTCATACCTGGGCTGCTGGAGCTCTTTTTATACTTCTCATTTCCCCAGCAGCATGCTCAGCAGTGCCTGAGGGGTGGAGCTTTCCTAGCCCAGTACTTCTCTAGCCTTTCCCTTGACTTGGCTTTAGTGAGGTTTGTAAACCCCATCAAAGGATACTCCAAGTCCTACTAGTTTGTCTCTACCTTCAGCTTTCTTTTTTTTCTTGAACACTCTTTTCATCTTCCTTCATAAACCCCAGTCTTGGAATCAGATTCATCCCTGAAGATCTGATTGCTAGACTGGGCCTCCATCTGAAATCAGTCTTTACTCAGGATCTGGCTAATGTTTTCAAAAGCAAAACTGACACCATCTAGAAGGAGAGGGGCATGTAGAGAGCCATTCTCTCCTAAACTTATCAATACTGCTCAGATCAACCAGAAGAGTACGGGGAGGGTCATGCAAGAGAGGCAAAAGCTGATCCATTGTCCCATAATAGACTTGTCACATTGATTTGACAGTGCTCTAAACTGCCAACCCAAGGAATGGTTGTACTCACAGTATGTTCTCTGATTAATGAATTGTCACAATTGACTCTGCCATCTTTTTTCTGGTAACAGAAGTGAAACTGCTCTCCAGTGATTCATTAAACTTGTATACTCCCAAGTAACTTTCCATAGTAAATCAACACCACCCACCCTCCGTGTCATGCATCACCTTGTTTGCGCACACTTGAAATATTTTCAGTTATTCAGCACATACACTAACAATAATCTCAAGCAAAAGAACTTCATTAATCTGAAATTAAGATTGCTGGGGGCAGGGAGCCTTTGGCTGCAAACATTTAAAATCCAATACATTGAATCTATTTTTTACTTTGCATGCATAGTCAGGAATTCTGTAGCACTTACCTTTGGTTTTGTACATAAGCATCTGATATCTAGGTGCAATTTTCCCCTTATTCTGCATCCCTGGCATGTCTGTACCTAATTTTAGCCCACCCCTTAAGAAGTTTGCAGATGTAGATTGTATACCAAAGTCTCACAGTATGGTAATACATATACATGTGAAAAAAAATCTCTCTCTTTGGGAAATTTTTCTGAAAGGTTGTCCTGGATGTGGGCACTTCTAGTGAAGAGATGTAAAATCCGGTCTTTTTCTGATGACTACCTATAGATTTAAAGAAGGCAGAAGTAGTTCACTGCACTGTTGTAAAGATGGGCACTTTGCATTAAATGCCACAGCAGTGTACAATACATCAACAAGAGTCAAGGACTGAGGACCAGTTTAATCCTCAAGTTTTAGAGCCTGTGTTGCAATGTGTATTGTTTAAGGGTAGGATTGTCTGTTATTTTTTGGTTGCTCTGTGGTTGGTGATACAAGGACAGGTTGATGTTTAGATTATTTGGGTGTTTCCATATGTTTGAATTTTTAAAATTGTTTGTTTTTCAGATAATTATAAAGTTCTTATGAGGGTCTTTTCTTCTGAAGTCAGACTTCCAAGCCTTTTATTGCTGCAGCTTCCTGTGTGATTTATGCCTCCACCCATGTGAATACTGCCTTCCCATGCCTTCAACTCGTGTCCCTGAAAAGCCTACATGCTGCAAAGAGATGAGCTATGTTCCTCCCCAGATCACCCTCTATCTCCACATGTGGCTTCTTCTCACAGTCTCCAGGCTGGACCATTCTGTCCCGCTGTAGGGTTTGCCTGCTTCTTGCTCGCTCCATCATAGAAGTTTGCGGACATATCAGCTGAATTTAATAGAATTGAGGAATAATTTCTGGAGTGGTAGCTGGCTGCCCTTTCCTACTGGACAGTCCCCACTACTCCCCATGTGACTCTATCCCTTCTGCTTACCCACAGATCGACCTCAATGCTCCCGTGTGGTTATGTCTCCTGTTCTCCTTCCAGACTCTTTACCCACCTGTATAACATTTCTTATTTGCCACTTCTACCCTTGTGACCATTTACATTGAAGCCCTGGTGGCTTTAGAAGCTCTGTGATGTGGAAACAAGATAGAAATTGCTCAATACGGCCCAGTCTTGGTTCTAATGAAATAAATAATTTTGAAATAAGGAATTTTGGCAGTAATTTCCATAAATAATTCCACAAAGAAATCTCCTAGAACTAGTCCGAAGAACCAGCCTCTCTATGACCAAGTGAATAAAACAAACCTGGAGACTGTAGGCAAACTGTTTTGGAATTATAACCACACAAAATTATTAGGAAAATCTTTACAAGGTGAGATCACCTCATTTTCCTAATATGTCAGATATGTTTGCCTCAGACTTTACAGAAAATGTCTGTCCTGTCATAAAATAATGTGTGAAATAGAAGTGAATTGGTTTAGTTTTGGCCAACTTGGGTGGCATCAAAAGCAGACCTATAATAGCATCTCTCCATAATTCCATGCTTAGCCATTCAGACTAATATTACATTAATGGGATCATACTAGAGCAAAATTCCAAGGACAAGGACCAGCTCACCTTTTCCCAGGAAGGGTCAGAGAAGCAAGATAATACAATATGTTTCTTTCACAGAGTTTCCGGCAAATATCTGAAAGGGTTAGGTGTGTGATACGCTGTAAATTTTACAGCGGAAATCCATCTTTGCCCTATGAATCCTGGAGATCTATGCACAAGAGACAAACTGCCCTGCCCAAACATCTCATCTCATCTTCTTAGGAGTAGGAGCCAGGCTGCGGTTGGGAGGGTCCATTTTTCATATGATCAGTAGCAGCTGCTGAGGGGACCCCAGAGAAATTTAATGTTCTTTGAGGAGCATTAACTCTCCTTCAGATATCAAACCTCACACTAATCAGAGTAGGGCATGAAGCAATAGTGGGCTGGGGGGTCCTGCCCTTCGGCAGCTGTGGGGCATGCTCCTGAGGAAGGGACTACAGTTTGCAGGAAGAAATGAGGGTAACATGTGAAACTGGGGCAGAGTGACTAAAACACTGATAAATCCACTCCAGAAGCAGTGATCTGGATTTCTATCCCCATTTTTGGAGGTGGGAAACCACGAAAGATCCTGAAGAGCAGGATGTTAATCCCATGGGCAGAGTAAACTGCTACTACTAAGACTGTGTCTGTGCCCCAAAGTGAGAAGCTCCAGCCCAGTAAGAAGAGATGAAGGGGGAAGTGTAACTTGGGATGGACCATTGGGTGGTCTGGACACTACAAAATCCCTTTAGGGAATTGGGTTGGGAGCCAGTGGAGCGGGGGAATCCATGTCCCCCCTTCCTCTCTATTGTGACAGAGCCCCGACGGGAGAAGAGGAAACACAAAGGAGGGGCTGAGGCTTGCGTTATATGACGTGGCAAGCCCCCGCCCCCCCATTAAACAGTGAGACTGAGAAGGACTGTGGAGTCATGGGCTGACCAGTAGGCCAGCTTGCTTTCAGACTGACCTGTTACAGGTGAGATGCACATGGGGTTAGCCCGGAATGGTGTTGGGGAATATGGCTGATCCTTTGGTCTTTCCTCAGCCATGCTCCCCCTCCCACTGCTGCAAACCTCTTCAGCATAGAAAAAGAGCATCTAGTGGGTGCTTCAGAGACTGGACCCTTGGTCACCCTACTCTGTATGGGAGGTTTCTCTCCATGTACAGATTACATGGAGCTGATCTGGCTATAATGAAATAGGGCAGAGTCTCTCTAATTCTGTCACATGGAAATTATTCAGACTTCTTGTAATGTTTATATTTTTAAATGTTGTAAGGGAATCTGTCAGGGGAAAATGTGAACTAAAGCAGGTATTTTGTTGATAAACTGAAGCTAGTGGAGTTATATCAAGAATGAATCTTGCCCTGTGTGTGGATATGGTAGAATCAGTGATTAATTTGTGCTAGGACTTGCTGGGGCTCAGGCTTGGCAGTTTGTAGCCCCAGCACTGCTGGGATTGCCATGTCAGTTGTGGAAGTAAAAAAATCTCTACTTTTTTGCTCTGAAATGTGTTTTTCTTAAAATTCACAACACAGTTGTATCCATCAGGGACAAAACCCAGGGTGGGGCAAGTGGGGCAGCTACACAGGGTGCAAAGCCAGGATATGTGTGTGGAAAATGAGGCGAATGAAAAAAATGGGAGGGGGTAAAGGTGTGCAATGGGACTGGTATCCCATAGGTTCTGTTACCCTTATTTCTGTGCTGCTGCTAGGGCTTCTCACTTTGGGGCACAGACACAGTCTTAGTAGTAGCAGTTTACTCTGCCCATGGGATTAACATCCTGCTCTTCAGAGCTGGGTACCCGGCCAGTAGCTTCTACTCTCTGGCTGCTCAGCTCTGAAGGCACGCTGGTGGCAGCACTGCCTTCAGAGATATACTTCAGAGATGGGCAACAGGAAAGCAGCGGCTGCCGGCCAGACACCCAGGTCTGAAGGCAGTGCTGCAGCCAGCAGCAGTGCAGGAGTAAGAGTGGCAACACCATACCTTACTTCAGTGCTGCTACTGGTGGTGGCACTGCCTTCAGAGTTGGTCACCGGGAGAACGCAGAGGAGCCAATGATTCAGGAAGCAAGGAGAGAAAACAGGAGGATAGCCAACCAAATATGGCTATTTTATGGACTTTTCTGGAGAATTAAAGCACAAGGCTGTATCCAGTACCACTGCTCCCACGCACTGCAAGATTAGGGTAAGGAAAAATCTTAAATCTTTTTTTAAAGTTTGGTTACATTTATTCACTCCATACTGAAATATAATTTGTTGATTTCTATTAACAATGTTTCTTAATATAAAAACAAAGCAAACATAATTAACTACTTCTATTGATTTATTTAAAAGTATTACTGTGATGTACCATAGCTGGTTGTTAAGTATTAGTACAGTATAATACTGCAGTTATTGTTATGTCAACTGAACAAAGAACAGTAGTGGAGAATGTGTGTGTTGTGGGGGAGTGTTACAGGAGGGCAGAGAACGAGGGAGGTGGGAGAATAATATCTTGTAAAAACGCTTGGGAGAAAGCCAGAGCAAAAGTGGATAGGTCTGTAGCTAGAGAATATATACACACATATTTTTTTTTGCTGCAGTTGCTTTTAATTAATTTTTCTGCACAAGCTACTACTTTGTATATGATGTAGAATATGTGGTTGTAAACATCTAACAGTTAGATAACACATAAAGTAGGTTACTCTTTCAAATAAACTTGTTATGACTGAATGTGTGGCGATATTATTGTCATTGGTAATACGATACCGCCACACATTCTAAGTCATAACAAGTTTAAAATTTAAAATTAAATCATTGCTTGAGCCCTGGCACCTCTTTCATTACAAATTAAGCACTGAGTGGAATCCAACACCTACTGAAACCACTGGGACTCTTTCCATTGACTTCAGTGGCCTCCGGATCACAGCCTTGATATCTATCTTGCAGGGTCATTCAACTTGGGCGTCAACAGAAGCAAACCCATTTATCCTAAAAAAAAGCAAGAAAAACGTTTTATCCATTTCCAATAGACATGCTTTGTGCCTCCTGTGGAAGATATTGGAGAGTTTTCAGAGATGCCAAGTCACAATTGGAAACACTGTTTTAGAAAAATGTTTTGACCTTAATTCTTTGATTATTGAAATATTTAAAAATATAGTGCTGTTGGTATTTTTTTCAAGAGGAAGGAAAATAAAGGGTTCCATCTTGAGCTATGCACAGGTACTGCAGATAACTAATAGCCTACATATACTGTATATGTAAATTTGACAAACTAGAAATCCATCTGCAGGTTTGTTTTGAGTATATAATTTGAAAGGTTGCCAGGTCACATACTTGGAGAAAGGGAAGTAAAGAAGGCAGAACTACTTTAACAGGCTGGAAAAGAAGCAAGACAGCTTTCATTGAGTATTATACTCTCATCTGGATCTCATATTTATTGCAATTTCATGCCAACATTTGCTGCAGAATTTACCATTTCTTCCAGCTGCCACATAATTATTTTTGCATTCACTGCATCTTTAGCCCTTGATCCCAGCAAGACCAATGCATGTACCTAACTTCACAAACTTCCTTTAAGTTAATGGGACTACTCTGTGTGCATTGTTAAGCCTATATAAGTCTTTGCAGGATCAGGCTCTTAGATGCCATCTTATGCCATCCTCCAAGTCAAAATGCTGCCTTCCTCATATAATAAAAATATTAGACTAAAGAGAATGGTGCAAATATAGAGGGTTCAATGTCCCTATTCTGACTCTCTGGGTCCTGCCACAGTAAAGTAAGTGGGAGACCATCAATCTTGTTGGAGCCACCATCTGAAACCTGGAGCCTTTTAAGTTTTGCTGTTGCTATTTTTAATTGTATATAGGTATTTCCCCCCGCCCTTTAACTTCTGGCTGCACAATATTTTACTGATTTTTAACTTTTTACTGTTAGACAGTGAATGTTCTTAAACCCTAGGAAAGTTCTTGCAGAAATTACATCTCCATGTGGCTGCCCCAATAAGTATATATTTTTCCCTTTGTAGCACAATGATATTTCATGTTTTCCTTTTGTATCTATTTGACTTCTGTTCTTTTATATTTTTCCTCAAGGGTTTTACTTTTTTTAAAATTGTATTTCATGTTTTCTTGTGATTGACTCTTGCAATCCATATATTTTCTCTGGGGATAGACTGACCTTTTGGTGCTTTCCCCACTTTTGTTCACACTTGGTGTATGTGTATATTACCCCATATACCAGGAAGGAGCTGAGACTTTGATCTCACACTGAGCTCTGAAGCAGGTGGGCACCTCTGCATTCATAAGAAGTCCCATTGATTTCAATGCCACAAGAGCTCCACATAGGTTCAGGGTGGGGAATCTACCCTTGTGGAGAGTGTATGATAATTATGAAATTAAGAGAACTAAAATTAGTTTACGTTTGGTTAAGAAAACAATATATTTGCTTTGTGGCTTGTGGCTAGTAAGGAAAAGGCCCCAATCAGCAAATAAAAGAAAGCCCCGAGAATAAGTAGTATTGCTTGTAGTGTGGAAAGGATGTATGGTTCAGAAGGTAACTAATAAAATAAACATCTGCAGTAACTATCTTGAAAGAAACAAGCACAAATCTTCCCACTGGTCTGAGGGTAAGCAAGGAGGAGGAAGAAATAGAGAAGAAAGGCCTTGGGAAGAAAGGAGATTGTAAATCTTATCTGGATTAAGATGGAAAATAAAGGTGAATTGTCTCATTGTTTTTTAGCTGAAGTTTCTGGCAATAACATCACTTGTTTGTTAAAGAGTATAAACAGCAAACTCTTAAAGGGTTCATTGCTAATACCTGTGCCTGACCACATTGGAGCCAAGCAATATGGGTGCAAGCACCCTGGGATTAGCCTCTTTTTAAGGAATTTGATCAATGCTTATCAATGTTTTGTTACTGTTTGGGTGACTGCTTGGGTGACTGGTAGTGACTGCTTATTTTTAGTCTGTTTGAGATGTTTAGAGCAACTCTATAAAATACCATTTGGCCTTTGGACTTAATAAAGACATTTATGGTTAAATTGGTGTTTGATGGTTTCCCATATCAATAATTTCAAATACTACTTTTAATGCCAACAGAGGGCATTTTAGAATTGAATCCAAAGGGAGCTGTTCCTAGGCCATACATTCTGGCAGGTATTCTTCTGCAGAAAATCTTTGAACATGTTACTGTGATGACTGTATTCACAGAGCAAAAGGACCTGAGAGTGTTAAATCATGCTGATGTTTGTACAGATTGTATGGTGCATTTTTACACTTAGAAAAATCATACGTTATAGAATGACTTTGCAATCCGTTATCAGTAATGAATGACTGTTTTCTGCAGAAATTACCACTAGTGCATGAAGAATTCAGGGGCCCCCGAAGCAGAATTTAAGTTCAGCATACACAGAAATCCACACTGTTATCCCCAAAGAAGAGTATAAGCAATCTATGGTAGGTAGGCTGAGAGTCCGTGGGATGTATTTTACTCTAATGAAACATTTCGATGACTAGTAACCTTGGCTCAGATGCTGCTAGATGGAAAAGGCCCCATTTTTAAGCTTTAAAAAGACAGCCGGGTGAAATATGAAAACATCCATCCTCTTTTCTCACTGTTACATTTACTGCTCCATTCTTCTATTTTTCAAATAATGCTGCAGCAGAATAAGTCACTTGCCAAGGACAACCATTGCCTAACACTGCAAAGGCAAATGAAAAGAATGGAGAACAGCTTTTCAATTTTTTTCCTAGAAGTGGCACAAATCTTTAATAATGTTTCCATTGATTACATCTTCCTGCTCAGCACTTAGGCTCATACAAATTTACTACAGTCTATGACATATGGGGATCTAGCATTGATGGCTGATTTACTATTTCTATCAATTACTTAATTTTAATTGAATTATTTATAGACTTTCCTGATGAAAGACCAAGTTATTATGATAATCATGATTGTGATGCTGGCAGACCAGGTACCACCTCATGCCAAGGCCCAGGACATCACTGAACACTGACGAATGCATAGCTGAAACCAGCCTGGTTTACCTTTGGGTTAGTAGAGTTAAGATAGATATTAATAAGAATGGGGGATTTCAACTATCCCCATATTGACTGGGTACATGTCACCTCAGGATGGGATGCAGAGATAAAGTTTCTTGACACCTTTAATGACTGCTTTTTGGAGCAGCTAGTGCTATAATCCACAATAGGAGAGGCAATTCTTGATTTTGTCCTAAGTGGAGCATGGGATCTCGTCCAAGAGGTGAATATAGCTGAATTATTTGGTAATAGTGACCATAATATAATTAAATTTAACATCCCTGTGGCATGGAAAACACATAGCAGCCCACTATGGTAGCATTTAATTTAAAAAAGGTGGACTACACAAAAATGAGGAGGTTAGTTAAACAGAAATTAAATGGTACAGTGCCAAAAGTGAAATTCCTGCAAGCTGCCTGGAAACTTTTTAAAGACACCATAATACAGGCTCAACTTAAATGTATATCCCAAATTAAAAAAAACAACAACATAGTAAGAGAACCAAAAAAGTGCCACTATGGCTAAACAACAAAGTAAAAGAAGCAGTGAGAGGCAAAAAGGCATCCTTTAAAAAGTGGAAGTTAAATCCTAGTGAGGAAAAAAAGAAACTGCATAAACTCTGGCAAATGAAGTGTAAAAATATAATTAGGAAGGCCACAAAGAATTTGAAGAACAGGTAGCTAAAGACTCAAAGTATTATCGAGAATTTTTTTAAGTACATCAGAATCAGGAAACCTGCTAAACAACCAGTGGGCCCACTGGACGATCGAGATGATAAAGGAACACTTGAAGATGCTAAGGCCATTGCGGAGAAACTAAATAATTCTTGGCATCAGTTTTCACAGCTGAGGATGTGAGGAAGATTCCCAAACCTGAGCCATTCTTTTAGGAGACAAATCTAAGGCACTGTCTCAGATTGAGGTGTCATTAGAGGAGGTTTTGGAACAAAATGATAAACTCAACAGTAATAAGTCACCAGGACCAGATGGTATTCACCCAAGAGTTCTGAAAGAACTCATATGTGAAATTGCAGAACTACTAAATGTGGTATGTAACCTATCATTTAAATCAGCTTCTGTACCAAATAACTAGAGGATAGCTAATGTGACGCCAATTTTTAAAAAGGGCTCCAGAGGTGATCCTGGAAAATTACAGGCCAGTAAACTGACTTCAAGAAAGAGATCTTTGAGTCACTGTGGATAGTTCTCTGCAAACATCCACGCAATGTGCAGCGGAAGTCAAAAAAGATAACAGAATGCTGGGAAGCATTAAGAAAGGGATAGATAATTGGATAGAAAATACATTGCCTCTATATAATCCATGGTAGCTCACATCTTGAATACTTCATGCAGATGTGATCATCCCATCTCTAAAAAGATATATTGGAATTGAAAACGTTCAGAAAAGGGCAGCAAAAATGATTAGGAGTATGGAACAGCATCCACATGAGGAGAGATTAATAAGTCTGGGACTTTTCAGCTTGGAAAAGAGATGACTAAGGGGGGATATGGTAGAGGTATATAAAATCATGACTGGTGTGCAGAAAGTAAATAAGAAAGTGTTAGTTACTCCTTCTCATAACATAAGAACTAGGGGTCACCAAATGAAATTAATAGGCAGTAGGTTTAAAACAAACAAAAGTAAGTATTTTTTCACATAATGCACAGTCAACCTGTGGAATTCTTTGCCAGAGGGTGTTGTAAAGGCCAAGACTATAACAGGCTTCAAAAAAGAACTAGATAAATTCATGGAGGATAGGTCCATCAATGGCTATTAGCCAGGATGGGCAGGTATGGTGTCTCTAGCCTCTGTTTTGCCAGAAGCTGGGAATGGGCAACAGAGGATGGATCACTTGATGATTACCTGTTCTGTTCATTTCTTCTGAAGCACCTGGCATTGGCCACTGTCAGAAGACAGGATATTGGGCTAGTTGGACGTTTGGTCTGACACAGCATGCCCATTCTTATGTTCTTATGAGAATGTGTTTAGTCTCTATGGAATGCTTGTAGGATGCTGCATGTTTTAATCCCACTTATAACAACTTTATACCATGGAATACAGATATATTGAGTGTTTGTATTGTAAATCTCTAATTGTGTAACTCACTAAACAGGAAAAGTCAACTGCTTATTCTGCACTCAAGATGGTGCATTCAAAGCAAATAAGGCATTGTGTAGCATCAAAGGACAGAGATCTTGTTGGTTGCATTCCTCACTCGGTGCATGAACTCATCCCATCAGCTTGGATTCTGGAGTGAAGGGGATAAAAATCCCTCACAAGGAGAAACTGGAATCTTTATGTTGTCTGGACTCTGGGTGCCAAAGATTTCTAAACATAAGAGATCTCCTTGCTCCTTGGCATGAGTCAGCCCGAAAGGACATATAGAGCTGCTTCTGATAGAAGCTCGTGTTTCCTGTTTTAACTTTGCAAATAACTCATTTCCTTAGCTAATAAATTTTTAGTTAGTTAATTACAGGATTGGCTACAGGAATTAGGGTGACCAGACAGCAAATGTGAAAAACTGGGACAGTGGGTGGGGGGTAATAGGAGCCTATATAGGAAAAAGACCCAAAAATCAAGACTGTCCCTATAAAATCGGGACATCTGGTCACCCAAACAGGAATTGTCTTTAGTTTGAGATTTGAGTACAATTGACCTGGGGTACGTGACTGACTGGTCCTTTGGGACTGGGAGTCGCCTGAATATTGTGATTTTCGGAGTAAAGTGACCATTATCACATAGTCCTGCTTGCCTGGGTGACAAGATAGCCTGAAATACTCAGAGTGACTGTCTGTGACTGCATGGTAAGACTATTATAGTGCTTGAGGAGTTCACACTTGTTACTGGGTTGGTGAAATCTAATTATAGAATGCACAACCAGTTTGGGATTTCTGTCCTGATGTTGGTGTAACCCACACACCTCCTGGGTGTGGTGTTCTGTCCCATCTAGTGGCACCGAGACCACTTAGAGGGAGCGAGAGAGAGAGAGTAATAAGTCTGCTTTGTAGCCTTGGCTAACCAGCAGTTGTTGTTTAGCACATAAGGTAGAGGCTCATGCACTAATCTCCAGGGGTCCCAAGTTTGATCCTGCCCAGGGATCTGTCAGTATTACATTGGCACTAATGATCATGAGTCACTTCAGACAGCATGACCATGATAATCTAAGTCTCCAATATTTTCTAAAACATCTTGCCTAATGGGGTTATTTGAAAATGTGTGGAATTTTAGTCTTGTTAAAAAAAAGATGTTGAAACATGTTTTGACAGAATTTTGTCATTACTGTACATCAGACAATGAAGCATGTAGCAGAAAAGAAACACTTGTATGTGGGTCAGATGCTCTGCTCCACTTGTACAGGTGGACAGGAGACATACCTGACTGAACTAGGGAGTAGGGGAAGCAATATGCTGTACAAGCCCCAAAACAGGGATAGTGTGGTTTGGGGAATCTATGGGTTAAGAGCAGGGCATGCTGGAAACAGAAGATGGTGCTTAGGTGAGCAGCTGCTCTATGGCATGCTTGCCTCCTAACCTGTTAGATTTCCAAACATAAACCTACTGGGTATTAATGCTAATTAAGGAAGCATTAACTCCCCATTTCTTATTTTCTGTCTGCTTTGTGGAGGTGGGGGTAAGAGCAATAGCAGCAGCATGACCTCTGAAGGTGCTGGGATGTCAGGGTAGTTTCACAGCAGTAGAGTGGGATTAGCTCTCTGGTCAAAAACCGTGGAAATCACACCGAGTTTCTTTGCAGAGCCTAGCACTCAGAGTTTCCAGTCACAGTATGAGATTGAAAACCTGTCCATTCTCCATTTATGAAGTATATCTCAACTTTTACAGTTAGCTTTTAAGAGCAACCACGTACTTTAAATCTGAATTATTTCTAGTTTAGATGAAGGGGAAACAGCAAAAACCCAGGAGAGCTAATGTTTTCTCTAACGTGTTGCATCAACTTTCATCGCAAAATGACAGCTTCTCCTGAAGACAGGCAAACACCTTAAAAAATTAAGCAGCAGCACAAGGGGGAAAAAAGCCATAGGAATTACTTTGCTGTATATGCCACAGAAAATATTAGGCTCACTGATTTAATTAGACAATTAATTAAAATATTTTTCACATTAAACTCTTATTCTATGGGAGTAGGGAATATAGTAAATTAGCACTGGTTCTGTAAACCTTGGCCTATGGGGCTGCCACTCTGGCACCTTCTACAAACACAAATGGGAAAAATACTTTTACAATTAAAAGGAAAACTTAACATGAGAGTTTTTTTGACTCGTATATAAAAGCTGCAGTGCCTTATATGTGAGCAGAACTAAGCAATACTGTACATAGCCGTCAGCCAGAGAGACTCAGAATTCTCCTTTTCTTTTATTTATTTCTACATAGCAACTCACCGTTGCCCCCAAGAACTCTTCTTCCAGAGGTGGCCACAGTCAGCCCAGGCACTGTATAAGAAATAAAGTGAAGAAATAAAAAGGCTTAGAGTATGTGGCCAATATTTTAGCTAGACTGAAGGAGAGAAATAAAGAAGAAAAGCTGAGAATGAGGCATCTTATGATGCAAGTGAGTGAGTTTCTTCAAGGGGGTGGGACGGCTAACTCCTTAATTATTCCTTTTTGACTTTGGGGGACACTGTCTTCAGCTGGAGTCTTCTCTTGTAAGAATGTCAAGATTGGACCCCAGATTTTGGACACTAGTATCCATTTTCAGAGGATCCAGGAACAAGTCTGGGCAATATCAGACTAGGGATATCCAACATCTGTCTTGTTCTTGTAGGTCAGGAGGGGCTTAACTATATGACACTGTAGATTAATTAGAGCCAGAGGGGAAGAGCTCATCTTGTCCAAGCTGTAAAAAGTCTGAATTAGTTGGCTAACTGTGGCTGATGAGGCTGTGAATTCTGGCTGTTGCAGTATCTCACATAGGCTTATTAGCAACGGTGAGAGCTTTTTCACTGTTCAGACTGGGTTTCATCTGGAACAAACTTTTAATGTTTTGGCACATCCCCAGAAATGTCAAGTAAGGACATGGTCACAGCTGACTGCTGTGATACTAAAAGAGCTTGTTGTTAACTCAGTGCTATTGAGATTCTAAAGGTAAAAGTTGCTTCTCACATTGAAATTCAAGTCACAGCAATGCAGGAGAACAATACCCCCTCACCCATTCTTCCCTTCATTTACAGAGAACAGACAGTGACTCAGGCTATTCCCATTGGCACCAGCCAATTTCAGCAAAAGACAGGTGGACACTTGCATTAGAAGTCAAATGTAGTGTATCAAACTATTTTATTACTCTCACTATGGCTTCACCCACAAGTGATCACAGTACTGAACTCTGTACAATTGCTATAAAATAACAGTGCTCACCAGAACTCATCCTTTATTCTGAAAATTTCCAGATCTCTTTAAGTACTATGTAGACACCTTTTTTATTTTTGTGCTCAACTCTCAGTTTATTTGAAATAAGTCACAAAGAATATTAATATAAGAGAAGCAGAATAAAGACACTGTTATCAGCTACATTTGTGTAAAGCCATAGTTTCCCCCCACACACACACACTAAAATCAATGCAGTTACTGTAGATAGAAATTGGCATAACTGAAGGAGGAAACTGGACCTTTATCTTTACTTTCCTTATTTGTACATTGATTTAGCAAATTTCTACTCATCTGATTGCCTGAAATTAACAAAATAGCATTAGATTCTGCATCAAAGTATGGATGGGAAAGAAGATTTTTATACCTGTTCTGTTAACTGATTGTAGTGATTCTTTTCAAGGCTGCAGTAAATGATGTTTTTAAAGTATTTTTCTCAAGAATTGCAATTGCAGTAATGTTGTTGTTAACTGTTCCAGTACAATATTAGCGGCCTTTGTACAATACTTCAAGGTGTTACTCATATTGATTTTGTTTTTTAAAAGAGGAACTGTAACTAGAATCTCTGTTTGATGAAGTAGCATCTTCAGTACGTTTATTTACTGGGATACATACCCTCATGTGGCAGAACATAAGTATTACATCTACACAGAAAAATGAACAGTTGAAAATGTTGAAAAATATTTTTTAACATGACATTATATTACATTTTTGTGGCAACACCCAACAATAACTAAAAGAGATTCCCACCTGTTCGCAATGGAGTGTACTGCAACTACAGCGGTCACAGTTCTGAACTGATTGATATCCTGCGCTGTCCTGTTTACTTCAGCAAGCTTGAATAGGGTCTCATTCAGCACAAGTTTAGGCCTGGGTAAGTTTAAACTTATCCCAAGACATTTGGGAATGACGATGTAGTACCAGCACCAGGACCAGCCAATACTACTCAGCTGCATGGATTCTGTTTCTTGTGAAAGCTAACAATGTGACCCAAATAATTGCACTTATCACGTGAACCAAATATAAATCAATATGGATGGAAGAATAACTTGATGTGTGATTGTTTTATACTCCTGCTAAAAGTCATTTGTGTACGTTTGGATAAATAACTATCTTTTAGTATCCGAGTACACTGTACTTTATCACCACATTTTGGAACCAGTGAGTTGATAATCACAGTGGTCTGTTCTGTCCCTATCTATGAAAACTGTTCTTCAGCTCAGTATTTGTACCTGGTTCAACGAAGTGATAGATGCCCATCCTGAGGAGTTGACAACCTGGATTTTTAGCCAACACACACATGTGGGTCTGAACAAGGTTACCAGATTAAGATTATGTAGTCACTCGCTTCATAGGCAGTTCTCTTTCAACATGTTGAAAAATTACATTTGTTTGAATGTTAATTTGCCCAATTTCCATGGGTTTTGTGGCAGAAGAGAGTTCTTATTGAGATGGTAAATTGGGTTTGGAAGAGCCTGCCAGGAATAGAGGACAGTAGGAAAGCAAGCAAAGTGATGTTTGTGTTAGGAGTTGAAGGATTATTAAGGCTGACACCATTAGCAGTACAGGTGAATGGAGGGGCTGAGGTTTGGTGTTAGGGTGTGTGCCGAGGAGTCCAGGGTGCAGAAGTAGCTTGGGCAGCTTCTAGGGCTCTGGCAGCATTGGGGTGGGGAACTCCACTGCCCCGTTTAGCAAAGCTAGGAAGATAAGGGTGAGGAGATCAACTCAATACTCTATGTTGCTGTCTTGCTGAAAGGCAGGTGGCTGACAGAACATATTATTTCTTCTTGGCATCCCTATGCAGAGGGCCAGCAGAAAACCTATGCACTACTTAAGCCTTATTTTGTTGGATCTCTGCTCAGGGGTGAATTTTACCCATACTTTCTTCCTAATACATTTCAGATTTATGTTTGGCAGTATTAAAACTTCCCATTTTTGACTGAGTTGTCGTACTAGAAATGTTTACTTTTTGATGATTCATAGATGCCAAGGCCAGAAAGGATCAGTGTGATCATCTAGTGTTACCTCCTGTATGACACAGGCCAAAGAATTTCCCCCAAATAATTCCTAGAGCTTATCTTTTAGAAAAACATCCTATTTTAGAGAAAAATTGCCACTAGTGGACAATCCAAAATGACCCTTACTAAATTGCTCTGATGGTAAATTACCCTCACTATTAAATGTACACATTATTCCAGTCTGATATTATCTAGCTTCAACTTTGAGTTATAACTGTCTGTGCTGGACTGAAGAACCCATTATTAAATATTTGTTCCCTATTTAGCTACTAAAGGGATCACGATTACAATCTCAAACCTTCTCTTAGTTAAGCTAAATAGATTAAGCTCCTTGCATCTCGCTCTAAGGGATGTTTTCTAATCCTTTTAATTATTCTCATGGCTCTTCTCTGAACCCTCTCCAATTTATCAACATCTGTCTTGAATTATGGACACCACAACCGTGCAGAGTTTTTCAGCAGCAGTCACACCAGTGCCAAATAGAAAGGTTAAATGACTTTCTACTCCTACACGAGATTTCCGTTTTTGTACCCAAGGATTATGTTAGTCCTTTTGGCCACAGCATTGCACTGGGAGCTCTGGTTCAGCTGATTATCCATCTTATTATCCACCCCCAAATCATATTCAGAGTCACTGCTTCCCAAGATAGAGTCCCCTTTGCTGTAAGCCTATATTCTTTGTTCCTAAATGTATGCATTTATGTTTAGCTGTATTAAAATACTTATTGTTTTCTTGCCCCTGCTTACCAAGGAATCCAGATCACTCTGTACAGTGACCTGTCCTCTTCATTATTTACCCCTTCCACAATTTTTGTCACCTGCAAATATTATCAGTGATTTTGTTTTCCTCTAGGTCTTTGATAAAAATGTTAAATGGTGCAAGGCCAAGAACCAGTCCCTGCAGGACCCCGCTAGAAACATACCTGTTTCTGATTCCCTGTTTACAATTATTTTTTGAAACCTATGTGTTGGACACATTTTAATGTGTGCCAGGTTAATTTGATATCGTTCAAGTTTGTAAGCAAAATGTCATACAGTACCAAGTCAAATACCTTACAGAAGTCTAAGATCTGTGCAGCATGATGTAAGAATATTAAATAGAGTTTAGTCTGAACACAATATGTATATTTTTTGTGCCTGTCCAGATTCCGGTGTACTTTGTGATTAGCTTAATGTCACTCCACAAAGTGGCAGAAGCAATGCAGGGTAAATGGCTGATAATTCGGAGTGGAAGCAGCACTAGGTTGATGCCTAGACACAGTGCTTTTTGTTGTTACACAAATATGTGAAATTATCCCTTCTTTGCTAAGAAACCCACAACAAAAGCCCCATTTGTATACAACTGCTGACTGGCTAATGCACATTGATGCAATAGCGCTTGAATAGTATATTACAGTGGTGGCACAAGTTATTTATTAGGCTATCACTAGATAACACAGTTGACTTACTGTGCCGTTGCTATGGTTTCCAAAGAAGGTACTGTGTAGACTAATTACCTCAAAACATGGTGTGCTATTGTATAATTCCATCACCTCTGCTGCTCCTATATTTGTACAGCAAACAAAACACTGATAATAGGCAGACTGAGAACACAATGATTTCCCTTTATAGGTCTCCACTAGTTCCCAATTGCCCTTAGCATATTTACATTTTCCAGACTTCACATTCTTCTTTCATTTGTACAAGATCTTAAATGAATTACAGATGCAAATATACAGGGGAATTTGTCAAATATAAAGTGTCTTCAGTGTTGAATCATATTCTTCCCTATACTGATTTTAAAACATGGGGTTTCCTATTCACTGTTTGCATGTTATGGAGGGATTTCTTTTCCCCCTTTCCTCACAAGGGAATCAAAAAATTCCATGTCCTAAACAAGTAAACCTTAAGAGATTCAGGGTAGTTCCAGGGCCCCTACACAACAACCTTGCTTCCCCCTCTCTTTGGGACAGCATATCTTCTTCTGGCAGGTATTTGAGGCAGCATAAACTCCCAATTGGACATCCATGAAGTCAGCATGGGTCTGTCCCACACAGAGCAGCTATTTCCTTGTTCTGTCCTTTCACAAGAATTTCTGCAGGGAGGAAGGAGCATGTTATGACCTGGCATCTCCCCACTTCCATGCCACTTAGTCAAGATTCCTTTCCTTTTTCAGTTTTGGCTCCCCTCTGATCACAGAATTAGACTAGACCCAACAGGGCTTAATAACAAAACTTCTTTAAGACTTCTATTAATATTAGATTTGTTTGGTTTAAACATTCCACCAGATTACTGCAGCTTTGCACATTGCCCAAGTGTTAAAGGGAAATCTACTAGAGTATTTCATCATCTGAGCTAAGCAAAGTGCAAAATCTAGTACTTTTTAAATAATTGGTGACACAAGTAAAAGACCAGATCCCTAGTGGTGTAAATTAATGTATCTCTATTGAAATAGAAATCTTCTGATTATACCAGCTAGAGGTCTGGGCCAGGATTTTAAATCACATTAATTTTAGGAATTGGTTGTAGAATCTAATGTTTACCTTTTCAAATGAAACTAAGAGATTCATCATAGTCTAGACAATTCACAGTAAATGGTTAGAGTGCTTTGTTTGTTTGTTTTTTCTCTCTCCATCATTAATATCAGCTAAAAATCAGGACTCAATGGGTAAAAATGAGAACTGGGTGAATAACTAATAGCAAATTATTTACTTGACATTTTTCACTTCTGTCTGTTTGGGGATTTCCCATGCACAGATTATGAGTTTTTCAAATTTATTCAGTATTAAAAATTGTTAGTTGAGTATTTTAGCAAATACTTATTGGTCTCATTATTTGCAGTTATTCCCTGTGAGTATTCAGTATTCAAAATTCAAGCTGTGGTAGTAAGTTTTGACTGGAATCATAGGTCACATGATATATCTTTGTTCCATGATTGGATGAGCATAACAAGTATCCTCATGCAAATACTCATATTTATTAATTCAAAATTCACTTTCTGCAAATGTTCCCCAGTATTCACTTAAGTTTGATTTTTATATTAGCATTGCTGCCAGTAAACTCATTTGCTAAAATATTCATGTTAGGTGCTCAGATGTTTGACCTGATAAAAACCTACATAGACCAAAAGGGATGCAAACACACGCTAAACAAATATGCTTAAAACAGCAACCAAATAAACATGAACTCTTGTTTTTGTAATGTTTGACCAGCTTTAGTTAAGAAAAGTCCTTTCTGTGTCCCCAGCTTTATAAATTAATTTATTTAAATATTAAACTAGAGGAACTGGATTCCCTACCTGTGTTCAAGCCCTATTGAAAAGGTGTTTTGTATTTCTTATTCCTGCATATATTTTGGTTTATTTGACTGAACCAAGCATAAGAAATAATAATGAAAACACCCCAAACCAATCCACGCATTTCATTTCTGTCCTTACATATCAAAATGCTAGGTGCCTTAGAAATACCTAAGACAGATAACTCTCTAGTGTCAACAAACTGCATTACAAAATAAAGTGCTAGTAGAGTATCAGTTGTTCGCTGATGATAGAAATATGTTCCTAGACAACACATTTAACTATGTTATTGGTTTGAGGATAATTCACATGGTTCTGGTATATTAAAACTCTTTCAGTACAGGTTCCAAAGAGCTATGAAATCACTTCTTTATATTACATGATCTATTGATCATGAAACAGCAGATGTGATGTGTCCAGCAATTTGTGATATGACTTTATTCTAATGCAGTTTGTTCTATTCTGAGGGAATATGTAAATTTGGATAGGATTACCAAAACGGGACTTCATAGGACACAAAAATCAAAGTACAAATCTATTGGTTAGATATATATTGTATGAATTGTTTCATGAGGGTTGAAACATTCTGAGTAATTTTTTGAGGTTCTAGTACATTTAAAAATGTCTTAAATAGTTCATGCTATGCCACAGTATCTTAATAGCATTGCATTAACTGGATGTGAGTAGGGCTCCTAGGGTCAAAACTTAGCTACTTTAAAATGATTATAAGTAGAGTTGTCGATTAATTGCAATTAGCTCATGCGATTAACTCAAAATTAATTGTGATTAAAAAATTAATCATGATTAATTGCAGTTTTAATCGCACTGTGAAACAATTGAATACCAATTGAGATTTATTAAATATTTTTGGATTTTTTTTACATTTTCAAATATATTGATTTCAATTACAACACAGAATACAAAGTGTACAGTGCTCACTTTATATTACTTTTGATTTCAATTCACGTCATATAAGTACTGTAGTGCAATCTCTTTATTGTGAAAGTGCAACTTACAAATGTAGATTTTTTTTGTTAGATAACAGCACTCCGTAACAAAACAATGTAAAACTTTAGAGCCTGCAAGTCCACTCAGTCCTACTTCTTGTTCAGCCAATCGCTTTGTTTGTTTACATTTATGGGAGATAATGCTGCCTGCTTATTATTTACAATGTCACCTGAAAGTGAGAACAGGCATTGACATGGCACTTTTGTAGCCGGCACTGTAAGGTATTTACATGCCAGATATCCTAAACATTCATATGCCTCTTCATGCATCCACCACGATCCCAGAGGACATACTTCTATGCTGATGATGCTTGTTAAAAAAATGTGTTAATTAAATTTGTGACTGAAGTCCTTGGAGGAGAATTGTATGTCTCCTGCTCCATGGTTTTACCCGCATTTTGCCATATATTTAGTTTTATGGTAGTCTCAGATGATGACCCAGCATATGTTGTTTGATTTAAGAATACTTTCACTGCAGATTTGGCAGAACACAAAGAAGGTTTCAATATCAGATTTCTAAAGATACCTACAGCACTTGACTCAAGGTTTAAGAATCTGAAGTGCCTTTCAAAATCTGAGAGGGACGAGGGGCGGAGCATGCTTTCAGAAGTCTTAAAAGAGCAAAACTCTGATGCAGAAACTACAGAACCCAAACCACCAAAAAAGAAGATCAACCTTCTGTTGGTGGCATCTTGACTCAGATGATGAAAATGATCATGTGTTGGTCCGCACTGTGTTGGATCATTATCGAGCAGAATCCATCATCAGCATGGACGCATTTCCTCTGGAATGGTGGTTGAAGCAGTTTAGGGATGTTACAGACTAGGGGGTACTGAAATACTATGTTAATGGGGACATACAGGTCAGGTAAGTAACTTAGATAAAATTTCTTGTTTGATATCTCTCTGGTTAAATAGTGCATGGATAATTTTTTGTACCTCTGGATAACAGAAGAGAACATCCTCAGATTTGGACATTGTCAAAGTTCACTAAATCAGGTTAGGCTAAATAGTGGTGGATTCATTCTAAGTCACGTGTCTCTGGAGAGGTTGTTTCTTTTTTTAGAAAAGGGTTCTATTTTTGAGCTTTTGGGGATCACATTAATGTTGAAAATAAATAGTTTGAAAATTTAATTAGGACTCGTCAACTATTTCCTCCTGACTAGCAGATATAAAATATTGAATTTGTAGCATCTTCCATACCTAAATTAAATAACTGTGGGAAAAGAGAGTTCATACTGATTGATTCTTAGTGTTCCCCAAAGCCTTCTATTTCTAATGTAATGCTCATTTCTGATTTTCAGCTGTAAATTCCTGCAATTACTCATGGGAGCAAATTCATCATTGTAATTCCTTTGATGTCCTGGGGCCAAATTCTGTTCAGTTACACCACTAAAAATACAGAGTAACTTCAATTACTTCAATGGGATTTATTTGGATTTACAGCGGCATAGGTGACATTAGAATTACTTCCATAGTACATATTTTTTATCCTAAATTCATTTACAGATAAATTCACTCATACTTAAAATTTGATGTTACCTGTTTTAATAGTTAAAGCTGAAGTTCTACCATTTTTCTTTGATCATATGGGATTTGTTTATGTCATCTCAGCTGGATTGTTTTAATGCTTCATTTGCAGCACCTCTTAGAATTCCTCTAAGTTATTGATTCAGAACTTTCTAGTTTAAGTGGCAACAACATGGTTTCCAGCATCTTATGAAACACACTGTCAAACAATCTCACGTACACACAACAGACTGTTAAAAAACTAATTTTCCTGCTGGTCATTTGACAGGTAACACAAAGCTCACTTTATATATTTAGCTCTGATGGAGATCTTAATAGCTTGTGATGTATTGCTTTATATCTCCTCCGTATACCCAATTCATCAGACTTAGCTGCAGCTGAGTACTCAGTGTAGTTCAGGGGAGCAGAGGAAAGGTGTTGCTGTTTCTACCCTCCACCTCCTGATCCGCACATGCAATGGTGCCAACTTTCACCATTTTTATCACAAGTCTCACGATTTTTTTTAAGCCCCAGTAGCTGGAACCCAGATCTTGCATGAGGATCTCAGTATTTTTAAAGCAAATTTTTCACTCTCATGCTTGCAGAGAAATGTTCAAAAATATGAAGCAAATGCAAATTAAAGCCTCAGAACCCAGAAAGTAAAGACCCCTCCTCCAAAATTATTTGGCTTAAAAATCATGAGGGCTTATTTAATCTCATGATTTTTGAACATTTGGGGTTAGCAATGCTGCAGATGACTCAGAGCCAGGCCGTTTCTTGGCACATGTTTAAATAGCCTGATGGCTGTTCTAAACTGCCCCAAGAGCCATTATGGCAATGGATATCAGTGTGTAGATGTGAATGTCCTTGTTCCTGTTTCATGATCCCTCTTCTGGGGAAGTTGGGAAGAAGGTGCAGTAGAAACCACTGTGGTAGATCTGGTTCCCCTACCTAAGGGGAATTCTCATTGGGTGACCCAGCTTGGTTTCTGCTGCTGGAATGGCATGAAGCTACTGCAGGGTAGTTAAGGATCTGGTCAGAACCTGTAGGATACAGAGTACTGAGGAAGGCTTCACATGCCATTTGGTCTCATAACAGAAGGGAATCAAAGTGGCAGAAGGAAGATTTTAAATCTTATATATGTAAGTCCCTGGGCATTAAAATGAACTTCTCATGTCAATGCAAGTCTGTGAAGTGTCACTGTAGTGTCAGACATTCCAGGTGCCTATTGTATCAGTGATTACTGTGTTACTGAATGTACTAAGCATAGTCCTGGCCATCAAATAGCTTTCTTCTTTGAGACCTGACACTAGGTGTTAATTATCTGAACCAAAAGGGATTTTTGTGCGTGGTGTAACAGGAGACCAGGGCTGAATGGCTAACATGGCTACATAGTGGCACAGGCAATATCTTTTGATCAGCACTAATCCTGTGAGGTGTTGAGAATCCATAACTCCTACTGAATTATTGAAATTTGAGAGTTCTCATCACACAGCAGGGGACCTTGACACCTAACATTTGTGACTATACTCCCCCTGTCCCCTCCTCATCAACTTGAGAATCTAATAAAGTGAGAGTGAGAGCCAGCCTTGGAATTAGTTTCTGAGGATAATAAAATGCATAAGAAGCAGGAGACACTTCTATTTTAATTAAGATTTAAATGAAAACTGATGTATATTTAGCTCCAGAGAAAAGAAAGACTAAAAGAGAGAGAGAGTATTAGCAAACTAAGTTATACAAACATAGTACACTGACCAGGAAAGTAGTTTCCTATCTCTGTTATATATTAAATACATTTAGCAACAGTGGTGAGCATGTTAGAAACAGGATTCATTGCCCTAGACCTTTCTCCTAGGTGATGATGCTACATGACTGATAGTTAGACCAAGGAGCTGGGTGGGCCACATTGCCTTGGCAGGAAGACTCAGCATATTAGGGTATTATGGGGGAACATGCACATGCTAAAATACATCTGGGAGAACATAGGGTCTACTGCAATAGCCTTCACTCAGGCAAACTGTCTTTGTAGCATGACATATGGGGCATTTGTCCCAAAAACAAGGTTTAATCAGCACCACTCAGTCAGTTAAAAAGGAAGTAAAAGTATTTCCCTTAATTTTCAAACAGTTCCTAAGAAGTAGTCCTGAGGCATCATTCAAGTCTCAGTAGTCAAACCAGACTGATCTGCTCTTGAGTCAGCTGCTTTGAGAAATGCTGCTAGTACTGCTTGCAGAGTTACAGTGTAAGAAAATGGATTCCATAGGACAAACAACAGGTGGGGTTTTATTTGGCGTTTATTTGGCAAAGCACTCTTAAAATTAAACCAGAAATAACTGGCATTTAGAATAAAATATAGATATAAATTTCCCCTTTTTGTCAAGTCAAATCACTTTTATATACTTCCTCAGAATGCTCAAGTATATATATTTTGCTGGAGTAGGGGGCATTAAATTGCTCTCCCATCAAACTCTTCCCTTCTTGGCTAGCAGGTAGATCCCCTCTTGGATTTCAGCTATAGGGAAGGCAGATTTATGCTGCAGCAACATTCTAAGAGATTAAAAAGTCAGAGGCACTGCAACTGATATTGAGAACTCCTGTGGAGACACATTGTATTCCCATTTGATTTGCTGTCTGGTTAATGAGCCTGTAAATTGAATTAGCTCAGTCTAAGTGCTCAAAATCCATGTTGAAATAAAAAAAATGAGATCACAGTAGGACAAAACTATCGTGGATGGAAGCTGTGATTGGTTTTGTGCTCAGTGTCTCAGACACTAAAGTAAGACTAAAATAATAACTTTGAAATAGCAACAGTAGCTAACAATGTAAATACTAAAATAAGTAGATGCCTGCATCTTCTGCCTGGAAGACATGTCTTCAGCTGACATGTTTGTTTTTATGGCAAAAGAATGGCTAGAGGAAGAGATTTACAAATTAGAGTAATGAATAACCTACAGTCATTATAACCTCTATGCACTGAGCTGTGTAGAAGGTTAGTCAGTAGTTTATCATTTCCTAGTGAATGATTTTAGGCAATCAACATGAGAAAGTGAAACTGTTTTTTTACTTTTTTTCTCCCCACCTTAGATTAAAATGCAGATAGTTCTTTTTCTGGTAAATGTTTTCTCTCTCCTTGTAATTTGTGATGATACTTTTCCAGCCTGGGAGGCACCTGATCGTGGTGTGTCCTGTGGTGTGCCAGGCCTCACCAGAAAGATGGTGCTGACTTAATTCTAAGGATTCCTAACCTTCAGATCATTAGTTCATCCACCTTTCACCCATACATACCTAACCTCTGATTTTCTGAGGGCCTCTCTAGATGGGGCCAGGAACCATGTTTGTTGAGGCAGTTTTAAAAACCCTTCTAAAATTTGTTTTAGTTCACTCAGTATAAATGTGGTTTGATTTGTTAGTGTGGATAAGTGTTTCCAGACAGTGTGGCCTTGCTTGCGCTAGATGATCAGAGTTAACCTGAGCCAGTTTTAAAACAGCGTCAAACTGAACCAGTTGAAAAACACTTTTAGAAGCACTTCAGTGATCACCATTCCTGGACTAGCATCAACAGAGCCTAAATGGCTTAGTGGATGATCTCTTTAACAATTAGCTCAGCCATTAAACAGAATGCTGCCCTGTCAGGGTTTCCTCCCCACTCTGAACTCTGGGGTACAGATGTGGGGAACCGCATGAAAGACCCCCTAAGCTTATATTCTACCATCTTAGGTTAAAACTTCCCAAAAACAATTTCTTTCCTTGTCCTTGGACGGTATTGCTGCCATCACCAAGTGATTTACACAAAAATTCAGGAAAAGGGTCACTTGGAGTCCCTGTTCCCCTGAAATATTCCTCCAAGCCCCTTCACCCCCTTTCCTGAGGAGACTTGAGAATAATATGAGTACTGACCAGATGCTTTGTCTTTAGGACACTGAAAATCAAACAGGTTCTTAAAAGAAGAACTTTATTTAAGAAAAAGTAAAAGAATCACACCTGAAAAATCAGAATAGAAGGTAACTTTACAGGGTAATAAAAAGATTTAAACAGAGGATTCCCCTCTAGGCTCAGCTTCAAAGTTACAAAAAACAGGAATAAAACTCCCTCTTAGCATAAAGAAAATTCACAAGCTAAAACAAAAGATAATCTAATGCATTTCCTTGCCCTTACTTACAATTTCTGTAATTTTGGATTTATCGTTTCACATATGTTTTCAGGAGATGTTTTACCTGTTTGGTCTTTCTCTCCATCCAGAGAGGGAACAAACAAAGAGAGCACAAACAAAACCTCCCCCCCCCCAGATTTGAAAGTATCTTCTTTCCTTATTGGTCCTTTTGGTCAGGTGCCAACCAGGTTATGTGAGCTTCTTAACCCTCTCAGTACATCTGGCCAGGAGGGATTTTATGCTACTGCATACATAAAAGTTGTTACCCTTCCCTTTATATTTATGACATGCCCTAATCACTTGCTCGAGGTTTCTTTCAGCTTTTGCAGTTCATGCCAAGACTCAAGCTGTTGGTGACTATCTCTGTCACAGTGAAAAATCAAACCAGTCCCATCTATTCCATGTCCATGGGCAGCTTTTCTCTCTTAAGGTACTTTGGTATTAAACACATTTCCAAAGATAATTGTTTATGTTTAAAATCTACTGAGAGGAATGCAGGGTGAAGAGGGAGGACAGATTTTTTATTTAAAAACAAAGCATATATAGTTAGTGCTATCTCTTCTTACCAACTGTGATTTGATATACCTGATATATAGTTCCTAAATTTAATACTGATATGGACTCAGGATCATATTCTTAGATAAACAGTAAAATAAGTATCCAGTAATTCACTGGGTTGGATTTCCCACAGTCAGAAGCCAGATGAGGAACTGGAGAATGCATATTTGGTTGGCAGCAATGCCTATATAAAAGCCTCATTCTCTATCACTCACATGAAGGATGAGATCTAAATTGTATTGTTATTTATCACTATGATATCTAGGTGTCTAAAATGAAGACAAGATCATAATAACTGTAAATTACTTAGAAGTAAAAAATATGGGGAAAAACATTAAAGGTGAAATTCTCACATCAGAGTCACAGGGACAATCTGAGAAAAGCAGTGCCAGTCTCTGTTTCAAGGTAGAAATGTGACTTATGAAGTTTCTTATATCCTTTGTTGAAGAATCTCCACACACCGCATCTGCATTAACTTTAGTGCAGAGATGCCCAACCTATGGCTCACGAGCCATACGATGGCCCACCAGAGTATTTCATAAGGCCTGCTAAGCACCCGCTAATTTTTTTCCATAGGTGCCTGGCACCCACAGAGTCAGTGCCTATGCTAACAAGCCATTTGAATTATCTCAATTTAAAGTTGCAAGGTAAAGAAAGGCTTGTTTCCCAGTTATAAAGCCTTTCAAGCAAAACTGAAACTCTTGCAACAACCCTCAAATTGGGGAACACTGTCTCATTCTCCTTCCTGCAAAAATGAATGAAAAGGTCAGTGATGAAAAGGTCAGTGTTCCGGTCCCATGTGCCCAAATGGTAAAATAACTGGACCTCTTAGATAAGAATTTTGAGGACAGATTTTCTGACTTCAAGTCATACACAAACATCTGTTTGAAAATCTCTTTGTTGTTAACGTGGATAATGTCCCTGCCTCTCTGCAAATGGAACTGATTGAACTACAATTTAACTCGTATTTAAAGGATAAGTTTCATGAAAAGAAACTTGTGGAGTTTTACTCACTGCTGCCCAATGATCAGTTCGAAAATCTGCACAGATTTGCTAAATGAATGTGCACAATTTTCGGCAGCATATACATTTGTGAACAATCTTTCTGTTATGAAGCTGAATAAGTCTAAGCTGTGATACCACCTAACAGCTGACCACCTGCATGCTGTACTTCGGATGAGAGTCTCTCACTTTGAGCCAAACTTACACAAACTGGTTGCTGAGAAACAACCTGAGCCTTTTCGCTAACTCAGAAAGTGCACTCCTTATTTGTTATTAGGGAGAGGGTTATGTGTTCTCTATGTTCTTTTTCCTGTTTTCGATAATTCTGACACACGTTTTAGGCACCGGATTTCTTTATTTGTTTTTACATAGACAATACTGTATATAGAAACAACCTATCTAAATACATACAAAACAAGCTGAACTTAAAATATAAATCAGTACAAGGTGATTTTAAATCTTATTAAAATATGTAGAAGCTGTTTCGCCCACACAAGGTTGTGCTTAGGTTTATGTGGCTCTGCTGTGTAATAATGTTGGGCACCACTAATTTAGTGGATCCACAAAGTTGAACATGGTCTGGCCAAAAAACAGGGTTATTTACACCCCTGCACCACTGATGATGGATGGGCATGTTTACATACAAATGCCCTACTGGTAAGGTCACAAACAAACATTATCGATCTAGAATATCAGGCTGGTTATGGACAGTCCTTGAAGGACACTTTCTACATGAAATTGGTTGGCAGCTAGTGGAAAATGTAATAATAATTTGCACTTGGATCATTTATCCAAGATTTTCAGTGTGTTAATACAATCATTTAATTAAGTCTTCCAACATCCCTGTGAGACAAGAAAGATAAGTTGAAGTAACATCAATCAATAATAAAACACAGCTAACTCTATGGTAGATTTCAGCAGCTATTTAGGAGTACGTGATGCTTTTGGACATGAAGTGAAGAATATCATATGCAATGATAACTGCAGGAGAACTTTAATAATGCAGAATGTTATCTAAGTTGGAATTTGGTGAGAATACAAAGACTATGATTTCTATTCTAGCAAAACATGTCCTTGGAACCTTCTTTAATATATATTTTTGGAGCTACACAATAACTACAAGCGGGTTAGGATTTCTGTTTCACCTTTGAGTCAAGTGATTTTATCTGGAGCAACATAATACCCCCTAATGCTATATAGCAGGGGTCGGGCAACCTGCGGCACATGTGCCAAAGGCGGCACATGAGCTGATTTTTAGCGTCACTCTGCTGCCAGCCAGGGTCCCGTCTGCCAGCCCCGCTCAGCCCGCTGCCTGCCTGGATGGACAGAACCCCGGACCGGCAGCGGGCTGAGCGGCTCAGGCTGCTGCCAGTCTGGGGTTCCGTCTGCCGCCTGTGCTGCCAGCCTGGGGTTCTGTCTGCCGCCCCTGTAAATGTAAAATATATTACTGGAATGTGAAACCTTAAATTACAGTAAATAAATGAAGACTTGGCACTCCACTTCTCAAAGGTTGCCAACCCCTGCTATATAGGAACCCTCATGGACTGTTTGTGCTTTGCCAATAATGAATAGTATGAGCAAATGCATCATTTAAATGAATGGTGCTTGAGAGTCTACGTTGTTACACTTTTTTATTCCAGTGTAACTGCTACCCAATTTGTCCCAACCCCAGATCATGGTACTATTTTCATATTAAAGCTGTAGCTCTTGACTCACAATCCAAACATAAAAAGATTAATTTGTTTGCGGTGGAGGTTAAGACACACATATGCATGAGAACTTGGAACAGTGTGTACTTGGGAAACAGAGAGACTTCTGCTCAAAAAGGTGCTTAGATGGAATTACTATTTCATGTGGAGCTATGACAATGGAAGTGACTGTGTGAAATGTCTGTGTTGTCTTTGTCATCTTTATCCAGGAACTGTGTACATACCCTGAAAACAATAGACAGGAAAAGAATATACTGATGAATATATGCATCACTTTCTTTCCCAACAGAGAGCCAAATGTTCCTTTAACCATTTGGAAATGGAACAATAATAAATTCAGTACTAATACCAAAGAGAATGTTTGATCTAGTGAATCACCACCATTTCCTGTAGCATGTAGGTAATCCTTGGAGGTATTTCATCCAAATCTGACCTAACTTGGTGCTATGTGAATTGTGAGATCTGATGGGGATCACATCAGAAAATGGTATAGCTGTATGTCAGCTTTCAGCCCGAGTGCTTGTAAACTGTACTACAAAAGGCTTGTTTCACACTCTGGAAGCCCCTGAGTTACAATGGTGATGGGCATGACATATGAACCTGAACAGAACAACCCAAGCCAAAAATTTAATTCAGAATTCACAGAAATATTTGCAAATATTTCCCCCAGTATTCACGTACTTCTAGTTCCATTATTTGCCACAGTAAACACAATTTGACAAATGCTAAAACAGAACAATTAAGTGATCTTTGGCATGTCTGACACAGAAAACAACTTTTTAAAAAAATTATGGTCTGGGTCGATCCATTGTGGATCAATCTTTTGGATTCAATGTTGTGACTTTGTGTGCTATTCTGTGCTAGATTGTGACATGTAGGCACAGCCCTAAGGAGAGTGGCTGCTTTGGGTGTGGTTGGGACTTTCTTTCCTCTCCCAGGTGTCTTGTTCACAAAATGTACTTTCTCTCCATTAAGGGCTGGTGGAAAGTTTCAGTGAGCTTGAAGCTCTTTAGAAGACACAGGCCTACTCCTTGAATGGTACTGTCCCCAAGATTTCCATGGACCCCAGTCCACAATGCTTGTAAAAACCCATCCTCAACCTCCCCAGTGGAAGAATTCAAAGAAAACTCTGAACGGAACCTGCAGCTTCTCTCTCTAGTCCATAAAATGACACTTAAATAGGTGGCAGAACACACAAAGTGCAAGACTATGGTTTTTCTTAAAAAAATTATAGCTTCCCATCAGTTCAAGAAGAAATTTGTGTGTGCAAGGAATATACTATCAGTCATATAGGTTTCACAATGATGTAGATTAGAAGTCCAATATTAGCCTCTTCATGGGATACAAGATATTACATCACAGCAATTTTACTGCTAATTATACATATTTATGATGCATGCTACACATTAAGAACATTACCATATATCACATTATCATTAATTGTCCCATGGGTTACATTATTGCATACATCAATGAACTTTTTACTATGGTAGTGTACTTTATACATTAGCAGTAAAAACAACTGAAGGCTACACAAACAGATGTCATTGTACAATATGCTGGTGACAAGGTAAATTGTCACACAACAGCAATGATTAGCCACCATCATGATGGTTTTCTGAATTACAGTCAATGTAAGCTACAACAGTTTAAAGACGTGGCTGGTTCATGCATGTCCCTTCAATCATATGGATTAGTCCACTGCTCAACATATTGCCTTTGACATAGTGACAGTAACACTTGCCCTAAGGCTTGCAGTCCCCACAAGAAATAATTTCAGCAAAACATCTGGATTAGCATCTTTTTCAGTAGCAGTGGATACGCTCGGGAGGCTCAACCCTTTATCCACTTTGTCCATTTGGCGATAATACATCTAGCTGGGCTATCAATGCACTGGACCAGAGAGTGGCCTGGCACAATAGTTAGCTTTTATGACATGCTAGTGCAATCTGTGTTTAGCTAGTTGGTAGCAGCTATTCATTTTCTTTTCTGCTGCAGCAAAATGTTGATAAAAAGATCAATTCCTTCCCTCTGCAAATGTGTGCTATAAAATGTTCCATGGTAGTGAAACAAGATTCAGTAAGTGTGTCTATTTCCTCCATAGTTATAAAACCACTATATTTTTTTCTGAAATCTCACCTACAATTCTCAATTATTTTATGTTTTCAGTGCCAGCTGGAACAATGGGGGAAGCAAAACCTAAAGCTGCATGAAGAACATCATACACATTCAGTGCTGCACTAGAGATTGGTAAGATTTGTGGTTACCAAGTACTGTGTTATGGATTTTAGTTTTAATCTAAAAATCTTGGCAAGCCAATTAGGTATTAACATATATCACATTATCACCACCTCCATTACTATAATCGTTGGGCACTGACTTCTGCTGTGCAATGGGTATTAAATCATATTTCTTGGCCTTAGTCGTATGACCTGGGTCAAAGCTCACAATCACCAAATCTGGTAGACAGATTGCAGGTGGGCATACTTAAAAATTCCATTAATTTGTATGAGTTTATTGGTTCCAAGAATATTCCCTATTTTTCAAATGGGAAAGTTGGCTGAAAATGGAATCTCTCAAACCACCAGAATTTTCTGAGGGCACCCACTGTATTAGCATCATATAAAGAAACATAGGCCAAGATTTTTTTTTTTTAAATTCGTGCCTGAAGTAAGACTCCTAAATTCACACCTGCAAACCTAAATAACTGGTCTGATTTTCAAAAGGACTGAGCATCCAGGTCTTAAAATTTTTTTGCAAATCATAGCCAAATATAACAACCTGGCAAATATAAAACAACTGTTCCTATTAATATTTGTGCTTTAAAATAGCAAAACTATGCCAGATTTTTTCAAATTAGCTATTTTCCAGTATAGCCGCTATCATGCCTACCTAATGGTTGCCAGATGCTAGAATAAACTTAGGCAGTTAGCAGAATTCCCAAAATGGGTGGCTGGACTTTCCCCTCTGTGTCCTCCTGGACATTATTACAGCTGATACATTATTCTGCACCTTAGAGTGTAGATAGCTGTTTTATCAGGTGAGCCAAAGGTAATATTTCTTTGGTTGGGCCAATGGGAAATGCATTACATTTGTCTCAGTTTGAGGCATGTTTATTCTATGCAATCCAAATGATCTACCTCTCTAACTCCTCTTGGGCAATTCATTCCAGACCTTTAGTTGTTGTTGCTCATGATATTGAATAACCTTACTTAATCCACACAGAACAATCAGGGCCAGATTTTCAAAGGATCATGCATTGACCAGAGTATGCACTTCCCAAGTGCATGTGTGTTGCGGGAAGCGGTGGCCGGCACATCTCACGTTGCTTCCCACAGCCCTCATTGGCCTGGAACGGCGATCCGCAGCCAGTGGGATCTGCAATCGGCCGAACCTGCGGACGCTGCGGGTAAACAAACTATCTCAGTCCGCCAGCGGATTTCCCTGATGGGCCATGTGCCAAAGGTTGTTGATCCCTGATCTAGGGCTTGGTTCTCTTTTCTGTTACTCATTTATTAAAAATTACAGATAACAGTGATATGATCATGGGTTGCTCTTACTATACCAAAGTCTACAGCCAGCTGCAAATAGATACCATAATGTACTCAAAAGTTAATATTACAAGTGATGTCAGTAGTAATTCATTCCATCCGACTACTAATGAATGGTACTGTTGTGCCATAGCTATTACCTTCACATTTGCTGTAGGTACTTAATAATCTGAAAACAATTTAAAACATCCACAACATGTGTACATATGATAAAATGGTCTCAGTTACAATGTACAAAAAGAGATTGTAACAGTTTGTCATATGGTAAACTGCCCTATAAAGTTTATGACATGAGTGCAAATGAAGAAGACATTAATTTATTTTAATCTAGCTATTTGCTCTTTACCTTTTCATGATTTTGACATGTTATCTTCCAATACAGTCTCTTTTCTATGCTTCAATTTCCTATTTACTGCTATTTTTACATTACTCATTCCAACAGTTCTTTGTCACCTTTGCTTTTTATGTCCCACTTTTACCATCAGCTAGAGTCTTGTAAAAGTACATTTTATAGTGGTTTTAAAAAGTACAGCTTACATCTCTTCAGCAGAGCTAGTCAATGAATATGGCAAATGTTCTTTGTCAAGACGTAATCTTTAGTTAAACTCTGCTTCATTTGTGTGGATTTTATATTACTACAATCCAATCTCTGTAATTTATGGTCCTCTACTGAAGTGAAGGACAATCAATATGAGCCATGTAAAGTCAAGAATAAAAAATGAACTCTCAGAACTAAATTATAGAGGGGATTATACACTCAAAGTTCAAATATGGAGATCATGGGCAAGATCCTCAGCAGCTGTAAATTGACAGGTCCGTTGAAGTAAATGGAGCTAAACAGATTTAAATGATCTGTGATCTGGTTCCATACATTCAAAATTTGGTTTCACAGGTGTGTATTTGGCATTCTCCTTCTGTTCTTTTGGGTACATGCATTGGTCTGGCTACGAGGGTTTCATCCCCAATTGTATTCCTCCATTAACTTCTGCAGGATTCAAGCTTTCATCTTAATGTCATTACATTTCTACCCTGGTCTGGTAATAAAGATAGCTTTGCACAAGTAAATCAATACCATGTTGATTTCTCTAGCCTGCAGAAATATGGACTGAATCTATAGCTCTAACAGAAGTGTGTAGTGCTCCATTCATCTCAGATGGATGATAACTCGGAAGCCTAATAAAGTCAATCAACATGTCAATACCAATAACTCTTTCACTGTAGAACACGTCAATGAGTAGGGACATCAAGCTAACATGCTTATCTGGTGTTGTGAGATGCAGCAATGGATGAGTTCAGCCAATCCCTACATCATTTTCCAAAAAGTGACCCTCACTTAGTGGTGGGTCTCTGTAGCGCCATCCTTTTTCTCCTGGACTCGGCGTGCTGTCTCATAGATTTCCTTCCTGTTGTCCTGGAGAGGAATAGAAGTGGGAAGGTCATTATTATTGGACTTCCCTGCCTCTTGCATAGGGGAGAAAAAATAACTTGTTTCATTCATGTACTGTATTTCTATATCTAGCAGAAAAATCTAAAATGTACTTCTTGAGATCACACTAAAAATGTAATTTACAAATATTCTTGCCAGGAGACAGGACATAAAAAACCAAGGAGGCAAAGAAAACTGAATTGCAACATTTTAAAAAAAGAGAGAGAAACGGGAGAAGGGCAAACAGTCACTCAGTTCTGAACACCAGCAGAGAAAGGAAGTAAGTTAGTACCTGAAAATAAAATCAGTGACAAAGAACTAAAAAAAATAAGTGCTTCAGAAAGAATGACTTTATCAGGCAAGAAACGTGTCATTACTGCAAAGTTCCCTGCATTAGGTTTGGATGGATATTGTCCACTAAATGAAACATCTTGCTGAATAAAAAGTACTTTGGCCATAGAAACTAGAAAAAGAAGAGGAAGAATATGCAGTTGAAGCTGATGACATCTGAAAGTGCAGAGGCAATATTGACAAGTAAAGATATGTCAGTTTACAACAGTAGGTAAACAAATCTGAATCTGTAAATGGGACAAAAACAAGGTAGGCAAAAATCTACCCTTCCTGTCCTCAAAGAGCTTCCACTGAGAATACTGAACTTCATGGATACCATAGCGCTTGTGTGAGACAATACAAACACAGCCTTTTAGCTTTTTGGCCCTACATTCAAATTTTCTTATGTCACAAATGAAACTAGCTTGCTGTTTTGGATCTGCTTCCTGGTAGATGTTTGTACATATCCCTAAACTACTTTGCAAGAGGCACATGTTTGCTCAGGAGAGGTCCCCAACTGGAATACTGAGGGTGATTGCAGGTGAGGATTGAGGTGCACGATGGGAGAGTGCTACTGAGCAGCTTGCACAGTGTTCACTGATTTTGCTCCAGAGGAACCAATGCATTCAGAATCTCATTGTCATGCCCACACACACAGTTACATAAAATATTTTCTAATGAAAAACTGAATTACCATGTGACTGAATGATGCTCATAATAACACAACAATAGTACTCGGTTAACACAGCTAAAATGTATTTTAAAATGAAAGTCTAATTAATTCTGCATTTACTTGCTGCTGCATTATCACCATTTTCATTAAATACATCAGGCCATCATTTAACTACTCAGATAGGGCCTAATCCTGCACACTGAAGTCAATGGGAGCTTTGCCACTGACTCAAATGGGCAAGAGATCAAGTCCATGGTAAAATTCATGTAGGATCTGCTAGAAAGAAAAAAAAATTAAATGTCTCATGTAAAGTGAGGCTTACACAGACATTCACATCTCCTAATGCAGTCCAAATTCTTTGCAAACCAGTTGAGCTTTTACTGTAGAAGTTTAAGGAAAAATATTAGTAAAAAAGCATACCACGAGAAGCAATTATTCTGCTTCAAGAATCTTCTTAATTTTAAATCAGTGTTTGAAAATGAATTATGTTGGCTGTCACAGTTCACGTGAGTAAGCAGCAATTTTGCAATCACTGTTATTCAGCTCCTAGAGAGAATGAATTTTATAGTGTCAGATACATGTATTTGATACAAATACAAAGTTTGATATAAGCTGTTTTTCTTCTCGAATGGATGATAATACATTTTGAGTCTTGTCATTTATTATTTTTAGTTCATTTCTTCTGTGTAAATAATAGTTGATAATACAATAAATCACCTCTTTTCAGTAGGAAAATATGTCTGACAACCAGACACTAATGTTATGAAATATCATTAATCATTAGTATTTCTAGTTCATAGACTGAAGATAAGATATAATCCTAGAGTCTGGGGGCCTGATTCTGATCTCTGTTAGGATTTACATGAGCACACATTTCTTTAGCTTTAAAGAGTTACTTCTAATTTTCACTAATTTAAGCGAGATAAGAATCAAGCCTTGTGCACTTAAAATGCAGAAGTTTAATTCCTCCCCAGTTGCACCGAATCCCCAGGTGCAAAGCAGAGATGGGTCCATATATCTGTACTTGGGCATCCGATACTCATTCAGGGACATGAACAGATAATTCTACCCAATCTAATAAACTCAGGATAAAAATATACAAACATTTTAAAAAGATGTTACTTTACATTTCTGTTGCTTTACTCTTACCCAGTTAAGTGTAGTCTGATGAGAGTAAAAGGCTGAAAGCCTTTTCTAGCACACAAATTGTTACCCTCCTCCCCTTAATTTCCTTTAAACATTCTGCATTAGACCTGGAACTGCTTCCTTTAGCCGCCAGAACCTGAACCAGAATGTAGAAAGTAAGAGAATTACTTGATCACAGCAAATCTCTCAATATTCCAGTATATATTCTCCTTCAATCAAATACAGTCAGGGCTGAATTTTCAAAAGACAGCTCCCAAGTTAGATCAGCAAGAAACTGACCTGTACACCCACAGAACCTATATATGTTTGTGTAAACAGACGTGTGCATACAAATACTTATTATACACATAAACACAAATGCTTACTTATGTGTGCAAATGCAGGAGGATTATAATTTATTTAAACAAGAAATGAGACACTCGTGCTCTTTAATAAACTCACAAAGAAAAATTAGAAAATTCAAAAAAAAAACCCTTATCACCTGTGGGCAAAAATTTCTTACAAAATGATCACTCCATATCTGACCTCTTAGTCCTCATCCTCAAAGGAAACTTGCACAACACCTTCATAAAATGGGCCTGGGAGTTTAAATTCATAACTCTGTTAGACATTAAAAATCATGGATGCAATAAAGACACTGTATTCATGGCTCATTACCGCAATCTATAGCCCGCTAACCCTCCTCTGTCCTATGACTACAGAGGTGTTGATTGCCCACTTCACCTTGAATGGGCTCTTACAACATAGAATCATAGAATCATAGAAGATTAGGGTTGGAAGACACCTCAGGAGGTCATTTAGTCGAACCCCTGCTCAAAGCAGGATCAACCCTAACTAAATAATTGCAGCCAGGGCTTTGTCAAGCCGGGCCTTAAAAACCTCTAAGGATGTAGATTCCACCACCTCCCTAGGTAACCCATTCCAGTGCTTCACCATCCTCCTAGTGAAATAGTTTTCCTAATATCCAACCTAGACCTCCCACACTGCAACTTGAGACCATTGCTTCTTGTTATGTCATCTGCCACCACTGAGAAGAGCCTAGCTCCATCCTCTTTGGAACCCCCCTTCAGGTAGTTGAAGACTGCTATCAAATCCCCCCTCACTCTTTTCTTCTGCAGACTGAATAAGCCCAGTTCCCTCAGCCTCTCCTCGTAAGTCATGTACCTCAGCCCCCTAATAATTTTCACTGCCCTCTGCTGGACTCTCTCCAATTTGTTCACATCCTTTCTATAGTGGGGGGCCCAAAACTGGATGCAATACATCCCATCATCCAGATCATTAATGAAGATGTGGCCTCACCAGTGCTGAATAGAGGGGAATAATCACTTCCCTCGATCTGCTGGCAACGCTCCCACTAATGCAGCTCAATATGCCATTAGCCTTCTTGGCAACAAGGGCACACTACTGACTCATATCCAGCTTCTCATCCACCCTACTCTCCAGGTCCTTTTCTGCAGAACTGCCACTTAGCCTGTCGGTCCCCAGCGTGTAGCAGCACATGGGATTCTTCCATCCTAAGTGCAGGACTCTGCATTTGTCCTTGTTGTACCTCATCAGATTTCTTTTGGCCCAATCCTCCAATTTATCTAGGTCACTCTGGACCCTATCCCTACCTGCCAGTGTATGTACCTTTCACCCCATCTTAGTGTCATCCACGAACTTGGTGAGGGTGCAGTCCATCCCATCATCCAGATCATTAATGAAGATGTTGAACAAAACTGGCCCCAGGACTGACCCCTGGGTTACTCAGCTTGATACCAGCTGCCAACTAGATGTTGAGCCATTGATCACTACCCGTTGAGCCAGACGATCCTCATCTAGCCAGCTTTCTATCCACCTTACAGTCCATTCATCCAATCCATACTTCTTTAACTAGCTGGCAAGAATACTGTGGAAGACCGTATCAAAAACTTTGCTAAATTCAAGATATATCATGTCCACTGCTTTTCCCATATCCCCAGAACCAGCTATATCATCACAGAAGGCAATCAGGTTGGTCAGGCATGACTTGCCCTTGGTGAATCTATATTGACTTTTCCTGATCACCTTCCTCTCCTCCAAATGCTTCAAAATGGATTCCAGGATGACCTGCTCCATGATTTTTCCAAGGACTGAGGTGAGGCAGATCGGTCTGTAGTTCCCTGGATTCTCCTTCTTATCTTTGTAAAGATGGGTACTATATTTGCCTTTTTTCAAACATGTTAGTTCCTTATGCTAAAGAACCTGTTCCACCTTGTACTTGTCTGTGGCACTCAGAAAACCTTTCCCAGAGCTGAAGAAGAAACTCAAACGCTTGTCTCTTTAACCAACAGAAGTTGGTTCAATGAAAGATATTACCTCACCTGCCTTTTCGCTCTAACATCCTGGGACCAACACAGCTACAACAACACTGCAAAATAGAATTTATTTAACTTTTAAGTGCCTATTCAGAGCTTGGAAAACATTTAAAAAATTGCTTAGGGGGCCAATGCTCACAAAGCATCTCCATAATCCATTTCCAGTTCCCCCACCAACTCCTCCCTCTCACAACCCTTATGCCTAATTACACCAATTGATGCTCCCTAAGGGAAGCTTTAGAAAACAGGCTTGCTTAAAGCTCTGCCCTGAAGATCAGCATATCTAAACTGTGTTACGGAGGGAATCCAATTCCAGACCTGAAGGCCTCGTTTTATTTACATTGCACCAAAAATATGCCAGGTGCTAGGCTTTCAGAATGGACACATTTTTTCAGGTACTTATAAACATGTTTGAAAATTTGGCTCATTATACATATTTTTTTATATTGTAATATTTTATTTAGATTTTAGAAAATATTAAATCAATAATTAATCATTGCTATTTGTACTACAGTAGAGGCTAGATGCTCCAATCAAGCATCCTGGGCCCATTTTGTCATGGGGGTAGGGAGGCAATGAGGGTATTTCTACAGTACAGCTGGGACTCTGGGAGTAAGCCTCCCAGCCTGAGCAGACAGACTTATACTAGTGGGGCTCGAGCAAGCGTGCTAAAAATAGCAGTGTGAATGTTGTGGCTATGGGGAGCTCAGGTTTTCAAGCTGACCTGGCCTTCTTGGTCTGAGCTAGTGTGACTAACTCAAGTCTCAGCTAGGGCTGCAATGGCCACACTGTTATTTTTATCATGCTAGTTTGAGCTGCGCTAGCACGAGTCTGTCCACCTGGGCTGGGAGACCCGCTCCTAGGTGCAGGCTTCCCTGGCACCAGGATTTCACCCAGAAGTTCCCAAAACATTTCACTTGAAGGATGCAGTGTTAAAAAGCAACATCTAGGGAAGTAATCCATGCTTTGCTAATGTATGTTTGACTGGTAAGAAAGAGTCATACTAGCACTAAACACCAACATTTCTTCTTGAAAGTTAAACATAACTAAACTACACATGTGGTTTTAAAAGATACAATATAAGTAATAACATAAACTTCCAAGCTACTATCGTTCAGGTTTTAAAACTATCTTTTAACAAACTTTCCCTAACTTTTAGGGATTAGAATGAGACCTTCGTGCAGGAGTAAATTATCCCATATTGACCTGCTGCTGTTTTTCTTGTACATTCTGCTGAAGAATCTGGCACTGGCCACTGCTGGAGACAGAATATTGAGCAAGAGGGATCATGGGTCTGATCCAGTATGGCAAGTCCTTTGTCACTATCCTTCCAAAGCCAAACTCTCATAAGCCCTTGTCTTTACTTTCAATACCCTTCAAAGCCTATTTGCACCCTATGCATCATCCTTCTTTCGCTATTGACCCCTGCCTCTAACTGGTGCATGATTCTGGACTCCATTGCCCTTTTGTTAAATTTTCACACAAGAACCTTTGTTCTTTCTCCCATGCTGCTCCACAAGCTTGGGAAGGAATTCTCTGTAGACAACTGTGAAGTTACCTCATTATCCACCTTCAAAACCCTTCTTAAAACTCTCCTTTTCGGTGATGCCGCTACAAAAAACTTGACAACAGGTCGGCTGCTGATGTTCTGAGACCAACCACCTCTTATGCTGACCAATATTGTCTCACTGTTTCCTGGTACTCCCTGTTGGTCTGTTTGTAGCCATCTATTCTCTTATCTTACACTTAGATTGTAAGCTTTTTCAGGCAAGGACCGCTTTTTTCCTCTGTGTATGTACAGCACCTAGCACAATGGGGTTCTGGTCCATGAATAGCGGTCCTAGGCACTATGGTAATACAAATAACAAATCATCATCATCTGAGCCATTCAGGTTAAGATCAACCCCCTCCTGCCTATTTTTCTTTTGATCATTTAAAAAAAGTGACAGCACCTTCATACTAAGATAAACATAAATACACACACATACTTTTAGTGCATTTCTGATAGAGAGATAAGAGTCAGAAATAGAGTTTTAATTAAAATAGATGCCTTAGGCATGGCAATAACAGGTTTAATTTTAATGGGATTCTCAAATATTGAAGAATGTAGAGAGGAAGAGTAAATTCAGTATGTAATATTAATTCTAAACATTTAATTAATTTGTGGCAGCAATATGTAAAGTACATGTACTGGCAATATGCTGAGATGCTAATAGCTTGGGAATTATTGGGTAATATGTTTCAGACATTTTAATGTGTCTTGTCACCTATATGCACTGGTTTCTTTTTTCCTGTAAGTGTTGTTTCACAAACAGCACTTTTTTGATTATCTCTGAAATGTTGGATTTGATCTGAATGTTTAGATTTTAGTCTGAATTTGCAAAAACTGCCCTTATTCACTACTATGTTGTACTAGTTTTGGGTCAGTGAAATTCCATTGATTTTCAATGAGGTTATAATGGCATAAAACGGGACAAACATAACGTTGAGAAGTTACAACAGTAATTTTAAAAATGCTTTCCCTCTTCTTATTTGCAGGATAATAGGGGTTTGGTGAAGTAATGTAGTGTCCTCTTATTGGGACAGTCTGCCTTAATTTTGGAGCTATGGAATTTGATGTATTTCAAACTGATAGTCCAATATGAAAAACAGAATAGTGGGACTCAATCTGCAAAATCCACCACATACTGTAGGATATATAATTTCTACCATGCCAACTCTGATATAATACAACTGATTTAAATATCAGGAGCTGCTTTTCAATACACCTAAAGACCATCTGAGATCAAAGAATTAATGAAGAAATACTGCAAAGTGTTTTGTATGCTATCTTATACACAATGTAAAATTGACTGTTCTCATTCACAGGGAATGGGAAATATTCTCTCTTTTACTGTGGTGAGGGAGAACCGAACAGGGATTTCCAAAACAAATCTCAGGAGAACCCTCCCCCCAGTATATTAGTAGTTGCAGGAAGAACATCAGCTGCTTTTAATGGAGAATCATTGGCTAAGTCTATCATTATATACATATTTCTCTGGTATGCGTGTTAAAAGCTGAGTTGTGTCACCTTTCAGTGTTACTTTCCCTGTTCATACCTCTATGGCTTCTAGCTCTCAACTGCTCTGACTAGAAGGACAGACTATCAATTTTAAATAGGTGGGAACTAATTAAATTATTGGAATATAAATAATAGCATCATTCAATATTTATTCATTATTGTAGTTAACTACAAATATGGAATATTCAGTATTCCATGTAAATACTGTAAATGTTAGTTATTTATCTGCTTTCATATTTTAAAGAGAGAGAAAGAGGCATTTATCTGTTAGCATTTAAAAAACAAGCCAAGAGTCTGATCACCGTGTTTCACAGTTCCTAATCCTCTGAGTTTTTCAAATGTGAGAAATAATTTTTACTGTTTAGGATTATTTCTGAGGATGTCCCTGTGACTTTATGACCAATCACAACTCACCAACACTATTAAAATAGTGAATACTCACAAAGTGAGCTGTTTACAATCATTTTGGTGAATAAAGTAGATACATCTGAAGAAATTGCAACTGGCTCATGGATGTTTTTACACTAGATGCCTAAAAGATGTCACCAACTTTTAAGCTGGTCTTCATGATTCTTTTGAAGCCCTTAGCATAGGTGGAACTGAAAATATTTGAGACATCCTACTGGAGTCCTGGGTGGTGGGGAGTTGCACCAATACCCCATCAACCTTTTACATCAGTAAAAGCTCAGTTCTGCCATTCTTACATTAAATAGGACCTTACTCCACAAGTAGTTTTATTGGTTTCAGTAGGACTATTTGTGGAGTAAGGTGCTACTCAACATAAGAGGAAGCCCTAGGTATTCATGGTTTGTTGTGAAGGGACCTAGCTTGCTCTGTCATTAAGTTGATCTTGCCCCACTTTTCTTTGTTTGATCACTGTTTGTCCCAGTTTATTACCTTTCTCTTCTATCTTTTTCTCCAGACGCCCTTGACCAAGCACATTGTGCAATTTACGTAACAGAATACAGACCAGTGTTATTTTTACATCAATTTGTTACTTTACATATCAGACTGTGATTGGCCTTATTCTTCTCTTCCATTTTGCTCTTGTACTCCACCACAATTAAAAGGCCACCATCAACACACACACACAGCCATAATTGTGCTTTCTATTCTATACTGTTGATACTGCATGGGGTTACATGAAGAGCAAATTTTGGATGAACCTATGACTGAGAGTTGATCAGCGGATCAAGAAAATGGTATTTGTAAACATAGGCACTGACTGTTGGTGCTCCGGGGCTGGAAAAAAATAGTGGGTGCTCAGCACCCACCGGTAGCACTGCAGATCAGCCCCTCCCTCTCCTCCACCAATGCTTGCCAGCAGCTCCACCAATCAGCTCCTCTCCCTTCCTTCCAGTTCCTCCTGCCCACTGTGATCAGCTGTTCAGCAGCATGCAGGAGGTGCTGGGGAGAAGGGGGAGGAGCAGGGGGTGGGAAGAAGTGGGATGGGGTGGGGGCTTGGGGAAAGGGGTGGAGTGTGGGCAGGGCCTGGGGCAGAGTGGAGTTCAGTGTCTCTGTTTGTAAAGCAATGTTCCCAGCATCCACCCCTCTCCATAATTGGAGCTCAGGATTTTCACCTGAAGTGCAGCATATATATAATTCTTAAACACCTTCATTTTCAGTTTAAACTGATTTTTACTGTAAAATTCCCGGGTTTACAAAAAGTATTATTCAGTTTTATCTGATTTTCACCCTATTTTTGTATCATTCAAATATATAAAAATAACGTATTTTATTAGGAAAATACAATACATTGCATGAGATACACGTACTGCAATAATACATTATTTTGTGTGTATATGCAAAACTGCCTGTTGAAGTAAGGCTATGTATTAGTCTAGAAGATATACAGAGTAAACAAACGGGCATGCATGCAAGCTCTAAAGTGCATGTGCATCTGAACATACTGATGAATCTCACGCCCATCACATACACCTTTCAAGCTATTAGCAGATAATGGTTTAAAGATTTGACACACTAACATGGGAAGAAAGTGAAAATCTGTATCAGAATACATTTCAGAACACAAGGAAGTATTTGAAAGTTTAAAAAAAAACAAAAAAAGGAGAAAAGGAGGAAGTTGAGTGTACGCGCTGCAAATGGTATGGCTCTATTATGAAATGTAAATATTTGTAGGCTAATAGTTTTAAGTGAATTGTTTATTCAAATGAAAAGTTTTATTTGGGGATTAGAGCTGTATTGTTTTCTTAAGCTCAAAGGTGGCATTGTGTTTTGAGTTCTGTTTTAATTCTGCAGCAAACCACATTAATGAACGGAATTCAAAGCATTAATCTACTGAATACCTTTTCCCCGTTTTTCCGTCCACCAAAATAAACACCAATATTTATCCAGAAAAAGTATTAATAGTTTTTTGCACTGATTTTCACCTGTTTTTGTTGTTGTAAATAAAATAAAAACTGAAAATGAAGATCCCTAATAATTCTACACAGATGAACCCAGAGGAAAATTCTTCCTTCCTTTTTGCACTTTTCAACAAAGTTTAATTCACATAAACTCATGTAACTTACTATGTTTCTTAGACGCTGATCTGAATTTTGGTTTCAATCAATTAATATTCTCTCTCTCTAACTGCTAAAAAAACCAACACAATGGCTCTTTAATATTTAATTGATGATATCATTTTGCAGGTTTTAGTTTAAAGGTAACCATAGCACAAACCCATTCATTATTAACTGTAGAACTGCAGTGTAGGTTCTTGGGAATCCTCTTTCCTTTACACTTCATTTTAATATGAGTGTTGCTGTCCCTGGAAAACAGGTCTGATATTGTTTTAAGTGTGACAAGCTGGCCGTTACAGTCACAGTCTAAACCAGAACAATGTAAACAGCTGATACCAATAGATGGGACAATGCTTAAAAGCGAGATGAAGACTGAAGGTGAGAGGCAGCTGAGGAAAGTCCGATTTCGAATTGCTTCCTCTCACAGTGGGAGAGTACTAAAGGAAGTGTATGCAGATGGAGAAACGGCAGACTCTTTGGATTCTGAATACGCCAGTAGTTCAGAGACTGACCAAACCAGCAGACTGAGTGAAGCGGATGGACAGCAGAATGGACATTTAGGATCTGAGTGTGATGAAAATGAGAATGAGCAAGACGACTTGCTCATTTTAGTGAGAGCTACTAAAGAGAGGGGCTTTGGTACAAAACGAGTCAACATTCTAAGCAAAAATGGCACAGTCAGAGGAGTCAAACACAAAGTCAGTGCTGGTCAAGCCCTCTTTAACAATTTGTCAAAAATATTTCAGGTAAGTGAAGCAGCTTTGCTAATTGTGAAAACTCTCTCTCTCATTTACCCTGTCTCTCATCTTTTTCTCCTATTTCTTCCAAGCCTCTCTCATTTATGAGTTCTCATACTTCAGTATTCATAACTGTTGTCATTGAAGGCTCCTCTGTACAGGAGAGAATGATTGTTCCTATACCAACTCCACAGCACAAATTGGTTTTGAAACTCTCTCTCAGTATTTACCTCCCCTAGGGTTTGCTGGCTAAAAATGGATACTCTCTGCTTAGTATGTAAAGACCTGAAGTGAAGATATGACTGAAGAATTAATTTTCAGCTTCATTACAAGCATTAAGAGTGATATATGGGGTTATATGCCATTTCCAGCCCTATGGTATCTGTTTTAACTGGTTTACCATGACATCTGCTATCCTTTCTCTATAAATATTTATACTTGTAAATTCTGTTGTGTTTAACCTGATAAGTAAGTCAAATTAGATGCAGAATACCACCAATGACACATCTCCTATTTAAAGTTTTAGATGAATGATATCTAGTCAGATGTCTCTCTTATTAAGGTCTATTTTTCACTAATTTGCTGGAAGGAATTGAAGATCTATATTTAAAATGGTTTCTGCCACGTTGTCCCCTTAGGCTGAAAACTAGATTTCCTGGAAAAATAAAATAAAATAAAATTGTTTTTTAAAATAGCTTAGATTTCATACAATAAAACTACAAAATATACTATTCACTAGTTCCACTATACTATTTTTGAATTATTAATATTCAAATTGTGCGAGCATACGTGTTGTTATTCACTGTTTTCTAGAAGGATTCAATGTCTAATGTGTTTATCATGATATTCAAAATTAGCACATGCTAGTTTTAGAGTATCTATTGTTTTTGAAGCATTTGCGCAATACGTAAGAGGGGTAGGGTTTTATATAAGTACTTATTTATTGAAATGAAATGCTCTATTTATGATAAATCTCTCTCAGTTTTATGCCTTTTTCTTATGTAACAACCATGTAATCTTATTACAGTCACTCTTGCCTTCCTATCTTCAGGTATAGACCGTAAGCTCTTCAGGGCAGGAACCAGGAGCCTAATTCTGCTCTCACCAATTTTATACCAGTGTAATTCCATTGACTTCAGTGGAGTCACTCCTGTTAAGTGCAATCAGATTCTGGTCCAGCAACCTTACTTATTTCTCTGAAATGTCTAGAAGGATGGCATTCAGGAAAGGGGAAAGGCTTCATAGGAAAAAAAAACTATACACAGAGAAGGTAGAGCAGACTCATGGTTTTCATCTATAACTCCACTGGATGATATCATTGCCAACAAAAAGAAACTATGAAAAACTGGAACACACAGATATTTTAAACAGTTTGAAGGAAGCATAAGGAAAGGTCTCTGCACAACAGTCACCACAAATTCAAGGTTCAGAGTTTAATGGAGTGGAATTATCTATTGCAAATGATTTCTATGGTATGTAGTCTGCAACACTGATCAGTATAAATGTGGGATACCAGAGTGTGCAAAGGTTTCCTTTGAGACTGCTGGAGTCCTGTGTGAGATATGTTCAGATATCCCTCCTTATTAAAAATGGAATGGCATCTGCCCTCCTCTTGAAAAAGATTATCAATAAACATTTCTATTGTTATTCCATGAGCTTGATCAGGATCGTCCCTTCCCCAACAAAAGAGTGTAGAAATTTTGTGGTCAAAGGTATGACAAGATAATTTTGTTTCTCTCTCTAAAGGATTTGCTTCAGCACCCTCAGGTCTATGGACCTTCTAGAGGGGCCAATGTTGAACAGCTGTGACTGTCTGCAGTTGTATTCTTTTCTCTACTAGGGAAGGGGCAACTAGCTGTATAACAGTTCAGTCAAACTTTTATGGAGGTTCCAATATCTGAGGTGAGATTCTGACCTTGCTTGCATATTGATTCAGAACTAGGTGGCCTGAGTATATGTTTGTCAGCATCCTTACCTGAAATAGCCAATTGAAATCCCAAAGTATGCACAGAAATTCCTGGGTGAATCCTGAGTTTAAGTTGTGGATGGATTCTTAAATATTATTATTTGGATCAGAGTAACTAAGAAATTATTTATAATGAAAAAATTTATTTGGGATCTCAAATATGGAATGTGTGTGTGTCCGGTGATCACTAACAGTGGCTTCTCTTTGAGGTATACTGCCAGATGTGGCCACATGATTTTGGTCCTCAACTTCCACATCAAAGCCTTTGCTAACAACTACTAACTGTGGCAAATATTCTCTAGTGTAGAGAAATGGCAGACTTCAAAACAAGTAATTTCTATCAGGAATTCGAGAGACTCCATATATGTACAGATACAAGTGGGGATTTCGGTAAATGGAGCTTGGTGAAGCAGGCAAGCTGTTTTCATCTTTTATACTCAGAAGGACTAAGAATACCTGAGTCCAGCAAGTCTTCTGGGAATTTTAAATGTTCCAGAGATATTTTTGGATTTTGAATAATTTTTTATTCATGCTACTGAGTGCACCCCTATGGAAGTGGTGCAGATAGTTCCTTCAAAAAGGCTACCTAATCAGACATGGCTCATGACCGCCATACCTTTAATGAATATGAGCAGAATAGATCTGCTAGGTGGGAAGTATTTCTAGATTAAAACAAGAATTTGCCTGTTGTAGAAGCCCAGTCTGAGAGAGACAGTATACACATAGATCCCTTGCTCACTGCTACAAGAACACTTGGAGCATCTCTGCCACAAGCCAGATAGATGGCTAATGATTTCAGCCATTTGTGAAAGAGTAACTGGGATTGACACCTCAGTTTATCTAATAACTGGCCTCTGTGCATACTTTTGGGTCCAACTGTATATTGAAATGCTCTGTAAATAAGAGGGGCCACAGCAATTCGACCAAGTGTAATCATTTACACCCGAGGTTTGAGGCAGGTATTGAAGGTGCTGAAAGATGGTCAAGACAGCACCAAGAAAGTTACTTTCTTGGCTTGCAGGGTGGGGATGCATGGTGTGATAGGAATTATGCTGGGGTTCAGGGGAGGGTTTAATGCCATTTTAGGATGTGGATGTTTTGAAATTGGGGTGGGGAGGCTGCCAAGAAACCAGCCCTGTTGATGCCCCAATGGGAGCATGGTTTCTATAGCAACCCTTTCCGACTTTCCCTCTAAGCTGCTGGTGCCTGAAATAGAGAATGTTGCCATAGCAACCCCCTCAGCCTCTCCTTGTGCTTCAATGAAGATGGGAACAAGGTTGCTATGGCAACATCTTCCCACTCCCTTTTAATGTAAGTTGATGCCTCCAGCAAGGAAGGTGACATAGCAATTCCCCAGTCTCCCTGCAGCATGCTCTGAAGCCTCTGGTGGATGGCTTACTTTATGTCCAGCCTGTAGCATGGGAGGCCTCAACCCAGTTGATATAAAACACTTTCCTCTGAGTCCAGAGTGGGGTTCTAAGTTAATGACCCTCACTGGCTATTCAGTACTAGGCCTGAGACCCCATCAGTGACTCCACTGGGCACTTGGAAACAGGCTTAAGCAATGTCAATGACCTTGTTGGATGCTCAAGACTAGGCCTATGGCCTACTGATGGTCATGTTATCACTCAGAACAAGGTCTGAATCTCATGGATGACTCCTTTGGGTATTCAAGATTAGGAATGGGATATATTGATAACCTTTTTGAATGCTCAGGACCAGGCCTAAGACATGTTGATGTGCACTGAGGACTCAGTATGTTGGTGACAAGGCATTTCAGTATAGCTAAGTTGAGTGGATATTTATGGCTGAAGCTACAGCAGACAATCAACTGTAGATCCTCAACTATCAGATTTAATGCCCTACTGCTGTATGCCCTCAATGGGAAGGAAGATACCACCTGCTGGTATAGAACTATGGGAGTGACCTGCTATTTATACTTGGGTGGGATCCATGAAGGGACTTAGTGTTGCAACACTGACTGTCACAGCACCTAACTTTTAGGTGCCTAGAAAATCACAGGAACAAGATTGCAATCCATGCAGCTGAGTAAGGCACCTAGACTCCCTATATAATGAATGTGAAGAGAGAGAATGACTCTAGCCCAGTGATTGGGGCACCCACCTGGGATGTCAGAGACCCTGAGTCCCTTCCCCCTGCTCCAACCACTCTTTCATTATTTATCCACAGTGGAACAACTGGAATGTTTAACAGGAACGACTGAGGGAGCCCCACATCAGAATAACTCAGGGGTTAGAGCTCTGTCCTGACAGCTTGGAGACCCCTGTTCAAATCCTTTCTCAGCCTCTGGCAGAGAGTGGGGACATGAACCTGAACCTTGGTCTCCCACATCACAGGTGAGTGCTCTAAGCACTGGGCTAAAAGTTATAACGTGGGCATCACCATGTCATTCAGCTGGATTTTGAATGGTGCCCTATGCAGAGGTGCAGTCTGAACATGCCTACTATGCTGGGTCCTCCCATGAGAGTTAGGTGGATGAATGCCTGTCTTTCCCTTGTTTGTGAATCACCCTGGGGCTTAGCTCTTAGAGGAGTCTGGATGCCCAGAGTAGCACTGCACATGCTTAGAGACAGAAACATAAGGACATTTTAATCTGAAAATCTGAGCCACTGAATGAGTTTAGGCACCTACTGGGTGGGAGTGTTGTGAATGGCAGAGGAACCAAAACTGGGATGTAGGCACCTAAAACAGGAACTTAGTTGCCTAAGTCTGGGGTTTAGGTGCCTAAATTCTTTCATGGATCTTATTTTAGGAGCATATACTCATTGGATGCGGCTGTGGTTTAACTGTTGTCTTTAGATTAGTATATTAATATTGATTTGAGGTTTATACTAATACTCCACATTTTAATTACTTTAATTAAATATACCTAATCACTATGGTTTTTAGTACCTCTACAGGCTTGAATATGCCTAAGATTTTTCTATAAAACTTAAGAATGGCGTGATTTCTCTTTTCTTAAAATAAATGCTAATACTCCTCAGAACCAATCTTTGGTGACTTGCTCATGCCTCAGATAGCATCTAGGTAATATAGAACAAAACTGAATGAATTATTTAGTACATCACTAACTAGCATGTTGTTCAATTCATGCCGGATTTCCTACCACAAGGTGTGGTACAATGGAGCCCAGCCAAAAGATTTGTACAAATCCTTTCCCTCCTTATCACAGTCCCAGCAGAGATCTTTTTATTTAATTCCAGCCTTATAATGCTCTGCTGGGCATCTAGTATGTTCTGAAAGGTCACTTGCTGTTTGATTAACTACAGAACTAAATCAAGGCAAGCCTGCTAGCATCCATTATAAAAGGGGAGGCGCGGTTAACAAATCTGACTAATGTATTTGTGGATGAAGCAATGAGAAGTGCTTTTCAAGCTCTTTTCCAATACATCTAGACAAGACTAATGTGTGAGGTTGCAAAGTATAGTATTGACAACGAAATACTCAGCTAGATAAAGAGTTAGCTTGTTAAGGCTGAAGAGAGGGGCGGTGAATGGTAAAAATCAGATAAAAATGCAGTGACAAATGGAGTGCTGCAGGGATTGTTTTCCAAGCCCCTTGTCATTTTCTCTGTTCATCAGTGACCTGGGGGAGTGAATATGTGGCATGGTTTTTAACTTTGCAGATGCTGCAAAAATAGGAGGGCTGACCAATTCCAAACAGCAAGCAGAATCGCGCCAACGGGAGTTAGAAAAAGAATTGTGCTCTAAATAGTACAAGCTGCAAAATGCTGTTTGGGACAGGATTTGGGAGTGACAGGTGATCGGAAACCTAAAATTATAGGCTGGATGGAATGTAGCATGTAGCTACAGCCCCTCATTGGGGGCAGAGTGGAGGTCAGAATCCCCAGAACTCTAGGGAGCACAGGAGAAGATGAATACTATTCATACTATTTGGAGAGAGTCACTGATCTTGCCCTCCCACTCCCTGGTCAAATTTTCAACACTGGCAGGGCCACACTATCCCTGTATAGTCCTTTGACTCCCTTAACATAAAGGCTCCCACTGGACTTGGATCATAGGAAGAGAAGCTTCTTGTGCCAGAGCCTCCTTGTGGGATATCTACAAAAGACACAGGAAAAACACAGGTTCCAAAATAGCACATTTCACAGAAAAGGGAATTGCCAGGTCAGCAGTACTGGCCAGCCAGGCTGCTATGGACCCCCAGCTGTAATCTAAAGCTACATCATCTGGTATGAGGGCTGGCTCCAGGCACCAGCGGAGGAAGCATGTGCCTGGGGTGGCACATGCTAAGGGGGCAGCATTCTGTCCATTCTTGGGGCAGCACAGTCTGGATGCCTTTTTTTTTTGCTTCAGCAGTCTGAGCAGCTTTTTTTTTTTTTTTTTTTTTGCTTGGGGCAGCAAAAATGGTAGAGCCTGCCCTGTCTGGTATGAATCTTGAAGGAGAGTGACCTTCCTCCTTTAGGATAAATTCTGATGAGATGGAGATTTATTAGCTGGTGTAGGTAATTTTAACTTATACCTCCCTATGCCAGCTTTCACTTGGAATCTTGTGACCATTCTGAGCACTATATTATAGAAGTCTAATAGAAGAATTAGAGAGTGTATGAAAAATGGTAACAAGGCTGACAAATGCCAGTGGAGTAATAGCGAGGAGAAGTTAGGAAAATTAGATTTCTGTCCAGAAGAAAATAGAAAAGGCATAACTGGAGTGTCCAAAATCTCAGAGGGGGAGGGGAAGGGAGAAAACTGTTGTTGCAAAACAATTTTCATGGCTTCTTAAATTTTGTCAAGTTACCTCAACTGCTTGGGACTGTGAGTAATACTGTAGTTTACCTACAGCTAGTTTTATAGAACCACGTACTGAATAATTACATTAATTCCAAAAGGAGGATTTTAAACTCTGGGTTAATGGTCTTTCAATTAGAGTCTATGGTTGATCATTAATTAGTGTATTAGTACCTGTTGTTCCCAGACCACAAAAACAGCTATACATCAGCAGGTTTAGACAAGGGCATTATTATAGTGGCACTGTTCATGCTGTTACAGTTAAGGGTTTGCTGGTGTTGCATTGAAACACCTTACTGTTAAAAGTTTATAAATAGACTGAAAAAAATACAAGTTTCTGAAAGCTGATATACAAGATTTCACTCCCCTTCCCCATTTCCCCCTAAGTTATAGAGGAAAAATCTTTTGACTGCTTGATTTATTGAATATAAAGAAACCAGCAACAAACGCAAACCATGATATTTGATTGTTTGATTTCATCAGTGATTGTTCCATAAAGTGGATTAGTTGTTTTTGTTATTCTGGAGAAAGAAAGTAATATAGATTTTTTTTTGAAAACTTCATCCAGCTCTGTATAGTATAGGCTCTTGGACCATGACCTACATGTAATCAGAGCTCCACAGGTGCAGCTAAACAATTCTTGCTCTATCCTGCTAAGGGACCCACAAGTGAGAACCCTTATTCTCCTGTGGAATACTGGTGAAATCAGTGGTGCTCTGGATATAAGACGTGATTCCTTGGCATTTCTTTTCCATGTTTGCATACATACTTATCTAATTATCCAGAATATTTGCTGAATCAGAAAAATGTACATGTTCATCCACTGCTCCTTGGATCCTGTGTAGTCATTTTCACCTCTTCATGGTGGGTGTATATTGTTACCAAACTGAATTTTCTATTCATACTGGCAGCTGCATTTATATCCCCTTTGCATAGGTGTAAATGCCTACAATAGGCACAAGGCAGTTGAGAATTGCCTTATGCATTTGCAGTATAGTATTAAAGAGGATGTTAGTTTAAAGTCTCTAGACAACCTAGAGCCACAGGTTCAAATCTTAGCAGGATTGCCTCTGCACTCTACCCTTCTGAGGTAGAAAAATTGAGCCTCATGCAGCTTTCCACAAATGGGTCTGAGTCCCAAATGCCACCAAGCTGTGCTAAATGTAGGATCCAAGGGTAGGAGGCAATTGTAACTTCATACCTACCCTACTCTGGCTAGGAGTGGTTTTGATTTCTGGCACAAATTAAAGCAGCCTGAGGCCTACCCTAACCTGTGCCCAACTGCCTATTGTCACAAGGGACTATTGCAGAGTTCAGAATAGCAAACTGCTCTCACAGCTGCAAGAGTGGGCTAGAGCATTGCTGCCATTTTTATGCCATGTGGATGCTTTCCCTAAAGAGGAGGGAATTACCTAATAGGCACATCCAGTGGCTTTACAGCCTCTTAGCAGCAGAGCCCACACTCAGGAGAAATAGTACAACACTGAGCCAGGCTCTTAGCTTTAGTCTCTAGCCTACCTTCAGCAAGGCATTCAGATTCTGAATTAGTGTCCAAAATACATTCCCTTCAAGGTGGCATTATCAATAACATAGTCTCCCCCCAACTAGCTGTTCTTAGGGTTTCACTGCAGGATCTGTTCTATCCTTCTTCTACCCACTTCCATCTTGTAGAGAGTCCCCAGCCTCTCTTATATCCAGCTTGGCACTAAAAAGCTCCATCTGCCAGCATTAATCATTAATCAACAGTAACTACCCTGCACCTTTTTGCAGAGTCTACCACCTGTGCTTAGTAGGGTGACTCAACAGAACAATGATGTGTTTCAGTTGCAGGGTCTTTCTGAACCTACCTTAAAACTTGGTCCTGTGTACAGATATTTTAAAAATGCTTGTCATGTTTGCAGGAGTAGGGAGTTGCCTTGCTATCCTGACCAAATTCCTGCCCCTGCCCTCATTATTGAATAATAAGCTGTTCACTGGTTGCCTACCTGCTACCTTTCACCTCTGTGCTGGATGAATTCCTGGGATGGTGTATTTATATAGTTTGTGAAGCACTTTAGGTTGAAAGGTCAAATGTAAATGTTAAATTATTTACATTTATAAACTATCCTAGGTGCTTAGCAGCTAAAGTCAACCACGCAGGTTCAGGACTAGTGCATATTTGGAAACTGTAAAAGCAGCAAAGAATCCTGTGGCACCTTATAGACTAACAGACATTTTGCAGCATGAGCTTTCGTGGGTGAATACCCACTTCTTCGGATGCAAGAAGTGGGTATTCACCCACGAAAGCTCATGCTGCAAAACGTCTGTTAGTCTATAAGGTGCCACAGGATTCTTTGCTGCTTTTACAGATCCAGACTAACACGGCTACCCCTCTGATATTTGGAAACTGAATATCTTGCAGCTGATTTTTTTAATATTTGTATGGGAGGTCATTTATAGTTACATCTAAACCATGAAAATATTACAACAAACCTCTGGCCTCTTCAGTCTTCACATCTGTCACCAAACTGTGCAACTATTGGTGTTGTGAGAATGGGGACACCTCCTCCTATTCCAAAAGCACATGCTCCTACCATTTGAACTACAAGGGAACCTCCTTTAGTGGCTAGCTATATGGGATCCATAACAAAGAGTGCTGATTCTGTCCTGTAGAAGGCAATGGTACAAATACACAGCCAGTTAATTACAGTATAATACCATTAGTTCTGATGTTTTGTCACACTCTTTTAATAGCACCTCAGAAGTATATTTGCAGTGAGCCTGCACTGGGGTTTGCAAGTACTGACGAACTGAATAAGAATATTACACAATATTCATGCAATACTGATGTTGTGCAACAAAGGAAATCTGATGTACAATTGTAGCACCTGGTCATAAACCAGTGACAAGTCAGTCAATCATATGCTAACCAACATGACTGGCATATGGAAGTGGTTAAGGAGCAGTTTTTTCCTTCAGCCCAAAAAGAGAAAGCGATGATGTAATTGCAGATGAGAATCAGAATGAGAAGCAGCTAGACTACTCAGGTCTGTCAGAGCAGGCTGAAGACATTTGGGTGCTGTGGCTGGCGGTTTATTGCACACTGCACCCACACAAGATACATAATTAACAGCCTAACAAAAGAAACAGTTAAAAGTATCCCATAGCTAGGAACAACGTTTCTACCAGTTACTGCAGCAGCCCACAGGATGATAAGTAAATCCCTAGTTTAACTGCAGTAAAACATGCTTTAAAATGAGGGAAATTTGCAGCCAGAAATAAAGGTATGTAACCTTTAATATTCCTTTGTCCCATTTCCCCACATCCTCATAGCATCTGGTACCAAATATGAAAAGTACTGAAGTATAAATATTTACCAAATTTCACAATTTAAGCCAGTCCCTATTTATAAGTAATAATTAGTGTACTACCTCTTTTCTGCTGGTGCTGGATGAGGTTCAGGAGAAAGATTCGTCCTAAACCAAACAGCCAATCTATGCAGTGTTTTGCTAGGCACAAGAAACACATGCTGCTGCTGCAGCATAATTCTTGACAGCCTCCCTCCACTATCCAAATCAGCAAAACCGGTCACAGAAATGCTGCTGGAGTCAGTGAGGTACAGACTCATTTCACACATGACAAGAAGTGACAGAAAAGCCATCTGTATATCTATTGTAAATTCTGGGAAGCATTTAAACAGCATTTAAACAGCTCTGCTTTTAGCCATCTCCAGAGACACCGTCCATCAATACTATCAGAGGAGAATGGATGCTGTACCACAAAAACACCACACAACCTTTCCTCTGCCCTCCTTCCTCCCGCAGAAACATGCAAAAGTTTGTCCTCAGCTGGTATGTGCACAGGTCTACAGCAAGAAACAATATCATATCTCATACTTATGAACCCCTGAACCAATCAATAAATACCAATGCAAAAGTCCTATGATAAAATCCTTCTGTATCAGGTTGTCCCCTAGTATGGAATATCAGTGGCTACTGAACGGGTGATAATACTTTCAAAAGAAGCCCACAGAAAAACTAAGGCTTAAAAAGAAGTGCAGCAGCAAGTTATATGTAAATTATTTTTACAAAATCTTTCTTGTTCACACAGTTCATGTGGTACAGAATGCAGTCAGAACCCCCAACAAAGGTTCTAATCCTGTGACTGAGGCCATAATCTTCAAAAAGAAAATGCAGTGTTGTGTGTGTAACTGAATGATGATGTGCTTCTGCTGTCCATGTACTGCATCTTTTATTGCAAGAGAAGTATCTCTGCCTGCTGCAGAGCCATCTGTGAAGCAGTTGCCTTTGTGTTTCAATTCAAATACAGAATATCCCAGAGTACAGAATAGCAGAACTGGTGAAAAATGACAACTTTAAACACTGCCACACCTCCCTCCACCAATCATAGGTCGTAATGCTTCTTGAAAGTTACAGTTTAGTTCTTTCAATCAGGCTGATGTACAACTGAAGCATCCGTAAGCCACAACCCCCAATGCCATCCAAAGAAACAACAAAACAGAAACACAACCCATTTGAACACCCCACCCCACCCCCAAACCCAACGACCAGCCACCCCTCCCAAATAAACCCTCCAAAAAATAAGCATCAAAGGAAAAAAGTAATTTACAAAAGCAAATACTTCCTAAGTGATTCATTCAGAAGATGGATTCCTGTGTATTTCCCATGTTCTGTGGGAGCCGCTGAGTGCTCAGGACTTTTGAAACTCAGGCTACTGATGTAGAGGCTTAGATCTGGACCTAGAAGTCTATCTCTGAGCACTCATTTTTGAGATTAGCCATGATAGATAGAATAATTGTCACACATTCTTCATGTGACTGTTTGGTGGCTAGAAGGGCATTTTTACAGTTAATATTTGCAGCTAAGTGCAAATTACTTCATCTGGGAGCTGCAGGCAGCTGTGCATGCAGATGGTCAGTATAAAGAAACTGTCTCACAGCCCACCAGCATATTACCCTGACCACCACTGTTCTAAGCTGATCAGAGGGAGCTCTCCCATCAGCATAAAATCTCCAGCCTCCAGGAGAGGCGGTTGCTATGCTGGCGGGAGATGCTCTACACCGGCACTTAGGTTGGTATAACTTATGTCACTCAGAGGTGTGGATTTGACTCTGAAGTACTTTGTAGCATAGACATAGGCTTTTTGAAAGTCCAAGTAAATTATACCTACCTGTTCTCCTTTTTCTACTATTTTGTTGAAATGTTTAAAGAATTCTAGTAGATTCGAGAGCGATAATTTTCCTTTACAGAGGCTGTGAATATTTGTTGCACTCATTTCACAGTTATCTAGGTGTTCTATAGCTCTCTTTCATTAGCCAATGTAGTCATTTAAAGCTAGTTTGGACAAAATGCTCAAGAAGGCACTGTAGGGAACAATCTTGCACAGCAAGGAGATATAGTAGATGACCTAATAGGTCTTTTCCAGTTCCAGTCTGTGAAATTGAAATAGTACAAGGAAGCCATTGCAGAGGTGGTTAAGTTCAACTCAGGAACTGCTGAACAGTTGCTTCAGAGGGAACTGCATGGGGTTGCAAAAGCACTGCTAGAGAAATTCTTTGTATGGGGTGGGTTCAAGGATGACTCATATCCCAAGGAAGCCTTAGTGCTCCAATGAGAACACCACATATTTAGGTGGCTTGAATAACCTAAGTAACTCCACTTGCAATCAAATCTCTCAAGATTTAAACATGTGACACAGTGTAGGACATTGCCCTAAAATGAGGCACAGAGTGTGACAAAGTAGGGATTTTCCCTTGTTATGTTGTGTGTGAGTCTGTTGAGCCTATGTGAGTTTTACTGTTTTGCATGAATACTGTGTGTGCCTCAGATTCCCTGTGTGCTACACCAATACCTTGGTGGTGGGAATAGGGGTGTGTGACTTTGGCTGAGACCTCTGGGGCAGGTGAGGTGGCTCCAGCTGCCTGCACATATGCTATAACCCTGGTGCCCTTCATAACCTGAGATGTAGGAGGGGATGCAACCTGGTGACGACCAAGTGATTCTTTGCCTGGGAAGTGAGACAAAGACAAGGAGGAGGAACAACAGAGGTGTCTGAGATCTGGTTGCTGGAAGCTGGCAGTCTGCTTGGGGAGACTGGAAGAGAGGGAGTTCCAGGCCACCTGGTCCAGGACTCCCTAAGATGGACTTGGTTGAAAGTCACTGATTTCTGTGATAGTAAGCTCACAGGGGGAGGGATAGCTCAGTGGTTTAGGCATTGGCCTGCTAAACCCAGGGTTGTGAGTTCAATCCTTGAGGGGGCCACTTAGGAATCTGGGGCAAAAGTTGATCCTGCTAGTGAAGGCGGGGGCAGGACTCAATGACCTTTCAAGGTCCCTTCCAGTTCTAGGAGATTAGTATATCTCTAATTTATTATTGTTCTACACTGTGTTCCTGTCAACTAATAAACCGTTCTGTTCTACCTGCTGGCTGAGAGTTGGGGTGCAGGACCCTCTGGCTTCCCCCAGAGCCCCACCTGGGCAGACTTGCTGTGGGAAGAGCACGGTGTGGAAGGAGATGCTGAATGCTCTGAGGTCAGACTCAAGAAGGTCAAAGCTGTGTAAGCTTCTTGCCCTGGACACAGTATGCTCAGAGAAAGGAAGTATGCTACACCAGAGTCATGACTGGTTTCGTATGGAATAGTTCCAGAGCATTGGCCCTGTGACTCCATGACGCAGAGGAAAACCAAATTAAAAAATTGGTGTAGGAAGAACAAATTAAAAAAAGTTTTCTTTAAAAAACATGGAACATTTTTAAAGGGCCAAATCTTGCACCGAGCACATCCATGAAATCCAGTGGATCTGGACTACCCAGGCTCTGCAGACAGAAACCTACCCTGGTTGTGAGATACAGTGTCCCGAGGGTATCTGCATAGGGCCTATGTGGCTGCCCAATTGTTATTTTTAAAAATGTATTAGCTAACATGTTTTAACTAGCATGTTTTATACCCTCTTATAGACACTGTACATTGAATTCTAATATATATTAGCTGGTCCCCATTGGCTCACTACTGGGGTCCATGTCAATCAGCCAATATATGTTAAAATACAGCTTGAGCGGTCTACAGTAGGGTTTTAAAATTTTAGTTAAAGCATGCTAGCTAATATGTTTAATCCCCTCCTCCCCTTTTATCCTGGTCTAGACATTCTCCCAGGCACAAGGCCCATGGCCTAGCCAGATGCTCCATGTCTTGCTCTCACAAAATGAGTGTGTGCGCAGTCTGCCCCAGCTTGCATCGTGAGTCATCCGGCCTCAGGAGAAGTTGGGTCCAATGTAGAGCCAGTTCATGTTGTTATATATGGGTTATTCACCCCTTATGTCTGCAGAAAATACCCTCAAGCCTTGGTCCTATAACCTTAGATTCGTGGTTGTGTTGTTGAGCTGTAATGTACAAGAAAAAGGAGGAAACCCCAGCATGAGTGATACAGAGGTAAATTTAGGTTTAAAAATAGAGAGGATTGAATATGTAATTAGTTAATGAATTAGTTAGTCTGAAGATGAAGGGGGTATCCAAGTTCTCGGTATTATTAAGTCATGAGGAACAGCTGAGAGGTATAGTTCCAATTATGTTAAGTAAGTGGCAAGGGGACTGAAATCCTCTAACATGGTAACTTGAAGAGGTCCTTTTTCTTCACTACTGGGTTTTTAGTTCAATAAAGCACAGCACCACCACTGCAGACTCAGGACTGAGTCAACACTTTATCAGCACCTTGTCAGTCTAAACATAGTTCAGTTGTATCCTTTTTCTCACTGAAGTCTCAATGTGAAAGTCATTAACATTTGCTTAGGGTTTTGGGATCCTTTGAGAGGAAATGTGTTGTGTGTGAGTACAGTATTACTATTTTTATTTACAATAACTGTGCAGTAAAGATGAAAACTTCAGCTTTTCCAAAGGTGCCTGTTTTCTGTTTATTATTACAGTTTAGCTCAGTTGATTAACATTTTAACCAATAAGGTATCATTTAAATAATAGGCACATTGTATATTACAACTACTGAGAAAAAAAGTAGCCGATCCTTTTACATGTAAATGGCAGAAATTTAGAAATGGAAATTAAATATACTAGGTACAACCTACTATGGACCTAGTTTTGCCGTTTTATTTTATAGTGAATTACTTTCATGGTCTCTGTTCATCTTGCTGCAGGTTCAGGGCCGGCTCTACTGTTTTTGCTGCCCCAAGCAGCATGCCGAATGCCGTCAGGGCAGCACGCGTGTTTCCATGGCGGCGGCAATTAGGCGGCAGCTTCTATGTTCAGCTGTCCACAGCGGCGCAGCTTCTGTCTTCCGGCTGAAGACAGACGCTGCCGCCAAATTGCCGCCGCTGCGGAAACCCGTGTGCCGCCCTAACGGCACATGGACTGCCCCCGCCATCTGTGGTGGCAATTCGGCGAGCTGCTTGGGGGCAAAAACACACAGACTGCCGCCCCTTGCAGATTGCCGCCCCATGCATCTTCTTGGAATGCTGGTGCCTGAAGCCGGCCCTGTGCAGGTTCCACTCATGGCAATACTTGTAAAATATGAGCTGACTTTTAAAACAAAGTTTAATATCTGTCAAATTTACAAACTCAGAGGTATATCCCAGACCAATCCCAAACTCGAATTGATTTCAGTGATCAAATTTATTGCTTGGAAGAGTAAACTGTGAAGAATGGATTAAAATTGTACATTTTCTCTATTATTGATTGCACATGTAGTAGTCTGAAGTAACACCTTATTTCAGTAACCCCATTGCTTTCTTTAGTCTTTCACTTGCACTGGATGAGCAAAAGTTGTTTTGTTATGCCAGACAGACTGATCCTGGAGTGTAATTAATCCATGGTGAAAGGCTGGATCAGCTGCCAATGAAAACACTAAATTTTCAACTGAGCTAAGTCCAACTGATAAGATCTTTACTGGCAACTGCTTGTTTACTTGATGATTACTATCTATGACACTAGAGGGTTTCTAACAGAAGCAAAGACACTTGTTTTAATTAAAATAAGGTATCTCAAATGGTTTTCCTACACACAAACTTTGTCATCAGTTGGTAACACATTAACCTTAAGTAGTAGGAATTTAAATTACATTATCTAGGTGCAATTTTCTGCCATGAAGGTAACTTTGATTCTTTGTATTCCCAACATGTACATATTGTTTAGAATGTTATAATTAGAGCAGTGCAAAAAACAATTTTTCAGTTCAGTAGCTGAACAAAAACATTTTCTTTTCTGGCTGACCTGAAATGAAAATTTCTCAGAGAACTGAAAAAGTTGAAAAAAAAAATCATTTTTGGTTGAACAAAATGCTTCATTTTATTTTTGAGCTTTTTATTACCTTTAATGTTTTTTAAAATAAAACTGAACTAAAATTCTAAACAAAAAGTGGTTTCAAATTGAAAAATGGAAATATCTAGTTTAGAAAATATTGAAATGAAATGTTTTGATTTTGCATTTTTTTCCTGACTGAATCAATTTGATGAATTTTACATGAATTTGTGAAATGTTTCAGTCAACCTGAATCTATATTTTTTGGCAAAAAGAGTTGTCTCAAATTTCAGCTAGCTCTAGTTATAATTAATATTAACATCCTAATTAATTGCTGCATTTGTGATCCATTGTTTAAACCCTTCGTCTTTCACTGTTTGTAGACATAAGTTTAGACAGGCATATGCTATGCACACCCTGGCATGCATTTTTAATGTCCGGAGAGCAACCTTTCTTAAGTTGACATGCAGTGGAGTTTTTTTCCTCTGCTCTTAGACTAACTAATGTTAATGTTTGTTAAGTACTTTGGAGATGTAAAAATGATGTTAACACTTTGCTAGCTTGTGTAACCCTTCTGCTGGGCTGAAACGATAGCAGCAAGGGCCGGGTTCAATACATAGGGGTCCCTTCCCCTCAACATAATGCAAAACCAGCTCGAGCCCCCATCCAGTGACCTGGGAAAATCTTACACACACCCCTGGGCGCCTCGAGGAGGCAATACTTCCCCTCTCGCAAGCACAGAGTCTTGTTGTAGCAGAAAAGGTTTAATTACATGATAAACAACAAGCATTAAATTGGGAAAATACCTCAGCTAGAGTTCATAGGTCAAACCCTGAGCAAAGACCCACCCCAGGAAATTGGGCCATGTCCTTCTCTCTGGGCCCTTGAGTCCAGCAACCCCCAAATCACCCACAGTCCCAAAAGTCCCACAATCCAAAAGTCTCTATCCCGGGTCAGTGCAGCCCCAGAGTTCAAGAATCTCTCTGCAGAGGTCCCCCTCCCCAGCCTGGGTAGAAAGGGGCACCTTACGTGGTTTCGGGGCCAACTGCCCTGCCTCTTCGTGGGGTTCTGCTTCCACTAGTCGTCCCCGCAAACAGCTCAGCTCTGCTTGCTCTGTGGGCTGCTCCGCTCTGCCAGCTGCTCTGGTCCACCAGCTGTCCTGTGATCCACTCCAGCCATCCTCGCGAGCTGCTTGGCTCCACTCACCCCTTGGCTGCACCAACTGCTCCACTCCGCTCTGCCAGCTGCTCTGCTCCGCGGTATTGCTTCAGGCTCCCCACTCATTAGCACAGTGCTCAGTGCTCTCAGCTCAGCAAGTCCAGCTCTTCAGTGATTTCAGCTCATAGTAGGGGAGCCTCAGTGCCAGTGAGTTCAGCTCAGTAACCTGTATCTAGATTCTTAAGGGAATCAAAAATTAACTCTGACATTCCACAGTGGAGAGAGGCATAGGTGGAACTGGTGCTTCTGGCTCACACAAGGAGCCTGCACCACCAAGTACAGACATCTGTCCCCAGCCCCTCTCTCTTGACTGGGTTTTGGAACCCATGTCCCTTGTCTAGCAAGTGCTATTTAGTTGACAATGAAACCCTCTATCATAAGACAGTTTTATAGTTCCTCATTTAATCGGGGTGACAACATTTTATTGCTCCTGCCCCAATAACAATGAAATTGGGGCTCCCATAGCTGTGAAAATAACCATCCCAGGCTGCTGTGCAGTATGCTAAGTGGGGTGGGAGTGCCAATGCAAATAACTGAACTGCTAATGCGAATACTTGAAACTTCTTTTTGCACTCCCCATAATCTACCACCAGATGTCAGGGTAGAGCTCATCCTGACTCTGCTTACACTTGCTATCTTCATGTTGTGTGTTAGTGATCAGAGACAGGGGAACGAAAAAGGAATAAAAAATTATGAGTTCTGCAATGGTCTCTCTACACTTTTTGCTTTACTCCATAACTTTTCATACATTCTAAAATGTCTCTATCTTTCTATTGCAAAAATGCATATTGCATCTTTCACTATCTAAGCTGTTATGCTGCTGTCCTGCTGACATCAGCTTCAGAAAATTGTCTCCAGTTAAACAATGACAGCTGCAAAGGTAGGAACTCAACCTCTTCCCCCTTACCTTCGCATGTATGAAATGTGAACATCAAAACCTGCAAGGATTATTTACAGTAGTATAGAACATTGTTTGTTCTATGATATGATAACATTCAGCGGGAGTCACGGCACATTTAAAATACCCTGAGAACTTAGGCCACAATCAGGAACTAAATTCAAAGGATTCCAAAATGGGCACACAGTTATGCAGCCAAAACAGTGTTTGTACGCACACATATCTTGGCCATTAGCAGTTCTGTGTAGTCCACGCACAGCAGAAGTTATTCCTGACAGAAGTAATATTCTGCATGCAGCGGTTAGAGAAGCAGGAGGAGGTGCAGGTGAATGAACCAGTTATATGGCACACCGCACCATAGTAACTCTAGCTCAGGAACCAATCCATGCAACAAACCTCGATGCCAACTCTGCCCACATATCTACACCAGCGACACCATCACAGGACCTAACCAGATCAGCCACACCATCACTGGTTCATTCACCTGCACGTCCACCAATGTAATATACACCATCATATGCCAGCAATGCCCCTCTGCTATGTACATCGGCCAAACTGAACAGTCTCTAAGGAAAAGGATAAATGGACACAAATCAGATATTAGGAATGGCAATATACAAAAACCTGTAGGAGAACACTTCAACATCCCTGGCCACACAATAGCAGATCTTAAGGTGGCCATTCTGCAGCAAAGAAACTTCAGGACCAGACTTCAAAGAGAAACTGCTGAGCTTCAGTTCATCTGCAAATTTGACACCATCAGGTCAGGATTAAACAAAGACTGTGAATGGCTTGCCAACTACAGAACCAGTTTCTCCTCCCTTGGTTTTCACACCTCAACTGCTAGAACAGGGCCTCATCCTCCCTGATTGAACTAACCTCGTTATCTCTAGCTTGCTTCTTGCTTGCATATATATACCTGCCCCTGGAAATTTCCACTACTTGCATCCGACGAAGTGGGTATTCACCCACAAAAGCTCATGCTGCAAAACGTCTGTTAGTCTATAAGGTGCCACAGGATTCTTTGCTGCTTTTACAGATCCAGACTAACACGGCTACCCCTCTGATACTTTAAAAAGTGGACATTAAATCCTAGTGAGAAAAATAGAAAGGAGCATAAATTCTGGCAAGTGAAGTGTAAAAATATGATTAGGAAGGCCAAAAAAGAATTTGAAGAACAATCAGCCAAAGACTCCAAAAGTAATAGCAATTTTTTTTAAGTACATCAGAAGCAAGAAGCCTGCTAAACAACCAATGGGGCCGCTGGGTGACCAAGATGCTAAAGGAGCACTCAAGGATGATAAGGCCTTTGCGGAGAAACTAAATTAATTCTTTGAATCGGTCTTCACAGCTGAGGATGTGAGGGAGAATCCCAAACATGAGATATTCTTTTTAGGTGACAAATCTGAGGAACTGACCCAGATTGAGGTGTCATTAGAGGAGGTTTTGGAACAATTGATAAACTAAACAGTAATAAGTTACCAGGACCAGATGGTATTCACCCAAGAGTTCTGAAGGAACTCAAATGTGAAATTGCAGAACTACTAACTGTGGTATGTAACCTATCATTTAAATCAGCTTCTGTACCAAATTACCAGAGGATAGTTAATGTGATGCCAATTTTTAAAAAGGGCTCCAGAGGAGATCCCAGCAATTACAGGCCGGTAAGCCTGACTTCAGTACCTGGCAAACTGGCTGAAACTATAGTAAAGAACAAAATGATCAGACACATAGATGAACATAATTTGTTGGGGAAAAGTCAACATGGTTTTTGTAAAGGGAAATCATGCCTCACCAATCTACTAGAATTCTTTGAGGGGGTCAACAAGCATGTGGACAAGGGGGAGCCAATGGACATAGTGTACTTAGATTTTCAGAAAGCCTTTGACAAGGTCCCTCACCAAAGGCTCTTAAGCAAAGTAAGCTGTCATGGGATAAGAGGGAAGGTCCTCTCATGGAGTGGTAACTGGTTAAAAGATAGAAAACAAAGAGTAGGAATAAATGGTCAGTTTTCAGAATGGAGAGAGGTAAATAGTGGTGTCCCCCAGGGGTCTGTGCTGGGACCAATCCCATTCAACATATTCATAAATGATCTGGAAAAAGTGGTAAACAGCGAGGTGGCAAAATTTGCAGATGATACAAAACTATTCAAGATATTTAAGTCCCAAGCAGACTGCAAAGAGCTACAAAAGAATCTCACAGAACTGGGTGACTGGGCAACAAAATGGCAGATTAAATTCAATGTTGATAAATGCAAAGTAATGCACATTGGAAAACATAATCCCAACTATACATATAAAATGATGGGGTCTAAATTAGCTGTTACCATTCAAGAAAAAGACCTTGGAATCATTGTGAATAGTTCTGTGAAAACATCCACTCAATGTGCGGCGGCAGACAAAAAAGGGAACAGAACGTTTGGAATCATTAACAAAAGTGATAGATAATAAGACAGAAAATATCATATAGCCTCTATATAAATCCTTGGTGCACCCACATCTACTGCATTCAGATGTGGTCTCCCCATCTCAAAAAAGATGTATTGGAATTGGAAAAGTTTCAGAAAACTGGAACAAAAATGATTAGGGGTATGGAACAGTTTCCATATAAGGAGAGATTAATAAGACTGGGACATTTCAACTTGGAAATGAGACAAGTAAGGGTGGGATATGACTGAGGTCTATAAAATCATGACTGGTGCACAGAAAGTAAATATGTGTTATTTACTCCTTCTCATAACACAAGAATTAGGGATCACTAAATTAAATTAATAGGCAGCCGTTTTAAGACAAACAAAAGGAAGTATTTTTTCCACACTATGCACAATCAATTTATGGAACTCCTTGCCAGAGGATGTTGTGAAGGCCAAGACTACAACAGGATTAAAAAAAGAATGAAATAAGTTCATGGAGGACAGGTCCATCAATGTCTATAAGCCAGGATGGGCTGAGGTGGTGTCCCTAGCCACTGTTTGCCAGAAGCTGGGAATGGGCGACAGGGGATGGATCACTTAGATCACCTGTTCTGTTAATTCCCTCTGGGGCACCTGGCATTGGCTACTGTTGGAAGACAGGATACTGGGCTAGATGGACCTTTGGTCTGACACAATATGGCAGTTCTTATGTTAAGGAAATGAAAGTAACTTTAGCAAGTAGTGGTACCAAACTGAAATCCTGAATCCAAGCACTAATAAGCCTGGAAGAAGTTTGGATCTGGATCCACACTTTGCATCACTAAGGAATCCGATTAAGATGAGAGGGATAATATGTACCTGTAGTAATATTAAAATAGTAGGTCCTAACTGCTTGTGGTTGTGTACGTTCCCAACATACATTCTGCAAAAGAAGGGTTGTCATATGCTATGTTTAAAATTCGGTTTGAGTAATTCCAGTCTGCTTACTTAAAATATGCCCTGTAGTTGCAGTTGAATAAATTATTCTTCACCTCCTGCCCTAAACTGTTGTGCAGTGCCATTGTGAGCTTTTCAACAGTAACCACAATATATTTCAGTCTTGGCAACATTTCAATGGTGGGTGATGAAATTCCAATGGACACAGGTTCCGCTGTCATTACCACTGGTGGAATTGCACTGGTGGTGAATTATGTGTCTGAATTTTGGCAATGTAGTTGCAGCTCTACAGATTTTCTTTGTATTGGGAGTGGGAGATTGAAATCTATCTATTTCCCCCAGGGTATAGAGGCCAACTGTGAAAAAGCTGTTAGTGTGATCATTAGCCTGGCTTTAACATTTTAATGCTATTTTCCTTGTGCAGCCTTATTCTGTTTCTCTCTCTGTCTTTAAAAGCTTTATGACAAGGGTGGAGAGACTAACAAATTTCATTTCAGAGATCTTTGCAATAGTGAAGTGTTTTAAATAATGAGAAAGCATGTGCTAGTATAATCAATTAACTAAGAAGTAGAATGTTAAGCAGATTATTCTAATATCTATTTTTGGGTTTACTTGAGACAGCCTTTTGACTACATTTTAGTTCAGGGGTGGACAAACTTTTTGGCCCAAGGGCTACATCTGGTTGGGGAAATTGCATGCAGGGCCATGAATGTAGGGCTGGGGAAGAGGGTTGCGGTGTGGGAGGGGGTGCAGTGTGCAGGAAGGGGCTCAGGGCAGGGGTTTGGGGTGCAGGAGGCAGTGCAGATTGCAGGAGCGGACTCAGGGCAGGGGTTTGGGGTGTGAAAACGGTGTGAGGGTGGCAAGGGGCTCAAGGCAGGGAGTTGAGGGGCAGGAGGGGTGTGGGGTGCGGGATCTGGGCCGATGCCGCTTACCTTGCACGGCTCCAGGGTGGCCTGGCCCTGGCCCCGCGCCGCTCCCGGAAGCATACTCACCATCTCTGTATTAAAGTAGTTTCCTAAAATGCTACTTATATTAGTGAGTGAAATATAATTATAATGCCAATTGACATAAATGCCTTTACAACTAAAACAGGGGTGGGCAAAATACAGCCTGTGGACCAGATCCGGCCTGTGGGATTGCCACCCCCTTGGTGCTGCGGGGCTAAGACAGGCACTCTTAGGGGTAGAGGGCTCTGCGCGCTGCCCTCACCTGCGGGTACTCCCCCGAAGCTCCTAATGGCTGTGGTTTACTGTTCCCAGCCAATGGGAGCTGCAGGGGGCGGTGCCTGCAGGCAAGGGCAGCGTATGGAGCACTCTTCCCCCCCCCACGCAGGGGCCACAGGGATATGATGTCAGCCACTTCTGGGAGAGGCACAGGGCCGGGGCCAGGGTAGGCAGGGTGCCTGCCTTAGCCCCGCGGCACCATGGGGGTGGCAATCCCGCAGATCCTGACGGGCTGGATCCGGCCTGCAGGCCATAGTTTGCCCACCCCTGTTTTAGTTGTAAAGGCATTTATGTCAATTGGCATTATAATTATATTTTACTCACTAATATAAGTAGCATTTTAGGAAACTACATTCACAGATAGCTGGAAATGTACTCACCATCTCTGTATTAAAGTAAACAGGACACAAAGAGGAATTTAATATGAAGATTTTTCATAGCTCATTAAGAGGATTGTATATGGGAGCTCTGTATTGAAAATAAGATTGAATGGCTGAATTAGCTGAATTTGGGTAATTTCACTCAAGTTTGTTGTTTTCATGACAATAATTTGTTTACTGTTACACCTTATTGCAGTCATTTCCTTCCAGAAATAAGTACAATGGGCCATACTAGGAGCTGGTGTAAAGAGGCAGTAGTCCACTGAAGCCTGAATTGGGCCTCTGAGGTCTTTACAAAGACCCTCTAAATGCTTATATTTTAGCATCCATCAAATAAACTATTGTGCTTCAGAAAACAGGCTAGACTGCTTTCGGTTTAGAAATACCACTGCTTGTGTTAAGTCAGTATGCTTCCTTTGGAGATGAAGTGAAAGGTGAGATTCCTTATTATGATTAAGACTGTAAATGTGGAGGAGAAAAGCACTCAACTAGCAAACAGCTGAGTTACAAATATATGTCTTAATCTGAGCCCTAAATGTCAGGCTAGCTAATGGAGACTTCAGCAGTTTTACAAAACAATCTAGCTGCAACTTGTTTAGCTGGAGGCCTATGCTGCTGAATAAGGACAGCATGTGGTATACTGCAGATCAGAGCATGGCATGATAGATTAGATTAGATTGCTAGATGCTGTAATGGAATAACCTCTTGAATTGCATCATGTGAGCTGCTGAGAACAGAATTATTTTAATTTATTTTCAATAATTCTTGTTTCTCCTCATTCTGTCCTTACTAGATGTTTTCTCTCTTTTAATGGAGAGCAATACTTATAAATTGGCTTTACAAATATTCGTTTCCAGGCTGATGCAGGGGAGGACCAGAGAGTGGTTTTCCTTTCTTATATACCAGATTTTCATTTCCAGGAGAGTGTTCCTAGAGATAGGGAGATGAGAGGTATGTCAAAAGCCATGGCCTTGTTACTGGAAGGTTAAGGAATAGATTACAGATACCCACTCTGGTGTTCCTATAGTTCTTGGTTTGCAGAGGACCCAGAAGCTGTAAAGAGCCAGAAGTGATATCCCTCTGTTATCAGAATATGTAGAAAGGAATAAATCATGAAGCACACAGTGATGTGCTACACTAAAAAGAAAATACTGCTGGTGCTTTTATGGAGTGGACTCTTCATAAATAAAGTCCAGCCAGGTGTGGGAAGATACTGTCAGTAATTGTTTGTAATTTGATCCTCATTACAAATGATGTCCTGGACAAATTCCAAGTTGGGTAAATGCTTTCTGCCTGCCTTACATCCTCCTTGTAGTTTTAATTAGATATGGTGTTTTTCCTTTGTTTAATGTCCTTAAACATTGTTGTGCAATGTTAAACAGAAACTGCATTCCTCCCTAGAGCTGTTTGCATACCAGTAGTGGTTAACTTGTGTATGAGTTTATGAAGTCAGGGGCAGCAGAATCTAATGACCCAGTAGCAGGAAGCTATGAATTCCAGAGTGCTAGTCCATGATCTGATATTAGCTCATTTTGTGGCCATTGGTAAATCACTGAGGGACAATGGGTGGCCTGTTCCTGTGGGGATGTGCATAGTGAGGAGGAATGAGAGCATGAGGAGCCAATTGCAGTCTTTGAACTGGAAGTGCTCCAGGCTAGCAATATGTGAAGTGCTACTCCTGTGATAGATATGACAATTTCCTGCAATATCTTTGAAAGACTTTATTGCAATAAATTTTTGGATTATTGTGGGTTAGGATTGTATATGAGCTCTATATGGGGGAGATGTGACAGATGTCAGACTTGGGAGTTCAAAAGACTATACTGAAAATGTGCTAGACAAGTATGGACTTTTGAGATAATAAATGTAAAGTGGATTTCCTGGGGAAATCCTAGGGAGAAAATGCAAATTTCTCAACTCCAGTTACGCAACCCCCCAGCATTTTGAAGCTACTCCCTGAGGAGAGGGTCATTGTCTGCTGGTTACCTGTTACAGAAGGTCAAGATCAAAGGCCTGAACTGTATAAAGGAGCAACTGATCTGCCCAGCCTTGATCCTGGATCTAAGACAGATGAACTTGTAAGCTTGGTGAAAACCCAGTTGTAGCTTCTGAAGTACTAACATCAATCAGAGCCCTAGGCTGGAGTTGGGGGGTGACCTCAGGTAAGCATTTTAGCATGTGTTTAGGTTCTTTTAATATGTTTCCTCTGTAATGCTTTTACCTTAAATAATTGTGCTTGCTTAGAATGAGCTGTGTGGTAACTTGTAACTGCAGGCAATACACTGTTCATAGCCCTTGGAGAGAAAGCAAAGCACAGGCATTGCCTTTTTGAGTCAGTCTGGTTTGCTAAGGATATCACAGTGTAAGGCAAGGAGCTGGGCAGCTTTTAAATCCCTGGTCAGGAGGGAGTGGCTGCAGGTATCTGCCTAGGAGAGCTGATCGCTGGGAGTTAGAAACCTAAAGTCGGTGCCCTTGGTGGAGCACGGAGGGGTAATACAGGTACTGTTGCCATGAAACTGTGACAACTCCATCCTATGGATGACAGGAAAATGAAGGGCCATGCTCTAGTCCCATGCATTGGTGTTTCAATTTTTTTTTCTTACTTGAAAGCACATCTTTTTTGTTAGCATGCACTCTGACCTACAAGACATGTTGGTGAATTTAAGCTTGCCAAAAACCAGTATGATATTACATTGTACTATTTGAGAAATAACATGGGATCATAATACGAGCTGGGGAAATGGTTTTTCAGTTTGTCGGCAATTTAAAAAAAAAGTAAAAAAATTGTTAGAAAATTTTTGGCAAACTGAAAAGAAAAAATATCGTTTTCCGTCAAACACAATGTTTCATTATAATATGGAACATTTAATGTTTTTGATTACTTTAAAAAAATAAAGCTACAGTTGTTTTGAATCGAAGAACAAAATTTTTTGTTTAAAAAATGTCAAAATGAAACGTAGTTTTTTTTCAGAATTGTTTTTGTTTCTTTTCCCCAAAATGAAAAATTCACCAAAAATGTTTTGTCAAAAAATGTCACCCACTTCTAATCATAATGCAGACACAGATTGAGTTAGTGGAGAGGCAGCCCCTCCAGCTTTAACTTAATCTTTTGTCTTTTGAGTGCTTAGTCACACAACTTCAGCTTTCTTAGTCATAATTCCATGAGAAAACTACATTAAATTCCTAAAATGGTATGGGATTCTTTGAGATGAAGGTGCAATATACATATAATATATTAACACTATTATTACAGCCATTTCCTTTACGATATCCCTAAAAGACATAAGTTGTCTTAAATGTAAAAATGGAGTGCAACCTTCCATATCATACGTTTTATAAACATGTTTTATTATTGATATCCTACTGCCAATCTGTACTGAAGTAGTATAGCAACTATTTTTCTGAACTATATTACTGTCTGTGAGTAATTGTGGGAGGACAAACCTTATAAAAATTGTAACACTGAGGAAGCAACCCTTAAGGGCATATCCAAAGGGTACTGAAAGGTAAACAGGGCTATTTCTCGTAGATAGTTATCAAAGCCATGTTAAGTAGACACAAATCTTTAACATGTTTGCCTGTCTTGTTAGATAATCAAGAATAGATGCTAAATGTATTTGTCTGTGTTTACCTATATCGTGTTAGAAGTTTAACAATGTAACTAGATTAGCTTGCAGATGCTAATTCCCTTTCATGTCTTTATGGCCTTATAGTATACATGTGAATGATTCAGTTAATCTTAAAATCAAAGATGCAAGATACTGTAGGATATCATAATATTATTTGCATCATCTTCAGTTTAATTTTCTATGCTATAATGAACTGTCTTGATTGTTTGAATGGCTAATTGCCTTATGTTAATGAATACAATTAGCTTATCTGTATATGCATAGGAAATAGTTTAGCTTCAAAGCAACATTCTGCACTGCCTATTCTTCACCAGGGAAGGTCCTATTGTGACAATTGCTGTCAAGAGGCTTATCAGCTTTCTGGAGGACTATAAAGAAAAGTCCCAGGCCTGATTCTTTTTATCTCAGATCTGCTTAAACTTTAACAGGGAAGGTCTAAACTTAAAGTCTGAGGTCTCCAGGTTTACCCTGGATTAACCAGGAATTCTCATGGAAGAATTTCAACAGACTCTACACCTGGACTGCTCATTGGACTATAAACTGGAATCAATTTATAAGAAAGACTTTTACAAATCAGCAGCCTCACTATCTCTGCTATGAAACTGACTAAAGGCCTTTATGCATATCTGTTTGTATATTGATCTTTTAACCACAGCAACTCTTTTTCTTTTTATTATTAAACCTTTTGTCTTTTAGTTACTAAAGGACCATCTGCATGATTATTGGGTAAGATCTGAGACTTATATTGACCTGGTATTGCAGGTACCAGGTCACACAGATAAAATAGGAAGATGCAAGAAAATGGGCTATATTTCCAAGAGCTGTAGGAGGAGGCTCTAGAGAGGCAGGATGATCTAGTGTTTAGGGCACTAGCTTAGGACTGGGAAGATCAACGTTCAAGTCCCTGCTTGGCCACAAATTTCCTGCAATTCACTTAGCATTTCTATGACTCAGTTCCTCACCCATAGAATGGAGATAGGGAGTTCTTCCCTACATCACAGCTGTGTCACAAGGGTAGATACACTGAATATTGTGAGGTGCTTAGATGCTAGAGAACCTCACCATATCTATCATAGTACCTAAAATAGATATATAGGTATAGTATAAGAAAAAGGGTTATGTGTTTGAAATGATGTACATGGGAGGAAGACACAAATCCTATTAACATATAATGGAATTGGAATTAATACTCTTCTTTGCATGCTTTTGAAAATAGCTAAATGAAATGGAAAGTGATTTTATACTGAAGCACATCACAAATAATAAGAGAGATACTGTGATGACCAAGTATGATCTTGACGAGCTCTTAGGAGCTCTCAGTATCTCTCTCTCTTACTGTTTGCAATTCCTTCTATCTCAGAGAGCAGTGGAGGTTAGGAACTGTTTATTGAGAGAGAAGGAATGGTGGTCAGGAAACCAGTTATTTTAGTCTTTCTTAAAGATGCCATTATATCTTTAACTTTCAAATGGACAGCCACCAATGACAGACAGAAGGGACCTGGGTTTAGCATCTTATCACATGGATGGCACCTTTAATGGTACAGTACAATCAGTGCTGCACTGTTTTGTCAGCAATGGGTAGAATCCCAGTCTGGGTAGTCTTAGGCCCACAGCCTTCTGCTCCAGAGAATTTTACCAGCTGAGGCCGCAATATATGCCAATATGTGGACAAAAGCCTAATTTAAGGCTCATGAATGAAAATGTTGGCCAAATATTTTTTCAGTGCAACATTCACTATCAGCTGCAAGTGCTTATTCACCTAATAAAACCCCTCTGGCACAGATCTTGTGGTGTACTGTGACTTTCTTCTTCAGAAGAATCAGTGGATAGCAGATACCTTAGCCAACCTGATACCATCTAATTACAAGGCCAAGGGGTACATATTTCAGTAGAACATTTTGAGATGTGGCAAGATCATATTCTTAGATTGAGAAGGAAGTGTCGGTCATTTATATGCATCAGTGAAGCATTTTGCCATTGCTTGAATGGAATTATTTAAATGATATATACCAACATACTAAGAACCTTAAAAATATCATATTTACTAAAGGTTGGTGTTACCATTTCAGCATTAATGATTCAAAGTATTGTTCCAGACCATCAAATGCAGCAGATAAGATATTGTACCTTAGCTCAAGTACAAAATATAAAGCCAAGTTTCATTGCATATATTATTTGAAACACTCAGAACTGGGAAAAAGATAAGTACATTGAAAGACACAGGGCTAAATTCAGAAGTGAACCAATTGGTGGTATAATTATACAGAGGTGTGAATGTAAGCTGATGTCACTTTCACACTGAGGGGGCAAAAAGACAGAGCTGTATCACAGGAATAGCAACCATCAGGAGGATGTATTGACATGTAACGTACACCAGCATTTGTACTTGCCCCACACAGAGCAGCAGTAAGCAAATATCTATGTTACCAGACTACATAGCTCATAAGAAAATCATTCAAGGGCAGATTCTGATGTCCTTGTTCACATTGAACAGTTCCTTACTCTGCTAATGTTACCATTTATTTAAATGGGACTATTCAAGAAGTAAGAAATTATCTAATGTTAGTAAGGGTGGCAAAATAGGTTCTACGGGCACCATCATAAAACAGGTAAGAAAGAAGTCTGTAGGTTTGGGCAAACAGTGCTGAATAAAGATTATCCTGTTAACACCTGTAAGGAGTGTGTTACCTATTACTACTTAGTAACTCATTTTTAAAATTCCTATATCAGATTTCAATCTAGAGAAAGTGAAAACTGAATGAGGACAGAACAGCTCCTGTGATTGGTAAGGGGACATGGACCCTTGAACGTCTAAGTAACTCGTCTGAGTCTGTGCCAGGCCCAGTAGACAGAGATCACAATATTATGTGGAGGATCTGAACTCTCACACTACTCAGGGAATTTAATGACCTACTCATCATAAATGCTTAACATATTAAACACAGAAAATGCTGTATTTTGGTGTATCTCAGAGCACAATACATTATTCTCCAAGATATTGAGTTTATAACAGATTACTGGTATTTATATGTGATGTTTACATGTTATTAAAAAAGGCATATTCGCCAATGCTTTGTGGTATTTAAACAGCATGATTCCTACTTTAGTGATAGGTGTGCAGCTAAACCACTGCACTTCACTGCTTTGAAAAATGTTCTCCAAAATATTAAAACATGAGGATTCCTGGATTTCATAACAGATTTTATCACACAATTACTTTGGCTATCAAACTTTTTTTTAAACAAAAGTTTCATGATGTTGCTATTTTATCTTTCTTCTCTTTACCATCTCTCTTCACTAGCTTGATTCACATTTGTCTGTTTTCTGTTATCTCTTCTCACCAGCCTTCCTTCAATATTCTGCAACTCAACTTTCCCCTCTCATTCTATTCCTCTCCCTTTTAAGTCTTTCCCTTGTTTCCTTCTCTTCATTGCTGTCTCCCCTGTCCCAAACTCACCTGCACCATCCTCTAACCCTACATCATAGCATTTCTCATGTCCCCATTGTCTGCTGATGATCTACTTCCAACAATGGCAGATCAGGGAAGATGGTGCATGTGCAGGAACACCAAATTGTGAGTGCTCCTCCATTCATTTTTCTCTCCTGACAGAGAAAATGGCAGATCTTACTAATCCCTGCTCCTTTGTGACCATCCACTGTGATAGGCTACTGGGGCTTGCCACCTGAAGTTATGTTGCTGCTGCCTTGAAGACCCCAAACGAAATACAGGCTCTAGAGTTTGAGGCACTGGAACAGCTACTGCATATGGACCCTTCCTTGGCAAATGGAAGCACTGAACTGTTAAATTAACAGCTCTAAATAGTATATAAGCTTATTTTTTTCTGACTCCATAAATCCCTCCCTGACACTGGTTCCATGCAGGTGCCATCCCTGGAACTCAGTGCAGGTTCACCTAAAACTTGACCCAAGTTCATGAGCCTTGGTGAACCGGATCCAACGTTTGAGTTGGTAATGATATTTCAAACCCAAATCAACTTCACTTTGCTTCAAGTGTCACCATAAAAGTTTTTCAAAAGGTTGTTCAATGCAAAATTTTTCATGGGAGAGACTTTCAAAAAATCTTGTTTCAGTTCTTCCAAAATGGACTTTAAAAAAAAATATTTCCAGTCCAAGCTCAATGTATTCCCAGACTCTGCGGCAACCCACCTCACAGGGTGCTGAGGTGCATAATACCTGGGAAGCCCCAGCTCTGTGGCACCAATCTACCCAGGCTACCAAGGAGCCAGGAAGCTCTGGGATCCCTGGCTCCCAATCTCCCTCAAAAGGCAGGCTACCAAAGAGCAAAAGAAGTGGGTGAGCAAGCTCGCAGCAGGCAGGCTGGCTTGCTTAGTTTCCACCTAAAGTTTCAATAGAAGCAACATGTTCATGGGAATGTTTTGATTCTGCCACATCAGCATTTTCCAATGAGAAAGCAATTCCACTGGGAAGTGTTTGAACAGGTTTATTCAAGATGATGATTCTGGCTCCTGTTCATTATGACAATGCCACCAAGACCTAAAGTGACTTTATTCATTACATGTTGGAAAACATCATTTCTGAGAACCAAAGTTCTTTCACTTCCAGTCTTTCCAGTGAGGTATATGTGAAGGTTATTTTTGCCTCTGGGATTGTGAATTAGCACTGTTAAAGAAATCTTTGGAATTAGCATTTCCATTAGTTCAAAAATAGCTCGCTGCTCAATTCCCCCCTCCCTTTTGTCCTGTGCATACGTAGCTGTTTTTTCCCCACAAACTGTGCAATGTGTTATACATCTGCTTTGAAGTAATTCACAGTAATTCTCTATTTTTATTAATTTCGCAAATCTTTTAGACTTTGGCATTAGCTCCTGCTCGGTAGGGAATCTTGTTTAATTGTGGATCATTACTCAACAATCCTAGTTCCATAACAAATCTGTAACCATATTGTCAATATTTTTTACTTTTAGTTTAGTTTTGTTGAGAGTCTTATGGTTAAAGCATACGACTGAGCTACATGACAGATTCTAGTCGTGGTTGTGCCACAGCCTTCCTGTGTGACCTTGGGAAAGTTGCTTAATTGCTTTGTGCCCCAATTTCCCCATTTGTGAAATAGGAATAATGGTACCACACTACCTCACATGGGTATTACGAGAATAAATTAATGTTCTGAGATGTTTGTGTGAACAATGCTGAAAAAGTATTACTTTGTGCACTAAGATACTATGGTGATGGGCATTTTAGAAATGTGCATAATAGATGCTAGTAATAGTATAATAACCAGAACGGAGGATAATATAATTTATAAGACAAAGGTGACAGATGAGGCTTATTGAAATATTTTGGACCATTACTGTAGAATATTAAATGGTTTAATAAGGGACAAGCGATTCCTCTCATTCAGGAGATGTGAAAAAAGCTAAGGAAGAGTTAATTGCCTCAGCAGAGGTATAGTAGATTCTAGCGATAGAATACAGGCCAGTGAGTAATAGATCAATTTTTACACTAACTTTTTCTACAAACAGAAGAGCCAAGAAATATAATCAGAGAGAAAGAACCTTTGGAACCTTTATGGGATGGTGCCCTGGGATGGTGGGTAGGAAATTGGGTAAATTCCATATTTTTGAAGCATCCCTTTGGTGATCTGGAAGACCTGAAAGTTCTTCTTGAGGACTCTCCTTAACTACAAATTAAACCCTTAAAAAATCTAATTAAAATAAATTTGCTGCCACTAACATTTTTGTGCATTTGACTAGTAAGATAAATCATGACTTCATTATCTACCAACACTTCCAATGGTGTTTGTCCCAGTCTGACTGCAAGTCTACCTTTGCAGTTAGGTTACACAATTCAAAAATGAATAAATCACCCATCAAGAATCATTTTCTACAAATTGCTACAGTATGATTTAAGTCTCTGTTTTGTAGTGTTTCCTAACATGTGGCTTTACTGCTTTAACATTGACAAAATAATGAAACCTTCTTGTGTTGGCTCTTGCAATGGGCAACTCAAAAGGCTTGGAAGTTCATTTTGCTTTAATTAATAATCTAGGAGTTTTACTATTTATCCAGTGTTTGTCTGAACTTAATATCTCTTTAATCTACAAGAAGGTTCTTAGACATTATTATAAACGCAAGCCATTTTTTTAAAGAGGGGAGACACTCTCACACACTCTCTCTCTTTCAACCTCTATTGACTACAATGGGCTTTGGATCTGACCCTTATTCTAAATTTACCATTTTAAAAGGGAAAACTGTTGGTTGAATCCTCAGCAAAGACCAGGCAGTACTGAGTTGCCACTCAAGAGATGCCAGTCCTTTTCAGTTAAACAGACAAAATTGTCTGCCTTTCTCTTGCATCCTTTTTTCCTGGCAGTAGCATTGGCTTTTCATGAGGAATCATGATAGCAAGGGCTATAGCAGGGGTAATTAATTATTTCTTGGTCAAGGTATAGTCAAAGTCCAGACTCCAGAGAAAATAATAATAAGTAAATAAAAAGATTTTTGGGGGGTCTGTTCAAAAGTGTCTGGCAGTCCGGATTTGGCCTGCAATCTGCCTATTGACTGCCCCTGTACTATAGGTGCATTAATGTGAGATCAAGATATCGTTGGCTATATGGGTCCCCAGTCCCAACTCGATGGGGAAGAACAAAACAGTATTTGACACAGGATCTGGCAAATCCCTGAAAAATTGATTCATCTCATACCCAGATGAAGGTCATAGCTGCATAACTGGGGATTTGTGCTTTTAGAGTCTGGAACTAGTGGGACTGATTCATCAGTGTTCAAAGCTGCTTGCACCACTGTGCAAAGCCACCATAAATCCTCTTAATTGGGCCCTTGCATGGCAATTATGACAGCTTAATCCAAGATCACACCTCATCCTCTTCCATACTTATGTTTGAGGGGGAAAAAACAAAACAACAATTTTGGAAAAGAGGTTAAGATGTGCTTACTGCTTAAATAATATTTCAAAAGAACAGAATAATCACTGAAAGGTACTGGTCCAGCCATGAAATAAATGTAACTACTAACATTTTATTTACTTGAGTGGACACTAAAAACATTCTGTTTTCCAGGTGTCTACGGTTCTAGAATTTGGTCGCATCGTAATTTACACTACCAGCCTTCGTGTGGTGAGAACTACGTTTGAAAGATGCGAGCTAGTAAGAAAGATCTTCCAAAATCACAGAGTGAAATTTGAAGAAAAAAACATTGCTCTGAACAGTGACTATGGAAAAGAACTAGAAGAAAGATGCAGGAGGGTGTGTGAAATTCCATCACTACCTGTTGTCTTTATTGATGGCCAATATCTTGGGGTAAGTTCTGCACAAGTTTAAATTTCACTCTGTGTGTGTAGATCCTAACCAATAAGAATGGGAAATTATTTTGTTTTATTATTTGTATTATAGGAGCAATCAAGGACTGGGACCCTATTGTGCTAGGCTCTGTACAGATATACAGCAAAACACGGTCCCTGTCCCAAAGAGCCCACAGTCTAGGTTACTACAAGATGCAACAGGTGGATAAAACAAACAGGAAAAAGTTGGGGAGGGGGGCTGATTAAGTATCAAACAAATGAACAAGTTATGCTCAGCCTCTGAAGAAATAATTCATCTTTACAGTTCAAACCATAGAATATAAAGAAATGGGCTTCATATCACATTTATGAAAGCTAATATATTCAATAATCAACACTGAGAATAGTCAGCATTAGATTGCTATTTAATAACCTCTGTATTTAAATAAATTTGTTCTATGAGTTTGGGGCTCAGTTCCTTCAATTAAGATGCAGTTTTGCACTCTTCTACATCATGTACATAATTAGTTAAATTCCCTTTATTTGCACACAAGTTGCTACCTCTTCATTTTATGTATGGAGGATGACAGCTGCATAATCCTGAATCAGAATGGAGGGAGGTGAAAAAAGAGCAATGTACTATTATGTTGAGACCTAAAGGCCGAATGGATTTTTTTTTTTAATCCAGACTTGGATTCTCAAGCCATGGGGCTAAAAGTTCACAAATGTTTGAAACCAGGTTTTGATTTGGGTTCATCTCCTCTGTTCAAAACACATTTCTTATTTAGAATGATTTTTAAAGTGTTTACTTGGTAGTTATGGAGAGACCTCAAGAAGAACTTTCAGTTCTTCCACATCACTGAAGGGTTGCAAAGGTTGATGTTTTCCAAAGAAAGGCGAATAGGAGAAGCAAAAAACAGAGAAGCTTGGGAGGTCAGAAAACTTATTCTTTATGTATATATGAATAAGGTGTTAAGGAACCAGTAACCATCGCTAGAGGTGAGATAGTGACTTGACAGACAAACTAAGTAGTTTGTGTTGCTAAACGCTTTAAAAAAAATCTAAAGATGTATTTGATGAAAATAAATGGAATAGAGAAACAGGAGATCCTTGATATTGGATCTGAGCGAATACTGGAATTTTTTTTTTAAAAAATCCACAAATATATATTTGAATTTGCTCGGACTGTGTTTATGGTCTATTGGTGTTGGCTTTCTCAGAATAGTCTAGCAGATGAGATTATTGCTAGGCATGTTAACCAAAACAGCCATATGTTGAATCAAAATATGTATTCAACTTTTTCTTTAAAAGGACACTGTGACGGTGCTGCCTGTGGGAGCCAGCTGAGCTCAATCAGGGTGAACTGCAAACCAAACGGGGCAGACAAACCCCAAACGCTGGTGGTTATTTCAATATTTAGATTTACCTACCAGCCCAAAACAGCTTCTATAGTACCTCACTGGTCACTTAGAAGTTTAAACCCCGCAGTTCCCTTAAAGTACCCAGCCCAGTACTTCGTCCAGACACATTTGTCAGATATATGATGATGATTTCTAAAAATCTGATCTCATCATATAAAAGAAAAGGTTCTTCCAATCCCAAAGGATCAGCCACATACCCATGTCCAATTATAACTTAGATTTTACCCAAAATACATGTTATAGCCAATTTTTATTAACTAAGCTAAAAATTATTAAAAAAGAAAAGAGAGAGAGTGTTGGTTAAAAGATTAATATACAGACAGATTTGAATTCAATTCTTGAGGTTCAGATACGTAGCAGAGATGAGCTTGTAGTTGCCAAAAGTCCTTTTAGAAATAGTCCATAGGTTATAGTCCAATTTTTATATTTAGGGTGGCTCCAGTCAATGACTGGGGATCTCAATCCTTATGGCTTAAGGTTTCCCCCTCTTGAAACCCAAAGCAGATCTGAGATGAAGAAGGATCGTGTCCCAGGCTTCTTATACATTTCCAGCAGCCTTTTGGCCTGAGAAAACAATAGGCTTAACTCTCCTTCTCCCAAACATCCTGGCAATTAGCACAGAGTAATTTATTCATTAAACAGTTCAAATACAGGTTACCACAACCTTCAAAGAGACACACAGAATAATACTATTTCACTTAAGTATCATCATAAATGTTAATATTCCTTTTTTTGATCTTTGAATAAAAACTATAGCAATAGACAAGACTTGTTTGCTTACATCACAAGACCTGAGCAAACATCTCCCCTTCTACCTCTAACAATGCAGACTTGCATTTCAAAGCTTTATTCATTTACATATCTTGCTAACCAGTTCTTAAGGTTCACCCATGGGTCAGGTCAGTCGGTGAGGTGAGTTAATTAACTCTTTCTGGCCCTGTCACCTTTCAATGAGATATTATACTCATAATGTCACAGACAGTTTGCCAAGTTTTCTTGAGTAACCCTAAAAATCAGTAGAGATCAGTTAATCACCAGGAGAATGTATTTGGAGACTGAAAAAAAAATTGATGAGCCAAGGTATCTTATTTTCCACAAACTGAGATTGTGTTGTATTGGCAGACTGCTTTATTTCAGTGGCTCACGCTTAAATCCAGTGGTCAAAATAGTGCTCTGTTCATTTTCCTTCAAATTGCTAGTTTAAGGAAAAGATACTCCGGGGTCAAGTGAGCCTATTTGTGGCAAGTTTGAATGGTCCACACATTTCACTCTGAACAGCAGCAGTAATAGTACAGTTGACATAGGTGGGTAGTAAATAAGGCAAGGTCTTTATTGTACTTCTCCTGCAGCCACCCTCTTACTGTTTGTTTTCAGCGGCAGAGTGACTTCTGTCTAGGCTGTAGGTTGAATTTATTACATCAACCCAGCAGAGAGGCCAAAAGATTGCTTTCTTGCTATAGCAGACAAATAAGGTGGATTATGAGGTCTAGGAAAAGGACTTCTGTGAGAGAGTGGTTCAGATATGAGAGAAACAGATACAAGTCTTGTCACATTTTTTCAACTATTTTCTAAATGGTCTAGGTGTCATGGAATAATCTCATTAAATCTGAGATATCTCCTCTAACATTTACCCAAGGCTAGGCTGCCTCTCTGTGAAACTGAAGTATGCCCTCTGATTTTTCACTCTGCTTCAATAGCTCATTATTTTCAGCAAGAAGGTGATACAAAAAAAGAAATGTAGCATTTGTTTATCCTTTTCCAAGGGCATTCAGAACTGTCAGAGACCTGTCGTATGTAAAGTCCTAGGGATTTTTTTGTGGAAGGAGCGGGGAGAAAAAGTTGTATGTAAAATATGCAAAGTGGCTGGTTGAATGATATTTTGCAAATTAAAGTATAACTTATTTAATAATTTATCTTTATATGAAATATTTGATTAATTTTATCTTCCATTATTCATTCATCTTAGAGATCTGATTGAAGAAATTAAGTTATATATCTATTTAATCAATTTCACTTTTTAAAAAATAATATTATATTTCTCCCCTTCATCTGGCCAGTTCTAATTGGGTGGCAGGTTTAAGAATTAGATTTTTATTTGTTTCATGGTCTGTGAAGATTTACTGATGATAATGACAACATTTAAATGTATGTAGTTAAGAAAATACCAATTGTAAAATGTAGTTTTATTATAAACTAAGTAGCAATGGTTGCACTGTTACTGTCATTGCAGCAAATTTATGTGATTACCCTACTCTAAAATGCATTTGTAGTTTGCAACAGAAAAACTTTCTGTGGTTTTCCTTTGGTGGTATGACAGCCATTGTCCCACTAACATGAGTGTGGTGTAACTATTATACATCTGTTACCAGAACAAGTCTCTAGTGTTTTGTCCCCACCTGCTTTCCCCATTTTGCAGAGATCAGCACTCCTAAAGGTTAGGCTTTAATAATATCTTTTTAGAGACCAATAAGCCAGCAACTTAGCTTTTTGAAAACTAAATTTAGGTTTTCCTTTCCTAGACTATGTAACAATATTACATTCACAGTTTTCTCCTTTTTGTTGCAAGGTTCTCAGCCATTTGAATGTGTCTGACTACTGTGTGTTACAATGGGTGAGATCAATTGTCCAACAGTAGGATCCTGTGAATATGTAAAGATGAATACTTGACTCTGTCCCCAGCTCCCATATATTGTGTCCCTACCTACCCCCAGCCCCTCATGAAAAACTGCATCTTGGAGTGGGATTAATTCCTCTGTGCTGGGAAAACCATCCTCAAAGATGGTGGAGGAGATAGGGGTTGGGTCATTAACTTTATGAGGGATAATTTTTAGGAGCAAGGAAAGGGACTCATTCTGTAGGCTAAGCAGGGTCAAGAGATGTCCTTGAGTTTGCCATTTTAGTTTGGGCCTCTTATTTCTTATAAACCCACTCTTTTCAGACAGTAGTTACTGTTGCCACCCAACCCACTGCCTCATTTAAGGTTGTAATAAGGTTGTTATTTGCCTTTATACAAAGTGATATAAGCCAGTGTTTACTCCCTGAAACAAGCAACATGCATTTTAATATGGACAAATGCAAGCTCATGCATCCAAGAACCAAGACTGTGTCATATTTCCAGGATGAGGGATTTTATCATGCAAAAAAGTGACTCAGGAAAGGACCTATAGGTCATAGTGAATAACGAACTGAACATGAGCTGTTATGGCTATGAGGGTGTATATAGAGGAAATAAGGTCATAGTGAGAAGGTGGTATTATGTTTATATTTGGTGAGATCATTTCTGGAATACTGTGTCATGGCTGGTGTCCACACTTTGAAAAATTGGAAAGGGTTCAAAAAAAGCGCACCAAGAATTATTCAAGGTCTACCAAGCCTGCCTTACAGTGAAAGATTTAAGAAGCTCAACCCAATTACATTATCAAAGACAAGGTTAATAGGTGACTTGATCATAGCCTATGAGTGTCTACACTGAGAATATTTCTGATAGTAGAGAGCTATTTAACTTAGCAGACAAAGGCATAACAAGATTCAATGGCAGGAAGTTGAAGCTAGATAAATTCAAACTGAAAATAAGGTACAACAATGGTAATTAATTATTGGAACAATTTATCCAGGAATGTGGTGGATTATTCATATTAATATCAGCCATCTTTTATAAAAGACATGCTTTAGTTCAATGAGAAATTAGGGTCTTTGTTATGCCAGAGGTCAGATTCAATGATCATAAAGGAACCGTTGGGCCTTATAATCTATAGATCCATAAAACGATGAGTGTTGCCTTCATAAACTGAAAAGTCCAGCAGTAACTGCTGAATCTTGGTCTCCTGGAATTGTTTAATGGCAATCTGAGAAGCAGATATTCTATACAAGGAAGCTTGCTGGGCTGCCTCTTACAGATACTTTACTCTTTCACAAGATTACCAGTGTTTCATAAACTACAGTTTGTGAACTGTGGGTAATACTAAGCATCACTTGCTGTGTGACACGCATCCCATTCAGCCTTCTAAAAGGAGTAAACATGCACTCACCTGTGGAATGAAGATACAGGGCCCAAAATCAAAGAAATTACCCTGGGTTAATGACAGCATAAGTCAGACCAGAATTTGGCACAATGACCTTAATAAAATAAACATCTTCCGTGATTATCATGACTTGCTGCACTCAAGCTCCCCGTATATTTCTCTTCTCAATGACAGATTTGACATCAGTTCAAATGTTCTCTCTTATTTGCTGGATGGGGAGAAACCTGCCAAAAGCCAAGCAAATAGTAAGAATATATATGAAAAAAGAGTGTCATTTGAAGGTGTTCTAGAATCTGAAGGCAACAGTCAAGCCAGCAAGCCAGAGAGATGGACCAAAACAAGAACGGATATGCTTTTGGGCAGAGGAGTCAGTCCTTACTCTAGTAATGTAAAAGCAGATTTATAGACTGAAGAGCAAGATTGCTTAGAATGCAGGCGCTCTTTTACCAAGGCAACTAACTACCACACCAAGAGATATCATGTTAAAGGCGTTTCTTCTACTATTATGGAAGTATTCATAACTAGAGCTAGGAGAAATTTTTCAAACAATTTTTTTTCTGAGAAAAATGAAGACTCAAGTCAACCAAAACATTTTGTAAATTCATGGCAAATTCACTGAATTGTTTTGACTGGTAAAAACCCAAAATAAAATTCTGAAAAAACAGAAACATTGACATTTTCAAAATAAAATATTGTATTTTTTCAACTGAAAATACTTTTATTTTGAATTTTTCTTTATTTTAAAAAACCACCTTAGAACTAAAAATCAAACTGTTTTGTTTTGGGTCAAACAAAAATTTATTTTTTTATTTTATTACTTTTTGAAACTGCCACTGAACTGAAAAATCAGTTATTTGCACAGCTCTATTCAGAACTATACACTTTCCTCCGAAAAAGAGCGATGGATTTAATCTAAACTCAAATGCACTTTCACTGCAGTGTGGTGGAGGATAGAGAGTGATGATTCTGTTTTAGTGACATTTGTTCTCACTTCATCTTTTCAAACTTTTAATAAATCCCAACCATACAGCTGCAGATTTATTTCACGAAGACTCCATTAAAACTTAATATTATTTTTCCTTATTGCTGGTTGATAAAAATAGTCTTGTGTGAATGATAACTCTCTTTAAATTAGAGACAGTCTGGAAAACCAAATGAAAAATAAATGAATGAAGGGATAAAGGGGAAAGGAAATTCAGAGACAGATTTAGGCCCAGATCCTGCATCAGGGTCCCTGATCATGACATGATCTTCATGTATCTACATTCAACATACCTCATTCACACCACACTTTAACTTAGTGTATATAGAAAGACATGCATGTCACTAAATTCCCATACATACACTGTGAGAAAGTCCTTGCTCAGAGAGAGACATCACCTTTGCAATTCTGCTCATGCAAGTAAGGCATATGGTGCATTGGCAGGACAATGTAGGAAAGCTTCCACCTCATGTCCCTGAACTATGCCTCTTGCTAATTCTCTTGTCTACACTACAAGACTATTTCGAATCAGCTTAGTTCGAATTTGTGGATTCGACCTTATGAAGTCGAATTTGTGTATCCATACTAAATACACTAATTCGAATTTCTGAGTCCACATTCACGGGGCCAGCGTCGACTTTGGAAGCGGTGCACTGTGGGAAGCTATCCCACAGTTCCCGCAGTCCCCGCTGCCCATTGGAATGCTGGGTAGAGCCCCCAATGCCTGCTGGGGGGAGAAATGTGTCGAGGGTGGTTTTGGGTAAGTGTCGTCATTGAACCGTCAATCACAACCTCCCTCCCTCCCTCCTTGAAAGCGCCTGCGGGCAATCTGTTCGTGCACTTTTCTGGTCAGTGACAGCGCGGACGCCACAGCACTGCAAGCACGGAGCCCGCTGCGATCATCGCCGTTTTCTCCTCCTCGCACTTTATCGTCCACGTCTTCCACAGTCAGCTGCTGAGAAATTGGGCTACTTTTCAATGGTGCTGCAAGCACTGGGGGACCATAGGGGACGTTTTACAAACATCAACGTCGGGTGGCCGGGCAAGGTTCATGATGCGTGTGTTTTCAGGAACTGTGGGCTGCTCAGACGCCTGCAGGAAGGTAGTTTCTTCCCGGACCACGAAATAACTGTTGTGGATGTGCAGATGCCTATAGTCATCCTCGGGGACCCAGCCTGCCCGCTAATGCACTTGCTCATGAAGCCCTATACAGGCGCCTGGGACAGCGACAAGGAACTCTTCAAATACCAGCGAGCAGCGAGCAGTGTGACCTGTGACTGTTCAGTTTCTTTACAGAGAAGCTGAACCTGCCCCTGTTTCTTTACCCAGTTACTGTTGACTCTCCTCTTCGGTTACATACCCCGTTCACCCCGTTACCCCCACTTCCAGCACACGTGTAAAAATAAAATACATGTCCCATTATTACTTAACAAAGGTTTCTTTATTCATGACTTTTCGTGAAAGGGTTGAAACTGGGATGCAGGCTGTGCTGGGTAGGGTGTGCGGTGATGTAAAGACCGCCTCTAAACTCAAGGAATGACAGGCTCCTGCTCCTAGAGCGGTCCGCAGTGACGGAATGCTTCTTTCAACGGAGCCTGCCATCCCTCTTTATGGAATTCTGTGTGCGGGCGGATATGTGACCTTGTGGTGGAGGAGGACTGTTGTTGCCCACAAATTAGCCCAAGGTACTCTGTAAGAACGAGACCGACTCCACACTGAGAGTAATTGGTTTTTAATGAAGGATACCATGACACACCGGCAACGGGGACTCCGCTCGTTGCGGCCACTGATATGGGGATCCCAGCACCCTACCAGTCGGCCTGGGTCGAAGTCCAAACTTAATAAAAACAAGCTTCTATTTAATCTCACTAGCAGCAAAGCAGCATAGACATAATAAAACATAGCTCTCTACTTCGCACACCTGTTTCCCATGGCCCACCGCCAAGGATTCTTCACTTGGCGGTCTAAACCGGTCATACTTGGCTAGAACTGATACAAAATGACCGATAATAACCGGAGCTGAGAAAGCGAACATAAACAATGCCTAGCTCCGCCGTAACAATTTCTTCCGCAGCTCCCTGCTCTGCTACAAGGACGTATACAGATTCCTCAGCTGCGTGACTCAGCGGTCCAGGACAAGGACCGCTGTATAAGATCTGTAACCGCCCTCCCCCGCTGCAAAGTTCACATCTCCCCCGCCCACACAGATCCTGGAAACCACCTCCAAAAACCGACCAGGGTGCCTACTGACTGCACCGTGTGTGTGACCCGCTGCTGATCCTGCCCCCGTGTCTGTACCCTGGGAAAGGTGACTGTCCTATGCAATTAACCACCCCCTTCCCCACGCCCCCCCATTCAAACACAGTCTTCTTTGAAAAAACATAACGGAAACAGTAATTAACAGCAAAACATTTTTATTAATTAAGTAGACAGTTAGGGGATGGGACTGGGATTGGGACTACTGTGAGTCTGGAAGTGAAGGACTTCGGCAAATGTAGGGTATGAGAGCTTTTGGGTACTTGAGCACTGTTCTGTGGTGCAGTGACAGTATTCACGTCCCCGGCCGCCCCTCCTCCTGATTATTTTTGGTGAGGGGGGTATGGGACTTTGTGGCGGGGGAGTGCGGTTGCAGATACACTGCAGGGTGTCTCTGCCCTCCTGCGGTCCTGCAGAACATCCACAAGGCGCCTGAGCGTGTCCGTTTGCTCTCTCACTAGTCCAAGCATTGTTTCAGTCGCCTGCTTGTCTTCCTCACGCCACCTCTCCTCCCGTTCGCTGTGTGAGCGCTGGCACAGAGAGACGGTCTCCCTCCACTGGCTCTGCTGGTCCGCCTCTGCTAGGTAGCAGCCCATACGTTCCTCGAACATCTTGTCCCTTGTCTTTTTCTTTCGCCGCCTAACCTTTGCCAGCCTCTGCGAGGGGGATGCTGTGGCAGGTCTGGAGACAGTGGAAGCTGTGAGATGGGAAACAGGGAGTGAATTCCTTGCAAAGATACATTTTTGCGAACAATTAACTGAGTCTAGGCTGTCTCTGTGAATTCTGGGTTGAGACCCCTGTGCCTGCTGGGGCAGAAATCATTTTCGCGGTGGATTCTGAGTAAATGTCGCCAGTCATTCCTTCCTCCGGGAAAGCAACGGCAGACAATCATTTCAAGCCCGTTTTCCCAGATTTGCCCTGGCATACGCCATAGCGTGGCAACCATGGACACTGTTTTGCCTTTTGTGTATGTCACCGTATGTGTACTAGATGCCGCTGACAGAGGCGGGCCAGCAGCGCTACACAGCAGCATGCTTTTGCTTTTGCATGACAGCAGAGATGGTTACCAGCCATATTGTACCATCTACCATACCATAAATTGGTAATAAGATGGTAATAAGATGGGCATGGTTACCTGTCCTTTTGCACTGCATCATTTGCTGCTGTCATAAGTGCCCCTGGCCGAGCAGCCAGGGGCGCAAAAGCAAAAATTGGGAATGACTCCCTGAGTCAATCCCTCCTTTTTGGTATCTAAAAATAGAATCAGTCCTGCCTAGATTATGGGCAAGTGTACTAGAGAACCACTGTATCATAGAACCAGAGAGCACAGCTGCTCTGTGTCTGATCCTGCATAAATTATGAGCTGTATGCTATTCACAGGGGGTGCTCCTGCAACAACACCACCTGTTCATTCTGTTCTTACCCCAGCCTTCCTGGGCTACCATACCATTGTCCCCCCACTTGTGTGATGAAGTAATAAAGAATGCAGGACTTGTGACTTGTTTGTGAGAAATGACTGGAAGGAAGCCTCCAGCTGCAATGATAGTCCAGGCAGGACATTAAGGAGTGTGGATGAAGGAGCCCATCATCCCTCTGCTAGTCCAGGGGCAATTGAATCTTTTATTTACAATAAAGGGTGGGGGCTGATGGAGCTCAGCCCCCTGTTGCAATGATGAGGACGGTTACCAGCCATATTGTACCATCAGCCATCAAAAATTAGGGACAGGCGCTCTTGACTGACCTTACTGATACTAGTCGGCATGGTTACCAGCCCTTTTGCACTGCCCCATGTGCCAATAGGCTGATGATGAGGATGGATTTCCATCTTTTTGTACCATCAGCCATCCATAGCGTGGGGGGAGCAAGGATGTTGGTGTTGAGTGCTGCACCATCGCGTCTATCTGCAGCATTCAGTAAAGATAGGGTGACATGTAAAAGAGTCAACAGAGGATTGTTTTCACTTCTGGTGGTGGGTGGGGTGTGTGCGCAAATTGCCGAACTATGCCCTGACCCACCGCAGACACTGTGTTTGACCCTAGAAGCATTTGGAGCTCATCCAAGAATGCAAATACTTTTCGGAGACAGCAGGAACTGTGGGATACCTTGCGTCCTCATTCCCCCCTCCCTCCATGAGCGTCCATTATATTCTTTGGTTTTCCGTTATGCTCGTCACGCAGCTGCGTGCTGAGTCTGTGCTATGCCGTCTGTCCGTAGATTTCTTAAAAATACTTTGGACCAGGCGTAAAATTACAGTAATTACCCTAATTAGATGCAGGAGTCTCCGAGCGAGATCACCCTGAGGACGGTCACTGAAGGAGATAGAGAGCGCATGCTGCGTGAAAGCTAGCACGAACCAGGGCCCGATGCAGCCGTGCTCGGGGAGGCAGTGCTCCCTGAGTACCTCATGAAAGCCTTGCGCGGAAAACTGTGCTACCACGGAGCACCCAATAAGGCAGCTCTCCCCAGGAACCTCCTGCTGATGCTTTTCGATTAACGCAAGGAGAGCTTCGTGGAGATCTCCAAGGATGATTTCTGTTCTATCCCCATATCTAGAGAGACCTCCTTTTCACACAGTTAAGATTCCTGTTATATTAAGAATAAAAGTTAACATGGTTACAGCACTTACCGACTGCTCCTTCCCCTGATTCAGGGTCCGGGTTAATGGCCGGGGAGGGTTGTTGGGGGATCTCCGTGACGGTGATGAATAGATCCTGGCTGTCGGGGAAACCAGCGTTGTAAGCGCTCTCGCCTGCCTCGTCCTCCACAAACCCTTCCTCATCTTCCCCGTCCGCGAACATCACCGAGGAACTGGCCGTCGACACTGTCCCATCGTCAGAGTCTACGGTCACTGGTGGGGCAGTGGTGGCAGGCTCCGTAGTGTCCGTTTGCCGCTTTGATTTTTTGGTAGCCTTGTCTGGGGTCCTTGATTTTCACGCGGCGCTGCGTTGCATCCCGCCTGTATCCTCTGTCTCTCATGGCTTTGGAGACCTTCTCGTAGGTCTTCGCATTCCCTGTTTTGGAGCGCAGCTCCGAAAGCACAGACTCCTCGCCCCACACACCGATCAGATCGAAGAGTTCCCAGTCAGTCTATGCTGGGTCCCTCTTTCTATTCACAGATAACATGAACTCCTCTGCATCGTTGCAGGTGCTGCGGAGCTCGCCCTGATGTCCAGCCAGGACGTCAGATTCAAAGTGCCCAGACAGGAAAATGAATTCAAATTTTCCCGGGTCATTTCCTGTGTGGCTGGTCAGAGAATCCAAGCTCGGACTGCTATCCAGAGCGTCAACAGAGTGGTGCACTGTGGGATAGCTCCCGGAGCTACTAAGTTCGATTTGCATCCACACCTAGCCTAATTCGAGCTAGCCATGTCGAATTTAGCGTTACTCCACCTGCCGGGGTGGAGTACCAAATTCGAACTAAAGAGCCCTCTAGTTCGAATTAAATGGCTTCCTGGTGTGGACGGTTGAACGGTTAGTTCGAATTAACGCTGCTAAATTCAAATTAAAGTCCTAGTGTAGACCAGGCCCTAGGATCAAATCCTGTAGTCCTTAACTCAGGCAAAACTCTCATCGAACCATTGCTAAACAGGGACTGCAAAGTGTGATTTACTCCTTAATTTCCTGTGCATTAAAACTCAGTCTGACTGAAGGAAAATTAAAAGAAAATAATTATTTAAGACAATGCACCTTAGGAGCCCTTTTCATGTATGCCTTTTGTTTGCCATTTCTGTGCAAAATGGTTAATACAAGCATTAAGTGCTGTGGCTTACATTTAAATTCACACTAATATTAGGTTAATGTTAGATTACTAACAGATGATAGAATGTATTCATCCAACAAGACAGGCTTTCCTCTGACTAGAAATTCCTCAGAAATGTTTTTTACAACTGTTACTACATAGTTACAATAGCTATTTCTATTCTAAATAAAAATAAACTGTAATAATCTCAGGGCTTGTCTAGATTTAGGGAAATTTGCACTGATGTATCTACATCAGTGGAATTGTAAATCCCTAAATGTTGCTACATTGCATGGTAAATCACAGCAGTGCAACCTGTGTCTTATAACAGTGCAGTGCATCTGTACCAGGGGTTTGCACTGGTGTAGCTCATGAGCTTAGCTCCTCCCACCTCACATAGACAGGCCTCAGCAAACACTATTGTATGTGTTGGCAAATAATGGCTTTGTAGCAACAGTCACATTGTGTGACTGGGATGTTCATGTGCCAGATTCTGCTAGACTTACCCACATTGAGTAGTACCCTCCCGCTAGTCATCCCACTGAACTGAAGGTGTGGTGTGGTCAAGCTAGAGGCTGGTAGAGCTTTGGAAGCCCCTGTGTAGGTGTCACAGAGGGCCATGGAATAGTCTTTGAAGCAGCTGTTCCATCAGCCCATAATCTGTAGTAGATTTCAATAGGACAACTCATGGAGGAAGGCTCTACTCAACATGAACAAAGATGGCAGAGTTGAGTGCACAGTCAGCTTTGCTTCTGTAACTAACCACAGCCAGATATATATTGCCTCTCCTTTTCAATTCCTGTAAATGTGAAATAATGGAATATCAATCAGTTGTTAAATAAGTGTTGGCTAAAATATTCATATGTTGTCATTTGAAGAGATAAAATACTGTAATTATAAACTGTGTCTCTGAATAACAGCCAATAGCTATAGCAGAGAAATATACCCTCAGCATCTGTTGTGACTGCCTCAGAGAGAAAAAAAATGCCATTCCTCGGCAAAAGTTAAAGCAAAACAACTTTGTGCTGGGGATCTAAGTTGGGCGGGCAGGCATGAGGAATCTTCCACAATGCTAAATACAAGCAGATCCTCCGCTGGTGTAAGAATTGTCGTAGCTCCATTGACTTTAATGGAACTATGACAATTTATACCATCAGAGGATCTGTAGAACACCTGTGCCTTCACTTTGCTGCCCCAGTCAACTAATAAGTTGTAGAAGTAATTGGGGACCTGTATACTCCCATGCACAAGGGTTTCAGTTGTGTGTGTCCACCTACTGGCATAACCACCAGCCACTCACTGACTCCTCCTCTGGGCTGATCTTTCACCACACTTCCATCCCAGCTGCCATAGAAACAGTATCATGAAGTAGAGTCCCATGGTGTGTGCACTGAGTCCCTCTGTTTGGCCTCTACATTGCCTGCCTCCCTGCTCAGAAGAACAACATAAATTTGTCTGCATTCAGGGCCTTCCAAGCCTCCAAAGGGGAATTGCAGGTAGGGGAGAAGCAGCTTTTGGCCCTGGAGAACAGGATACCAGTATGTGACACTCCAACATATTGTCAGTTGAACTAAGTGTGTGTTCAAATATGCACATACAGAAGCCTCTTATCCAGAGTACTGTATTTGGTGCAGTGACAGTAACTACTGAGCTACAGGAGAGATGGAGTTGCCTATTAGCTAGAGAATTGTACTGGGACTCAGAAGTGCTGGATTCTACTCCTGGCTCTGCCACCAGTGGCCTTCTGGGTGACCCTGGGAAAGTCGCCTGACTGCCTTGTCCTTCAGTTTCCCCATCTGTGAAATGGGTATAGTGAGGTTTAGCTACTTTGTAAAGTACCTTGAGCACAACAGATTAAGTGCTATGTAAGAGCTAGGTATTATTATTCAAGACACTAATAGCTACATAAGTTAAATGCAAAACATTCAAATTGGACCCTCAATTATTTGCTCAAAAAAACCCAACCCCCCGAAAAAAAAGTTTTACAACTTCTTTGACACATTCATTTTGTTTGTAGTAATCTCTGAACATTTACTTTCAGAAAGAAAAATGAGAAACTATTTCATTACTGCTCTGGTTCAGATCACAGAAATCCCCAAAGGCCTACTGTACTAGGCCTACATTATTATTATTCACTACAGAGTTTTGACTTCAATGTTGTTACAGAATTTTCATTGCCCTTACTCACTCTTATTAGGAATGTTATGTCTGAATTCAATACTCACCTGCCGGAATACTTGAAATACAGTTTCCCCTATATCATTTAGCTACATTCTCTGATGCATTGTATATTTATATAATTGTATTTTTGACATCTAAGACATTTTCTATTCTGCCAGGAAGTGCATAATGTAAAATAAGGCGAAAACAGTCTCTAGAATTAAGTTGTGGTGAATTCACAAGAAAAATGCAATATAGAGTTCAATAACCAAACTTGGACAGCTTTTCAGGAACTTGGGTTAGGTTATTTTCACCTTTTAGCCATCCTAAGGTTCATCTCATAACAAAAATACTTCACATGAACAAAGTTCAATCATTTATTCAACCTAGTTAAGTTTCCAAGAGTAAACCCTCAGGTAATTCCAGTTCCCCCAATGCTAAATCTGCTCTGTTTTTTCTTTTTGCTAATAGGGAGCTGAGAAAATTTTGTCAATGAATGAATCAGGGGAGCTGCAGGATCTCTTAACCAAAATTGAGGTAATTGCATTTTTACAAACTCTGTGGAGAAACTACAAATGGAAGTTGTGTTGTTAAAATTAAATTATTTGCTAGGTATTTTCTTTCTTTCTGTTTTAAACTGATGATAAATCCCATTTTTTAAAACGAACAACTACTTAGTGTTACAAACCAGCAAAGATTCCAGCCCCATCAGAAGGTTGGGGTTGCCACTATGCCAAACTCAACATTCCGCATCCACTGTTCCTGAATTTGACAGGGAGAAGACCCAAGACATTTATCCTCTGTAAGAACTATTTATGCAATCTCCACAATTTGAACTGGAACAAATCCAGCATAAGGAGTCTGATATTTAATCAGACAGCAAATTGTTTCATCCTTCTAGAAGAGAAGCACAATGGTGAATACAACAAAAAACAATATCCAACATAGGACAACTGAAAGAGCCCAAACCATCTCCACTCAACAAATGGGTGTTCCCAAGGGAATTTAGCAGTAGTAGCAGTGAGGGTAGCAGAATACCCCTCACTCCTCCATCCACTGGCCACCTCTGGGCTCAAAAGGACTGGCCAGTGAGACAGCTTTACATGTGGTTAAGCTGTGTTTGTTGACAGATTCTCTAGCATCCTTCTCCAAAAGGATGGGTGGTTAAAGCCCTGGTCTGAGTCTAATGAGTTGGGGGTTCAATTCCCAGCTCTATCACAGGGTTCATGTGTGATTTCTTGCAAGTCAAGCGTGGTGTCTTCTTTTCCCATCAGTAAAACAGATACACTTCTTTTCTCCCGCTCTTTGCCTATCCTATCTGCTTAGAATGTAACCTCAGTCTCTTACTATGTGTATGTACTGCACCTAGCACAATGGGTGTCCTGATCTTTGCAGGGGCCATTAAGTGCCACTAAAGTATAAATAGCAGGCTAGAGCAGACTATGATCAGAGTACATCCACTGATTTACAGAGATGGCTTTGCCTGAAATTAGCTATAAGGTTCAGTTGTGACTCATTTTCACTGAAGATCCAGAACACAGGAATTCACTATATGCAGTCCATTCTTTCAGTAAGTCCAGTTCAGTTCTTTCAAGGCAAAGCTAGACATCCCCTCCCAAAATCCAACTTTTTCAAAGGGTTACATCTAGGGCTGTCAAGCAATTAAAACAATTAATCATGTTGTTAAACAATAATAGAATACCATTTATATAAATATTTGGGGGGTGTTAATCATTAAATTAACTGGTGACATTTTCATCAATAGAGATTTAAGTCTGCTTCTTCAATCTCTTTAATGCATCATAAAGAAAAAGAAAATAAAGACAGAATTATTAAAACAATTCAGGAACAGCTGAGAGATTTGAGTCTTATTCTCTCCTTGCTCACACCAGTTTCCCCAGTGTAGCTATTGATTTCAAAGGCATTTATTCCTGATTTATACAAATGTGAGAAGAATCAGACCCATGGCTGGTTTATATCTTTGACTGTTAAAGCCTAAGATAATCTCCTCAATACTTAGATTTGAATATACCTGTTTTCCAAGGAGCTCTGCCTTGGTTAGATGGTATGAATCATTTTAAGATATGAGCAACTATCAAATGCTGAATCACACAATTCATACATCAACATGAGAAATTATACAAGTCATACTATAATAATATGCACCATACATAATATAAACACAAAAACCCTGTTTCTTACCCCAGAATTTAGAACAGGCCAGTTTAGTTACCTAATAGATCATAACTAGACAATAAAATATTTAGAACCTGGCTAATTCTTTTGGCAAATAAAAACACAAACCATTAAGCATTATGTTAGATATACCAACTTGTAATGAACTTGGCTGATCACTGAATGCTGCTCTTACCACCTGAAAGAACAGATAAAGCAAGATTCTATGGCAGTACAATGACAAAAACCAAAGCCAGATTTCAGTGTTCAGATTTTGCTGTTTCCTAGAATAGATATTGCAAAGTGAATTCTCACTCGGAATCCTCATTATGCTAGAGCTTACAGTTATTAATGGAGTAACATTTTTCCTCTCTTGCTTACTTTTTCCTTGTGCAGAGAGTGCAGCATCCCCAAGAATGCCCTTCCTGTGGTGGTTTTGGCTTCCTTCCATGCTCAGCGTGCCATGGGAGCAAGATGTCAGTGTTTCGGAACTGTTTTACAGACTCTTTCAAAGCCCTCAAGTGTACCTCTTGCAACGAGAACGGGTTACAGCGCTGCAAGAGCTGTGCAAGTTAAGAATGGCATCTTCCCATGTAGAACCTCCTTTTATGATGTCCCCACAGCAGTTTGTTATATACTTTTTAAAAACGACCATGTTTCTGATGCAGTCAATAAAATTTATTTGTAATAAACTTTTTCTGATTCATTTGCTGAAGCCATTAGCTCAGGCCACTGCCTGTCACATGCACTGAGTCTTAAATAAAGGGAGAGTATAGGTTACTTAAGGGAACATATTGCTCACAAAAGTTACTAGACTGACAGTGGTTGGTTCTGAAATCTTTATTCACATAGGAGATTTAGCAGCAGGACCACACATTTCCTCACATTGCCCCGCCCAAGAACCTCAGTCCTGACCTGGAGAAAACATCAGAAGGAAGTTTAGACTTCATATCTCTTTCATAGTTTCTGCACAGACTGCCAATGATGATAGTGATTTTGTGATGTTGACTAACTCCAGACCACAATTCTTTCTGCATAGCATTTCACTGAACTGTCAATGTTTGGTGACAACTCACTTGGGCTAAAATTTAACATATATGTAAAATATCCCATAACAATCCCTTGAACCATTAACTCCTCTTAGCCTGCTACTATAAATGCCAAATTAGTTTCATTAAAAAAAGTTAAATAAATATTTGGTGGTGTTGCTTCTGCTTGTAATCATCTCTAAACCATCACAAAGAAGTATTGATCTTCTGCATACTGTAGTGATAACTTGAGGTCCCACGAAAGCCTTACAAACTACAGGGTATATAAGGAATTAGAATCAGAGTTCTGCTTTTGTGGCTTAGTAACAAAGAAACTCTTCCCCCTGATGGATCATCTGCATGGCAGGACAGATGCATTTGCTCCAAGGAGTAGTCAAAATGCATTGTGGCCTGGAGTTATTAGAGAGTGAACTGCAAATGTGCAAAATATTTTGGAAATTATTTCCCTTATACAGTCTATGTTCTATCTGTATGTTATGCTCCCACAAAGAGGCAGCCTCTCTTAGTGGCTAATGCACAAGAACTGGTTGGATTAATGAGAAATGGAATGGTATTAAGGAATATGCTGATACTCATTATTCTGCAATTTCTGATGAATGAAATCCTGCTTCTTTACAGCCTTTGTCACAATTGTTAATTAGCACTGGATATAGATTATGAGCACACTCTGGACAGTGACTATCAGGATGTGTATTGGATAGTTGAACTCCTTCCAAAAGGGAATTACTACTAAAAAAAAGCAAAAAATATTTCCGGTTGGTTTATAGCACTGAAATCCTAAAGTCTCTCACTGATAAAAAGATCTTACTCTGCACTTTATATTGATGATCCATCCTTCCACAAAAATAGCATATGTGAATTAGAGCTGGATAAGGTATTATCTCATCACAGAAAGCTGTTTTATTCAACCTGAAATGTTCTTCTGATAGGGAGAAGGGACTTAAACCTACATATTTTACACTGCATCTTAGTACCCAAACCATCATGCTAGAGGAAGTCTTTCCTCAGTTTTTGAAAGCCTTTAAAAGATCTTGGCTTTGTTCTTTAGAGGAAGAAAAACAAATTTTGAAGCCTCATATTATTTAGTGAACCAGAATGGTTTCTCCTCCAGCCCTAGTGTAGCTATTATAAGAGATACTCAGGAACTCAAAAAACTGGGCCTTGCTTTGCCCACAATAAATTACAGAGACCAATCTGGCTACTATAAACTGTCATATCTCTATTGACTAGAGACGTGGTGACCATTTACACTAGGTAAGGATCTGCTCCCTGATAATCTCCTGTATTAAGAAACTCTCCATAAGTTTCCTCAAACTTACTGAGTATAGTTCTGCAACACTTTTAATAAGTGATCATCTGTGCTAAACATTCCATTTTTGTAGCTCCCTTGCATGGTTGTGAAAGGCAAGTTTCACTAGATTTTGTTTGCAAAGACTGAACGAGGAAAGGAAAAGGGGATGTGTTGGTAGAAAAACAAGCTTTAAAAGTTGTAAAATAGTTTGAGAAGATAAAGAACAAAGTAAAAATATGAGAAATGGAGATACAAAAATTGAACAAAGTTCTAGATATTTAAATGCCTACAATAAAATGTCATTACTGTGCAAGCCAATGTTTGCGTTTCCAGTCTTCCCGTGAATTACCAGTCCATTCAATCCAAATAGATTTTCTTTGTTGTCAGCCCACCTGAGAAATACCAAGAGAAATAATTTGAGAAAGAAGGAGTAATTTTGATAATAAGTAAAAATATATTGTGTATTACTTGTTATAGTTATTGGGCCAGATCCTCAGCTAGTGTGAAGCAGTCTAGCAGTACTGAAGTCTATGGAGCAATGCCAATTTATCCCAGCTAAAGATTTGGTGGTAATAACATAAATATGCATGGTGCTTTACAGACATAGAAGACTGTCCCTGAGCCATGGAGCTTGTAATCCATGTTTTCCGCAATATTTGTCTACAACTAGACAAATGACTTGATTCTATTCTGACTTGCCCAAGTTTTGCACCAATATAACACCACTGACTTCAAAGGAGTTACAGTCCTCTCTTACACCAGGCTAGATCACAGGTCATACCCTCCTGACTGGTTCTTTGTGCAGCTGGAAAGGAAAGTTTTACTACCAGATGTGTTTAAAGTATACTCCTCATTATCCGAATAGCATGGGAGACAAGGATTTTGTTTGGATAATTGGGAATTTGGACAATTGAGAGGGCAGGAGCCAGTCAGCTGCAGGGGGGCCTTTTCATGCAGTCTAGGCCAGGTCTCTGCTCTATTATGCCACATTATCCCTTCCTTGTCCCCCGTGGAGAGCATGTATCTCCATGCTGGGGGACGAGGAAGGGAATTCAGATAATATGGAGGTTTGGGTAATAGGGTTTCAGAGAAATGGGAGTATGTAAATAAATAATCAGAAGGAATAAATAAACCAATATAAACCAAGCTGTATTTCTTGCTGCAAACGGTGTGCTTTCCCTGAGGGAGGTAATTTGTCAACCTACACACTGGCTATTGTTTACATTAAAAAAGTCTGGATAAATCTTGAAACATGAGAGCAAAAGCTAGTTTTGCCATAAGTAGTGTCAAATACAATCATTTTTCCTTTGACTTCATATGGTGAAAAAATAAAAAAACAAAACCAAAAAGGCCTACAAGTTTTTCCAGAGGCCCTGGGTTTTATTAAAGAAAATAAGAAATTAATTTTGTTGCAGAAATGTGCTTTATCATTTTCATGAGAAGCAAAATAACAGTATGCACTTCATGTATTATTTCTATCCACTGCCTTTGTATTATTGCATTAAAGATAGTTTTATTCACTAAGACCGTGACACATAATGTGACCACAAAAGCATTCAACGGGAAACATTTATACCCTAAATAATTTAGGCAGAAAGAATTTAGATTGCTCAGCTTACTTTAAATTATTTAGAGTAAAGGACATTGTAATCCAGCCATAATTTGAACAGTAAAAATTATAAGAAATATTTTTTTGTTTAACTCTATTTTTTTCTTTCTTCCTGCATTCTTTTACTCCTGGGTAATGAATCAGGAAATAATTGTGTTAGAAGAAAAGCTTTATGAACAGACTCAGACACTAGTGCTTGGAGCTTATCAGTGATACTTTACAAAATTGTTTTCAAATGAGTTAAAAGATGTATGAAATACAAGTAGTTCTCACTAAAGTAAAGCCGTGTTGTAGTGTTTCAGTACGACTTTCACTGCCTGCTTTGTTTCATGATTCTAGACGCCATATTTTGTCTTGACTAAAAGACAACCCATCTCCCTGAAAATGAAGAACTTTAAATGCCAATTAGCAACAAAAATGCATTTTGCTGTATGTAGCTGTAATGACTTGAAGTTTGAATGCATATGTAGAAAATTCTGCAGGTTGAAATGCTCCAGCAAATTGTCAGTGGGTATACTTTGAACCCAGAAACAAAGCTCCTACATGGTACATTGCTATTAATTCCTTTAAAAAAAACCAGGTGAGTGATTAAAAAAAAAAGGAAACAAAACATCATTAAAAACCAACATTTACCAAGTTTCAGAGGGGTAGCTGTGTTACTCTGTATCAGCAAAACCAACGAGGAGTTCAGTGGCACCTTAGAGACTAACAACTTTATTTGGGCATAAGTGTTTTTGGGCTAAAACCCACTTCATCAGATGCATGGAGTGAAAAATACAGTAAGCAGTATATAAATAGATAGCACATGAAAAGATGGGAGTTCCCTTACCAAGTTAGGGTGTATGTGTGAGTCAGTGCTAACGAGGCCAATTCGATTAAGGTGGAAGTGGCCTATTCTCAAAAGTTGACAAGAAGGGGTGACTATCAAGAGAGGGGAAATTACTTTTGTAGTGCTAACGAGGCCACCAGTAACAAAAAGGCTCTGATCTACTCAGGTGAATCTGTGCCAGCGCTTGGGTGACCATATTTCCCTAAAGTGAAAACAGAACACTGAGAGTGGCTATAAACCTTCTGCCCCAGTACTTCTCCCTCCTATTTTTCCCTATCCCCTCCTCACTGTACCTCTTCTTGGCCCACTCTGCTGCGATTTTCCTGATTCCCTGCCCCCTCCACATCTAGCTGCATTGAGAGAATATGAGCTGCCTGCCATCACTGCTGGCCTGTTGACATCACGAACATCACAACTTTTCTGGCAAAACTGGACATTTGTCCCACTTGCTCTTGCTCGAACATTCCTCAGGACCCCCATAGGGCAAGAACAAATGGGAAAAATGCTCGGTTTTGCCAAAAGAGTCATGAGGTCTGAGACAAAGCTTAAAAAGGGGACTGCTCCGGCCAAAATGGAACATAATGTCATGCTAGCTAGCACAGATACCCATTGATCATCAACAGGGCTTCAGTTGGCTACCAGGGTCTACCCAGATGGATCAGGATGCACTGGTACATGCCAACATGCATAATGGTTTTTTTAAGAGTTTTTCACCTTTGAAAATCTGGTCCTGGATATATGTTTTATAACAATGAGTTGAAAATAAACCAAACTTTTCTTGTCACTTGGTATTATTAACCAAACTTATGTTTATCATGTCATAACTATACACCAAATATAAATGGACTGCAAATGCTATTCTCAGGAGTAAACTGGTAACAAGTCTGAAGATATTTTATTTAACACCAGCAATGTTTGATTCTGTTTTGTTGTGCATTATTAATAATTTTCAGTAATCATTACATTTGCTGAAGTTTGGATTTTATATACACAACATCACAAAAGAACATGCCATGTTCATGAAAGCAAGTGCTCATGTTTTATACTAACAGCAGTAAAATAAGCTGATGGGAATACTTTACTGCTTATCATTCAGCACACATGCTCAGAAACATACATCTGTGTTGTAAGCAGCCATTGACTAATTGCAAATAACTTGCCTTTACATGCAATGATTTAAGGAGATTTTTTTAAAAAGCCATTTCTATTGACTACTGCAGAATGCCTCATCCACGAAGGACGACTGTTCTCTGATTTAATTACAGGAGAAAAATTTTAATGATGACACGAGTTATTTGGATCTTTCACGTGACTGGGGGAAAATAACCACCCTTCATGGTGAATGCGTTTTATGCATTTTGCTGTTATTAATTTGACTGATTTAATTTATTGGCCCAATATAATTTTCCATGTAACCCTCAAAAATTCATTTGGGAGCATATTATGGGATTTCCCCCCCATTCATTTGAGAGTGTAATCTATGAAAAAGATATTAGAAGTGAAATTAATAATGGTCTGCAATAAAAAACAAAACCCCAAAAGTAACAATTCCACTCTCTCCCTCCTCATAGAATCATAGAATATCAGGGTTGGAAGGGACCTCAGGAGATCATTTAGTCCAACCCCCTGCTCAAAGCAGGACAAATCCCCAGACAGTTTTTTTCCCCCCAGTTCCCTAAATGGCCCCCTCATGGACTGATGAAGGTAATAATAATAAGAATACACACCCCAGTTTCCTTATAATTCATCATGGCTGACACCATATTGACAGGGAGACCCCACATCTGGAATAGCCAGAGTCTCATGAATCAGGCTCAAATTGCATTCACAGCAACTGTTCCACTGCCCATATACTTTGACTTACTCTAGGCTTTACTAGTCACTTTAATTTATATCCTGTGTTCTGGCTTTTAGATGCAGACCTCCATTAGGTATCGTGTGGAGTTGCATCACTTCAGCAGGAGCACTGGGAGCATAATACTTCACATACTTCAGTCAGTGCATAGAGGGCAGAGCCATGGCTTTACCAACTTCCCTCTTCTGCTGCTCATCTTCACCTCCTCCACACATACTCGGAGGAGTCTACAAAATGCAGAAACTGTTTTTCACACCTCCCCTGTATGCTTAGAGCCCACCTGGATTATAGTTCTACACAGCCAAGCAGAAGGTAGAGCCTTATTCCTATACATGCCCCTGTTCAGCCGTGAGGACTGGAGCAGTGTAGCCCTTCTGTCTGTTCTCTAAACTGTATTATACTTATCAAGTTTTCTTCTTCTGTCTTCACGAATCAGACTCTCTAGTCCCTGGATTCCTTTAATTGAACATTGTCTTGTACAGTAAAGAGCCTCAAACTATACACACAGATCTGTTACTTTTTATATAAATTTGATAAGATATTCCCACCCCTACCCCAGCCAGAAAGGAATATCCTTACACAGACCCTTTACTTTTTCATAAGCACAGTAATTTGATTATGTCCGCTATTATCTAAGAACAATGAACATAGGCCATACTTACAGGACAGGGCACTGTATCCTGGGAAGCAGTGACCGAAAAATATTGGGGGTCATGGTTGCTAGTCAGCTGAACATTAGCTCCTCATGTGATGCTGTGGCCAAAAGAGCTAATTTGAACGTGGGATGTATAAACAGGGGAATCTGGAGCAGGAAATAGAGAGGTTGTTTTACCTCTGTATTTGGCACTCATGCAAATACTCCTGGAATACCATGTCCAGTTCTGCTGCCCAAAATTCAGGAAGGATGCTAATAAATTGGAGAGGGTTCAGAGAAGAACCATGAAAGTGATTAGAAAACATGCCTTACAGTGACTGGGCTCTTCCATTCTGTTAAGCTAAATAGATAAAGAGATTCAAGGGGTGACAATTATAGCTTATAAGTATCTAAAAGGGGAACAAATATTTAATAACGGGCTCTTCAATCCAGCAGAGAATCAATGGCTGGAAGTTAAAACTAGACAATGTCAGACTGGAAATAAGGTGCAATTTTTTTTCTAAAACAGCGAGAGTCATTAATCATTGGGACCATTTACCAAGAGTCATGGTGGATAATCCATCACTAATGGTTTAAAAATCAAGATTGGATGTTTATCTAAAGATCTGCTCTAGGAATTATTTTGGGGAAGTTCTGTGACCTATGTTATACAGAAGGTCAGAGCAGATGGTTACAATGCTCCCTTCTGGCCTTGGGATCTATGAATCCACAAATTAGTCTCTTCAATTACTGCTTTCTAACCAGTGATCTCCCATTTTGTTACTCTTTGCTATTTCCCTTCAAATGGCATTATCTGAATTCAAATCTCATTCCACTGATTTTTGTCCTGGTTTTTATATACTTGTGTAATTCCTCTGATTTCTGCTGTGGCTGCAATCCATCATGATTGTTAAACATATTTTCTGTGTACCAAACAAAATTTCATATAACAGCAAAGCCCTCAAACTATCAGAATTGTGAAAAAGGCCTTTGTTACAAGACAACTATGATTCACTTTTTTCTAGTGAAAATGAGGGAAATAAATGTGCTGACTGACTGAATTAAGTTGTTTAATTTCAATAATAAGATATTAATTATCCCAGGTGAACCTACTGGAGCCTTTCAGCTACTGGAAATGTCTATTTCAACCCAAGGCCAATAATCACATCAAACTTGCATTGAAAGTAATAACAACCACAAAAGTGGCATTTGAAGAGTGCTGACATGTAACTTCAGCCACAGAAATCAGGCCAACCTAGGCTGATACTTTGGTTAGTGGTTTAATGGAGCCAGAAGAGTGGACTAGTACTATTCACTGACTGCCCAGCCCTCTGTAGCATGCCTCCAGACCCAACCCTCCTCACCACAGCCACTGGGTTAGGGCTGCCTCCATCTGTGTGCGCCTGGGGTTAAAGAGCAGCGTGGGGGAGGGGTTAGAGACACAGGTCTCTGCCATTCCAGGGCTACATCATTAACTTTGGCCCTGAAATTGCTGTTTGAACAAACAACCAAACCCCCCTTCACAAACAGCAAACTAACATTTCTAGCATTGATGTGAATTTCCTCACTTTTGTTGGGAAGGGGTCATTCCTAGTTTCCAGATTACATCCTGTTTTGAACAAATTTCCATCTAATGCAAGGAAATTCATAGTTAACAACACCAAAAATCATGTCCCTTATGCCCTTTTTCTTATAGAATATTTAAGGCCTGAGTTTTGTATCTAGAGAGGAAAGAGAATGGAAGGGTCTGGTGAAAAGCAGGAAAGTGGAATTGACCTAGGTATATTGTTATTGTCCATCTGCCAAGCAATAGGAGATTTCAGAGCCTTGCAGGTTGGTTTCCTGGTTACCAAATTTGGGTTATTTTAGATCAAGTGCGGGAGCAAGTTCCAGAGTCTCAGTGTAAGCAGCACAGAGTATCTGTGAAAAAGTATATATACAGTATGGTCAGGCACAGAACTCACAAATTCAGATATCCTTCCTCAGTCTGAGTAGTACAACACTTGTCAAGAAGTTCCTTTGAAATGAATGTGGTTATTCAAGTTGAGTAGTGCCTTATTTCATGAATCTGGGAGGCACACTCTGGCTTTGAATATTTTCCCCATACAAGAGTGGAGCCATATCTGCCAACATTCCATGCAAGGAGATCTGAATTAAGTCAATGGCTGTTTCACATTAACAAAAAGTTAAAATGATGGTATGATCTCATCCACAGTGACAGATAAACACCCACTCTCCCTTTGCAAAGAAATTCGCTTAGAAACTTGACCAAGTATTTCATGCTTCTTTATTTTCCCTTTCTAAATCCCTACATAACATTGCACAGTAAAACCAGTCTAAATCATGTTATTCCTAACTCGCTTATAGCCATTGAATAAACCAAGTGAATACTTCTGTTTTATAGGATATATGAATGTAGTCCTGTAAGTTTATTATTTTGTGTTGAGAGCAGAGATCCCATCCACGACAGAGCAGAACAATGCTTTGTCAACTTCTGTAGGCTTTTCAGTTCAGAAAATAGTATAAAGAAGGCATCCAATTCTATCACTGAGGTGAAAGGAAAAACTTCCATTGGCCTCAAAGGGAGCAGGATTGGGGTGCAGTATGGCAGCACACGTATCCCTTGCTTTTATAGTCTCTGCTCCTGCAAGCGAACTTTTACTTACATGAATAAATGCTGTACGACTGGGACTTCTGAGTCCCTTACCACAGTGTATGTAAAGAAGGGACCATGTCATTGTACTTTTAATGTAGTCTTTAGGCTGGATCTGATCTCTTTCTTTGAGAAATGAATTGACACTGCACACAGAGCAGTTTCTGATGATTAAAACCAAGTAGTGGACAGTTTGAACAGTTTGATGACTCCAAAGTTATTTGATCTGGAGGTAGTTAGTTGCAGTTCTATTTTTGCTGCCCTAGGAAAGGTCATAGAACCCTGACAAATGTTGCTGGAAAATGGCAAATTGCCATACCTGTATATGTGGAAATAAGTGACACACAATGGGAACATGTACTGTAGATGGAAATAAACAAATTAAAATCATTTAAATAAGTGGGAAAGGGCTTTTGGAACTGTCAGAAAAACTGCAGCTAACATTCCTACGTGAATGACCCAGGGCAGCAAACTTGTTATTTAATCAAGGAGAGAGCATACCATCTTTGAGAAACAGAAAGCAGCCAGGAAGAAGTCACATTGCGTCCCTCTAGAGTTACTAAATGATATATATGCTTAGATGATGTAAGTAGGATGAATATTGTTGTCAACAGAAACTATGCTGAACAGAGATGATCAGGCAGTGGAATCATTGCTGTTTCTTTCAAGACAGCAGTTTCTTCTGGATTTGTACATATTTCATTTCCTGCCAAAAATCTCATGAACCATTGTTAACCAAGTGTCTAATACTGCCACTAATGCACATCACTTAACTCTGTGGAGAAATCCCATCAATGCCAATAAAACATGGCCGGCTCCAGCTTTTTTGCTGCCCCAATAGAGAAGAAAAAAAAGAAAAAAGCTGCGATTGGCGGCATTTCAGCGGCTGCTCTACTGCACCGCTTCATTCTTCAGCGGCAATTCAGCGGCCAGTCCTTCCCTCTGAGAGGGACTGAGGGACCCGGACGTGCCGCCAAAGACCCAGACGTGATGCCCCCTTCCATGGGCCGCCCCAAGCACCTGCTTGCTGTGCTGGTGCCTGGAGCCGGCCCTGCAATGAAACTACTCACATGAATAAAGTTAGACACATATATGTTAACAGGATTGGCCCTAATTAGTAATTGATAGCTGACCTGGAAGAAAGCACTTTCTATTTACATTTTTAACACCTAATGCCACATTACATCATAGTATCTGCACTTACAGTTGGCAATGGCCTATTATGTTACACAGTATATGAGCTTGAAATGTGACATATGGGAATGGTGCAAGATGAAAAAATGATAAGTAATATGTAATATGACACCCTGGAACTTCATGCTCAAACTCATGCTCTGTTTGGGAAATGGATGAAGTATTGACTGGCCGGGAGTAGAAGCTAGAGCACTGGGACCATTCACAAGCTATCAGGAAGGTTTCTTGGCAGTGTTGGCACACATCTAGTATAGAGAAGCATTTCAGACTGTACCAGACTGGGCTGGCTCAGTGTCTCTAGAGACAATATGGTATCAATCAGTCTATGTGGTTAATTAATCCTTCTGTTGCTATATCCTTGTGAGAGAAAAAAATAGAAGTCTACTCCTTCCCATCCATTCCTCAGGGATAATGGTAGATAGCCAAGCTCTCATTAGCAAGGCAGTAGAAGAGATCATTCCCTCTGTGATGTCCTGGGGATTGCCCTTCAACATCCCTGGAAAGGACTTTGGAGCAGCTGAAGAAAAGAATTGCCTCCAAATTTTACTCTGAGCTTGGTGTGCTGAGATATGATTTTATAAGTGCAATCAGTGCTTTCTGCCTAGTGAGACAGTGTAGACATGGTTAATAAGGTTATATGCAAATCATGAGTTATGTGTCTCTCCGCTGAGCGTCAGAGCTTTGTTTTAAAAAGAGTTCTTTAGTAAGCAGAAACTCAACACTTCTCTTGGGCAGAAGCAAGATCCCCATTTCCTTACCCACATATGATATATGACAAATATAAAATCCCTCTCGGATCCTGCCATTTAATCATCGTCAATCCAAGTGGGCCTGGCAAAGGGGTTTGGATAATGATTAGAGTTTTCTCCAGAATCTAGTCCCTGAAGCCCCAACTTCTCTCCTGCTTGTTTAAGCAAGAGCTAAGTGTTGCCTCCTGAACATGTCTGTGCTCAGCTTCTGCTCATCTGCAGTGTGGCAATTCTAATTTTCTCCCTCCCCACCACCTCTAAGGGAGGGAATGAAGAGTCCTCTGCTGAGAGCTTCTCTTTTCCCTTCCTTATTGTTTTAAGGGGAAGATGGAAACAATTTCCTCTTTGGTGATCAACTCAATGTCCTTCAGGGTAAAGAGTAGAGACTCGACCACAAAACAGAGCCTCAGTGCAAGGAAAAAGGATGTCACATTCTTTTTAGAGGAAAAGATGTGAAGATTCCCTCTGGTACAGAGATAAGAAGATAATCCCATTAGATACTCAGCAGGTAGCAACTGGACTTAGGTATATTCCGCTAAACTTAATACACCAGTGGTCACTATTTGTCACCATTTACTGCAAACACAGTAATATCGGTGTGACTACATTTATTTCCTATTCAATCTCAGACACTACCATGTAATAAATGTGGGCCTTCCCTGCACCAACCCCCCAGGGTTGGTCATCACTGTCACTTCAAATTGAAGTTTATTACATTTTGTCTGTGAAATACTTCTCACCTTCCAAACCTCTGGGCAACTACAAACAGACACCATTTAAAACAAAAACACTAAACCGAAAATTGTTTACTTCTTTGCTTCAGATGGGAATTTTCCTTCCCAAATTCTCTCCCACTGGTGCACAACAGACAATATTTAACCCTGGAAGGGTGGCATGCCTAAGGTCCAATATCTCATGACCCAACAGGGCTGGAAACAATTGGAATAAGGCAGCATAGCACCAATGATGTCAATACCATTTATAAAATTAGAAATGGATTGTCTGCAAGAGCCAGGCTCCCACACTGGGTATGGAACCTTCCTCGCCCCCACCTCTCTAGTGAATGTTTCACTCTATGGGAAAAGCAGACAATGTCCATGCAGCATACCATGAGCTGGAGAAGATACAGTGCTAGGGAGAATGTTCAACCTGCAGGCCACTCATTCCTGTTCCTAGCCAGCCATCTTCCAACTTGCACAGCCTTACATCTGCAGAGCATCTGTGTGTCTCCTGGAGAATGGGATAATATCAGGAAGGAGATACTCTCCACCTTCCACCCAATCCAGATACGCCACATTTGAATCCCTTCTATTTGCTGGAGAAGAACTACATCTTTTGCTACATCATTTTCATTGAGAAAAAAATTATTCCTCATCTCTTAATTTTGCCGAGGTAAAGTTTGCCCATTTAAGTCTACCCCAGAAGGATCTGCCAGGCAGCCAGGACCACAGATTGAGAAACACCGTTCCAACCAAACAGAGAAAATCCAGATGTAAAAACTATTGATTACTGGTAATTTACACAAAGCAGAAGTATAAGGCCTGATTCACCATTTCTCTGCTCTAGTTTTACACTGGAGTTCTATGGGGTGGGACATAGTGGGTTGTGGGCAGATGGGAGTGGGGATTTGGGGTAGACATTCTTTGTATCTTGTTTGCATCATCTTATTTACCTCCTTTGTTGACAGAGTGGAATATCCAGGGAGGAGGGGGGAAAGGCGGGAGGGAGACAGCAGCTCTGAATTCACAACCAATGAAGAAGCCTGTCTCTTGGAAGGAATCTAACCTTTCTATTGATATAAAGCTCCTATTTCTACTTCTGATGAGTCATGAGATAGCAGAGTCTTAGAATTTGCAGTACTTGATGCAACTGGAGGAACCATAGTATATTTTCTTATTGAGTATGACAGCAAGGGATCGATGACAGTAGATTAACTCTAGCACTCTTCTTTGCCATGCAGCCTTTGAGGATACGTCTACACCACAACTGGACACATACGGCTGGCCTGTGCAAGTCGACTTGGGCTCAAGGGGCTCAGGTTGCTGTTTAACTGCAGTGTAGACTTCTGGGTTTGCGCTGCAGCCTGAGGTCTGGGCCCCTCCTACTTCACAGAGTCCTAGAGCCCAGGCTGCAGCCTGAGTCCAGACATCTACACTGTAATTAAACAGCCCTGCAGCCTTAGTCACAGGCACAAGCCTGCTGTAGGGTTTTACTTGTAATGTAGACATACCCTAAGGCAGGGTTTCTCAAACAGGGGTCGCCACTTCTGTAAGGAAAGCCCCTGGTGGACCGGGCCGGTGTGTTTACCTTCCCTGTCCACAGGTCCGGCCGATCACGGCTCCCACTGGCTGCAGATCGCTGTTCCGGGCCAATGGGAGCTGCTGGAAGCGGCACAGGCTGAGGGACATACTGGCCGCCACTTCCAGCAACTCCTATCGGCCCGGAGCAGCAATCCATGGCCAGTGGGAGCCGCGCTTAGCCGGACCTGCGGATGGAGCAGGTAAACACACCGGCCCGGCCCGGCAGGAGCTTTCCCTACAGAAGTGGCGACCTCTGTTTGAGAAACCCTGCCGTAAGGCTTCTCATCTGTATTTACTCTGGCTAGAGCTTCCCTCACTTAACTTCCTTACAACTTTTATTATGTTCCATTTAGGGACCTAACAAGAAATTGTAACCTACATTAAAATATATATATATTTTTTAAAATTTCAAGACATGCAGAAAATTGTGAAAGAAAATAAGACGTTATGGTAATCTCCCCAAGTTTCACTAGAAATTGTTCATGGTAGTGTTCTAATAGGAAAATGGCTTTACAAATAGGATTTACAAGTAAGATTTATGTCTATAATTCAGCTATCCAAATTGCATAGAACTATGACAAAGTGTATTTATCTGGATTAGCTCAAATTAATAGTTGATTAAAAAATGACACCTTCATTGTAACAATACAATTTGTATTAATATAAAGTAGCAACTTGTTCAAAGTTTAAGTAATTGGGATAATTTTGTAGATGTAGATGGATATTGAGCCTGAGAGGTACAGTTTATAGATACAAATATCCTTTGTATCGGTATGTTACCAGACTTCTGTCTGTTGTGGCTTCATTAATTCCAGTGAGCTACGACTGAGATCTTTAAAGATCTCCCAGGTGTCATTCCTTTCCGGAATTTATCACAAACAAAGACATAAGCCAGAAGGGAGATTTACAATATTATTCTTTTCAGATGATGGCAGTATAATATTAACTCCAGAAAGGGAAAGGATAATGCCATCTGTGAAATACTTTAGTTAAACAACCCATAAAAATGAGTTAGCAGTTTCATTTCAGAAATCTGCAGCAATAATTAATGCACCATAATCACCAAGTGAGAGAGAAAGTTACCAACACATACAGAATCTCTTTTGTTCTCTTGTCTGATAAATGCAGGAAGTGCTGACCTGTTTGCAGTTTCTTGCTGCTCAGATTCTTGAGGAATAACAAGTCTCTTGCTTTTTTCAACATTGTTTTAACTTTCCTTGCCAGCCAATTGGCTTTTCTGCTTGTCTTCCTGAAGGGTATAACCGGATCTGTTGGGGACAGGAAGAGGAGTTGAGAGAGGGGGAGGAGTAGAAGGGGAGAGACCCAGGGAGTTAAAGAACAGAAGAAGTATCTAGTTGGGTTTGGAGAACAGAAAACAAAGCCAGAGAGGTTTGGATGAACCTTTCGGTGTTTCTGTAAGCTGAACTGAATCTTTGAATATCCAATAAAATCATCAGTGCTGGAAGTTTTTTTAGCTCAATAAAATGCATTAAAAATTACTGTAAGAGTTCTCCCACAAGGGATTTTTCATTGTCTTGTCTGGAGTTTGTCAGTACTTGTGAGTGAAATCTTGATCCTCTCAAAGTTATAGGAAACATCCTGTATAATCTACAGGTGCCAGAACTTCACCTTGTGTGACTGTATGTATTAGTTAAGGATATTGAGTTTGTAATGGACATCGTCTTCTAAATTTAGATGGTGTTTTTAGGGATAGAAGCCACCTAAAGGACTTTGGGAAACCAGTTCAATCATAACAAGGACAAAAGAAATATTCAGGACCGTACTGGAGTTGTCAGGGGCTTTAGCTCCCTCCCTGAACTTTGATGCTGTCACTAAGTATCAGAAGCCTATTGTACTTTAGTGTTATATTGGAAATTATGTTCCCTGGTAGCACCATTAGCATGATTCCAAAGCAGGACATTCCTGCCTCCTGAATTCTGAGATGAATTGCCAGTATGTGCCACAGGGAGGAAACATTGTCATTAGTGGCAGGACATCTGCACCAACAGGTCACATTTCATTCTGAAGTTTAAACTAATCCATTGCAGCTGTCAGTATAATAGATCTGAAATGAGACACACCTGATATGCTTGGAGAGCCAAGATGCTGCAGTGTCTTCCTAACTGCACTAGCTCGGTTTGACAAATCAATGAGGTGCCATGCACCTGTTGGGAAATGAGGGGCTTTATGTACTCAGATCCCAATGGAGGAACTAAGCACACCAAAAAGAGGTGAGATTGCTGGGTGTGTTGGTTTATTTATTTGCTTTTATAGCACTGCATTGAACACTTGATAAATAGGTGTGTGTGTGTGTGTGTGTGTCATGGCCAACATGGAAAACAAGGGAGCCCTCCTTAGTGACAATTGTGTATGAGTGACTGTTACTTTCAGTCAGGAATTCCTTCGTTCTTGCAGTAGATGAAATTCCATTTGATGTGTTCCATATATTATCACTGCACTGAATTTTCACTTCAAGATGACTTTCATTTCCAGGAGTACAAGTTATTTTGTTCTTAGTGTTGGTAATGAACTACATGTTCTTGTTTGTTAGTCTCTAAGGTGCCACAAGTACTGCTGTTCTTTTTACATGTTCTTTGGAGCCTGTAGAAATTAGAGGAAATATCAAGCAGAGTGATATATTAGAAAATGGGGATGTCATAACAGTGATGAAAACAGGAAAATACGTGCCTTAGGCAAAATGGAGAACAATGCTCTCCCTAATGACTTCATGCATGAGTGACTGAATGAGTGGTATTTTTCCTAATCAAAAATAATTCAGTCATATAGTAGATAATATATAGTAAATACCAGATGGAATTCTAGCAATGAACTTTTATATTGAAAGTGTTTTAATGTTCTTGATTTAGTCCAGAGTCTCCCAAGTTACCAGCTAGTGCTCAGAGTGGTGGAAGAGTATCTTAGCAGTTATGTTGTTCTTATGTCAAGCTAGACCTGTACAGTCACATTAAGACAATTGGTGAAAGAGTGAATGAGAGTCAACCCAGAATCCCTGGTTGTCATATTGCTACCTTTACCTACAAAGAAGCCACATGGGATCATGTGAAATGATCCAGACATTGGCTAAACATTCCAGCTGCTTTTGGGTATTCTCAGCAGAGCACGCAGTAAGAAAATACTGTATCCGATTTGGAGCAGTTGGCTTCTATACTGTGCAGTGCAGCTGCGGCTGCTGATTCTGCTTTGTCGTTACAGCAGAAGTGTGGATGTCTGGCCCACAGCTGTGTTACAAATAAGTGCACCCCCTTCTTTCAGGCTCAGAAACTAGTCCACTATGTTCCTGTATTATAGAAAGCTATCTTGCTATTTGCTTGACTGCCCACACCTCAGTAGTAAAATCCCCACTTCTCCCCCTCATGCCTTACCTTGATCAATAATGTGTAAGTATGAGTGTAACAGGGTGGCTGCCTCCCACACCAATCAAGGCTATTTAAGAACTCACAGGTCAAGGGGTGGTTCAAGGGGTCCCCTTACAAGGGGTCCCCTTATTTTGTCCTCTGGTATATACTGGCCCGTTAGGCTTCAATCCCAGTGTCTCTCTCCCGATTAAACAAAAATAACATCAAACACTCATCCAGTCTTTATCCCAGCTCACCTTTACAGTCTCTGTCTGCTCCACTCCAACAACTCCAGTTTCCTGCACTTTTTATACAGTGAGCACCTGATTCAACCCAGGTGGGGCTCATCCTGTAATCAGGGCTGGCTTAGTCCCAGGCTCTCCAGCCCACAGGGCAAGCCGCACCGTTACAAGAAGGCATAGCAATGTTAGGGAGCCCATTTCTATTGGATGGTGGGTGGGGGAGAGTATAGATATAATAGGCTCTGAAAGCCAATATTCTTCAAAATAGGTATGGCTAAAGATCAAGGGCAAACCTATCCAAGACTTTCCAGTTTGGGACAATGAGATTGCATTATTTCAGGAATATTTAGGTTTCCTTCAGAAAAGGGTTTATATTGTTAGCAAGGAATGCACCAGAGGGTGCAAAGAGGCTACTCAAACCTTTCTCATGCTAGATAGAGAGCTGTCTGGTGAGGGCAGGGCCAGCTCCAGCGTTTTTGCCACCCTAAGCAGCGGGGAAAAAAAAAAAGCTGCGATCTGCGGCAGCTCTACTGCCGCCGCTTCATTCTTCGGCGGCAATTCTGCGGCAGGTCCTTCCCTCAGAGAGGAACTGAGGGACTCACCGCCAAAGAGCCGGATGTGCCGCCCCTTTCCATTGGCCACCCCAAGCACCTGCTTGCTGCGCTGGTGCCTGGAACCGGCCCTGGTTGAGGGGTAGTAATTGTTAAAAAGGTCTTAATTGAATCTACTGTTTGGAGGAAAGGTGCCAGTGCCCAGATTGATAGGACTTCTGTCTCCAAGCTTTTTCACAAAATGGTTACAAGATGAGCAGAGCCAGTGCAAGCTACTCCACACTGCTTCACCCATGTGTCCAACCATTCTCTAGGGGGACCATCTGTAAGAGTGAGGTGTTGGTTTGTTCTCCATAGCTATTCAATCTTTGATCTCACTGGTGAAACTGCCAACAGGATTGCCTATTGGCAATCAGTTGAAGTGACGGGGAGACAGAGGGGCTGGGCTGTGCTGTGCTGAAAAAGAGCCAACTTATTTCACATAGGCTAGTGAAAGTGTCTTCTTTACAAGGTGCTTACTATGGATGCAAGAACCAGGTTTGGAAAGATATGAGTTAACACAAATCCTTTTTGGAATGTATTCTGGTGAACTTTAAAAAAAAAATCACATGCTGCTGTACATCCTAAATAGATGAGCTATAAAATCAGTATGTTAATATTACATACATATATGTGCCAAATAATTTTGAGACATCAATTTCTCTCTCTAGATGTATAGGTGTGTGTGTGTCGGGGTGTTTGTGTGCATGCACCCCTTAAGTTGAGTAGCCATATAATTTTGTAATTGAAACATTTCCTTCCTCATCGTTGCTCTTTCATGTTACTATCTGAATTGTTTGTCAGATCCATTATTTAGATTGTAAGTTCTTTAGGACACAAACCTGTTGTATGTTTTCTGTGCAGAACCTTGCACACTTGTGACTATTTAAAGAATAATTATAACATTTCTTCTTATAAACAACTTCATGGTAATTTGAAGTTCTCCCAGGACTTGTCAGAGTAAGCAAGATTGGTCAGACCTGATTAAAAGATGGTAGGACATTTTTATCCTCCATACCTGGACTCTATCCGTGTGGAAGCATCACTCCAGTCAGAAACTGAGCAGTTGTACCTGTGAAGAAGATTGAAACTTTCTTCTGTATGAGCAGTTTCTTTTTGTTTCAGGATGGTCATTGACTGCTTTTGCCATGCTGTCCATGACCAGAAACAAAGTTTAATGGGATTTTTTTGGGTTCTATCTTTGAGGAGATTCTGTCTTTGAGGAGAATTAAACCTCCTTTGTTGCTCTGACAGATGCAGCAGAAACAGTTTGAAGTATTTTCTACTACAACTCATTTGACTTCAAATGTGTTTTTCTGCCACTGCCCCCCCTCATGCATTTAACCTATTGAGGATCACCTGTGTACAAAGAGGCTTGTATGAGGCATGATGTAGGAGAAGATGATATTTGGGAACCATTTTATCAATGGCTGAGGATGACAAAAGATTATAACATTGTACAGGTTCTTGACAGCATTATCTTTAGAGGACATCTGAAACTGACTTGGGTCTATCAGTTTCCTTCAGCAAGGCAGATGAGTGAGAAGGTTTTTGCTCAGAAAAGAGGTCTGACTTCAAAAGTGATGAGGAGACAATCAGACTTGATCAAATTATAATAAATCTCCTCCTCCTTCCAAACAACAAGAACCAAAATGTAGCCATCCTCATGCACTGAGCTTGTAACCACCTGCAACAGGCTCAAGGTCATGAGATCATGAGTTAACACAGAAGAGCAGATGGCCCACTGGTCTCATCCTATATGGCATTTTCTTTGTTCCTACAAGAGATAGTTGATATCAGTGCTGGGATAGAAAACTTTCAATGACTTCAAGTAGGAAGAGAGTGAAGTGGAGTGTACCCAAACAACCAACTCTAGGTATACAGAGAAAGCAAAATAAATAAATAAAATAAAAAAGCCCAAGTTTTCCCTTGAAATTGTGTGAGATGATTTGGTGAACTGAAAACAAAAGGAATAAGCAAAACAAAACACAAGTAGATCCAATCAAAAAGCTGAGAGAATAAAATTTTTTAGTGTTTAATATATTTCTTCATCAATAGCTACTCTGCTATTTCAGTTTTCTTTTGGCAATGAAGGTGTTATTCTTTGTTGAATAAATGATTTAACTGCAAACAGTCAACCGAGAAAGTTTAGAGTAATTAGATGTGGGTTAGATGCAGAAAAAAGGTACTTCAATCCTTTTCCCCCCCTAGATTGAGTCATCTTTTGCTTTCCCTCTCATTCCTCCTCCATTCCCTAGACCCAGCACTGACTAGGCACAGCATTTCAAAGTGTTAAATAAAGAATTGTGTAATGCAAACTGTGCTACCATAATTCCCACTGAAACAATATCAAGTAAAGAAAAGCTGTCGAGTATAAAATCTGCTGATCCTTAGGGATGGCTTGGAGGACAGTTTGCCTTTAATAGCTTCATTCTGTGCCAGACTATATTTCACTTACATTTCTGTCAACAACCTCATCATCGTGCGAGTATGACTTTCATGAAAATGACCGTCCTATAAAACTTTCTTTACTATGTGAATTTGATTGATACAGAGTAGCAGAAAGACAATAGAGCCATGATCAGGGGTGGCTCTAGGAATTTGGCCACCCCAAGCACAGCGGCACGCCGCAGGGGGCGCGCTGCCGGTTGCTGGTCCCGCGGCTCCGGGGAACCTCTTGCAGACGTGCCTGTGGAGGGTCCGCTGGTCCCACGGCTCTGGTGGACCTCCCGCAGGCATGACTGTGGAAGGTCCGCTGGAGCCGTCTGCCGCCCTGCCGGCAAAATGCCGCCCCATGCGCGCGCTTGGCGCGCTGGGGTCTGGAGCCGGCCCTGCATGATACTACATTTCTTGGCCCTCTATTTCCAATAAATATTTCTGCTAAAAACACAAGATGACAGTCAGTACATTTCTGTGTAGTTTTTACAAGCATGTTAAGAGGCAGCAAGCCAAAGGCCAGTTGACTTTACCTACCAGAAATCTACAATACCCCCCTAGAAATGCACTGCCTGTACTGAAGTGAAATACATTATACAAATTAAAGGCCCGTCTATCCTTCTGAATCTTACTTATATGAGTAGTCCCATTAAAACCATTGGATTAGGAAGTAAGGACTATTTAAGTAGGTAAACGTGCACTTAGAACCAGATATTTGCTGGCGCTTAATGGCAGACGTATGACATCAGTAATAGTCAGACAGGATGGACTAGTTTTTGTGGTTGCTCACTTGATATGTTTGTTCTGTGAATTATGCTGTAAAACACAACGGTACATTGAAGCATTATTGAGACGGGCTTTGGTCTCAATTCTGCTCCCACTGAAGTCAATGGGAATATTTTAGTGGGAGTGAAATTGAGCCCAAATAGTATTGCAGGAGAACTAAAGCTTAATTTTAATTTCTAGACCCAGATGTGGGAGGTCTCTGCTGTACTGTTTCCTTGTCAGCAGGTGACCACACTAAGACTAACTGTGAAGAAATTAAACTGACTCTGCAAGATTTTGGAGAGGGAAGCTAGGCTCTAGCAGTGTGGGCTGTGCTCCAGCAATGTGTACTGTCTTAGTGTAATTTCCTGGCACAGTGTTTCATATCCTTGGAAATCTTGTTAAAGAACAAGGGAACAAAGCCATTGCCTGCTGCAGTGAGAACCAGGAATTTACCTGGTTTCCCTTTGGCAGCTTCTTTTTTTTCCCTATTGCCATTGTTTATTGTGTACAGAAGAAACTATGAATCATCCCTTTCAGTCACCATCGCTCTGCTCCACTGAGAGATTAAAGGAGGATGTCCTGTGTGTTTTCAATCACTAAGGACTCTTATTACACTTCCCACAAACAAACGAAACACAAAAAACAACAAAAAAACCCAACACACTGACCACTTCCTAAACCCTTTCCCCCTCCCCATTCTCTGACATTCTGAACAGCACCATTATATGAGGTTACATTACAATTTTTAGCATGCTAGGTCAAGTGAGAGCTAACATGAGTATGTGTGCATGAGCTGGGAATCACAGCCCTAGCGCATAGTGTAGACATAGCCTTATTAGTGTCATCCTTGACTCCCCACACAAGCCACATTCAAATCTTGCTGCTTTATCCTTCAGACATCTCCAAGATCTAGCCCTTTCATCCTTTCCACTTTCAAACTTTCATCTATGCCCCCACATCTTCTCTCATTACTGTAACTTCCGCCTCTGTGGCCTTCTCCCCATACCCCTTGCTCATCTCAGGCCCATTCAAAACACAGCCGCTAAGACCACCTTCCTTCGTTCATTATTCTATTTCACCTTCACTATTTTTGAATCCCACCGTTAGTGCCCCACATCTTCACTGCAACAAACAAAATCTTCTTGTCCTTACCTTTAAATCGCTTCACATTTTAGCCCTTCCTATGCATGTGCTATTGTATCAGATGTCACAAATTATGCCAGCCTCCGCTCCCATAAACACCTTTGAATTGTCTTCCACATTACCCTTTTTGTATGGCATATTCTCCCCTGTCCTTCATTTCCCTCTTCATCACCCACTTCTACCAGGATGTTTATGGGAAATTGCCAATGGATAAGGTAGATGGCCAGAAGGGATTCCCATTACTTAATCTTATAATTTATTAAATATAATTTTCAAATTAACTGACTCAAAACAATCTAGCTATGCACTTATCTGGCCTATGTAACTACATGTCCTTGTTACTGTCCTACCTCCATTTCTTTGGTACACCAACTTGTTACATCTTTTTAAAATTATTTCATAAACCCTTTGGGGCACTGTCCGTCCTAACTTTGAGTTTATAAAATGTCTCGTGGAATGGGAAAAACCCTATGATAGAATTATTATTCCTTTCTCCTTTTTATCCTTCTTTCCCATCCATTTGAGCCTTTAGCAGCTCTGCCTGGAAAATGACCGGATCTGCTCTGCTATGTGCAATCCTACCCATGTATTAGCACCTATTTACATAGATTTCAGCATATTGGCTACTGCATGTATTCTAAGTAGGGGCCTACCAAATTCACAAGCCATTTTGGTCAATTTCATGGGATAGGAACTTGAAAACTCCTGAGTTCTAATCTGAATTTTGACTCTGACACTGTCTTGCTTTGTGGGCATAGCCAAAAAAAAATTGCCTTGTCTTTGCCTCTGCTTCTCCATCCACTAAATAGGGGTAATAACCACTCACCTAATTAGTTAAGGTCTCCAGCTCAAGAGCATGAGGGAAAGGGCATTGAGAGCCTTCCCTACTTGCCTTCCTTCACGGATGGCACTCCCCAAGCACACGAGATCCCTGGCGAGTGTTAGCATTGCTAGGAGTTCTAAAGAGTCCCAAAGAAGTGGAAGCCTGGACACATGCCACATCTGTGGAAGCTGATAGTATGCTACTGTGGGGAGCACTCACTATCTTTTTTTAAAGCATGGAACAGTGACTGCTCCTCCCGTCCTCCGTGCATTTCCCCAGCACTCCCAGAGCTATTCTGCCTGCTTGTACCCAATGCATAGATTCATACAGCTTAAGGCCAGAAGGGACCATTAATCATCTACTCTGACCTCCTGTATATACTGTGGCAAGGCACCTCCTTTGTCTCACCAGACTTGGCCCTTCCCCCTCTGGCAACGGCAGGCCTGGAGTAAATCAGCCCCACTCTTGGCCATATTTACCTTCCCTCTTCTGTATTCCTTTGGCCATATTTTCAGAGTAGGTCTTGGGGTTGGTCTGAAGGGTAATCCTCCACCAAACAAAAGGAAAGTCTCACAAAGTCAGAAACTGAGGGGGATACCTTTTGCTGCCTCCTCACTGAGACAGGGTATTGTCCTGACCCGGGGGAGCCAGTCCTTCCCCAACAGACACTCAGGTCTGGATATTTCCCCTATGGAAGGGAGCATAGCCTCTCACCCTGGAGGAGCTTTTTTCCTTACTACCACTAGCCAGGCAGTTGCTTGTCTCTCTCCCTAGAGGAGGGGTTTTAAAAGAACTCAGGCAACTCTTAATTGGACTCAGCTGTCCCTAATTGACCTGAGGAAAAAGGGCCTTTAATATTAACATTCTAGGGCTAACATATTAGCCCTCCAGTACCCTCTTGCAGCCGTCCGGCCTGACTTTGTCACAATACATTTAATCCAGTTATCCCTGTATTAAGCCCAATAGCTTGTGTTCGACAAAGCATACCTTCCAGAAAGGCAAAGGTAATAAAAGGAGATATACCAATCTCCTAGAACTGGAAGGGACCTTGAAAGGTCATTGAGTCCAGCCCCCTGCCTTCACTAGCAGGACCAATTTTTGCCCCAGATCCCTAAGTGGCCTCCTTAAGGATTGAACTCAGAACCCTGGGTTTAGCAGGCCAATGCTCAAACCACTGAGCTATCCCTCCCCCCTTGATCCAGTCTTGATTTAAAAAAACATCAAGAGATGTTTCAATTCCCTTGATAGTTTGCATCAGTGGTTAATCATCCTCACCGTTAAAAAAGTGGGCCCTATTTCTAATCTGAATTTGTCTGGCTTCTGCTTCCAGTCCTGGTTTTTTTATGCCTTTCTCCATTAGATTAAAGAGCTCTTTAGTATTTTCTCCTATGAAAGTATTTATACACTGTACTCAAGTCACCTTTCAAGCTTCTTTTTCATAAACTAAACAGACTAACTCTTTAAATCTCTCAATGCAAGGCATTTTCTCCAGCCCTTAAATCATTTTTGTCGCTTTTTTCTGCACCCTCTCCAATTTTTCATCATCACCATTTTTAAAATGTGGACACCAGAACTAGACACAGTATTCTATTATTGGTCTCACCAGTGCCCTATCCAGAAGTAAATTCACTTCCCCACTGTTACTCAATACTCTCCTGTTTATATATCCAAAGATCACCTTTTGCCCTTTTTGTCACAGGATCATAGTGGGAACTCCACAATGGCCCTTAAATTCTTTGCAGAGTCACTGATTTCAGGATACAGTTCCCAGTTCTTTAGCTATTGAATTACTTGTTCCTAGATGCTAATAATAATAATAATTAATAAATGGCTGTGTTAAAATGCATTTTGTTTGAATGGGCCCAGATTACCAAGCAATTCAGATTGCTCCACGTTTGCCCTGTCCTCATCAATTACCACTCCACCAATCTTTGTGTCATCTATAAATTTTATCAGCAGAGAGTTTATATTTATTTCCAGATCATTCATGAGAATGTTGAACAGTGTTGGGCCTAGTACTGATCATTGCCCATTAGATACACCCTTATTCGATGGTGAGTCCCTGTAGATGACTACTTTTTGAGATCTGAGAGTTAACCAGTTCTTAATCCATTTAATGTGTGCTTTCTTCTTCTTCTTCTTCTTCTTCTTTTTTATGACTTAAAAGCAGTAATGATGGATCTCCAAGTCTAGTTTGGAGATCCAACTGAGTGCTTCAGGTGGCGTGGAGTTTGGCAGAGTCGCCACCAGGATATGATCATTTCAGCCATTGATTAACAAGCTGTTCCATAGTTTGAAGTCCCTTTAGTTATGGATATTTTTCAGGTTATAGTGATATGTGAGGCTTTGGTCTAATGTCATACATAATGTTCAAGGAAGGTCACTGGTGTAGATATTAAATTAGATCAGTGCTAGGATTGATCGCTGCGGAAGGCCATCATTGAGAGTGAATGATTTACGGACCTGGTTATCAAGGAAAACAGGAAATCTACCATTGTTCAGAAGTTCTCAGAAGCATTTTATCATTGCATTGCATGGGATAATTTTGCTGACTTTTGGGGGAAGGTCATTCCTCTATATGGTGTTGTAGCCGGCAGGTAAGTCTAATAGGCAGTGCCTGAGTCTTGAGGTTTTGATAGAATCCTGCCTCAGTGTGTGTTGTTAAGGCTAATACTTTTTCTGTGCATCTGCAGGCTGGTTGGAAGCCTGCTTGTTAATTCGGTAACATTGCTTCTATAATTGGCATGATCCTTGCCAGTAATATTCTCCACATGAGCTTGTATGACATGCAGAGGCATGATATGGGTCAGTATGATGAGGGATTACTGGTTGGCTTCAGGGGCTTGGCATTGGAAATGATGACAGCCTCACACCAAATCCTCAGGATGAATCCTGTGGAATGGATATTGGAGATTAGCGTGCTGCTAGCTATTTCCAGCCCTGAGCTCTGAGGCTCATAACAAAACCAGAAAAGATGTCATCATGTCCTGCAGCTTTTCTGGCTTTATTTATATCCTCAACAGCGGAGGGCAATGATATGGGGCAGGAGGCAGGTAGTGAGCTGACTATTTGTCAGAGCTCTCTGCTCACGTTGCGCTTAATAAACTTGTCCCCTACTGCTTTTCAAGTCATAAGAAGCAATTGCGTCCGCTGTGACTTCAGGATTTTGAAGTTTCACTGGGTTGGCAGCCTCACACTGGAGCAATAACAGCCAAGCTTTGTGGCTGGAGTGAATAAAGTCCAGAGTTTCAACCATCTTGACCTGGCTTTCATGATGTGCTCAATTCAGTGACTCATAAGGATGTTGCAGTGTTCAGGTCACCAAAATTTGGTACTCTCAATAACCTTTCTGTTCCCGGGCTCCGGCATGAGGTGGTATCCTTTACGATGGCTGCAAGAGATTTTTTTCTTGGACCTATTTGGGTGAGCCAGGTGAAACGGCCAATGTTTTCAGTCTTCAGTGGAATTACATCTATGGTAGCCTCATTTGTCACAGTAAATCCTGGCCAGTTTGCCTTTTGAAAGCTCCATTATGGTTTGGGCAATGACACGATTACTGGGAGTTCAATCCCAACGTGGATTATAACTGGACAGTGCGGACTGAGTGGAAAGTTGCCAAGAATAGTTCTGGAGGTGTTGTGAGAGATTCCAAACTGGTCTTTGGTGAGGAAACAGAGGTCTGGGTTGTAGTCTCTGTTTCAGCAGGCAAAATGAGAAGTACCTCTGCCTTTTGCATCAAAAAGGAGATGTGTCTTTGGTGACCATTCTGCAAGTGTCTCACTTGCAGTATTGTTACTATCATAGCCCCACATAGTGTGATGGCTATTGAAATCATCAGCTTATATTGTCAGGTGGTAGGTTGAGAGTAATTGGGGAGAAAGCCAGACTATATTTGGTGGTTTATGCACATTAACTACTGTTACCATGATTATTCTTATTGAGATGGATATAACTTTTGCATATTAACATTAATTGCTTAAAAGTGGGATCTCAATAGTATGGGCTAATAATGAAGTACAATCCTTGAAGTGAATCAAACTTAAAAATCCTCTGATAAAAAAACAATTAAAGAATTTTGTTATGCACTAGTACCATCTACTGGATTACCAATGGAACAGCAAAGAGAGTAAGAGCTGAAATCTGAGCACTGACTTGACACATTTCCAACAGGAATCAGTGTCCCATCCCCCCGCTCCTCCACAATGACCCCTGAAATGAGGGTATATAAACTGAGTTAATTATATGCCAAGAGCATTGACTGAATCCAGCAAGAAGCTGCAGAATCCTAAATGTGACCAACGCCTGGATTAGCTGTGTGGAAAGAACTCTTCCCCCATCACAGGGTTAAGAGGATAAGAAGTGGTGAGATTTCTTTTTTGAGACTCTATTTCCTCTTTTATTTCTTTAATATAAATAACTGTAGGCTATCTTGTTAAGTCTACACTTTCTAGTGAGACTTCAAGGAACTGTATTTTAGATTCCAACTCCTTTATAGGTCCAAACAAGTTGGTCTACGTGAAATTGAAAATAATATCTTTAAACAATTGCTTTTAATATTCTAAACTCATTCCTTTTGGACCAATCCATTCATACTGTACTAACCACATTCTTTAAAGTGCCTTAAACAAAAGTGCATCCTTGGAAGTGTGATAAATGTGTTAGGTAATAAAGAATACAGAATTGGTGACCATAAGCAAATGTAATAAGAAATCTTGGTAATTTTTATTGTTCCTTGATATAACGGCTAATTCTAATTTGTGATAATTCCTTGCAAGACTGTGTTCTGTATTTAGTACGCACCTAGAACATTGGGTGTGTCTACACGTGAATGATGAACTTTTGATTGTATATTAATTTGGTTCTGGGTGAATTATTAAATTCTTGATTGGTTAAGAATAAGTAAGTGTCAGTATTTGAGAAATACTGTTCAAATTAAAAGTCGACTTGAAAAGAACCCAGTGTTAAAATTAGTAAGCTAACATCCCCAGGACTGAATAAACAGAGGTTATCCTATTAGACTCTATTATATGTTAGCTATAACACTTATCCAATTGGCAAACCTAGTTTGTTACATTTCAGCTTTAAAATGTAACTGGCATCTTCGAAAATTCATAAAAATAGACCTGCTTCATGCTTATTACAGCAATAAGACAGGGTGATTCTTGAGTGTCATCTTTGATATGGGTTTCTTGCAGTGTGATGACATCAATCATGTTGTCTCACATAATGCGAGCTAGTTAGTCACTTTTAGATAAGAACACGCCTTCAACATTCATTTGGCAAATTTGTAGAGCTGGGCCTATGATTCTCTTAGAGTAGCTCTGGAAGGAGTCCATTTTTGCAGGATTAGTATTTCCTTTCCTGTTCAATCTGAGACTTTGCTGAGTGAAGTTCACATTTCAGCTGGATGACATTGTTGTGCCCTAGCATATAACAGGGCAGACCATAAGAAGTTTGTTATCATCTGTCCTGTATTGATATTGCAGGGTGCTAATTTTGAATCAGAGTGTTGTATGGTACTAAATCAAACACCAAAATTTAAATAGACTAAAATTACTCAGTTACCTTTAACAGTCAAACTTGTAATCTCATCAAAGAATGAAATCAGGTTTGTTTGACAAGATCTGTTTTCCATAAAACCATGTTGACTGGCATTACTTATATTTCTATCCTTTAATTCTTCATTAATTGAATCCTATATCAGCTTTTCTATTATTTTGCCCAGGATTGATGCCAGGCTAACTGGCCTCTGTTACCTGCTTGTCCTTTTTGAATATTGGCACAATATTAGCACTTTCCAGTCTTCTGGAGTTCCCCTGGTATTCCACTATTTATTAAAAATGTACATCAGTGAGCTGGAAATCTCCTCAGTCAACTTTTTTAAGGACTCTTGGGTACAAGTTATCTGGATCTGCTGATTTACTCTCATTTTTATATTTTATTTTAATCATCACTAATAGACATAATTTACTTTCTTTTTAGCTCCTAATAGAAAGTACATCATTGTCCTCTTTTTTCTGCATCATTATTGATAATTTTACATCTCCTTGTAGTAATGGGCCTATACCATTGCTAGAGGTTCTTTTGTTTCTAATAAACATTAAAAAGTGCCCCATAGCCCTGCTAGCCATGGATTTTTTCCTAATATCTATAACTTGCCATATTGATTTTCTACATGTTGTAACTTTTAATTTATATACTTTGCTATTTATTTCTCCTTTTCCCGTGTGTTACAGAGTGCTTTTTTATTTCCAATTGCTATCTTCACTTCCCCACTGTACCAGGATGAGTTTTTAGGCACACTTGTCCTCTTTCTTAACTGCAGAATTGTTGCTTTTTGGTTATCTAAGACTCTTCTTAAATTTCTATCACAGTTTTTTGTCTAAATATTTCCTCCCACTCAGTTTTGCTCATTCTTTCCCCCAGCTTTGCAAAATGCATGCAGAATGCTTCTCAGTACTGTCACAGATATTTAAGTAGCTGTATGCCCATCCTTAAGCAGCTGTATCCTAAGAAGTCACCACAGAGGTCTTACTGATTCCACAAAACTTTCAAAACCTAAAAGGCTAAACTAGTGCAGGTCAAGAGTCTACATAGCTGGAGAGAAGAAGCTTGACACAAGACTCAGGTTAAAAAACAAACAACAACAAAATAAACAAACAAAAACCAAGTCCCCTCCCTCCCAACCTTCTCTTGTTATTGAGGTTTATTTTTTGCAGGGCTCATATGTAGTAAAACACAAGAAAACCAAAACTTCCCAGAGTCTCTGACTCCATTCCCCTCACTCATCTGAAATAATAAAATAAAATCCAACCCAAAACAATATAAACAAGACAGGTCATCTGCCTGGACTTTAAACACCCTTTTTTCTCCTCTTCGACTAGCCCAGATTATTTTTAAAGTTATGAGCCTAAGTAGGTTCAGCTGCAACCAATAGCTTCCCAGCTGGGAGTGCCTCCTTGAGACAACTGTGATTTAACTAAAAAATTGCTACATCGCAATCTGATTCAGAAGAACCTCCCTCTGGGGTGGGGCATGGTTGTAGAGATCCCTCCTGCGTGGGTGTAGGAAACCCTGTTAAACAATATTGGGGACCTACAATTCTTCCTTCCTTTCTCAAGCCAAATTGTCAAGTTTGGTATGGGTAGTTCTGAGGGGATGGGGGTAGAATTATCTCTCCAGATTGTGGAGTAGAGTAGAGCTGCTTCAAACTGTAGGGCTGCAGCTATAACATCCACATCACTATGTTCTTTCCTCTTCTGGAGGATTGGCTGTGAATCTGCATAGAGACACTGACCCCACAGTGCAGTGAACACAGGTGCAGGTTCCTAATGTAGAACTCCTTGAGTCCTAGAACTCACTCGTACCATGCAACAGAACATATCAATTAAGCTGTGGGTTGGAGGAGGGGACAGGATGTATCCCTAAAGATGATCCTTAGAAACTTTCAACAAAAGAGCAAATATTTTAAAAATTCATTATGTTGCAGTCTTTGATGTCTGGAGCTGATATGTTTAATTTTGCCCTGTTGGTTTTCCTTCCATCCCTCCGCTCTTACCTGGAGTCAAGCTAAGTGACCTGTACTGGTTTGGGGTGAGATTGCCTGTCATGCTGTATAGAATCACAGTCCATCTTAAACAAGAGAAATTTATTTAAAAAACAGCTACAGATATAAACAAACAGGTTCTACACAGCTTGAGACCTAGCTTTGTCTCCCTTGTTTATCATGGATCCCAGCCTGTTTGGTACTCCACATAGCACAGAGAGACCTCTAGTGACTGAATAATATTCTGCAAGTAACTATATGATTACATTGTTAATCCAGTGGAAGATTTTGATCAATTAATATATATCACTGTTGTACTCTTACAGTTAGTGAGGAAAACATCTTTAGATAATTTCCACAGACTCTGCTATCACAGAACTACAGCCATGCTTTCACAACACACCCTTTTCTTCCTCTTTGTGATTGTCAGCTCTATTTCTTTTTGTACATTCAATCCTCCTTTGATCTTTCACCACAACTTCTCTGTTTTAGGTCTGTGTTTTAATCAGTGTAGATTTGTTTACAGCATCCTTTCTTCCATAGCCACTCATACTAGCGTAGAGTAAAAGCCAGCAAAAGGATTAATAAAGACTTAGGCTACATCTTCATTACCCGCCGTATCGGCAGGTAGCAATTGATTTCTCGGGGATCGATATAACGCGTCTCATCTAGACGCGATATATCGATCCCTGAATGAGCTCCTGTCGACTCTGGAACTCCACCAACCCGAATGGTGGTAGCGGAGTCGACATGGGGAGCCGCGGACTTCGATCCCGCGCCGTGAGGACGGTAGGTAATTCGATCTAAGATACTTCGACTTCAGCTACGTTATTCACGTAGCTGAAGTTGCGTATCTTAGATCGATTTCCTCCCGTAGTGTAGACCAGCCCTTAGCTTCATAAAAGATTTAAATCAAGAATGGTTTTTCCTTTTTTATTTATTTATTTATTTATTTTTTTAAAGACTCTTGGTCTCTTCTATCCTTGTCTCACAGGGTTCAAGCTGATTTCATTCCATGATTCACTGATCAGGCATTTTAGAAATTGCAGGTTCACTTTGCTTTAGGGAACTTACTTTCTCTGCTTTTCCATTTGACCCCTTAAATTTTGCTAAGAAATACTCTCTCCCCTCCACATTTATATATTGCCAGGTCAGCTGCCTTTTAAAAAATATTGGCCCTGATTATGGGCTACATTCTGGCCCTTTTGCATGCTTTTGTAGTGTCAAGGAGCTCCAGGCCAATCTGATCTACCCAATGGGGAATGCTCCCTTCATAAGGGTGATTGATTCTCCAGTTGCATAGGGCTGGTAAAATGACCCATGCCCCTACTACCCAGGAACAAGGAAAAGGGTGTGTTGGGGAAAGCAGTGGTGTGGCTAGAGAAGTCTGTACTTTGGCTCTTCTGAGAAGACAGATGGCCTCTTGGAAACCATTGAAGCCAGAACTTAAATCAGAGCGCCTCTTGAATTGGTCCCTGGCAGCTCCAGCTGCCAGGAGGTGCCAAGGTACCACAAAGCCTCCTTTGCCCCCACTACTTAGGACCATGAGGTGAGTTTTTATTCTGGGGGGAAGAGGTCTAAAAACTGAAAACCACCAACCAGCAATTTTTTGGACCATTTCTGTGGGAAATTTCTTTTTGACAAAAATGTACAGGTTTTTTTTCATTGAGAAACTGAAAATAAAAAGCAGAACAATTTTTAGGTTTTGGTTTTGGAAAATATTTTAATTCTTGCTTACCAAAAAAAAAAAATCACTTTCAGATTTTTTTTCAGTTTTTTGACCAAAACCTAGAAACATTTGATTGAAAATAGCTATTTCTCATGAAGTTTTCCATTTTGAAAAAAAAAATCCATTTTCCCCATTTTCATGGGAAAAAGCCTTTTGAATTAAATTTTTTTATCTGAACTTTAAAGCAACCAAAATAAAAAGGATTTTTTGTGGCAAAAGCCTTCTTAAGTCTGTCATAAAAAACACAGTAACAAATTGTGTTCTGATGCAAATGGGGGTCAGCAAAAGTGGGGGAGAGTTGCAGGGAAGTGCAATTATAATGATTTGCCTTTACAATTACAATGGACAATATATTTTCCATAGAATATGTTTTGAAAAGTACATTTTAATGTGTATATTGTCACTGTATCAGCTAGCTGCAATAAAGGGTGGTTCATACAGTGTCATATGCTAGAAATTTCTCTCTCTCTCTCTCTCTCTCTCTCTCTCTCAATTGTCTGGACTAAATAAACCCCTGGTGTAATTTCACTGGATGTAAAATGGCTTTTCTAAAAGAATTTCAGCAGATGGAGCTAGTGTGCTTCTAATCTGTGATGGTTGCGCCTAGTATAAGAAAGATTAGAATGAGAAAAGACAGTATGGTAGTTGGAGTCATCAGGTGAAGATTTTCCTTTAGCTTAATGGAAGAGCAACAAATACAACTGGGAATATCCAAATCTATGTCTGGCAGTGATGGATAAGAGGAGTGCAAACATATGGATCTGTAAAAAGTGACAAAGTCCTGTGGCACCTTATAGACTAACAGATGTATTAGAGCATAAGCTTTCGTGGATGAATACCCACTTTGTCGGACGCTTATGCTCCAATACGTCTGTTAGTCTATAAGGTGTCGGACGCTTATGCTCCAATACGTCTGTTAGTCAATACGTCTGTTAGTCTATAATGTGTCACAGGACTCTTTGTCACTTTTTACAGATCCAGACTAACATGGCTACTCCTCTGATATCTGGATCTGGTTCAGGTGACCTGACCCCAAAAAATAGGAAGCATGATAAAATAGGGTTTCTCCCCAAAGGTTTCATAACATTCTGTTTATTTTGTGTTGTTACTCTAGGTACTTCACACACTCGCATGCTGTGCATCATTCTGGGTGTAAGTACCTGGTGAGAATGATTTAGAAAAAGTGCAGACAATTTTGTAGGTTCCCTGGGACAGACAGACCCACTTTGACCCTGAGTATGGAGAGACAGCTGCATAGAAAGCAATGGGAGTTGCTTCAGGGCTGAACTTGGCCATTAGTGCACATTCTCATATAGCCATGAAAAATAAATGAAACTTTAAAAGAGGAGGGTCCTGACTGCACACTGCTCAAATCGGAACAGGGATTCCTCAATTGGAAAAAAAACCCTGAAATTCTCTCTATTTATCAATAGAACAAGTTAAAGAAGTCTGGGCTGGATGAATGGACGGTAAGGTGGATAGAAAACTGGCTAGATGGTCGGGCTCAACGGGTAGTGATCAATGGTTCCATGTCTAGTTGGCAGCCGGTATCAAGTGGAGTGCCCCAAGGGTCGGTGCTGGGGCCGGTTTTATTCAATATCTTCATTAACGATCTGGAGGATGGTGTGGACTGCACCCTTAGCAAGTTTGCAGATGACACTAAACTGGGAGGAGTGGTTGATACGCTGGAGGGTAGGGCTAGGATACAGAGGGACCTAGACAAATTAGAGGATTGGGCCAAAAGAAATATGATGAGGTTCAACAAGGACAAGTGCAGAGTCCTGCACTTAGGACGGAAGAATCCCATGTACTGCTACAGACTAGGGACCGAATGGCTGGGCAGCAGTTCTGTAGAAAAGGACCTAGGGGTTACGGTGGACGAAAAGCTGAATATGAGTCAACAGTGTGCCCTTGTTGCCAAGAAGGCTAATGGCATTTTGGGTTGTATAAGTAGGGGCATTTCCAGCAGATCGAGGGATGTGATCATTCCCCTCTACTCAGCACTGGTGAGGCCTCATTTGGAGTACTGTGTCCAGTTTTGGGCCCCACACTACAAGAAGGATGTGGATAAATTGGAGAAAGTCCAGCGGAGGGCAACAAAAATGATTAGGGGGCTGGAACACATGACTTATGAGGAGAGGCTGAGGGAACTGGGATTGTTTAGTCTGCAGAAGAGAAGAATGAGGGGGGATTTGATAGCTGCTTTCAACTACCTGAAAGGGGGTTCCAAAGAGGATGGATCTAGACTGTTCTCAGTGGTAGAAGATGACAGAACAAGGAGTAATGGTCTCAAGTTGCAGAGGGGGAGGTTTAGGCTGGATATTAGGAAAAACTTTTTCACTAGTAGGGTGGTGAAGAACTGGAATGGGTTACCTAGGGAGGTAGTGGAATCTCCTTCCTTAGAGGTTTTTAAGGTCAGGCTTGACAAAGCCCTGGCTGGGATGATTTAGTTGGGTTTGGTCCTGCTTTGAGCAGGGGGTTGGACTAGATGACCTCCTGAGGTCCCTTCCAACCCTGAGATTCTATGATTCTATGATTCTATGATCAAGCCATAAATGCCCACACTCAGAACCTAGATTCCTACCCCATAGAGTTCCTCCAAGCTCACATTATAGCCAACTTACAGTTAACAGCAAGAATCAATCAGCAGCTTTGTGCATATTCCAATGAATTTTTTTCTTTAAAAGTTCCTTAATGCTAATTTAGAGGGTCCAGCTATCTTCCTGTATAAAATGCTCCTGTGATTGTTGCTCTTTCCAACATATAGAGATGACTCACATGAAAGTGCAAATTCTGCCCATGCTTTCCTACCACAGCAAAGCCATCAAAGTCCAGATGCATAGAGAAGCAGGACAGGATTTGGGGAACTTGTGCAGGGGCTCCAGAGCTGGCCTTAGGGAAAATGGTACCCTGGGCCAGCTTGTATTTGGCACCCACCCCATCACCCCCAGCCCCCATGGGCTCCTTGGGCTTCCCACCACACCCCCCAATCACTTCTGGGCCCCACTGCCTCCTCCAGTGTTTAATTTGTATTGAAAGAGGTGCCAGAGCTCAGCCCTGGCACAAATTAAGCACTGGCAGGGCGTCCTGATACTGGCAGGTGCTGCCAGGGCACCCAGCTCTGAAGGCAACGCCACCAGCAGCAGCTGCGCAGAAGTAAGGGTGGCATGGTATATGGTGTATTGCCATCCTTACTTCTGTGCTGCTGCTGTGGCTTGGCATGTGGCTCAAGAGTGTGTGTTGGGAGAGTGTGAGACAGAGACAGTCTGTGTATATGTCTAAGCGAGAGTGTGTGTGTGTGTTGGGGGAATGTGAGAGACAGAGTGTGTGCAAGAGAGAAAGAGAAATGCAGTGTGTGCTCGGGAAGTGTAAGAGAGACTGTGTGTGTGTGTGTGTGTGTGAGTGAGAGAGAGAAAGATGGTGTGTGTTGGGGAAGTGTGAGAGACGGCGCGCTGTCCCTTTAAGCAGAGCTTCACTCACCAGTCTGAAGGCTTGTTCAGACAGCAGCAGCTGCCGGCAGCCTCATCCCACTCGTGAGCCCTGTCCCCCGACCCCAGCTCGGTGGAGATGGGGTACATGGGTAGGGGAGCATGGGGAGGGGGATACTCTAACATCCGCATCCCCCTTGCCTCCCCCACTTTGCACAGCAAACAGGAGGCTCCTGGGAGCAGCTGGCCAGGGGCAGCTCCAAAGCAAGGGGCATAAGCAGAGTAGCAGTAGAGGGAGGGGCACCCCTGCTCCAGAGGTGTCCCGCTTAGAATGGCGCCCCAGGCCTTCACCCAGTTTGCCCATACCTAACGCCAGCCCTGAGGGGCTCTATATGCCTATTATGGAGTCCTGCTCTAGGATGCATTACTTTGCTGGAACAATGGAGTTAAGTGTGCCAGGAAGGAGCAGGTCAAGGGCTGGTGGATCTAGAGCTACATGGATGTATCCACGATTGCTCTCCATTAAGAGGGCCACGAATGCTATCTATCAGTGTGTTTGTGCATGTGCAGGTGTGAGAGAGGGGAAGAATTCGTCTTCTTCCCATCCCCATGGAACTGCCCTTACCAAAACCATCTGTTTGGGTTGGATGTTTGTGTGCTCCTAATTGAATAGTTATTACGTTATCAAGAAATGCTCATGATAGGAGGTTACCCACAAAATCTCACTACAATAGGGTGACTGGGCTCTGGAATAAGCAAGTGTTGGAATAAGTAGGGAACTGCTGATTAATTCTTGTAGTTAACTGTACCTTGGGTATAAGAAAGGTTGGCAGAGCTCTTTCGGGGAGAAAGCTAGGATGTGATTATGGGCATTTACAGAAAAAAGCCTAGGAAATTGCCCACCCCGGAAAAAAGTTCAGGATGGAGTTTATGGGTGGAGGTGTTGTTGGTGTTTTAGTAGTTACTTTTTTAATAGAGCCAAACTGCAGGAAGAGCAGTGGTTCTGGGCACTAACCCAAAGTCTGTGCTGTCCTAGCATGAGGTAAAGAATCAGCCTGTTCACACTCCTGATAACTGTATTTTACTTCACGGAAAAGTAGTGACTTACGCACTAGTTCCGCAGTTGATGCAGTATCTGTGCCGTCAAATTGTCCCACCTCTATAATGCTTAATGCGTGATTTACTGTAGTCCACTATTAGTGCAATGTGAGAAAGTTTCCAAACCATCATTGGTCATCATTACAGCACCATAACACTGACAAGCAACTGATGGAAAGAGAGGTTTTATTACTGTACTGAACTCTGTTGCTACCCATTTACTCCATCAGCAGCTCTGTTTTTAATGGGCCTCCAAACTCTTGAGCAAATATCAGTGTGGATATAAATAATGCACTATTTAAGATGTTGGCACATATAATACTAAAAGCACAGTTATCACCCTATTTTAATTTTTTTTAAATAATTAGAAAAAAATATTTTTAAAGCTGTTACATTTTTGCATGCTCTCTTCTGTGTAGCGTTAAAATTCTGGTTTTGCACGCATGTTGTTTTTTGTTTAATGGCATAACTGCTTCTAGTTTGAGTCTGGTTGATTCTACCTCAGTTCCACTTGTGACCAGGTTGACATTAACCTCTCCAATTATAAATTTCAGGACCCAATCCGGCAAGAAGCTGAGCAACTCCCGAGAGGTGTTTGCTACTTTCAGCTCCCACTGAAGTGAAAAGCTCTTTGATAGCATGGAGATGCGTGTGGTATAAAGGGGTGTCAGCACCTTCCAGAATGTAATCCTTTGTTTTCAGGTGGATATTAACTGATATCATCATCAATCCCTCTCTGTTTTGTCATCAGAATTTTATTTTTGCTAAAGAAATTCACAAGTATAATGTTGGTTAAGTGTTATTAGTTACTAGGAAGGCAGTGTGGCCTAGTGGACAGAACCTTGTCACTGGTACCTCACTCAGCTGGCTTCTAGTCCCAGCTCTGGCATTGGCTTGCTAGGTGATCTTGAGTAAGTTGCCTCAGTTTCCCCATTTGTAAAATGGGTATAATGATGCTTAAAGCACTTTGAGAGCTAAGCATGAAAAGTCCCATATAAGCGCTAGATGTTCGTATCACACAATACTGCAGTAACAACAGCTCTTTTAACTACCACTTCGAAAAAAAGTAATATGTAGCCTAATACTGTAAATGCTGCATTCACAGAACTCCCAGCAGATGGGGAGAGATTGCAGGATCACGCTGAGGCTTTGTAATAACTCCAGTTATTACCACTGAGATACTTACTAAAGCAATAAGCAACTTTCTTTAACCATTCCAATTCTTAATAATGCAATAGACAACTTCATTTCTGACCATTGCAAAATAAGATGCTGTGCATTTACAGCAGATACCACTGTTGCAATTTCATATCTTCCTGTCTCTTGCTGACACAAGGGTTTTAAGCCCATCAGAAACCAGTATTATGCAATGAAACTGCTTTCCCAGAAAAAAGGGTCAGAGACCTAATTCCAGCAACAAGAACAATAGGAAGAGCAGAATCACAGAAATAATAATATAGAAATTACAGATTTCAACTGGTAATGAACAGGCTCTTGGTTCACTGGAGGGAAAGAGGGGGAAAGCTGTAAATCCACACACACAAAAGAGACAAATCTCGTTTTTGATCAACACTTAGGGCCCATTTCCCCCTCTTCTTTTACCTTCTGGAAAATATGCAGGTCTGGGACAGAGGATCTGGAACATGCACCTGCCAAGGAGGACCAGGGGGCACTGGTGGTGGAGCACCCTTGACAGTCAGAGTTGAGCTGTCAATCGGTACAGGAAGATCAAGGGCTGGGTGGCACTGGAGAGGCAAAGAGCTCCTGTGCAAGCTTTCCTGGCTTCCAGTGGATTCTCTCAGAGCTGGAAGGATCAAGGGGGTCTTATGAGTTGAGGGAGTTGAATCGCTGCAATCTGCAGTGTGGCTTGAGGAAGAGTCCAAATAACTTCAGGGAGGCGGCATGGAAGCCTTAAATTACCATCTGCTCTTGAATAAACTTGAAAACTGAGAAAAAACATAGGAGAAGGGAATATTATGGTACCAGGCACAATACAACTGCAGAATCAGCTACTAATAGGGAGGAGAGAAATATTAATATTGTACTAGCTGTATGTGCATGATCCTGCAATAAATCCACACATAAAAGTCCCCTTTACTTCAACAAAGAACGTATTTAATGATGTCTTGGTTTAATTTTAGAGTGTTGTTGAGTGAGCACTCTGAGTGAGACCAAAAGAAACGTAAGGGGGAAAAATACCATAAGTATTTTTGTTCATCCATGCTGAGAACATGACATCATTCTAATAAAGTAGATTTAATTGGGAGCAGGTACTAGAAAGCACCATCTATTTTCACTCCTTTTTACTGGTATATTTTATAAAATATTTAAAAAGTCTAGTCTCCCCAATGGTGAAAACCCATCTGTTAGCATTTCTACTGCTACAGTTAAAGAATAAATAAATTAATGCTTATTGAAAGAAAGGGGAGACTGGAAAGGTCCCATGACATTTACAAAACTTTCCCATCTGGATTTTTTACACACACACACACACACACACACACACACACACACACACACACACACACACACACACACACACACACACACACACACACACACTCTTCATGAACAGTTCTATAGATCAGTCCTTAAATAGTTCTATAACAGAACAGGTGAATAGGTACTCAGTAAACATAGAAATCTTTTCTTTTTTAAAAAAATGCTATATACTTAGATTGTAAGTTCTTTGGGGGCAGGGAACTTTTTTGCGATAGGTGCTGTCACAGAACAATGGGGTCCTGGTCATGCCTGTGGGTTCTAAATGTATGGCAATAGGAATATTTAATGATTGTATTTTCCTGAAAAAGATCCAGTTGTCTGAACTTTTAGTTCCTGCATAATATTCATAAGAAATAGGCCTCTTGATTTTTAGACAGTCTAACAATAGTGAATAATCATTTAAAATGAGAAGAATATCAATTAATAGCAACGGATTTCTAGTTGGCTAGGAAAACATCAATTGTGTAGATTGTTTTTTTGATTAACCACAATTTTTCATAATGAAACACCTGTTTTTTGTTTTTGGCTTCCTTGATGCCTTCCCCACCTCCTTTTTTTTTCTTTTTAGCCTACAGTTCATTTTTAATCCTTTCCCCTTTTCCTCACTGTCTAAAACCCAAATGGAAGAGTTTTGTAAGTGTCATGAGTCTTGTGAATCTTTTTGCATTTAATACATTTTATTTTATATTTAAAATATCATTTTGTCCAAGGACATAGCAAGGTTTTTTTTTTTTTTTTAAAATAGACACTTATGGATAACAGCCAAGATTCCTGTAAGTGGCTAGTGATTCTGGATGCTCAACTAGAGAAAAAAATGAGGCCTGATTTTCAGAGGGAGGGTGATCAGGAATAGGCCTGATTTTCCTGTGTGGCAATGGAAGAATGAAAGTCTATTTCCTACAGCAGTGGCTCTACACTAAGTCATACAGACAAGGTAATGGCTAACAATAGACAGCGAACTCTGATGGCTTCCCAAACAATCACTTACCAGAAACTTAAGCCCCATAATTTTTGGCACAGAGTTGCTAAGGTGCTGCTGAAAATTCCCTAATGACTTTTAAGAGGTGATTCAAAGGTCTGTACAAAGGAAGCCATTTGCAGTTTTGCATTTGGAAAAGTTTTATCAGTCCTACAAAACCCATAAACTATACTACATGTGCCTGAGCACCACCTCCTAGCACCTTATCTTTTTAAACCTATCACTTTAGTAACCTCTCTTTCTATAATGGCTTCTGGTGGTTTATTTTTTCAGTCCGGTAGTGCTACCCATGGGACTTTATCATCAGTGCAATATGCTTTTTTTAAATAGTGTCTTGGACTCTTGTTGGCAGCTTCTGGTTTGCCATTAGACTGGCTGTGATGCGCAGAAGATGTGAATTTTGCTGATACTTCAAACTGCAAATTCCAACCAGCAAAGTGGTCCATTATCTACATTAACAGTCTCTGCAATTCCATGCCAGCAAGCTGCAGCATTCCATGATAGAGGCTGCTGTTTTTATATGCAAGGGATCTACTTGCCAATAATCCAAACAATAATCAACCCTCACAAGGTATACTTAAAAGCAGCAAAGAGTCCTGTAGCACCTTATAGACTAACAGACGTATTGGAGCATGAGCTTTCGTGGGTGAATACCCACTTCATATACTTAAGATATAGTTAATTTTCCAATATACAGAAATCCATGACTAGCTTGCTCCCAGGTTTATCAGGTATTTTGCTCATGGTCAGAGGATCCCTTTGCTGAGTTGGTAGGAATTTATTGCAGATACTGTTGGCTTATGGAATCCTTGATCAATGTTTGGTTAATACAGGACATCTTGTGCCTTGCATGTATCAGCCTTTGCCAGGTGGCAGCAACAAGGGCTGAGTTCAACATGTCTGGAGGTTCTTTTTGATAAATAAGTGAAACAACGGCTCAAACCCCCAACCAGAGTTAGACTCTTATTTCTGGCTCTGAGACATAGATTAATTAATTAATTTAAAAAGCCATCACTTGTCACCTTTGCAAGCAGTTTTTCTTTTACTTGCTAGTCTTTTGGGAACATGGGATAGAACAATGATTTTATATGGGAAAAGAGGAGAAAACAGGCAAAAGAAACATGAACTATCCAGTATATAGACATATATTAGTATAAGAAATTGAGCAACTCAAATTTACTCATTAGGAGACTGGTCAATCCCTCTCAGTATCAAGTAATAAATGTCCAGCTGATGAAGGTCCAGAAACCTGGCTCACAATCTACCCCACCAAAAACCCACTCACAGACTGAATCAATGATAGCCAAAGGTGTCCAGGGATGGCTATCCTCTGCTGGTCTGCTCTGGTCCTGAAAGAACTTCACAGTGTGGCCTCCTAGAGCAGTTCAGTAGTTTTCTCTCACTTCCACCAACTGGGTGAGTTAGGTTGCTGTGAAGTCAGCTCGGTATTGGCATTGCCAGCTTGACATGATGATCTGGCCATGGAGTCAGCTTTCCAATGTTGCTGCTGCTGGTCCAGAGCTCCCCATGGAGCCAGCTCTGTTCTGCTGCCATTGCTGGTCCTGCTGGGCCTTGTCTCTCAAATTCCTACATACAGGCCATCAGATCTCCACAAGGGGAATGCAAAACAGGACCCTTTGACAGAAACCCTGTTCCCCAAGTTAGAACTCCTGGTTTCTAGGACAGAGCAATTTCCTCCTCTTTCTTTGCTGAGCTCAAGCCAAAATCCGTTTCTTGAATGCTCAGGGTAACCCCACACCTAGGGCATATTCTGCACAATTTTTACACCTTTTAATAGAACACAGTACTGATGACAATCCATTCAAACCATTACACACCAAAAATATTACAACTAAACTCAGGTAGAATTATGGGTAAACAAGATATATACGAAGTTGGCCAGAACTGGCTTTTGTCCTTTTCACAAATAGGAGCAGAAATCTCCATTCTCTAGGTCTTCTAGCCCTGGGGTTCACACATAGACATGCTTCTGCCCAATATCGCTCCAGTGTTCCAGGGCAGCTTTTCTGGATGCACACCTTTAGGTATTATAACTGTGCTGCTTCTATAGAGAGCACCATTTTTTACTATCAATTGTTATTTTTGTGTCCAAAATTAATGATTAACAAGTGGCACCTCTTCCTGTCCTGTCATCCTTCTATAAGGACTAATAGCGTGAAGCACAGTTTCTGATTTGGCAGTCTTTGTATCTGCAAAAGCCCATGTCTTCCTCAGAACTAACAACAGGTGGAGCAGGATGTGTGGAACACCTGTTGTTGTGTAAGAACATGGAATGTGGTTGCAGAGGTCAATAATGATCACCCTCCATCTTGGAAGATGGGGCTCTGGGCTTCTCACTGTGATCTGCAGCCTGCAGTGAACAGCAGGCTCTGGCATCTCTTGTGTTACAGTTAGGTAATCCTTAAATAAAATCCTTCAATATAAACATTTCCATTAACACGAGGAACCAAGACACTTGGTGTGGTGTCTAGGGGCGAGACAGAAAGGTAAGTTAGATTCCTCTCAGTGCTTAGATACCATGGTGACAGGTGTCCTAGCAAAGCAATAGGGAAAGGTATCCCTTGGGGGTTTGATTTGAACTATTACTTCAAGAAAACACAAAAGAGTTGGTTTTCTGCCAACCCCTCTTGAACTGAACATCTTGCCATACATGTCTCCCACATGCCTAGTCAGGACATTTGCAGCTCTGCTACTCACTTGTTGTTGGTTCTGGATGTTGTGGAAGTCACTTTGGGACACATTTTGAAGAGTGGCTGCCTCCATTTTAATGGATATAGGGGTTTGATGATCAAAAGGGCTGAGCATCCATCAATGCTGGTGAAGTCAAGTGACCGATATGGAGAAAGAAAACAGAGTTTGTGGTTTAAAAACTTCAAACTGGGCAAATATTTTGGAAGCAAATACAAACATCCTGGAGTGATCAACCATGAAAAGTTGAATCTGGGGAAAAAAAAAAGTCACCTACCAATGTCACAGTCAGCTATGTCACATTTGCTTACCTTTCTGTAAGAAATCAGGCTGGGGTGCAATTTGTATAGTGGGAGTGCTGAGAGCCATAGAATCAAACTGTAAACCCTCTATATAATGGAAACCACTTCAAGCCAGGGTGCAGCTGTACCTCCAGCACCCCTAGTTCCAGCACATATGAATGGGGCATGAAATATGGGAATTCCATAGGGCAGATTGTGCTTGTTGGCAGAGCCCTGAGTAGGGGTCAGTGTGGTGCCACATAGCCCCAGGAGGATCACGCCACTCAGGAGGTTGCAGGATTAACTTTGTCCGGGCAGTTCCATAGAAGGAATGGTGGGGCCATGGCCCTACCTTCTCTTCACTCTTTTGGGAAAAAAATCTGCTAATACTAGAAGTGAACAGTCCCTGGGCTCAGCAAAGCACAAGGACTGTAACTGTGCCTGGCCCACATCTCCAAGGGCCAGCCACTGTTGGGCCCATAATCAAGAAATAAAACTTCCTGCATGGTCAGTGCTCATATACGGTGACTCCTGGTGTATGACACATATATTGTGACATGATCCAAGTTTTAAAGACTTAAGGAGACTGTGATAGGGGGCTTGGAGGGCCAGGTGGTCTAGTGCCCCTAACACACTGTATCTCTGTCGGGGGATGGGGGAGGGGCAGTAGCTGTGCCTGGTTCCTGACCCCAGGCCAGGTGTCTCTGGGCCTCTCCACTTCATCTGGGCCTTTGCTCTTAAGTGGGGCATGGTAGGGGGACCCAGGCCCTTCCTCTCCACCTGGTTCCAGCCCAGGTACCTGTGGAAAGTAACACCAGCAGAGTCCTCTCTGCAGAAAGTCTAAGTCCACTGCCCTTGGCTATTTCCCACCTATGTGATACTTCAGTCTGGAGCATGTCCCCTATAATCCAAACAGTCAATAGCTTCACAAACAAAGTCCAAATGAGCAGGGCCCTGCAAGACTTGCTGGTTACCTCAAAGTGGGTGATGGTTGGCAAAGGGACTGCCTGGGCCCAGGGCCGGTGCTACCATTAAGGCAAACTAGGCGGTTGCTTAGGGTGCCAAGATTTGGGGGTGCCAAAAAGCAGTGCCCCCAGTTTTTTTTTTATGTGGTTCCTCCCCGAGCGCGCGGTCGCTGCTCCGCTTCTGCCGCCTCCCAGGCTTGTGGCGCCAATCAGCTGTTTGGCACCGCAAGCCTGGGAGGAGAATTAGAGCGGGGGCAGCATGCTCGGGGAGGACGCAGAGCAGAGGTGAGCTGGGATGGGGAGGTACCACACGGCTCTGCGGGTCGGGGGGGGGGGGAGCTGCCACAGGGGTGGGGGGGGCGCAAGGTGGAAGTTTCGCCTAGGGCGCGAAACTTCCTTGCACCAGGCCCTGCCTGGGCCTTGCCCATTCTGTGGTCCCCTCTCAGGTGCCACCTTCTGTCTGTTTTCCTGGATTTTTCTTTCCTGCAGCCTGTCTGCTATCCGTTAGCTGGGCTTCTGAGCTCCTTTTAACCCATTCTTCCAGCTGGAGCTTGTTTCAGAGGCCTGTAGACATGGAGCTAGTTGGGCCCAGCATTGTCTTTTAATTCCTTTGGGCCAAGTGTGGGGTTCGTATGCCCCATTACAGAGACATTATACATCTGACAGAAATATTTTGATCAATCAGTGGGGTTCGGTATCAAATATTTGACTCCTTTAATGCTACATCTTAAATCAGTTTGACTGCACTTAATTTTAAAGAGTTTTAGACTCCATGAATAAAACAGTGTATATATTTTTTGTAATATGTTCAGTGTACTTTAACATTTTTGGCTTTTCTATTATCCAACCAAGTGACAAATCCTAGGCTTGATAACTACTAGATTTTAGCTCTAGGATTTCTCCTTTAAACCTAACAAAGAATGATCAGCTCTTTGAAAGAGTCAATAATTCAGTTCTCACCCTGTCTGTGTGATTAAGGGGGATTAGCAGCACATTCACAGACCCAAAAAACAAGTCCTTCTCTGTCACAATAATTAATACCCGACTAAATGTGTTTTTCCTCAACCCTACAATCTGTTTTCTTTGCTAACTTTAAAATAGGAGCTTTGGGATCTCTGTGATCTCCAGTATATAGATTAACTTACAACAAAGTTGAATCTTACTCTGAAGGTTGGACAATGTTTGATAAGTACTTTCAATACCATCCACAGTTTGAAACAGCAATTTTAAATACATTGAAAATTAGGGATGAGAGATAGAAGATTTAAGTTCAGTTGAATAATAAGGGCTGGAATTTTGCAATGAAAGTAAAGATGATTCTTCCTCACTGACCAAAATATTACTCTGTCATCCAAGAGTCTGGCAGCAATAATGTATCTGTAATTCACGGTATCATCATGCTACTTTCCACCCTATTCTATGCCAGTATTGCCAACCTCAAGCATTCAAAAATCATGATTCAGGCTCCAAAAATCCTGAGACTATCTTAAAAATCATGAGATTAAAAAAATAAAAAAGTGAGGGTCTTTATGTTTACCTTTTGGCATTGGAGCATGTAGAATCCTGGTTTTAAGCTTTTCTCTGCAAATCTGAGGGTGGGGAATGTTTTCAATGCTAGCTAAGATTCTCAGGTAATAACCTGATTCCAGCAGCTGGGCCTTAAAGACAAACAACAAATATTGTGAGACTTGCGATAAAATCACAAAAATTGGCTACATTGTTGTGCTAGCTTGGGGGTTCCTGCGAGTGGGGTAAAGAAGAGTGGATGTGGCTGGAGCACAGCAGGAGGAGATGGTTATATTAATCCTTACATTCTCTCTGTCCTGGAGAGGACTGCTTTGATCTTTGTGCTTCTTCCAAATGCTGCTGGGAAGGTGAGATAAATAAATTGCTTTCTAATCTCTGCTTTTATTATGCTATCTAGTTTAGGCTTTTCTATAAAGCCCATCACCGTAATACCTAAATACTTCCCAAATAATTTAGATTTTCACTGTGAAAGCCTTAATACACTTCATGGAGCCTTCTGCTCTTCTTTCTTTCTCAGTGGAGAGGTTCTGCTCAGGGTACACATCTCCACTCCTTTTTTCTTCTTCTTCACCTCCTCCCTCAACCTCCTTATGATGGAAAAGCTTTCTCAAAAAGAACAATTTTACATGCAGTGATAAGGTAGTCAGACACCTCTGAAAGCTAATCCACAGCCAAACCCCTCAGCTAAGAATGTTTTGGTTTTCATGCATTGCAGCCTGGGGTTTGTGAGCTGCATTGTTCCAGAAGAGCATAGCCAACTTGTGGCATCATGGATGGAGGTACCTATAGAGAAAACATATCTTCATATGCGTTTGCACAGCATCTAGCACAGTGGGACCCCAATTCTTGATTGAAACCGCTAGATGTTAATGTAATATAAATATTACATAATCATCGTCATCGACATGTTCATCGTTCACTAAACTTTCTTTCTACTCCTAACTCTCCTTCGATCTCTGTATATTTCCTTTCTTTTCATTCAAATAAACAGGGACAAGTTTTTAAAGTGCTTGTACACAAATGCTAGAAGTCTAAATAATAAGATGGGTGAACTAGAGTGCCTTGTGATAAAGGAGGATATTGATATAATAGGCATCACAGAAACCTGGTGGACTGTAGCTGACAAATCTGAGGAACTGTCACAGACTGAAGTGTCACTAGAGGAGGTTTTGGAATGAATTGATAAACTCAACATTAACAAGTCACCGGGACCAGATGGCATTCACCCAAGAGTTCTGAAAGAACTCAAATGTGAAGTTGCGGAACTATTAACTAAGGTTTGCAACCTGTCCTTTAAATCGGCTTCAGTACCCAATGACTGGAAGTTAGCTAATGTAACGCCAATATTTAAAAGCAGCAAAGAATATTTAAAAAGGGCTCTAGAGGTGATCCTGGCAATTACAGACCGGTAAGTCTAACGTCGGTACCGGGCAAATTAATTGAAACAATAGTTAAGAATAAAATGGTCAGACACATAGAAAAACATAAACTGTTGAGCAGTAGTCAACATGGTTTTTGTAAAGGGAAATCGTGTCTTACTAATCTGTTAGAGTTCTTTGAAGGGGTCAACAAACATGTGGACAAGGGGGATCCGGTGGACATAGTGTACTTAGATTTCCAGAAAGCCTTTGACAAGGTCCCTCACCAAAGGCTCTTACGTAAATTAAGCTGACATGGGATAAAAGGGAAGGTCCTTTCATGGATTGAGAACTGGTTAAAAGACAGGGAACAAAGGGTAGGAATTAATGGTAAATTCTCAGAATGGAGAGGGGTAACTAGTGATGTTCCCCAAGGGTCAGTCCTAGGACCAATCCTATTCAATTTATTCATAAATGATCTGGAGAAAGGGGTAAACAGTGAGGTGGCAAAGTTTGCAGATGATACTAAACTGCTCAAGATAGTTAAGACCAAAGCAGATTGTGAAGAACTTCAAAAAGATCTCACAAAACTAAGTGATTGGGCAACAAAATGGCAAATGAAATTTAATGTGGATAAATGTAAAGTAATGCACATTGGAAAAAATAACCCCAACTAGACATACAATATGATGGGGGCTAATTTAGCTACAACAAGTCAGGAAAAAGATCTTGGAGTCATCGTGGATAGTTCTCTGAAGATGTCCACGCAGTGTGCAGAGGCAGTCAAAAAAGCAAACAGAATGTTAGGAATCATTAAAAAGGGGATAGAGAATAAGACTGAGAATATAGTATTGCCCTTATATAAATCCATGGTACGCCCACATCTCGAATACTGTGTACAGATGTGGTCTCCTCACCTCAAAAAAGATATTCTAGCACTAGAAAAGGTTCAGAAAAGGGCAACTAAAATGATTAGGGGTTTGGAGAGGGTCCCATATGAGGAAAGATTAAAGAGTCTAGGACTCTTCAGCTTGGAAAAGAGAAGACTAAGGGGGGATATGATAGAGGTATATAAAGTCATGAGTGATGTGGAGAAAGTGGATAAGGAAAAGTTATTTACTTATTCCCATAATACAAGAACTAGGGGTCACCAAATGAAATTAATAGGCAGCAGGTTTAAAACAAATAAAAGGAAGTTCTTCTTCACGCAGCACACAGTCAACTTGTGGAATTCCTTACCTGAGGAGGTTGTGAAGGCTAGGACTATAACAGTGTTTAAAAGGGAACTGGATAAATTCATGGTGGCTAAGTCCATAAATGGCTATTAGCCAGGATGGGTAAGAATGGTGTCCCTAGCCTCTGTTCGTCAGAGGATGGAGATGGATGGCAGGAGAGAGATCACTTGATCATTGCCTGTTAGGTTCACTCCCTCTGGGGCACCTGGCATTGGCCACTGTTGGCAGACAGATACTAGGCTAGATGGACCTTTGGTCTGACCTGGTACGGCCATTCTTATGTTCTTATGTTCTTATTCTTTCTTTTCCAACAAAATTGTCCCTCTTTCTTTCCACCCATTCTCACTGGCATGATGAAAGCAATGGCCTTGATGGGTTTTTCTATGCTGGTGAGACATTTGTCTTTCCATGTTTTATTTCTTCTTGACTCTTCCATCCACTTTACTTAGGTGCTGTTCATGAATGTGATTCTCATGCTGGCAGAGTGTAGAGACAAGAGCTAGGAGGCAACATAGCAGGTGGCTCAGGCCCAGCCTAGCAGTATGAAAAGATTATAGCTTCTAAAGTAGATGGGTAAACAGAAGGAGAGAGATTTAAAAAACAGAGGCTGTTCGACCAGAATCCACACATCTGCAGTAGTTATCTGCATTAAGTCCTTTGCAGAAACCTGCTTTTCTGGCTCCTAAATAGCACATAAATAATCCCTATGAAAACCATTTGAGTAGTGCTAAGTAAGTCTGAATTCCAAGTAGTTAATGAAATTGCAAAAGGAATGCACGCTAGAAATCTCAAAACAGTCTACTGGTAATAAAATTCTGTGAAGGATATGTCCCGGGTGATACTTGTAACAGAAATCTTTGAATCCAAAAAGCAGTAAACTTTACAGTGGAGCCGAAGGAGAATAATGCCTGTCAGCAGTATTTAGCTCTGATATCTTTTTTTTGTTTTGTTTTTGAGGTCTCCAGAAGTCACTAGGGAATAAACTACCAGAAATTGCTGCTGTGCTAAGTAACATGTTAAGTCTGAGCAGCTCAATTTCAATCCACTAGAGGTCTGAGAAATTATTTTCCAGTAATGTTTTAAATCTTTCTTCAGCAATCTTGCTGTCTCCAATATAGTTAAGAAAAAAGAAACTTTTGACCCAGAGCCTGTTGCCCTCAATCAAAGGGCTAGTCTACACTTACCTGCAGGGTCGACGCGGTGAGTTCGACTTCTCGGAGTTCGAACTATCGTGTCTAATCTGGACGCGATAGTTCGAACTCCCCGCGCGCTCCGGTCGACTCCGGTACTCCACCACTGCAAACGGCGGTGGTGGAGTCGACCTTGGAGCCGCGGACTTTGATCCCACGGCGTCTGGACGGGTAAGTAGTTCGAACTAGGGTACTTCGAGTTCAGCTATGCTATTCACGTAGCTGAACTTGCATACCCTAGTTCGACCCCCGCCCTTAGTGTAGACCTGCCCAAAGAAAGAAGGACTGGGGTCAGGTAGAGGTGTCTTTAACTCACATAAAAATAGCTTCAGAGTCTGACCTACTAGAAAACACAGTCCTAAGTGACTGTTTGTCCTGGACTGTTTATACGGATAATGATTCTAATTACTGCAGGACTACTATCTTATGTAACATATATATATTACTGGCAAAGGGTCAATTTTTAATCTTCTCAAATAGGAAGAATGTACCATAGGGAGAAGGAGAGTTCATTAACATGAAATGCCCACCTTGTAGTGCTTCTTCACAGTGCTAAATTTACTTAAGTGGTAAAGGATCCAAGATCCATGGCCTTGTGTGGCTAATGAGGTCTTGCACAGAAATGGAAGGACACAGGTGTTATCTGCAGAATCTAGCTAAGTATGTTTAACTTACTCTCAAATTGCTTATTAAATGCCAGGCTTTAAATTTACAAATATATCCAAGATAATATTTTTTGCAATAGTTTCTGTTTCCTTCAATTGCCATCCTAATTATCAGATTAAGAGAAATTTTATCCTTAATTTTATGGTACAGGGAAGCCAGTTAAATGAATGCAATATAGCACAGATAAAGAAATGAAATAAAGTTCTAACAGGCGTTAGTAAAATACTGATTTTCATGTTAAAAACATCTGGTTTTAACAGGAGAGAGCAGAGCATTACAAATCACAGGATAACTGTGGCTATTCAGAAGGATTCAGGTAGGCCCCATATAGTTGAATCTTTAATCCCAGTTGCTGTAGTTCAAAAAGTGTAACTTTTGAGAGACAACTGAAGTAAAAATAACAGTAATTAAAAATACCAGAATTAATTTGAATGGATTATTTTCATCTCTGCTCAGGATTCATTATTTCACTCAGTTTCAGTTAAATACTTTATATTTGCTTCATATTTAATATGTGGTTCATTTGTGCATCACTAAAAAGTGTACTGCACAATGATTTGTGTGTGCCTTGAAATATAATTAATGTAATGCTGAATATCATTGATAAATGGAGGTTACTTATCAGCGTTTAGCATATAGGGAAATATGAAAGGGAATGGTGTAATTTGTCTGAAGCAATTCGTTGTCTAAATTAGAGATAAAGGATTAAGGATGGGGCTTTTAAAGAACCAAATGTAGAGAAATTATCTATTGCACATTCAAAAGTACCAGCATGACACTTTCAAGTTGGCAGTGCCTTAGAAAATGATGGATGTCTTTGTACTTTTTATGGACAAACCTGGAAAGCACAGTGTTATAGTGATGCCAAAGTGTCACCTTGAAAAGTAATAGGTAGGACGGGGTACAATGCATTCAAATCTTGAAGCATGTTTCTCCACTGCTTTATTCCAGTATATTTCCACTAAGATTACTGGAGTTACATTGGCATAAAACAGGAATGAGGCAGTGGAGAATCAGGCCCTTCACTTTTGAAGACAAGAAATCACTGGTAAGATACACAATTCATGACAATCCCATATTCAGTGTCTGAAAATACAGTATACGTCATGTTAAGGGTGAAAGTCACTGCATCAGCAGGAAGTCTGATTAACTGATCTTTTTGTGGTTGACGTACAAGCAGTAAGTAAGGACCCAGGGCTACAGGACCGATCCTTCTCACTTTCTGTGGCTGCTTCTCCAATCTATAAGGTAGTGCAGCATCCTGGTGATTCCCTTATGAATTTGATACAATCCTGGGTGCAAACTTTTCCCACAGTCAGAACTGCAGATGGGCGTATTTAGGGAAGGGCATATTTTCCAGGTCCTCCTCTGTAGGTCAGCAGTCCATTCCACTCATAGATGTGTTGCTCAGTCACCATAAGCTTGAAAACCTATTCAGCATACACAGCTGGCTTGCCTCCAGTATTGTGGGCTAGAATATCCCTTTGTCATTCAGGAATCTCCAGAATTATGATGTCCTCCAGAATGTTGCCATGGGATGGATAATCAAGTTTTCCCACAGTGCATCACGAACCAAGGGCTAGAGCAGCTACAGTTGGGTAGGGCACTAGGAAGCCTCGGATAGGCTGGTTTGACTCAGGACTATATAGTGAAGTGTGGTCATGTGAGCATGGGTGTGAAACCCGGGTCCAGAAATTGTAAATCCAGGCTGACTAATCAGTGTGGACACTCAAACATGGTCTTAGAAACACCAGATCTGAGCGCGCTAGACCCACAGACCTAGGCTTACATTTCAGTGTAGACATACCCTCAGTACCTGGAACTTCCAGTGTTCTGGGAACAGTTACTGTCTTGTGAGTCCCTGGCACGGTTGGCATTTAAAAATTTTTTTTGGAGCTGTGCCATCTCCAGGAGTGTGAGGGCTCTTCAGAAATGTGAAAGGTTTGGCAGCAGACCTGTTGTATATTCAGTGTGTGTGGGGGGATGGGAGGCACCTTCACCCATATGACAGAATGAATTGGAGAAATCTCCATGAAGGCTTTCTTTCACCAGATCCTCTCCATTTGGTATTCCTGCAGGTGAGGACAATCTCTGCCTATGCTTTTTAACTGCATTTGAAACGTTTACTGTTGGGCTAATCAAGATGGATGCCGTTTTATTTTAATGAGGGACATTGGTGTTTGTATGTGCTTGGCAGACAAATACAAGACAATGGTCCTAACCCAAACAGCTTACAGTCTAAGAATACAATGGGATAAAAAACCAAAAACCTTCATTAAAATAAGAACCCAATTACCTTCATTATTTACATGAAATATAGTAAGGTACAATGGATGTCCATGATGTCACACATAGGCAATTTTATGATCATTCAGATAAAAGATCGTTTGGAACAATTATTTATATACATTTTTAAAAATAAAAGGGTACAAAGAAAGTACTGGGTTGACTTTGTAAATTTGTTTTATGAGCAATTTCACCACCTTTCTCTCCTGCTGAGAATTTGATAATTGATATTGATTGTCTCTAAAGTGAGTGTAGGAACGTGTGTAATGGTATTGCTATGGTCTATTTACCTTGCATGTATAGTTCTTGAGAAAATAAATAATAATCCTGATATTGTACTACTAATTCACAGAATGCTCACATTTTACATGCCTGGATCACAAGATGTTTAGCCAACAGGGATGTTTTACAAGAGTCTTCAGCTTAGCATTGAAGTTAAGATTGCACGTGAATTCCCACTCTTGTTATCCAGGGAAAAATAATCTCAAAATCAGATTTGTAGTTCTAGGGGAACTGGTTATTCCCCTCTGTGTTCTCCAAGGGACTGGTTAGACTGTTAACTGAGCAAGAGGAAGTACATGGTTTTGTTGCCCCGAAGTAGCAGAGTGTTACGATCTGTCTCCTCACTGTACTGAGGAGAAAGTGCATCTGTACCCAGTGCAGTGTATGTCACCCACTCTGCTACCACAGCCTGTGCTGGCTGGGGCAGAGAGGGGTGCAGCTAAGTCCAGTCCAGTCCAGTCCCTACCCTGCCCCACCCACCTGCATGGAGGTGGGTAAGTAGTGGGTATGCAGAGCCTGCGTTCTTTCCCATGTTGCAACCCATGGGATAATGTGTAGCCTGCACAAAAGATTAATGATGATCTAGTTGCCAAGAGGAGGATGAAAGGAACAGAAAAAGTATCCTGTGATCCAAATTTATCAGAGGGAGGGAAATGGAGAAGAAAAGATATTGATGAAAATTCTTGTTCAATATTTTCTTAATTAAATTTGTTAGATTTTGATTTGTGTGTGTGTGTGTGGGGGACTGAAAACGTCCCACATGGAAGCATGCAAAACCTTGAGCAGCACCTTTAAAAAAGACTGAATTTTGCACAAAGTATAGACATTACAAATATTCATTAAAAGGGCACCAAATGCCATGAAAATACATCAAATGTATCATGTACCAAATAACACAGCTCTAACCTCCAAATTCTTGAAAGTTTCATTGGCCTTTCTATGAACACCTCTTCTCAGAGGAGGATGAACATGTGTAGAGTCCTAATTGAATGTCTGAACAAATTTCTGTTTATATTGATACAGAGTTCCCAGTGGTCTACCTCTAACTGTGTCATGGAAGAAACACCTATTTAGCAACGGCATATACCAGCTCCCTGCTGTAATCATCCCTCAAGAGGAATTTAATTTTTAATTAAGTGAAGCAGAGTGTTTACTCTTGCTGTACAGCTGATTAATCAAGGCTTTGTTATTTGTGTAGAGGAAAGGGGGTAAATTAAATATCTTTAATTAGATGAAGAGGAATTTACCTTCACTGTCATCTAGAGGACAATATATAAATGTAGCCCATTGGGGGAAGTTCCACTGTGTGAATAGAATACTGTTTAAAAGCTATCTTAACTAGTGGAGGATTGGTACTGAGAAACCTGACCCATGTGACTGTGATGGGGTACCTGAAAAATATTGAAACTGCCTATAAATTGTTAGACCCAATCCTGCAAGGGGCTGAGTACTCCTGTGAAGTGTTAAGAGACCTTCAGAGCCACTGACTTCAAGTGCTTGGCCAAATATTTGAATCTGTCTAATCTACATTATTAGTTTTCTGAACGTACCATGTAGGTACTTAGGAGAAGGAGGAAGATCATCTAATATATAATAGCATGGCACTGCATGTAGAACTTTATGACTAGAGTAAGCGGTACTGTGAAGTGACTAGCAAAGCTCCTATTGACTTCAAATACCCAAGGTCTCCCACACCCCCCTTCACAGCAAGGTATGCATGCCCACCTTCCATTAAGAAAGAAAATGACCTTTATTTTGTCAGGTACCCTAAGTCACCATGTTGGATGTTGTCACTGTAGGCAGCACCACAGAGTCTTCTCCAAATACAAATTTCAAGGGTGGTACATTCCCTGTTTTCATCATTTAAAATAGTTTCACACATCAGCTTGAAGGACAAAACAAGTCAATGTGTGACCTATCACTCTGTGTGCATAACGTTTTTTTTACTTCAGTTGAAATGTTGCATGACCTTACCAGCATGTATTCTAGATTCTTGCTGTAAATGATGGGCCACTGACTTCAGTACAGTAACATGAGAATAGTGTAGCATAGGATTAGAGCTATTGCATGTATTTATCTAAGCACAGGATGTATGCTATGTATAACTGGGCACTGTTAGAACTGAAGTGTAAGATATGTAAAATTCCATACTAGGTTGAAAATAAAGCTGGTTGAAAATCAGATTTTCCAGCTATGGGGAAATTCTGATATTTCAAAATTTGTTTTCAGCCCTAATCAGAACAAAGAGCGGAAATATCAACATTCTGGGGGTAAGAACGGAAAGTTCCAAAACACTTTAATTTGGAAATCTCAAAATGTTTTGTTTTGACATTTGCGATCAAAAGAATTCACATTTGTGAATTGAAACATTTTGTTTCAGTTTGTTGAACCAAACCAAAACATTTTGTTTTAGCTTGGTTTAACATTAATCTGTACTTGCCTGAGCTGCTGCAGTGCCTCACAGGAGCTGTATTTTGGGTGCCTTGTGCCACCTCAGGCCTCATTCTCCTCCATGGGCCAGGCTCTCTGGCAGGTCTAGACCAGACATAATGCATCATGGCCACACAACTCCCTGAAGCACTGCTGTGGTTCAGTCAGAGTTGACCTGAAAACAAAAACTTTCAGCAAAAAATATTTCTCTTGGAAAATTTTTATTTTGCAGAAACTGCATTTTCCATCAACAAAACATTTCAACAGAACATTCCATCTAGCTATAGTTGAAAATAAAATCCCTAAACATGATTTTTAAAGCAGCAGGGTAAAATTCACCAACCTGTGTATGATTTATTTGTTGGATAGATGTTGTCATTTTGAACTACATACATTGCAATAAGAGTTTAGTTACATAACTCCTCCCCCCACAACAAACAAAAGGCAATTTGAAAGTGTTATTTCAATAAATTATTTATTTCCTGTGGTGTCAAACATGAGAATAAGGAAAGCAACAACACAGCAGGATGTAATAATGTTGTGGATAGGTTACATGTTGGTATTTGTATGAGAAATTCAAAGAACAGTTCAGTTTTCTACGCACTACAGGATTGATTTCTTGGTCGACAGCACCCATTTGTATTGGAGCATTGTTCATGCTGCTATACATCAATCTCATTGTAAGACACATTAGAATACTCTTTATCTGATATAAAGTTGTTTGACATTGTTTCTTCACTTTATTTAACCTTATTTCCTGAATACCTGTTTTTTTTTTCTAATTTTACAAAATACTTGTGTATGCGTGTGTGAAGTGAATACTCATGGACAAAGCTAGATTGACAGCACTGGAGCCCAAAATGCTTTATGTAGCCATAAAGTAGGATTAGTAAAGGCATCTACAATGCATGTAAATGTACCTCACTGCTGACCTGAAGTAACTACCTCCAGGATATGGGAACTGATGGCTTATTGCCTTGTCGACATTGTGGTTTAGTCCATCCCAGACAGACTGGTGTAAATTTTAATCCACACTAGTGTGTCACACATTGTCTGGCCTGTGTGGACCCTGCTGGCATGCACTAGAGTTTCTTACTGTGCATTAACATAGTCCCATTTCAAACAGTGCTATGTTAATATGCACTAGAGAACTTTTAGTGTGTGCTAGCAGGTTCCACGTGGGCCAGTTAATACGCAACACATTAGTGCAAAATAAAATGTACATCCCTTTGGTGTGGAGTAAAGCACTATGTAGACAATCCCTTGGTGTCCAGGATTGTTTAGTCCTTGACGGTTTTAGCAGGCAAGCCAAAAACAGCGGTGGGATTGTATAAAATGAGGACACCGGTCCACTTACAATTAATAACTTCTAAGTGGGAGGTAATTTACAGTGGCCCAGATGCCTGGAAGCCACCAGAACCTGGGCTGCACACTCTGGGAAGAGGAGCACTTGCCCAGATGGTGTTCATCAAGGGGATTGGAATTAGCATGTCTGCCCATAAAGTAGACAGGGCTGGACAGGCAGAGTGTATGGTCAGGGAACCAAGGCCACATGCTGAACAACTCAAGCCCTGGGCAGACTCCACCAATGTGGCGTACAGAGACATGGATAGAGAAAAAGGTGCCTTTGCCTGGGGTGAATCTTCCTTCAGCAGAACAACTCATATGGGTACAGGAGTGGGTGCCTCTACAGGTGAATCAGGCCCAGAAGATGCATTGTACATCCTTCAGATAGAAACTATGGAGACATAAAGCTCTATGACATCGTATGCTTCTAAAGATAGCATGTTAAAAGAGGAATAACGTTTAAATGGAGCCCAACTCTCACTAAACCTATATTGCCAAACTTGCTTTTTAAATGAAGTGTGCAGTATCTCTGAGATAGATAATACAAATGTTCCACAAAATATGCATTTTACCCAATTAAGACAAATAGCTGCTGTATTTTTCTTGAATACTATAATACAGTCTCCTGTAACCATCACAGTATAATCAGTGGGAAGAGTATCACTTAAACCTTCTTTCTTCTTTTCTTTCCCAGAATCATTTCTTTCAGGGTTGGGTTGTGGCCTATCTACCCAAGAAAGCAGTACAGAAGTGATCTCTTTTACTTTTTCAGGTGACTCTGCCCAGGGCCGACTTTAGGTATGGGCAAACTGGGTGAAGGCCTGGGGTGCCATTCTAAGAGGGGCACCTCTACTGCTACTTTGCTTCTGCCCCTTGCCTTTGAGCCGCCCCGGCCAGCTGCTCCCAGGAGCCTCCTGTTTGCTGTGTGAAATGGGGGAGGAAAGGGGGATGCTGATGTCGGAGTATCCCCCTCCTCCTGCCCCCCTACCCATGTACCCCATCTCCACTGAGCTGGGGTGGGGGGACAGGGCTCAGGAGTGGGACGAGGCTGCTGGCAGCTGCTGCTGTCTGAACAACAGCTCAGGAGTGGGACGAGGCTGCTGTCAGACTGCTTAAAGGGACAGTGCGCTGTCTCTCACACTTCCCCAACGCACACCGTCTCTCTCTCTCTCTCTCTCTCACACACACACTCTGTCACTCTCTTATACACACACACACACACACACACACACAGTTTCTCTCACACTCCCCGAGCACACACTGCGTTTCTCTTTCTCTCTCACACACACTCTGTCTCTCACATTCCCCCAACACACACACACAGTCTCGCTCAGATATATGCACAGACTGTCTCTGTCTCACACTCTCCCAACAAACACTCTTGAGCCACATGCCAAGCGCCAGGCACCACAAGCCGCAGCAGCAGCACAGAAGTAAGGATGGCAATACACCATATACCATGCCACCCTTACTTCTGCGCAGCTGCTGCTGGTGGCGTTGCCTTCAGAGCTGGGCACCCTGGCAGCACCCGCCAGTATCAGGACGCCCTGCCAGTGCTTACTTTGTGCCAGAGCTGAACTCTGGCACCTCTTTCAATACAAATTAAACACTGGAGGAGGCAGTGGAGCCCAGAAGTGATTGGGGGGTGGGGTGGGAAGCCCAGAGAGCCCGTGGGAGCCAGGGGTGATGGGGTGGGCGCCAAAGTACAATCTGGCCCAGTGTACCATTTTCCCTAAGGCCAGCCCTGGCTCAGCCTTCATTTGTGCCTTAGGCATCACTCCGGGGATGCAGCAGGAGTTAATTATCTAGACACTGGGAAAGAGAAGTTAATGAACTGGAAAGCAGTACTGAAGTGTGGCCTTTATTAACTCATGTATGCATTCCCTGGCTCTGTTAAGCAACAGCTTCGGAAATGAACTATTAAATGAGGACAAGTTTTCACAGGAAAGCCCTTTAAATGTTTCCTGCATCACAGTTTATATACAAGGTATTGTATGTTGAACTGTAGATAGCAGTTTATGAAAGAATATGAAAAAAAGACACTCCGGAGGAATCCAATTTCGCTATTGTTTTCAGAAAGATCACCTGACATATATCTGCTTATTAGGAGTCCATTTCTATAGAGCAAAGTCAGTCCATGATATTCTGACATTCTTTATCCCTTCATGCAGGAAATAGCAGTAAGGAACACTCAAAAGAAAGACAAATAATTTATAACTGAAATAAAAGGGGAGGGAAAGCCTAACAAGAATGGATTGTTATAGGCTCTGACGAATGATTAAACACTCACAGTCCATTGTGGCTGCTAAGTCACTGGCTTCCTTGAGAGGGGAGCTCATACCCATTCTTGCGTGGGTGGGTAAGGAGGAGGAGAAGATGCAAGGACTGGCCTCTCCCTTATGCTATTGTTCAGAGGTCGAGTGTAAACACTTTTGGGATCTCGTTGGCGACCCCAGCAGCGTTAGACCTCAGAAAACAAGTGGGATGAGGGCTGATAATTAAAAGATTTATTGAAGAATATTTATCAATGTCAATATTTCTCCATGCCTTAGAACATATATATTTACAGGATATAAAGCATACAATGATAGCTGTTGAAGATATTTGTCACTCGAATTTCAGACAAAGACTGTGTATTCCTCAGATACACTATTAGCCCTTTAAATTTCCTGCTGGCCAGCAATAAGCAAGGGCAATGTCTTAAAGGGCATAACAAAGAAAAAAACAAAAAAACAAAAACAAAAACCACACCAGGAACTGTCTTATTCAATGAAATTCAGGCTTCAGGGCACAAATGTCTTGCAGAATAACAGGAATTTAAAGCACCGAGGTTGTAGTGTTAATCACAGATACTATGAGAATCTCTATAATATCCAGAATGTTATCACAAGGATACACTCTGGATAAGTCTGTCAGAATAAGGTAGCCAAAATGTTGCTTAGGTATAGACCTGTACAGATCCACATACAGAAACAGGTAGTGTAGAACATGTGGCAAAAAGACATATCTGAAAATCCTCTTATTCAGAAAGGTCTGACAACACAGATTGGCAAATGACAGTGAGCACAATCCCCTTGTGATGTGTGCTCTTGTAGCTCACAATGATCTACTACAATTTGCAGCTTAAGTGCTCCATCCCTGCCCACCCCCCGATAAGTCTGGAGTCTATGGAGACATCCTCTCTCTTTCCTCTGCTCTAAGTAGAGGGAGAGGTCCCAAGTGGGCAGGGTAGTGGAACTAGGAGCACTGAGGATGTGGCGGCATCCCCTGGCTTGAAATGGTTTCCATCATATACAGGGTTTATAGTTTGTTCAGTGGCTTTCAGCACCCCCACTATACAAATTGTTCCAATGCCAGTGCAAGTGGGGGCATCTGAGACAGTGGCAAACATGCATTTCTGGTTCCCCCTGCCCAACAGCATGTGTGTATGTAAGAGAGCGATATGGCTGCTTCTTTCCTGTTCCCTCCCCACTTCTCCATGCAGGGGCATGTAATGACGGCATGGGGGATGGGCTATCTTACATGGTATACTGCCGACTCCTCCTGACATTGGACAGTAGGGCCACGAGGGGCTGGCTAACTGGCTCTTGCCTGATGGGGTGGGGGAAGAGGGCTGGGTTTTGCTTTCTCTTGCTGCCGGGGTGTAGCCAACTGGGCTCTGTTCCAGTCCCATTCTTATCTCTTATGATGCCGACGGCTAGGCAAATTTTGGGGTCTGGGAGGGATTTTTCTCCTTCCCTCGAGCATCTGAAGGGCCAGTTTTGAGGATTTATATTACATTGTTGCAACTTTGACAGGTCCTAGTGCAGAGGGATGGTTTTAAAAGGGTCTAACATGAGGCCCTGGTAACCTAATGGGCTGCTGGGCATGGGCCCAGCAAGGGGGTATGTCTCTATGTCTCGTACAGCATATGGCTCCCTTATCTCATTTCATCTACCTCCTGCATGGAGGAAGGCAGTGGGCTGGCACTCAAGTCTGTCTGTCTGTCTAGGGATCCTGGCTGGAAGCCAGAGGGGGGATTGCTTTCATAACTGTCCTCAGATTTGCAGAACCTCGTGCCATCAAAATCCACACTGGAACAGCCCTGCCAGGTACTTTGGGGAGTGATTCCCTGTTGGTTGAGGGCTTTAATAAAATTGCAGCCTGTGCATTTAATCATACCATGGTGTATGTCTCTCATTGTTTCCACATCAGCGAGCAAACTTTACTCCATCTTCCCTGATCCTCTTATTCTCTGATAGGCTCATAATCTAGGCCTATCTGCTACATAGAAACCCTCTTTTGTTTGTCTGGGCAGCCATGATGATGGGGGACATCAGGCCTAGAGTGGTTGGGAGCAGGCATAGTGTCTTTAGTCTGTGCTTCTCCAGCACACTCCAAGTTTCAAGCCAGGGGAAATGGCCATATCCCCATCCAGACAGCCCACTCTGTGCAGAGCACTACCTGCAATGCTAACGCTTCCCCCATCCATTTTGGGAGTGAAAGCAACAGCGCTATGGCTGCGCATAGTGCAAGATTCCTAGGGTGAGAAGACTCTTTTCACTCTGTGTACCCCGTGCAGGCATACTTTGGACTAAAAAAACCCCTAGCATGAGCAACTACATATCTTGAACCATTATTATTTTATTATACCCCCCCTACCTAAATGACAAGCAGAATATGGGGCTCACTTTGGTGACTGCATCCTGCCAGCAGACTGGTTCATATTCTGAGAACTGTTTTCCCACTCTAGTCCCTTCTGTTCACATATTTTCATAAATAACAGCTTAGAATGTGATTTATTGCTCTTAAACAGTGCATCTACAATACAAATTGAATAAATAAACATTAGGCATAATGATAATTGGTTGGTGTTCCTCTGGGCTCTTTCCTTGGCCTTCTGTTACATGCAGTGCACACAATTCCTATCTGTAGATTACAATGATGTACAATCAGTGTTATGGAAAAAATGTATTGTGCTTACCATCAACATTTTTCAGCCTCTATTAGCAACAGCGGTTTGCTGAACTAAAGTACTGAAAGTCCATAAACCACCTGTGCTTTAAAGCAGTTAAGATTTAGCTTTTGTAATGGTTAGCTGACTAACTACTTTTAAGAACTTAAATTTTAATTACTCTGCCTTTGAATGACATATTTCCCACTAAAGATGCTATTTGTCATTCCCATAACAGAAGGCAGTTCTTGTTTATTTCTCTTTTTGTTTCCAAGACAAAGAAGAGACACAAATGAGATGAGAAGTTCTTTTTATGTTTTTCAATCTGTCTCTGTTTATAGTAAAATATGTTTTTCTCACATATTTCCCATTATCAGGAACTAATGAAAAGAGCACTAATTAGTGTCATGAATTACTGATGCAGTTCTCTCTTTTAAAATATATCTGTGTATCCCATGATTCTCATTAATGTTAATTTATTCTTTGAAAACATTCTCTAAAAATGGCAATGTGGGGGTTCATATTTTTGTCTGTTAATGATTTCTGCATAAAATTTACAAGGAAAATTATGTTTTTCTAAATCCCAATTGTGAGAACTCAATTTAGGAGCTGGAAGTCAAGATGAGTCAGGGCCGCCCAGAGGGGAGGGCAAAGGGGGCAATTTGCCCCGGGCCCTGGGCTCCGCAGGGGCCCCCAAGAGAACAGCGGAGGCTCCCGCCTCCGCCCCTCTCCTGGAGCCTCAGCGCATCAAGCGCCGTGTCTCCGGCGGGGCCCCTGAGCCCCGCCCCGCTCAGAGCCGCGTGGTGAGGGGGCGGGGCCGGGAGCTCTGGGCTGAGCTCAGCTCCCTCCGCTCGGCGTGGAGCTCCCAGCCCCGCCCCCTCACCACGCGGCTCTGAGCGGGACGGAGCTCAGGCCCCGCCGGCCACACGCTGTGGCTGTTCTGGTGAGACGCTGAGACTCCGGGTGAGGAGGGAGCCGGGGGTAAGAGGCTGGGGCCGGGGCGGGGGGGAAGCGGGACCCGCCGCCGAAGCACAGCCTGGTCTTCGGCGGTGGGGGGCCCCTTCCGTTCCGGGACCCGCCGCCGAAGTGCCCCGAAGACCCGCAGCGGGGACCCCCCCCGGCTGAATTACCGCCGAAGACCGGGCTGCACTTCAGCGGGGGGTCCTGCTTCGGCGGTAATTCGGCGGCAGGGGGCTCCCGCCGCGGGTCTTCGGGGTACTTCGGCGGCGGGTCCCGGAACGGAAGGGCCCCCCGCCGCCGAAGACCCCGGAATCCTCTGGGCGGCCCTGAGATGAGTTCTTTCTGGTTTGGAAATTATTAGCAAAAATAAAGATGCTTTAATCTGGATTTAGTGAATGAATCTGTTGGCGATACATGAGCCAGGAAAGAATCTACCTCACTCTTTCATAGCTGTGCTGCTTCTTTTAGCTTTTCAGCACTAACAGGAGTAAATATTAATTTTTTCTACTAAAATCAACAAATATTATTAATTACTGAGCACTCAAAAGTATTCTTGATACTAGACAAATCAATAGGCAGGACCTTGCTCAAGTGTTAGCAAAAACAATGAACTAAACAGAGGAAAGTGCACACAGGTTACAAATATATTATTGTGTGGATAATTAAGGTTGTTCCTGTATGTTCACATACATGTAAGTAATAAGTATCTAGACCAGTGATACTCAGACATCAGTGATTCAGGGGCCAAATTAGTGCTCAACATTACCCCAAAAGAGCCACAGGAGTGTGAATTTGTTGTTTCATTCACTATAGTACTTTGTGTATGGGTCAGGGTAGAACATGTATGGGAACTCAAATGAGGAAAAAGGTGATGTGTGTGAGATCTGAGTATGTCCAGTGTGAACTAAATGTCTCCTGAGTTGTCTCAGGATGAGATTAATGCAATTTAAAAAAAGTGTTTTGCCTTCTTTCCAACCAGCCTGCCTCCAGAATTCTCACAGAACATCAGAATGTTAGGAACCATTTGATAATAAGCAGGGCCGGCTCCAGGGTTTTTGCCGCCTCAAGCGGCAAAATAAATAAATAAAATGCCGCGAACGCGATCGGCGGCTGCTCCATCGCGCCACTTTGTTCTTCAGCAGCAATTCGGCGGCAGGTCCTTCCCTCCGAGAGGGACCGAGGGACCCGCCGCCGAATTGCCACCGAAGAGCCCGACGTGCCGCCCCTATCCCTTGGCCGCCCCAAGCACCTGTTTGCTGAGCTGGTGCCTGGAGCCGGCCCTGATAATAAGTCAGAAAATATCATACTGCTACTATATACATCCATGTTACATCCACAGCTTGAATACTGCTTGCAGTTCTGGTGACCACATCTATCTATCTATCTGAATTGGAAAAAGTACAGATAAGGGCAACAAAAATGATTAAGGATATGAAACATCTTCCATTTGAGAAGAGATTAAAAAGACTGGGACTGTTCAACTTAGAAAAGAGATGACCAAAAGGGAATATGATAGAGGTCTATAAAATGATGAATGGTATGGAGAGAGTGAATAAGGAAATGTTATTCACCCTTGCACCTAACACAACAACCAGGGATCACCAATAAAATTATAGGCTACAGGTTTAAAAAAAAAACTAAGGAAGTAATTCACACAACTTAGTCAACTTGTGGAACTCATTGCCAGGGGATGCTGTGAAGGCCAACAGTATAACTAGATTAAAAAAAATTAGACAAGTCTATGGAAGTTAGGTCCATCAATGGCTATTAGCCAAGATGGTCAGGGATGTAACTTCATGCCCTGTGTAATCCCTAAGCCTATGACTGCTAGAAGCTGGGAGTGGACGACAGGGAATGAATCACTCAATAATTACCTGTTCTGTTTATTCTCTCTGACCACTGTTGGAAGACAGGATACCGGGCTAGACATTGGCTGACCCTATATCGCCATTCTTATGCTCTTATCCTGTCCTGCTTTTGTTGTCACCTTTTCCCTTCGTTCCCTAAACTGATATCATTTGGTGTTCTGAAACCCTCTACAAGCATCTGTGTTGCTGCTACCTCTCCATTCTGCTAACAATTCCGATACCCAGCACTTTGAAATCATTTTTTTCATTTTCAAATCTTAACTAAATATTTGCATTTTTTAACTGCATTAAAATAGGAATACTAAGGCTTTAGAACATATTTGTTCCAAAATATCATGTGTTCAATTTTCTGCCTGCTAAACATTTCCCACCACGTTGATTGGATCTTGTACTTCCTGTGTCTAGCTGACAGTGTTGAGACTAGCTTTTAGAGATGAAAATAACTGAAAATAAAACAACTGCACTCACCTGTTAAGTGTATAGCTGGTTGAGAGACCTGGTTTTGACCTTGAAGTGTTTTTTGGAAGGCAGAGTGGTGGAGATAATTGGAGAATGGAGAGCAAGAGCCTTCAGAAAATAAAGGACATCTGCACAATGTTATTTCCTGCAGGCAAACTGCATTTCATCAGTCACTAGTGTATTTACAGAGTTTAAACTCCTCATAAAAGTGTATCAGGCTTTGATGAAATGCAGAGTTTAAGAAAATATGACCTTTGCGGTTTTAAAGACCACAGGCAGGCATAAAAGAAAGTCTTGATTAATAAGACATTTATTGTAAAAAATAATTGAAAATTTTCTGAATTTGTTATTATTGTGAAAGCTTTGACAGTGTTTCAACCATTCCCTTTTGCTCACTTTCAACCATTTTAGAGTCCATATCCACCCTTTTATAAAGTAATGTATCGCCTCTCACATTGAGAGTGAAGTTAGAAGCAATCTCCACTTTTCATACTGAAACAGTCACCTACAGGTGGTAAAATCAGAGAGTGGGGAATTGTATAGGATAAATTACCAAGTCTACCAAAGTTACCAGATACCAGTTTCCAGGAAACTTATGAAGCCTGAAGTACTACTTATCACCTGACCAGGCTAGTTACCCTTCCTTGTCTTGTATGTTTCATTCTGACTAGCACAACATTCCCTTTGGATTTTTCCAAAGAAAGCCTCCAAAAGTAACAGCAGAAAAAATTATATATGAAGACTTGAGCCTAACAGTTATGAATTACTATTTACTGTAGTAAACAACAGGCTTTATTGTATTTCCTGATAAGCAGTTGTTGCGGCTGAAAGGGTTGTAGCCCAACAAAAATAGTTAATCTGATGAGAAAAAAGGATTGTTGTGTAAAGAAGATGGGGCAAAGCACCAGTAGTACATTAATGAAGAATACTCTCGGGCTGTCAGAAGTCACTCTGCTCCAGTAGCCATACCCCATGTGAGCCACTTTTGTCACTATTTACTTGGCAACAATTTTTTTAGTGGCTCCAAAGCCTTTGTAAATAAAATCTGAGACGTTTGAATATTTACTGTCCCTGGCAGTGTAGGATTGTCAAACCAGCTTTTTCTTGTGGCAAAACTGTCGCAACATTGCTGTGTCGTCTACTCTAATATCCCATTAACGCCTCATCAGAACAAAGCATTTTTGCTCCCCAAATGATTGGTGGCAGGCTGCAAATGTCACTCTAAAAATAAGTCACTACAATTTTGAAATATTGTTATTAATAATACTAAAAATAATCATCAACAATAATAAAGGCCCAGCTCCCACTGAAGTTAATGGCAAAAGTCCCACTGATTTTAGTAGTACAAGATCAGGTTGTAAATGCTGACCTATGCCAAGTGCTTTAGAAGAGACAAAGCTACGTAGCTACTGTTCCTCGAAGAACTTAGTAGACAGATAAAATGGGCAGAAAAATGCATTGCTAACTTCTCCTTGCTAATGTAAGGTCATATTCTGGCTAGCCCAAGCTAGGTACACAAATGGGTAATATGCATGCGTACCCACTGCTGCTGTGGGCCTGTCACAATCCTGTCACTGAGTACAGTGGAAGTAGAGCCATGGCCTGTGTCCTCTCTGAAGTGGCTAGAGGAGCCAGCTGGGTGCAGAGAAGGGAGAATCATGGATGGTGGAACTGCAGCCCAGCAGTCCCATGGAGGAATTGTAATAGAATTTCGCCTGCGGACATAAGCTACATGTACCTTCAATGTGCAGTATGCACAGGGCAAAATACTAACATTTTATTTTAAATAAGGTTTTTTTCTTGCACTTCTCTGAGTTTTGATTTGATATCTTTAAGGATGCCTGATTTTAAGGACAAGCTTCAATTTTTTTTAGTATAATTTTTCAGGAAAATAAAACCACATGAGAAAATGTACATGGCACACACAGCAGAAATAAGACCAGTCATTTGCTATGTATCATTTCTCTCAGGACTATTTTAAACCTTCTGAGAAACCTGCTTCCTTTATTAATGTTAGTAGACTACATTAGCAAGTAATCTAAGAAAGTTTTCAATTACAAAAAATGAGGCAAGATAACTGTGTTAGAATACAAGCTCTCCTGTGAAGTTGTTTCATTTCTTATAGGAAGCCATTCATCTTTTCTTGGCAAAGGGGTATCTCTGCAGAGTTTGGAATATTATTTTTATCATCAGTTTCAACCTTAACCCAGTTATTAATCCCCTTCAAGGTATCCAGTAGACATGAGCTATCACTTGGCAACCTCAAAGGCGGAGGTGAAAGATATCCCTTATTAATTAAAGTTTGTAGAGGGCTTTGAAGATGTAAAGACATATAAAATCTAAGTATCATTATTGCGATATAAACCTCAGCTGTTGGAAATCATGATAGCTCCACTGAAGCCAATGTGGAGATATGCCGATTTACAACTGCCAAGGATTTGGCCTCTAATTTTCAGCCTGTTTCAAAGATGACTGAAGTTAATGGAATTTTTCCATTGACTTCAATGGGCTTTGGATCAGGCCCTTTGAAGTCCCCTTCATAATACTCCACATGCTTCAGGCAATTTCTGAACAGACATTTACAGTAGAGATATTATTAAACTACTTCAGTATAATTTTAGGAAGTCCAGTATCACCTGTATTATAGTTTACTGTGAATTGATTAATTTTAGTCAAATCTTGGATGGCAACTTATTGTAATAACTGTCTTTCCTGAATTGTTCTCTCTCTCTCTTTTTGGTATGTTATGCCTGGATTTTCCCCCCTGATTTGGTATAACTTAATGACACCAAATGGCACCGATCATCATGATAGCTGAATAGAATAAACTGGGTAGTATAAAACTGAATAGTATGAAAGGAAGGGATAGATACTGGAAATCTGGATTGCCTGAAGTCTTAACTTTCTTGAGAAGTTTTCTAAAAGTATAATTTGTTGACATATCAGGCGATGCCTAAGTGGCCAATATTGCTTCAAGTATTCTTTGTAAAGTGTTGCCTTCTCCTATTAACTTGTAATTCTTTAAAATTCGCACTAGGAACTATACAGTGCCCTTGATCTGCTTACAGTACTCTTAATATCAATAGGAATTCTACAGATTGATGCACTGGCCCTTAGTAAAACATCCAAAAATGTCAATATACCATCTTGCATCCAATTTGTCCAATACGTCAACTGCCTCCTTGATTTTTACCAGAGAATGCCCATAGGTCTCTATATTTTGAAACTGTTTTAAGTACTTCATTAATGGTGAATAATTAGGTTAAAGCAGTGGTTCTTAACCTGGGGTGCACGCACCCCCTGGGGGGGCATGATGCCCTTTTTGGGGGTATGAGACATGCAAGATTTTTTTCGAAGGTAAATCATCAAAAACACAAATTAAGCACATGCATATAAGTACAACTACTTCGTTTAATCAAACCTATGTATTTATTAACATTATACATTTTTTAACGATTACTGTAATATACAAACAAAAATATATATCTAGTTTTAAGGGGTGCGAGAACATATTTTGATTTTTGATATGGGGTGAGAATATGCGAGAACATATTTTGAGAATCAAAGGGGTGCAGGCTGCAATAAAGTTTAAGAACCACTCGGTTAAAGGATTAAATAGGCAATTATTTGCACTTGTTGCCTTTGAGAGGTTCAGTGTTACAGTGTTTCTGGTACGCATTAAAATACAGATGTGTGTGAAGCTAAAAGTTTCAAGTTTGGAGAAATAGCTCCATTTTTCTTGTTGATGTATATAATTTAGGGGTTTTTTTGTGTTTTGGTCTCAGCTGTTTATTAAACGAGAAGAATGTGGAGATTATCTTCTCCATATTATGGAAGTGTAATTTTGGTGTGTCGAGAAGCAACATTTGAGTGACATAATTGAACTGTGGTGCTGAGGCTGTTTTAATTACATTAATTTTAATTACACCCAGTACATTTTAATTACATAGACTGAAAGGCTCCCATCTATTAAGATCCTTTGCGATGTATTTGCATAATGGTCCCCTATTTTTGTGTGCAGTGTTACACTTCCTGATGGTTTCATTATTTGTGAAAGGTGGAATTTTTAATTTCATTTTCATTTGTGTTTTTAGCTACTGAATTTGGAGATGAACTCGTAAGTCCTTCCTTCCCCTTGCACAGAAAATTAATGTGCACATTAAAACCCAATCTTCAAATCAGAAAGAGACATTTTTCATACAGGTCTTCTGTCAGGCAGGGGTGCACAGGACTAATTCAGGGAACCAAAAGATCAGAAACCTCAGAGCTAGTGGGATGCTTATGTATGTTGCAAACACTTGAATAATTAACTCAACTGCATAGTATATGAATAAACCTCAACCCCAAGGTACACTGCAAAAATAGCTACATTAAACATGACTGTGGCCAAACCATATTATACATGAATGGTTCTTGCCTCTGTGGATAGAAAGAAACATAACAATATTCAGGGGTGGCTCTAGCAATTTCGCCGCCCCAAGCATGGTGGCACGCCGCAGGGGGCACTTTGGCGGTCGCCGGTCCCGTGGCTCCAGTGGACCTCCTGCAGACGTGCCTGCAGAGGGTACGCTGGTCCCGCAGTTCCGGTGGAGCATCCGCAGGCATGCCTGTGGGAGGTCCACCGGAGCCGCGGACCAGCGGACCCTCCGCAGGCACGCCTGCGGGAGGTCCACCGGAGCCGCCTGCCACCCTCCCGGTGACCAGCGGAGCACCCCCTGCTGCATGCCGCCCCAAGCACGCACTTGGCGTGCGGGGGCCTGGAGCATGCCCTGACAATATTAGACAACTATGTCTAGTAGGATGCAGAGGTATCTACCAGGGTGAAAACATGGTTTTGTGAAAAAATGTTTTTTTTGTCTTCACAGATATATATGAACTATATAACAACATTATTTGGCCAGAATAGCATTACCTATTTCTTTTAAGCTTGATTATTTTTGCAGTGTGGATGGGATCTAGACAGTGCATTACATTTCTGAAAAATAGCAATAAAGTTTGGTGTCTTGTTCTTTTCTGATCTGCAGGTAACTTTGCTGTGTTTAAGCATTCTGTAAACACCATCACCACTCATGTCAGATTAACTCACAAACAGTAATGTTTCTTTTACTGAACTTTCTTTTCCTATGGCAATTCATTTTTTGTGCTCTTCTGTAGTAAGTCATCCATTGGTCCATCACAACACTTTATATTAGCAAATAGAGCTGAGACTGAGCTATCTTTTGGGTGGGAACGTGAATCCCCAAAGTGCACAAGTGTTTTCATCTGTGGTTTTGGTTTGGGCCTGTCTCAAATTAGTAATCGAGAATTCACAGTGAGTAAAATTTTCAACCCCTCCCCCAAGTGATTGCATTTTCAAAAGTGACAGAGGTATTTAGGAACATAAATCTAATTGACTTTCAATTAGACTTAGACTCTTAAGCCTCTTAGGTGTTTTTGAAAATGTTACTCATTTTTCTCCACTGTTCCCCCCAAAATTATTATCACTGTTCAGGAATTTTCCAATGGAAAATGCAGATTCTTCAAAAATCAAAATGTTCCATGAGAAAATATCAACTTCACTGTAAAATTTTGATTATTCTGTTGGCAAAATCTAAATGAAATATCTTGTTTCTGGTCAGTTTGATCTGAATCGGAATACATCATTTTACTGAGATTGACCCAAAATGCATTTCCCGGTCAGTGCATTGCCTTATGGGAGTTGTAGTTTGGATCCTCATTCTCTTCTATGAGCTGGGCTCCCAGGAGGACTACATCTCACATAAGGTAATATGACCAAACTCTGTGAAGTGCATCATGGGAGATATGCATGGAACCTAACCCATAGTGACTAATGGGGCTGTCAATAAGTTGCGCTACAATTTTCATGAGGCAATGGGTCACAATGGGAAAATGCACTTTAATTTTGAAATGACTCAAAAGAACAGTTTTGGGTCATTTTGATTTGTTGAAATAAAATGTTTCAATTTCAGGAATGTCAAAATATTTCATTTTGAACAAAAATATCAACTTTTTGGGGATTTTCAAAATTTATTTTATAAGCAAAAGTGTCCAACTGTCCCACCAACCTGTGACAGAAGCCCAAGGCACTAAGCTCATTCTTTTGGCATGCCGTGTTAGGGCACTCGCCTGGGACCTGAGACCTCAGTTCAATTCCCTACTTTACCACAGACTTCTTGGGTGCCTCCATTCACCATCTGTAAAATGGAAATAATAGAACTTCCCTATCTCACAGGGGTGTTATGATGATAATCCATTAAAGAGCGTGAGGTTCTCAGATATTATGGTGGTAAGGGCCATATAAATACCAAAGCTAGGCTGATGAACAATTTTACACACATTGTTATAAAGGGTGTCCTAGATAGATTAATTTAGAAAGTGAGAGGTATGCCTGTCTTAAACCAGACTTCCATTGCAAAGCATAAAAGGGTCCTTAAAGAATGACTTATTGAATATAAAGACTGAGATCAGATACTGTATTACATAGTAGAAGTCAAGTTTTGTCATTACTTTGTTTTCATAATGTTTTAATTGCTCCTATGAATACATTATTAGCTGGAATCAAGAAAAAAAACATTAATCACATTTATTATCAGTTGCAGGAAAGAAGAGGGCTTTAAAATGACTATTTATACCAGCTCAAGGACTAATGAAGCTTGACACTCCATACTGCTTGCCTGTTGCTCAACAGAGAGTTTCATAAAATTCTCCTAACATTATACCCACATCTCCTGGTGCACCAGTTTGAAAATCAATTCTTATTCTTTTTCAGCAAGTCAATCTTTAAATATTACCACAGCATAACCAATCTGCTGTGTTCCTTTAGAGAGTTAACCTATTAGAAAAGAAACTAGAAAGTTTTTATTTCTTATCTGGACTGACTTTGTTTTCTTTCCCCAGCTGGATTTTGCTCCCTCCTGCACTGTAGGTTATGAATTGGAGTTTAGCTCAGAGAACTGCTCATTTTAGAGTGTTATGGATTTTTAATAGTTATTTTTTGCATTTACTCATAACATTTTCAAGACTGATAGCTCTGATCAATGAGGTTATCCATCGGTAGCCAATCAAATCTGAGACATTCCTAGTTTCATTTTACAAGCTCAATTAGAACTCTGTATTACCAATCAATTAAAGAATAAATAGAGATGTGCTGCCTAGTTTGGCAGATTAATGGGTCCTGGCAGTGAAGGACAATGGAGAGAGCAGGTGTTTGATGTCTGCCCTTGGCTAACTGAGCCACAAAAATTGAGATTAGATATTTGCTGCTAAAATGGAGAACAGGTGTAATATCTGAAACAAAAACATTTTCTGGTACACTGGCTCACATCAGTTCTCTCTAACCACTTGCTCGGTTTGAAGAAGCAGGTCAACAACAATATTTTTCCAGTGGGTGATGCCTGATCTGATTATTTTTAGAAAACAGGTTTCACATTGCTAGCATACAAGTAGGACATGCTTTTCCTACTTGTGTGTATATAGAAATAAAATTTATTTTATATGTGGAAAAGATGGTTGACCAGACATAAGTGGATATGGATAACTAGACATAAAAGAGGAAAATTCTCTTCAGCAATCCTTCTTTCAAACAAAACTTTTTGACCATCTCTAGCTAAAAGTGATCACCCTACATCAGCACCACTTACTTGGTACCATGGTATTGGTACCATGTTTGATTCTGAATAAGAGTTAAACTTTTAACTTGGGTGGAGACTTCCAACGAAAGAGATGAATCCAACAAATGGAGATAGACTCTAAGGGTAATGAATGAACAAACAAGCCATTTGGGGTCAAATTCTGCTCTCAATTACATTGGTGTAAGTCCACAGCAACTCCATTGCTCTTACACTGATGTAATTAGGAGCAGGATTGGTCCAGAGTACTTCATAGCCACAGCTGCTTGCATAAAAACCTCATTAAATTTGGCATGTTTAAAATGTCTTTTTTGTGCATTAAAAAAATCTTAATGAGTTTCAGAGGGATGCTGAGTTTTTTGTATTTTCAAGAAAGCATTTCAGAAATACAAATAAGATACGAGTATGGCATGCGGAAGTTATGAGACTTTCCTACACATAAGTTTCTTTTATCTCATTTCCATATGTTTTGTTTTTTAAAATACAGAATATCAGTCTACAATGCCTTCAATGTAGTGTACAAGTAGAAGGAAATAATTTCCCTTGATGCACATATTTAATAAACAAAACTAATTACTAATTACTAATAGAGATCACTAGGCCTGAATTACTAATAGAGATCACTAGACCTGAAGAAAACCAAGGGTATTGAAAATGTCATGTTTTTGGAAAATGTATATGAAGAAAAACAACTTTTTTCACTACTAGTGAGTAGTTTCAGAAATGTTTTGGAGGAAAAAACTTTTCTTCCAAACTTCTATTGCCTTCAAGCTCTTTCAGCCTGCAGCCTCTCCCCGCTGCTTTCACCTCCTCAGTTCTTACTGCCTTGTGGAACTCCTGCAGTTCAGCTTCTCTTTATTCCACCAAGCCCACTTTTGCCGTGTGTCAATTTTGTGGAATAGAGGGAGAGAGATGGGGATATTGTGCACACTGGGGTTTGGAAGTACCATAATGCACTCTTGGATATAAGCCACCAAGAATCTTTGAAAATTTCAAAAAGCATTTCTGTGAGACCCCTGCATTGAGGTTACTCGGTCCTGGTTGTAAGAGTGTGGCTTAGCTCTCCAACATCTCACTTTATCTGCTGAAAACAGTCTTCCCCAGACAGGGTAATTTGGCCTTCTGACCAATTCAAATGTCCTCCAGTAGAAGCATGAGTATGTGTGTGATGAGATCCCCAGGGTACAACCTGGAACTGTGGGACCACTGTGCCCCCTTAACCATCCAGCCTGGGATGTCTCTCATGATGCTTTGCTAGTGACAAGCAGCAAAACCCTTCAGGCACCGTTATCACTCAGCCACCAACATGCACACCCACACACCAGCAATCTCCTAGCCTTGCACTCTAGAAATATACTGTCTTACACCACTCAAGACCTTCTCTTGAACAATGCAAACTCCTTAATTAGTTTGCCACTTTGTTAAAGGATAGTGGACATGCACTAGCCTTTGTAATCTGAGCAGATTCCCTGAGCACTTTAGGCAAACTCACTGGTTAAGACAAAACACTAAAATAAATTTATTAAGTGCAGAGAGGTAGATTTTAAGTGATTATAAGTGGTAAACATAAAGGTCAAAGATGGTTTATCTAAGAAATAAAAATAAAATCTGAGTCTAAATCCTAAAATTTAAGACTCAGTAAGATTTGAATCAAACAGCTTTTCTAACCCCACTGGATATTGCAGGTAGGTTACAATTCTTAATATACAGGCTGAATTTCCTTCCCAGTCTCCTCAGTTCAAAGACTTTGTCTTCCAGAATTCTTGTTGCCTTCAGTGAAGGTGGGGAAGGACAGAGGATGATGCCACTATCCCTGATTTTATACTCTCAATCCACGTCCCAGGGAAGATACTGGACCAGACATGTCTCAGTAGGCCTGGCTGAGTCACACACCATTGTGTGGTGCTTGTGCAACTGGCTCTTACAGAACTGTAAATCTCTTGTTTACAATTTCCCTGCTGGTCAATGGCTCATGATGGTCATTTAACATCTGTTTAGGTGTGAGTCACCACCTTTGTCATCACTGTAAGTCCCAAACTTACAACATATTTCAACAATAACATCACATAACTTCATACACAATAACACAATATATATTTTGACAGAACAATGAGTTTCATCAGACCATGACATTTCATATGGTATGTTACAGGGCATGCTTTGTAAGAAATCACAGCCATATACAAATGATGAATATGGGAGTTACAGTGCATCACAACTTGTCACAATGTGAGTCCTGTCCTGAAGGGAATCACAGGAACTGCTCCTTCCATACTCCTTGAGGGACACGCATAGAATCATAGATTATTAGGGTTGGAAGGGACCTCAGGAGATCATCTAGTCCAACCCCCTGCTCAAAGCAGGACCAATCCCCAAATTCCTAAATGACCCCCTCAAGGATTGAACTCACAACCCTGGGTTTAGCAGGCCAATGCTCAAACCACTAAGCTATCCCTCCCACCCTTTTTGCCACAAAGGAGGTGGGGAGGAGGCGGCAGGGTCATGGCCCTTCTGTCCCTTTTCCACTGACCTACACAGTAAGCCCAGAACACCAAGGAGAGAATACTGTAGCCCCAAAGGGTATCGCTGTACTGCAATTAAACACCCACAGCTGGCCCAAGTCAGCTGACTTGAGTGCGTGGGACTTGGGCTACGGCACTGTTTATCTGGGTGTAGACATCGAGCCTGATCCTGAATATCTACCCCACAATTAAACAGCCCTGTAGCCTGAGCCAGCTGACATGAGCCAGCTGCGGGTGTTTAATTGCAGTGTAGACATACCATAAGGGGTGTAACTGCAAGCAGGCTACCTTTGAGCACCGGAGAGCTGTACGGAATTCTGCTTTAGGAAGGTTATTGGGGTAGCAAGACTCCACAATGCCCCAGTGTAAGACAAGGCATATGGGGTAAAATCATTCCTGCACAAAAGGCCAGCACAAAGCCACCACGTAAACCCAATTTTGAGGTTTTAAGTGTGGAGTAAGTGACGCATATTCCTTGTGCTGTCTCTCTGAATTTCATCCATAACGCACAACTGAGTCCTGTGCCAGTAGGATCTTAAATGCATACAACTAATGAGACAACTATTATTAGACTACTATAATACGTTGACAGTGATTCCATCAGACACTAAAGAATGGCAGGCACACACTGCTAGCACCCATGCTGTGAGTCATATGCCAAAACTGTAGAATTGTGTGAATAATGCAGAGACATCCCACAGTAATTCTATTGGGAAAAAAGGAGATTGATCCAAGGACAATAGCAGGGTTCAAAAGCAATTAAAATTCAGAAGGGATTTGAGGAAGTATGTCTAGAATCTGTGCCATTAACTTGTCTTAATGAATTCTTTTAAATTGGCACCAAACCCCTCTTTACCAACAGATTCATCTGATGACGGCAGTCTCGGCTCAACAATGTATTATCATTTCTCTCTAAAAAAACCTTATGGCTTCTCATGGAGGTCAGTGGAAACGGGACAGAAGGGCCATGACCTGCCTCCATTAACAAAAGATTTAACATAAGGAAACTCTGAAAATACTGATTTTTTAACTGAAAACTAAAAATTGACAAAACAATGAATTAAAAACCAGAACGATTATAGATCCCTTTCAAGCTTCCTTGGAAGCATTCATTGTCAGCATCTTCTAAACTGCAATACATCTTGGGTAGCCTTAGGATTAATGATGGAGACAGACTTCTCATAATGGATGAGTGAATTGTTAGCTCTCTCTCACAAGTTGCTGTTGTTTTGAAACCACTGCACTATATGTATTTGCATAGATATTTTCTGGTCTGCAAATCCTGCATCAGCTGATCTATTAGGAAGTAGGTAGCATATGGTCATGAAGTCAATAGGGTCCAGAGCTTCAGAAAGCAACTAAAATAGCTACAAGGTGTTCAAATAGCTGTAAGCAGATTCCTCACTCTGTGGCTTTGCATTTTATGTGACTTTGCCCAGTCTGAATCATTTACCTTCATAGTGCACATTAAATGTATGGGATGGCAGCAGATCTTATGTCTGTTTTTCTATAGAAGAACATTAAACAAGGAACTGATCTGCTGAAGATTTATTCTTTTATTTAAATGGAAGATTATTTAAAGTTGCACTGTTCTTATGATGTGTAGCAAAACTACTCTGAAGACTGCTCTACTCTTAAGACTAAACTCTGGACTTAAGCAATAATGTCAGTTAACCAAAGCAACCACTAAAAAGGAGCAATTCAGAAAAGTATAAATTTGGTCATCTTCACTTATTCACAGGTACATGTCTTATGGAGATCACTGCTTGGTTTATTATCTAGTTCTTTTAAGAAGTAAATGTCTCATTCTTGTATTTATTTTAAATATTGTACCCCCAAATCCTTTCCTATTCACTTACAGTAACCACATGATCAGTTTAGAAGATTGGTGGTTATGTTGTATACTGGTGAAAATTCTTTCACTGGAACTTCAGGGACAATGGTTGTGGATGATTTTTCTCACTGACTATGAATTTTAAAAATCATATGGCATGGGCTGGCTCCAGGCACCAGCATTCCAAGCAGGTGCTTGGGGTGGCAATCTGCAAGGGGTGGCAGTCTGTGTGTTCTTGCCCCCAAGCAGCGCGCCGAATTGCCGCCACTGATGGTGGGGGCAGTCCGTGTGCCGTTAGGGTGGCACATGCGTTTCCGCAGTGGCGGCAATTCGGCAGCAGCTTCTGTCTTCAGCCGGAAGACAGAAGCTGTGCCGCCGTGGACAGCTGAACATAGAAGCTGCCGCCGAATTGCCGCCGCTGCGGAAACGTGCGTGCTGCCCTGATGGCATACTGACTGCCCCCGCTGTCCACGGCAGTAATTTGGCGTGCTGCTTGGGGCGGCAAAAACAGTAGAGCCGGCCCTGCATATGGCACAATACACAGCTATCTTTTATATTAAAAGAGTTGCCTGTTCCATTGTTTAATTGTGCACTATTCTGTTATAATTCTAGCCAATTTATCTTTTCTTTCTCACTCTGGGCTATTATTAAGGAATTCTAATACCAAGGATGCTCTCCAGCAATGTCTGCCTACTGTTTTGTGTGTTATGTGCTCCAGTAGTCTTTTCAATTCCCTACCAAGTAGGATACAAATCTGTTTTTGTCTTTTTAAACACTGTATAATGCTGAGCTGAAGCTATGCAGTAATAGCCAGCTTTTCTGTTCTTAAAATTAGAATATGCCACTGTTCCTTTCATACTTAGACATCTATCATAATTATCCAAATGATAATATGCTCAGAAAAGCTGACATCCTGCTTTACATTAATCACACCCACTCATCCGAATTCTGAAGAGGAAAAAAAAAACATCTCAGCACAAGCTTCATCTAACAATCATGTTAAGGTGAGAGGAAAAAAAATGAAGTGGCTCATATTTCATAATGCTCCATGAAAGCAATATCATACCCTGAATGTAACTCGCATGCGAGAAAATCTGGCACTGGGATGATTAGGTATGATGAAACCCATTTTTCTACTCTAATTGTTCATCATGGCACATTTTGCATCAATCTGTGGAAACTCTTAAATCCTGAATTAATGTAATATAAATGAGTAGTCCATTGAAGGGAATGATCTGTCTGGGAGGGGGCACAGGAATGGGACTAGACACAAGGATCCACATTTCATATGGAGGCATCTAACTTGAGGAAATGCGAATACCATGTTACAGGTATGGTTAACTATTTGGAACATGCAAATACCAGCATGCACAAAAGTAGTTTTTGCACAATAAGTGGCATCGTGCACATTTATCACATGCAGCTTAGGAATTCAGGCTTGAAAGCTTGGCATGGAGCATCAGGAAGAATCTGCATGTTATTAAACATTTCTTTTTATGCTGTTTTTGGCAGAATTGTTATAAAGTATGACAGTATTCTATGGTAAGAGTCTGACACACTTCCGTTTACAGTAGTGATTCTGCAGTGTTCAGTATTTAGAAGGGAAATGTTATGTTACAAAGAGCAAATGCCAGAATCAATAAGCCTGTTTGATAGGAGGGTGGTTTTCCTGTAGCCAAAGGTTCCTATACAACCACCGAAGGGGAAAGCAGAGTCAGCACCGCTACTTAAAACACCAGAATTTTATTTTAATGTTAACTGACGTTGAGTCATTGACCTATTTAATGTTAACTGACGTTGAGTCATTGACCTATTTTCCAGTTCTTTTGTTTTTGACTGGAAAGCTCATGGCCAGCCCTTGAGCTTTCCTTCTTTTGTTTTTGGCCCATTTGGATATTTGCTGTATCTTTTTGCATAGCCCAAGATTCTAACTGAACCCTCTGGGAAGGAAGCTTCCAATATGAACTAATTCTCTTTCAGATACTGTAGGCAGACACCTGTTTCTGCACCTTCATCAGAACTTTCTGGCAATCCACTATGTGTTCCTCAATGTGTTTTGCTTTTGTATTTCTTTGCAATTTGAGAGCCACACACATTTGCAAAGTGATTACTTGTACTGGATTCATGGCACTGCGTCACTTGCACTGGAGGCCTCTGTGTGGCGTTAGGAATACCTGTCCACATTTATGGCATATCTGGTCTCTGATGTTTGCTTATCCTAGTATTCTGTCTCTCTGCCTTCATATACATTTTAAGTAGATGCACTTCAGTTTTTTTCACTGCTTGCCAGTATTTTAAATTGGGAAGCACTATTTTCACTAGCCCCGTAAATACCCACTGTTCTTTGTAAAGTCAAGTTCATTTTTTTTCCATTCACTTTGCTTTAACCTGACCAAACATTTTACCACAAATAATGTGGTCTCTAATGAGTCCATCTGTTAACTGATCAAATTCAAGTAACAACTTGGCCTTTTGACCTAGGTCTGTAACACAAAGGCTAATGTTGGCACCTGTCAGCTGCTTTCTTAAAATGAAAATGTCCTTTTCTTGTGTATGAATCAAAATATTCTTGAATTTTTGGAATGGATTTTGTCTAGAAGTTTATAACCCCCTTCTTACTCTCCTTGGAATGTATTGTAAGTCTCCAGTGTCTCAGGGCCTGCAATAAGTAGCCAAGCGGGGAATTTCACCCTCTGATTTTTATGAAGTGCCACTTTCTTGCAGAAAAATTTAGAAGAGCTGCAATCGCCTCTTCCAGTTCTTTGTAAATTCCCTTTGAGACCAAAGGATTTCAGTAGGCTCTATCGTTCCAGTTTGATAAAGATGTAGTTTAGTATTGACACCATGTAATAAAGGTGTGAGGTGCAGGAGTGCTGGTAAGAGACTGCCTTTTATTTCCTGCCTCAGTCACCTGACATGGGTCAAGGTTACAAATAGTTATCTATTCTTCATCACCAGTCATAAGTGGGCCAAATTGTATTCCCTCTGCAAATCCCTGGGGCTTCTCCAGGTAGGATAGAAACAAAGATGCTTTGGGATATGTAAATATCTAATAATTCTCTTGTCTGCGGTAGGAAAATTAGTATCTGTTTTTCAGCAAGGTTTCTTTTTTAGCAAAATCTTCATTATCTTAAGTGTAGAAGTGATTAAAGAGGGGAAATATTTTTGTTAAAAAATATTGTTTTCACATACTTCCTGTGGGGAAGAGGAAGGAAAAAAAGGCTTATTTGGGTTGATATGCCATGATTTCTCCTTTACTAGTCACATTGCATGCCGATGCAATTTTCATAAAAATTATGTCGAGGCATTTTCCCCAGTCCTTACCTTCACACTTCTATCACAAAGTTCTACATCTGGCATAGTGTACAAGTTTATTTAGTGTTCTCCTTATGTAACTTTTCCTCATTTTAGCGATCTATGAAATAACTGGATAACAACTAACCAAAAACCTTTGGCAAACCTCAAACTAAATTGTTCTTGAGTTTCAAATAGTTTTGAATCTCAACATTTCGTTTGTTTGTATAACTCAGCCAGAATCAAGGTACTTCAGGAAAGCTCCTTTTCATGGTATTCTCAGCCTGACAAGTTGAGAATCTGAAAGTTAAAAAAAAAAAAAAAAGCGAGGCAGCCAAGCTTTGGGGTGTTTACTAAATACAACCAGAGTCCAAAGCATTTTAAAACTTGCTTCACATTGTGTATGTGACACTCACTCTAGACAAATGAGAGGAGACTCACATTTTGTATAATTGAGTACTCTACTTTCAAAGAAGGCAGGGGCATGTGCTAAATTTGTGTTCTTGAATGATGCTTACAATCTACATCTACAGGGCCCATAATCAGTTGCAGGCTGTTATTTACTGTTGAACAGAGCCCCAAATGAGGAAATTAAACCCACATGAATATCCATGCATTTCACTAATGATTGATCATTTAACCTCCATGATTCGATGCCCTGGTAAATTGTCTAATGTTCTGACCTTTTTCTGGAATATAATACAATTTGCGATTGCTTGGAGAGAACAGTTCATGCATTATGCTGTTTTAATGATGTTTTGGTGTGACAAAGAAAGAGGCATTAAAAATGAGCAGAAAGATCGCAAACTGTCTTTACTTCATCTGATGTATGCTGAGGGCTAAATAAGGGGAAGTTTACAAGGACAATTTAGCTGTTTAAATACAGCATATTAAATTATATTCATTCTTTCCAGCTGACAGTATATTAACTTTTGACAAAGAAGCTCAGATCCACATCCCTGATCTATAACTCCCCTGATCACTATATCTCTGAGAAGAATATCTTGGGCTAAAGTATATATAAAGTAAAAGACCAAGAAAACACACACACACTAGGACAGGAAAATGGAATACACTATATAATATATATGAATATAAAAATGAAGTGTTAAAATGTAAACATATATTAAAGTGACTTACTTTGTATTTATACAAGAAAAATAGGCTAGCTTGTTTACTTTGAAATAAACATTAAGACCTGTTGTACAGCTTTTAGTACTTACTGTATATGCACCTTCCCTTCTTTCCCTTCCTAATTTTGTGCAAAATTGGCATAAGAATTTTCTTTCCAAAGCTGATATATATCATCGGTAAACCGTCAACTTAACACTTGCACTTCTGTCTGATTTTTTTTTAAATCCACTGGTGTGCCAGACAACTCCTAAAACTACTAATCTATTTTTTCCAGTTTGTACTCTTTATACAACTGACAACCCCAGTCTATCTAGTCAATTTCACTCCTACCCCTATAGTCTGTCAGTCAATATCTCCTTTTGTTTGTGAGGTTATTTCACAAAGCTACAGGGTGCAAGGAGAACATTTTAAAACTAGGAAAATGTGATTGTAAAACCACAATAAATTGGTAGCAGAACTCAAGGGTGGGTGTAGCAACTCAAAATACCTTTAATTCATTTTCTTAAACTGACTAAATTTCAAGATGTCAGCATCCTTTTAACATGCAGTTTATCAATATGAAATATACCATATGTGGTATTAAATCATGAAAAGAAAAGTCCATCAATGTAGTTAGACAGCTATATACTGACACTTCTTTATTAAAATTATGCATACATTTTAGAGAAATGAGGCTTGTCAGTATTAGAGCCCAGAATGTTTGCAACCTTTAGCTGTTAGGCTTATGTCAGATAAGCAGAAAGCTGTGACCTAACGTGATTATGCATAAGCTGGGGAAAAACAGAATACATATTTTTTTTGTATAGTGAGTTTGCAATGATTGCTGATGCCACTTGACAGAAGCAGGGAAGTTTTCCCGTGTAACTAATGTGTCCCTAGTTAAATCATATATTTTATTGCAGAAAAATAACCATCAAAAGTAAACTTGTTTCTGTTAAACGTACTGTTTAACATACATTGATTAGCAAAAGATAGGGGGTTTAGATAGCCCATTTAGCAATAAAAACAAATGAACCTGTTAATTTCCACAGTATAGTTTGTTTATATCAGCCTCCTTTTTAAACATTTTACATCTAAAACTAAGAACAATCTTTTCTAAGAACAGACTGTCAGTCATTTACTCTTATTTGTGAGAGCCCTTGATGCTAAACTGCTTAAATCTCCCCCCAGAAAACACACAAAAAACAAGGTCTTGCAATATAACACGATGTTAGTAATCTGTTCACTAGGTCTATCCTAGATGTTGCTTGTGCTACAAGTCAGATAGCAGTCTGATCTCAAGACAGGCTTGACACTGAAAATGATGAGGCCAAAAGAACAGGTATTTAGCGGAACTTATAACTGCAGTTAATGAGACATACCTTATTGCAGGGTTTCTCAAACTTCATTGCACCACAACCCCCTTTTGACAACAAAAATTACAACATGACCCTGGGAAGAGAGACCAAAGCCTGAGCCCCACTGCCACAGGTTGGGGGGGGGCAAAGCTAAAGCCCTTGGGGGTCACCAAAGCTTGAGGGCTTCAGCCCTGGGTGGTGGGGTTCGGACTTTGGCTTCAGCCCTGAGCCACAGCAAGTCTACCGTCAGCCCTGGCAACCCCATTAAAATGGGGCCGTGACTCACTTTGGGGTCCCGACCCACAGTTTGAGAACCATTGCCTTATTACAATATGTTTTCTGTTTGGTTTAAGCTAACTAAATGTGCCATTCCCAGCACCTTCTACATGGTTTCATAAATGATGCAGCAAAAATATGCACCAGGTAATCTCAGCTAAATGTGCATGATCTGGAGCATGGAGGTTTTTTAATGTGTGGTAGTTTTGAGGAAGTAGGGAGTACCAAGTTCCAGTGAAATACAGACAACATGATGGATGAAACTGGCTTTACTATCTTACTTATAGAAGGCCTAAATGCTGTCTGTCTCCATGTCTGACTCTAACCCACTTCCTGTGAGATCCCTCAGTGTCTCTAAGATGGCACTTTGCCACAAGATGTGTGAATGAGGTAAAATTTGGCAGACATAAGTGTGCAGTTATCACCTCTTCCTACTTTAAAAAAAGAAAGATGATCATCTATGGTATCTCTTCATGATTTAATAGTACATGGAGAATATGGTATGTTTCATCTTGACACACTATGTATTAAAGGGATGCTGACAACTTATCCCCCTGAGAAAAACAGGATGACTATTTTCCTTACATCTGGGTTTGACCCCTCTATGGTGCTAATTGTTTAGGGGGAGATCTTCACACACATCCCCCCTACAGACATATAAATGTTCAATAAAAAGCTATTCAATAACATCTCATTGTAATGTGTCCTTGTTTCCTTGTGCTCCCCCATCTGTCTATCTGTAACCATCTGTTGTCTCTTGTCTTATAGCCTGCCCCAAAGAACTTACAATCTATGTTTATACAGCACCTCATACAAGAGGGACCTGGTCCATGACTGGGGCTCCAAGGCACTACCACAAAACAAATAAATAATAGTATTAATAATGATTAATAATAAGTTGCTTAAAATGCCTCTTCCTAAAGTAACAGGTTTCAGAGTGGTAGCTGTGTTAGTCTGTATAAGCAAAAGAATAAATGGACCCAAATCTGATATCAAGAATTATAACATTCAAAAAAACACTTCAATCTCCCTGGACACTCAATAACAGACTTAAAAGTGGTAACTCTTCAACAAAAAGCCTTCAAAACCAGACTCCAACGTGAAACTGCAGAACTGGAATTAATTTGCAAACTGGACACCATCAAATTAGGCCTGAATAAAGACTGGGAGTGGATGGGTCACTACAAAAACTAAATTTCCCCCTGCTGATACTCACACCTTCTTGTCAACTGTTTAAAACTTTAAATGAATTGGCTAGTTAGCACTGGCCCCCCACTTGGTAAGGCAACTCCCATCTTTTCATGTACTGTGTGTTTATACCTTTCTACTGTATTTTCCACTCCACACATCTGATGAAGTGGGTTTTAGCCCACAAAAGCTTATGCCCGAATAAATTTGTTAGTCTCTAAGGTGCCACGAGGACGCCTCATTGTTCTTCCTAAAGTAGTGTTTTAGCCCACGAAAGCTCATGCTCCAATACGTCTGTTAGTCTATAAGGTGCCACAGGACTCTTTTACCGAAATAAAGCTGCAAAAATAATACTAAGTATTTGTTTGCAGCACCTCCTCCGCAATGCACAGTGATCTTAATCCGTTAGTCTGAATCATCTGCCCTTTGCTATTCCTCTCTGTGAAATTAACAAAATGGCATGAGGTTGATTGCTGGAGATCATCAATCCATGGCGGAAAAACATTTTTTGAGGTGGGGGAGGTTACCTTTAAAATCTATCTAAGGGGGCACCCATGCCTTAGTAACCTTCTGATTGTTCTCCTCTCTTTGTGCTCTTCTTGGCCTTTGCCTGAGCACCTGGCAGAACTGATTAGGAATGAGACTCAAACACCTCATTTATGCATGACCTGCCATTCATGTCAGTTCCTACTTCTAATTCTGCCTTCCATGAGCTCAGAGCTTGTCTTCCAGGAGGAGTCCATCCCTGTCTGAGAATATCCAACTTAAACAAATACTCTGGAAACATTTGCTAGGCAGATTCTCACCACAAGTTATAAAGCATTATTTTAACTAGCTGAAAACTGTAACCAGAAAAAAATTATCTTAATGATGGGTGGTGTTCTCTCTGTGCTTACCCAGCATTTAGGTCACATCTCCAGCAAGGAGAGTCCATTTGCCAAACATACACGAATATGCAAAAGACGTAGCTCTTATTAAAACATGGAACAGGATGACAGTGTTCTTCTGTTGACTGCCCCTGTTAGCTGGATTTGGAGGGTGATCCTGATAGATTTCTACTGACTCATTGTGACCTGTGCAGCTCCTTAACTCTAACCTGAATATAAGTGAGGAGATGGAGGTTCACTCTGAAACTTCTCACAGTACTTTTCCTGTGAGACCCTCATTCAGTTCAAAATATGAACCCTTTTAGCCTCAATAGCAGCATCCTTATTCAGGGGCTGATGCATTCCTTTCGACTCTCTACTCAAAAAGACCAAAGGCATAACCCCGGACTCCTCTTCCTTGTGCTGTCATAACTGCCTGCTTCAAAGTGATCATGTAAGCTTCTGGGTCATGTTCTGATCTCAGCTTGGACACAAAAGACAGACTTACTGGCATCCTACATAGTGCAACTGGGTTAGTGGACCTCTATAATACTTGGTTCCAGTAATATTGCTGTTATTACATTTGGGTTGCACTCTGGGTTCCAGCTATTCCTAAAGCTATTGTTGATGGGCTGTAGTCTTGAGGCTGTTGTGCCTTAGAACAATAGAATCATAGAATATTAGGGTTGGAAGAGACCTCAGGAGGTCATCTAGTCCAATCCCCTGCTCAAAGTATTAAGATTCACTGTTTCAACTGTCCCTTCATTTTAGGACTTCTATTTCCTCTCTTTGAGCAGATGGCTCTTGGAAATTCTACTTCTGCTACCACTTTCCTTATAGCCACAGTGGAATTAATGTGCTGCACTTGCCACAATGAGGAAGCAGAAATCAATCAGGCTCTCTCTCGATAACAGGTTGGGACAGGAGAAGTACACTGCTGCTCTGTTACAGGACAAGTTTGTCTTAAAAATCCATTACTAGTGGGCTTTTGTTTAACATAAGGGTGTATGGAGTTCCTAGCCAATCTGAGAGGGAGCATACACAGCAGTAAAAATTGTAGTCAGATAAAAGGTATTTTATCATATTTTAAGGTCACGGTGGTTTGCAATTTATACCTCAGATATAGCTAATCTGTCACAACTAGTAAGTCTATAGCTTCATTTTAGCTGAAAAAAAACATTTAGAAAACTGCTTTATTGTATTGCATAAAATGTGTTTCTCATCACATAAATGCTGTGTTGAATAATCCAGCTATTGGTCTGTGCAAGTCACAAAAAAATCCTATATTAATTTGGAAAGCCAGTATTTTGTCCTGAAAAACACATTCTTGCTCATCCTATACAATTCAAACAACAAGAAAATAGCTACATGATGGCAATAAATCCATCTTTTTACAGGGCCCATCATCTAAAGCTCCCACTTATGTTCTGTGATAGTGGGGACATTCAGCCTTAACTCAAAGGGTTGGAAAAACACAACAAAAAGAATCCCAAGCTTCTTTGTGAGGCCTTGCTCTCCCTCCTTTGGAATAACTTTCTGAGCACCTACTTCCCTTGTGCCAATCAGTTTAGCCATTAGCCAGTGGTAGACTAGATAGGCTGAATGTCAGTCACGACCATGTGGCATGATATTCCTCTGTTTTGATGGGGCCTTGGGCATGTGGGAGAATATTTGTCTCTGGCTATACGTAGTCCTTATGGTTGTGGCAAAGAGATTTACATACAATGAATATTCATTCACTTCTGAAGTCTGGCCTCCAGATCTAGAAGGAATCCAACAGCTTCATTCTATGCCAGCCCCCTTGCAGCTGTTTGGTTTTTTGAACTTTAACCCACATATCCCACCATAGCTAATTTGCTTTTAAATGCAGATAGTTGTGAAATGCTTGTGTTAAAGTTACACATTATTAAAACTATCATATAGCTATAGAAGGAAAGCAAATTCCAGGGACACATAAAATAACCAACCCCTCTCTCCCCGCCTCCTTTCCCAGGTGTTTTTGTGTGGCCAGTAAAAGGCAGCTCAACTGCATTTTCACCTGTCTGCTTTTCTGTGCTTTATTTCTTCCTTCGGAAATCACTCAAAGGGACACCATCATCTTGAAAACCATGTTTCTGTCTGAAAGCATTATACCTACTTTTACAATAAGTGATACATAAAGTTACTAAAACTCAAAAATGTTAGAAAAAAACCATCCTTTGTTCTATTTTATCAGCTGTTTTGGTTTATGGGGCATATCCACAGCTGGTGTATGGAATCATAGCTCCATGACAATTTACACAGGGTGAGCACCTGCCTTGTATTTGACATCATTTTGTGTCTAGGTGGTTTCCTTGTCCAGTCAGTTTTTAAGGGGAAAATTAACTGACTGAAAAAGGCATTGTAAACTTGAATAGGGAAGCAGAAAAAGCCTGATACCCACTGTTTTTGAAGGATTTTAGAAATTCAGGGCATACTGCTAAAACAACATGCTATAAAATAAAAGATTTTTAACAAATTATTCAGTTTAAAAAAGGAGATTGATAGTGTCCCTTTCACTTTTCAGTAGTCCAAGGCCAAAGTCCCATACAAGATAGAAAGAATACTTTCCTGCCATTAAATCATTCATTAAAATTGAATAACCTACTTTATATTCTTCCTGCTCTGCAAGATGCTGTTTAGAACAGTGCATCTACACCTGCTGCTTCAGTGGAAGCATGTTTTTAATAAACAGCCTGGCCTAAAACTAGGCTCTTTTCTGTAAAGAATACAGATTTTTTAATGGGAAATGTCTGTGACAGTGATGATCTGTTGAAACAATCTTTAAAGGGATAGTGCAGAGCAATACATTGATACTGACCTTCTCCTAAAAAATTAGGGAGGCTGAATTCAAGTGCCTAAGATGCAGAAGCAGTTCATGCTTTAATTTTCTTCTCATGAACGTTATCTGTTTATGCTGCTTTTTAACTAAAAAATTAATTAACAGGATATATATTTATTAGCAAATGAGGGGCAGCTAATGGTATGATTCTGATAAAAAGCCAAGGCAGTGGAAGCTGGCAATGCACTAGTGGAATTGTTCTTTTCATCTCTAACGTTCAAATATAGATTGGTGTAAATTAGTTAAGGCCTCTAAATTTAATTACATACTGCAGCTAGGTCAGTGAATAAGAGAGATATATATGATTCATTGTTCAGTCCTGCAGCCTTTGCCAATGAAGAACTTTCTTAGGTTTCAGTAAGCGTTTTTACCTGAGTAAGGGCAATATGAGCTGGTCCATAAATTATATGACATTATTGTAACTCCTCTACTAGTTATTCTTATTTACTCTGTTTTATTTCTGTTTTTTATATGGTGCCTAAATGTATCTGACAGCTGTCCAAGCTTTCTTCTTCTGGAGGTTAATGCCAGTATTATCAATCATGTTCTCAGACTGAACCATGTTAAACAATGGGGTAGATGGAAATCAAATCTTCTTAAATGAGATGGGATAACTTTTTAGTGAATAAACAAGTGTTCTAAAGAAGTGCAGAAAGAAAGATTTTATTTTACAATAAAAAGCATATATCACACACATCCAGCCCCCATTTGCTGTTCATCTGGGGCCAGATTCAAAAACCACTGACGTCAATGTAAAGACTTTCTTTGCTAAGATTTTTTTTTTTTTAAAGAGAATGGTGGCCAGAGCACTGGATAGTCACATTTATATATCTAAACACAGAAATCTAAATTCTATTCTTTTCTGCTGGAGAAGTCATTATACAGACCTTGCGGTCATTCAAAAGGAAAATTATCTACAATGATAGACACAGCTTTATCCAGCTGAAACCTGATGTCTTTTAAACCCAGCAATATCAGGGTTTTAATAAGAGATGAAAGAAGAGAGGAAGATAAAACATTGTGAGTGTGAAATGACTGCAGTTCCTTTAAAAGTAATTGCTTTTGATCCTTTTTCAGTTCAGTAGAAATGTGAAGCATAAAAATAAGAATTCCTGGGATTTGCTACTATATAATAAAGTGTTAAGATTGTGATCGATTAGATTTCTTATGATTTAAACAGCAATTGGCCCAAAGGCAAAGAACTGTTATATGCTGATATTCCCAGGGGTGCTGTATTCTCAATTGCTCTAGTATGATGTAATTCCCTGAAGTTCTGTAACACTTTTAGAAGGCAATATTTCTAGGCAATATAATTCCAAACAATCTGAGCATACTAGCACAGGCAAAGCTCAAAATATTTGGGGAAACTGACTAAAGATATTTCACTATCTTTCCTTCCAGTCACATGCAAGAGCAGGAGTTTCAGTGGATTCGTTAAAAATCTTACAAACTTTTTTTTAATCAAATGCTAAGAGCATCATATCTTCTTACATAAATGTTTGTGAAATACAGGTCCAATTTCTGATCTACACTACGTCCTGTAAGGATATGGTATCCCTTCATCCTCTCCCCAAATTTCTGTCTAAAGTGATCTCTACTTTCAATCTCAATCAAGTCATTAACATACCTGTATTTTTACCCAAGACTCAATCACAACCACAGAGGTCAGGCTTCATATGTAAGACATTCACAGGCATTAAGTTACTGGGAGAGATTCATATGACATACAGTTTTTAATAGAAATGCAGGTGAGGAGGAAGAATGAATACACAGGAGAGACCAAATTAAGTGGCTCAGCAGCAGCCCCTGGAAATGCTTGATCTGGTCCATGCTACTCCTGTCCAGGGGCTACACACACTGTCCCCAGCCACTGCTCAGCAATCTACCAGGTTGTGAGGGATGCTTCCTTCCCCAATTATCTGAGATCTCCTGTGCAAGGCCTGTTTATATGGAACTTGTGCAGGATTCAGGTAGAACAGCAACGGGCCCCACAAGAGACACAGTAAGTCTTATTCCTTGGATGAGGACACATAGCTATGTAATCTATTCTAAACCCTGAAATACTGACTAGAGTGAAGTATGAGTCAGTCAGTCAGGAGTGATAATGTAGGACAGTGCACAATAGGGGTAAACTATAATTTGCAGAGTTTCCTAATATACTTGTACATTTTGATTATCTTGCTATTTCAGCATTTGTTCTACATTCTCCAGTAGGCCACTACATTTACAGATTCTTCACTGAGTTCCAGGAATAGTATGGCAGATCAATGGTGTATTTAAAAAAAACCCACCAAACTGTTTGTCAGACTACTTCAAGATAACTATGAGGCATTTTTTATATCTTTAAAACTAAACCATCTTAAAACTGCTTGAGTGATATATACTGCACTCACACCTTGCAGGAAATTATGTGCCCCTTCCTCGATGCATCCATATAAATGTGCAGTACTTGCCATTCTCAGAAATATTTCACCAAGTTATCAGAGCTTTTCAATGGTAAGACCAGAATACATTTCAAAGCACCTATTTGTAGCACTCCAGGTACCTTTGGCCAAATTCTGCTGTCAGCTAATAATAATATTTATATAATAAGATTCCAGGATTGTCATTCTGTCTGCATGTCATTCTAAAGCCTAGAATATCTGTTAAGTCAGTGTAAAGTGATGGAAACAGCTACAAGCATGGTTGAGAGCTCTTTTTGTTTAAAATATCACCAGGTTCAATCACGGGGATTTGTGGTTTGTTACCACTACTTTGATTTAATGAATTACACCCAGGCAGCATACAGCTACAGTAAGGCATGTATCTTTGCTATGCCAAGAGTACAAACCACTGTCATATCAGAGGTAACTCAACCAGTCATCACACTTATTCTACAGCTAATTTGCATGCAACAATACCATTGGTTGTATGAGAGAGACTACACAGATGGTGGATCACTTGGCCCAACTGCCAAATATCTGTGACAGCATGGTCTTTCACCTACTAGTAATAAATGAATACTGGACACATCGATACTGCGTTTTCTCTGAAGATCTCAACATACTTGATAAAGCATGGCTCAGATAATTGAGGCACAGTACTTAAAGGCTGGGTTGCAATCTGTCCTGAGTAAGGAGCATTGTGAATCGGTATTGCTCTAGGAGCAGACCAAGGACCAAATTGTAACTCAGGAAGACACAACTCTTCCCTGCTCCCCCACTGCTCTGAGGAGGAGCAAGTGACTTTATCCCCTTTTCATAGAACAGCTTACTCCCCAGTATGCACATAGGCAAATATTTCAGTCAGCAAGCAGGGGATGCTGAGCCAGGGCACTCCTTCACATTCCCAACCACTTTCTGCCCATTTCCTACTTACTGTCAGCAGCTACCCTCAGGCGAGTAGCTTCTACTGTCCTCACTGCAGCCAGAGTCACAATCTGAGCAGAGCAGGCATTACTCCATTTTACTCCCCATATGGAAGGGTAAGAGTTGTGACACTCTGCCCTAAATGACTTGCCTGAGGCTATCCAGTGAATCTCTGGCAAATCTAGAAACAGAATTCACGTCTCTTACTCACTGGTCAGTATTCTACCCACTAGACCACATTGTCTCTGTTACATTCTGTCAATGTCAAAGAATTGACACTCTTGTGGTAGTGGATTAAGATCAGAATCTGGCCCTCTGAAACAAAACCTAACTACAGACTGTGTACACAGTGGAATTCCTCATATAAAGAACTAGTGCTATTTTCCATGTTCAAGTTTCAGAATTTAAGGAATTATTTTTTGTTGTGTGCTTTGTATTCTAGTTTCCTTAGTCTTATATAAAATATTTAATTACTAGTGTTTTGGTACTTTATTTAAGCTGATGTCACAGGGCCCCATATTCGTTTAGCTCACTGACAGTGTTTCCACATGTCTATATTAAGCTGAGAAAATAATAATACTTTGCTTTTATTTATATACAAGAGCTATTAACAACTTTGAAGTGTTGTACAGAAATTGAACAGAGTGAACTCTAGAGATTACCTAAGCAGAAATGACATTGCAGATCAGACTGATATTTTTATTCACATGAAATAACACCTTGCTCCATGATTAGACCCAATGATTTCAGTTGGAATACTTGTGGAGTAAAGTGCTTCTCAGTGTGAGTAACATAATAGACAGTCTTGAGCAGATGTTTTCATTAGTGCAAACATCATTGCCTTCCAGTTAATTCAGTGGTAAGTACAAATGCTCTCACACCATCAGACGATGAATGGTGCATGACCAAAGGCTTAACACAATTAATGAAGGCTCTTGGGCCAGAATAGGGAAAAATAGGTTAAAGAATACTCATCAGGCCCTGATAAAATTCACCATTGAGTATTCAAGGAATTACCTGAAGTAATCTCTGAGCCATTAGCTATTATCTTTGAAAACTCATGGAGGACAGGTGAGGTCCCAGAGGACTGGAGAAGGGCAAACATAGTACGTATTAAAGGGGAAAAAGAAGGAGCCAATGAATTATAGACCAGCCAGTCTAACTAACTGTTTTTAAGAACAGGGCAGACAGACACTGGTCAGGAATGGTCTAGATGTATTTATTTCTGCCTCATCAGAGGAGGATGCTCTGAATGATCTCAAGGTCCCTTCCAGCATAACATGTCTATGCAGTGATGTTATTGATAGAACTGCAGCTTTCCTTTTACTTTTTGAACTAAAAACATTGTGGCCCACCAATGGTTTTGTCAAAATCTATAGTTATCTATCAAGGTACTTATATGACCCCAACATTATAGTACCAGTGTACCTGTGGGTAAATAGTGTATTTCAGACCTTGATAATGTACAACATATCCTTAGTTTATTATCTCTTTAGTAAAAATACATTGGATGTAAACTAAAACACTGCTTGATAGATATTTCATTCTGTGAAGAGTAGTATTCTAAGTTATCTTTCACTTGCAGTTATAAACCAGTCTCTGAGCATTGAATATAGGGGTTTGGACAGCATGCCTTTTTAATCTTTTACCCGTTCCTGTCACAGTGCTGCAATTCACCTGTCTATTTCAATTTCTAATGTTCAAATATCTCTTTCCCACTTTAGTTTATTATGCTTTTCCTCCCTCCCACTTCACCCTGCTAGTTTCTCTCTCTCTCTCCACAGCACAATTGGCTGAACAATCCAAGCTGTTGTAAAATCAAGTTTACCAGCACCATTGGTATGTTTCCTAGACCCCTCAGGAAAAATCCAGTTCTCTCAGGAACATGGAGTTAAGACAGTAATAAGTTCTTACATTGCTAGCTCACCTTATGCATTACTATGCAATAACTCAACATTTAAAAATACTTGTGTTTGGTTGGAAAAGAGATTATTTAGGATAAGGTGATAATAATGAGGTAAAGAACAGCCTATTTTGAATGCATTTGTGACAAATACTGACATGAAGGTCATGCAGCTCTCTCACCAATTTTTCCTCACAGAGACAGTTACAGATAAGTAAGAGCTGGCCTCACATTATATACACATCGGTACGGGAGTTATTAACAAATATGGAAACAAAAGTCATCGTGTAGGAAATTCTGCTCTTTGCAGCATCTGGTTAATGATACTCTCAGAGAAAAGTTAGAAGGACCAAATCTACCTATATCTGGCCCTCTTTGGTTTTTTTTTTCCTAAATAAATAGATTAGTTTGCATATTTTAGCATGATGATAAAGCTTAGCCTGAAAGTTTCCTTAGCTTTATCCTGTGTTTGGAAATATTGGCAACTGTTTGATTTTTCCTTTCTTTGGATTCACTTTCCTCTTTCTACTTGAAACAGAGAGTGTGGTAATTAGAAATTCAATTTCCAAAAAGTTTCATTCCTAACAAAATTTAGAATAATTTAAAGTCTGGTTTCTATCCCCCAAAACACATTCTGTACCTAAAACATCCCTCAAGTTTGCTTAGTTATAACTGTTTTGAGCAACTGAATGTTATGGTCTGTCCAGAATCATCACAGATCTCGGAAGAATCATTTTATGTTACTGCTACTTCTGGTGAATGTGATGAACCAAAGGCAGAAAAACAAACTGGTTAAAAGACTAGGGGTCAGAGGAATGAGGAATGAGAAAACTCAATCTTGTGCCTTAACTGTGTGCATATAAACACAGAACTGTTCCTTGTGGAAGAGGCACTTCAGCTGTAGCAGGATGTAATTACCACACAAATCCTGCCCCCTGAGCCCTTTTCCATGCTATGCATTTAACATTTTTCCCTTTATAGTTTTATTGCTGTTTCCATATTAAAGGCATCATAACAAGTTCTCCAGCAATGACCTCAATTTACAAGATGCACCATGTTGGAGTTTGAAAATTCAGGTTTCAAGCATTAATATAAGGAATAATTGACTACATTCTGTAGCCTTCCAAAACCCTTGGATTCCCTCCGCAAAAATCACCATGGTAACTGAGATAAAGCTAAAAAAATTCATCCAGAATGGAATGGTACTAGAGTTTTGCATCCTGAGATTTCATTTCCCATCCACTCTTTACCTGAGTTCTATATTAGTGAATTACTTGAGCAAATATTAGTTAGCTAACATCTATAATTCTCTGTGCTGCTGATAAGAAGCAAATTGAAATCTAAGTACAATATTTGTTTATTGTTAAAAAGGAAAGAAGGCTATGAATTGCTGCTCTGTTGTTGTTGGAGGGGTTTATTTGATAGAAATACGGAATTAGAGAGAAAGCTCTCTATTGCTTTGTTGCTGCTTTGCCAGGGCAATACCAGTTCTGGGGCTTTGAAGTGGATCTGTTCATCACTAGAAGGAAATAAATAGTGAAACAGGGACTCAGTGGACTTCCTCTTAGTACGTTCTATTTACTGTGTGTACACACGTACTGTCTACTTTCCAGAAAAAGGGCAAAACCAGCAACAAAGCTATGTAAAGGTAACCCCAGTTGCAGAAACTCCAACTAAGAGAGACAAATGGTGAAAGAGGAGCTGCTTTTCTGGATAAAGGGCTGGGCTCTGTGATGCCCCGTCCCCTGAACTGTGAAACCCTTCAGCCCAAAGACACATAAGCCAAGAGTTCTCGATGCTAAGCACTGACTAGTCCATGTGCCTCTGCAAGTCCCCGATCCAGACAAAAAGGAATGCTTAACCCACCTCTAACCCCTAATGACTGTTTGGGTGCAGTCACAGCAACCAGCTCTTAGGTGGTCCTTTAGACAAGGCTCTCTAAATGTAACTGCCTATGGAGAGTTTCATATCAATAACCTTTAACTCGCATTTCATTACATCCTTTGCTATCATGCTACCACTATTTTTTTGTTCACAGATAAGCAGCAGACAGTGAAAAGACACATTTTATTGAGATGACTTAAAAGTCTTACAAAGTTTTTAAACAGGATTTTCTCTGTGCATAAAATACCGGTCTCAAAAACATTAGTGATGGGAGCATATGCATTGTACCCATCATCTCATTCTGATGTCTGCTATTGGAGTCCCTCTACCCCCTTAAATTGGTCTTTTTTTTTTGCCTCACAACATACTGTATTAACTACATATGTACTGGTTAAATGAGTAGCAGTAAATAATACCATCTTAAATAAATATCTTCCAAGATGTTAAAGCGTAGTACAGCAATCACAGTATAACTAACTATGACAAATACCTTTTGACACACCAAGTAACAATGATAGGTGAGCAGATGAAAACAATTAAGGATTGTATGAAAGTGCCATTCGGGGTTTGGAGGATGGATTGAAGGAGACTTGGTAGAGATACAAATACTTAGCATGTGCAGAGAATAAGATCTTTCCAAAACACTGTACAAATTGTGTCCACTGAGTTAGTACTAGGATTTTGATTCACACCTGTTGGCTTGGGAATGTACAAACTGCATCTCCCCAAAAGAGGCTGCACACTTCCAAGTAGTTACCTATGGGAAGACAGATTGTATGTGCACCACCTGTTGGGGTTCCACAGCTGACGGAGGCTGCCCAGAAGGTACTCAATGAATTCCCTGAACTACCTCCCATCAGCCAGTGCCATGGACTTTTCAGGAGAAATGTTTCCTGATCAGAAGAGAAATTACAGCAGCCTTATTGTGCTGCTGCAGCATCCTGTGTGTGGGACCAATATAGGGGATAAAAAAGTACATTCCCCATATATTAGAAGAGCGGTTTTCTGTACATACAGGGTGGGAAGTTTAGCTATTATAATGGCTCAGGTTAGCCTAGTATGCATGTGGATGGTTAGAAATATGCAAGTGTGTTTGAGGTCTTGTGGTTTGGGTGTGAGGAATTTGGCAATGGCATTTGTTCTGGTAGAGAATTCCAGTAAAATAGTACCTGGTAGACTTTCTGTTTTACATTAAAAAATGTTTTGTATTTTTAATCTTTTAAAAATCCCCAAAGCGGCAGCTCATAAGGTATTTATTTTTTCCTGTGGGAGAGGGACACCTGGCCCCTTATTTTTAAATTTTTGTTTTCTTTCTACTTTTGTATGGCTGGCTATGGGCTCAGTGAATATGGAGCAGTGGGAGATGCAGCCATGCACTTTTATTGGTTCAGTGATACTGGATTTAAGGGGGCTCTGCCCCTCCCTCAAACTACCCGTGTAAAGGCTGCGCTTGTGTAGATCCTACAGCCTGTGGTTCATTTTAACATTCCTATCAGCCTGAAGCCCAGGCTGTGATAATGCCATGTAGTAAATACAACCATGTATTAAGGCAAGGTCTGTAAATGTACCTAATGGAAAACTGGAGATTCATTTTGTCTTAATTAAAATAACTTCAATCATGTTTGAATGTTCTCTCTTTTCAGAGACAAGGTGCCAGAACCTAGTATTTTAATTGTTTACATGTGAGAATATTATACGTAATTATTTATTTGAGAGAGACAGAGAGTCTTTTTACTCATACTTAGTTACTGCAGATAATTATCGGTACTATAATCTGTGTGAGGCATCCTGTATTTAGCATTCAATGTAGATAATAAAAGAGAGAATGAAAATGCTAAAAAAAATGTATATTGTTACAAAATCTCTTTTCTAATATAGGGAGAATGTATTTTATTAGCTCAGAGATGAGAGTGTCTAAAGATTTTGAAGGTTGGAGGTTAACACCACTCAATCCTAATACTTTGAACAATGTGGATAAAGGCAATTGCCTACTGTTTGTTGTACTAGAAAACTGAATGTCTCCTAGAGCTGGCTGAATTTTTTTCATTTTTTGATTAAAAAATAGCCTTCTAATTTCTACCAAAAATTGTCATTAAAAAACCCTGATTTTTTGACTTTGGAAAACTGAAAAAAGTTTTGTTTTTTCATTAAAAAAACCCTGGCAAACATCTCTATTCTTAGATTGTCACAATTAAGCAATTCTTTATCCCATTCACTTCAAATTTCCTAGAAAGAGTCTCTTTCAGCCCTCAACCTAACCTAATAATTTAGAGGTTAATATTCCTGTGCCTGCAGATTTTATGGGGGAGGTAGTGTCAAAACAGGCTCAGAAGAGAAATTCAGCTTGCAACTCTAACTATGGACTGGCTCTTGGAATACTGAAGATACTAAGATAATATTATTTAGTTACCTAAGATCATTAGAACATTTTAAGGGTAACCAATATATTCCATTCACTCCTGTTATGGGGAAAAACCCTTCTGCTAATATCACTACACTGCAACATCACAGATTTTTTAACCCTGCATTTTCAGTTCCTCTGTACCATGGCCCTAGGAAAAGAAGAGGTGTCTCCCTCTCCCACACTCTTTTAGTCTAGACTCATCTACTCCTACCCCTCGCTCACTCCTTGTAACACTTCCTTCCTGGCTTTTATCAGGTTAGCCAGCTGAGGGCTAATTAGTTCCTTACCTCCCCTGAGTCTCCTCCTGATTAGCTAACTGCTCCATCAGCCATCACTGGGAAACTAATTGAGGCTATAGTGATCAGAGTGAACCTCACCTGTCAGGCCTCAGCACTCTCTGACACCCCCCCAAACCACTTCCCCCCTCCCCAGAGCTTTTATTTACTTCATTTTTAAAGGATCAAATCCTGCTCTGATTACATCTTTGAAGACCTTACTCCTTCTGAAAACAAGTCCAAACTGTCAAAAAAGCAGCTGAAGACAGGGATGGGGCATCCCAGTTATATTTCCTTTTCCTTTTTATGTTGGCAGAAAGAAGAGTTGTGTGGCATAAAAGCCCCTATATCTATTCTATAGCAGTGGAAGATCATCCTTTTACTAGGGTGAACCTACATATTCCAGTTAAGCCATTTTTAGGGTCTGACTGCCAGCTCAAAGCAGCTGCATCACAATGGAGCATCTGGCCTAATCTCGCCATTAAGAAATGGTTCACATTATAAAAAGGTTTGCGAATCCTGGTTCTACATGAATCAGTGCAGACTAACATTACAGATGATAAGTCACTGCACGTTGTCAGGCACTTGCTCTTTTTGCCACTGAAAACAAACAAACACTGACAAGCTTTATAGTTAATAAATTTAATAAAGGTCAAACACTTTTTCTTCCTTCTTGTGCTCTGAAAAGGTCAACTGTGACTTTTATGATATAGCTTCCTTAGAAAAACTATTACATCTCTCTGGCTGATGTTCTTCAAGCTATTAAAAAGGCCTAAGTAATAAAGTGTTGGGCTCGTGCTTAGACTCATCAGAAGCTGTAGCAAAACATTTTATACAGGTGTTTCTGGTTTTTCGATCCATTTGCTGAGAACAGATTGAAGGAAAATGTAAGTTTCAGCCTGGGAAGAGAAATCCCCACCCTTTCTTATCCAAGGGAAAGAATTTCTCTCTTCCTTTCCAGCATATTTCTTTGAACAGCACTCAGCAAATGCTGTCTGTGTCAAAATGAGTCATTTGCTTTAACTTCAAGCAGCACAGTAAGAAGAAAAGGATCAATCTTCATCAGATACTGCACATCAAAGAGAGTTAATTTTCTAGTCATTTGTCAGCAAGGTGTGCATAAGATTTGTCTGCATTCGTATCAAAAAATTTTCCCAGAATCATGATCATATTTTTCAGTAAATGTATAAACAGGCCAGCATAGAAGGCAGTATAGGGGCACTGGTCTGGTGGTCTAGACAAATTGCAGGAAGTGGAGACAGTCAGTGCTAGGCCTGGATTGAGTAGGGCAGGGGTGAGTGAGTTCCAGCCCTGCACCTTGGATCAGATTGACTGTGGACTGATGTTACTTGCTTACCGTCCCCACACTTGGCCACATCAAAGAGGCTTTATGTAGAAAAAGACAGAATTTTGCCTGTTCATTTTTATGCCTATTTTTGATAGAGAATTATAGAGCTCACCTTTCTCATGCAAACTTCCACCCCAATTCAGTCAGACTGTATCTAAATAATATCTTCTTACATTTACTCTAATAAATGTATCAAGTGTATCTTTAGCAAAACTATTTAGGGATCACTTCATAGACCACTGTGGCCAGGCCCTAGTTCCAGTCTTCACACAAATCTGGTTCTTACATAGATATAATTGTCAAAATATCTGAGCAAAGTCTTATTAGAAATGTCACCCATCTGCATCCACAGGTGGGGGAACTTGATGGGGCCAATGATGAAAGAGGGACAGTCCCAGTAGCAAGGAAAGGAGACACTCACCAAGGGACAATAGGCAGCTCCACCCCTGAGAGTCTCTGGTACCCATTGGCCAGCTAGGGGAGAGAGGTGCCGATTGGCCAGCATTACCTGGCTCCTAGGATTTAGCCCAGTGCAGGGTCCATATGAAGCCTCTGTTGGCTCCATTCCAGCAGCCCAACCTAGCCCCCTTAACTAGGAATGGGAACCTGGCCTGATAGAGGCTAGGGTCTAGCTCATTGCTTCTTTAGGGGGTGAGGAAATTTTTTTTCTCTCATGGGCCAATTGGAGGTTCCCCCCTGTGATGTTATTGATATAAACTGGGACCATATAGAACATGGGTTGCAACCAAGGTCCTGTAGTGGCACCAAATCTTAGGTAAAGGGGGTCATATAAGGTGTCTAAGACCAGATTATGGGTTGCTGGTTATAATTATGCTGTCTGTATGTCTGTATCATTTTTAGTTGAAGTTATAAATGTTGGCTCTGTGCTGTCTGTATTTCAAGTTGGTGCTGTGCTTCTGGGGGAAGCATCCCAGAGAAGCTGGTGTTAGCTCTGCGTAGCCTGCTTGATGGCCCATTAGGGACCATCAGCTACACAATTGACCCATGGAGAGAAGGCAAACACGCCTTGTGACTCAGCAAGGTATGCAGAGACTTGTCCAGGTGACTGCAGACTCCATTTTGTTGTGATTTTCCACAGTAAGAACAAAGAGGTTCTTACACCTGGAAAAGCCTATATAAGGCTGATGCATCATCTCCATCTTGTCTTCAATCCTGTTTCTTACCTCTGTAGGGACTTTGCTACAAACTGAAGCTCTACACAAGGGACTGAGGACCCATTCCAGCAGGGGATGTTCCAGAGACTTGATTTGAACCTGCAGTTTATGCCATCACTGCTGCAAGCCTGAACTAAGAACTTTGCCATTACTGTATGTAATTGATTCCATTTAACCAATTCTACCTCTCATCTCTACCTTTTTCCCTTTGTAAATAAACCTTTAGATTTTAGATGCTAAAGGATTGGCAACAGCGTGATTTGTGGGTAAGATCTGATGTGTATATTGACCTGGGTCTGGGGCTTGGTCCTTTGGGATCGAGAGAACCTTTTTCTTTTATTGGGGTGTTGGTTTTCATAATCATTCATCCCCAGGACGAGTGCACTGGTGGTGATACTGGGAGACTGGAGTGTCTAAGGAAATTGCTTGTGTGACTTGTGGTTAGCCAGTGGGGTGAGACCGAAGTCCCTTTTGTCTGTCTGGTTTGGTTTGCCTTAGAGGTGGAAAAACCCCAACCTAGGGCTGTGACTGCCCTGTTTAAGCAATTGGTCCTGATTTGACACTCTCAGTTGGGTTCCGCCAGAACTGCATCGTCACACCCCCCCATCCTCACAGCACCTTCAAGCTGCAGTGGGTTAAGTAGGAATGCGCTTCGTACCTAACTGGGGTACTGGGGTAGAGTTGTTTATTCACCACGACTTGTGGCCAGTTTCCAGTGTGGTTAAGAGAATAAAACGAACAGTTCCTAGAGGTAAAAGACCTGGGATTTTGGTGTCTGGTCTTGGACTCATGTGGCCTTCATGGGCTGAGGTCCCCACCCTTCTGTCCCCCTACCCTTTCATGGTGGGGAAAAGGTGCTAGGACTCAGAGAAGTGACTCCTGCAGGGTAGACTGAGGAGAGCCTATGCCACATTATGGATTAAGGAGTCCTGTAACCCTGGCACCAATTATGGGTTATATGTTAAGCAGCCCTGTATTCCCTTCACTGGAGCCAATTAAATACCTAGTAGAGGAGACTATGGGTGAGAGGTAGGTGGTGCCCCTGCCCTTTGCTAAAGTTTAAGAAAGTTGAGGCCTGATGCTTAAATCTATGCATGTGTTTGTTGTCGTTTTGCTGCTGTGTCCACAGCAAAATAAATTAAGTAAATTCTCTCTTTTCTAAATGTTTTCATGTTCATTGTTAAGAGTTCAAAAATACATCAACACGTTGAACCATTAGATCGTCCAGATACTGTGGATTGGCTATTCCTGTAATCAGAGATAAACAGAAAGAAAAAGTTCATGAAGGCTTAACGGCCTAGGTACACTTCCTAAGATCCTAGGAAATTCAGAGGCATTTCTCCTGGAAGTTTTTTTTTCTTCAGAGACTTCCCTGTGGCTTCCTTCTTTGAGAGACAGTTTGCCTGGAAAAATGTGGGCGGGGTGGATCTGAAGGGTCACATGCCCCTCCCCAATTGCCGGGGTGGGGGTTGGGGGGGGGAAGGGCCCAGCAGAACCCAGGAGTCAGAACTTGAGTGTGGAATGTGATGAGTTCTGTGCTGCTAAAACTTCCACCCTTGGTGCCTTTCTTTATAAACCTCCTGATTGCAAATGAGATACAGCTGTCTTATGAGACACAGAGTTTGGTAGGATGCTGCTATTTTTTTTATCCTCCCTAAGTTGAGGGAGGAACTCCTTTGGGTCAAAAATTAACCTGGAACTCTCCTGTATCATTGTCTGGTTTGATGATATTTCCCTTTATTAGGGGAACTAGAGCGGGCAGTGTCATAATCATGACGGTCCTGTTCTGGTGCCCTAAGGGACCTGTACTGCCTGTCAGCACCACTTGGGTGAAACATGATAACTATCTGGCTGTGCACAGCAACATTACACAACAGATTAGGTCAGAAAGCAAAGAATACCAAATCTGAGATTTCCCATTAACAATTGACTCAGCCCAACACTGTTTAGCTTGTGGTAGTTGATGAGATCACAGTAAAGGTTTAGTTTGCTGACAGATATTTGGGCAATTATGTATTCACAGTCACAAAATGGATTAAAACCACTGATAAATACTGAAATCAGAGTTATGGTAAGTAGAACAAGTAGGAGATTTTGGCCAAGTGATTATAGTGATTATATTGATCTTCCATAGACTTCTCATGTAAAAAATTCAGATACCGTCTATTGTGACAATAAGAAAAAAAAGAAGGGATTAAATATTTTTACCATCAAAATAAATCTAACTCTGATTTTGTTTTAAAACCTAGAGATGAAAGTACATTTCATGCTTACAGATGAACTAACACACTGTTTATATTATTTCATATAAAAAATCATAAAAGCATGTTAATGCTGCAAAGCATTCAATAGCAAAGTTAAGACTGTCCATACAACCTTAATTTTGCCTACTTGTGCATATGCCTTAAAATATACCCTTTGGCTATACAATCGCATAATATTATTTCTTCAGGTTTCTTAGTCAAAACACAATGGATGAGACATCCTGACTATATGTTCTTATCCCTGCTGTTCATTGTGAAAGTTCTTAAATCATCCACTGTACAAAGTCCAACCTGAACACTGAGGCTGCAAATCTACTCTTGCTGATCCTTGGTGTAAATATTTTAATGATTTACACTGTGGTAGCTGCTAACAGAATTTAGGCCAGAATAAGAAATGGATTCACAAGACTCCTGTCTCACTCACTATATACTCTTGCCTCATTCACTGTGTATCTGTCCAAATTTGAAGTAAGGAAAGGACAAGGGCCCAGATCCTCAAAGGTATTTTGGTGCCTAACTGCCTCTTTGGGAATCTACATCCACCTTTTAGGGGCTGATGACATTTTTCAACACCGCCTTTCAGCTGCCACCTAACTCCATAGACACCTAAGTCCCCAGGTGCCTATATTTCCACCAGTCAGCTAAGTCCTAATGTCAACCACAATTAATGAGCAGTTCTGAACCCAAGCACAAGCTAAAGTCCCTGAAGACTAGGGATTCTCCCCTAGGCATGGTCTGAGCAGACCTAAGACTTGATACCTGTCAGACCTCACAGCAGGACAGCTGGATGCAGGCCTCCAATAAATGAGGAGACAGCACAGTGCCTGCACAAAAAGCAGCTGGGGTTACATCAAAATATAGGGTGAGCATGGTCTCAAGAGTGATAGAGATAGAGGGTTATGGCTGCTAGAACATGGGCCACTTGAGCAGCTGACCTGGCTTAGGTGACTAATTCCAGGAGAGGATTCATGGCTGAGGAATCTGAGCAGAGACAGACGGCTATTTCCAGCCCATCAACCATGTGCACCACATGAACTACTTAGGCATCTCTTCCCCCCACCCCTCCCAGTGGCACTTCTCTCCTGGCTAATTTAGGCAGCAACCCCTTTCTTAGGTGCTGAACTCTCCCCAGGCCTTGCATAGTGATTGGGCATTTAGCTTAAAATTAAGGATTCCATTGGGTGGCAGGGGACCAAAACACTTGGCGTTGGAATGCTGAGGAGAGTAACACCTAAGTACCTGAGGATCTAAACCAAACAGTCTTTGGAAAAAAGAGAAGAAATAGGAAAGCCACTGTGTAAGGAAGAACAAACTTCTAAACTTTCTAGGAACTTGGGGAAAACTCCTCGCTAGTTAGGCCATTATAAACTGTATTTATGATGGGATCATAAGGAAAATATATTTGATCATTTCATTCGAAACTGTACTGTAATGTGAACAAACAAGAGGCATAGTTAAAGGTGTTTGTTCAGCTTTAACTTTGGCATTTTGTATGCTTCATTTTGCAATCTCTATGCTTTTGATGACTTTAACTTTCTAGAGTTTTCTTCCTTTTTTCTATATGAGAGAAAAATAAAGGATAATATAATATCTAGTTACACACACACACACACACATATATACACACATATAATGTCAAATTCTGGAATTGATGCAATCTCTGAGTGGCTTTTGAAGTTAATCTGAGATAATCCTGTTGGCAACAGTCAAATTGAGAGGTGATAAAGATTTGTGGCACAGAGGTTGGATCCACACATGGAAGAAGGGGAATAATCTGTTTACTAGGTGTTGAAAGAATGTGGTCTGGGGAGTGATACACTCTGAAAGTCTAGAACCAATGCTAAATCTAGTAAATATTGAGATTATGGACCACTTTGACTGCGACCAAGCTGAGACCATTAGCTGATGGAGCAATTGAAGACTACTCTAGGTCTTCAAAATACTTCTCCCTAGCAGTCAGCATCACCCCTAGCTTGTTCAGTTTATCCAACTGCATCCAATTTCTATTTTTTGAGGTACTGAATACAGATTGAAACTCGGTCTATTCAGGAGAGCAGAATTCACAATTTCTGCATGGATGTTAGCACTCAAGGTAACTAAGGTTATAATAGATGTGATGCTTAGATTTGACTTTCAAAGCAGTTTAGTTTATAATCAATACCTTACTGAGTTTTGCTGTGCAATCTGTTCTTGAAGGGGCTGGCTGAATAAGAACAAATCTGTCCAAGAAAGCCTTAAAAATGAGAAAAAAGTTTAGCCTTTCTGATATTCCAGATTTGTAATTGTAGCTGATCGGTGTGCTGAATGCTGCAATCAATAATTTCTGCAAAATAAAATCTATTTCCAGTCATTCAGCTGAAGAAGTATCATTTTGTGCTGCTTGAGATTTTTTACTATAATAGTATAGGAGAGCACAAACTCTGCTGTAGTTAAAGTTAAGTGTTGCTTTCTGTTCAAAGCTCAACTATTCTAAGTGCTCTAAAATTCACACGGTTCTGTGGATTTGAAATTTGGTGGGGCATAGGTTTGGTTAGTGATCCAAATGAGAGTGGGGGGGCATTTGACTAAGGTATTTCTGAAATTCAGCTCCCCTCTAAAAGCAGTTTTTTTCTAAAGGCTGACATTTTTGTAACTTTTTTTGTGCTCAGATAGAGATCTGTACTCAAGGATCTCAAATGCCCAAGAGTTACACCAACAAAGTGCATGCTACCAAGTAGCCCTTTCGGGGGAAATCAAATTACATTATTAGAAAGAGAGTGTGGTTCTCTGTCTAGGTGCATGCCAAAGGCTCATGGTCCAAATAGATTTGACTGTGCATGTGCAGAAATAAGGGTTGAAAGGTAGCTCTGCAACACAAGACAGGTGTGGCTCAAGTGGGAAAGCTGTAGCCAGGGGCGGCTCCAGGCCCCAGCATGCCAAGCGCGTGCTTGGGGCGGCATGCCGCGGAGGGTGCTCTGCCGGTTGCCAGGAGGGCAGGAGGCGGCTCCGGTGGACCTTCTACAGGCGTGCCTGCGGAGGGTCCGCTGGTCCCACGGCTCTGGTGGAGCATCCGCAGGCACGTCTGTGGGAGGTCCACCGGAGCCGTGGGACTGGCGACTGGCAGAGCGCCCCCCGCGGCATGCCGCCATGCTTGGGGCAGCAAAATGGCTAGAGCCGCCCCTGGCTGTAGCTATTAAATGTGAGTACATCCCAGGCTTTAAGAGTTTAAATCTAACCCTGGGCAGAAATATGAAAGAGAGAAATATTGCTCCAAGCTGATTCTGGCAAAATTGTTTTGTAATCTTGAAATATAATCGGAGTATAGCAGAATATTCAGAAGGTGTTGAAACTATTGTTGAAAATGTTCACTGGGAGAGGAGAGGGAATGGGGTAAGAATTGGGGTAAGAATTGGGGTGCAGCAAGGGGAAAGGCACTTATAGGAAGGGGGATAAATAGGAATGTGTGTTTTATAAAGGGGTTGGGGATAGGGGCTGTGCTATACAATATGTCCTCCAGGAAGTGTAGAGATGCCAGACTTCCTGTATACTCTCATATAGCTTTTGGTTTCCTGTGACCCATTTCTGCTGAGCAGAAACAAAGTAGCCTAGGGCTGGGCAGTCCAGGTTGCAGCTACATAGTGCAGTAGGGAGTTTTGTTACCTTATTTCTGTACATAGTTCCTGCTCCTAATAAAGGGTTTATCTTGACACTGGTCTGCTCATCACAAAGATACTACACTGTACTGAAAGTGGAAGGCACAGTGTGCTGGAAGACCCACTGAAAGGTAAAATTGAAATGGATGCTGCAGAGATTTTGCGATTGCAACTAACTTCCCCACCAACCTTGAGAATCTGGTGAAATGCTGCATATGCCCAGAAGAGGTTCAAACAGCAATTTGAATTGTATATGAAAGCCACATAGGCAAGTAAACTGGAGGATGAACAAAAGATTGCTCTAGTCTTGAAAGTGGCAGGAACAAAAGCCCTAGCATGATGTATATAATACATTGCATGAAGATGGGGAAACAGGGGAGAGGGGAAGAGAAGAGAGAGAAAAGCTTTGCAGAAATAATGAAAATGTTTGATAATTGTGTCCCTAAAAAATGATATTATTTATGGGAGCCATGTGTTCAGGATGACAACACAGAATGAAGGGGAAACAATAGAGGAGCTTGTCACAGATGTAAAACTAAAAAGTCAGTCATGTGAACATGGACTATTAAAAGACTCTCTCCTAAAGGAGCAGATTGTCCTGGCATGTAACAATAAAAGAGAGTCAGTGAACGGTTATTATGGGAGATAGTATGGGAGATAGGACTGACACTAGAATGAACAACATGTATATGCCAAGCAGTATGACAGACAGAAACAAATAAAAAGCCTATAGAAAGGCACAGAACATAGAACTGTGTACCGTAGCTATATCAACAAGGGAAAATGTCACAGAAATTCAATTTGCCATGGGCAGAAATATGGAAATAAGGAAGCAACGTCAGCAATATGGCAACCAGCATTTGTTTTTCATAGATTCCAAGGCTATAAGGGACCATTGTGGTCATCTAGTCTGGCATCCTCTGTAACATAGGCATAGAACTTCCCTAAAATAATTCCTAACATATATCTATTAGAAAAACATCCAATCTTAATTTTAAAATGGTCAGTGATGGAGAATCCACCACATCCTTGGTAAGTTCCATTATGCTAAAATGTGCAAAGAAAACAGGAAAGTGTAGGTATCAAGTGCAGCAATGGATTCTTCAAGTGAAGAGGAAGAGTTGTTCTTAAGCACTATAGCAGAGAAGGCTGAAAACTCAAAAGATTGGCTAACTGATGATGAAGTCTCCCACTGCGTTCAATGGACGAGCTACAGTCAGTTATTGTGGGACCAAAGACCAATTTTTTGCCTGTGGTCCCATCCACAAGTGCCATTTATGAAGACAATTGTAGATAAATGTGCTGCTTTTAGCTTCATGTCTCTCTTTGATTGCAGCAATTGTGAGCTATCAGAATCTTTCATTCCAAGGTCTTGTCATGGGCAAAGAGCTCCCAGGTGTCGAGGTCAACACTGCAAGACTGGAGGTTGGATTTGAGAGTGTCACTAATGTTTTCTTCCCTAAAATGAGTTCCAAGTCTCCATTCTCCTTAAAACATGGATTTCGGTATTATGCTGTCATACATGTGGACAATATGATTGCATCATCTCAGCTTCACTGTCACTATAAAAAGCTTCAATGACTGATGATGCAACCACTTAAGGACTTCTGTGTTTGGAATCAAATCTTCCCATTTAATTCCCGTTATCCACCATAGACATTGCAGGTGGAATTGTTCCAAGCTTTTTATGTGGTACTGATAAGTAGTCTACATACACAGTCACAGAGGAATGCAGTGATGGTGCAGTAAACATTAATTTTTGTTTGCAGACTGACACCATGTTTGTTCCAGAGACAATAATGAAGTTTTCCAAAGGCATTGATGGTTGCACCACCTAGGTAGCAAAATTTATCAACAACCTTGAGTGGTATGTTATTAATGGACACAACTGGAATATGGTTGCAGTGCTTCCCAGTCGAGGCTGGACCATGGTTTCTGTCTCCTTTCAGCTGATTGTTAAGCCAAAATGTTTTGCTGCACACTCAGAGCAGTCAGTGAGCCACTGAATGTCTCAAAGATTATGGGCCAGCAAAGCACAATCATCAGCAAACAGTAATTCACATATAATTGTCTTCAGAACTTTTGTCTTTCAAAGCAGGTGATGCAGATTCAAGACACCTCCATCCATGTGGTAATTCATACAAATGCCACAATCAATGTCTCAGACTTCATCTATTACAACTGCTGGAAACATGACATTAAATAATGTTTGAGCAAGAACACAGCCTTGTTTTACTCCATTGTTGACAACAAATGAAGCTGAGAAGCAGCCTGGGACAAGGAAACAAACCTACATTCCTGCATGAAAAGATTTAATAATATTGACAAACTGACCAGGGCAACCGAGCTTGCCAATGACTGTCCACAGGGCATCTTGATTTACAGAGTTAAAGGCCTTAGTAAGATTGACAAAAACTGGCACACTGGCTCTCAGGTAGTATCTTCTCTGTAAGTTGTTCAGTTAGTTGGTTTAGCATGACAACTGAGGCCTGGTCTACACTACGACTTTGGGTCGAATTTAGCAGTGTTACCTCAATTTAACCCTGAACCATCCACACAACAAAGCCCTTTTTTTCGACTTAAAGGGGTCTTTAAAATCGATGTCTTTACTCCACCTCTGACGAGGGGATTAGCGCTTAAATCGGCCTTGCCAGGTCGAATTTGGGATAGTGTGGATGCAATTTGATGGTATTGGCCTCCGGGAGCTATCCCAGAGTGCTCCATTGTGACCGCTCTGGACAGCACTCTGAACTCAGATGCACTGGCCAGGGACACAGGAAAAGGCCTGCAAACTTTTGAATTTCATTTCCTGTTTGGCCAGTGTGTTTGCAGAGCTCATGCAGAGCTCATCAGCACAATGTGCACATTGCTGGGGCACATTGCCCGGCCCGTACTTTGTGAGAAGTCTATGGCCATGTCCCTCTCGTCACCACACAGCCGTTGCCTCCTCGCCTGGTTTTGTGTTAAACAATTGTCTGCCGTTGCTCTGACGGAGGGAGGGGTGATTGATGACATGGCTTACAGGGAATTAAAATCAACAAAAGGAGTGGCTTTGCATCAAGGAGAAACACAAACAACTGTCACAAAGAATGGCCCCCTCAAGGATTGAACTCAAAACCCTGGGTTTAGCAGGCCATTGTTATCACAAAACAAATCGGGTCAATTTCTTGTTTTGATCCATCTATCTTTTACATCTTAGGCTGGCAGCAGATGGTGCAGTACGACTGCAAGCCATCGTCATCTCCTGGGTGCTTGGCAGAAGATGGGAATGACCTGGCTGAGTCACTCCCTTGTCTGCCCAGGCACCCCTGACCGATCTCACCGAGGTCGGCTAAAAGAGCACCCAGGAATATGACAACGATGGCTACCAATCGTAATGCACTGTCTGCTGCCAAAAGGCAATGAGCTGCTGCTGTGTAGCAATGCAGTCCCACATCTGCCAGCACCCAGGAGACATATGGGGACGGTGAGCTGAGCGGGCTCCATGCTTGCCATGGTATGGCGTCTGCTCAGGTAACCCAGGAAAAAAGGCGCAAAATGATTGTCTGTCGTTGCTTTCACAGAGGGAGAGAGGGGGGGCCTCACGACATGTACCCAGAACCACCCGCGACACTGTTTTTGCCCCTTCAGGCATTGGGATCTCAACCCAGAATCCCAATGGGCAGCAGAGACTGCGGGAACTGTTGGATAGCTACTCACAGCTACCCACAGTGCAACGCTCCGGAAGTCGACGCTAGCCTCGGTACTGTGGACACAGTCCACCACCTTAATGCACTTAGAACATTTTGTGTGGGGACACACACAATCAACTGTATAAAAATGATTTCTAAAAATCTGACTTCTATAAATTTGAACTAATTTCGTAGTGTAGACATACCCTGGGTATCTTTACTGCAGTGGCAAGGAGCAGGATGCCATGATTATTGCAAAATGTGTGATTGCCTTTCATTTTATAAAGATGAATAACATTGGCATTTTTAAGTTCCTATGTCACAGCCTCCTTAAGTAGAGGCCAGTGAGCTTCCTGATCAACTCATGGGCCTCTCATTTGAAGATCTCTGCAGGAATACCATCTACCAATACTACTTTGCCATTTGCTTGACAGCTTTCCATACTTCAGATATGTTCAGTGGAATTGAGAATTGGTTTTGAATTGGAAATTGTTCAAGATCATCAAGAACATATGCTGACATGGTCGACAGGCAGTTCAGAATCTTAAAGTATTCAGCCCATCTTTTCAAAATTTTCAATCAGCAGCAGTGACTTATCTGCATTCCAGATGAGGTGGTGCAAATGGATTGTGAGCTGTATGTTCTCTTCAGCTCATCAACAAAAATTTTTTTTGAGTCTTTTTGGTCTACCGCTGATTGAAGCTGTTGGCTTTCATTTTCCACCACCTATCCTTTATGCAATAAAATTTAGTTTGTCCATTGCACTTTGTATGTGAATAAGCCATCTTTTTAATAGATGGGGTTTTTATAATTTATCTATAATGTGTGAAGAGCATGTTTTATCTCAGCATCATTTTCATCAAACCAGTCCTGAGGCTTCCTCTTTACAAAGCTGTGGACTTCTTTAGAACACTGTTTCCATAAAAGATGAACAGGCAGAGTCAGGATTTAGTTTGTCTTACTGAGAAAGTGTATTAGGAACTTCAAATTTTTTAACAAGCCTTGCACATGTGAGTTCAGATTTCAACCCGTGCACACTGAGCTTAGTTATTGGAGTTTGACAACATCTGCACTGTTTTTAATTGTTAAATGATATTGATTCTCCATCTGAGAAGCTGATGATGAGACCACATGCATGCTCCCCGCATTGCATGGGTGATTTTGATGGCATGACGGTTACATTGGCATACAATGACATAGTCAATTTAATGCCAATGACTAAAGTGGGACTGCAGCCATGTTGTTTTGCACTTTATCGTTTTCCCCTAGCTCTCAAGGTGTCAGCCAGAGGGGTGTATTTCTCCAGCTTTTGAGATCAGGCATTGCGGAAGGCTGGGGTCCTGTTGGCACTGTGACGTCCACCATGATGATATTCTTCTGGTCCTCAGTCATGACGATGTCCAGCCGCAGCTGGCTGTTGGTTCCGGGGATGGTGGAGTTCACGGCAACCTTCCCCATGAGTGGCAGGATGGCTCTGACCAGGTGATCTTGGATGGCATTGTGGCACAGCTACAAGGCTCTGGAATGGGGCTTGCAGCTGTGGGGTAGTGTCTTGTTGGCATAGCCGCACTTCCTGCATCGCTTGTCCATATTCCTGTGGCAGACAGCTCCGTTCAGCCCTGTGGATGAACCTTCAGTCCTTGCGATTCGCTTCTTGATGGCATTCTGCATAGTACTTTCTGCGATGTTCCTCACCATGGTGTCCAGGCACATCAGAAGGTGGAAGGCATGAGTGATCATAATGTGTCACAGATCTCCCATTCGAGGGCCATTAGCGCTGCCCTGCCTGTGCAAGATGTACACCAGTTCATTGCTGGCCCTCTGGGGAAGAAACATCCACTTTTTCCACTAGCTGCCTGAGGGTGTTGTCTGCCTTGTTAATAGGTACCTTCACCATGGCAGATCTCCTCAGGACAAAATGAAATAAAGGGGATCAGGAAAGTGTTCAAGGTGTTGATCTTCTGCCATGGTGCCAGTAGGGAGGAGTCAATCCTGGCCACATCTCGTAGGATCTCTGCAATGGTGTCTTCAGGTGTCTGCTGGACACGGAAACCCATGGGCATGCTGAGATTTTGGTATGCTTGCCTGTCCTCAAGGAATATTATGGGTTTATCCTGGATCTGAAACAGCATCACCAGGACCGAATGCCTTCTACTACCATTGATATGCAGGGATGCACTTCCTAGCATTGAAGTAGAGTCCCATCCAGTTGGCAACCTGGCTGGTGACATTGAGCATTTATTGGAGACACTCGGGGTTGTCTGCAATCAGGACCAGATCATCTGTGTAGGCCAGAATATTCACTCTATTGCCAAACCGCCTAAGCTGCTGGAGCTGACTCGAATGAGCCGCTCCATGGGTAAGTTGAAAATGATAGGGCTGGGAAAACAGCCTTGTTTCATGCTGCTACAGATAGGAATTTCAGGTGTCTTTCCTTCCATGGAGCAGATGGTGATGGAGCAGCTTTCATAAAGTTCCCAGATCAGTTAGAGAACGTTTCCAGGCATCCCAAACTCTCACAGCATGGCAAAAATGTGCTGGTGGGGCATCAATCCAAAAGCATTAGCCAGGTTGAGCTATGGCACTTTGCCATCCACATGGCCAGGAGGGCATAAGGCCATCTGAAGTTGTGTTTGTAACAGCCTTCACATGACATGGAGCCTTTCTGGATGGAGCTGATGGCTCCTCTATTCACAGATCAGTCTGTGATCCTAGCCACGAGGCAGCTGGCATACAGTTTGTACATGGTGGAACAGAGATAGATGTGTCTCCAGTTTTGGGGGTCATCTTGCTCACCTTTCTTGTAGATGAGCACCATCATAGACTTCTTCCAGGAGCTGGGAGTATGGCGGAACTGTTTGCATTTGTTGAAAATGGCAGTTAATACCAGGCAACCAGGGCCTCATTTTTTCAAGAAGTAATAGCAAATGCCATCTTTTCCTGGGGCTGTGTTTTTGGTCTTTGTAAGTCTGGTCACTACTTCCCATGATGTAAAGTCTTGTTTCAAGTCCCCTGAATAGTCAACACGGGATAGAGGATGAAGGCACCCTGGATGCTGTGCCATAGGCACCGACTCCATGGGTGCTCTGGAGCTGGAGCACTCACTGGGAAAAATTGGTGGGTGTTCTGCAGCTCCCTTCCCCAGCTCACCTCCGCCTCCACTCTGCCTTCTCCCCTGAGGGGGGCCGTGGTGCGCTTGGGGAAGAGGCAGGGCCGGGGTGGGGATTTGGGGAAGGGGTCCAATAGGGGCACAGAAGGGATGGAGTTGGGGTGGGGACGTTGGGTAAGGGGTTGGAATGGGGGTGGGGCAGGGGTGGGGCAGCGGTGGCATCGGGGCGGGGCTGGGGGGGCAAGAGCACCCACCGGCACTGGGAAAATTTTGCACCTATGCGCTGTGCGTCACTCTGAGCTACATGGTCAAACACACCCTTGAAGTACGAGAATAGCCTCCAGGACAGGATTACACAGTAAAATGAGGGCCTGTCAAGGATCTCTCTCATAGCCTTAGGGAGGTTTGACCAGTAGAGTTTCTGGATCCTGGATGCTGCTGCTGGATTGTAGTGGCAACAGGTCCTTCTCCTGGCTTCCCTCATGTTGTTGTGATGGCCCAACGCAGGAGTTGTCTGAGCAGTCGGTGTGTTCTCCTGAGTTCCCTTTTTCCCAGAAACAATTTCTGGTGACTGGTCTTTTGTGAGTCTGTCTACTAGGTGGTCAAAGTCATCAAAGGAGGCTGTCCTCGCCAACTCCTCCATCCAAACAGCTTGCCATGGTTTGGTGGCCCTCGCTGAAGACTGTTTATCCTCTGGCTCAATCTCCACAGGCTCATGCTGGAAAACTGCTGTGGAATTAGCTTGTTGCCCCATTTCCTCCTGGTGCTGAGAACTCCGTTCTGCTGGATCTTGAGCCGGGATCACCGATACGATAAGAGTATCTTCCCTTACCAATTTTAGGGCACCACTGATCCTTTTAGGGATGTGGTCTTGCTTGGGAGTTTCCAGGATGACACTGGTCCTTCTTTGGATGAGTTCTGTCTGCAGGGTCTTTGATGTAGTGGGACACTTTCTGGGGGCAAGATCCTGTTGAGTAGTCTTGGAGGTGGTGCTGGTCCACCTAGGGGTGAGGTCCCATTGAGTGGATTTAATAGGGGGAAAAAACCTATATGATTTCTAATCTGCTGCACTGGAAAAGCATGAAAAAGATGGCTGATTGCAGTTGAAGAATGACAGCAAGTTAATTCTGAAAGGGCCTGTGATGGGTTGGATCACAGAAACCGCCTTGGGACTGCCAACTGATGTGCTGAGACTACCCCTAAGCCCGTTTTCCCTGCCAGGCTGGGACTCCAGAACCTTGCCTTGTTTGAGCAGACACGCTTGCCTGCCGCAAACACAGCCTCAGGTCTGAACCACATCCCCCAACAGCTGCAGGCTTAACTGAAAACGGCTTAAGAAGTGTTCCTGTCTCCAACACTCAGATGCCCAGTTCCCAATGGGGTCCAAACCCCAAATAAATCTGTTTTACCCTGTATACAGATTATACAGGGTAAACTCATAAATTGTTTGCCCTCTATAACACTGATAGAGAGATATGCACAGCTGTACCCCACCCCAGGTATTAATACATACTCTGGGTTAATTAATAAGTGATTTCATTAAATACAAAAAGTAGGATTTAAGTGGTTCCAAGTAATAACAGACAGAACAAAGTGAATTACCAAGCAAAATAAAATAAAACACGCAAGTCTAAATCTATTACAGTAAGAAAGCGATTACAGATGAAATCTCACTCTCAGAGATGTTCTTTTACAGACTAGCCTCCTTCTAGTCTGGGACCATCAATCACTCACACCCCTGTGGTTACTGTCCTTTGTTCCAGTTTCTTTCAGATATCCTTTGGGGGTGGAGAGGCTCTCTCTTGAGCCAGCTGAAGACAAAATGGAGGGGTTTCCCAAGGCTTTATATAGTTTCTCCTTGTGGGTCTAAACCCCACCCTCCCCCTGTGTAGAATCCCCTCTACAAGATGGAGTTTTGGAGTCACATGGGAAAATCACATGTCTATACATGATTTAGTTCCTTACCAGCCAGGCCACATTCCTGGGAAAGCTCAGATGTGGATTGGTGTCTCCATGTTCATTGTTAGATTAAGTATTTCTTGATTGGGCACTTACTGAGAATAGTCTTTTCTCAGGAAACTGACCAACTGCTTCACTGAGGCTACTTAAAATTAAACAAGTACCTAGCCAATATTCATAACTTTGAATACAAAAATGATACAGGCATACGAATAGGATGAATATATTCAGTAGATCATAATCTTTACAGAGATATGTTACATGGCATATGTAGCATAAAACATATTCCATTTATGTCATATATACATTCATAAGCATATTCCCATAAAGCATTATGGGGTGCAACATCACAGGGCCATATTCATGTCTTACAGGGACATATTTTAGTGGCTTGAACAGAAAAAAATCACATTTAAAAATATTTGATTTTTGTATAAAAGCACCTGCCTATGCCATGTCTCTATGTAAAATCAGAAGCCTCCTGAGGACTTCTAATCAAATAGTAGTCTATAAAATTTAGACTACATTTTCAGAAGTACGTGCCTATACTATCCATACAAAATATGAATGTGCACATCCATGTGCAAATGAATACCTGGAAAATCTTTAGTAGCATCTTGCATATGCAATTATTTTAAAAAATAGTCTCAGGCTTGATCCTGAAAGGTAGTTGGCATTCTCAGTTGCTATTAAGGTCCGTTTGAGACTTATCTGAATAATAGTGGGGGTATGTACTTGTGTGATGATGAAAACTACATTAGACATTGAGATCTATAGCTAATAGTATAATATGGTTCAAATCTTGAGGTTCTTACTCCATTTTCTCAGTTGTAAATAAGCCTTTACTTAGGAAAACGCCTATTACAATGAGTAAAAACTGAGTATATCAGAAATTGGCCTTTTTTTTCAGAATGTATATACTATCAACCACTTGAGTAAATTGCTTCATAAGCTTCGGTGATGCTTACATGTGATAGTATTTGCCAGTATTTGAATAGAATCTGAATTTTTCTATATTGCATCAACTTGAATTCCAATCACCAGCTCTAAACTAGCCCTCAGATGGGTTGCTGGGTATAATTTCCTGACCTGCTTTGTTGGTCTGAGTCAGTTTTTTCATAATTTCACAGTATGGAAAATCAGTGTGGAAAGGAAAAGCCACAATGGCGGTACTAGAACTTAAACAAAAAATAAAAATTGGTCAGACCTAATGTTGTTAAAACAGCACATTTTAATATGTGAATGTGAACAAAATGTGACTTTAAATTGCTTTTGTGATAAATTGGGTTTTCAAGGAAATTAGGTTACAGGTACTGCCAGTTCTCATACATTTTTGGCTCTATTTCTTTCTGGATTTCCTAGCTACACTACACTGCACAGTTGATTATCACATGCACTTCACAAGGTGTCAATAAGTATCTGGCAGCACCACTAGAAGGAGAGCCAAACCTGCATCTAAGGACACAGCTGAAGCAATAACTAGCATTAGCTGAATAAATGAAACTCATTAATTTATTATTTCATGTACAGACAATGAATCCTGGGTTCCATCAAGGTTAATCAATTTATCACTCTAAACAGACCACAAGGGAATGAAGAAGACCAGCTGTTGAATTTGAATTTTGTTTATTAATGTTGAGTCAACAGAAGTCAAGGGACTTGTAAACAATTTAGATCTCATTTTTATGATAAAATGACAGAGCTATCGACATTTGCTGATACCTACTCTACATGCAATTTTACTAGCCTACAAAACTGGGAAGAGGTGGTGATGATTGTTTTATGGCTTACACAGTAAATAATAGCTCTTCGTAAACATCTGCAAAACTCATTCTTCCTCTTCATCCCCATTTACAACTCTCCTTTGCCATGAAGCCTGCAAAAAAACTTGACAATGGCTAGCCTGCTGGTGTGCTGAGACCAGCCTATCCTGCTGACCAATATTGTCTCATTGTTTCCCAGTACTCCGCCATCTGTCTGTGCCTATCCTGTTCCTTGTCTTATACTTAAAATTGTTCGGTGGGGAAGAGACTGGGTTTCTTTTTGTTTTGTGTTTGTATTGAACCTCTCAGAATGGGGTCCTTGTCCCTGACTGGGGCTCCTACGTGCTACAGTAACACAAATAATAATTATATAGTGAAACACAGTGAATAATAATATGGTGAATAAACCAACCCCCAGTTACACTGCACAACTTATTATATATGGATCAAATAGGTGGAATCCCTGGTTTGTATGAGACTACTAATATTTTGGTTACTAATTATTCAAAATCAAGTATGTTTCTCTTATAGAGGAAGAATCACTGTTCAGTGTTTAAAAGAACTTTGCATTTTTCCTTATTTGAATTTTATTCAGCAGCATTTCAGCTCAAGTTGAACTTTAAAATCCATCCTGTTCATGTATGTTTGAAATTAAGTGAAATGTATTTTCTCATTCCAAGTTTATCCTATCTTCTGTATAGATAGCGAGGTGCAAAACTCAATTCTGTATGTTATATTTGCTTTTTGTGTTTTAATTGCTACATGACTGAGTGCAACTTGGGAAGAATGGTGTATAAAAAAAATTCTCTATTCTGCGCTGAACAAAGGAATTGAAAAAGTACACAGGGCAAAATTAATCCCTTGTGTAACTCCATTCATGTCAACCTTGGATGAGTTTAGTCCTATTAAGTCTTGATCCGAAAGCCCATGGCGGTCAGTGGAAAGAATCCCATTGACTTCTGTGGGTTGTGGATCCAGCTTAAATCTGAAAGTTTAAAAAATTTAAGACCCTATTCTCCTATTTTAAACAATAGCATATATACAGGAGCTTGACTAATAATAGTGCTGTCCTCCATCCTCCCCTTCATGAAGAAGGTAGAAGTAGGAGTTGAAAGTACCAACTACACACACTTGTAAATTCACAAGATCTACTGCTCTGTCATACATTAGCATATCAATTCAGTTCAGTCAATGGAACCATTTTCTTTTCCTTGAATTGAGAGTGGTAGAAATACTGTAGGAGTTACCATTTGCAAAGCAGAGTAGTTATTTGAGTGAATTCAGTATTAGAGGTTGAAATGTATTTATTTAGATTTATACAGTGCATAAATAAAAAGTACCCCAACCTTAGCTCTAATCTAGCAGAGAGATGAAACTGAAAATTTCTAAATTTGGGCTCAGATCACCTTAGGGCATTTATACTACACTGAGCCCCCCACAAAACACAGTGGGAGGAGGGCATTGCTTCCCCCTTATGCCCTATAACTTAGGGGTTGGAGCACTCACCCAGGATGTTGGAGATGCAGATTCCAGACCTTGATCTTCCTGATGTAGAACAGGGACTTGAACCCAGGTCTCTCATGGGAGTGCTCGAACCACTAGACTATGGAGTATTGTGGGGTGCAGATCAATCTCTCTTGGTGAAGCTGTTGAACTTTGTATAAGTAACTATATATTTCCACTTTAAATTTGTCTAGCTCCACTTTGTATTATACCTTTCTCTGCTTAAAGTTAAGCACATGGTTGGTGAATGGAGACAGGGCTATTATCACTTTGAACATTTGAGCACTATAAGCAAAATTATACAAGTTAGCGCCAAATGTTCAGTGCTTAATATTAGGCACTATATGGATTTTGGTATCTGTCTATAGGAACCAATATTTGCATTATATGTATTATGCTTACTTTCATTTTAGGAATGTCATGTGATGTGTTTTCCCTTACAACAGTCCACCTACTGTTGACATACAAAAATTTAGTGTGAGTAAAGGAACATTTCTGGGGAAATGTTGAAAATGCTGGAAGCTGATAGTATAAAGTCATTTGCCACTAGATATGGTGGATGTTTTATGACTTGCTTGGTTTAAATATTTTCTTCACCTCAGAATGGAGGACTGCATTAGCAATTTCATGTTGAACACTTTTACTGCATCAAGGATTAGACTCATGGCTAAAGCATTAACATATGTTATCTTGTTTAGTCCTCAAGCAGGGTTATATTGTTATGTAGAACCTCTGGATTTTCTGAAATGCAAAGCTATAAATTATTTTACTTTTTCTATCTGTGGAAACTAAAAAGGTAGAGGGAACGAGAGTATTTCAACCATTTTTAAGATGCTTGATGTATTATAAAACCAAAAGCTGTTAGCAAATGCAAATAATCCCTTAGTGAAGTTACAGCTGTAAAGAGAGATACAGTACATCAACCAAGAGATAAAAAATTATACCAATGTTGAAAAAAGGAAATTCAAGGATTGTTGTAAAATGGATGCCACTGGGGCAATTTAAAGGATTATCTATAAACAGGTAGAATGAGAGTTAAATGTGAGTAAGCAGGTGTCAAGCAAGTACATCTGCATGTCCATGCACAGGCTTGTGTCATAAGCTGTCTATTGTCCACACAGAAACTCCTGAAACACATGTTTCAAGGCAAGTAGAGGGTGAGCTGTGGCTCAGCTGTGGCCAGTTTGCAGTGTGGGTGGGGGTAAGGGGTAGGTACCAGGTCTCAAGTTTCAAATAGTTTTCCACCCCTGGTCCCACAGTGCCCTGAACCTTTTTCCTCCTGACCCTTCCCTAATCAATAAAGGTCCCTGTCCCCCTGTTTTCACCAGTAGTAGTGAGCTGTGCTAACCACATCAGAACAGTTTTCCACTGCACTCTCTACAGAACAATACAGGGGAACATGGATACAACTCCGAGAGCAGCTGCTTGGCCCATTTAGCATACCTGGGTGCTAATCAATGTCTAGGCCAAGTATGCTGTCCTCCATAATTTTGGTAGGAGCAGCAGGAACAGTCACCTGTACTGGGACATTTCATGGAGGCTGGAGCAGATGGGCATTGAGCGGACTCCATCCCCGTGCTGGGAACAAATTAAGCACAAGAGAGCAAAGGACTCGACTGAGCTCGACTTTCAGGAAACCTAGTGAAATTGCTGTGTCTCTCCCTCCTTGTCTCTCCCTCCTCGTTAAGCAGGCACTGGGGCAGGAGTTTCCAATCCAGCCAGGAAGAGGTGGTGCCGTGGTTCAGCCCTCCCTTTGCATGAAGCCTCCCCATCGTAGCTCAGAATGTAATCTATTTCCATTCAAATTTCCTCAAATATCCCACAAGCATATTTAAGCAAATTTCTGTTGCAGCAGGAATTGCAGCTTGTTCTTGAAGTTCACCGGCATTCATATCTGCTTGCTATACCTCTCCATTCTGCAATATGCAGGGGTGACCCTTAGCACTTCTCTTCACAAGCAACTGTTCTTTTCCATTGTGGCATTGTACAAGAGTTCACCGGGCTCGACCCTCTTCGGGGCGGCGGGGAGCCACATCAGCTCACTACATACAGTTGATGTTGGGGAATTAGTCTGGCTGAGGGGTCTCCCTCAGCAGCCCTTGCTGTAACAGGAACAAATACTGTAAGCCCAGGCCCTGGGTCAGGTGCTCAGACCCTCGGGCCAGAGCTGAGCACTGGCACTATAAACAGTAGCAATAAGCCCAGGCCCTACAGGTATATTGAAAACTGGTACGTTCTCCAAATGTTGGGTCCAGGGGCGGCTCTAGGAATTTCGCCGCCCCAAGCACGGCAGCACGCCGCAGGGGGTGCTCTGGCGGTCGCCGGTCCTGCGGCTCCGGTGGACCTCCTGCAGACGTGCCTGCGGAGGGTCCGCTGGTCCCGCGGCTCTGGTGGAGCATCCACAGGCATGACTGTGGGAGGTCCACCGGAGCCGCGGGACCAGCGGACCCTCCTCAGGCATGCCTGCGGGAGGTCCACCGGAGCCGCCTGCTGCCCTCCCGGCGACAGGCAGAGCGCCCCCCACGGCATGCCGCCCCAAGCACGCGCTTGGCGCGCTGGGGTCTGGAGCCGGCCCTGGCTGGGTCAGGCGCTCAGGCCCTCAGGAAGGGCTGAGCAGTAGCAGTACAAATAATAGCAACCTCAGGCCCTAGGTCAGGGCGGGGCAATGCAGAGTCAGAGCTCAGGCCCTCAGGCAGGGCTGAACAACAGTAAGCCCCAAGCCTCTAAAGGCCCGGCAGAGGGGGAGACTACCACCTACGAGTTGGGTGGCAGGGGGGACGCAGGCCCTCCCACTCCACTGCATCCAGCCTGTGGCCCTAGCAGCAGCAGAAGACCCGCTGCTTAGTCAGTGGGGATCCTGACCGCAACACACTGACATCGGCTCTGGGTGTGCTGCAGCCAGACTAGGGTCGGCTGCCCCCGGGCTACTTTCAGACTCCCGCTCGGGTAGTACCTAGGTCAGGGTGTTGTTCTCTGGGGGGTCCAGCACCAGAGGTTCCTCTGGGTAGTGGGCGAGCGGTAGGCCTGGCAACTCCTCCGGGTAGCGAGCGCAGGGCAGGGTTGGGCCAGCCAGTCCTGGTGGCTGCCTTGGGCCGCGGAGTTTTCCCAGCCACGAGCTAGGCTGGAGGTGTCTGGCCTCTCCGGCGGCTCGGGGCTTATTGAGCTCTGAGGGCGAGCCTTTATACTTCTGGGTCGCCACCTGACCCTCTGAGGGGTGGGCTCTGAGCTCCCTAGCTCCGCCCACTCCGGCCTCCGGATGGGCTCTTCCCCATCCAGGGTGGCAGGGAGCCACACCGCCTCCCTACAGGTATATTGAAAACTGGTACGTTCTCCAAATGTTAGCCAGCCTTAAAGAAATAAATCATAAACATTGCCCTGGGAAGGAATTTCCCCATCTCTCCCAAACCCCTTGAGACAGTATAAACACTTTAATTTGTTACAAATACTACTAAATTTCTCACCATTATGTGCCTCCATTCCTTCTTTATGGGCTGCAAAAGGTTTCTGAGAACCAAGAATGTTCACACAGTTACATTCCTGGAATGCTCAAAAATATCAAAATTGTGGCCTTTAACGGCACAGTTATGTTATATGGGGGGATTTCTCAGCTTGTTCCAGAGGCCCAAAACATAATGGTCTCCTTCTCTTTGAATTGGCAGGACCTTTGACTCCCAAGAGGGAAACCATGCCACAAAGAGGCAGGGGCAGACAGAGAAGGGCCATGGAGGACCTGTTTATAGGGTTAGACAGAAGAAATCAGGAGCAATTTGAGTTCCTCAGGGCAAAGGAGGAGCGGGATCTTCAGTAGAAGGAGAGACTTCTGGACTGGTTCTTGGAGGTGGAGACATGACATACAGAATGTGAACTTTACCTAATGGAAAGGCAGGGGCGGTTCCAGGCACCAGCACACCAAGTGCGTGCCTGGGGCTGCAAGCCACGGGAGGCGCTCTGCCGGTCGCCGCGAGGGCGGCAGGCAGGTTGCCTTCAGCGGCTTGCCTGCGGAGGGTCTGCTGGTCCCGCGGCTTCGGCGGACCTCCCGCAGGCGTGCCGCCAAATCCGCGGGACCAGGGACCTCCCACCGGCAAGCCGCTGAAGGCAGCCTGCCTGACATGCTTGGGGCAGCATAATACCTAGAGCTGCCCCTGTGGAAAGGCTAATTGGACTGGTGACTGACAGAGTGCAGCATCTGCCTCTGCACAGGTCACAGAACCACCCCCCATTAGCCTCCTCTGCTCCTCCTCCAGCTGCCCCTGTTTCACCGGGCAATTTCATTCAAGTACTCCTCTGACCAGCCCGGAGGACAACGCTGGGGAGCCTACAGGAATCCCAGATCACCAGAACACTGACCACCCCAAACCCTGTTGCAGGAGACGTCCCCAGTGTTTCACCAAGAGCCATTTTCCCCCATCGTTTACTCGTTTTGATGAGGAGGGGAAGGAGATGGATGCAAACATATTAAAGAGTGGACAGCGTTCTTGGTTTTGACCACTTAATTTTAAAAAATATTTTTCCCAAAAATATTTCCTTAAAACATATTCTAAGGACAATTTCACTTTAGAAATGTTTAATAGCTATTTTTTGTGTATCTTGCTTTAATTGTTCTTGTAATGTTTTTGTAGAAAGTAAACCTTCTACCTGCTAGTTGTAGTAAAATTTATAATTTGTTTCACACTGTGTATCTTCTCCTTCCTGAGTATAATGAACTGAAAGTAATTTTGGTTCAGGAATGGGTCCCTGCCTCATTAATCAAATGTGTGTAAAACTTTGGTGCCATGACAGTGGAAATCTTTTTTTGAGTTTCCCCCAACATTCACAAATATCTGAAGCCCTGTGAATACACTCCACTTTCCCCATACCTCCTGTGTATGTTTTCTGTACTGTAAATTTCATTACAAATTCTCAACAAAGCAGATGTTTTACAGCTGTTTTAGGCAGTAAAGGATGGATCTTTCTTAATACATTTATTGAACATGCTGAAATTTCAAAATCAAAATAATAAGAATAAAAAAATACTGGCAATCTCACAGCATCTGCCAGTACCCTATACCAAAACTCCTCCCCTACCCTCAAAACAAAACAAAACCTTAAGCACTTTCAAGCAGACCAGGGATTACAGGTCTCTAACAGTTTTGAATTGCCCTTGGCACTAGTGACAATTCCAAATTACTACACTGACATAATGGCTATATTTCTTTCTTTCCCCCAGCTGCAATCCCTCATAAACACATTAAAAACATTGAAGTACTCCCAATAACAGAGGTTTCAAAAGAGGTAAGAGTTGTGTCAGGCATGGAAAAGTTAGGGCATGGAAAAGTCACTTAGGGCATGGAAAAGTTATTCAGACACATAATAACAGCATTTGTTTCCATCCCCTAGAAAACCTCAACCTTTAAACACTTGAAAGATTGAAATTAGCGGTTCCATTCGGCAGTAAAATAGTATTATTCAGTTAACTATTTTGAAACCCAGTATTTCACTAAACAAGTGAAAATGATTCCTTCACCCATTCAAAGTGAAATCGGAAATTATTGTGAACATTGTGTTAATTGGGACTCTCCATGTGGTTGTAAATGGGATTGAGGAAGATGCAAAAAAACCAACAAAGCAAACCAAAAAACCACAACACAACCAACCAAACCAAGGCTATGTCTACACTAGAGACCTTATAGTGGCGCAGCTGTATTGATGCAGCTGCGCCACTGTAAGATCCCTCATGTAGCCACTCTATGCCGACAGGAGAGAGCTCTCCCGAAGATATAATTAAACCACCCTCAATGAATGGCACTAGCTATGTTGGCGAGGGAAGCTTTCTCACTGACATAGTTCTGTACACACTACAGCTTGTGCAGGTGAAACTTACGCCGCTCAGGGGTGTGTTTTTTTCACATCTCTGAGCGACCTAAGTTTTGCCGACATAAATGGTAGTGTAGGCATGGCCCAAATCATGTGTAACAATGCCAGAAACTGTTACCCTTGTCAGACCTGTCCCACTAGTTTGTTTGTTTGTTTGTTTTTACAGTGAATCACAAGTGATGAATTGGTTTATATTCAGGCCTCAGTAGTAAGGACAAACACATTGAACAATGAGCACATAACACCAAGGCCACCACCCTCCAGAGCAAAACCCATTCCCAACTGTTAACACAAAGTAAGTGCTCTGTAATAATTGTCTTTAATGAATACAATGGGCCATGCAAGAAAGGCTAACGAACTTCAGCAACAGCACATCAAAAGGGAACAAAACCCTTGTCAACCTATGTAGTCCCATAAGTACGTATGTTCTCTCTTGTATATGTACAGCAGCTTTACTAAAAATATCTGAAGATACTACTCAGCCCAAATACAAGGCAGAGGTCATAGGATGTGTGCACATCTGGCATCCCTAATTTCCCTTGCCTGCTGAGACCCAGGACCACTACGTATGTGTGGGGGATTTGGCTCTGTACAGAGTTTGCAAACCAGATTTGTTCTGAGCCCACTCAGGAAGGAAATACTCATTTACTCTCACAAATATTATGCAGTGCACAGCAGGAGATGATCATATGAACAATGTTTGCCACATTGGCATCCAGATATATCTGGAAGCAGCACCAATGAGCCTTCAGCCTCCTAATACACCTGATCCCCTAAGCACTCTGGTGTCATGAATCTTTCAAGTTTTTCCCACATGAGTATTCATTAATCTGCTTCTCAGACAGTCACTTAGGCTATATCCACAGTGGCACACATATCCAAGTACTGGATCATTGCAGAATGATGGAATTGTAACCTTTTCAGTTCACATACTCACTTGCCCTTAGTGATTGGTGTCGGAGAAAAACTCAGTTCTCGCTTTTTCTTTTGGGTGCAGCAAAATCAAATACTTTATTATTTCTCCAGTAATTACAATGGAGGGAGAGAGTGCCATAGGACACAGGGTCGCCCCAGTCCCGGACAGGTCTCTCAACTGGTAAACAATTACAGCAAGCCTTTATACTTTTGTTACAGACAATAACTAGCAATAATACAGACAATAGAGAGCAACAACTACATTTTGTTTATACATAAGCCATTCTGCTATCTTGTTTGTCTCACTCCTAAGAAAAGCAAGCCTGCATATTTGGTTATCAGTTACAAGGTCGTAATAACTTTGTACACAGTTCTTTCCCTATGTCTCACACTATCCTTGCTTCTAGAAGTCTCACGTCATTAGGATTACAGCTGGGCTAACTCTTGCTAACTGACTGACATGTATTAAGATCCCCTTCAAATCCTTATTAATTCTTTCCCTGCTTCCACATTGGCAAACTATAAGGATGTGTGCACCATCAGTGGCCCTTGCCCAGTTCAGAAACCCCAGCCTGTGAAAACCAGCTATTATTTCTTGAACGTTTCTTATACCAACCACCCATGGGTAAACCACAATGCTAATTGCCACACAAGCCTGCACAGCCAATACCCTGACAGTGGATGTTCCAACTCCCACATGGTTTGCAATGACTCTATCATTGTATGAGGTAGCCAGCTTCCATGGGGCAATAGCAACCCACTTCTGTACCAGTATGGAATTCCTGAATTGAGTGTTCTGGCACTGGAGGGTTGGTGCAAACTCCTTATATGGCTCCATGAAGGTCTGTTTACTCATGTGGAAGCTCCAAAGCCACTGCTGGTCATCCCAGGTTTCCAAGATGATGTGATCCCACAACATGTTGGTTCTTCTACACCAGAAGTGGCAGTGATCCAAAGGGTATATGCTGCAATACCGGCAGTCACATTCCATTCCAGTGAGACATGCATTGTCACTAACCCTGAAGGTCAGCCATTTTCAATATGTCATAAAACACTGTCAGATTCCATTCAGCTACTTGCCAAGCACTTATTCCACTGCATAAATATTTGTCTCATGATGAGGTGTGGGAGCAGTACATAGTCATTACACTGATCCATGTCTTTAACCAAGATTTCCAGGGAAACAAATGAGGGGTGACAAGTGCCATCTGCAACTTTGTGAAGACAGGGAACAGAACCAACAACACACAAAGTGGTTCTTAAAGTGAATCCTTGTGATGCACTGATACCACTCCTGAAATTGTAGTACTAACTTTGTGTACCTAGAGCAACAATGTATGTGTGTGTACACAGTATTACACACATGTCTAGCATAGTACATGTGGACTCTTGGGCATGGTGAGCATGCACAAGCACAAACACGATCCAGTACTTGGATATGTGCACCAGTGTAGACATCGCTAAGTGACTGACTGAGTCTAAGACAGTCTGGATCTTACATCTGTCTATCTAAAGGTTTTATACTGCCACCCATTACTGTAATATTGGGCAATTCCATGCAAAAATCATCAGGAATAGGGAAGTCCTTTATGGACTTCATGGAGTTGCTGGCACTTTATTTCAGAATCAAAACTCAGCTTGGGGTAAAGGATGGATAAATAGGATAGATAGATAGATAAGAGAGATGGATGGATGGATAGATAGTTTAATATATCACCCCTCTACAAAGTAATTGTGAAGTGGGCATAGAATGCTACAACTAATGCAAATGAGTAGAAAATTTTGCTTTGGTCGTGATTTACACCCTCTTTGCACAGGTATAACTGGAACAAGGACAAGATAGAGGAGAGTCAGGCCATTTGCATACAAGTTTGTGTAACTTACAAAGAGATGAAGACAGATGAAACCTTCAATTATACAAATTTATATGCCCTGAAACTCACTTAAACTCATCTCTGAATTTGGCCTATTGATATTATTGCAAAGTCTATTTTCTGAGTACTCAGTAAAACAGGTTCAGGGAATTTTTAGTCATATGCAAATATCATGAACTCAGAATTTTCCTTTGCAAGATAACTTTGAATTTCAAGTTCAGTGCAGCAATAAGTTTCCCTTAAAAAAAAGTGACATCACCACATTTAACTAGCATTATCTTTGTGGACTGGTACTAATGAAATTCAATTTCAGAATATAACACTCCAGGAAAAATCCTCCCATTAGCACGCGTGAACACAATGGTGAAGAGGAATAATCTCCTCTCAATCTGCTTCCCAAATTGCAGTGCAATCTTGAGAGGTGCTAAATATAAGTTATCACTTCAGTTACATTAATGAACCTGCACACAGAACTATGTGGAAAAAATCATCACTGTATAGAAAAATCCAATTTTATTCAGGTTTGCAAAAAAAGCAACACATTTCAATTTTCTTGTCAGAATCCCTCATTGCTGGGCAAAACAAAGAGTTTTTGCATGTGAAGCATTTTCATTTTTGTATATTAATACAATGATATGATCACAGATAATTTTGCATAGCTTTGACTAACTGCAAAGGAACCGAACACAAAAAAAGCTTACCAAATATCTAGTGCTAACAGAGCACTACATGTCTTATATAGCAACTCCTTGAAAAATCCTTTAATTTTGCACTAGAAAGATATTTTCTGAGCCAAATTTGCAACATATTTAGGACCTTGAAAGCAATAAATAAAAACCTTTTCAATGTGTCATAGAATACCAAGGCTGGAAGGGATCTCAGGAGGTCATCTAGTCCAACCCCCTGCTTAAAGCAGGACCAATCCCCAGACAGATTTTATCCCAGTTCCCTAAATGGCCCGCTCAAGGATTGAACTCATAACCCAATGGTTTAGCAGGCCAATACTCAAACCATTGAGTTATCCCTCCCCCCAGGCACTGATCCCTGCTAGGTTTGAGTTGTGAATGCCTGGATTTGAAGAACGTTCTCTACCACATAATCTAGAGAAGTATCTCGGAGACCTCATAGTATTAATTAGCTCTGCTTCTTTGAAGGTCTCTAACCACAAGAGGGTAATCTTAATTATTTGCTGCTACATTAAGTAACTTAAATCTAAGTAGTAGAGTTTCAGTTGACTAGTAGCCTGAGATGTCCCTTTGCAGCACTACTTTGAATTAGCTCACAGCAACACTCCAGCAGTCCTAGGATTGGTGATACAGCAATTTAGCAGTGCTTGCCATTCTCATCATTCTGCAAACATATGCATAGCACTCCCATGGAAGCCTGAGGATTGCTTTTGCAGCACTTGAGCAGTACCAGTGAAGAAGTTTGTTTTTGATTCCTTGGCAGTATTTTACTAGAATGGAACTTCATTGCCAGTAATATCTCTTGAGTAAGATTGTGAATGTCTTATATCTGGGGTAATAAGAGTTATGCACAGACAGAATGACATTTGGAATAAAAGTAACTATGACTGACTACGTGACTAAAACCCCTAGACTGCTTTGAAAATTTCAACCCATGATTATGGATAGGACCATGCCAGCAACTGTTAGTGCTTGCATCACAGTGTTCCATGAATCATTTGTAAAGTGCTACGATACCTGTCTTGAATTATGATAACACCAGGGCTCACTTCTCTCTGATTAATATAGATTAGTTATGGCCTCTCTATTCTTCTGTTTGGGCTCTGATGAAGGAAAAGTTACCCAGAGTGCCAGTATAGCCAGGAACTAATGACTAAGGCACTTATACCAGCAAATGAGAGTATCATCCTCACTTTCCTTAAAGTTTAATTAAAAATACAAATATATACATGGAAGTGTTTTAAAGTTAATCTCCTTCCTCCCTAGTACTTTGTGTGTCTTGTTCAGGGGGAAAATGTTTGTATGTGTTTGCATGTTTTCTTCCTTATATTTGAAGCCAGGTCAGAGGGGAAGGGGTACTGCTTTAGGATGGGGTCTTCCACTTTATTGGGGATGAGTGGAAATGAATTCAGCTGCTAGTAGAAATTACTTCAGAATATGGAACAGGTGACCCTCCTCCCTTGTATGGAGCAAGCATGGGAAGGATAACAGGAGCTATTTTAGAGGGTCAGAAGATGCCTTTCACTCCAGAGAAGCTGCCACCAGCCCATATAGTGAAGGGACTAGAAAAGATGCCCTAAAAATTGTCTGCTCTATACAACCTGACCAGACCACTGTATCTGGAAGATCACGTGCCTATGCTGTCAGAAAAATGAGCGACCTTACGATCACAATAGTTTAATGGATGGTTAGGATTGTATGTGACATCCCTACCACCAGCTGACCTGAGAGAGGCACAACCCTTGTTGCAAGAGTACTGGCCACTTATAGGGTTGACTGAGTGAAACCAGGCTCACCGATTAGGGAACCTAACAGGCATTGGTGCAGGGTACATGTTCCTCTGACAAGGATGCTCATCCACAGAGCCATGACAATCGGGTGTTGGTTTTGCCATTAGCAACTCCATTGCTGCCAAGCTTAAAAGTCTACCCAAAAAGGCATACATGATCAGTTTTATGTCTCCATGGTTGTCACTGAAATACATGTGATAAGCTACCATCATCAGTGCTGATGCTCCCATCATGACAAATGCTGACAATGAGAAAGAAAAAAATCAGTTCTACAGTGATTTAGACAAACTCATTGTGTCTGCACCAGCATCGGATAAAACTGAAGTATGGAGGACTTCAGTCCAAGGGTTGGAAGTAATGCAGTAATATGGTGGGATGCCTTTGGACAGCACAGAACTGCAAAAGAGAATAGCAGCGGAACTCTGCTACTCAGTGAAAGTGACAAGTGTCCATTAGTGATCATGAACACCTTCTTCCACCTACCGACAAAAGGAAATCATGGATGCAGGATCCAAACAATGACATCTTACTGACTATATAATCGTCAGATGGTGAGATCTACAGGATGTATGAATCACTGCAACCATGCGCAGGGCAGACTGTTGGACACACCATCATATGATTTACTTCCATCTGTTATTGATATTATGACCACTTCATCGTAAGTCATCATCTAAAACAAGATGAAGTTACACTAGCACAGCACAGCTCTGTGACATCAAAGCATCTTTGTATGATCCTGCTGACCTGACTACTAGTTCTACTGTAAATAGCGACTGGGGGAAACTTCACGATGCTATCAATCCGATTTCGCCACCTTAGGTACAGCAACCCAACATCACCAAGACTGGTTTGGCGAGAATTACCCAGAAATCCAACAGCGACTCACTGAAAAACATGAGATGCATGTTAAATTCATGCATACGATGTCGCTGTAGGCACAGTAACAACATACAGGAATCCATGTCATGACTTCCAATGTAAATTTAGAGGCATGCAGGATCAATGGTGGAATGTCAAGGCAGATGAAATCCAGGACTATGCCGACTGTCATGAAACCAGACTTCTTTGCTACTTTGAAGGATGCATATGGTCCTACACCTACCACTACAGTGCTTTTGAAGAGTGTGGATGGCCTAACACTGATCACTGACAAAGGAGAAATCTTTCAGAGGTGGGAGCTGCATTTCAGTGATCTTCTGAACACACAATCCAACATCATAGACAAAGCACTAATAAGAGTAGTGGATCAGCCAACATGTAATGACAACATGGACATGGCCCTGTCTCTTGAAGTTAGTGCGGCAGTCATTGCCATGAAGAACAACAGGGCCCCCAGATCTGATGGCATTCCTGAAGAAATATTTAAGTATGGGTGTGAGACCTGGCTGAGGTGCCCGCATGGACTCTTTTTCAATCTATGGAGTACTGAGGATGTACTGAAAGACTTCAAAGATATGGTTACCATATACAAGATGAAATGTGACTGTGGCAACTATCATGGTATCTTGTTATTCTTCATTGCTGGAAAAATTCTGGCCAGAGTACTCTTTATAGTCTGCTACGCAACATCGCTAATCATGTGCTATTGGAGTTGCAATGTGACTTCCGGCCAATGCGAGGCACAGCAGATATGATATTTGTGGCTCCTCAGATGCAGGAGAAATGCAGACAACAGTAACAGGCAGGCACCCTGGGGCCCGATTCAAAGGAGCTGCCGCCGAAATCCCGCCGCTGTCTTTGGCGGCAGCTCAATCGCTGCTGCGGAGGAAGGTCCCTCCGCCAAAATGCCGCTGAAGTCAGCGGCAACGATTGAGCTGCCGACGACGACAGTGCCAGGACTTTGGCCACAGCTCCTTTGGGATGTTGCGGGGCCCTCTTACGGGCGCGGGGCCTGATTCCGGGGAATCAGCTGAATCACCCTAAAGCCGGCCCTGGTAACAGGACCTTTACACTGTCTTCATCGACCAGGCTAAAGCATTTGACACAGTAGACCTGAACTTTGGCAATTATTATATGTTTGGTTGTCCAGAAAAATTCACCAACATTCTGAGGCTATTTCATTATGGAATGCTTGGATGGGTAGATGTTCTGTCTGACCCATTTCTTATGCTATTAAGCAGGGCTCTGTAATTGGTCCATTCTTGTTCAATATCTTCTATTCAGCAATGCTCAATGACACTACAAGAGACCCAAATGCTGGTATCAGGATATGTTTCTGATCCTCTAGAAAATTATTCAGCTGAAGATCTTAGAGGCAATTGTTCATGAGGTGCTGTATGCAGATGACTGTGCTCTATGACACATGCTTAAGAAGAGATAGACAGCTGCAGCGGCACAGGAGCCAGCAAACAGAGCTGTAAATAGGGGAGTTTCAGTGGGAGTTTACAGGGGGAGGTTGCAGGGGAGACTTAGAGACCTAGGCAGAGGAACTGACAGGCTAGTGAAGGGAGTGGGTAGTGTTCTGCCGGTGTTCTCGTGCCTGTTGGGGGTTTGTTTTGGTTTGTGTTTCCTGGACTAACAGGTTTTAGGTGGGAAGGCTATGACCGATACAGAGGCAGCAGTGAAAGACATAATGAGGATGACTGGATGTGGAAGCTGCGGCATGTACATGATCCTGGAGGGGCTACCTGAAAAGAGTTTCGTCTGCATGAAGTGCCGCCTGATAGAACTGATGGAAGAAAAAATCCGAGGACTGGAGATGCAGGTGGATACTCTGGTAGAGTTTAGAAGGGGGTCCGAGCAGATGATGGAGCAAAGATATAAGTAGGCTGAAGGGATAAGCTCAGACTTGCAGATGGAAGCAGGACCAAAGAATTCTGAGGGAAGACTGCTGGGTGAGGAAAGTGAATGGTGGAAGCATGTGACTAAGAGAACCAGGCAGAGGAAAAGACGGGCCAGTGAAGGAGAAATAGAGCTCAGGAACAGGTTTGCAGACTTGGAAAATGAAGAAGGGGCACAGCAGGTGGTCGCTGAAGGTGAGAGGGCAAGGAAGAAGAGAAGAGCAGCTAGTCCTATAGGAAGAGGGGAAGAGTCAATGGAGACAACACCAAATATGAGCCCCAGGAGGATACGGGATGGGTTGCAGAGGACTGCAAGGGCAAATAGGAATCGAGATGACTTGCAGCCAGTGGGAGCAGGGGATAGACCGGAGAATCACACTGTCACCAGGAAAAGGCAGGTCTACGTGATTGGGGACCCTTACTGAGAAGAATAGACAGGCCTGTAACTAGAGCTGATCCGGAGAACAGAAGTGTGTGCTGTTTGCTGGGTGCTAAGATACGGGATGTGGACCTGAGGCTGAAAAGGATCCTAATGGGAGCGGGACAGAATCCGTTGATTGTCCTTCATGTGGGAACAAATTATACGGCTAGATTCTCGCTGGAACATATCAAGGGAGACTATGCCAGACTGGGGAAGATGCTCAAGGAAATTGAGGCTCAGGTGATCTTCAGTGGAATTCTGCCCATTCCTAGAGAAGGGCAACAAAGGTGTGACAAGATTATGGCAATCAACAGATGGCTCAGGCAGTGGTGCTATAAGGAGGGCTTTGGGATGTACGGCCACTGGGAGGCATTCATGGACAGAGGACTGTTCTCTCGGGATGGACTTCACCTGAGTAAGGAGGGAAATAGACTTCTAGGATGGAGGCTGGCACAACTGATTAAGAGAGCTTTAAACTAGGAATTTGGGGGAGATGGTTGGGAGATGTCCAGGTAATCTCCACGCCGGAATTTAACATTGAGAGGGAAGAAAACAAAGTAAGAGAAGATACAGCCATGGGCAGAAGAATGGACATAAGGAGGAAGGGTAGTGTAGATACCAATCTAATAGGTGATATTGGTGGTAGAGTGTCTGTGCCTAACCGGGTAAAGAATGTCAGTGAAGCCAAATGGCAAAAATTAAGATGTCTGTACACTAATGCGAGGAGCCTAGGTAACAAAATGGAGGAACTAGAGCTACTGGTGCAGGAAGTGAAACCGGATATTGTAGGGATAACAGAAATATGGTGCAATAGTAGTCATGACTGGAGTACAAGTATTGAAGGCTATGTGCTGTTTAGAAAGATAAATAAAGGCAAAGGTGGTGGAGTAGCATTGTATATCAATGATGAGGTTAACTGTAAAGAAATCAGAAGTGATGGAATGGATAAGACAGAGTCTGTCTGGGCAAAAATCACATTGGGAAAGAAAGCTACTAGAGCCTCCCCTGAGATAGTGCTTGGTGTGTGCTACAGACCGCCGGGATCTGATTTGGATATGGATAGAGACCTCTTTAATGTTTTTAATGAAGTAAACACTAATGGGGATTGTGTGATTATGGGAGACTTTAACTTCCCAGATATAGACTGGAGGACAAGTGCTAGTAATAATAATAGGGCTCAGATTTTTCTGGATGTGATAGCTGATGGATTTCTTCACCAAGTAGTTGAAGAACCAACAAGAGGGGATGCCATTTTAGATTTGGTTTTGGTGAGTAGTCAGGACCTCATAGAAGAAATGGTTGTAGGGGACAACCTTGGTTTGAGTGATCATGAGCTAATTCAGTTCAAACTAGACGGAAGGATAAACAAAAATAGATCTGAGACTAGGGTTTTTTATTTCAAAAGGGCTAACTTAAAAAAATTAAGGAAATTAGTTAGGGAAGTGGATTGGACTGAAGAACTTGTGGATCTAAAGGCAGAGGAGGCCTGGAATTACTTCAAGTCAAAGTTGCATAAACTATCAGAAGCCTGCATCCCAAGAAAAGGGAAAAAAATCATAGGCAGGAGTTGTAGACCAACTTGGATGAGCAAGCATCTCAGAGAGGTGATTAAGAAAAAGCAGAAAGCCTACAAGGAGTGGAAGATGGGAAGGATTAGCAAGGAAAGCTACCTTATTGAGGTCAGATCATGTAGGGATAAAGTGAGAAAAGCCAAAAGCCATGTAGAGTTGGACCTTGCAAAGGGAATTAAAACCAATAGTAAAAGGTTCTATAGCCATTTAAATAAGAAGAAAACAAAGAAAGAAGAAGTGGGCCCGCTAAACACTGAGGACGGAGTGGAGGTTAAGGATAATCTAGGCATGGCCCAATATCTAAACAAATACTTTGCCTCAGTCTTTAATGAGGCTAATGAGGAGCTTAGGGATAATGGTAGGATGACAAATGGGAATGAGGATATGGAGGTAGATATTACTACATCCGAGGTAGAAGCCAAACTCGAACAGCTTAATGGGACAAAATCGGAGGGCCCAGATAATCTTCATTCAAGAGTATTAAAGGAACTGGCACATGAAATTGCAAGCCCGTTAGCAAGAATTTTTAATGAATCAGTAAACTCAGGGGTTGTACTGTACGACTGGAGAATTGCTAACATAGTTCCTATTTTTAAGAAAGGGAAAAATGGTGATCCAAGTAACTATAGGCCTGTTAGTTTGACATCTGTAGTATGTAAGGTCTTGGAAAAATTTTTGAAGGAGAAAGTAGTTAAGGACATTGAGGTCAATGGTAATTGGGACAAAATACAACATGGTTTTACAAAAGGTAGATTGTGCCAAACCAACCTGATCTCCTTCTTTGAGAAAGTAACAGATTTTTTAGACAAAGGAAACGCAGTGTATCTAATTTACCTTGATTTCAGTAAGGCATTTGACACAGTTCCGCATGGGGAATTATTAGTTAAATTGGAAAAGATGGGGATCAATATGAAAATTAAAAGGTGGATAAGGAACTGGTTAAAGGGGAGACTACAACAGGTCGTACTGAAAGATGAACTGTCAGGCTGGACGGAGGTTACTAGTGGAGTTCCTCAGGGATCAGTTTTGGGACCAATCTTATTTAATGTTTTTATTACTGACCTTGGCACAAAAAGTGGGAATGTGCTAATAAAGTTTGCGGATGACACAAAGCTGGGAGGTATTGCTAACACAGAGAAGGACCAGGATATCCTACAGGAAGATCTGGATGACCTTGTAAACTGGAGTAATAGTAATAGGATGAAATTTAATAGTGAAAAGTGCAAGGTCATGCATTTAGGGATTAATAACAAGAATTTTTGTTATAAATTGGGGACACATCAACTGGAAGTAACAGAGGAGGAGAAGGACCTCAGAGTATTGATTGATCACAGGATGACTATGAGCAGCCAATGTGATATGGCCATTAAAAAAGCTAATGCAGTTTTAGGATGCATCAGGCGAGGTATTTTCAGCAAAGATAAGGAGGTGTTAGTACCGTTATACAAGGCACTGGTGAGACCTCATCTGGAATACTGTGTGCAGTTCTGGTCTCCTATGTTTAAGAAGGATGAATTCAAACTGGAACAGGTTCAGAGACAGGCTACTAGGATGATCCAAGGAATGGAAAACCTGTCTTATGAAAGGAGACTCAAAGAGCTTGGCTTGTTTAGCCTAACCAAAAGAAGGTTGAAGGGGATATGATTGCTCTTTATAAATATATCAGAGGGATAAATATTAGGGACGGAGAGGAATTATTTAAGCTTAGTACCAATGTGGACACACGAACAAATGGATATAAACTGGACACTAGGAAGTTTAGACTTGAAATTAGTCGAAGGTTTCTAACCATTAGAGGAGTGAAGTTCTGGAACAGCCTTCCAAGGGGAGTAGTGGGGGAAAAAGACATATCTGGCTTTAAGACTAAGCTTGATAAGTTTATGGAGGGGATGGTATGATGGGATTTTGGCAATTATTTTGGCAATTGATCTTTGATTATCAGCAGGTAAGTATGCCCAGTGGTCTGTGATGGGATGTTAGATTGGGTGGGATCTGAGTTACTACAGAGAATTCTTTCCTGGGTGCTGGCTGGTGAGTCTTGCCCACATACTCAGGGTTTAACTGATCGCCATATTTGGGGTCGGGAAGGAATTTTCCTCCAGGGCAGATTGGCAGAGGCCCTGGAGGTTTTTCACCTTCCTCTGCAGCATGGGGCAGGCGTCACTTGCTGGAGGATTCTCTGCAGCTTGAGGTCTTCAAACCACAATTTGAGGACTTCAATAACTCAGACATAGGTTAGGGGTTTGTTATTGAAGTGGATGGGTGAGATTCTGTGGCCTGTGGCAGGAGGTCAGACTAGATGATCATAAGGGTCCCTTCTGACTTTAAAGTCTATGAGTCTATGAGATACAGATGGATTCGCAGAGTGTGCAAAAAGGCACAGGCTGACAAACAATGTGAAAAAGACAATGTGTATCAACCTGCGCAGGGAAACCCTACACGAAACCAAAAGTCACTGTCAGCAACTTGCAGCTGAATGCTATTACAGACTTCTGTTATCTTGGCAGCACATTTTCAAATGACACTACCATAGACAAGGAACTGACAATTTGCATCAACAAAGCCAGTTCATCATTTGGCAGGTTATCAGGCAATCTGGCAGCAACGAGGTATTAAGGTTTAAACAAAGCTAAAAGTCTATAAAACAGTTGTGCTGTCCAATTTATTGTATGGGTGCAAGACCTCGACCTGCTACAGGCATTACATCAAGCTTCTTGATAAGTTCTATTTATGACATCTGCGTGCCATACCCCGCATCAAATAGCACAATAAAGTTACCAATAACAAGATTCTGGAACTCAGCCAGTCCATAGGGATTGAAGCCATGTTCATTGCATCACAGTTCCACTGGGCTGGTCATGTGTTAAGGATGGATGACACTAGAATGCCAAAGCAGTTGCTGTACAGCAAATTCAAAGTGAGTAACCGCACACAAGGCAGCCAGAAGAAACACTTCAAGGACACACTAGAGCATAACTGGAAGCAGTGCAATGTTGACATCAACAGCTGGGAGTCATCAGCAACATATTGATCACACTGGTGAGCAGCAGTCAATGATGGGGTTACTCAGTTTAAGATCCATATCGCAATTAATCTCAAAGTACAGAGGCTGAGTTGTAAACAGAGGCAGATTCAGTGGGTACAGACTGTAATCCCTTCCTTGATATCATGCTATATGCATTCACTGTGGAAAGGACTGCCATTCATGCATTGGCCTTTTTAGCCACACTCATACTGACAAGATATAATACTGTTGCCAGTGTCAACTTTGGTAACCAAAGACAACAACAATTTGTTACCGTGCTAAAAGTGTAAGCACAATGCACAATATGGAACTGTGTAAAGAATATTAATATATTAAACAGAATGGCCAGTTACTAAATTAATATGAGATTGCTCTTAAGTAGTCTCTCCTTTCTGCTCAGATTGATTCTAGAGGGTGAGGTTGGGTAGTTGCTTATGGTTATCTACCAGTCTTTCACATGGAATTCAACAGGGTTCTTGTTCCACATGCATCTGAGTCTAAGGTAGTGACTGATTTTTTGCAATGAATGGATGGATGACTTGCTGACTACATGGGTACTGGAAAATCACAGCAAACATATTTTCAGAAGACAGTCCTGACTTTGTTACTGAGTGCAAATGGAGGTGCTGACATTGATCTATAAAGCCCTATATACCTTCATTCTTTGGTCACTGTACTTGACTCCTCTCATCTCATGTGTTTTTCTGAGTGACTATATCTCTCCTCAAGCACTGCTAGAATAATTTAGTTCAGTTGAGATACTATTATTAAGAGTTCGTAAATTTGATGGTTTCAGCATTGCCAACTCCAGCTGCTCAAAAAGCCAAGAATCAGGCCCCAATAAATCATTAAATTGGCTTAAAAATCATGAGATTTTTTCCCTTAAAAATAAATGTTGAGTTCTTTTTATTTGCCTTCTGGTTCCTGAGCTTTTAGGGTGCACTTTTTCAAGCTTTTCTCTGCAACCATGAGGGCTAGACCAAACATGCCAAACTCATGAAAAAAAATGCAGAAACTGGGCTTGTTTTTGGCTTAATTGGCTTGTGAGTTTCTTGTTGGCAAGTTTTTGGCTTGTTGCTTCTTTTTTTTGATTGGCTTCCGGCAAGCAGGGGTAAGGGAGGTCAAGCAGGGGCAAGGGGCAAGCAGGGGCAAGGTGGGCAGAGAGTTGGGGTGAACAGCGGGTCTGCCACAGTCCCAGACTGCACACTGGGGGAGGGGATTTATTCACAGAGTGTTGGGGTTCTTAGGGATTGGCTTGTTTTGGCATATTGTGAAAGTCAGGATGTTTCTTTACCGCATGAAAGTTGGCAACTGTGCTAGTCACTTTAAAAAAACAAAACAAAACAGAGATTAATTATGTAATTACATGATACTAGGACTAGGAGCTTCAAAAAGTCATGAAGCTCTCAAGAAAATAAGAATAAGTAGAGCACTGGCCTTTTATGCAGACAGAATAAAAGTGTCCAAGAAATCTAGGCCCGGACAAGCTCTAGATGGATCACACATCCTGTATTACACTGCTGCTTACAATGTGACCAATACACCTCCTCCACAAAGCCCCTTTGCCCACTCAGTGAGAGCTCAAGAAATGTCTATAGCTTTTTCTGAATGACGTACCTACCCTGGCATTTGCAAAGTTGCTACCGTATCTTCCATACATACATTCACTCATCATTATACCATAACAACAGCTTCAAAAGAGGATGAAAATTTTGGCAAGGCCACATGTCAGTCATTGTTTAAGACTCCAAGCCCCACCACCTATGATACAGTAGGTGATTAAAATATGGATACACAACTCAACAACAGTTACAATACAGGTAAGTAACCGTTCTTTACTTTAATCTGGGGGAAGAGAGTGTGATATTTCACTCCATATTCTTTATGAAAATATGCTTATGATATGAGCATGACATAACTAATACGTACTTTATGCAAGATGGGTCTTGTAAGTTATCATTGGAAAGGTTATAATTTACTAAACGTGATTATCCAATTTGTATGCCTGTATCATTTCTGTATCTGAAGTTAGGAATATTGACTATGTATCTGTATTTCAACTATGCTACTTTGGGTGATGCCCACTCCTAACACTTCAGGTACAAAAATGGAAAAGCCAGACAGGGCTAATGACCCATCAGCGAGGACAATGGACTATGAAAGGGCTTAGCCTTCCAGCGGACCCTCCACGCTGCCACTGACTCATGTATGCTGTGATATTAAGGTGTCAGGTGGTCTTGTCACTTGATACTAAACATTACCTGGGACTTCTTGTACATTTCCACTGGAAGGAAAGGGGGTTCAAGTTTGGGAAACAAAGGATTCCTGCCTTATGTAAATCCTATTTAAGGGTGGGGAGGAAGGCAAACAGGACTCCTCCTCCTCTCCACCACCTGTCTGTCCAAGAAGAAAGATTGCTAAAGCCATCTGAAGTGAAGGAAGGTGGGGGGGGAGGAGTCCAGAATGAGACAGGGGTCCAGTCTGAAAAGAAATATAACTGGAATGCTGAACCACAGAAACTTTGCAACCTGCCTAAAATAATATTTAGGGCAAGAAATTACATTTTGTAACCTATCAGATGGGTAACCGTGTTAGTCTGGATCTGTAAAAAGTGACAAAGAGTCCGGTGGCACCTTATAGACTAACAGACATATTGGAGTATAAGCTTTCTTAAGTATATAGAGCTTAGCTTGCGTATTTTGCTTTATTTGGTCAGTAATCTGCTTTGTTCTGTCTGTTATCTCTTATATTCACTTAAAATTCACCTTCCGTAATTAATAAATTTCTTTCTTGTTTATAATATAACCCCGTTTATGTAATTTCTAACTGGGGTGGGAGGAGTTGTGCATATCTCCCTCCACTTTGAGGGAAGGGGCAAATTTCATAAAACCTTTGGGTTTATATTCCTTAAAAAGGAGTGGGTACCAGGGTTTTGGGGCAAGCCCCTAGGGCTGAATCTTTACAGAGAGGATCTCTGGCTCTCTGTGCAGATGGGTGTGGCCCTGTCTGTGTGCTTGGCTGGAAAAGGCTGGTGAGCCTAATCCAGCAAGGCCAGGTAAATGGGACTGGGCTGGCAGAATAGGCTAACTCAGTGGCACTCCAGCACATCAGGTGACCCCCCGAAGAGCCCAAATGCATCACAGGGAGAAAGAAGATCCACCTTAAATGCTAGCAATGCTTGAAGACAGATAAAAATAAATCATAGTTTCCTGTTTTATTTTTTTTTCTTTTTGGCTTTGAGATGTGGACAGGGAAAAGGAAATGAAGTAGAAATAACACCACTGGCACAGAATAATCGAATTTTGTTTGAGGAACTTAGCAGACCATCTGGTTTTAGATAACATGGAAGTAAAGACAGTATTTAGGAACGAGCAAGTGGTAAGATCATTTAGAAAGGTATCACTAGGAAAAGAAATACATTACCAGATGGCACAGCCAAAATGGAAAAAAGCAACAGAATTGTCTTCACCTTTTTCTGAAAACTAACATTGTTACACTTTACAGAAACTACTTCCGATTTGAAAGGTACTTTGTCCTATGAGTGAAAATATATATTTCAGATTCAAGTTCACTTTAAAACTTATAGCAAAAAAATGAGCATTTTTAAACTGGTAATTTCTCTACAAGGAAATAATTTCCTCTATTTTTTTACCATTCAATTTACAAACAAATGTCTCTAGTGGAAACAGTTTGGGCCAAATAGTGTATAAATGGGAATTTATAACTAAAACAAGCAATATTCTTGTATAGTGCCATTTACAGCAACAATTCAGTTCTGTGCAAACATAAAATTATTGCCAATGTCTTTTAAATTATATAGCTTCAGTAGCAATGGAAGAATTGTTACTCCCCAAAATAAATGCTTCTTTCAGCTGCCCCAAATTGATCTGTAACCCAAGTAGTATATGAGTGTGGAATTCTGTTTATTCTGGAATTCAAATTACATAAAAGGGATTTCACAAGGCTAGTGGTTGTTGATAAGAAAATAGCACAAAAAATAGACTAAACCTTTGAGACAGCCCGCTCTAGCATTATAAATACAGAATGTAATTGCTGCAGGTTTAGAAAATGGGAGCTGCTGAATTTCAACAGATAAAGACAATGAAGATGGGTAAAACAGATTTTTTTCTCATTTAATTTTTTTTAATTAAGAGCATTTGGCAGCCTCAATCCATCTTATGTAAAGTAATTGGCAGCTAGTGATGATGGATCAGCATACAGGCATGCTAACGTACTTTCACACAGATGGCACATTGGTGCTCTACATTTTATATGCACCCCACTCAGCAAAAGTTGGTGATCTTGTGAATCCTAGAATTCCAGAATAAACAGGGTGCATGGACACTACCTGATCTTCAGCAAAGAAGGGGGAAAGGATTAAACTCAGCACAGCTTTCCATTGCACAGCTATTCAGTAGAGGTTTGGGGGACAGAGGTAGGCATACAGGACTCCACAGCAAGGGTTATAGGACTGGGTTGAACCATAGGCTGGGGAAGTGGGTTTTTTTGGGGGAGTGGGGGAGGGTATGTTTCATTATTGTGATTTCTGGTAATTAATATTACCCAAGGAAGACTTTTTCTGACAGATCCCAACACAACCTTTTTATTGTTCAGCTGTGTTTCTGTGGAGGTTTTTGTATCCATCTGAAAATGACAGGCAGTGAGGAAAAATTTAAAAGCCTCCAGGACGTACAATGCATATGCAGTGTAAGGATTTTTGCCGACCATCTTTGCATTACACCAAATGTTTAAGGTAAAGCACATTCCTACCATGCATCCATTGCAATCATCCAACCTCCTGAATGTTCAGAGACTGTAGGTCACATTAATAAAATGTCTATCAATATTCCCTGTATCATGTTATAATTTATTATCTTTCCCACAATTTAAAGGGTTTTCCAGAGACACCAAATGATTTGCTTGTTATTTGCTATGTTCTGAATATGTTTTTCTATTGCAACTGTTTGAAATTCTAATCCTAGTTACACCAGGTTATTGATCTAACTATACCTTCTTCCTATCAAACAACACATATTTTAAGACAAATGTGCTCTAAAGCAGGGTTTTTCCAACCACTGGGTCAGGACCCAAAATTGGGTTACCAGAATGTTTCAAAGCGTTGAGTGGAAGTTCCTGTCCCACAGGGCTGGTTGGGTTTGCTTCCCTGCTGCAGGCACTGCAACCTCTGGGGTCCCAGCACCACTCAGGTTTGGCGCAGCTGTTATGATGATGGGAGTCCGGGTAGGCCAAATTTGAGTTAGTAGCACTGCGACCTCGTGAGCCAGGTCACAACTTTACTCACAAAAATTTGGTCTAGTCAGGGGGGTGGGGGCCAAACCTGAGCAGCGCTGCAACCACAAAGGTTGCAATGCTTGGAGCGGAGAGCCAAGCCCAGCCAGCCCCAGAGCACAGGAGCTGCAGGAGCTGACACAATGTGGTGAGTGCCAAGCAGGACTCAGCCCCCCCACCCCCCGACAGGGGGGAGCCTACCAAAACCACACCAGGGTAGGACTGTAACCGGGATGGGACTAGTGGGGCAGCAGTCCAGGGCAAAAAGCTATAGGGACTCAGTCGGGCCAGAGAGGGAGTGCCATCTCCACCCCCTGACTCACCTCACAGGGCCACCTAGCCTTTCTGGGTTTGGGAGGCACAACCAAAAAATCTCCCCCTCCCCCACCATCTCTGGTAGAGGATGCAAATATGCCTGCTCACCGCAGATGCTAAAATGCCTAGAAACGGCTCTTCCCCAGGGCTTCTACCCACTGACTATTTACTGAGTTGCGACAGGCCACAAACATTTACAAATGTGTCCTGATCCCCAAAAGGTTGAGAACCACTGCTCTAAACGCCCAGTCCAGTTCCCACTGAAGTCAGTAGTTTTGCCATTGACTTCAGTTGAAGCAAGACTGGGTCCCAATACAGTGTATGTCTAGAATTTACATATGTATATATCAAACCATGCTGTGGTGATTGTGACAGATATGAAAGCCGCACGTAGAATCTTTAGGGTATCATATTATATTAAGTTTATGGATGGCTTCTGTATCATGCTAGCCAGAGATTATATGCCTCTCCGGGGAAAAGGTTACCACAGCTCCTTGAGGAACTAAGAACAGTGGGTGGTGAGAATAAGGCTAGTCGCTGAAACTGTAAAACCTCCAGAGAGATATTAATCCCTGGGGATGCTTGCTTGTACTGGTTCAAATGGGGCTTTCCAGAGAATTAGAAACAAAGATGGGGCTTTTGTTATAAAAGGATGAGCTTGACCTGACTTGTGTCTTTCATTTGGATTCAACAAACTGACAGTACCATGAGTCCTAGAGGGACCCCAAGCATTCCAGAGGGATTGGAAATACTGATACCTTCCAGAACCCCGTGCTAGAGTAGGAGGTGACTTCTGGTAGGATTTTAGTAATCATGTCGGAACTTTTATTATTTTATATGTTTTCTCTGTAATGCTTTTACCTTAAGAATAAATGTGCGTGCTTAGAAAGAGCTGTGTGGTAATTTGCAACTGCTGGAAATACACTGTTCATAGCCCTCGGGGAGAAAGCAAAGCACAGATGCTGGTCTGTAGGCAGATTGGCTTTTGGGACATAAGACAATGTAAAGCAGAGGGCTCTGCAGCCTTAAAAACCCTAGTCTGGGTAGGGACACATGCCCCACTCCCTTCTGAGACAGGTGAAGACAGGAGTCCCTGACTGGACACTGCTGGAGTGGACCATGGACTGAAAGGTGCAGTGCAGTTACATTGAAACGGTCACAGTACTAAGTAGATTTTTCTGAGTAATATCACTTGGATTAATTCACACATGAATGTATGTGGAGATACTATGGTAATGAAAATGGTACAAATGCATAGACAGATAGCGTCCCTTGCCCTGAATTGCATTTAGGGAGACAGGTACCTGTGTCTCACCACAGTAGCTGCAGTCTTTCTCCATTTTCTCTATCCTGTCCTTATCTGCCTCAGTTCTTCCTTATGTTCTCCATGTTATTGACTATTATAATCAAAATATATTTTTTCTCTTGTTTTGTAGCTCCCTTTTCTTGTTCTTTGCTCATCAGAAATATCAATTGGGACTTGATCACATAGGTTCTTAGTTGAGTGCTGTGAGTGCAGAGGAGAAAAACGGGGACCAACTGCTGTCTGAGCTAGCAGCTCAGTACATATAAGATGTTCTAGCTTCATTGGGGCTACTGCAGAAGCAGGGACACAAGGCAAGTGGCTTTCAAAGAGCCAGACAATGCTTTATGTTCAGCTGTAGGTGCACATTTGCATTGGGAGGGCTGGTCTGGGGTCATCTACCTTTGGTTGAGAAATGCTGGATAAGAGTCTCCCAGCCCACGAAAATCTGTTTTTATCTTCTTTGCTACCATAGATATCCTTCTCACCTTCTGAAAACCACATAAAAACAAGGCCTGGTCTACACTACACGTTTAAACCGATTTTAGGAGCGTTAAACCGATTTAATGCCGCACCCGTCCACACTAAGAGGCCCTTTATATCGATATAAAGGGCTCTTTAAACCGGTTTCTGTACTCCTCCCCAACGAGAGGAGTAGCACTAATATCGGTATTGCCATATCGGATTAGGGTTAGTGTGGCCGCAAATCGACGGTATTGGCCTCCGGGCGGTATCCCACAGTGCACCACTGTGACCACTCTGGACAGCAATCTGAACTCGGATGCAGTGGCCAGAGAGACAGGAAAAGCCCCGCAAACTTTTGAATATCATTTCCTGTTTGCCCAGCGTGGAGCTCCGATCAGCACGGGTGGTGATGCAGTCCCAAATCCAAAAAGAGCTCCAGCATGGACCGTACGGATGTGATCGCTGTATGGGCAGACAAATCTGTTCTATCAGAGCTCCGTTACAGAAGACGAAATGCCAAAGCATTTTTAAAAATTTTTAATTTTAATCCTACCTTTCAAAGCACTTGCAACCCCTCCCAGCTTGGTATTGTCTGCAAATTTTATAAATGTAGTTTCTATGCCATTATCTAAAACATTGATGAAAATATTGACCAGAACCAGACACAGACCTGATCCCTGCAGGATCCCACTCAATATGCCCTTCCAGCTTGACTGTGAACCACTGATAACTACTCTCTGGGAATAGTTTTCCAGCCAGTTATGCACCCACCTTATAGTAGCTCCATCTAGGTTGTATTTCTATAGTTTCTTTATGAGAAGGTCATGCAAGAAAGTATCAAAAGCCTTACTAAAGTCAAGATATACCACATCCACTGCTTTCCCCCCCAATCGACGAGGCTTGTTATCCTGTTAAAGAAAGCTATCAGCTTGGTTTGACATGATTTGTTCTTGACAAATCTATGCTGTTTCTTATCACCTTATTATTTTCTAGGTGTTTGCAAATTGATTGCTTCATTATTTGCTCCATAAGTGGGTCTAGACATTGGGTGGAGCTGAGGAGGACACCCAGGTTGTGGGTTTCCAAGTGACTGGGAGGATGATGGTGCTAGCAGCAGTGACATAATAAAGGAAGAGCAGAGGGCTTGGGAAGAAAAGTGAAATGGTTCATTTTCACCATATGAAGTTTAAGATACTGGCAAGACATCTACAAGGAGATGTCAGAGAGAAACTAAGATGCAGGATTAGATAGAGGGAAACAGGTCAGGAGCAGAAAGATAGACTTGGGAGTCATTGTTACAAAGTTATCATTATAAAGAGAAAAATTTTTGGCTCTGGGAATATGTCTACAGAGCAAAGAAAAACCCATGCTGGTCCATGCCAGCTGACTCAGGCTCTCAGGGCTTGGGCTTCAGGATGTTTCACTGCTGTGTAGATCTCTATGAACTAAGATGTGAAAAAATTATCCAAGTTATATCTGGGCTCAGGCTGGAGTCCAATCTCTCGGACCCTGCAAGGTGAGAGGGTCCCAGAGCTGGGGTAGCAGTCTGAGCCTGGAAGCCTACACAGCAATGAAATGGCCATGTAACACGAGCCTGAGTCGGCTGGCGTGGGCCAGCCACAGGTTTTTCTTTGTTGTGTAGACATACCCAGAGTGGTCTTTTTAGAGCCTGTATTGTTAATCTGAAGCGATACTGGATCACTAAATGAAAAGCTTGGAAAAACAGAGTGCAAGTCAAACCCATGCAAAATTTTTCCTCGCAATCCTTTTACCCTATGTGTTCCAAGGACGTTTAAATGTAGCCATCACATAATAGAACTCCCTAACTCTGAGCAATAGTACAAGAAGTGTAAATAATTTAGCATTATATGTACCAAGTTGTATTAATAAGTTCAACCCTGAAATAAATTTGAAACATTTTAACTCCCTCCCAAATGACTGTAGCTTTCATCTCTATTGGAGCATTGCGTTACAGGAACCAAATTTCCAGTTGCAAACTGGTAACACCACACTTACTGTGCTTAGTATGAAAAGGAAGCTGCATCAGACTATGATGGCCAAGTGAACCATTACCTCAATGATCAAAAGGAAGTCACCTAAATGATTTTTGTACTATATCCCTTCATCATTTCAATAGAGTGGGGACCAGTGCTAGTCAAGGAAGGGATCTCTTTTCTCCGATCTGTACCCCAGGGAGAAGACATGGATAACAACTAGCTGCATAACCTGCTAAGTAACCCGGTAAAATAGCATATAGAGATAGTGTCAATGGAAAGTCCCCAAGGGGAAAACAGTGCATTAAGTGGTTTTCTCAGCTGATGAATGATGGTCCAACATTGAATCACCTGGCAGATATGTACCAGTTACTAAACTAGTCTTTTTGAACATTATTCTTCCCAGCTATATACAGCTAGGAGAGGGCTGAGCTGTGACTTGGCTCAGGAGCTTAAGCAATTGAGATTCTGAACTTCTAAGTCTGCACCTGGTGCCTCTTTATTTATTGGCATAACGTACCGCAGTTTGTCACTTTCAACCTCCACATTTTCTCCCATGAGGCATTTCCCCACAATCAAAAGCCCAAGACTGAGGGAAAGGAGTTGTGGGGTGATATTCAACCAGAAAAAAAATATTCATGGAGTAGCAGCTGTGGTCTGGTGGAAGAGCTGCTAAAACACAATGATCCAGATGATAGAGTAAATGCAAGCTTTTTAACTGCCAAGTCTGGAGCTAAGCAGTGATCCTAATTATTGGGAGTAACTCCTACTGTACTCCTTCCTAGGGAAAGAGGAAAATTTTGTTCAGCATTTTTTCTTCTTCTAATTTGGCTCCATACTGAAAAGCCTAAGTGACAGGCAGAAGTGGCATAAAGCTTCAGGAGTTTGGGCTCGTTATACAATCAGCAGAAGTCTTCATCTATGCCTCAAAACCAGAGATTAAACTGACTGCTGTGAAGGTTCTCATTTAATACACTTGGAATGACTGACAGTAAACTTTCAGTTTCTGATTCCTGACAAGGGAGCTACAGCCCTTCAGATTCTCACTTTGGTATTCCTGGGTTGATGAAGAGGGGACATGAAAAACAAACTGCATTCATTTGGGTGGATGGGTGCTATATCTTTACTTTCAAGAAGGATAGCCCACTTCACCTAGAATTTAAAATGATTGATGGAGGTGAAGTTAAAGAAATCATCTCTTTGAGCTTTCGTTTCCCAATTACATCTTGACAATTTGGTAATTTAAATGTATTTAGTACCTCCAAGGGGTAAGACAGTCCTATGCCAAGTGGAGTTGATAGCAAATTAGATAGAATATATAGACAATTGCCTCAAGCATGTGACAACGGACACCTCTCACATTTGTGATATTTCTCCAACTGTCAATAGCACAATGAAGTCACTAGTTATACAGTCACTAGCTGGCTCCCAAATGGAAGTGAAAAGCTCTCAAATAGATACTTCTTCTGCAAAGTCAATCCATTCTAGTAACAGAGATATTTCTTTATTATGAGTTAAAATAGACTTATTGTGTGAGTCCCTAGCAGTGCCACCTGACATTGACAAAGTTAAACTTTTGGAAATGCTGACATTATATAACTCAGAGATGGGTTATTCCCTCATTAAAGCTAATTTTAGGTTTATACTTAATATAGAATTTTTTTCTAATGCTTAATTGTATTCATTATGCTTGAAGTTACTATATTTTTGGTGTATGGGTTAATTTGAAGGCTCAGGAAACTGACTTCTAATGTTCACCTCTCAACAGGGAGAGTTATATACTTATTTATTTGTAGGCAGTTCTCTGGTGCTCATTACTATAGTTTCTTAGTAACTCAAACACAGATGGATTGACCTTCAAAACTGTCCTGTGAATTAGATAATTATTAACCCCGTTGTACAGATGGAAAATAGACAGCTGTGGGTTGTATGTGATTTGACCAAGGTCATAGCAGAATTCTGTAGCAGAGCCAGGATTAGAACCCAGATTTCCTGGCTTCCAGTCCTGTGTGCATAAGTCCATCCCTCCACCCTGATACTTTAGTTTTGTGAAAATTGATTCCAAATAGAAGGCAGGCAATCTTAATTCTGTCATTTCCTAACTTTGGAGGGCTTGACTTTGCAAAGCAAATGTTATTTTAATGTAGTTTATGTATAAGTATAATTTATCTGGAACATTGAAAATAAAAGTGAACATTTGCAGTTAAGTATTTTTCAAGTTCATGTTTAAGGAGCAGCATGAAGCATGTCTTTTCTGAGGCCAAAATATAGTCTATTTGCATTTGTTATTGTAATTTTGAGAAAAATAAATTGGCAAAATATTTAACAGTAAATATTGGCTACTGCTTAAATGATAATTGCTTTTCTGTGATTTTTGAATATGCATACTGTCACTGTGTCTCAGTGGATTCACAGCTGAGAATACCAGATTCTGGACAAACTGCTGAGAAATGAGGCAAACACACCCCAAACTGGTGGTTATTCTTCCATAAGATATACCAAGCCAGTGACCAAAGCAAACTTCTGTCTCACCACACTGGTTAATAAGAAGTCAGAAATGCAGTCTCCTTAGGCATTATAGCATTTATTTCACCAAGACACTAGACTTTATGATGAGCGGTTATTTAAAACCAATTTCATCAAAGGGTCCTTCTAATCCCAAGAGATCAGCCACACAGCCAGGCCAATATGTAACTCAGATCTTAACCAATAATCACATTGTTGCCAATTCTTTAGTATAAATATAACTTTAGATATTAGATAAGAGAAAAGAAAGCATTATAATGGTCAAGAAAAACAAGGAAATACATACACATTGCAAAGTTCTTGGATCAGGTTTGTAGCAGTGATGGAATAAACTGCAGGCTTGCAAAGTCTCTGGTAACTTCCAAAACATTGGAAGGTCCTCAGTCCATTAGTTGGAAAGCTCCTTTTAGTATAATTTCATAGTCCAGAGATCAGAGCAGGAAAGAGGCAAAATAGAGACACTTCTCATGTGGAGGGACTGCTCACAATCTTAGTTTGTGGAAAATTATAGGCACAAGATGGTGTCCAGGGTCACATGAGCAAGTCATTTGTCTTTGCATGCTTTGATGAATCATAGGAGCAGCTATTCACAATGTACTGGCTAATCTGTATGTAAATTACCTTGTGGGTGCTATCCCAGGTGTAAACACATTTGAAATACTGGCACATAGTCAATAATCATAACTTTAGATACGACGACGATACATGCATACAAACAGGATAATCATATTTGATAGATTTTGACTTTTCCATTGATACCGTACAAGACATACTTTGTATAAGATTTGTTGCAATTGTTTAACAAGGGCAACACTAATGACATAAATGGTCATGTTTCGATAATATATCATCACATACTATGTGCATCAAATACATAGTTGCAACATGGACCAACAACTCTAAAAGTGACTAGTTTTTGTTTTGAATTTTCCCTTTTAAATATTGGTAATGTACTTTTTGTTATTAATCTAGCTAAAACTGAATAGCAGAGGGAAGGAAATTCTGTGTCAGTTAAAAATCTATCCTTGTCCTAATAAAAGTAATCTATTGTTTGCATAGTTTCTAAAATGCCTAAAAGAATATATGTGAGTTAAAGATGGATGCATCCATCTTAACTGTAAATTTACTTACTTCAGTCGATAGTCCCTTTACTTTAGAACACTGGAGCAGGACAGGCAAGGAATTATGGTGTTACTTGGCAATGTTTCCAGTAGCAGACATGAGGAACAGGTTTGGACTCAAGCCTGGAAGAAGTGCAAAGCCCCCCTGTTTCCTTCCAGCCCAAAATACATGTTCTATTGCCACATGTGCTGCTGCTGGCTTTTGACCTGTGTGGAAACATACCAGGTGAGGGTACATGACCAAAGACTTGGAGAAAGAAGGAACTGGCAACATTTACATCAATGATCTGGAAGTAAATATAAAATCATTACTGATAAAACTTGCAGATTACCCTGTATGTCTACCCTGCCTATCAGGAGGACTTTGGTCCCATTCAAACAAAATAGGTTTTAATATAGTCAAATGCAAAGTGATACATTTAGGAACCAGGAATACGGTCATACCTAAAGAATAGGGGACTATCCTGAAAAGCAGTGACTCTGAAAAGGATTTAGAGATGGAAAAGCAAATGTACATGAGGTCTCAGGGCAATGCTGTGGGAAAAGGGGCTAATGCAATCCTTACAATCTATAAACAGGAGAGCTGTGAGCAGGAATAGTGAGGCAATTAAAAAGATATTGAAAAGCTGGAGAAAGTGCAGAAAAGAACCATAAAAATGAGGGCTGGAGAACTGCCTCACAACGAGAAACAAAGATCTCAATCTTTTCAGTTTATCCAAAAAAAAAATTGGAGTCATTGTGGACAGTTCTCTGAAATCATCCACTCAATGTGCAGTGGCAGTCAAAAAAGTGAACAGAATGTTGGGAATCATCAAGAAAGGGATAGATAATAAGACAGAAAATATCATATTGCCTCTATATAAACCCATGCTATGCCCACACCTTGAATACTACATGCAGATGTGGTCAGCCCATCTCAAAAAAAATATATTGGAATTGGAAAAGGTTAAGAAAAGGGCAACAAAAATGATTAGAGGTATAGAATGACTTCCGTATGAGGAGAGATTAATAAGACTGGGACTTTTCAGCTTGGAAAAGAGACGACTAAGGGGGGATATGATAAAGGTCTATAAAATCATGAATGGTATAGAGAAAGTAAATAAAGAAGTGTTATTTAGTCCTTCTCATAATACAAGAACAAGGGGCCACCAAATAAAACTAATAGGTAGTAGGTTTAAAACAAACACAAGAAAGTATTTTTTCATGCAACACACTGTCAACCTCTGGAGCTCCTTGCCAGAGGGTGTTGTAAAGGCCAATACTATAACGGGGTTCAAAAGGGAGCTAGATAGATTCATGGAAGATAGGTCCATCATTGGCTATTAGCCAGGATGGGCAGGAATGATATCCCTAGCCTCTGTTTTCCAGAAGCTGGGATTGGGTGACAGGGCACTTGATGATAACCTGTTTGTTCATTCCCTTTGGGGCACCTGCCATTGGCCACTGTCAGAGGACAGAATACTGGGCTTGATGGACCTTTGGTCTGACCCAGTATGGCCGTTCTTATGTCCTTGGTTAGCAAAGACAGAGTTCAAAGGTGCATTCATGGGGTTCACCTCCCATGCTTTGGGCAGGGCCTCAAGCAATGCCTCTGCAACTTGCTTCTAGCTACCACTGTCTCTCTACCACCACTACCTGCTGCTGCTCGCTGCTCCTGCAACGTCATATTCTGAGGTTCCGCCACTTAACTCAGCTCTTAGCAGTTTTAGCACTCACTGATTTCAACAGGTAGTTGGGAATCACATGGCCAGTGCAGTCTATGTGTTGTCTTTCACTGTCCCCATACAAAGTCTAAGGCTCAGCAGTGATGTCAGCTCTAAGAATCACCATCCAAAAGCAAGGACTCTCAGTGGAGTCCAAGCAGCTCTGCCACTAAACACTGGAAAGGGGCAGGCCAAATGGTGTTTAGGACTCTTTGGGCAGAGTCCACACGATAGATAGGATACTTGTCCCCACCCACTCATCTTCAGTGAAATTTGGCATCCCTACCCACTGCTTAGCAAGTGAAGTTCAGTTAAGGGCGACCCCCTCAATCAGGGCACTTTAAGCACAGTTCTACTGCTTCTTCATGTACAACAACAACAACCAACAACAACATTGCATTACCCCTGGAATCAAATACTAGAGTGATTTGTAGCCCCACACCAGCCAAAATTGATCACTTTGGAACAGCAGTGTCATCTGCTGAGCACCTAGGCAGAATAGGCATGTCTATGCAAACAGTCCGTTCCTGAAGTCTTTTCTCCCAGCTCATCACTAGATGTCAGGGGATAGCTCATTCAGACCCTGCTTACATTTAGAATGTCAACAATAAACAAAACGTTTTTATTTATATCTGTTTGCCCATTCCTGCTGTATAATGATACTTGTAGTATAACACTTATCTTGATGTGATGTTTTATTTTATATTATATTATGTTACAGAGTTGTAAATGTCTTTTGGGTATGGCAATAACTTCACAGCCCACCCTATCTGACACCCTTTATTGGCCTTGTCATCCACTATCTAGAGTACTAGACAGTTATATTATCTGCAAGGAGATTTGACATATAACAAACCATAGACTGAAATCTTTGACTTCATCAAATGCTAGAATTAAATAAAAAATTGATAAAGTGTTTAGTGATGTTTTATTTTTATTTTTAATTTTTTGTATTAGGAATAATAGTATTATCAAAGTTCTTTTGTTTTATTGATTTTCAAAGTGGCTTATTTATAATGACAGCATAAGTAAATGGGAAGCATTTACCTTTTTAACTCCATAAGACTCCAGAGAGACTCAGTGAGAAATAGTGTTAAATAAAAAAAAAAAAAGGCAATTTAATTCCCGTAATCCTAAAGGTAGTAAAAAGTAAACTCTGAGCAATAATTGAGCACTTCAGCAAGGCAGGGCAAGTAGTCCAACTGACATCAGAAGGATTAGTCATTTGTTTAATAACCATTTGTATGAAGGAGGATTTGCAGAATTGGGCCTGGAATCTTTACTCTAACTCCTGAGCTATGGGATATTCTTAAATAGGGCTCCCCCAGTCTCTCCTGATGAAGGTGTTCCAATGTGGATAAATAACAAAAGTGTCTGGAGCAGGGGATTGTACTCTGTGTCTCACCGCCTCAGGAGGGTGGGTGGGAGAGGGGTGCCCCTAATCACTGGGCTACAGAGCCTCTCTCTTTCTCACTGGGGTAGTCTTAAGTTTAATACTCTTTACCACATCCTGATTACTACAATGCAGGGAAATGACTGTGTTGTTACTTCTGTAGTGACCTCAATGGTGGCAGTAGGCATAAGCAGAGTAAGCAATTGCTTAGGGCCCCAAGCAGCTCAAGGAGGTGCTGATTTAGTATTACCTGTAAAATACTGTTCATCTTATTTAATGTGGACTTTTTTATGAAGTCTATTGGTATGTGTTGAGATGGTAAATGTTTGGGTTTTCAAAAATAATGCAATTAGTATTTTTTGGGGGTAGGTGAGTGGTAAGGGAATGGGGCAGAGGCAAAAATACTCCTTCTTAGCACCTCTTGTAGCACTTCTATCTCGTGTTAACTGCCAAGAGAATGAAATCCTATCCCGCTGCATATGATTAAGATATTTCCATGGAAGATAATCCCATTGGCATGATGTTTCTTTGCAAGAAACCTCTTGCAAAGTGAATTGCTGAAATAGAGAATCTACAGTTGTTTAAATCTCTTAGGTATGATCTTCACACAGCATTTGTGAGCATTTCATTTAACTTCTGCCCAACTTTCTGCTACCATATAATTGATTCATTTTAATTTGGCTCACCTTTCAACCCAGCTCAACAGCAGCTGCCCTCTGAATACTCTGACAAACCAAAAACTTCAGTTAACAAACCATTAGAGTTGAATAATTCAAGGCTTTAAAAACCAAGGAATGAGGTGTTGAGAATATATAAAAAGCTTGTATTGGCAATAAAATAAACATGCACTTATTAGCCAAAATTTTCAAATTTGGCTCCGTAGAGATGGTTCGTAGGATGTGAATCTCAAAGGAGTGCAGGGGATTCCATTAATTATGACAGAAGAGTATGGCTAAATTTCCTACAGTGCTTTGAACGTGTCAACCCTAAATCCATCATTAGGCCCCAAAGTATACGTAGCGAGTACCCACAAACCTCACTGAAATCAACAGAAGCTGCATATAGTCAAGCATCTTTGAAAGTCAGTTTGTCACACACTGCAACCCTACTAGGGCTCCCCTGGCTGGATACTCACTAGGCTGGCTGCTGGACTTAGGGCCCACCTCACTAGGCTCCGTGTACGTTAAGCCTCCCAAGCAGAATCCAGGCACTCTCCGTGGCTGAGGTCTATAGGCGCACTCTCAGGGTGCATTACATCTATTTGGAGCCCTCTCAGGGCTGGGACCCTGTGGTCCAACTGCCTAGGCCCTAGGACCAGTATTGTCCCCCTCAGACTACCTCATAACTTAAGCACACTCTTTCTAGAACCCCACATTGTGGGTACTCTGAGTTTACAGTTTAACTTTTCAGGGGAATATACCAGTGAAACAAAACATACTTTGCACAGCATTCTAAAACATCATTACTCTACATTTAGATAGCACAAGAGATACATAGACAGAAATAATACACAAGCCTGCTTCCATCTACTCACCACTCTGGAGAGTTCTTTGGGCTTGGGACAGAGTTCTCGGTGAATTCCAATTTCCTCCCTTCCTGCACCTGGCTTCTCTTCAGATTCACAGCATCTGATCTATGCAGTCAGGACCCTTCCTCTGCTCCTCGTCTCTTCTCAAAATGGCCACTGATAGGGCTGTCCTTAGGATTTATGGGGCCCTATGCAGTATTATTAAACTGGTGTCCCTATGCCTGGCGGCAGCCTGGGCACACATGTATTTTAGATAATGGTGGTCTTTTGAAGAATTTATTTTAAAAAAACCCCTCAATTGTTAGCCCTCTGCTACCATCCCTTGAAACTTCAGTCCAACATGGAGGTAAGAGGACAGAAAAGGTAGCAAGCCCTACATTCAAAATGGAGTTTGCAGTTTGACACAGATATACATAAAAAGATATCTGGATATCAAAGAGAATTAATAAGCCTTACATAAACAGATTCCCCAAATACTTACATAGGCCACTTTCATTTAAATGCTAACTATGGATTTAGAAGCTCCCAAATCTGAAAACAAACAAACAAACATTCTTTTCAAGAATAAATAAATGTATTACAAAACAACAGTATTAATACTGCCCTGTGTATTTGTTTAATACATTATTTTTATTACCTTGATTTTAATATCTAAATATTTTTGTTTAAGAAATGCTGTTAAGGGGGACATAGTTAAATTGACAGCAGAGTGGTTTTGTAAAGTACTTATAAAAGCTGTTTCTTGACAATAATGTTAAATGAATTTTAATAGGTAAAGTGTATAATATTGTTGCTGGTAAAATATGTATGTATGCTGACTTGTATGTGAGATTGATCAATGCATCTCACTGCCCTCACCCTTTACTCAACTCTACAAGCACTTCTCCTCACAGTACCAGCCCCTGCAGCCCCTGGACTGCTCCCTCCTATTCTCCACCAGGTCATGGGAACGTCTGGTGCTCAGCACTTTTGAAATACTATTGGTTTATTTGGAAATGGAGTAGGGCTGGAAATGGTTTTCCCAACCCAGAAAAAAATTGCGATTTTGAAAAAAAATTTCTTGTCCCAAATCAGTACAAAATGTCAAAATCTCAATTTTCTTCATGAACTGTAAATCCACCCCTCCCCACACAAAAATCTGTTTGGGTCAATCAAAACATTTTGTTTCAATAATTTTTTTAAAAATATTTTTACTATAAATTAATTTTAATTTTGAAATGAAAAGAGCTTCTGAAGCAAAAATCGGAAACTTTTGTTTTAAAAAGTTTCAGTTTTGACAAATTGGCATTTTTCTATGGAAAAAACATTTTGTACAAGAATTCCCAACAGTTCTATTGTGGAGCCTAAGTTTAGACTCCTATTTTTTGAAAAGTGGAGTTTGGATTTTCAATGGATCCTTCTCCCATTTAAGGCAATGGAAGTTTTGCCTTTAACTTAACTAGGGGATAGATTGGGAACATTAATATTATACTTAAAATTAAAAAGTAGGTTTTAAAACTATTATTTAGGTTTCTCAAGCAACCGTCATACCAAAATATGGAAAATGTCACACACTCATGACATATACAGGGTTTAGTGCAATTGTTAATGAATAGTTTAAGCCCAAAGCTCTTTACAAATGAAATTGGTGATTAATTAATAAATCATGATTTCTTTCTGACCTTTTAAAATAAATTGATATGTCAAGGACAGAAATAATTCTAGATCTTCAAAATCTCTTCCAGACAGGACTGGTTCAAGACCAGAGACAGACACTTTCCACACCAATGCCTCGGTGCCTATGAAGACAGTTTTCATCACTATTTACTTTACATATATTGATTGATTCTAAAATGCAGTTAATTAATAGCTGTCTCCCCTCCTTTAAAAAAAAAAGCAGCTTTGAGCTGATAGTTAAGTTGACATTCAAAAATGAAAAAGGAACATGCTCAGGTACTCTCCTCACTCAATCATGATAATTCAAAAATAAGGCTTTCAGAAATTTGTCCCCAGAGAGTAAAACCATTATTTCTGCAATGCTTCTAGTTTGAGAAAGACAGGAGTCTCTTTCCTAATACAGGTCTCGTGCTGTTAGGTGAACTTGCATTTGATTTCCTGGTTATTTTCTCAGAAGGTATATTAAAAAATCCTTAGATGAGTAATCTTTGTGACTTTTTCTCTCTCTTCTTTCAGTAGAGAACTACGATTGTAATGCAAGAGAAGTTAACAATGTGGGTAAATATAAAAAATGCCACACTGGAGCAGAACATAGGTCCAGGTAGTCACTTTGCCAGATTCCCTCCTGTGGTGAGATCTTCCTGGCACAGGAGAGAGAGTGTGAGTGATGCAGTACCAGGAGTTGATTACAGCTTCCTGTCTCCATGGCTGATCTGCACCAGCCCTGGTATGAAAGCTGCCTATGGGCTTCTCTAACTTACCCTGGTGGCTAAGGTCTCCACAGAACCATGCACTAGCTTAGAATTGGTGGATCACACATGACCTTACCTGGTCCGTGCTGTGCTATCTCCCATCTCCTATGCAAGGTTGGGGGTGGAGCAATTAGTATAGGAGCTGGTTATACCAGTTTATACCAGCTGAGAACTCCATTCTGCACCTGGGGTATTCCTAACTAGCCAGCTACAGCACTACACTGGTTTGAGGGAAGTAATCTGGCCTACTGCTTCCAGAGGAAAGCAAATACCTGTGGGTCCAATCTTGCAAATATTTGCATATGTGGGCTGAATTCATAGGGTAGGATTTGACCTTGTATTTGCATGCAGATAATTTGCCACACTTTAGCCAGAAGGAAATAGATTTCCTGAGTCCTGCAAGCAGTCAGCTTATACCCACTTTGAGCTTTGAAAGGCAACACATTGAGTCACTTACAGCTGCTTAATTCTTAGTCAAAGTTGTCAGTGAGGTTTCTGACTGAAACATTAATTAAAAGACTTTTTTAAAATCACTATAAAAGACGGAACTTGAATAAATTGGAGGAGATAGCAATTTGGAGAAGACTGTGCCTGAGTATGTGCAGGGCTTAAATTCAGACAGCTGTCCAGAGCAAAGCTCTGGAAAATATTTTCAAACCTGCGAGATAGAAGCCCTGAGCCCCGGTGCTTCCCACAGGGCTAAAGCCCTGGGCCCTGGTGTCTCCCATGAGTCTGAAGCCCCAAGTCCCCACGCAGCCTGGGGGCTGATGCTCCAAGCCCTGGAACCTCCTGTGGGACTGAAGCCCTGAGCCCCAGAGCTCTGCGAAATACTCTGTGAGAATTTAAGCTTGAGAGTCAGCATGTCTGTGTGTGCATGCACATGCACATGCACATGCACTTGGGGAGGGGAAAGGGTCAAACCAATTTGAAATGTGTAGCACAAAGTTTTACATTACACAGGTTTTACACTGCATAACAGCCATGTATTCTGAGTGCATACACTCCTGGAAGCAGGCAGCGAGGAGATTAAAAAATTACTTAATTTTTTTCCCCCTTGCATAGTTGTCAGTGCTTTTAAAAACCTAGTCTTTCCAGTTAGTTCAGTGTTAACAAATGTAGCCTAGAAATATGGATGAAGTCCTCTAATACCCTGAAAAAGCAAAAATGATCCTTTACATATAAATCTCAGCTTATTATGTCAGCAGTTTCTGGGTTTTTTTTCACAAGTTTTAATCATTTATTCATTTTTCCATCTGAAATATGGTTTGTATCTTTGCGGGGCTAATCATCTGCATAGCAAAACTGATTCTCTTTATAATTCCATTACAGCAGTGGTCCCCAACCTTTTTGTGGCCACTAGCACATTCATGTTTTCAGAAGAGTGTGGTGGGAGCCAACAATTACTCACATACAGGGCCAGCTCCAGGCACCAGTGGAGCAAGCACGTGCCCGGGGCAGCACATGCTACGGGGCGGCATTCTGTCCGTTCTGCAGAGTCGGAGCATTTTTTTTTTGTTTTTTGTTTAGTCTTTGTTTTTTGAGTTTTTTTGGCGCCAGTTCTGGGCAGTGCAGAGAGAAGCTGGAGAGAAGCTGGGAGGACCGCCCTGGAGTTCTCTGTCCCCGGCAGGTGTGGGGCCGTGGCTTCTCTCTGGCTTAAGCCGCAGCCCCGCGCCTGCCAGGGACCGAGAACACCGGCGCCCACAGCCTGCAGCCCCGGAGTTCTCTGTCTCTGGCAGGCGTGGGGCTGCAGCTTCTCTCCCCTGCTGGGCACTAGGCGAGCGCACATAAATGCCCTGGTGGGCGCCATGGTGCCCGCAGGCACTGCGTTGGGGACCACTGCATTACAGGTAAACCCAGATTTTATTAACTTCAATATAATGAAACTCCCTTTTTTCTGAAATGCCTTGATGTACCCCAACTTAGCAGTAGTATTGCATTTATTATTATTATTTATATACATTCATAAGGTGGCAGCATTTTGGTTTTTCCCTGGGAGTTTTCCCACTTGTAACAGGCGATACTGGAGAAAGCAGGAAAGTGCTTTTTGGAAAAGTGGGCAGTTGAGATTGGCATCATTAGCAGAGTGAAGGCAAGAGCTGCCCTTACCATAAGATAGTAGGTTGGATAGGTGCGGTGGGGCTCTATTATGGAGGACTTTGAAAGTAAGTGCAAGAGGTTTATGCTTGATGTAGTGGATGAGGGAGAGTCATGGTAGGAAGTTAAAGAGGGGAGTGCTGGCATCAAAGCAATGAGCCAAGAAGAGGATCTTATTAGCTGTGTTTGGAATGCACTTTGAGGGAGTATGGTGCTAGCATCAAGGCCAGAGAGGAGATTTCAGCAGTCAAAGTACTTCAGAGCTTGAACACATGTTTACAGTGTGTCATGGGGAGAGTGCAACAAGCCTTCCCATATTCCATGGTGCACTAAGGGCACAGTGGCTCAACGGGCACAGTGAGGAACCGCAATGAGGTTTTCACACAGCAGCCCATGGTACAGGGATATACATCTACCTGTGCATCGTGGAGCTCCAGGAGGCATTCTGCCTTCCCCAGGTCACACTGACTACTAAAGCTCCCCTTGGGCATGTGCAGCTGTGCTTTGCTTCTAATTCTGGACAAGGTGCAACTGAGCCATCAATAATTCATAAAGCTAACAGCCCAATCCTGTAAATACTCACACATACATTTAATCCCACTGAAATTAATTTGGCTATTCATGCTTAGCCGTAAGCACAAGGCTCCTCCACCACCATCCAAAAATCCCAACCTCCAAAACCATTACAAGCTTATAGGTTCACTTGAAGATTCCAGTGTGGAACAGAGGCTCATTGGTGCCAGCTGGCAAAGGTGTCACTACTTTGTGCCACCAGGCCTCAAAAACTCACTGCACCTAACACATTACTGTCATAGTATTTATCTGAAAAGAATGTCATGTGAGATCTTAAATGAAAGCCAGGATCAGGCTGGTCATTACTATCACTGTGAAATGAATGTACGGATGATATTTTAAAAGGTATGACTATATATGGGAAATATAGCCTTATAGTTTGTAGGAAGGTGTTACCCCACAGCAGAGATGAAAAACCGGTCTTGCCAGATGAAGAGATGTTTATTTGTTGGTCAACAATGGATGCTATCTTTGCATTAAGATTGCTTGTGGAAAAATATACAGAAAAGAGGGAAAGCCTGCATGTGGATAAACATAACAGTTTCTAGGTAAAAGTTGTAGCACAACAGGGCTTGGCACTATGCCTCTTTTTTGTTCATGTCGGTGCTTGATGCACTTGTAGAAAACACCCAGAGAGTGGCACCATGGCTCATGCTTTCTGCAGATGATGTAGTGCTTGTGGGGGAAAGAAATAGCAAGTGGAACAAGATTTAGAGAGATGGGGGTGCATACTTGCAAGAAATGGCATGAAAATCAGCAGAAATAAACCAGAGCATATGGTCTGTAGATTAGATGATACCCTTGTCAAGGCGCCCCCCCCACTCTGAACTTTAGGGTACAGATGTGGGGACCTGCATGAATAACCCCTAAGCTTATTTTTACCAGCTTAGGCAAAACAGTCGCTGCCACCACCAAATGCTTTAAAAAAACATTTGAGAGAGAGCCATTTGGGAACTCTGCCTTCCCCCAAATATTTCCCCAGTCCTTATCCCCTGGCTGAGCCTCTTGGGTAGGGTTATCTGCTGCTTCTGCCAGTTCAGGATCTCTGGTGCCCTCTGGCGTTGGCGTTGTAGACGGGGTTGCAAGCGCTGGACTCAGTGCTGGCAATGGTTCTGGTGCTGGTTGTTTCGCCGGGAAAATAGTCCTTTGTCTGGGCTGTGTAGGCTTTTGCCGGATGGGGAGAAGGAACCATCCCACTCCTAACAGGGTAGTGAGTAATTAGAGAAGGAATGTACTAAATTACTTTTATTTCTATTTATAATTTCTTTTGCAAAATAGAGGGAAAATCAAACTGGGTTTCTGTGTAACTTTAAAGTTTTGTCCAGAGGGAAATCCTCTGTGTTTTGAATCTGTTGTCTGTGAGATTATCTTGCTTTCTTATCTCACAGAGGTATTCCTTTCACCTTGTCTTTTCTTTAATTAAAAGTCTTCTTTTAAGAACCTGATTGTTTTTTCTTTGTTTTAAGATCCAAGGATTTTGGATCTGGGCTCACCAGGAATTGGTGGGGGGAATTTTCTTGAGTCTACCCAGGAAAAAGGGTATAGAGACTTGGGGGAGGGAAATTAGTCAAATCCTGCCAGGAAAAGGGGGATAAGAACTGGGGAAATATTTGGGGGAAGGAGGAGTTCCCAAATAGCTCTTCCTCAAATGTTTTTAGATAATAGCTAGAAATGGGCCTGAACTAATGAACCAGATTAAATTGACCTGGTCCTGCCCACCACAAGTACAGGAGTGTTAGAAACCAGGCTTTTAGTTTTGCATATTGTAAAGATGTTCACTGGATTTCAGTTCAAAAGTTCTGATTCAGGACCATATTCAGTCATGGATAGAAAGTGATTAATTGCTTTCTCTTCTGCATAGTTGAAAGACTATGATGGCAGTGACAACTGGTTGGATAACAAGGATCATACTGACATATCCGATATACTCAAGATTGTAATGAGCACTTCCGTTAGAGAAATGACAGAGAGTTTGGAAACAGTAAGACTATTTTTATATTGCCACTACTGAGTTATTTTTCATGTAGCAGAAATAAATCAATAGAAAACATAATGTTTGTAAGTGAAAGTCCACTACTTAATGGGGAAGAAGAGCTAATAACGGATGACACTATAAAGGCTGAGGCATTTAATACCTGTTTTGCTTCAGTCTTCACTAAAAAAGTTAATTGTGACCCAATTCTTAATGCAATTAATATTAACAACAAGTGAGAAAAAACCCAAGTTGGAATAGGGAAAGAATAGGTTAAAGAATATTTGGGTAAGTTAGATTTATTCAAGTTGGCAGGGCCTGATAAAATGTATCTAGGGTACATAAGTGGTTTGAGCATTGGCCTGCTAAACCCAGGGTTGTGAGTTCAATCCTTGAGGGGGCCATTTGGGGATTAGTCCTGCTTTGAGCAGAGGGTTGGACTAGATGATCTCCTGAGGTCCCTTCCAACCCTAATAATCTATGATTCTAAATAGCTGAAGCAATTTTGATTATCTTTGAGAACTTCTGGAGGATGGCTGTGGTTCCAGAGGACCACAAGGGAAAATATAGTACTTATCTTTAAAAAAGTCATTGGAAATTATAGACCAGTCAGCCTAACTTCAATACCTGAAAAGACACTGGAATACATTATCAATTGGTTTGTAAGCACCGATAAGATAATAGAGTGAAAATAATTGCCAACATGGATTTGTCAAGAAATAATGCCAAATCAACTAATTTCCTTCTTTGACAGGTCTAGTGGCCTGATGGATAGAGGAGAAGCAGTAGATGTGATTTATTTTGATTTTATTAAAGATTTTGACAAAGTCCCATATGAAAGTCTCATAAGTAAATGAAGGAAATGTAATTTCATCTAGATCACTGTAACTTGTGTGTGACTTATTGAAAGAAACATACTCAAAGAGAAGTTATCATTGGCTCATTATCAATCTGGGAGGACATATCTCGTGGGGTCCCACAAAAGTCTGTCCTGGGTCCAGTACTATTCAATATTTTCATTAAATTGGAGAGGAGGCTTATCAAATTTGCTGATAACACAAAGCTGGAAGGAGTTAAAAACACTTTGGAGGACAGGATTAGAATTAAAAACAATCTTGATAAATTTGAGAATTAGTTTGAAATCAACAAGATGAAATTCAGTAAAGAAAAGTGCAAAGAACTACACTTATATAGGAAAAATCAAAGGTACAACTACAAAATGGGGAATAACTGGCTAGGCAGTAATACTGTTATAGTGGATCACAAAATGCATATGAGCCAACAATATGCTGCAGTTGCCAAAAAAAGGGCTAATATCATTCTGGGATGTCATATTTAAAACATGTGAAGGAATTTTTCTGCTATACCTGGCACAAGTGAGGCCTCAGCTAGGTCCAGGTTTAGGTGCCACATTTTAGGAAAGATGGACAACTGGAGAGAGTTCAGAGGAGAGAAACAAAAATGATACAATATTTAGAAGACCTGACCTATGAAGAAAGGTTAAAAATATTAGTATGTTTACTCTTGAAAAAAAGAAGGTTGAGAGAGGATTGGATAACAATTTTCAAATATATTAAGAACTGCTATAAAGAGGATGATCACTGAAAGTAGGACAGTAGGCCACTCCATCACCACTGAAAGTAGGAGAAGTAGTAATTGTCTTAATCTGCAGCAAGGGAGATTTAGGTTAGATATAAGGAAAAGTTTCCTAACTACAAGGGTAGTTAAGCTCTGAAATAGGCTTCAAAGAGAGGTGCAAAATCTGCATCATTGGAGGTTTTTAAGAACAGGAGGTTTTAGGTATACTTGGTCCTGCCTTTGCATAAAAGATTGGACTAGATGATCTCTCAAGGTCCCTTTCAGGCCTCCATTTCTATGATTCTACATTTTCTTTTTAAAGTGACTGAATGAGAAGACCAAAGGAACATACAAATATTAGGCAGTTATAGTATAGTATGGTGAATATGTCAAATGTTACTTTGAGCACGTGCTTTCCCCAACTTGCTCTAAAACAAAGTGCACACACTATGTGGAGTCAAAATATTTACCATGTTCTGGAGGGGGTGGCTTTCATTACAAAGTATGTGACAAACATAAGCAAAGCTCACATCAAATACAACAAATTTCTAAACCTCAAAAGTTGCCATGAAATGAAATTGTCATCCTCCTGTCAGGTTTCCTAACCAGGCCCTAGCCTAAACTAACGTAACTCCATCTGCCTCTGCCATACATCTCAAATTGGTCAGCAATCCCTTTTAGGCCACTAATAAAAGTAGAAGGGCTCAGTGTGGCTGCTAATCCTTTGTCTGAGACCATGTGGAGGTCATTGATTAAGGCAACCAACATAATTGCAGTGCCATATCTAAGTCTGAACCTTGACTAAGAAGTTTGGAAGAGGATCGATGATGCTATTGGTTGTTTGCTGGTCTTTTATCCAAGCCTTAGCCATGGGAGGGAAGACTAGAAAAAGAGATTTTAGTCAGCTGGTAAAAGTATAAAAACTTGGATGAAAAATGGAGTGGAAAATACCACAAAGATTTAATGGAAAGAAAACGTTTTTCCAATAAGCTGTAAACATACAAAATGAATATTAAGATAAGATCACTGACAGACATAAATCATTGTAAAAGCACCATAAGATCACTGGTCTTATTGAAAAGACAAAGTACTCCAAGTCATCTTGGGATAAATAGGAAAAAATGAATAAGAAGTTAAGCATCTTGAAAGTCTAGTCAGAAGACATTAAGCTTAATCTTCAGGTGCTCCAGAGCAACATCTGATTCATGTGAAGAAGAGAGCAGCAAAGGTAGCTTTCAGTCACACTTCTGCCCCCATCTGGGGGCACTGATTCAGTCCCAAGCATAAATTAGAATACCTTCAGGAATACAGTAAATTGCATTCACTGCTAGCAGCCCCCTAGGGGCCTGTAGCAAGGTTACTAGAGTGCAATATACCCTCCACCATCCTCTTCTGCCCTTACCAAGCCCTGTGTCAATGGGATTGGGAAGGGATGGTACAAAGCCCTTTCCATACACACACACAGCAGGGAATTCTCATTTCAGGTAGCTCTAAGTCCCCACTGCACTGCCTGGAAAGGCAGATGGGGCTGGGATCAGACCTAGCAACATACTGCATTTGGGGCATAACAGGGAAGATTAATTGCCTACATTTAATTCAAAATCATTCAGCGTCAGGTAATACTGAACGAGATCATTTGTTATGTGATCCATTTTCTCCATCTTCAGCTGACACATATACATTACTAATCTGAGCAAACTAGAAAATCTTTCCTTCATCATAATCATAAAACATATTTTTTTCCATTAATTAGACACAACTGAGTAGGAAATAACACGGAGGCCATAAAATCCAGTGATGTATATTCAGCTCAGGGCAACAGCTTTTTCCTTCTGTCTCAAGAATCTATTGACATAGCTGGAATATATGAACTTGGATTTTATAATAAATATTCCTTTTTACCCTCCAACCTTTCCTATAACTCTTTCTCTAGCCTAAGAAATTAGCAGCTAATTGTGGCTACTGTGACAGAGATGGCAATTTCCTGCAATAGCCTGAATAAACCTTATTGAATTAAGTTAAACCTAACTGAATTAAGTTTAAGTATTTTAGGACTCCATTGTATTAAAAATGCAAATGTTTATGTGAGATTGTGAGATTGTATGTAACTTGTCTAGGAGACATGACTAATATTAACCTTGGGAAATGTTGTGAACTTCAAAGGACTCTTAAACAATGGGCTAAGACAAGAATGAACTATTAGTTAAATAGGTTTCCCAGGAAATCTCTAGCAGGAGGTGTATGCAAATATACCTACTCTGGTTATGCAAGAACTGAGCCTTTGAAACTTCCAGTGGAGCTGGGGACTTTTTGTCTGCTGATCACCTGTTACATGAGGACCAAGCTAGAGCCCAAACTGGGTAAAAGAGTCAGTCACAGATTCATGAGTGGGCTTGTTCTGAGCAAAAGGAATGATGAATTGGTAACCACAGGACAACCCCTGGCTGGGGTGTGCAGGACTGTTCACCAGCCAGAGCCCTTGCTGGAGTCAGAGGGTGAGCTCTGGTGAGTGGGTCAAGAGCAGCCTGTGGCCCATGTCCCTGCCCCATGGGCCCCCCCACCCAGGGCAGGTGGAGGGTCGATGGTGCAGCTCCCTACAGCTGCCCACATGGTCAGGCTGCAGCCCCCCAGAAGAGCTGGGTGCAGGTAAGAGCCATGTGCGGTGCGCGAAGGGGTGGCGAGTTGTATGGGCCCACGGTGCCTGTGTTCCACCAATATGAGAGCCCAGGGGCTTGGCTCCACCAAAGTTCAGGGCTGGGTCTCTCCCCTGGCCCCACATGCCTCCCCTGGAGAATGCCCCCCACCCTGCCTTCCGCACCCAGGCAATTTAAAAGGGCCCAGAGCTAAGGTGGCTTCCTGCCCACCCACTCTGCTTCTGGAAGTGACCAGCATGTCTCTGTGGCCCCTGGGGGGGTGTCTCTGCATGCTGCCCCACCCCGAGCACCGACTCTGCCAACTGTGGCCAATGGGAGCTGCGGGGATGGTACCTGTGGGCAGCAGCAGGTAGAGACTGCTCTGGCCGTCCTGCCTAGGAGCCGCTCCCGGAGGGGGGTGCAAGTCACTTTCAGGAGCCACCCGAGGTAAGTGCTGCACCCCTCACCCTCTCCCACACCCCAACCCCCTGGCCCAGCCCAGAGCCCATACCCTGCACCTAAACTCCCTCCCAGAGCCTGTCCCCCACACCTCCTCCTGCACCTCAACACCCTGCCCCAGCCCAGAGCCTGCACCCACACTCCCTCTCAGAGCCTTAGGCAGGTGTGTGTGTGGGGGGGGACTTGGACCCATAAAAATTATATAAACCTGCTGCCCCTGGGTGTGTGGGCAGCTGTGGGAAGTCATGGACCCTCCTGCTCTGGGGGAGGATGGGGGTGGGACATGGGCCAAGGGCTGCTCCATGGTGCCCCACAGCTGTCTGGGCTACCTAGCTCGACTCCATCTTCCTGCTTGACTGGGAAGGGTGGAGGTGGGCCCCCTGCTGAAAAGTGGACAGGCTAGGCCCATCCACTTTCAAAAAGTGGGAGGGCCATGGCCCCCTCCACCCCCCCCCTCCATTCTGGCACACCTGAGAGGGATTCAGGTAACCTAAATTTTGATAGTTACATAGAGAGGTGATTGGGGATAATTATTTGAAAAGTCACCTAGGGTGTCACAAATTCATTATCACTGTGTGGCCAAAGGAAACATACTTAGTTAAATGGCAGATACTATAACCATATTTGGGATTTGAAAATTCATCAGTTCCAAAGGAGAGGATCACAATTATCAACTGAATTTATCAAAAATGAAATAGAATGAAAAAATTCATCCCTTCAGCTTTCTCAGGAAAAGCCAAAATTCAGATACAGGTGTGAAGGAACAACTTTTATAGTGGGGGTGCTGAGAGCCATTGAACAAAACTCTAAACCCTCTATATAATGGAAATCACTTCAAGCCAGGAGGTGTGACAGCTCCTCCCCACACTCCTAGTTCTAGCACCTATGTTCAGATGTTACAAGAATGAGCACAATAATCCAGAATTTTGATTTCCCGGGTATGAAAGGATTGGGCCGGATCTTTAGCTGATCTAAACTGGTGTGTCTCCAATGAAGCAGTAGTGATACACCAGCTGAGGATTTGGCCTCCTCGGGTGGTTAATGAAAACACGTTACTGTGTTTTTTATTTCTTCAGCTATATATATATATGTATGTGGTGTGCTCTTCAGCTATATTTACTTTATTTCAGTCAATTCTGCCTTTTTCCTCAAATTTAGAAAATTTTAAAGATACAAAAGTCAATGGATTTGAATCAAACTTTGATTCAAGTTTATAATGCAGGAAAAATGGTTTCATCTGGCAACAGACTCTTGTTTTTACAAAATTGTCATTTAAAATTCTTCAATCAATACTTTATGGAAATATAGTTTGGAGAATGTGTTGTTCATGGATTAGTTGTTTCAAAGAGTCTTTGACTATTTACTAGCTAATTATTTATGGTGTGTGATTGGTCCTCTAAGTCATATGGTATTGTTTCTGCTCCTTGATTGGAAACATGAAATTTTTATGACGATGCAATTCAGAGATTTCAAGAAGGCTGCACTTTCCAGCATGAAACTTTGCACAAATACATTCACACAAGTATTCATGATACACTTACTTTCTGCATATGTTCTATCATACCCATGTTCATAGAAAATGAATAAAAGGCTTCATTATTAAGAGTGAAGCAAACTAATAGATTTTATTTGACCAACAACTCTGAGTACTTTTTTTTTTTTTGCAATATTCATCCAGCTCTACGTGCAATCTGTGAGCAGCACTAGGAACTGGTGATGGATGCAAACTGACTGTGTTGCAAGATGGTTCACTGACAAATAGTTCCTTCCATTGATTTTGTTTTAACTGATTTAGAAGAGAAGACACTGTCTGTGAACTGGCAATTTCTGACACCTTTTAATTTCTGATACATATTAGCTTTTCATTCTTTTTGTTTATCTCCAAAATACACATTTTAAAATTCCATGCAGACCTGGAGCTCCTCTATATTATGCAAAGTGTTCTTTATTTTTGGTGTTTTTAATTAGTTGTCCCATATTCCACCCCCTGCATGCTCCACATTCATTGGCTCTCCCATTTTTAACAGTGTCTATGGCTTCTCCCATGTGCAAGTTAACCCACATATTTCTTCCTTCTTGAATGGGTTGACTCTCTTCTTCAGATTCCAGTCAGAGTTCTGGGTGCTCCTTTCTTATGAAATGTAACAAAAATAGCAACTATAATGTGGCAAAAAGATATATGCTGAAAAGATCCATGCTAATTAATTAATCTCATTTCAGAGCTACAACTGGCCAGTGTGTGTTTCCAGTGCTCACTGAGTTGAAGCACTGAATTAATTACATACAGCTAAATAAATTACAAGGTAACGCAAGCATTTAAAGCCTGAGGGGGAAAAAAAGCACCTTGCACTTCAAAAAGATTCTGCAATAAACTTCAGTTTCTTCCTGGAAGCAGCAAGCCTTTCCCCACTTTTTCACTAGATAAAATTATTATCCAAAAATGTTTAGCCAAGATAACATCAAAAAGAGTCTATTCACCTTCCACCAGATCTTCTCTCACTGACCCTTATGGATATTTTCCATCAGTACAAATATTTTTTTTATTTATTCAGTTACAGTGAAACAAAGCATTTATTGGTTTGCCACAGCAAAGCCTTTGAATTAACTGGAATGAGAGACAGGATATTTCATGACCTAACCTTTTAAAAATAGTAAAATGGAAAAGAGACCATGTTCTACACAGACCAAATCATTATTAAATAAAAACAAGAATAGGAGAAAGTTGTCAGATTTCTCCTTCTTGATTGATACCTACTTTTACTCAGCAATACTTTGGGAATGTCAAATGCAAAGTCTCCAAAAAGATTTTGGCACCACTGGAAGGATTTCCTATAAAACCACACTGTAACAAGAGCATATGGCAACAGCATTGATGCACTCATACACCTTTCAAGATTCTAAATGAACAGTGTTAATACAGGAAAGGATCATGGTGTTACTATGTACAGTTCAATGAAAAAAAGACAGGGAAAAAAGCTAACAAGATGTTAAGAAACAAAAGGAATGAGATGGAAAACAATATAGAAAATATTACAATGGCATTATTGAAATCAATGGTGCAGTCTAATCTGGAATACTGAGTGCAGAACTTGTCAGCCTATCCAAATTGGATATTTGTTGAATTAGAAGGGATTCAGCAAAATTTAATCAGAATGATTAGGGGCAGGGAAAAACTCTCATATAAGAGGGATTATGTTAATATTAGGTGTGTTTACCTTTAGAAAGATGATAGATAAGAGGGGACAGGATAAAAATATATAAAATAACGCTATAGAAAAAGTAGATCAGGATCTTCTATTCTCCCTGTCTGATAACACACAAACAGATGGTCATTCAGTGAAAATGAAAAGCCACAAATTCAAAACTGATAAAAAGAAATACTTTTTCATATAAAGCGTAATTAAACTGTGGAATTCATTGTTACAGAGTGACCAAAAAAATTAGCAAGACTCAAAAAGTTATTCAACATGCATATGGATGATAAGAAATATCCAGAGTTGTAATAGTTAATGTTAATAAACAAAATTTGGAAGGGAGATAAAACTGCATTCTTCCAGATTTATGTCAGTCTCAATTAGAGATTAGGATGAGACCTTCATGGGGAGTACATTATCCCATATCTTCTTACTGTTTTTTTTTTTTAATTTACACTGAAGCTATATTATGGTTCTGCTTTATTGTGTTATGCAGGAGTCCAGACTAGATCATAAAGGACTTCTGGCCTTAGAATCTACAAATCCAGTGCTGACCACTGCCAGAGACAAGATAGTGAATGAGATGGACTAGGTGCCTGATCCAGTATCGTTCTTCCTGTGTACACAAGCTACAGATTTCCAGAAAGTGTTCATCCTCTGCCTCTGGAGGTGAAGCAGTAATTTGTACCAGAGTCCATACCTCAAGAAAGACCAATTCCAGAATGCTTGTTTTCCTCTCCCTCTGATAATGAACAAGAGGATACCTAACATCTAAGCATAATTCTTCTCCAACTGAAATCAATTTTTAAACTCTTGTTGATTTTAGTGGGAGCAGAATAAGGCCAGCACTGAAATCTTTGAAAAAACATAAAAACCTATCGCCCTACACTGAATCCAAATATAGATCAAATTTCCCCAAAATTCCAGGGTGTTCAGAATTGATGTTTTGGTTAAGGCTCCCCCTACCCTATATCCTATTTCTTGATAGTAAATAAGCCCTTTATGCGCTTTGCTAGGAAGAGCCTGGCTGTTCATTGCAGAATATTTACAGAAGGCTCCTGATCCATCTTCTCTTCAGAAGATGATGGAATTAGGAGCTGCTTTAATGGCTAAAAGGTTAATTCTTCAAAAGGGGAAAGCCTCTTTGCTTCCAAACATAGAATTTGTTGTATCAATTTCAGTGATTAACTGCTTTGGAAGTGATCTCCTTTAAATGAAAAAAAAGAATTGAGTTCTTTCATATCTGACCTCTTTATCCTGACTCCCAGAATTAACTTGCAGATTCTCCGAAGTATATAAACATTCAAATATATTATATTGCCTTTTTCATTATTTTTAAAGGTTGTGTGAATTCGGGCCATTTTCTTTGAATAGATAGCCTTCAAAATGTAAACAAATAGCTAACAAGAATTTTGTCAAGGTGAATTTCCTCAAAATGTGTTGTCCAGGGTAACGACCACCCTGTCCCAGACATGTCTTGTCACCCTGTCCCCAAATTGTTGACTCACACTTATGTTTCCTGTTCTTTTCAGCCGATAGGTGAATCAACAGCCAAACTCCTATTCCTTTTTTTCTCTATTTTAAAAATACAAATAATATTGACATTTGTTCCTATCATCACTTCCTGTTCTGAGAGCACAGGATTCCATGGCAGGGTGATTTGGTCTGAGAGAGTGGAAGGAGAGAATGCTGTCCATTCAGAAACTTCTCTTCACCCAGTTCCCTGGTACATCACAAGGACTAGGCTTAGAGCCTGTCCACACTAGAAAGTTTTACTCCTTTAACTATACCAATATCCATTATCCCAGTACTGATACTGGGTATACCAGTATAGTTAAAGCACTACAACTCCCTAGTGTTGGTACTGTTATACTGGTATAAAGGTACTTTATATGAATATAGCTATTCCTATCTGGGAAGAGTAATAACTACACTGGTATAAGACACCTTATTACAGGTATACCTGCATCCACACTAGAGCTTTTACCTGTATAACTATATTGGTCAAAAAAATCACACCACAACTAAAGTAATTCTCCTTCTTGTAGTCTCTTCTGTATGGAGTTGGCTCTTGAAGTCCTTCTTCTCTGCTGCAGTCTTGAAGCAGTGCCTCAGAAACTTTGCAGTTAAATCATTTTATATGCCACCCAGATATCTAGTTTTGGATTTTCCAGCTTTTCTCTTGTAAGTTTAACACCCTGTTTCTTATATATTCTTCCGATCTTCTTTTCACATGCTCAAACTATGTAAGCCTGGATTCTTTCAGCTTCTCTATAATTGGTACCACCTTCACACTTCCCCTAATTAATTCATTCTAAACATGGTCCATCCTTGTAACTCAAAGTATCCATCTTAACATTTTCATTTCCACTGAAATCAAGATTTGCGCCTTTCTCTTTCTCAGTGCCCAGTATTTGGAGCTATACAAAAGGATAGGCAAAATTACTGTCTTGTAGCTCTTACTTTTCAATGGTAGGCATTCTCTTATCACAAATCATTCCGCTCACTTCTCTCCATCTAGTCCATGCCTTTCATATTCTGCTTATAAATTTCTCATTGAGTTCACCTGCAGGGTTGTCAAGGTGTCCCCCCCACTCTGAACTTTAGGGTACAGATGTGGGGACCTGCATGAATAACCCCTAAGCTTATTTTTACCAGCTTAGGCAAAATAGTCGCTGCTAATTATTATTATTATTATTATTATCTAGCTAAAAGTCCTCCCGTAGCAGACCCAAATATTGATTAGATTGCTCACACCAGGGCAGTGGAACTGGGGGGGGGGCGCAATGGGGACCAGCAACCCCCACAGTGGAAATATTGTGGAGGCTGGTCTATGCTTCCATCCTCATGTTTTCATTCCCGTAAACTGCACACACAAGGGGTGGTGTTGGGGTGAAAGTAAGAGTGAATCCTGGGTGGCTGGAGGCACTTGAGATTATCCCAGGCACCAGCTCACCTGGCTCATTCTTAGGGGCAGCCCTCCAGTTGAGCCACACTCCCCTCCTGGCCCCTCCCCCTTCTGGCCAGCTCCTCCCCTGCCAGGTCAGCTTCTGCAGCTGACAGGTCGTGGCTGCTCTCCACAGAGTGGCCCCGCTCCACCCTGCCAGCTGCCTGGCTCTTCACTGCCTCTCTTGTTGTATGCTTGGTATTGCTGCTGCCTGAGTTGGAGGTGAAAGATGCTGGAGCCTGGGCTGGACTACAGCATACTCCTGGCTGAGGAACTCTCCTCCTTCATGTTCAGTATGTCACTGACAGCCAGGTAGTGGGCACAGAGGAGCAGCGTGGTGCAGGGAGCCTGAATCCCCCATGCCATTCCTGCTGCAGAGTGGCAGAATGGAGGCTCGATGATGGGACTCCAGGTTGAAGTTTGTAATGAAAGCTCAGGCCCCTCCCTCCCTTCAAAGCGAGATTCTGCCACCTGTGTGTTGGTAGGATAGCTCATGTGTATGTGGGGGTAGGAGAGGTCTGCCTGTATCTGAGTGTATCTCAACTACATCAGAACACAAATCAGCTTCCTGGACTTAGGCCAAAATTTAAAAACTTGGATGTCTATAGTTTGGCATATAAACCTGTATTTAGTAACCTAAATAATGTGGCCTGATTTTCAAAGATGCTGCACAGCCGCAGCTCCCATTGAAGACAAAGGGACTTGAGAGTTTATGGCAGGTCTGAGAATGAGGACACTTATTTAGTTGCATAATTATGGACTTAGGTGCCTTATTTTATGCAGCTAAATATGAAAACATTGGACCTATCTGAATGACAACAAAAAACTACATGCTGATTTCTGGTACATAACAAAATACTCAGCTAAATTAATAACTGACACGCCTTTTATGTAAGAAATTGACAGGTGTGTGGTACACCATTCCTGAGCAGCACACAATATCTACCTAGTTGTCCAATGCAAGGGGCAACATACAAGTTCCCCTGAACATTGAATAATAATTTTAGTGTTGAAACATGTAGAATGACTTCTTCACCCCTTCTCTAACAGAAACGAGAGGTACCCCAAAAGAACTGCAATTAGAATTCTCAAAGGCATAATCTGATTTAATATTTGATGATCCTTTGTGTAGAGCCACAGCTGTGGCTCCAAGGAACAAATCTCAAAACAGCAGGAGAGTCCACAGTTTCCATGTAACTCTTTTCCCCCAAGAGGCAGTTCCCTCATTAAATATTCAAACTCAGAGAGTTCAGATTATAATGCAAACGTGAACAACAGAAAACAATGACAGTTAGAGAAAGGCAACAGAGGTGATTGTCTCCCATCATTACTTTCCCTTTGCAAAGTCCGGTATCTCCGAATCTCCAAAGAGATACAACACTTACATTTTTGTCTAAATTTGTTATCACCCAGGTAATTTGAGAATTCTCAGCCCCTTGCTATACATGACGTCTAGTACCACAGTGATCACAGTCCAGTTGCTGCTGTCTTCCTAAGACCTCTTATGTTAATACATAAAAAATGTAGGGTACACTGCCAACCTAAAATAATCCAGACTCACAAATATAATTTATTCATTGAGCACTGATTCACCCAGCATTTATAATCTAACCATCAACAATGTTCCCCATTGTGTTTAGCTTTTGGTAGCTGAGATTGTAAGGACTGTGCAATTCAAACTAAGGGGTCCTGAAGTCCACCTAATAGGACCCTCAAACCGGCTACTTGCTACTACTGGCCCTGGCTCTACACCTATAATCGTAACATTTTCCCCAATCCCAAGGTGCATGAGGGGGAAACATCCCCGGCCCCCAATAGTTTACTATGTGCTCATCACCATGATTATAGAAATAACACATTCTCATACCCAGTCACTCCAAGTTTAAGTGGTTGCATCACTGCCCTACTATCTACGTTTTAGATGTTAAGACAGAATATAATCATACATTTGGTGGCAACTTCATACAAAGATAATTAGACACTTTAGATGTACTTATAAGTGTGTTAAAACCATTTGAGCAAGCACACAACACATAAACAAATAAAAGAAGGCAGGATTTTCATTAACTAAATTGTCTCTCTGTTTTGCAAAGGTAATGGCTTCTATGACAAATAGACTAGCTGGCAGAGGGGTATGGGAATTTGTTCTCCTGTGGTGAGGTAGCTTGCATGTATCACCTTCTCAAATTCCATATGTTTTTGGGGGGTGAAGTGATGCTGAGTAACTGCTAGATGGGTGCATTTATTTTCCAAGCAAACTTTGAGGAGATTGGGGGACAATTGTCCCTTAATCTTATGCCATTTCAGAAAGGAAGGTCAGAGGAATGCCACTGACAGGAATATTATAATATTTGCATTGAATAATGTTATACAGTGGCAACAATAGTGGTAGTCACATTGTTGGTATTGCTTTACTCCATCTTTTGGCATATTGCGGGGCATCACATAGGCACAGCATAATTTCTATCAGACACATTCACACTAGCATTTTTCATGCATCTAATACATAGACTATTATTGTTATTTAACTGACACTAACCTGAATTCTGTAACTAAACTTAAAAATGGCATATATGAGGAGTATAAATTCAGCACCAAAAAAAGACAAATGTAGGCCCTGATCCTTCAATTCTATAGGTAAACACTTGAAAGATCAGGGTTTCAGTGGTCAATAAACTCTGTTCATGGGGATAGGAGAGAAATATTTGGACTTGGACATATTTCCATATGCCCACATTTTGAAATCCTTACTAATGTTGCAGCTTACTCATCTGTGTAGTCCTATTGATGTTAATGGGCCTACTTGTTAAGAAAAGTGCTATGCATTGTGAGAAAAGGTATCATAATCTGTCCCATAGGGATCATGTATTGGTAACCTACCAGGCCTATCACTCCCCATAAACCTTGTGTATGGGTTGCCATCTATAAATTTTAAATTTAAAAGATTACAGTGATTAGAAAGGCAGTGATTAACTTTAACTTACAGTGATTAGGAAAGTTCTCATGGGAGAAATTTAACAGCAACTGAAATCTCAATGTCAACAAGAGAGATTTAGAATAATCTGAGGAACAAAGAGTTCACAATGGTCCTAAACCAACTGCTACTGGTAACTGAGATGAGGTCCAGTCCGGAATCTGTTTCAGCTTGGAACAGAACGTAGTTCAGGTAATGCTTCTTATTTCATTTAGTTATCTGCCTGATAGTATTCTTTCCACATGTGATAGCACTGGAGAATTTTGTAGGGGTTATTTTTCATCGTGACCATCCAAATGAATCACAATGTGGAGCCCTGGCCCAACCTGAACAGCTTGTCCTATAGACCTTGAGTAGTGAATTTGGTAATCTTTCACACATTCTTGTTAATTATTTGTTTATGGTAGCTCCTGCAATGTGTTAGGTACTTTGAAGACATTAAATAAGGGATAGTCCCAGCCCTGAGATGCTCACAGTCTAAAGCCCAAGTTGGAGAAGAAGGCAAAGGTCAGGAAAAGTGCAGATTTCCTCCTTTAGACTGTTGCTTCTCACCTGCCATTCTTCTGACTGAAGTCTGGGTGGAATAGCAAAGATCTGTTCTTCACCACTGATGTGCTCAGTTGTATGGCCTGATAGTACTCACACTAAAATCAAAACTTTGCCACTGACTTCACTGGTAGCAGAATTGAATATGTATGTTGTACGTGTCTGCTTATAGTAGTGGGCCACCCAGGTGCACGTGTATGCTGGCACTAAATGGAGAGCAATATTTTATTTCCTTGAGAGCCCTGATTCCAACAACATTAGGAAAAGGTCACATCCATTATTACCTTAAATTGCTAAACATGCTGGGAAATCTAGGATATTTCCATGACAACTTAAAATGTTAGACCATTAGTGCTTTTGGTTTTACAAAGATACAGTAATTCATTTTAACATAATAGAAAAATCATTATTAGAATAGTTTTGATGTAGAAATATGAAACCAAACATTGTGAGGAAGTTCTCTTTTTTCATTCCTCTTCTTCAAGTTGAGTAATTAAAAGAGAGTAACAGGCAAACATGCCTTTCCCAACTTTTAACTCAATTGAACATTAAGGGCCAGTCTACACTTACCTGCCGGGTCGACGCGGTGAGTTCGACTTCTCTGAGTTCGAACTATCACGTCTAATCTAAACGCGATATTTCGAACTCCCCGCGTGCTCCGGTCGACTCCGGTACTCCACCACTGCAAACGGCGGTGGCGGAGTCGACCTTGGAGCCGCGGACTTTGATCCCACGGCGTCTGGACGGGTAAGTAGTTCGAACTAGAGTACTTCGAGTTCAGCTACGCTATTCACGTAGCTGAACTTGCGTACCCTAGTTCGACCCCCGCCCTTAGTGTAGACCTGCCCTAAGAGTTCAAAAGTTCAACTCAGAAAACAGCCATAACAACTCAAAGCTAATAGATTTTCATTCATTTTAGGAGTGACTATGAAAAATAAAAGACCAGAGAAAGAGAGTAAAAACCAAATACTGAGGGCTTGATACCACTTTCCATCACACCAACATAAATTAAAAGTAACTCCACTATAGTCATTGGAGTAACACCCAAAGTGATATCAGAGTAAAACAAAGTGATATCAGAATTAGGCCCAGAGACACTTTTAGAAAACGAGCAGCGAGGGAGGGTGAAAATAAAACTCTAGTGAAAAAATTGACACTGTATATATTGATACACACACCCAAGTGTGGTACTCTAACTTTAGGGATTTGTCTGTCCTAGAAATGCATTTTAAAAAATCATCAGGGGCACAGGGGGGACACCCTTCCATGGTTTTATAATATACGGAAATGTTTTTGTGAATTTCGAGTCGTTGTGGGAACTCTGTAAATGTAAAGCATGGTTTATAAAGTGTCAGATTCATTCATTCTAACCAAAAGTGATTTATGTCTGAACTTAACAAAATTTTGAATGATTCTAGATCTTGGGGCAAACTCAGACATTCACTTTTTATTAATTATTTATTTATTATTATTATTATTATTATTACTGAGTTTGCCTGTGAACTCTTGTTATAAGTGTGAGCTAATTTAAGTGGAAACTATATGCTGTAATTCCATACAGAATTATGTGAATGCAGATGTAATATTACCTAGCTATCCAAAGCAAGATGGGAATGTTTTTAACGTTGACATTTAAGTGTATGTTACTGAAGATGTAAAGACTGCGTTACAAAATATTTCAGATGGTTGTAATGAACACTATTGAACAAATGGAAACTAAAGTTATCGACTGATTGGATTTGAATTTCTAATTAAATGTTGTTATTGTGAATATTGAACTGTGATAAATTCTATGCATGATAAGTTATTCCTGTGCTGCACATATTGAGTTTTATCTGGAAAGGTGCTGAATGTTCTGAACTCCCACTGGGCTCTTACATTTCAGAAAAATATTACAGTCTTCAATTAAATGTACAGATTAAACGAGAAGTGAAGCAGGGAAACAAATCTCCCTATAAAATAAGGAAGGTTTTGATATATTTTGACTAGAGTTGCCTTTGGTACATTCACAAATGAATAAAAATGCAAATAAAAACCTTTTCATCCTTTCATGTCCTGTGACACCTGGCTCATACTTCTCTGTGATCTCTCAACAACAGCATTCTCTTTGATGTCACCAACAACACTGGTGACATCAGACCTCCACTTAAGCATACCAATGGTCCAGGCAGTCAGGTACTGCCCTGCCCTGTTTACTGTTTAGTGCCGTTTTTAAAGGTTAATTTTCATGGTTTTATATCCCAAAGATATAAATTGTAACAACTGATTTTCAAGAGAGACAAGGGGTTTAGACTTTTAAACATAGGCCTGGATATGAAGAACTCAAGTTCTTAATCCTCTGGGAACTTGTAAGTCTCTTAACTTTCCTGATTCAGTTACCCCATCTGTAAAATATGGATAATAATACTTTTCTGCCTTACAAGGATGATGTAAAGAATCAATAGCACCTGTTTGTAAAGCACTTAGAACATCCTAGGTGCTCAGATACTAAAATGATAAGGGTGGTACAAGAACCAGTATACAAAAGAAAACAAGTATTATTACTTCAACCAATGGCTGAATTTGGTCAGTCTACCAGTTAAATTTGTGGTAAAACACATCTGCTAGGGGAGAAGCTGGGAGAAAAGTAGTAGAGATACAGATGAGGAGCATCGTGGATTATCTAAACATGTATTCAGTCTCACACTTGCGTACTTACTGGCATGATACACGAGGTACATTCTTCTGCTCAAATGAGCTGAGACTTTCGTTCCTAGGAATAGCTTTACGATTTAAGTGAATTTTCTTATTCTTTTTCAGAGTTTCCTTTTTTGCTTAGCACACATACTACAGTATATGAGTCTTATACTGGCTACTAAAAATAAGTCCTTCCTTTTTAGGATCTTTAGAGTTCTGCTGTCACTTATGCTTCATGCTTCTTGGTTTGAAGACTAACAAATCTCTTTTCCAAATTATGCCAAAAATGTGTCCTGCCAATCCTAGGAAAATTTTCATGACTCCCTGGACAGATTTTGCAAGGGTATCTAGCAAATGAGCAGAGTTCATTTAATAAGGATTGTAGTAACATTGCTAAACTAGTGCCACATCTTCCACATTTTTAATAATTTGAGGAAAGTAAGTAATTCAGAACAGTAACAACTACAAAATTCATAACATTGTGGGTGGAAAAAGGACTAATAGTAGCAACAATATCTAATGACAAAACATTGAGCGGGAAGAGTGTGACACCCTGGCAGCCCAATATTCACCGCTGTTATGTAATTAGGATATGTTTTGTAAAAAGTATGCCTTGTGCGGTATCATTCTAAAAGTCTTGATCTGCTAGACATTAATATCTCATTGGATTGTATGTGCTATTGTTGTATGCAAATTGTGAGGTTGAAAACAGCCTTTCGGGTACAACAGTAAAAAGGCCAAACAATGTTAATTGATTATTGAGGAAATGTACACAATCACATGGATTACCCCGTGTACAATAGAAACCTCTCAGAGATAACACTACACAATGGGAACTGTTTAACTGAGGTCACAGCAAAAGTGCTTTCCAGCAAGTGGGAAAAAGATATAAAGGGGGAAAATGACATCATGGGGGTACCTCACTCTCCCTACAACAATACACCTGGAAACACCTGAGGAACAAGGACTGAACTGTGGGAAGTGATGGTCCTAGGCTAAGGGATTTTTAGTCTGTGTATGAAAACCTGGAAAACTCGAGCTGCAGAGCCAAGGTAGCTTGTGCCTTAAGAATCTGCCAGCCTGTTTATCACTCAGGGTGAGAATTTGCTAATTCACATCCTGCCTATTTAGTATATTAAGTGTAGATTGTGTTTTGTTTATTTGCTAGGACATCTGCTTTGATCTGTTTGCTATCCCTTATAATCACTTAAAATCTATTTTTTGCAGTTAATAAACTTGTTTTTGTTTTGTCTGAAGTCAGTGTGTGGAAATCATAACTGGGGGCAGAATGCTTCCTCCACATTGAGGGAGGGAGTGAATGTCATGAGCTTACGCTGTACAGTTCCCTGTGCAGTGCAAGATGGTATCATTTTGGGTTTACTCTTCAAAGGGGGTGGGGGTGCACTTGAGGAACTAGACAGATCCTTAGCTGAGCCTTCCCATGCAGAGCTGATCTCAGCATTTGTATGTAGCTGCAGCTGGGTGTGTCCCTACCTGTATGTGTGCTGGAGGGGGCTTGAGGGCCTGTCACAGCAGTACAGTGTAAAGGGAGCTCAGGCTGGTGAGTCAGGTGGGCTCAGTGGTGCCCCAGTTCGAGGTGGCACCCTGGAGGGAACCCATCACAAAGGGGAAACAGCTGCTATAGTAAAATTGCACAAGACATTATAGAAGCAGATAGTAGAACCATCAGGGGCAAAATCCAATAAAGCATCAGAAAAGGTCTCAGCAGCAACAAAGAATGGTGCAACCACAGCTACAGCCATTTTGGGGAGCCAATGAGAAGTGGCTTCCATGAGCACCAGCCCAGAAGCAAGAGTTAGGGAAAATGGCAATGAACATGTTTGCCATGCAACACTAAGAATGGAATCTATCAGGAGGTGGGTCCCCAGGACTCCAAAGATCTGCCTTATTTGTATGCCTGAGTCAGAGACAGCTTGTTGGGGCTGGGATAGGGAGGAGAGCTAGGTCAGGAGTCGGACTGACATGCCGGAGCTATCAAGTCCAGGCCCAGGATAGCCTGTAGATATCGGGCACTGTCCAGACATGTGCACTGAACCTGTACAGGCATGATGTTCAGGGAGAAAAGGGTTGGCTACAGGGAGTCAATTTCCAGAAGCAGAAGGAGATGTAGCCCTGCAATTGCTCTCTGAAGGGGGGCGTGAAGGTAAAAAGCCGCAAACGATGCAGGGGCCACTGATCCTAAGGTGGGTCACCAAAAAGGAGAAATTAGAGGGGTCTACCACTGTAGGAAACCAGTGAAGAAAGCTACAGGCACTGCAAAATCTTCGAGGCCAGCAACAATAACTACACTTCTGACAAAACAGTTGGGCAGCTGCAGAAACAAGCAGATCCCCAGACAAAAGGAGCGAGGAAAGCAAATAAAATGTTCCGCATGGTCCTTGAGCCCTGTCTGCTCCCATATAAATATCTTGAGAGTTTTTCCCCTCCATGCCAACTCTGCTCACATATCTACACCAGCAACACCATCACAGGACCTACCCAGATCAGCCACACCATCACCGGTTCATTCACCTGCATGTCCACCAATGTAATATATGCCATCATATGCCAGCAATGCCCCTCTGCTATGTACATCGGCCAAACTGGACAGTCCCTACGGAAAAGGATAAATGGACACAAATCAGATATTAGGAATGGCAATATACAAAAACCTGTAGGAGAACACTTCAATCTCCCTGGACACACAATAGCAGATTTAAAGGTAGCCATCCTGCAGCAAAAAAACTTCAGGACCAGACTTCAGAGAGAAACTGCTGAGCTTCAGTTCATCTGCAATTTTGACACCATCAGCTCAGGATTAAACAAAGACTGTGAATGGCTTGCCAACTACAAAAGCAGTTTCTCCTCTGTTGGTTTTCACACCTCAACTGCTAGAAGAGGGCCTCATCCTCCCTGATTGAACTAACCTCGTTATCTCTAGCCTGCTTCTTGCTTGCACATATATATACCTGCCCCTGGAAATTTCCACTACATGCATCCGATGAAGTGGGTATTCACCCACGAAAGCTCATGCTCCAATACGTCTGTTAGTCTATAAGGTGCCACAAGACCTGAGAAGTAATTCTTCCACTCTTCTCAGCACTGATAAGGCCTCAACTGAAGTAGTGTGTCTAGTTCTAGGCACCACACTTTGGGAAAGATGTGGACAAATTGGAGAAAGTCCAGAGGAGAGGAACAAAACCGATTAAAGGTTTAGCAAACATGACCTATGAGGGGTTTGGGGAAAATGGGTTTGTTTAGTCTGGAGAAAGGAAGACAGAGGTAGCACAGTCTTCAAGTATGTAAAAGGTTGTTATAAAGAAGAGAGTGATAAATTGTTCTCCTTATCCACTGAGGACAGCACAAGAAGTAATGGGCTTAAATTGCAGCAAGGGAGATTTAGTTTTGACATCAGGAAAAACTTTCTGTCAGGATAGTTAAGCACTGGAACAAATTACCTATGGAGGTTGTGGAATCTCTATCACTGTATGATTTTAAGAACAGGTTAGACAAACACTTGTCAGGGATGGTTTAGATCAGTGATACTCAGACCTCAGTAGTTCAGAAGGCAAATTAGCAATTAACATTCACACAAAGAGCCACAGTAGTGTAATTCATTGTTTCATTTACTATTTATATATTTTTATAGCAAAATGACTGACCAAGTATTCTACAATTAGTTAATAACATAGTAAAAGCATCCTGATTGGTTAATAGCTTAGATTGGTTAATAATTAAATCACACAGTGTTTTAATATCACATATTAAAGAGCCACTCGTGGCTCCCAAGCCTCAGTCCTAGTATCACTGGTCTAGATAACACTGAGTCATGCCTCAGTGCAGGAGACTGGATTAGGTGACCTACCAAGGTCCCTTCCAGTTCTACATTTCTGTGATTCTATAAGTCTCTGGCCGGGGTGGGAAATGTTACTCAGTGGTAGTGAGATTACTTGCTATTCACTGTTTGCTACAAGCTACATCTCAAGAGGGTATAATGTGCTGACCTCAATTTGACTTAGGCTCTTAGAAGACTTCTTAGATAATGGATGTGAAAGCATTTATCATCAAAACCTTACACAGTCTTATTTTAAAGTGAATTAAATTTCTTTCAGGATAAAATGAATTTTAACTAAAAAGTAGTAGGAGTGCAATAATCTATTACACAGCATACCTATTACATCAGCTGTGCTATAATTATGATTTCATTGAAATTCCTACTTTTGAGTATTTATAAGTGATCACAATGTTTCTCTTTGAACTAAAGTTTCTTGTATTCATTCTCAGATCAAAAGTGATTTTTTAAAGGAAAAGTTTGGTAAAAAATCATCTGGCTATTACCAAAAATAGAAATTGGAGATGTGAGGGGGTGTTCTCGCTAATATATTTTCCAGATATTTTGTTTGGTTTGTCCTCTGATAGCACAAGACTGTTTTCTTTTAAAGTGTAAAACTTAGCATTGATTTAGTATTCAGTGACGAAAGGTACTTTTAAAAGAGCTGAAGAAATCTGATTTTGAATGAACTACTGCCAAGTTATAATATTTGAAAATCATATACTATATACTTTTTATGAGTCTATTTTCTAATAACGTGATGCAGTGAGAGCAGGAAGAATGTTCTTGTGATTAAGATTCAGGATGGAAACCTGACTCCTATTCCTGCTTTTGTCATGGATTTCCTGTGCAAACTTGGCCAAATAACTGTGGACTAGACTGAACTTTTGTAAAATACCTTTGTAAGTGGGGGTTCAAAGTTGCACTGTCCTAAAATGAGCCTTGGGAAGGACATGTGTCCCAATTACTATTTCTTGCCTGCTCCTCCTTTGCTCCAAAAGGTAGCTTACTGCAGCCCTTTAAGGGGTTCATTTTACTCCCAACCTCACATTGTGTAAGCTCCATTGGCAGGGACAGAGAGAACCAAGGGTTTACTTCCCTCCACCACTCCCTGCCCATCTACTTGGAGTGGGGGAGTACCGGTCATGTAGCTCCAGCTCTCCCATGTCTGGTACTCTCCCTATGGAGCCGCACAGGGGGTGGGTCACATTTTACTTCCCCATACTTCCCTCCATGGCCACATTAATCTGGCCCTTAATATTGACATGCTTCTATTTCCCTAGCTATAAAATGGGGGTTACAGCTGGCTGGAAAACCTGTTTTTTTTCCTGTGAAAAATTTAGAATGAAAACAGTTCATTTGAAATCTTTTGTTCAAAAATTTTCAATTTTTCATGGCAAAATTCTGGAACAAAATAAAATGAAATTTTCATTAAATATTGCGATTTAATTTGAAAATTTTGTTATGGGTTTTGAAAAGATATTTTTTTCAAATTTCTGAAATTTCACACCTTCCTTTTCCCAGTTATACATTTGGCACTGCATGCATTAAAACAAATAATGTCTAGTTCTCCACCACCACTCTGCAACTTCTAAAAACTTCTCCAACTTTGGAAAAAAGTTACATAATGTAAAGAGGGAAAAGGGAAAATATGAAAGTTCCCCCATTCCTGGATATTATTCAATGTATTGTACTTGCTGGGGAAAAAAAGAATCAAAGACGGAGATTTGGGGAAAAAACAAAAACTTGAAATTTTGCAATTTAAAAAAAAATGTGGTTTTTCAAACACGAACATTTAAATTCAAAATGAAACAAAGCAAAACTTTGTTTTGTTTTGAAATTTCCCACCAAAACATTGAAAAATGTCATCAAAAACAATATTTTTGGTGGGAATGTTTTCAGTCTCCTTTTGGGGGGGGGAGCCGCTATAATTACTGTACTTACTGACTTTGTAGGGGCTTTGTGAAGATTAAGGTGCCTATGCCCCAATTGGACCTGCATTGGTAGCCCCTTAATGCCCAGGTGGAGTCCCATTGAAGCCAATGAGGCTCAGTATGGGTGTAGGGGTCCAACCACATGGATCCAGTTGCAAGAATGGAGCCTAGTTCTCAGATGTTTGTTCAGGATTTTAAACTCCTTGGATGGGAGGGTGGTATATAAATGTGAAGTATTATTTTATTTTTAATAATGGTCACATACCTGGATCGCTTAGCATTGAAATAAAACCAAAAATGATTACACACATGAAAACATTCAAATAAGGGTTTGCTAACACAGGGTATTAGCTACTGGGGTAGCTGCTGATGTAGCTTCCCCAGTACAAATATCTGCTGCACTGGTGTAAAAAGCGACTTACATTGGTGCAGCGCACAAATCGCTCTTTACACCAGAACAATGACCCAGGATAAGCACTGATGCTGTAGCAGTAGTTAAAGGGGAGATTTTCAAAGGCTCAAAGGTGAATAAGTTACCCAACTCTCATTGAAAGTCACTGGGAGTTAGACACCTAACTTCTCGGGCCTTTGAAAATTTCCCCCTAAAACACCCTTACGGCCCAAGCCTCACAATCCAAATGGGAGTTTTGGCTGAGCTAGTGCTGCAAGATTGGGCCTGTGGTTAATTTGCCATCCTTCCCAACATCCATCTCTCTCTCTTCAGTCCACTAAAAACAACTTTGTTAAAAATTTTCTTCTGTAATGACTTAGTTCAACAGGAGGTCTTTTTTTCTAAGGTTGGAGGATAAGTGATGCTCCATGCACAGTAGTATGAGACGGAGGTTCAGTATTTCAACATTAGTAGGCATCGTAATAACCTTACAGGTTCCTTTTAGAAATACTTTATGCCATGGTGCTGATATTTTTTTACTACACATCTATTTTATTCCTCTTTATAAAGGTAAAAGTATCTCTGCAGGATCAGTGGAGCTTATTCACAGAAATATAGACTATTTCAGGATGGAAAGAAAACCCACTTAGGTCCATTTTCTCCTGTGAGAGTGCAGTTCTAGAATTCAATTTTCCCTCCTTAAAATACAGAACTTGCTTAACTCTTTTTGATTTGTCTATATATATTATTTGCTCCTGCTGCTGTCCTTCATTTCTCTATATTAAATACTCTATGTAAATTTCTATAATGCCTGGAGCTTCTTTAGCTTCAGTTCATGCCCCTTTCTTCTTATAGCTGACATTAATGTAAATAATGTTGTGGGTTTTACTGTATTGTTGGCATTCCCTTCAAAATTGTGTTTACCTCAGGAAATTTGTTATTATCTCTAGCTCCTCTTTTCTTGTAGCAATCTCTTCATCTGTCGCTCAGAGAAAGGATTCTATGGAGCCTAGTGAAGCAGAGAGGATGGGTAGAACTTAATTCATCTGAAATATGGATAAATTAATTACAAGTATCTGAACTCTATCAACACTTGGACTTCTTTTAATACTATTTAAATCAGGGAAATTACCATAATACTGGCAGTCCAAGTAATTAGAGATGTGCATTCTCTTTAAGAATAATACATCTGTGTGACCTTTGTTGTTTCTCGGAGTTTAATGCTTAGAACATGGAGTCAGAATGAAACATATATAAGATAGGTTATATTTTATCATAACAAGCATCACAGTTGTGTGGTTATGATATTGAACTCCAATTGTTTGCTGAAATGAGGTATTGTTCATTGATGCAAAATGCTGTCTTTCTCTACTCCATGCACTTTTGCACTTCTTATAAATGGTTTGACTTTGTTCTTCATGTTATTGTTTCACAGAAAAAAAATATTGGGTGTGTGGTAATTTTCTAACATCTGTGACTTTGCAATGGACATGGCAAGAATGTGGGTGTGTCTTTTGTCCTTCCCTTTGCCTCTTTGTAATCAAAGTGTACTGTGTTTCTCAATGAGTATATATGAAGAATAAATTAGACTGAGTTTAATGAATCACTAAGGTCCTCAACTATGTGTATCATTTCAGTTGTCCTTAGTTGTGTGGTACAGCTTTCAATTTCTATAAGAACAGTCATACTGAGTTAGACCAATGGTCCATCTAGCCCAGTATCCTGTCTTCCCAATGCCAGGTGCTCCAGAGGGAATGAACAGAACAGGTAATCATCAAGTGATCCATCCCATCACCCATTCCGAGCTGCCAGCAAACAGAGGCTAGGGACACTTCAGAGCATAATAATGTTTCTGTAATGAGGTGTCCAAACCCATATACACTATATTCAAGATACAATCACCCGAATTGTTTAAGCAGTACTGGAATAATTTATAAGGATGGGTAATATCAATTGTTTCATGCACAATACAATGGGAACTGGCTTGAACTTTGATCCATCTCTTGGACTGCACCCCTATTTTTTTCTGGTCTAATCCATTAGGAGAAGTCCCCCTCACCTTCTTTTCTACCCAATTTCTCCTTTCTTCTCATTTGGTTATTGCCACCTAATGCTCTGCACACTGCTGACTCCATCAAAGCCCAGGATCCCAACTAGCATCAATCCCAGCTCCCGTCAGTCCAGTTCCTAAGCCCCTCTATTCTCGCACTGCAATGACTGATACCCGAAGCCACTCTCTCTTGTCAATGTAGTTTCCTACCTGATCTAATTCCAATCCACTTCTCCCTGCTCCAATCCAATACCCATCAATGCTTCACTGTAAACTCCCCATAGACACTTATCTTTGACTCTTCTCCAAGATGCTAGTTCAGGTTCCAATTCAATCCATTCCAAATAACATTCTTCGCCTTTTCATTAACTCAGTTCAGGTTCCAGGGACAATCTTTAATGCTTCCTTCCCCCACCTTGTATGTTCTGTGGGGCCCAATAAGGCTGGAAGTATCTCTGCTCACTTCAAATATCCTCATGCTTTGGGGATTTCACTGCCATTGTGCCCCAGAGTCCACAATGTGAGAGATGAGCAAATTACAATCTCTCTTGCTCTGCAGTTTGAGGTGGTTTTAATTAATTTCACACAATAATCAAGTCAGAAAATAGTCTTTTGAGACTGGATGAAGCTGGCTCTGAAAGGAAATTTGTAGTATCCAAGAATGCCCCAAATTTGAATAGAAATGGGTGTTGTTTTAATGAACTGTACATTTCCAAAAGACATGATGGCCATTGTATTGAAATAGCAGGAATATGGGTATAAATTTTTTTTTGTTTTTATTGTACACAAAGGCCCCTTTCTAAAAAAAAAAGTGTAATTTAAGTGTCAAAAAAGAGCTATTTCCTTGTTTTTGTATAAAGCTAACCTTTCAATACAATTTAAATTGTAATGCTATGTGCATTACTTCTCCTGAAGGCCAACTCAATTACTAGTTTTCTTTGCTTGAATAAACCGAGTGTGTTTGTTTGCTTTTGTAAAAGACCAAAAACTAAAGTTGTATAATAGAGCTAAGAAAAAGACCTCAGATAATGATAAGAAACCTCTTCCCATTTTTTTTCCTGAATGAGTTAATGCTTTTTTTTCCCTTTAAAAGCATTTTTAAAGGATATTTTATAATTATATCATTAATGGAAGAAGAGTATACCATTATTATTGATATTTATTTCATACGTTGGGGTATCTATATTCCATGAAATGCAGATTTGCTATAATATGATTTTTTAAACAATTATGTTTTTATTTTTTATTAACAGGCAAAATATTAGTGAAAGGATGATGTGATTATTTTAACAGAAGAGGTATGTTTTTCTTTCTGCTACAGATATCTCTACAAAGAAAATCAACTTGCTGAAATATTGCACCTTTGAGGTTAGACGCAGGTCATAAAAAAGAAGTGTTCTGGAATATTGAGCATCTGCCAGAACCCGCTGGCAGTACAAAAAACATCCAAAAGAGCGCTTGTACATTAACTCTGGCATGAGATAATAGGTCACTTGAGGACCACAACTTTTTCAATATTGCAAAAGGCTTCTATATTTAGTGTCATTTTTGTTTTTTACTTTCTGCCCCAAATTCTTTCTGGATTATTTTTATTCTGTCAATGTCTGACAAGTTCCAGTCATTCCCATCACCAAATGATTGTCCAGGCTCAGAGCTTCCTCTGCATTTACTGGTGCAACCACCTCACTGCCTCTCGCTTTGCCCTCTCTAATCTGTCCAAAATACAGTTCTGAAAACCATCTACCTTGCCTGCCACTTTATGCTTAGCCCCTCTTCAAATGCCTTAACTGGCTACTTCCCCCTACACACACTTCTACAGCAAATCCTACTTTTCTCACCTTCAGAGCTCTTTACAATTCTATGCCTACCTCCTACCCTGCTCTCTTCTCTTATTTCTCCTCCCTCTATTCCACCCCACTGAAGCTGCACTGCTAACCATCAGCTTTACTGCTTTTTCTTTTGCACTCCCATCTTAGTGTGTCATAGCAAATAAGGCATTGTATCTGGATACCCACTTCCTCACCCTGTCTGCTATGTCTCCTCACAACACACTCCATCAGTAAGATCTCCAAACATTAGTCATCTTCTCTTTGTAACAACTGAAAGAACATTAAATAAACAACCTCGTTATTCTTAGGATGTGAGCTTTAATAATTAAGCAAAGTCAGTTAATGATTTTCCCAATGACTGTTACCTTCTCTCATCATACTGTCTCTTAATTTAGGAACAGATTTTGATTGGCCCCTGGATATATATGCGAGATGGGGTGGAGTGCAAGGAGCTTTTCTTATAAATTTCCAGTCCAGAATCCTGATGGGAAACAAAGTTCTTTTGTCCTTAAACAGCCTCTTAAGCACTAAGGCCAAGATTTTTAAAAGTATGTATGTGTTGCTGTGCTCAGCATTGCAATAGCTGATTTAGGAACCTAAATCTAATTTTCAAAAAAGATTTAGGCTCTTAGGCTCACATTGCACCAGCCTGTTGAGCAGAGAGTTAGGGAAGAATATTAAAGCAAAGCATAGACAGTTCACTAATGTGAACATCTGGGTATCCCTAAGACAGGGTCAGCCAGAATGCCTCCTGGGAAGTGTAGCTTCTGAGAGGCCTGACAACACCGCATCTAATGCATCTGATGGTGCTTAGTGCAGATCTAGTTCTAAGACTGTAAACTGTTTAGAGTAAGAACACCATATTTTACTTGTTTGATTCAGACTGCCAGAGCTAATTTTCTTTCAGCACTATACTCATCTATGGTACTGTATAAGTGCTATGTTGTGAACTCATCACCCCAGCACCGCTCATGTTAGGACACAGTATTGCAGGGGATCTCCTATTCTAGCACTCCCTTTGTGTTCTCATTCCACAATGGTCTGCTGCCTCTGTGACCTAGCTCTCCAGTGGTCAGCTCTTAGTCCCGTCCCCTTCTAGAAAATAAACTCGAAATAGCCACCTGGGTGTTAAAATCCATAATATAAACAGTAGTTCTTCATAGAGATAATTCAAGGCCTGTGGTGTCAAGGTTAGGTCCGTGACTGAGCCAGATTATTTGGATTAGGGCAGGGAAAGGCTGCCTTCCCTGTCCTGATTTTGCCCAGAACTGGCCCCTAGTAGAAGCAGCCAGCCCTTTTTATCAGGCCTGCTGGGGCCTGATTGGCTTCCATCTACTCCCAGCCCTTCCAGGCACTGGAGGACCAACTCTCACGGGCTTTGCCTGAAGCTGATGATGGAGGCCTCTCTAGGCAAACCCTGGAGGTTTGAACTCACTATTCTTTCCTTCCAGGAGGACATCATCTTAGGACGGGATGTGCCAAGGCATCAGAGCCTCTGGTAGAGGGAGCAAATGCCTGGTACACCCCATCACAATGTGTAATAAACAAATAATAATTGTCTGAAACAGGAAGGATTGTGCTTAAATATGAAAATGTGGTGTTTAGCTGGTGGGCTGACTTTTGCAAGTATATTCTTTGACTTTTAACACAAGATATGTACAGATATATCTTCTTGTGAACATAAACAGACACTTCATTTGAATAGTCTTTCTTCTGCATTCACTATTATGTACAAAGTTGATTGTGCTAATATTATTATTGTAGATGTTTACAATAAGGCTATCACTCAGATTCTGGGTAATTATATCCTGTAATTTATTTTTCCATCATTTTTGTTTAAAGAACTAACCTTTCAGAAATATACTTACCTGAGGTGTAGCGGGGCGGTCACCTTGCTCCGGCTCAGAAGGGGTTAAAAGCCAACCCTTGGAGGGGCTGAGGCTGACAGCCAATCAGAGCTGCCCAAGCCAGTATAAAAGAGAGCAGACCACAAGGGGTAGTCAGTCTCTCTCCAGCCTTAGAGAGAGAGATGGACCTGGCTGTGGCATAGAGACAGAGGCAAGGACAGGGAAGTGCTGGGGAAGGGGAGGAGGAGCTGGGAAGCTCCAGCCTGGCAAACCCCCAGGCAGAGGCCTTGCTTTCAGGGCCAGAGGAAGTACTAGGGCTCTGAGGAAGCAGCCAGGGAAGGAAGAGGCAGCAGGTCCAACCCTCTGGCTGATGATGAGTGGCCATTTCAGACTTCAGTTTTGGCCCTGAGGGAAAGGGCTAGATGAAGACTGGCAGTGGGTCACTGAGGCAAGGTGGGCTTAGGGGATTGGGGTTCCACAGGAAGGGGAGGACCCCTGAGTCTGTGGGCACTGCTGCAGGGCAGTACCCCAGAGAAGGGGCACTGCGGGCTGGGAGGGTGCAGGGCTGGAACTACAATGGTGGAGATTGAAAGGAAGCAAATAACTGTAGGGAGACACTGACCAGCAGGAGGTGCTCTGGAGCTGGAAGAGCTAATTCCTGAAGAAACCAGCAGGAGGCGCCGTGGTGAGTATCCAACAAGCTACATGAGGGTTCAGGAGAGTGACACCCTATATTTCTCTGTACAACACAGAAGACATTCTCCGCAATGCAAAATGTTTTAAGACAATCTTGGAGAGAGTACATTTAATGGTGCAAGGTAAATGCACTTTCATAGATAAGTTTTCAGCTGGGATCCAGCCTCCATTTTTCTGGGTGAATTGCACTTGCAAAATTTGTGCTTGCAATGTTAGGTCAGAAAATGAACTTGTGCCTCTGAGAACCTTATCCATGCTTGCAATCACGTAATTAGTAACTCAAGTATTTAGATTTCCACTTGCAATTGAATTTGTGCCAATTTTATGGGCACAATTTGCTCCTACAAAAGGGAAACTGCTCTGCTGAAAATATACCACTCAATCCACCTACTTGTAGATTCCACTGATAAAACTGGACACACTCTGGATGTGATGTTTGGGTTGGGAGTGAAGGGATGTTCATAAGGATTTTATACATTATTAATAATAACATTCTTTAATCTCCCTGCTGGCATTGGCTACAAGAGTCTCAACTGTGATCTCTGTGACAGATGTTGTCGCCTGAGTAGGATCTTCTGGAAAGAATTACACAGATGCTGTACATAGTTTCAAATTAAGATTCCACAGACTACTTGTTTAATCCAGCTGTTCACAGAACACAGCATGCAGCTCCTCTAACCATAACTTAACTGACGTCTTCAGTAAAAGCCTAAAACCTGGAATGGACTAACATGACCCAGCTACTATACTTGCTATTACAAAACAAAACCCAGCACAGATCACAAACTGAATTCACCATAAATACTGCAGTACAAACCTAGAAGAACAGAGACCAAATTTCCTTTTTTTGACTATACGTAGCTCTTTTTTTTTTTTTTTTTAAGTTCCTCACTATTCTAACACTTGTTCTGATTAAAGACTATAATGTGTCTTGGCTCCAGATCACTTTAAAAGGGCACAGTAATTACCTTGCTAATCATGTTTAAACACGGGTTTTATTCCTTACTAATTTAAAAATCACCCGTTAGAAGCTTTGAAAGCATAAAGAAAAGAACTAAGTACAAGTGCATGTACACATACACACCCTGAGAACTACCTTGGATGTTTCTGCTAGAACTTATCTCCGTATTGAAGGTCTTTCCTTTCATAAAGCCAAATGCTCCCTTTGCTTGAATAAGTTGTGGAAACAAAAACAAACAAACAGTTGAACAACTATGTATGCTTGTAAGGAGACAGTACCAGAGCATTATCGACAGTGCAGAACCTCTCCCTGAGGGCACCATGAGGATCAAGTTCTGGAGCTAACGAGGGCCAGTAGAGCATGGGCCCTCTTCAGCACTGTAGAGATTCCAGGGTGTCAGTTAATAAAGGTGGAGACTTGGTGGTTTTCCTTCTTACAAGTGATAGAAGACATAAAGAACCACTGCAGCTCAAAAACGTATGGTGAATCCAATGGAATAAAATGCTGTAGGAAAATGTCTTACATTTCCGTAGTATAGAATACAGTGCTGCAACTGAAAAAAATATGAAACCAGGAAAAAAAACTAGACAAATCTGTTCATTTATAACTCAAAACTACCCTCTTCAGTTTGCTCATTAAATTGTAAGTGACTAAAGCTAAAACTGACTAAGGACCTAATCCAAATCCCACTAGTAAATGGGAGTCTTTCTATTGACCTCAATGGGCTTTGTGTCAGACTCTAGGGTTTCTTTGCTCTCTGCAGACAGGCTGTGTAGCTGGATCTGGGCCCGATCAAGCCCTTTGAGCTTTGATCATCTCAGCCGTTTGAAGTGTGAGTGGTTAATCATTCCCTGACGATGAGGGGCAGAACTGAGCTGAGCTAAGCAAGAAAGACTGGGTATAAAAAGTCGCTTACTAGGTGAACTCAAGAGCATGAACAGAGGAGTTTGGAGAGGGAATGTGAAAGGCTTTCCTTCCAGGTTCAGCACTATGTACGACATCAACATGGCCAGCGACTGAACAGTGTTAGTGACCTGCAATAGATGTGTGATGTTCTAGTTCCTGTCCGGAGACAAGAAGGGATTTCCTGTACACAAAGTCTAAGTTGGTGGCTGTGATGAAGGAAAAGATTCTTGGATTGGGGAGGGGGGCAAATTGAGACACTGCTAAGAATCACAGTAGCTAAGGAGTTCCTAAAAAAACGGGTTTGGGAAACACTAGTACCCCAGGTTCAAGGAAGAATGGAGCTGGTCACAAAGGAATCTCTGAAGAGAGGTTCTCAACATGAAAATTATGGTCCTCAATATCAGGTCCTCAACATGGAAACTATGGAAGGTACCTCTCAAGATCCAGCAGGTCAAAGGGAACAGAGAGATGTATACAACACACATGTGGATAGCAAGTCTGCCCAACTAATAAGAAAAAAAATCAGGCTTACCCACGGAGCTCTCCAACCATAAAGGTAAATAGATTATCCTTGCTGGAGATTCAATACACAGGCTATCTAGAGTAGTCTGATTAAAGGAGCAGAAAACATGCCTCATATATAGATGGACTCAAGGAGCTCAATCTATTTAGCTTAACAAAGAGAAGGTTAAGAGGTGACTTGATTACAAGTATCTATGCAGGGAACAAATATTTAATAATGGGGTCTTCAATATAGAAAAAGGAACAACACAGTCCAATATAAGTCTGGAAGCTAAAACTAGACAAATTCAGACTGGAAATAAGGCATACATTTTAATGGTGAGAGTAATTAGCCACTGGAATAATTTACCACGGGTTGTGGTGGCTTCTCCATCACTGGCAATTTTTAAATCAGGATTGGATGTTTTTCTAAAAGATACGCTCTAGGAATTATTTTGGGGAGTACTCTGGCCTGTGTTATACAGCAGGTCAGATTGGATGATCACAACAGTTCCTTCTGCATCTATGAATCAGGTGCAGGCCCAGATTAAATAATTTTCAGGCTCTGGGCACTATGGAAATTGTCCTGCTACCTTCTTTAATGTGCCCCTGCACCATACATACCCCAGAATGCCCCTCTCCTCCCACACACATCATAGACCCCCACTCCACACACAGACCCCGCAAATGCCTCTCCCACCCCACATATACCCCTACAACTCTCTACCAGTCCCCATTGATCCTAAAAGCACACATCTCAGCAGGCCTGACATACATCTCACTCACTGAAGCCCCCAACACCTCAGCCCCACAGGCCACAGCCCCCAACATCCTGCATATATCCCTCATTCCCCACACAGCCCCCATAACTCACCCCCTAGCATTCCACACTCACACCAACCCCTTACCCAATGTCCCTCAACATCACCCACTCGCCCCCAAATCCTCATCTTACAGCCAACCAACACTCTCTGCTCACCCCATAGCCTACCAACAACTTGTCCCCAGCCCCTCACCCACCACTCTCCCAACCCTCTTAGCCACTCACTGGTGACCCTCCTCCTGCAGTTCAGTGGTCCACTCTTGCCCTGGCCTCCCAGCTCCACTTGCTCCCATCACCTGCCCCACACTCACACAGACCCGTGCTGCTCAGGTTTGGCCTAGCCAGCTCTCCATCATGTCAGAGAGGTGGTCAGGCCAAATCTGAGTGACTGGCATTGTGACCTAGCACACAGGACTGCAGCATCACTCAGGTTTATTTTTGTTTTTTGGTGGTCAGGGTCCCTACTGAGACAGGAACCCTGTGCAAATGCATTGAGTACACATTGGTTAACCTGGGCCTGATCAGGTGGAATAGGCAGCCTGATCCACAGTATTGAACATCTACATGGTTTAGTTTTAAGGAACTTTTCATCCATTAGCCTAAAAGTCCTTGTCAGAGTAAACTGAATTGAAAAATGTGCCTGCTAAATGTATGTTGTCTGCTACCTCATGCTGAGTATCCTGCATTACAGTTTTTTTGTATTGCACTAAAGCATGCTTGAGTAGTATTGGATGTTGTCTTTCCCACTAGAATGCTAACAAAAATGAGCTATATCTCATGAGGCTATCCCAGAGAACAACATTTTAAATAAATAATTACATTCTGAGACAGAATTTCTATAGTTTTTGTGCCATCTATAATCTGTTCAGTCGTGCCTCAGCAGATAAGACAAATGTTTGTATGAAATGTTTGTATGAAACAATTTCCAGTGTTAGAGTTATGAAGTTTTAATGTTTAATGTTTCTAGGTAAGGACTGAAAATGTTGTTGCATCCCATTTTTACTCTAAATTTTCTGAAAATTGTCCATTTGGCCTGAAGTTTTTCCATGCTGGGGTCGAATCCTGATCCCAGTGAAGTATAAGGGGGACTTACTAATGTTCAATAACATCAGTAGACCCTTATTTCCTGTTCAAACCCAAAGGGGACATTTTTGGACAGTTTGGGGTGGGAGGGGGAGATAAACAGTTCAGCCAGTTTTGAACTGTGAGAAGTGGGGTGGGGAATATTTTCCATGCCAGAACAATATATATAGATTCATAGATTGTAGGGCTGGAAGGGACCTCGAGAGGTCATCAAGTCCAGTCCTCTGCCCTCATGGCAGACCAAATACTGTCTAGACCATCCTTGATATACATTTATCTAACTTACTCTTAAATATCTCCAGAGATGGAGATTCAGCAACCTCCCTAGGCAATTTATTCCAGTGTTTAACCACCTTGACAGTTAGGAACTTTTTCCTAATGTCCAACCTAAACCTCCCTTGCCGCAGTTCAAGCCCATTGCTACTTGTTCTATTCTTAGAGGTTAAGATGAACAAGTTTTCTCCCTCCTCTTTATGACACCCTTTTAGATACCTGAAAACTGCTATCATGTCCCCTCTCAGTCTTCTTTTTTCCAAACTAAACAAACCCAATTCTTTCAGCCTTCCTTCATGTTCTCTAGACCTTTCAGCATTCTTGTTGCTCTTCTCTGGACCCTCTCCAATTTCTCCATACCTTTCTCGAAGTTCGGTGCCCAGAACTGGACACAATATTCCAGTTGAGGCCTAACCAGCGCAGAGTAGAACGGAAGAATGACTTCTCGTGTCTTGCTCACAACACACCTGTTAATGCATCCCATAATCATGTTTGCTTTTTTTGCAACAGCATCACATTGTTGACTCATATTTAGCTTGTGGTCCACTATAACCCCTAGATCTCTTCCCATTCTGTATGTGTGAAACTGATTGTTCCTTCCTAAGTGGAGCACTTCGCATTTGTCTTTAGTAAACATCATCCTGTTTACCTCAGACAATTTCTCCAATTTGTCCAGATCATTTTGAATTATGACCCTATCCTCCGAAGCAGTTGCAATCCCTCCCAGTTTGGTATCATCTGCAAACTTAATAAGTGTACTTTCTATGCCAATATCACACACTTATTTAAAAAAATAAAAAGGTTACAGCAAATGCAACTGAACTAAGGAACATGACTTGTAAACACTCCTCCATTTTTCCTGACCATTACACTGAGATAACATGATATACATTTGAATACAGTACACTCACCTTTATTCAAAATTTTCAAATAACTAGGTGTTTGCATAAGCAGAAGGGCTGTTTTGAGCTAGCTGTGGGCTGGGAGCCTGTCAAGGTCTGGGTACAAGTCATGCAGGGGTGTAGCTTTACCTGACTGGCTGCTGATGTTGCCATTCTGGGCTATGAGCCTTTGAATGTCAGAGCTCTATGTGTCAACCCCTCCTGTGCACAGCCTGCACACGCTGTGGTTCTCCCAGTGTCCAGGCTGCCTGCCTTTGGCTGAGGATGCATGTGTCCCATTAGTAACAGTCTCCTTTCTTTATCCTCCCACACCCTCAGGTGCATTTGGCATCCACCAACTTCTGCCATTAATGTCAGTTTGTGCTGGGCTGTTCAGACTTTTGAGCGTCACATGGATGGATTTGCCTTTTCTTTGTTGTTCAGGGTAATGTTTCTTTAGGTCGCCCTCTTTTTCTCTTCCTAGGTGGTGTTCACATTATCATCACTTGATGTGAAAGTCATGTTGGTGGCATTGGTAAAGCATGTCCTAAATATGTTCATCCGCATCTTACTATAGTTGATGCTTTAGGCTGATTTGCTCCACTTAGAATTTCTGATGTTGCAAGAAACTTTCCATAATAGTTGGGTTTACTTACTCCTTTCCCTTGTTTTTTTCCCCCCTCTTTTTTTGCCAAGTGAATGGGTCATTCCGTATATTTAAACCTAAGCCAAGAAACAGTAAAGGAGAAGAAATTAAACAAACACCACACAGTACCATTGCAGTTCAACTCAACAGTTCACTGGGTTTCACCAGGGAATAAAGTATACAACCCACCAAACAAATGCACTTGTTTAAAAAATCTCTGGACTCTAATACCACCTATATTCGTATTGATTTTTTATGCTAACATTAATAAAGTAAGCCTGGAGCTTCCAGTAATAGATTTAGAAGAAAAAAGCCAACCACCCCCACATAAAAAACCCCCCAAACCCCAAGCATGGTAGTTCCAGAAACTGTCCTAAAACATGAAGGGGGAATTTTAGTCCTTTAAAAGTGTTCAAATTGTAAAGAACTGAGAAGAGTGGTTGTAGAAGACACTTCATTCATATAATGGGGAGATGCTCAAATGCAGTTGCCAACAGCTAAATCACTGTTATTAAAACATACAGGAAAATATCAAAGGAGATGGCTAGCATGAAATATTTATTACCACAAATATTTCAGGGATATTTCCTTATAATAATATAAGAGGATCCCATTAAAAGATTAAAAATCTCAGCTGCTCCTCTTTTCTGAAAGTGTGTAACAATTTCAGCCTGGAACTCAATTAGAAATAATGCTTGTTGTGTGGGTAAGCAGAGTAATTCAGCAAGGGCATAACAACAAAATTGTGCTTTATTTAGCACACAGAATGATACCAAAGGAAGAACAATGTGCTTCTCAAATTCTGATTTCTAGGGGAACAACAGTACTGCAGGAACCATCATTTTCAACTATTTTTAAGGAAATAACAAAAGACATGATCTGTATCCCCAACAGAAGGGATTTACATTATGATCTGGATAAGATGTTGTGAACAGACCAACCAAAACAGTGTTTTATCTCTGAGGTAAATGGACTGAAACAGATGGAAGAGAGAAAAGAGAACTTTCCTAGAGGCACAATGTCTCTGTCACCAGCTGTTACTGGGAGATAATGTGCAATGACAAGTGATGTATAGCAGGAAATCCAAGTGCCTGTAGTCTTTCCCTTTGGTCTATGAGAGCTACAGAGTCTCTCATACCATTATCTTAGTTTAAGATAGTCTGAAATCTGCCGTGGCCACTTACACTGCCAGTTTGCTACATCCATAGGAGAGAGAAAAGAAACAGACAATTTATGTTTTGCATTGTTCCTTCAAGATACTTGTGTTTGTAATGTACTAGAGGCATTGGGTAGGTGGGGGAACACAAGTAGCCCAGATTCCTTTCTTGATCTTCGTTTATGGTTTTTAGTCTTTATACTCATAATTGAACATCAGATAATACACTAGTGTTATTGTTTAATCATGTCTTAAAGTTTACTAGGAAAATAGAAAGACATTTTTAATAATGGTGCTGCAAATGTGAAAAGGCAGAATAAGATGGGATTCTGATATACAGCTGCTTAAGAGAAGACTAAAACCATTCAAAGCAATTATCCATCTATATACTCATGTGTGGTCCCACTGCTGTAGCATCCAAGAGTGCTGCAGCTTGCTCATTTCTGGCTAAGTCATTTAGACAGCTCATTCACTGATCCCACACAGCAGGGCTGCCTCCACTTCTCTGAAAGATGTGATTATGCTGGGGCTTTGGCCCAGCAGTCACGTGGGGCCAGATTTTTAAAGGTATTAAGACGCCTAAAGATGCACAGATGGGTTTTTCTCCCACTGCTTGAAAATCCCACTAGGTATCTATCTGCACCTTGGGATGCCTAAATACCATTCAAAATCAGGCCCACAGAGCTGAGAGGAGAGGAACATCCCACCAGGCACCTGGGAAATGCAGGCTGGGCCTTAGCGAATCAAGTTTCTGAACTCTCTTTTTTAGGGTGGAAAATAAAGCCTTACTTAGGCTAGCATGATAAACTCAGTCTCTGCCCTCTTTCTCTCTTTATAGTGAATAGAAACAAGCTAGAACCTACAAAGTCTTGAGACTCGTTGTCTCAAAAACCAAATTATAAATAACTGTCCCAACAGACACCAAATACATTTAAAGCAAACTAAATTTGGGGTCTTTCCATCACAAGAGGTGTATTGAGCAGACCCCCGGAAAGGTATCCCAGCAGAGCCCAAACAAGTTTGGAACACTCCAAGTCTTTAAATAGAACAAAACTCCGCATGAAACTCCTTGTAGCTTGGCTTTCTAATCACTTCTGACAGCTCCTTTTTATTATTTGTACTGTGGTAATAGTCCAGTGAAGGATCAAGGTCCCATTATGCAAGGCACTATACAAACGCTTACTTAAAAAAGACAGTCCCTGCCCTGAGGAGATTGCAATTTATGTTGCAAAAATACAACAGGCAGACAAAATAAACAAACTGGAAGGGGAAGAGGAGAGGACCAGAAGGTAATAGTAAAACAAGAATGGCCTACCATAAATCTGCATTTCCTTTGCAAATGTTCCCTGTTGAGTTTCTGGAATGCTAATGAGCCCCAGATGCTTCTGAGCTTCCTTAGTTTACCCTTGCTTTTATTTGTAAAAGCTAATAGAAAACTGAGCAGCTGTTAGAAATAGTCAACCAGGATTACAACATTGTCCTGCCCCAGATGTATCATGGGGAGTATGGATGTTCACGCAGGAACTGTGGCATATAGCTTGTCTGCCTTTGTTCCTACAATGAGAGAGCTAAGGATACAGTCCATACTGAGTCATCTGTGACTGCTGCAACACCTCTCGTGCCATTAATATTTGCCTCATCCTAGAGTAATGATGAAATAGCTAAGGTATCTTCTGCGGAAAACTTCTCTGGAAAAGCAGCTACAGCATTTCTTCAAAGCCATCACAAACCACTTTGTGTCAGGGCAAGGACATAGGTGGCCAGACCTACTGGTCAGCATAGGAGATCAGGAGCTGAGATCAGGAACCACAAATCATATACCAGGAGGTCAGGATCAGGTGAAGGTAGTGCTGGGTGAACAGTCTGAAGCAGGTGGAGCTAAGTTGTACAGACAATGTCCTGTTCCTCCTTCTGGCTTAAGTAGAGGGACCGGCCAATCAGGAGCTCTGGTATTCCACCAATCAGGACCTAGGGGTGGAAGCCTTGTCTCTGAGCTGGGCTTCAAAGAGTGCCAGTTCTAACTGATGCCTGGCAGGTGGAGGGCTGGTGCATGATGACCCTAAGGACCCAGGTTCAAGATCCACAGGTCATGACACTTTATCTGGATGCAATGGCTTGATAAAGAGGCCTCAGTCCCAGCACCTAGAGTTAGGGAAGTGAAGTAAATTGATTGTTTTCCTTATTTATACTTTTTTCATGCTTTCATGTTTGGCTGAACATGGCCTTCCTAATAGCAGTTTAGCAATTTACAGGGTATGCAACAGCTGCTTATTATGCTAATGAGTAAAAGTAGCCATGACTTTTCTTTTAATCAACTATGATATCCTTATTGTTGATGCAGAAGACTCCTGAAACAATTAGTGAACAGAGCTCATTTGCTGTGACTACATGGATGAACTGTGCATGGTTTCATGCATAAAGATAAATTTTAACCTGCTGCAACTCTTGAGCTGTTATATCTTTTCCCACTATTTCTTTTAGTCTCATGAAATATGGGGAATTTATTTGTATATATGATACTCACCAGAAAAGTTCTCACCATTCAGCTTTGTCTGGCCTCCTTGCCTGAAGCATGGGGGTGAACTGGGGAAGGGAGACTTTGCAAATTAGGATCAGAGGGTCCTTCAGATTGGACAAATCCACATCTAGTTCCTTAGCTCCTTGTGAGGATTAATCATGCACCTCATGGAAATACTGTGCTGGTTGCATCAGGACAAAAATGCTTTACACATATAAAGCACATGCTCTATCCAGATATCTAAATCTAAGGTTCTGTGGAGTCAGTGCACTGGGCAGCATTATGATTTTCTTTTGAGGGATTTAGGAAATTTAAAACAGCAGTAAGAAGCGATGATTTAAAGGGACAGGCACTGTTCACTGAAAGACATAAAATGCATATTCTCATTAAGAATATCCACAATACAAAGACAAATGCCATGGGACCTAAAGTTTGTCACACTGTCTGGGTGGCTCAGAACCGTGAGCACCAACCTCAGAGCAGACTTTCAAAAGACAGGGCAGACACCCAACTGGTGGTAAGTTCTATAATAAGATTCCATCAGCCCAGTAATAAATGTGAACCCCCAAAGTATTACAATAGCCTTATAATCGAGTCACCGACAGTTCTCTTAGAAAACTCCAGTCTGTTTTACCACCCAGGCCAGCTGGACTATGTGATAGATGGTCAGTAACACCAAAAATCACAAAACATTCAGGTTATACCTAGTCCCAACACCAGTCATTCACCCAGGTCAATTTGCATCCCAGTTCTCACACCAAAGACTACCTTGGTAGCCAATTCTATACTAAACTAACTAAAGATTTATTAGCTATGAAAAAGGGATGAGAATTATTGAGAGGTTGAAGTAGGTAAAAATATAAGTACAGGGTGAGTCATACTCTATAATTCCAAAAGGTAGCAGAGATGTAGTAATCTGGCAGTTTCCCAAAAGTCTTTTAGGGCTACCGAAAATAATTCTGGGGATTTCCGTATTCTCATTTGGTTATCCTGCTCTGTTACAATCCAAACAGTCCAGAGATGATTTTTCTTTGTGTCCATATTTATAGCTTCTTTTCACAGAAACCAAGCTGACATGTCCCTTCTTCATGAAGGTGGGGGGAGGAAAGCACTTAAAAGTCTTTGATCCTTGATCTCGCACAGTGGTTCATTTTTGTTTAATGAACAGGATTTAACATCTTCTTGTAAGAGACCATCATTTGCATTAAACAAAGCCTCTTTCTTCTTTGATGGGTTACTTAATTATAGAGATATATACAATGCAAATGTTTGCTGTTACATGGGGTATAGTTGAGAGAGAACAAAATATGCAGTATCCTACAAGCATTTTATAAAACACTAAACACATTCTTAGCAACTTAAAACTTAATGTTGATTTTGATAATGCTAACACATAGGTAAGCAAGACTGGTTTCCAGCTATGCATTTGTAAGTGAGGCTTAGGGCCTTGGCATGAGCTGGCACCTGGTCTGCCAGCATCACAATGTTGTTATAACTTAACTCTTTGTATTTACTCAGCATTAGCCTCCAGCCCAGTATTTGTTCTCAAGTTCTAAGTTGGGATTTCCTGAGAATGTAGGATCCAAGATGTGTTTCTTCCTGAAGTCCTCACAATTATGTATATGATTATGTAGTTACATCATAGACAATTTACTTGATGATAAATTAATACTTCACCTTGTTCTTGGAGGCTGCTTCACTTCCCGGGATGTAGTTTGTGGAACATGAGTTCAGACTGTGGACCCAGGACATGCAGTAACTATGCAGTGTGTCAGAGCTATCTCATAATTTACTGTTGTGGATATCTGGGGAAATCATAATTACTATCCCTTCTCTGAATGGCATGAAGAAAGTGCTCAGTGTAGCTGGAGACTGGCTTATATTTGTCATGGCCTCCACAACTATTTGGAAATTTCCTGTTGCCAGAATATCAGGTTGGTGGAAACTTTGACAACACAGAGCTCCTCTGGCTTTGACTTGCTTCACCCCAGTTCCCTTCCAAACTCCTCTCAGACAGGCAGGATGGTTGTATACTCAGTTGTAAAACTCAGAAGAATTATTCTTCATGAACACCCATAACATTTACCCATGACTTATAATGTCCTGTGTTCAGGAGATAGTCAGGCTTCACGCTATGCCTGGGACCTTTGGGCCTCCTGCTGCCCCCTCACTCTCCATCATGCTGTGCTTGAGGTGGATAATATTTATGGGCCACACAACCAAACTCTACAGCAGAGGGTGAGCATGTATTTGCTGCTATTTGGCAGGGTTAATTAGGCAATATAATACAGCTTGAATGTGAACTACTCACTATGTGCAGCTGATTAAAATGTTTTGGCCATCCATCCTGGCTGTCATTACTTGTGGCATCTATAACTCACTTGCACCCCAGTTATCCCCTCCTTTAAAAGGTCTCAGTGGACAGTCACCACTTATCCTCTTATTACAGATGCAAGTGCTCAATTTAGTGGCACAATATTTTTGAAAATGTAGCCATTAAAAAGAACACAGCATTACACATCGATTTCATAATTACTGTAGCAATAAATTACTCAACTAAAACACATTTTGGCTTCTACACCATTCAATTATATTTACTGACACTGTCCCTCAAAAAGGGAAAAAAAGAAAAAGAAAATGTCTCTCTCTCTTCTTTCTGTTTTCCTTTGGTTTCTTCCTTTCATCTCAGGGTTGTTTCTTTTCCTTCTTGATTTCTTTTATTTATTTATTTGCTAGTCAAGCACTGACAATGTAATTTTAAGTTTTCAGAAATCATTGCTGGGACTGTCCCCTGCTCTGGATTTCCTTTTCCTTTTTAAAACTATTCTTGTTTTCCCTCATGTTTGTTTTTCTACAACCTCTCTAAACTTTCCATTTCTTCTCCTTCTATAATTTTCTTTAAAGTATCCCTTTGCAGTATTTCTCTTTCTTTTGTTTTTTTGTAGGGGTATTGAAATAATTACACTGCTATCTCCTATGTTTTAGGGGTGAAGCAAAACCCCACATCACTGGCATTTGAGACCATATCCTGTTCCAAGCTTGATCCAGTACAACTGAGTCAGCATGAAGAGTTATGGTGACGGTAGTAATCTGCTACTGGCGTGTGCCAGTAGCTTTTTATTCATAGATTCCAAGGCCAGAAGGAACCATTGCGATCATTGAGTCTGACCTCTTGTATAACACAGGTCACAGAACTTCCCCAAAATAGTTCCTGGAGTGCAGGCTTTCCTTCATGATCGGGAAGATCGAAGCTGCAGCAACCGATGCAGCATGTGCTGATTTAGTGGGTCTAGTGAAGACCCACTAAATTGATGGCATTGCACTGTCCAGTCAACCTCGGTACTCCAGCTCTCCAAGAAGAGTAAGGTAAGTTGACAGGAGAGCATCTCCCATCTACGCAGTGCAGTGAAGACACCGTGGTAAATCGACCTAGGCTACGTCGACTCCAGCTATTTGAGGACAATACAGTCCTCCTTGCTTACTCCACTGTACTACCAATGCTGTCACCTACATTGCCAATTAATGGACTGTCCTAAAGGCAAACTAGATGTTCCCTTCAATTGGGTTGCACTCTCTATTTCATTCATGACTGCCTCAAAGCAAGTTGATGCTGACAGAAGAATTCCTTGGGATTTTATTTTTCTCTCATGGTTGCACTTGGGACCACAGTGTTTTCTGAGGATGGACGAAAGGGCTGCTAGAGATAGACAACAGCAGCACTTCTTTCTAATATGCTATTTGGATTTTGTAAGTAAAGGGTAGACTGTTGTTCCACACCTGGATGAAGAAGGGCATGTTCAGATTCTAGAATAATTCCTTCTATCAACAAAAGAGGTGTTTCCCTCACATCTATATTTGTTCTACACACAGAATGCGGTCCCTACCTACCTAATGTCACATCTGATTGTATTTTTTCCTTTTTAATTAGATATTCAGTACACATTCTGGCTCCTGTAAATGATCTGTAGATTTGTGGCAAGCTTGCATAAGTATTTTTTTCAACTGAATTGAGCCCTCAACTGGTATATTTTAATTGCTATAATTTGAATAATTAATTCTAAGTTTGGAAAATGAGTTGAATATAGTGTGTGATTAACCACTTTTAATGAAGTCATTAGCTGATTAAATAACAGATCATGCTCATGACTGATTATATCCAAATGCTAATCAATTTGATTTAAATTGTTAATTTTTTTCTGAATTTACTATTTTTTTAAATTCTGCACCTACTGTTATGCAAACTACATCAACATTGTGTTGCTGGTAATTGTTTAGACTTATGTGTTAGATATGCCTGGAGCAGAAACTTATTTTCAGTAACGATGGAAAAAAATCTTCATCTGAACAAACTGCAGACAGAATTGATTTGAAAAGTTTGCTTTGATCCAAAGATCTAGCCATTAAAAATTTTAATAATAATACGAAACAAAACAAAAAAAGAACATTAAGAAAATGGGAGAGTTGCTCTCATTAATAACATTGTTTTTGTATCATCCCTTACAACTTGCATAAATGTATGATTCAATGTGTGACAAAGGCCCAAAATGTGGGATAAAAATAATTATTCATGCAGGAAAGTTAAAGTGTGGTGGGATTCTTTCCTCAGGGTTAAATAACTATCGCATCAGTTTCATCACTTCTTGGCTATTCTTTATTGCTGATTTAGAGAATTTTCAGCAATTTAAAGCAATGGGATTTGGATTCCAGAGCTGTGTGGAACATAGGCAACTTTGGAACTAAAATGAGTCACATCCATCAAAATGAGGAAAATTAGGGAGGTACACTTTATATTATCAATTATTATTCATTTGTATTACAATAGCCCCAGCAAAGATCATTGTGCTATGGTGCCTGGCTCTGTACAAACATTTAGTAAGAGAGAGTCTCTATCTCGCAGGACTTACAATCTAAATCAGGGGTGGGCAAACTACGGCCCACGGGCCGGATCTGGCCCAACAGCCGTTTTAAGCTGGCCCTCAAGCTCTCGCTGTGGAACAGGGTCTGGGGCTTGCCCCGCTCTGGTGCTCCAGCCAGGACTCAGGGTTGGGGGGCCACTCCACGTGGCTCCTGGAAGCCATAGCATGGCCCCGCTCCAGCACTCCAGCCAGGGAGCAGGGTTGGGGGCTGCTCCACACGGCTCCTGGAAGCAGCAGTATGGATCCCCTCTGGCTCCTATGTGCTCCAAGGGCTCCGCTCCAATGGCCCCCTCTGATGCTCCAATGGGAGCTGCAGGGGCGGTGCCTGTGGATGGGGCAGCGTGCAGAGCTACCTGGCCGTGCCTCCACATAGGAGTCAGAGAGGGACATGCTGCTGCTTCCAGGAGTGCTTGAGGTAAGCATCGCCTAGAGCCTGCACCCCTGAGCCTCTCCCCGTACCCCACCCCCCTGCCCCAGCCCTGATCCCCCTCCTGCCCTCCGAACCCCTCTATCCCAGCCCAGAGCACCCTCCTGCACCCCAAACTGCTCATCCCCAGCCCAACACCAGACTCCACACCCCCAGCTGGAACCTGCAACCCTTCCCGCATCCCAAACCTCTGCCCCAACCCTGACCCCCCGTTCTTCCCTCCGAATCGCTCTGTCCCAGCCCAGAGCACCCTCCTACACCCCAAAGTCCTCATATACAGTCCCATCCCAGAGCCCGCACCCCCAGCTAGAGCCCTCACCTGCTCCTGCACCCCCTCCCCAGCCCGGAGCCCCCTCCCACACCCTGAACTCCTCATTTCTGGCTCCAACCTGGAGCCCACACCCCAAACCAGAGCCCTCACCCACTTCCACACTCCAACCCCAATTTTGTGAGAATTCATGACCCGCCATACAATTTCTATTCCCAGATGTGGCCCTTGGGCCAAAAAGTTTGCCCATCCCTGATCTAAATAGACAAGACAGAATAAAGTTGGCTGTGAGAAAGATAGTATTATTATCCCTGTTTTACAGGGGCCTGAGGCTAAGAGAGATTACATGATTTAACCTACAACTACAGACTACACTTATAACTGTAAGTGACTGAAATCTGGCCTTTTCCTCCCCTCTTCAACTAGGTGGCTGCCATTCCTGCTTCCCTCTTCTTCTTTGATTTGGATTTCTCACTGTTTGACTTTCCTCATCACAGGTTACTTCAGCCTACCTTATGATGATTAATTTGACTCTGCTGCCTCTCATTTCCTCTCCTTCACTTTCTGTGATGGTCTCCTATTCTGCAGTGACTGCTACTAACTGTCTTGGCTTCAACAAACTACTGTTCCTTCACTGGAGAGAGAAAAGTGAGATGGAGAGGTCAGTCATCATCATCTCATCACAGTTGTCCTCAGAGAGCCAGCTGGTAATACTATGCTGACACTCTGCTATGTTTCTATTTGCTAAGTTGCATCAAGGCAGAACTAAAAATCATTCCTTTTTCAGTATCACTTTTTCTTGTGTCAAGTATCAGAGGGGTAGCAGTGTTAGTCTGGATCTGTATAAAGCAACAAAGAGTCCTGTGGCACCTTACAGACTAACAGCCATATTGGAGCATAAGCTTTCGTGGGTGAATACCCACTTCGTCAGATGCATGTAATGGAAATTTCCAGAGGCAGGTATAAATATGCAGGCAAGAATCAGCCTAGAACCAGTCTTGCTTTGTTACTTTTTCTTGTAAAGCAATTTCTGTCGTCAGAAGATTGAAAGGAAGGTGTTCGGGGGATCACAAATTGGAAGGAAGGTGGTCAGTATAGAAATATCTGTATTAAGATGTGGTCCATATGAGGAAACAATTTGAAAGTCCCTGAGGCTTATGCCATCCATATGACTTTTGATATTACATTGATTAATACTATCATACGTACTTTGCATGGATATACAGTTATATAAATTCAATACTGCCCATTCAATACTGCCCAATCCCCCAGTGTCTAGTGGATCTGCCTAGCTACCAGCCAACAATGCTACAATCTACAGGTGGGTGAAGAGAACCAGATGCTATAAGCAAAATCTGTTACAGCAGAGTATGATGGCACACACCACCTCATGTGTATCTTGTTAATTGTTATTAGATATATGCATACTATGTTATCTTCATCTTACTGGGGTTTGCTTAAGTAGTTTTTGTTCATTTTAAGTAATTTAAAATGAATATTAAAACACCAATGGCACTATGACTCTGAGGATATTACGAGTTTTGGGCTGAGTACAGACTGCAAAGAAGGACGGCTAGTTCAAAAGAAAAGAGTCTGCATCTGAAATCTAAAAAAGCACAAAATTATAATATATTTAGCAGAATAATTTTGGAAAATACAAAAGATTTTATAGAGTGTTTTATCTTTAATGCTTAGTGAAGAGCAGGAACTTTAGGTTTACTTCTTGTCTCTTCATATCCTTCCTCTTAGTCTCTCTCTATACATATAAACTTTCCCCCTTTTCTTTCATTATAAACCATAATATCTTCAAAACCAGCAATCAGTGTTCAAGATTCCCTAACAGACTGAAGCATTTTTGTTTCATAAGAGGGTCACACCAGGCATTTATCAGAATGTTAGGGAATCTTGATCAACTAGCAAACTTTCCAAAATGGAAGGTCTCTTGTTTCATGTAGGGTCAATAGGAGCTACTACACATTTTAGCTAAGACTGTGCAAGAGCATCCAAAAACAAAATTTGGCCACAAATATATGCATATATTAAAAAAAAAGCACAGAGCACTACATATAAAAATAATCATTATAATGATTTGTAACAAATACCTCCTAGATATGTTTCTGTGATGCCTATATCAAATGGGACCCCAATACTGAATGTACCCTTAGGGACTACAATAATAATAATACATATTTACATACACATATTTTGCAGCTTAGCTTTCATTGTTGTCTTACTCAAAGCACTCAGAGATACCATAAAGTCATTCAAGTGCTGACAGATGAGTCTTAAGACAATAGACTGAGGGAGTTTAGTTTATACACCAAGAAAAATGAGATTGAAAGAGCTGAGGGTGAACATGATATTCTGCAAATGCCTTCCAGGAAGCAATATCAACACTTTGTGTTTTTTTGTTATAAAAAAGTGGTTAAACAAGAGTAATGGCCTAAAACTAAAAAAAGAAAAGAAAATTGGCCAGACACTGGGAAAAAAATTGTTTTAGAGCTTTTAAGCATTAGAACAGATTTCCAAGGGAGGTATTTAAGGATTGATAAGACTGTACACTAGGGGGAATAATGTAGAAAAATATCCTGCATGATACAGGGAATTGTAGTAGATCACTTGAGAAAACTTTTCCCAGCCTAAACATCTATCGTAAGGTACTATTCATGGATGTAGCTCAAAAACACACACAAGACTAAGTGCTTACCCAAATTATCTGAACCATTTGCTCTGCAAGACAGGACTGGAAATATTCATGAACAGATTTCTTAATGAGCTACTGGTTCCTCTTGCTTCTGATTAGGACGCAGATTTTCTGAGATCAGCTTCTTTTATGGTATTCTGGCATCTCTACTTCCAGTCCGATTTTGAACAAGAAAGTACAAAGTCACGTATGACTGAAAAGGATGATTATATTTTATTTGCTTTGTATATTTTTTTGTATAAGAGGGTTCAGAAAGTAAAAGCAGATAGAGCTGCAATAATAGAAAAACACATTTTCTTCTAAAAAGAGACACCAATTTGCTAACACAACAGGTGGAAACCTGTTCAAAGTTTCTAGATTAATCTTGGTAATATTAAAGAGGGCAAAAAAGAGCTTCCATGATACAATATCCTCAGAGAGGAACGAGCTCTCCATTGCAATGCATTGGTTTTGCCATGGAACATTTAAGCAGCCTTAGTGGGAATCATACCACTCAGTGACAATTGTTAACTTTCCTACAACTACCTTAACATCGACTATGAAAGTCACAGAACATAATTCATGGTAAATGGAGATGATAGTGGGGAAGGGGCCTATACTACGCATGGAAGAAGTTGTTATGTGTGCTGGCCAAACCATAAGAAAGTTGTCTGCTCAGAAGATGGAAAGATGTTTATTTGGCACTGTACTGAGGCTGTTTTCAGAATAAGGTATTACTTTGTGAGTAAATGTGGTAGAATCTAGCCCTGAATTAGTGCTGTCTGGAAGCATGACATTTTTAGGGAAGAAGTCACAACTAACCAGTCAGCCTCTTCTGAAGTCTGTCACTCCTAGGAATATAGCTTTTCTGGGTGACCAAAAACACAAATTTAGTGAATGAGAGGCCTCATACAGAGAATTCACACACTAAAATGTCAACACGTAACCCTTGTCCTAATGTTGTCCCAAATTTAACCCCCTCAAATATGGATCTATTTTATATTTAAAATGTGTGTGAATATTCAGATATCTCTCCCAATTTGTCACTTGGTAGCTTGCCATCGTTTGGCATCACTATGGCTTAGTAGCTGTTGGAGTCACACCCCTTGTGTTGTATAAATGAACTAATCACTCTCAAGTGGAGAAAAAGTAGTTGATGAATCGCATGACAGGGTAATTTATGCAAAGACAGTAAAGGAGGAGTGTGCACTTTAGACTAGTTGTGTATAAACCATTAATCCCAGAGAAACGGACTAAATATTTTTTGTCTGAATCTCATCCAAAATATATTTAAATGTGAAATCGCATAAATAACATATCCTAGATTTCTGAAGGCAGACTTTCCAGGAAGCATATTTGATTTAGCTGCAGTAATGTGCAGACATGGGGAAAATGACTTGCAGATGATATTCTGGTTTCAAACTTGTATCAGAGCTGCATCAGTGGTGTGTGTGCATGCATGCATGCATGAGTGTGTTTTGATTTTACTTTTTTTATTCAATGGAGGAAAGATTCATGATTATCTCTTTAGATACAAAAACAGAGAGGACTGAAAAGTGACAGAAACTGTGTGTGTTTATCTCATCTGCTCCCCAGTTCACCTTTGAATTTTTCTTTTAATGACATTCTAGAAAATCCATCATTTTATAATAGTTTGCTATTAGTATGGTAGATACCCTGCAACTGAAGTGTTATTAATGTATAAATGCTTTCACAATATAAACCTTTATATTACTGTACATAGTATCTTTAAACACTCTTACTGACACTTTATGTACTCTCTGAATATCTATACAGAGCGTATGGAAAGCATACCATTCGCAAGCTTTGAAGTTGTTGGAAAACAAGCAATAATATTTGCATGAATTTTACATGAAAAGTATAGATTTCTGAAGGTCTACAGACCAATTCTGCCCCCTCCCTTTTTTTGGAGCCAACAAATGAATTCTGTAAATTTCCTTGATCTTGTGAACCTTCTCAGCTGATAGCATTGTGCATATATCTATTGCAGGGGTAACCACAGTGTGTCCTGAAACCAAATATGGCCGCCAAAGTTGTATTTGCAATCTGTAATAATCATACTCATCTTTAATATGGAGTTTCATTTTGCTGAGTTAACAAATCTTACTTGTGGGACCCCAAAGGTTCTGTGGACCACAGGCCTTCACTGACTAGGAGTGTCACTTCAATCTGCTCAATTTAGTGCAAATTAGGTGTAGCCCTCATATGCCTGGAAATTTTGGGGTGCAGGTATGGTCTTGTGGTTAAATGGAAATCTGGATAACATTCCCAAAGTTGCTGAAGGTTCACTTTGTAGCCTTCATCAAGTCACTAAGGGTACGTCTATACTACAAGACTATTTCGAATCTACTTAACTCGAATTTGTGGAATCGACCTTATGAAGTCGAATTTGTGTATCCACACTAAATACACTAATTCGACTGTCTGAGTCCACAGTAACGGGGCCAGCGTCGACTTTGGAAGCGGTGCACTGTGGGAAGCTATCCCACAGTTCCCGCAGTCCCCGCTGCCCATTGGAATGCTGGGTAGAGCCCCCAATGCCTGCTGGGGGAAAAAATGTGTCGAGGGTGGTTTTGGGTAACTGTCATCATTGAACCATCAATCACGCCCTCCCTCCCTCCCTCCCTGAAAGCGCCTGCGGGCAATCTGTTCGTGCACTTTTCTGCTCAGTGACAGCGCGGGCGCCACAGCACTTTGAGCACGGATCCCGCTGCAGTTATGGCCGTTGTCAACTCCTCGCACCTTATCGTCCACCTCTTCCACAGTCAGCTGCTGAGAAATAGGGCTACTTTTCAATGGTGCTGCGAGCACTGGTGGACCATGGGGGACGTTTTACCAACATCAACGTCGAGTGGCCAGGCAAAGTTCATGACGTGCTTGTTTTCAGGAACTCTGGTCTGTTTAGACGCCTGCAGGAAGGTAGTTTCTTCCCGGAACACAAAATAAGTCTTGGGGATGTGCAGATGCCTATAGTGATCATCGGGGACCCAGCCTACCCGCTAATGCCCTGGCTCGTGAAGCTCTGTGCAGGCGCCTTGCACAGTGACAAAGAACTCTTCAAGTACCAGCGAGCAGCGAGCAGCGTGACCTGTGACTGTTCAGTTTCTTTACAGAGAAGCTGAACCTGCCCCTGTTTCTTTACCAAGTGACTGTTGACTAGCATCTGCAGTTACATACCCCGCCCACCCCGCTTCCCCAACTTCCAACACACGTTTAAAAATAAAATACATGTTCCACTGTAACTTTACAAAGGTTTCTTTATTGATGACTTTGCGTTACAGGGTTGAAACTGGGACAGGGACTGTGCTGGGTAGGGTGTGCAGTGATGTAAAGACCGCCTGTAAACTCGAGGAATGACAGGCTCCTGCTCCCAGAGCGGTCTGCAGTGCCGGACTGGATGTTTCAACGGAGCCTGCCATCCCTCCTTTTTGGGACTCTGTGTGCGGGGGCTATGTGGCCTTTTGGCGGGGGAGGACGGATACAGATTCCTCTTCTGCGTGGCTCTGTGGTCCAGGACAGGGACCGTTGCATGAGATCTGTAACCCCCCTCCCCCGCTACAAAGTCACGTACCCCCCCACCCACACAGAACCTGCAAACCACCTCCCATACCGACCAGGGTGCGTACTGACTGCAGTGTGTGTGTGACCTGCTGCTGATCCTGCCCCCATGTCTGTACCCTGGTAAAGGTGATTGTCCTGTCAAATTACCAACCCCCTTCCCCCCCTTCAAACACAGTCTCCTCTAAAAGAACATGACGGAAACAGTAATTAACAGAAAAGTATTTTTTATTATCAACTAGACAGTTAGGGGATGAAACTGGGATGGGGGCTTGGGTGAGGCGGGAAGGAAAGGACTTTTCAAAATGTAGGCTATGAGAGCTTTTGGGTACTTGAGCACTCTGCTGGGGTGCAGTGACAGTTTACACGGCCTCTGGCGCCCCTCCTTCTGGTTATTTTGGGTGAGGGGGGCATGGGACTTTGTGGCGGGGGAGGGCGGTTGCAGATACACTGCAGGGGGGCTCTGTCCTCCTGCCGGAGGTCCTGCAGAACATGCACAAGGCGCAGGAGCATGTCCGTTTGCTCTCTCATTAGTCCAAGCAGCGTTTGAGTCGCCTGCTTGTCTTCCTCACGCCACCTCTCCTCCCGTTCGCTGAGTGAGTGCTGGTACAGAGAGACGGTCTCCCTCCACTGGCTCTGCTGGTCCGCGTCGTTTCGGGAGCACACCATACGTTCAGTGAACATCTCGTCCCGTGTCTTTTTATTTCGCCGCCTAATCTTTGCCAGCCTTTATGAGGGGGATGCTGTGGCGGGTCTGGAGACAGTCCAAGCTGTGTGATGGGAAAAAGGGAGTGAATTCCTTGCCAAGATAAATTTTTGCGAAGAATGAACACAGTCTAATCTGTCTCTGTGAATTCTGGGTTGAGATCCCAGTGCCTGATGGGGCAAAAACCATTTTCGCAGGTGGTTCTGGGTAAATGTCATCAGTCATCCCTTCCTCCGGCAAAGCTACAGCAGACAATCATTTCAAGCCCGTTTTCCCTGGATTGCCCTGGCAGACGCCACAGCGTGTAAACCATGGAGCCTGTTTTGCCTTTTGTGCCTGTCACCGTATGTGTACTAGATGCCGCTGACAGAGGCGGTCCAGCAGCGCTACACAGCAGCATGCTTTTGCTTTTGCATGACAGCAGAGATGGTTACCAGCCATATTGTACCATCTACCACACCATAAATTGGTAATAAGATGGGCATGGTTAGCAGTCCTTTTGCACTGCACCATTTGCTGCTGTCATAAGTGCCCCTGGCTGCTCTTAGCCAGGGGCGCAAAAGCCAACATTGGGAATGACTCCCTGAGTCAATCCCTCCTTTTTGGTATCTAAAAATAGAATCAGTCCTGCCTAGAATATGGGCAAGTGTACTAGAGAACCACTGTATCAGAGAACCAGAGAGCACAGCTGCTCTGTGTCAGATCCTGCATAGATTATGAGCTGTATGCTATTCACAGGGGGTGCTCCTGCAACAACCCCACCTGTTCATTCCATTCTTCCCCAGCCTTCCTGGGCTACCATAGCATTGTCCCCCCACTTGTGTGATGAAGTAATAAAGAATGCAGGAATAAGACACAGTGACTTGTTAGTGAGAAATGAGTGGAAGGCAGCCTCCAGCAGCTATGATAGTCCAGATAGGACATTAAGGAGTGTGGAGGAGAGGAGCCCAGCATCCTGCTGCTAGTCCAGGGGCAATTGAATCTTTTCTTTACACATGAAGGTTTGGGGGCTGATGAAGCTCAGCCCCCTGTTGCTATGATGACGATGGTTATGAGCCATACTGTACCATCTACCACGAAAAATTAGGACCAGGCGCCCTTGATTGACCTTACCGATGCTAGTCGGCATGGTTACCAGTCCTTTTGCACTGCCCCATGTGCCAATAGGCTGATGATGAGGACGGATACCAGTCATTTTGTACCATCAGCCATCCATAGCGTGGGGGGAGCAAGGATGTCGGTGTTGAGTGCTGAACCATCGCGTCTATCTGCAGCATTCATTAAAGATAGGGTGACATGTAAAAGAGTCAAGAGAGGATTGTTTTCCCTTTCACTTCTGGGGGTGGTTGGGGGGCTGCGTAAATTGCCGAGCTATGCCCTGACCCACCACAGACACTGTTTTTGACCCTAGAAGCATTTGGAGCTCAGCCAAGAATGCAAATCCTTTTTGGAGACAGCAGGAACTGTGGGATACCTTGCGTCCTCAGTCCCCCCTCCCTCCATGAGCGTCCATTTGATTCTTTGGCTTTCCGTTACGCTCGTCACGCAGCAGCGTGCTGAGTCTCTGCTATGCCGTCTGTCCGGAGATTTTTTAAAAATACTTTGGACCAGGCGTAACATTACAGTAATTCCCCTAATTACATGCAGGAGTCTCCGAGCGAGATCACCCTGAGGACGGTCACTGAAGGAGATAGAGAGCGCATGCTGCGTGAAAGCCAGCACAAACCAGGGCCCTACGCAGCCGTGCTCGGAGAGGCAATGCTCCCTGAGTACCTCATGAAAGCCTGGCGCGGAAAAGTGTGCTACCACGGAGCACCCAATAAGGCAGCTCTCCCCAGGAACCTCCTGCGGAGGCTTTTCAATTACCTCCAGGAGAGGTTCGTGGAGATCTCCCAGGAGGATTTCTGTTCTATCCCCATATATAGAGAGACCTCCTTTTCACATACTTCAGATTCCTGTTATATTAAGAATAAAAGTTTACATGGTTAAAGCACTTACCGACTGCTCCTTCCCCTGATTCAGGATCCGGGTTAATGGCCGGGGATGGTTGGTAGGGGATCTCCGTGACGGTAATGAAGAGATCCTGGCTGTCGGGGAAACCAGCGTTGTAAGCGCTGTCGCCTGCCTCGTCCTCCAGAAACTCTTCTTCATCTTCCCCGTCCGCGAACATCGCCGAGGAACTGTCCGTCGACACTGTCCCATCGTCAGAGTCCATGGTCACTGGTGGGGCACTGGTGGCAGGCTACGTAGCATCCGTTTGCCGCTTTGTTATTTTGGTAGCCTTGTCTGGGGTCCTTGATTTTCACGCGGCGCTGCGTTGCATCCCGGCTGTATCCTCTGTCTCTCATGGCTTTGGAGACCTTCTCGTAGGTCTTTGCATTCCGTTATTTGGAGCGCAGCTCCGAAAGCAGAGACTCCTCGCCCCTCACTCCGATCAGATCCAAGAGTTCCCAGTCAGTCTATGCTGGGTCCCTCTTTCTATTCAGAGATTACATGAACTCCTCTGCTGGAGAGCTCTGCATCGCTGCCGGTGCTGCTGAGCTCGTCCCGATGTCCAATCACGAAATGAGATTCTAACTGTCCAGACAGGAAAAGGAATTCAAATTTTCCCGGGACTTTTCCTGTGTGGCTGGTCAGAGCATCCGAGCTCGGACTGCTGTCCAGAGCGTCAACAGAGTGGTGCAGTGTGGGATAGCTCCCGGAGCTAGTAAGTTCGATTTGCATCCACACCTAGCCTAATTTGACATAGCCATGTCAAATTTAGCGCTACTCCCCTCGTCGGGGTGGAGTACCGAATTCGAACTAAAGAGCCCTCTAGGTCGAACTAAATGGCTTCCTGGTGTGGACGGGTGCACGGTTATTTCGAATTAACGCTGCTAAATTCGAATTAAAGTCCTAGTGTAGACCAGGCCTCAGCCTGTCTTTTTCTGTTTCCCCATCTCTCTCTTTCTCTTTTAATGAGGATAAGAAGATATATTAGGGTTTTTTTTAGTGAAACACAAAACTTACTAGGCTTAATAAAGGAATAATTGGATAAAATCCTGTGGCTTGGGGGTCAGGCTAGATGATCTAATGGTCTCTTCTGGCTTAAGATCTAGGAGTGATTTTCTACCTGACAAGAATGGCGAGGTTTCATGCATTAATATTTGTAAAGTACGTTCAAAACCTCAGATGTAAAGTGAAATAGAAATGCAGCCTTGGATTCTCCGCCAGTCCAAATTTGTATTGATTCGACTAGTCCATACATTACTACTAACTCAGACACTATTGTATTAGTTCTAGATAGATATTTCTATGGTACTTATTTGTAGAGTAGAATAGACAGATAGATATAGCTAGGTAGTCAATGGAGTTACTCCAGCCTTACACAGGTGTAACTGAAAAAAATGTCTTTTTATTTGCAGGAACTGAGTCAGATGAATAATTCATAACATCATTTATTTATCAAATTTCATTGCCTTTTCTGTTAGTGAATTGTCCATGAATGGATTATTATTTTGTCCAATGTAGTCATTATTCACTAAATCATTTCTGTGAATAATTTTTGCTCTGAAGATTCTTAGCCATTTGTTGCACATATTCATTATTCAGAATTTGTGCTGTTTGTATTGAAAATACGTCACACAGATTGTTTTTGTTTCCTGGTTGAATGAGCATACCTCTTAGAATTGAATTTCCAGTGTGAAGTTTGAATTAAGCATTTGCTTTTCACTAGTATTCTTAAATACCATCTTACTGGCAAATGTTAACTTATTTCCTAGAACATCCATAAAAATTATATACAAATTGGATACAGATTTCTTTTAAACATTGAAAACATATTTTTGGGAAATACTGCACTGCTCATTATCAGAATAACTTCATCTTACAGCCAACACTGAAATGGAAATACTTCTGTGGAGGAAATATCAGCTTTCAGAGACACTTCACAACAATTTAGGAAAAGAAGAGACTAGTATATAAGTAGAATATACTTACTATACTAATAATACTTTTCAGTTATAATTTATATCTTAAAATATCTGTGCTGAAATTCTATTTAAATATAGTGACAAGATACTGGTATGTATTCGACATATTTATTATCTATAAAGATATTTCCTTTGAACATGTACATTTGTCAAAATCTCTGGTAAAAATTGTACCATAGTAACATAAGAATTGCCAGACTGGATCTGACCTGTGATCTATCTAATCCAGTATTCTGTCTCTCACAGTGGCCAGCAACAGAAGCTTTAGAGGAAGGTGAACAAATTTTCCATTAGGCATATGTAGAATAATCTGTTCTCCACACTAGGTCTCCTCCTAATCCCTAGTAGTTAGAAATTGGCTTAAATCCTGGAGTACAAGCTTTCATATATCTTCCAACGTTTGTTACTACTAGAGTGAATTAAAAAATTACATTTTGGTCCTGCAGGAAATGTCAATATTTTAACTGTAGGCCCCCCATTAGAGAAGCCTCTGAACCATGTCCGAGGTCTGTCTAATCATATATACTGTATGCTGGCCTTGACCCACTAAAAATCCCATGAGGCAGTGGTGGGTGCCCTCAGGAACTGGACTCAGCTTCCCAGGAGGAGAGGCTGTTTTGGTGGAGTGGGTGGGTGAGCTTCTGTGGCCTGCGTTGTGCAGGAGGTCAGACTAGAAGATCATAATGGTCCCTTCTGACCTTAAAGTCTATGAGTCTATGTGTCATGGTGGTAGACTCCATTTTGGGCTATGAGCTAAAACTGAGAGCTGCTGCTCCTTTTGTGGTCTGGGCCAAGGAAAAGCTGTGACCGAACCCTGTGCTTGAGTTACCAAGGTTGAAGACACATGACCAGGATTAAGACTACTCTGCAGTTGAAAACTTCATACTGTTGAGCCCTAGTTCACAGACTTCTCCTCCACAGCTAGGTATTGAGAGCAAAAGTAAAAAATTGTCAGTTGTGCAGCAGATTTAAATTTGGCTTATACCCAATTAAGAAAAGCATGAGTTATTCCCGCAGCGTGTTGACTTGGGGTGGATACATTAGTAAGAAGAAAAGAGGAGGGAAAAGCAGGTTATATAACACTTGCACTGTGGTGGTCTCTTCCTGTTACTAAGCCATGGTGCATTATGGGAGATATAGTCTAGCCTGGGAGAAGGGCTGTTACAGGAGACTATGGGCATGAAAGACACATAAGTACAACTAGCTAGAGACATTGCGGTGACTCACGCAGACACAGAATAACATCAATCTGAAATGAGATGTTTTGTTTCAGTTTTCCCCAACAAAATTCTGCCTAAATCTTTACCCATAGAACATTTTGATTTAAATGACTTTTTTACCACCCCTAGTTAACATCAACTATAATAATTTTGGATATTTTAATCCATATAAATGCCCAGTGTCTTTTTGGATCTTACTAAATTTTAGCTTCAACAATAGCTGGTGGCAATCAGTTCCATGGTCTTATTATGCATTGTGTGAAGCAGTATTTACCTTTATCAGTTTGGAATTTGCCACCTTTAAATTTAATTAAACTGTCCTCTTGTTCTTGTGTTATCAACCAAGTTGAACAGGAGCCCATACTATACTGTCTCTGTGTTCGTTATTTTATTGTATGCCCTTATATTCATTTCCTTTCTTAAATCAATAATCCCAAATTTTTTCACGAGTTTTTCCATGTTTTAATCATCTTCAATTGCCATTTTCTGACCCCCTTCTAATTCTGCAAGATCTTCTTTTGAGATGGGGTGACCAGTGTTGCACACCGTATTCCAGATGAGGCTGCCCCATTGATTTACATAATTTCATTAGAATATATTCCTTATTTTCCCCATTCCATTTCTTATGCATCCTAACATTGTGTTAGCTTTTTTTTATTGCAGTGGCACACTGAGATGAGATCTCCACTGCACTATCCACAGGAGCGGCACCAGGGTTTTTGCTGCCCTAGGCAGCAGCTCCTCCTCTGAGCATTCGACGGCGGGGGTCCTTCCACTCCGCATCTTTGGGGCACTTCGGCGGCAGGTCCCGGAGTGAGTGAAGGACCTGCCGCTGAATTTCTGCTGAAGACCCGGAGCGGAAGGACCCCCATCGCCGAATTTCCACCGAGGGCGGCAAAATACCACCCTCCAAATCCTGCCACCCTAGGCGACCGCCTAGGGTCGCCTAGTGGAAGTGCCAGCCCTGACTATCCAGTGAGGCCCAGCTGCCTTTCCTAACTTGGTACAGTTATTTTTGAACACTAAAGTATATGACTAGTTTAAACTTTCCAAGTTGTTGCCCATTCACCTAGCTTGAGTAGGTTCCTCACAGTCCTTTTTGGTCTTGACTAATCTAATGAGGGTCCTTAGTTATGTTGTATGCAACTGAAGTACATATTACACACACACAAACTATGTTAAAAGAACATTAAGGTTACAAAGTCAAGCACTCAAATCTAGGAGATTCCAGAATTAAGGTTGCCAATGCAATTTCTGCCTGTTTCTCACAAGCTTGATGCCTTCTTCCTTATCTCACCCACCCTGTAACTTTTCTAGTCCTGTCTCTTCCTCACTCCTGGCTCCTCATGCCATTCCCTTCACCTAGCCAGTCTCCACTCTTCAGTCTACTCGTTGCAGTCTCCTTGCCCAGCAACTCTTAGGCTCAGCCCTCTGGACTCGCCATCCTAGTCTCCTTCCCATCAAATCCCAGTCCTAGTCTCATTGCCCAGGAAGTCCCAGGTCCCCTCTCCTGGATCTTTATCCAATCTGTCTCTCATTCCCCTGCCCTGACCTCCAGTCATAACTCCCAACCCATTCATATTCCCCACCCCCACTGACTCCCATTTCCCTCCCATTTCAGAGTCTCCATCCCCCAGTTCCTTGTCTGTCTCCTTGTCCAGCCATTCCCAGTTCTACCCCACACCCCAGCATCTCATCAGATCTCAGTTCCCAGGCACCAGTTTCCTTACCCAGCCAGTATCCTCCTGACTTCTTGCTCTCAGAGAAACCCCATCACTGCTCCCAGTCCCCTCCTTTCTTTCTGTTACATTCAGGCATACATAGAGAAGATGTATAAAAACAGTTGTGTACTTAAATTCCGAGATGACATAGAAGCAACTTTGAAAAATTGGCTGTAATATAAAAATATATAAAAGTAATGTTGCTGAATGGAATAAATTCAGAATAGAAGAGAAATTATAATTATTTTGTACTGTGTCTTTTATATAGACTTGCCAAGAAAGAAAGATCAATTCTTTCTTGCCATGGTCTCTCCTTCACTAGAAGAGATTTTTCTCCTCACAGGTCTAGCCTGCTCTTAGTGGAGTCATTTTTCTGCATACCCTGCTCAGAGGAGCCATCTCTGCTATCACTCCCTTCCAACCAGCCCTCTCAAGCAATGAACTCAGTCATCTTTCAGCCCTCTGTTATGGTGGCCACTCCTCTCTCAGAGAATGGCCTGTGTTCTGTATATTGGTAAGCCCAATTTATCTCAGTGAAGATAAATGGAAAGTATTGATAGGCAAATTTCAAAGCCACCCAAAGTCTGGATGATCTTCCATATTCCTTTGGTCTGGAAAATGCTATGGAAGTCTCACAAGAAAAAGATCTTTCAGTTCTTCAGTATTTTCTAGTTTAGTCTGTTTTGGAAATACCAAAATCTGAAACCCTTCATGGTTTTTCCTCTTGCTATCTCAACACAATTCAAGACATGAAGATGGAGACACAAGGGTATGTTTGTTTTTTCTTAGTTCACCAAACTTATAAAACTTGAATAAAAAGTGCAGAGCCAGTTCAGTTCCATGGCACTTTTGCACTTGGAACTAGACACATGCGGAGGATGGAAATTCTATTTCACAAGGCTTTTGATATTTGGTTTCATTCTGAATTGGAATGAAATAATAAAAGTTTTGAAATTCTCCACAAAATTCCACCATGTTTTCATATTGAATTAACCAAAATATTTTTTTTAACAAAATTGCTGGAGGCCTCGTGTCCCTGCCACAACCTTCCCCCATAAAAGGTGAGTGCACCCCTTTACAATAATACAAAATTTAAAAAAAATCTAAACAAATAATCATTTCAGAATTAAAAAATCAAATGTTTCATTCAGAAATTGGCAAAATGGGATATGTTTCATTACTGTTGTCCCCACCCCTCCCCCATTTTTCACTTACATGCAATTTTGGTAAAATCAATATGACTTTGTGAATAATTTCACTTTCAGCAGTACTGCCTTCTCCAATGGAAAATGATTCTGTTTAAATTTTTCCAGCCAGCTCTAGCTGAGATATTATCCCATTCCAAAAAATTATTTAAATTTGCTTCCAGCCTAATCACAGCAGATAATTTAACAGAATAGCTTTTACAGTAGAAACAACAAGGGCAACTACATTTCGTCATTGGGATCAGAGTCAGGCAAACTGGAGCCCTAGACATGTTAAGGTTAATTGCAGGGTTCCACCCAAAATATTTACCTAAAGATAATAGAGATTTGGACCAGTTTACCCAGCCCTGTCTGCAGATCTAATTATTGCAGTAGGAGCTGCTTTTTATAAGTGAGGTATGTCATGCTATTATGAGGTATATGCACAGAATTGCAATACATTTCCAGGTCGATATCTGTAGTCACACAAACCTTGCAAAAAGTGCTTCTTTCATTATTAGGCTATATTTCTGAAAGATAATTATGAAAGATTTGAAAAATGAAACCAAATTTTCAAAATGTTTTTTTCTAATTACTCAATATTTAATCAAACACTGATACCAAACTGTTTTTACTATAGTAATATGAACAGAATTATCACAATCAATTATAGAGAAACTTTCACACAAAATAAGAATAATTTTGCTATTCAATCAAAAAAATGCCCCCAAGCAGCATGTTGTGCTAAGAATGCAGTCATTGCCTTTAAGAAACTGCTAAATATTTGACAGGAAATGAAGAAGAAGAACAGCAGTTTAGCACACTTCATTGCCTGTGGGATGCTCACATTTCTTGCCATCAAATCTAAACAAAAACATAATGAGCACTGAATACACTTTTGATTAGTTAGCCATTTTCCTAGATAAAGTTTTAAATGAATTATACAGCATTTATGAGGGAATTGGTAGCCACAAGGTTCAAATGGTATCAGAATTCACGATATGAGTAATTTTGGGAACACTGTTAATGTGTTTAACTGGCCTGGCTTAGACAGAGATAGAAATGGTGTGAGATATAGTCAAACATAATAACTTTAGATCCCAAATTGGTATTGTTATATAATATTTTTCCAAGAAACTATTTAAATGTAGAGTTACTATATAATTTAACATTCAGTTATTAGTCAATGTATTTCTATTTGTCATCAAAGACTGTAAATAGTCAACGAAGATTCTTTATAACTTCTAGTTAATAACCATTTGCTTATAAAATTTGTGCACTGATTTACTGCTAATTGATTACTTAATTTTCTTAAGCTTTGACAAATTCAATATTTTTAGGATCTCCTAATACTCAAATCAGGCACCAATGATTGACATCCTGCATTCTTGCCTTCCTCAAGATACTTTCATTAATTCTATCCATACTGTCTTCTATTGCAAATCAAAAAGAATATTTAGTTTAAAGGAAAAATGAAATCCAAGGAGATAAAGTACAGATCACAATCAAGTATAATCACATAATATCTTGCTGAGAATTTGGAAAATCTTTAATAGTGAAGATAGGGAAAACTGTGTAAGAGACTTGTCAGTGATAACTTTAAGGCCTTGTCTACACTACAGGACTATTTCGAATCTACTTAAGTCGAATTTGTGGATTCGACCTTATGAAGTCGAATTTGTGTATCCATACTAAATACACAAATTCGAACTTCTGAGTCCACATTCACGGGGCCAGCGTCGACTTTGGAAGCGGTGCACTGTGGGAAGCTATCCCACAGTTCCCGCAGTCCCCGCTGCCCATTGGAATGCTGGGTAGAGCTCGCAATGCCTGCTGGGTGAAAAAATGTGTTGAGGGTGGTTTTGGGTAACTGTCATCATTGAACCGTCAATCACGCCCTCCCTCCATGAAAGCGCCGGCGGGAAATCTGTTCGCGCCCTTGTCTGGTCGGTTACAGCGCGGACGCCACATCACTGCGAGCATGGAGCCCGCTGCGATCATCGCTGCACTTATGGCCGTTGTCAACTCCTCGCACCTTATCGTCCACCTCTTCCACAGCCAGCTGATGAGAAATCGGGCGAGGAGGCTCCGGCAGCGCGGTGAGGAGAGTGGTGCAGGCCTCTCACAAAGCAGGGTACGCCGGGCAGTGGAGATCATGGTGGCAATGGGTCACGTTCATGGTGTGGAACGGCGATTCTGGGCCCGGGAAACAAGCACAGACTGGTGGGACCGCATAGTGCTGCAGGTCTGGGATGACACAGAGTGGCTGCGAAACTTCAGGATGCGTAAGGGCACTTTCCTTGAACTGTGTGACTTGCTGTCCCCTGCCCTGAAGCGCCAGGACACACGCATGCGAGCAGCCCTGAGTGTGCATAAGCGAGTGGCCATTGCTCTCTGGAAACTAGCAACGCCAGACAGCTACCGGTCAGTAGCGAACCACTTTGGCGTGGGCAAATCTACCGTGGGGATTGCTGTCATTCAAGTAGCCCACGCAATCGTTGAGCAACTGCTCTCAAAGGTAGTGACTCTCGGAAATGTCCAGGTCATCATAGATGGCTTCTCCGCGATGGGATTCCCAAACTGCGGTGGGGCTATAGATGGGACTCACATCCCTATCCTGGCACCAGCCCACCAGGCCAGCGAGTACATTAACCGAAAGGGCTACTTTTCAATGGTGCTGCAAGCTGTGGTGGACCATAGGGGACGTTTTACCAACATCAACGTCGGGTGGGCGGGCAAGGTTCATGACGCGCGTGTGTTCAGGAACTCTGGTCTGTTTAGACGACTCCAGGCAGGTACTTTCTTCCCGGACCACAAAATAACGGTTGGGGATGTGCAGATGCCTACAGTGATCCTCGGGGACCCGGCCTACCCGCTAATGCCCTGGCTCATGAAGCCTTATACAGGCGCCCTGGACAGTGCGAAGGAACTCTTCAACTACCGGCTGAGCAAGTGCAGAATGGTGGTGGAGTGTGCTTTCGGACGTCTCAAGGGGAGATGGCGGAGCTTACTGACTCGCTCGGACATCAGCGAAAAGAATATCCCAGTAGTTATTGCTGCTTGCTGTGTGCTCCACAATCTATGTGAGAGCAAGGGCGAGACCTTTTTGGCCGCTTGGGAGGTTGAGGCAAATCGCCTGGCTGCTGTTTACGATCAGCCAGACACCTGTGCCGAGAGAATATCCCAGCGGGAAGCGCTGTGCATCAGGGAGGCTTTGAAAGCGAGTTTCCTCGCAGAGCAGGGTAACCTGTGACTGTCTACTTGATTTTAAGAGAGCCTGATCATGGGCCTGTGTCTGTATGTGTCCAGTTAGATCTGAGCTCACAAACCCGGTTCTCCAAGTTTCCCCCACTTCCAAAGCACGTTTTAAAACTAATGAAACGTAACAGTACTTAATAATAAATCTTTCGTTGACTTTGCATTTCTCTTTCTTCTTTGAAACATGTAAGCATTCTGTGCTGGGTAAGGTGTGCACTGATGTACAGACCGCTTGTCCAAAACAGGACGGACAGCCTCCTGCTCCTACATAGGTCTGTGGGGTGGGGGACGGTTTACGGTGGTTCTGCATGTAGGGGGAGGGTTGCAGGAATGGGTGGGTTTGCAGGAAGGGGCAAGGGGTGCCGTCTTTGGATAGGGGTTTACATGACGGCTGTGGGCTGTGGGTTTGGGCGTTGGAAGGGGTGAGGGGTGTGGGGGAAGGGTGAGTATCTGCCCCTGGATGAGGGCTCTTTTTGGGGCTCAGGGCACCGGGGAGGATCGTGGCTACGGTCGAAGTGCATGTGAAGGGAAGCCTGCCTTTACATTCAGGGATGGCAGGCACCAGGATCCTGGACAAGCATACACATCAACGAAAGACCCGGGGCAGCATACACCACACAGACTGACCCTGGTGCCTAGTGACTGCAGTCTGTGTGTGCCCTGCAGTTGACCCTGCACCCAAGTCTGTACCATGGTACTGTGGGCTATGCACTGCAATTACAATCCCCCCCCCCCACACCCACAGAAAGTCTTCTGACACGAGAAACGTGACGGAAACAGTGAGTAACACCAAACCGCTGTTAATAATGTAGTACACAGTGGGGGGTTTAAACTTGGAGTTGGGACTGGTTGATGCTGTAAGGAAAGAACTTGTACAAATTTACAGCGCGAGAGGTGTCTCGAACATTAGCGGTCTGCTGCGGTGCAGGGACAGTTCTCACGGCCCCTACCGCCCCTCCTTCTTGTAACTTTGGGTGAGGGGGGGACAGGACTTCTTGGCGTTGGAGGGCGGTTGCAGATGCACTGCAGGGGGGCTCTCTCCTCCTGCCTGCGGTCTTGCAGAACATCTACAAGGCGCCGGAGCGTGTCCGTTTGCTCCCTCATTAGACCAAGCAGCGTTTGAGTCGCCTGCTGGTCTTCCTGCCGCCACCTATCCTCCCGTTCCATGTGTGTGCGATGCTGCTGACACAGGGTGTCCCTCCACTGTCTCTGCTCTGCCGCCTCCGCTCTGGAGCAGGCCATCAGTTCCTGGAACATGTCGTCCCTAGTCTTTTTCTTTCGGCGTCTAATCTGAGCCAGCCTCTGCGAGGGGGATGCCGGGGCAGTCCGGGAAAGAGCCGAAGCTGTGTGATGCAAAAAAGTAGGTGATTTCCTTGAACACATACATGTTTGCCAACAGTAAACACAGTCTAGTCAGTTTCAGTTAACAAGACCAAAGAGGGAACCAAGTCTCAGGAGATCTCAGAACTAGTCCGAGATTTCGGAATACGCTCTCATTGGCGGAGCCATTGCACTGGACAGCGCACAAGCGAGGAGACAGCTGCATCCCTCTTGCACAAAGTCCTGGTAAGCCTTACAGTACATACTGCTTATCAGTTAGTGGTTAGCTGTGCTCTCCTGCTAAAGGAAATGTGCAAAGCAGAAAGGATGAGCCTTTTGCAGCCCCTCCCGCCAGTGCACGGGAACGATCAATGGATGCTTGTTCTCTGTGGCCTCTCGCACGTGGCTGTTAGTCGAGGGTCATTGTTATGCAACCTAATTGTAAACCATTAACAATAGTAACACTACACTAATTGCCCTACTTAGATGCAGTATTTGCAGAACGAGATCACCCTGAGGCGGGTCACTCGTGCCCAGAAAGACAGGATGTTACGGGACGCACTGCACAGACCAGGACCATATGCAGCAATGCTAGTCGAGGCAATGGTTCCACTCTATATTCGGATGTCCTGGCGTGGAAGAGTCTGCTTCCACGGAGCGCCCAACAAGGCACCTCTTCCGACGAACCTCATGCGGAGGCTTTGCGAGGAACTGAGTGACACCTTCGTGGAAATGTCGCTAGAGGATTATTTTTCTATCCCCATTTGTGTGGACCTTCTCTTTATATAGTTTAATATTTAGAATTTTGTAAATACAGTTTCTATTTTTTCTATAACAATGTTACAAAAAATAAATGTTTATACGTGTGTAGCACTTACCGCCTGATCCTTCCCCTGATTCCGAGTCCGGGTTAACGGCAGGGGAGGGTTGGTAGGGGATCTCTGTGAGGGTGATGAAGAGATCCTGGCTGCCCATGATTAAGGGGATGTTCCTGAAGCAGGTGAATTCTGGGAAGCCTTTTCTGTGCTCCTTTCGTGTGATGTACTGAAAACGCTATTAAAATGGTAAGCTATCATTTTAAATGTTATGGGGATTTTCCTGGTCCTGCTTGCAGACTAGGGGGATCTGTAGGGAAAATGATGATTGGAGTCCGGCTGCAGAGAGCCAGCTAACAGTAAGATAGAGTGAGTTGTAACTCTCTATTTTAGGGAGCACCTGGCTTTGTCTCTCTCTCTCTTGTGTGTTACCATTCTGAATTCTAAACAATAAAGTAGTGTTACATTGCCAACGTCCAGCAAAAGTATTTTATGTTCTTGTTAGAGTTGTCAATTAATCATAGTTAATGCCTGCAATTAACTGAAAACAAAATTAATGTGTTAATCACATACCTGTGTGTGGGCAGGAATGCCCCAGCCTGCAGCAGTGTGGACATTGGGGTGGGGCCTGAAAACCCATGACAATGGGCGTGAAGCCCCAAACCTATCTTTGAAAATACAGGAACCTTAATAAATATTTAAATAAATGGCATTCTAATATTGTTTAACAGTGCAATTAATTGTGATTAATTTTTGTAATTGCTTGACAGCCCTAATTTTTAATACAACTTTTCTCTTTGTATGCCACGAACATAACATTCTTCCTCTGCTATGCTTCCTGTACCGGGGCTGTGATGGAAGATGTTCTAGTGACTCATGGTGGAACTATACTGTAGGAGCATCCTCAAGTGACAATCTTCCTGAGCAGGTACCAGGATATGGTCCTATTAGGTCTAGAAATGATATTGCCTTAGTGATTAAATGATGAGAGAAGTATCATAATGCTATTGATGGGGAAATATTCTCTAGTACTCAATGAACTGATAACTCCAAATCTTTAGTTTTACACAATGACAAATGAAAAATGCACAGATAACCCATTCATTTCAATAGCAGAGCTTATGGAGTAAGGTATTACACAGTGTGAATAAAGGTGATAATCTGGATCTTTATTGCTGCAGTAACGCTGCAAGAGGAAACAGATTTTGAAGCCACCTATGGATTCCAAAACTGATTAAATGTTCAACAAGACAAATTGTACTTGTAACTCTGCTCTCTCTGTGTTTAGAGACAGAAATGAATGTCCTGACCATGGGGTATGAATTTAAGAAAATGCTAGAGGCCAGTGCATTCTCAATCTCATTGTTTTCCTCTGCTTGCAAATTCAGCATGCATCTCATGAATATGTGATTTCAGAATCAGGATCTGTGCAAATTCTTTGAAAACATTAATATTATTTCAATGAATAAAGCCACATTTACAATGCTAATGATATTTTCATACCTATACATGTACTGTGTGCATTTGAGAGATTCTACTGTCTTGCTTTAATCCATCATATTATATAGGAAAAATATGATAGAATTGTACTTATCTTCCATGTTGTGGGACTGAATATACAAAAATCATGTGCTATTTATATAGGACAGACATATTGTCAGATAAAAATGTCATAATTTTACAAGAAGTTTTGAAAATTAGGAAAGGCATTAGGCATAATACCACTTTATGGGAAAGTAGACTTCATAATCATATATCTAGATATGAACATAGATAATCATATATCTAGATATGAACATAGATTTTCCACAGGTTTGGGAGATTTTACCAGTTCTATCAGGATTCTTCTTATACAAAGGAGTCCCATTGACTTCAATGAGCTTTGGATCAGACCCCAAATGTGTATATATATATACTGTATATATATTCATTCTTGCAGATAAATGTTAAGAGCAACCACTGGAATTACAAAAGCTGGACAAATACTGCAAAAAGCAATTATTCATGGGTGTTCATTCATTTACTTTCCCATGTGTTCCTTTCATGGAATACAAGTTTGCCAAAATATCAGCCATTACACAAGATTTTTTAATAGTTGCGGAAAGCTCATTTTGAATTTGTAGTTGTATTTGTATCAGAGACATGACTCTAAGAGTTCTGCTCATCTGATAAAGGATCAGAAACATATGTGACCTAAGTGTCCAAGCAGATTATGAAAGTAGAGCAAAATTCTCTGCTCTTGTAAATAGAACTTCCATTGAAGTCACCAGCAGAGAATTTGCCCTATAGTGAGTAATTTGTTAAATAATATTGAACAATGAACACATTTGCGGAAATTGGGACCTATTCACAGACAACTGAAAAAATTAAAAAATACGTATTTAACACATAAATTTGTTTGCTATAAGTAGTTCAGCCACTTTACTAATTACACTAATGCTATTAAAGTATTATATTCTTTATCTTTTAATACTATCCAGTTTTGCAGTATGCTATAACAATATCATTGAAGAATAAGTGGTGAATGATCTGTGAACTATTATTAATAAGTTACCGTAATTATTATGGATATTAAAAGGACCTATCTAGAAAACTGTATAATAGGAAAAGTCTGTCAGCTGTGTATTTTTAATATCTTCACTATACCAGCACAACTCAGAAAGTTTTATATTTTTCCTAACTCTTGCTACAAAGATAAAAATTCAAAACATTCACAAATGAAATTATAAAACACACAATACACTAAATCAAAATTCTGTAAAAATAAGGTCTTCTGCCCCTCACCTCCAAAAAACTAACATTCTGAAGTACAGAATTAAATGTAAAATTATAATATACATTCTATATGCATGTTACAGATTCTGCATTTTATTAGGACTTGGCTTTGGATCCATTTCCATGGCTTGAGTAAAATGTGCTGCTGTAATCAATGGTTGGGGAAAACTCACTTTTTGTAAATACTGATTTCATAGGGTGAATCCAACCCCTAATCTTCTATTCACTTCACTGTATTTGTAGTTACTATAGATTTACTACATGTCTGTGACAAACCTTCAAAGATTTTTAATTATATTAATTTTGGGATAATGTCCCTTTAACCAGAAAATATTCGGATAACACTTTCTAAGGGAGGAGCGTTGAATTGTACATCAAGAATGTGTACACTTCTTTTGAGGTCCAGAAGGAGGGGAGAGACAGACCAGTTGAAAGTCTCTGTGTGAAGATATAAGGGGAAAAAGACAGGGGAAATGTCATGGTCGGGGGGGTCTTCTATAGACCTCCAAATCAGGAGGAGGCGGTGAATAAGGCATTTCTAGAACAAAACATCAGGACTATCTGAAACACAAGACCTGGTAGTAATAGGTGACCAACTGCCAATGTACCTATTGGAAAAGTAATATGACAAAACTCAAAGTGTCCAATAAGTTCTTCAAATGTGTTAAGTTACTACTTGCTTTAGAAAGTGGAGGAAATAACCAGGGGGGACAACAATTTTAGACTTGATTCTGACTCACACAGATGAACTGGCTGCAAATCTGAAGGTATAAGGCAATTTGGGAGAAAGTGATCATGAGATGATAAGATGTTGTAATTCCAATATAAGGAAGGAGTGATAGCAACAGAATAAGGACAAAAGACTTTAACAAACTCATACAACTGATAAATAAGGTCACTTGGGCTCGCAGGGCTCAGGTTGTGGGGCTGTTTCATTGGTGTGTAGACTTCTAGGCTCCAACTGCAGCCCAGGCTCTTGCATCCTGGAGGTGGGAGGGTCCTCGAGCTCAGGCTGCAGCCCAAGCCCAGAAATCTACACAGCAATGAAACAGCCCTGAAGCCCAAGCCACGCAAGCCCAAGTCAGCTGGCATGGGCCAACCGTGGGTTATTTTTTGTTGTGTAGACATACCCTAAGGGGGAAAAGAAGTTCAGGAAAACTGGCAGTTTCTCCAAGAGACAATATTAAAGGCACAAAAGCAAACTATCCCCATGGGAATGAAAGAAAGGAAGACTAGTAAGAGGAAAACAAGATTCCATTAGGAGCTCTTTAATTGCCTTAAAATTTAAAAGGAACCCTACAAAATCTGGAAACATGGTCAAATTGCTAAGTATGATTATAAAAGAATAGCATGAGCATGAAGGGACAAAATCAGAAAGGCTAAGGCACAGAATGAGATACACCTCGCAAGGGACATAAAAGGCACTAAGAAGAGGTTCTATAAATACATTAGGAGCAAGAGAAGGGAGAGCTAATATTAGACAATGCCAAGAAGACTACGGACGGTGTTTAATGCCTTTTTTGCTTCAGTCTTCTCTAAAAAAGTTTAATATGACAGATGCTTAAACAATTAACAATGGGGAATGAACACACGTGAGAATAGGGAAAGAACAGGTTAAAGAAAAGAAATAATCCTTTAGATAAATTAAATGTATTCAAATCAGCTGGTGCTGACAAAATTAATCCCGGGGTATTTAAGGAACTAGCTGAAGCAATCTCAGAAAAATAATGATTATCTTCAAGAACTCCTGGAGACTAAAGGGGGACCTGATAAGTCTTCAAATATATTAAGAGTGTTTATAAAGAGGATGGTGATCAATTGTTCTCCATGCCCAAAAGTAATGGGCTTAATCCACAGCAAGGGAGATTTAGGTTAGATATTGAGATTTTTTTTTCTAACTATAAGGACAGTTAAATAGTGGAATATGTTACCATGGGTAATTGTGGAATCCCCATCACTGGAGATTTTTTAAGAACAGGTTAGACAAGCACGTGTCAGGGATGGTCTAGATATACATGTCGTGCCTCAGCCTGGGGGACTGGACTAGAGGACCTGTTGAGGTCCCATCTAAACCTATATTTCTATGATTCTGAGACTCTGATCCTAGAAACTGACCCACACTGAGATAAGGGTCTGTCCTTGCAATGGTCTTTGTGGGATTGAAACTTAAAGCAGAGAATCTCAGCCATTCATTAGAATCATATCTGAACACGTGTACATATAGAGATGTTCTAGATGTAATATCTCAGATTTACAAACTGCTTTACTAATAATGTGAGGAAAAAATGTGCTTATCCAAATAAAATTTAGTTAAATTAATAGCATACTCTCTCACTCACTCCTGGATTCACAATCTATTCTGATAATTTACGGAAAAGCTTGTTACAGCACCAAAATATTGTTGTACTGCCATAATGCTAGAACTGAATCATTTTTATTGCTTATAGCATGAGGTTGTGAGTCATGAATTATGGATTATATCCCGACTCTGCTGTTGACTCAATGTATGAACTTGGGCGAGTCCTGAAGCACGTGAGACATAGCATGTCTAATTTGCAAATGCAAACACGCTGACTGTGCAGACAAAGTGGATAATTATTCATGTGAATTAACAGCACAACGCACAACTTGCATGCACAATTTGAACTGAATGAGCAAATTAGGTGCACAGTTGCATGCACACAATTTTAAATATCAGCCCCATTATCTGAAAATACTGGAGACAATCTTTTCCCCCCAAAAAACCTCACTATAGCAGACACCAGACACCATTCTAGAACAAATTAGAAACCCAGGTTATCTTGCACATTCTTCAATAGACAAGAATTCTCCTTATTCTCCATTTGTTTTTTCCCTAAACATTTTAGTTTTTTAATATTAATCAAGAGAAAAAATAGAGAGAGAAAATATGTAAGGTGAAATTTTCAAAAGTGCTCAGCATTGCCCCAACTCTTCTCCCATTGATGTCAGTGACGTTATTTAAAGATAATATTTCTCTATGAAAAGGATTTGTGAATTGACACAAGGACCAGATTCAAACTATGCTGATTTGCACAAACTGTGGCCTAGATTTAATTATAGTACCAAGTATATTACCTTTAAGAGCATGGCTGAATACACATGTGCAGTGTTACATTTTTCCTAGGAAAAATGTGTCGGTTTCTAGAGGCTTGTGTTAGTTATAGCCAAATTCTCTTTGAAGATTGAGAATATACAAAGGGGAAACCTGATGCAATATTCATATTTACATTTCCTGATAAAACCATTTCCTTGCAGCATATTGTCCTACTTTACACTAATCTTCTTTAATGTAAGTCCAAGTCAAAAAGAGGATTTTTGAATATCAGACAGTTTCAGATTATGCTTTTGCTCTAGCTGCTGGGTTTGTGTATTGATGATCACCAGGTAACATAATCACAGAGTAAGTAATTGGCCATGGGTTGGTTTAGCATTTTCCAGAATCATAATTGCTGGACATTTTCAAATTCCCAAAGTTTGACAAAAAAGGGACAATATTTTTGTTAAAATGACTGAAAAATTCTTCCCATTTTTGTAACCTGCTGTATTGCTCTTCCTGGATGATAATCATCTGTATTTCTAAGGTGCAACTCCTAGATTTTGAGTAGGACTCTTCGGCTCATTAATGAGCAAACAAGAGTCTAAAACGTTGTTAGCATTCAAAAAGGCCAGTTAAATCATACAGAAATGTGCACTTTATATGCTCAACATGAATATTCTCAGTGTAGCAGGACAGATTTAAATGTTAAAAAGACATTAACTGCCTGATCCAAAGCCCATTTAGATCAATGCCCTTCCATTGACTTCAGTAGGCTTTGGATCAGGCATATACGGATACATCAGTTAAGGCCTTGGTTTAAGTAAATACTTAATTATTTCTGTCCTCTAAACCAAAGGAGATTACATATTATTACCTTTGGACCTAAATGTAATTACCAAGGTATTTGCAAGTAGTGGTATTTTACAAGTCTATGAGGAGCAGTTACTACTTCAGTAAAACTGTCCTCTAAGCAGCATGATGCCAATCTTGCAAACACTCATGATCTTAACTCTACTGTAGTGATTTCTGATTGCTTTAATGTGCTCACTACAGTAGTAAAGTTAAACACTTGCATAAGTGTTTGCAGGATTGGGGCCTATGTATATGCATTAAAATGTACAGGCTGGACACAGTTGCTAAATCCATTCTGAAGTCTGGTGATCCCTTTTTCTTCTCCTTTGTACTTTCTTTCATATTCCCTTAACCTATATGTGAATGTGCTTGTTGTACTTGAATAGCAGACTAAATACCCTACTTTTTTTTTTTTACATTTCATTAAATTACCATCGTCTTCCATTGCCTTAACTTCCTGATTCCTTGTAATCTGTCTTCTTTCCCATCCACTGTATTGCAAAAAAGTAAAATGGCTCTAGAGCTGTGTCTGTGCTAGACAACTGAATATCTGGTAACTGAAAAAGTGGAATAATACTTGTGTAACTACAACAGTGCGTTCAGACAAAGCCATCCTCCTTTGAGTGCAGCTTTGCCATGTCTATTCTTATACTGCTGTTGCACCACCCCTGGGGTACTTCTTCCAGACATCCTGGGTCGTCTCTCTGAAGCAGCTCCTACTGGGAGAGTTTTAAAGGCATTTAGGTTGTGTGAGAGAAGAGGCTGAATTCCCTAGGAAACTTCATACATCTCCAGATGCTGGTGTCCTTTCCTAGGCCTTTTTTTCAAAAGAGAGGTCAGGCTGACTTCTCAGTTCTTGCTCCTATCTCATCAAGAAAGATCTCTGCTGAAGCTTCAGAAAGGCAGTTGCAAGGCCTTTGAGAAGGCTACCCTGAAAAGGTAGGTACAGGGTAATCTGGCAGTAGTTGAGAGAGCCAGGAGCGAGGGCAATAGCCAACAGATTTTTAGCTGCAGTGCCAGGCACTCATCTCTCTTTGCTATACTTTATTAATTTATCAGGACGGAGGGAGCTAACTATTCTTGGAGTTTATTGGTTCTATATATGACAATTCAACCTTAAATCAATCCACTGCAAAATTACTTACATTTATAGAGTGATTCTTATCCCCTAGGATGCCAAAGTACTGTACTTTCCATTTGAAAATTATTAAGGGTTCACTTCCACCAGCACTGAAATGAAGTAGTCTCTGAAGCATAATAAAGTAACTTTAGCACAGGAAAACTGGTAAAAACATTGTCACAACATTTTAATAACTACTCATATACAAATTATAAGATATACCATTTCCTTGACAGCTTTTAGCTTGTATTTCTCCATGTTAATAGCATGGAGTACATTAATATTAATATGGAGCTGGACTGTTTCTACAGCATGTAATATTAGGGATGCTAATAGTAGCTATTCATCTAGGGGGATTGGATTGAAAATCAGAAAAATGCTGATGAAACATCTTATGAAATTACTTGGAGTTTTGTTCTGCAGAGTTTATTGCTCCCATGCAAAAAGGGCTACCAAATAAATGAGGTTCATAGTTTTAAGAAGGTAGTGATGCTTGATGTTAAGTGATGCTTATAGTAAGAACTTGTAAAATATTTTCTTGATAAAGTGACCAAGAACAGAGAGTGGATATTGTTTTATATGGTGTTGATCAAGCAAACCATTGATTCTTCCTACAGTGATTTTTATGCATTACAAATTAATGGTGTGAAAAGTTCAGCAATGAATCTTTGGGAATAATAAATACGAGTTATCTGCATTGCTGATAATGATCTGGTGAAAAAAATAAATCTATTTAACAGACACATTTGGGTCCAGCAGTTCATAAGAGAGGCAACTAGGAGGATGAGGCAGAGGCAGTTAAAAATAAGCTATTTTATTTTGTTTTCTAATAAAATGTTTTGAAAACATAAGGGCAGATTTGCTGGGGACATCATGGGGTGTCTCCAGGAGGCACAGAGCTGGCATAACTGCCTCCTATGCCACCTTCCCCACAACCCCCAGTTCCAGGATTGAGGAATAGGAGGAATGGCCAAAATGAACTGTATTCTCACTATGCACATCTGGCACAGTTTCTTGGAGACTTCTGCCAGCTGGCATACTTTAGAAAAGCTCCAAGTCTGTTCTTACCCATAGCGGGGCTAAATGGATAGTCTGACAGCTATAACTGACAAACACAGTGAAAAAAAGAATCTGGCCCATTAACTCTCTCCATTTACCTTGATATTTCCACATATGCTTGTACCCTTATTAAAGTATCCTTGTTTCTTTAAAGGAAGTTGCTCACCAGTGTACTATGATTAGGACACACATTCCTGGGGAATTTTTCCACAGACAAAGGCAAACCTTTGGCGCTGAATGAGCATCTTGCTTTTCATCTGAAAGCCCACATACTTGAAATATTAACTTCAGTAGTTTAATTGCAAGAATGTAGGGGGAATTCAAAGATAAGGCCATTTACCAATAGCATTCCAAAGAGATGTTTCCCTGACCCCAGCACAATTAAAATTGTTTCAATTTATTTTTGATCAGGGATTAATGAACAGTCCAGCTCCCACAATGCTTTGCGGAACAGGATTGCAAGCAATGAGAAAATACAAAGTTGTCCTTGGAGAAAAATATTTCCCCTTTAAATATTCCTCAGGTTAGACTTTCCCTTTGGACTCCTAGTTAAGAGGGAGAATTAAAAAACAAAACCCAGACAAAAGAGACATTGTGCTCCTGAGACAGCTCTTTCCACCATCTCCCGACAGTGTCTATGTGTAGCTGACCTCCTTTGCAGGCTGTTTAGACATGCTAGAGCCTAAATTAAACCCAAAAGGTCACACCTGAAAATACAGGTTTCCTTTGTCCTGAAGCTTCTATAACTATCAAGCATTTCTTCTATGCTGCAGCCTTCTTTCTTTCTAGGACTAGTCTCTTGAATTGTGGTGACCTGCTAGGGTTTTTGGCCTCCTGCTGACAGGACCGGCTCCAGGCACCAGTGGAGGCACATGCTAAGGGGCGGCATTCTGTCCATTCTTGGGGTGGCACAGTCCAGGCAGCATTTTTTTTTTTGCTTGGGGTGGAAAAAATGGTAGAGCTGGCCCTGCTTGCTGATATTATGAAGGAAAGCAGGACAAAGTCAAGTATTATCTATCCCTAGTGGTGACATTCTTTCCTCTTACAAGATTCCTGTTCCACTACTAAAGTAAAGAAAATAAGTTTTTTTATGTCTCCTGCGAAGAAGTCAGTACCGGAGCTAGGGACTTCAATCACTTTCTCCCAGTCTTTACAGTGCAGAGTTTTTTCAGTTCATTCAAGATGAGCAAGAGGTGTTACTAAATCTCACTCTATTATGACTGGCTCCTTTTATTCCCCATCTATCAGAAATTCTCAGATTAGCTGTAGTTCCAAACATCCCCCACCTGTATCCTCCCCTGTGTTTTATCAGTTTCCATTGACACTGCACTGAAAGGAATACAGTTAAAAAGAAAAAAAAAACTTTCTATTAAAAATGTTTCACATTTTTGTTAGTTTAAAGGTTGTGAGAAACCACCTCTTGATATGAAGAATTTTGTCAAATCTTGGCAAACTGACCCTTTCAGGGGGAAAATTGACAAGAAGGTTGCTATGAAGCAACTAACAATTTCTGTCCCATACATTTCCTGAAGATCAACCAATCTGGTTTCAGATCTGGACATTCTACAGAAATTGTTTTGAGTTGAAGTGTTCAATGATCTTGTGATGGATAAAGATCAATGTCCATGTTATTCATCAGCTGTTTTCAGTACCACTGAGCATGAGTTTTTTGTAGATGAAGTTCCTCTTTTAAATGTATTCTTTCAGAGATATCCCTCAAGGTGCTGTGGGGCTCAGTCACTCATCTGCCATGAGGACCTTCTCTTATAAAATGCCTCTGGGCCCTGTCTTGACATTCCTCCTGTTCAAAGAGTGCATGAGGGCTAGTGAAGAGACATGGATCACAGTGTCTACAGTTCTCTCTCTTCTTGTCTGACACAGCTGGTTCAGTGGAATGACTTATTCAGTGTCTGACTAGGATTGGGGATTGGATTACATCGAACCCAGTCAAGATTAAGGTAATGTTAATAAGTTCCAACCATATTACAGAGGCTACATCGGTAATCCATTTGAAAGGGAGTGCCTCCTGTTTTGTACATATTATTAAAAATGTGGGGCTCATGTTAGGGTCTCAGTTGCTTCTGGATTGCTCAGGTAGCAAGTTGGGGCCAAGAGTGCTTGTTTCCATCTGTCCATTCTGAAAAGCAGATGCTTTAGGATGGAGGCCTTGCTACAGTTATTCATGCCTTTGTCACCTCAAGGCTAGACTACTGTAATGAACTCTATATCATGGAACTTTGGGACCAGCAAGAATGTGTCTGCTTGACTTGTAAACAGTGCTTCGTGCAGACAGCACATCACATCAGTGTACCATAGTCTCTACTGGCTTTTATTTAGTTTCAGATTGGAATTTAAGATGTTGGTTTTGACGTATACTTATAAATCCTAAATGATTTAGGTCGGACCTGGTTAACATAGGCACGTTTTTTCTCTTTGAGTGATACCACCAAATCTGTAATGACCTATCAATGTGTGGTTTAAAAGGAAGCAGATGATGTTGGGGCATATCCCAGAAGGGCTCCTTGATTCTGGAACGCTGCCCCCCATAAGTTTAATAGAACCTAGACTTACTGGGTTTTGAAGTGTACTGCAAGACTCATGTACTTCCTCAAGATTTTGCTGAGAGGATGAGTTGAAGAAGATGGGGTGACTCAATGTAGGGAGTTATCTGGGAGGTGAAGAATGTTATTTTCAATATTTACAGAGGCATCTCTAGCTATTTGATACTTTAAAGCAATTTAAATAAATAAACAAAATGTATTATGAAGACTATCTATGTTGATGATCTACCTCATGCCATATACTGTTTTAAAATACACAGTCTAGCAGTCTAATGATGTAATGTTTTAAAAATAATAATTCTTTTAATGCAGGAAGAAAATAAGATGCTCCTGACATGATGCACATTGCAGATGATACTTACCATTTATGAATAAAGTCCATAAATAAATTATTTAAATTGGGCTGAATGCATGAATAATTCAAGGTAGGTTAGTATAAATTATGCATTTCTACAATAGATATTTTTAAAATCTCAGTAGCCAGCTTACAGTTCTTTGCAGGCACATTATCATCCAAATTGGCAGCTCAGTTTAAAAAAAAAGAGCTTTAACTCAATAACAGTTGCTGGTGATTTCAAAACAATAATTCTTTAATAGATTTTAAAAGTTACCAATAGAACATACATTGAATTTCATACACAGTAGAGGAGGCAATTGTGCTCTATAGCAGGAGACACCCTAACTTTTGCATTAAAAAGTATCACATTCCGGTAGGATGAAGAATGGGGAACAGGCTACAGTTCTTCTGAAACAGAAAAAAATGCAAGAGCAAGCATCTGCTAATGTTGTGCCATGAGGAGCTGACTGTTCAAAGTTGCAAGGATAAAAGAAAACCAATATTGGAAATGGAAAATGAGGAGAGCAACCAATGCACAATACTCAAAATAAGCTACAGATTGCAAATATAAGATAAAGTGTTTTTTTAAAGCAAACTAATCAGTGTCAGCTAGAGGAGTTAAAGGGAGTAAGAAGGGTATTTGTTTCTTTCCAAATATTGGTGGGGGGGGAGTTGAAGTGGATGGAATTAATGATGATTCTTAATCCTGTTTAGGAGAGATCTAAAGCCTGCTAACCTCAGTGGAAGTATTTGGATTAGGCCTTTAAATCAAAGTATAGAATGCTGTTTAAAAGAAAGGCAGAAAGTGAATTTAATCTTCACGAAACCTTTGAAAAGTGAGTATTATTGACTTTAATTGTAGTTGTGGGTTCTCAAGTCCATTGTGGGTCCTCTGAATCACAGAAAATCTCCCAAGAGACCACACTGAAAACTAGGTCTGGAGTTTAGGAGTGCCTGCTTTCAAGTTCTGAACTCGATCTATTAGGCCACACTGTCAAAATATGAGTATTCCATGCTCATGTTGAAAGGGAATTAGTATTTACCAGGTTAAAATGGTCAGCTTCATACAGTAGAAATGGGGAGATAAAACAGAAGGAAAAACTTGTTCCTTGTAGAAACTCTAGAAATTCTTTGCTGTGTCTAACTTGAGTTACAAATTCACTTGTAGCAATTAAACTGTAAGAATAGCTGTTTTTAGAAATACTAGAATGTAAGTTTTTGCCACAAATTTAATCTATGCCACATCATGGTGAATGTGAGAAAAATGAATCTCACATTAAAATGCAGAGTTTTTCTCTGAAAAACAAAAAACAAAACAAAACAAAAAAATAGGAAAACTTTGACCAAAAAAAAACCATTTTATTGTAGTCCAAAAGCCATTGTTCATGAAAAAAAATGTTGATGGGTTCTACATAGAAACAGAAGATTAGGACTGAGGACAACTAGTAAGAACATTCATGAAAATACAAGAAATTGATCATGGGGCACACATCTACCTAATCTGAACAGATGAACTCAGCTTAATAATAAACTTTACTTTTATACATTGTAGTGCCATCCATCTGAGAATCTTAAAATCGTTTACAAATACAATGAATTTAGTCTGACACCAAGATTTTGGGGCAAGTATTGTTGTCTCTAATGCCCTTTGGTACTTAGAAGTTAAATGACTTGGCCAAAGTCATACACAGTCTGTGACAGAGCGGGGGAGGGTAAAACACAGAGCTCATGACTCCTTTTGCTGTGCATGACCCACAGGATTTTGTTTCAACTCACTGTTCCTGAGGAAGGAGATAAACACCTTATCAATACAGCATCTGAGGAAACAGTAAGACTAGCTTATAAGAAAAGCAAAGAATATACAAATAAACTGTCAACCAAAAGGCGGGAAAAAAGATATACTGAATCATTTTTGAAAATTGTCTAAGAGATGGGCCCAAAATAAGAACCATGTGTCTTCATATTTCTGAACAATCGAAGTCTTAAAACAAATGGGACTTGGTTACAAAATAACTTTTGATTTTGGCTTTGATTTAGCAGAGCAAAACCTAAACCTTTCCCATTATTTTTCTTTTTCAGTCTTGAATGTTAGTTTGAACTCTTGCTAAATGCTAGGGGTTAGGATTAAATAGGAACAGGATCTGCATCACCCGCAGTCAGCGGCGGCTCCAGGCACCAGCACTCCAAGCGAGGGCGGCAGTCAGGCAGCCTTCAGCAGCTTGCCTGTGGGAGGTCCGCCAGTCCCGTGGATTCGGGTGGCAATTCGGCGGCAGGTACGCCGAAGCCGCAGGACTGGAGGACCTCCCGCAGGTAAGCCGCCGAATCCGTGGGACCGGTGGCTGCCTGACTGCAGTGCTTGGGGCGGCAAAAAAGCTAGAGCCACCCCGCCCGTCGTATTGGTTTTGCAAAACTGAAACATCCTAAATTCTTGCTCAGTCTTATAAATTACACTACCCTTTTTAACAGTTAAGATCTAAAATGCTACAACTTACAACAGAATTGCCATACTGTTCCAGGCCCTTACTACAGAATACTGTAGTATGTTTTTAAAAGGTTACCTCCTGAATTAATTTATTCTCAAGAGTATTGTAGGTATATTATGTCACTATCTGGAAACCTGAATTCCTAACCATCATAATGGATGGAAGACAGTTGATTATTATTAAGTTAATAAGGATACATTGCACTGTGAGATATTATCACTGGAAGAAGTCTGATAGTCCAAACGTTTATTTTCAAATATGTTTGCTTAGACATTTACAAAACTGTTGCTGTCTGAATTTTCTATTTGCTGAAACAAAACAAAACAAAACGAAAAAACAAGCAATTTTTCAGACAATGGAATATAAATTCAGGTAAATTAATATCCTTCCGGGAGAAAACAGATAATGACTTGTGGTTTGTATTTTAAGAGAATTAGGTAATTTGAATTAGCTACAGACAGTTTGTTTCTACAAACAGAGGGACCTAAAACTATTTCTTTTCTAATTATTTTGTCTGCTTGTCTCGTTTTCTTTTCATATTCAGTTTGCAATGAAATGTTACTGTAGAAGAATAAAAAGAAACAGTTTTCTATAGATTTCTGTGGCTATGAAACTTGGATGGAATAGAAAAAAAATGAAACTTTTATTATAGCAGATGCTGGCTATGCTATATATAGGGTTTCAGAACCTTTTTATAATAAACCCGGTTTTCAGATATTCGTAACTTTTTGAAACAGCAATCTTTTGGGCTATAATTTTGCATTCCTTGTCTCTGACACAGGATTTGTTGGTTTTTGTTGTTAAGCAAAACCAACTCAAATTTTCTGATTTAAAGCAAAAGTGAAAAGAATAAATGTTTCAGTTGTAAATAAAAAAAAAAGTAAAACATTGTTTAGGCGTCGAAGATCCAGGATTGGTCTCCACTCACCAGACTTTTTTTGGACCAGAAAAAAATGGGAGTAAAATCCTTTTCCTCTTTACTGGCATGGGACCAGTTCTATGACTCCCAGCTGCAGAAGATTATTTATTTCTTCTCATAGAATGAGTTAATGAGAAAGGTCCTCTGAAGAGGGATGGGGAGTGAAGGTGGTGGGGCTGGATAGATAGAAAAGGGATATTGGCTCCTTCCCTGTTTATCTCTAGAACCCAATTGTCTTAGATAATTAGCTGCCATGATGTAAAGAAGGGGGCTAAGCGGTCACCCAACTGGTAGGATGTCAGAGATGATTGATGTGACTGGAACAGGGGGAGGCTTCTTGGGTTCTTGACCGCACCTTCAGAATTGTTGTTTGGTTGAAGGTGTGTGAGAGGTAGCCCCTTGAGGAGTCATATGTCAGTGTTCGGTAGGGGGATTCTATTGATGGCACTGAATATCATAGTGCCACTGGGGAGAGTATTGTGATGGTCAGAATTATGGGGGAAGTTGGTATTTTCCCGGGTGTCTCTTTGATGCTGGTGTGTAAATGCAGATTGAGTGGAGAGTTGCTTGGGAATTCTTAAGGGAGTGTAGGGATTCATCCGTACACTCAATGAAAAATTTGGGGCCCTCAAAGGGTAGATCTTCAACAGTGGTTTGTACCTCCTTAGGATAGCTGGAGAGGTGCAGCCATGACACCTATCTCATGACTATGGCAGTCACAATTAAACAGCCAGAAGATATCTGCAGAGTCTAAAGAGGTTTACAAAACTGTATGGGCCAAGAGGTGTCCTTTGGATATGAGTGCTTGAAGTTCTTTTTTTTGTCATCAGGGAGGTCTTGGTAGAATTCCTGTATTTTAGAATAGTTGAGGTAATTGTACTTAGCCATGAGATCCTTGTAATTAGATAATTGAAATCGGTGTATAGCGGATGAATAAGCTTTGCATCCAAATAGATCCAATCGTTTTCAGTCTCTGTCATTAGGGGTGGATCAAGGTTGGTATTGGCATCCCTTTACATGCATGACATTGACAACTAAGGGGTGAGAAAACAGAAATTCCATGTCCTTTTCAGGAACATAATATTTTTAGTCTGTCTGCTTGCAGGTGGGTGGGATGGACGCTGGGGTCTGCCCGAGCACCTTAGCAGGATGCAGAAGGGCCACATTGACAGGGAGGTCTATTTTGGAGGATGAGGCTGTGTACAGGATGTTGAGCAGTTTATGTTATTCATCTGTCACTTCCTGCAAAAGGATCTTGAGGGAATCTGCAATCCTGTGAAACAAGTCCTGGAAGTGTTTGGAGTCATCGGCTGCATGATAGCCTCATCGGGGAAGAAGAGAAGTGGAGTGATGGTGGAACTTCATCTTCCTGTTCTTCCTCCTCATCCTCTGTGGGGAGAGGCTTGATCTCTGGTGAGTGAGAGACTGATGGAGATGGTGAGCATGTCGGCCTCTGGCTTTGTTCTATGGGAGGTTTCCCAATTTTTTCTCTGTACATGGCCCAAGGATCCCAGTATGGCCAATGTGGAGGAAGTGGCACGTGGGGCTGCAGCTATGGTGGTCCATATCAGGGTCTTGGTCTGATCATAGATTGTGGATTGTGAGGATGTGTAGAGGATGCCCTTTGTGTCTGTCTTGAGTATAAGGGTGGGACAGAGTACTCTTCCACCTCTTTGTCACTGCGGAAGGGTGGTGCCATCCTTGGAGGGGAAAGGGAAGAATAATATGATTCCAGGAAGGAGGTCAGAAGTGGAGGGAGGTTGTGTCTGAGTAGTGGTGACTCAGGAATATTGGATACAAGCAGGTCTTTAGAGTATCTAAACTCCTGGGGAGGAGGGAGGAGCATTTCTCTGTGCCAAAATGAACATCGGTGCCAGTAGAGCTATTGGTGTCAGTAGAGCTAACTCGATGCCTAGAGTTAGTCTGGTAGGCACCAGTCTAGAGATCTCATGTCTTGGTCTCCAGTGTTGAGACAGAGCCAATGATTGTAGTTCTGCCCAGTTAGGGTCTTTAGACCTTTGCTTAGCTCCAGTACTGGAGGTACTCAAACCATCCCTGGAGATAGACTCCCTTTCTGAGAATGTTGAGGCAACAGACCTTGCAGAGGATGGCATCCTGGTGAGCAGTGCCTCAGAGGATGATGAAAGAGCTATTTCTCCCCATCAGCATGGGAAAGAGAAGATTTTCTTTTTGAGGGATGCCGTGAATGAGGTTGTCAACCTACCCTAGACGAGTGTGACAGCCACTTAGGGGAAGTACTCGGGCCAGGGTCCAATGCTGGACACAGTGATTTCTCCATGAGGAGAAGTCGTAAATGAATGTCCCATTTTTTTTCTGGCATTGGCACCTAGGTTGTGGCAATGAATACACTTTTGCAGGACATGCCCCTCCCCCAGGCAGTGAATGCACTGTGGGTGATCATCCATTACTGGGAAGGCGTCCCAGCAGGCAACACATCTCAAACCCGGGAAAGATGGGCATAAGGGGAGGGGAAAAAAGCTTCCTGGTCGGGAAGGGCAGGAAGCAGGAAAAAATGAAAACCTAATCTACAAACTAGTGGGGGAGAAAGGAGAAAAAGTTGAGCGATTGAGAAAGTTTTAGTGTAGTTAGTAGTTACTTCATTCTAACAGGTAAGGCACTATCTAACAGGTCAAAAAAGAGAAGCAGACTCTGCTCGGATTCCGTCCCAGACCAAAGGTGGTAGAGAAGGAAGTGGGAGATAGATGGACTGCACACTGCTATATATAAATCCTGCTAATGATGGGATTATATATAGCAGTGGGGTGAGGTGCGCATGGGCAGTCTGATGGGAACTGCTGATGAATATCTCCAATCCCAGGTGCAGGGGGTGCTACGAGACCTACAGTGGAGCATGCATAGGGACATCTCTCGCAGAACTCAAGAATATAAAAAAATAGAAGTTACTTTTAATTTCTATTAGATTAGAAAAAGATAGAGATCGGGTCACAGTATAGGATTTTTCCCTGTTATATGTTTCAGTGATTTTCTCAGCCTAAGTATTTTTGTATAACTTATGCATGTGTTGAGGGTGAGGGCAAGAGTTATTATTTCATAGGCAGAACTTTATAGGTCAGATGCTCCACTGAAACCCTAAAACTGAGTACAAGATATCTAGAAGAAATAAAAGTTGATTTATTTAATAAAAGCAACCTTATTGCTATATGTGAGGTGGTGGATCCTTGCAACTCTGGATAAGCATGCCGCAGCCCCTGGGCTCACATAGCTTAGCAGGGTTGTCAGCCAGTTCCTGGTGCCCAGGAGTCTGAAAACCCTTTCTTCACTCCCAAGTCCATCAGGGGTTTAGCAGGGGAACCCAGGACCACTCACTCTACTGGGTTGCAGGTCAGGGTCATCGAGCTAGATAAGCATGATCAGGGTTCTTTCACTCAGAGTACCCTGAGCTCCTTCCTACCTTCCCCTGGATCTCTGCAGGCACTTTAGCCTATTGGTCAGTTCATCCCCTTCTGGGCTGTTGTCTCTGGGCAGCTCTTTAGTAGCTTGCTAGCAGGATCTCCTTTCTCCAGCCTGCTCACTCCTCTGGTAGTGGTCCTACCCTTCTGTTTCCCAGCCCTTTTATCCTCCCAGCTCCTATGAGACTGCCAAGCAGCAGTAGCCAGCAGTGCCTGTATTAACCCTTAGTTTTCTGGGCTAGCATGAGCTTTATATACTATACAATAATCATTAAGAATGTTTCTCTATTTTAAAATATATATTTATAAACTATGCTGAAACATAATTTTATAGGAGACCCGATCCCCTCTGAATGCAAGGAAGTATATGCACATACATGACCCATAGTTTCAGAACCTGTGTGCACACTTTAAAGATTCTGACAAATATGCTCGGGCCAAAGTGTTAGTATCTGTGTTCCCAAAATGCGCAAGGATCCAGTTGTTGGATATATGTTATGTTACTTTTAATTCACATGACCTTGTAACAGGATGATCTTGTGGTTAAAGAGTGAGAGTCAAGAGATGTGCAGTGGAGTTGAAACAATTTTTATAGTGCAGGTGCTGAAAGCCATTGAACAAAACTGTAAACTCTGTATATGATGGAAACCACTTCAAGGCAAGGGGTATTTCCATACCCCCAGCACCCTTAGTTCCAGCTGGATATCTGGATTCAACAAGCTCATTGTTAGACTTGTCACCTCAGTTTCCCCATAGGTAAAATTGGAATACTAATTTATCTCTCAGACATATTTAGAGCATACATTAATTAGTGCTAGTGAAGTATTCAGATATTATGATGAAAAATGCCATAGAAATACTACCAAATACTTAGCATATCTGCATCTGTATAGGACTTCTTAGTGGCTGTTATGCTGCTTACCATGGTTATTTGGCATGTCTAGGCAACATCTGAGATCTAATTCTGATCCTCCTAGTCCAGAAATGTAAGTACCTAGCATTGACTTGGTTCTCCAGTAGTTATTAGTGCTATACTACCTTTACCCTCCGACCACTAGAAGGCATCAGTGTGAACACGCACACACCAGTTCATTGCAATATTTAAATGACGCTATAAGGTGAAGATATGTAAATTAGAAGTGATAAAAAACTAAGGTATTTAGGTCAGTTTAATCATAATTCTGGTCTTAAATACATTTGTGTCACTCCTAATAGCACCTATAGGAGTTGTATGTGCATCTCAAAGAGCACAATTGGGACAAAAATATTAATAAGAAAAGGTCTACAAATTACATAGTTCCATCCAGAAAAATCTGTAATGTTCCAAACTGGTATATTGTGCACACACGAAGGCAGGCAATAACTCATTTCCTTCAGTTAATAAAATTTGAAGAAAGTAACATGCATAAAAAGTTGAAATATTTTTGAAGCATAAATTGCTGTAATTGAAAAGAAAGCATGTATAATTTGCACCGCCATGAGAAAGTGGAGAGGGGGGGAAAAGATTCTGTAACAACTGCGAGCATTTCATATAATTTGATAAAGCTTTCCACTTCTCCTAGTACAACTTGGAAAACCATAAACTTACAAAAAAACTGTTTGTTTAACTGTGTGTACTATGAAACACTTCAGGAATACAACCATTTGGAAAGCCTAATTTGATCATCCTTATACTACACAATCAAAAGGAGACCCTGCAAGGAAAATGAAATTATTATGCCCATTATACTCAGTTGTACAGAGCCTGTTGTAATGCTGCATGGAAATGCTGACTGATTTGTGCTGACTCACTGTGGCAGTAGTAGCTCATTAACCCGAGGATGAAATAGAAGGACCATGGTCGTGGTTGAGGGAACTAGCACCTTGGACAGAGATACTGAAGGGAAACATTAGGTATTTCCTATATTGAGGGAGAAAGCTTGTACTGAGCTTCATGTTGTGTTATTGTCATTCAACTGCGAGTAAAGGAAGAAGAAAAGAGTTAGGGCACTGCTCCAGAATATATATGTTCTGTGTGAGAGCACAGTAAGGACTTAATGTGTTTAAACATAGAAAAGTCGGTTGATTTGGTTACTGGAAGCTCTGGGTAGTCAAAGACATAGGATTGGACTCTGAGACCATCACAGCAATGTTCACGCTACTGGGCATTTGGCATCTTTTGCTAAAAGAAGAAATAGTCAAATACAGCTGGATGAACATCTGATTTAACTATTCTGCTTAATTAAAATTTTAATTTTATTATTCAGAATTATGCGAATTCAACCATTTGCCTTTAAAATGGGAAAACTAAACATCAATGTATGTCTGAAAGCATTGTTCTTTTTGTGGAAAACAATGTTTTAAAACCTCAGCATCCTTTCAGATTGTGTTATTGTTTTCTTGTTAGATTTTTTTCATAATGTAATTTTACTTTCCCTTAACCTTTATGCTTTCTAGGCTTGAGTGCTTTCTCCCAGAAACAAATTTTGTTTAATCTAGGCATGAAGATTCTTAATATATACTGGAAGAGCTTTTAATTACATAATTTCCTATGACTGTGGAACATTGATTTGTTTCTGGCAAAAAGAAAATAATTAAAAAAATAAAAGTAAAATGACTCATGTAAAAGTGCATCTTGCAATTAGATCTGAATGGTCCTGTTCACTGGTGATTTCTTTTCCAGTGTACAGCACTGCAAGAGCTGACAGTCTGGCTTGGTACATTGCTTAAATGTAGGTTCTCTTTGCTTTCGGGTGGACCTCCACTATTATAATTATTTATTTGTTTCCAGTAGCATGCACATGCCACTGTACAAATATAAAGAAAGTCAACCAGAAATTTGGTTCAGATTAAATCACCTCGAATATACAGTGCATTCCCAAACCAGTTTCTTTACAAAGAAATCTACTGTCTAATATGTTTAATCATAACCTGTTCTTCCTGAAGGGAACAGATTAGCTTTAAATACATCCTGGAACTGGGAGAAAAGGAGGCAATAGAATACCTGAGGTCCTTTCAGGTTAACAAGAAAAAAGTGGACTCCCAACTGAATATCTTTTAGTAGAAATGGTACTTGTATTAAACCTCAAATTCTAGAATTTGTATAAAATCAGAGTGAAGTTACTGGCAAAACAGACATTGATTTCAATGGGGCCAGGATCTTACCCTCCGTCACTGGTGATGGTGGTAGTAATGATGGGGACAAGGAGAGGCAAAAGGAGATAGCCAGAGAGAAGCAGCAGCTATCTGGCCAACAAAGCTGAAAGAGTGTGGTGAGTGAGGGGAGATGGGAAGGAAAGGCAAAGGGGCTATCTGTGAAGGAAACGGCTCCAGAGTCAGCTCTTAAAATCAAATTATTTAGAGCAGACCTGGATTATAGCAAACTCTTAAATTTCAGAGATTTCACTGCACCACTGTAGTGGTGCATCGAAATAAAAGGGGTTATGCTGTGGTTTGGCTCCTTAGGGATACTGTGTGATACTGAGGCAGCTGAGAATGACTTTATCACAGATAGTTGCTGGTGGTAGGGCGTTTTAAATGAGGAATTTCAGCTCTGGAACTCAATTCCCTACTTCTAGTCATAATGTCTTAAAATGCCTGTGTTGTGGAGGAAAAGGATGTCTATTTTACAGGATTTCACTATTACTCAGTGGGGCTCAGCCTTCAGAATAGGAAATACCTGCAGGAGAAGAGGAATGTTGAGGCTCCAAGATTGCAGACCGGCAGAACAAGAGTCATTCTGAGGGTATGCTGCAAGGCCGATCCTCTCAAACACTATGGCTTGATTTTGTTGTATTTAAGGTGGTGGGAATGATTAGCCCTAATAGGTTGTGTGGTTGATAAGTTACTGATTACATATAGTGGATATTTTTATAAATATCCATGAATATCCACTGGAGTCAAATAATAGAATGTATTTTTGAGGCATTCATGACCCATTTGTGTTCATTTCACACAAAATATTCTAGCAAATGATGTAACTGGTAGGGTTGATTGGGGAAAACAGGAGAAAGCTTTAGCTAATATTAGTGGGAAGGAACTGAATTTGTAAATACAAATATTCACACTGGCAATCTAACTATACGCTCATCAAATCACAAAGCACCAGCAATACCATGTGACCTACTTACCGAATGCATCCAAAGATACTGAGCAACTCGGCTTGACTTTAGAATTCTGAATATTGACTACCCCCAATGAGCTACCTGCTAACAGTCATTTTAAAAAAAATCAACACATGAGGAAATTGAAAGCTGCTAAATTACAATTTACAAAATAAGCAAAATTTGTTTAAAAAATGGATTCTCCATGAATTATTTTCTCAAGTCTATTAGAAAGATTATCTCATGCTATTTTTATATCTGTTTTTACATTGTGCATATGTTAATACTACAAGAGAGATGAATGTTACCATTTTGTTAAAAAAAGTATTCCTTGCATAGTACCTGCTACTTGGTGCAGATTCACCAGGGTGTCATATTAATCTGAAAAATAACTTTTGGGGACTTTGACATTTAATGAAATTCTAAGTGGAAATAATGGGCAAAGCAATACCTCCGATTCACAATATCGTAATACATCGTGTATTAAGGTCCTGATTCAGCAAAGTATGCCTACTCAGGACAATACTTAGGTGCATGCTTAAGTGTTTTCCTGTACTTGGGCCTTAGTACCATAGATCATGTGTAATTAAGGGCATTTTTGTATATGTGAGAGAAATAAAAGTGAATAAATTCGCCTTCTGCGTTTCTGCATTTTTGTTCGTGCCTATGACTTTCATAAGGCCATCAGATAGGGAAAATCTAAAATCACCATAAATAGAAAATTAATAATTTATTCAAAAGCTCTTGATGTTTATTTTTGGGACTAGCTTTTATTGAACAGAACATGACTGTGCTATTCTCAGAGAAACATTCTACTACTGTATGGTGTTTCCAGAGATAAGACTGTGTAGAGAATGTGCATCTATCTACATCTCCATTAGTAAATGTACATGATAGCAAAGCTCTCTATGCAAGATAAGGCTACCGTTTTTCAAAGAAAAGGGCTGCTATTTTCAACTGTAGCTAGTCATGCTATTTTGTATCTGACTTGACCACCTTGATCCATTTGCTATAAATGCTTTAAATGCTATTAAATTGCATTGTTCTTACTGACTTAGGTCAAAATGCTGCTGGCATCCTCTGCAGCGTGGAAGGATGCCAAACAGTAGAAAATGTACCACTGCTGTTTACTGTTATGTTTCATGGCATATAAACAGAGAAGTTACATTAAAAAAACCAAATTCTCTTATTGGAAGGTTGCAATGTAACACTACTTTTTTCCCTTAGAATTCAGACTAACATACATAAACCCCAACACAGAGAGTGATAAAGCAGGCTGCTCCATAAAACAGGGCAGTCAGGAAATGGAGCAATTATGTGAAAGAGCACAGGCTCCCTATGGCTAAGGTTAGAGAAATGAAAGGATAAACACTTTGTGATGCTTCTCCAGGCACCCAGGATTCTGAGCCACCTTACCCCCTACCTCTAGCCCGAGGCAGTATTGCCTGTGGTGGCTGAGTATCAGCTCCTGGACTCACCAGCCTTTCAGCCACTCAAGCAATCTCTTCTGAGTTATGCCAGCCCTGACTTTGCCTTGCAGGTTAACAATAGGTGCATGCCAGTTCTCAAGTCCCTTTGACTCATTCCCCTATGCTATCCAGCCCCGACATTGGCTATTCACAAAAATCCCAGATCCTGTGATCCCAAGGGGGCAGTGTTTCCCAATTTCTTAGTTTTACATTAAACCACTTGACCTTTAAGCCACACAGCACTTGTGAGCACTTACAATAAACACAAGTAGATTTATTGAAGAAAAAATAACGTTTTAACTAGAAAAGAGAGGTGGAAATAAATGGTTATAATACAAACCAAAATCATAAAATATGAACCTGGGTCTACACTTATTAATAGTTATGTTTCCTATCAAAATAAAGTCAATTTTTCTTCCAAAGTTCAGTCAGTTGCAGAGTTAGCTGGCTTCACAAAAACCAGGATCCAATTTTTCATGAGAGCACCTTGATCCTCCAGATGTCGCCTCAGTGAAAGGATTTGCAGGATCTCTCCCTCCTCTGCCTTATACTGAAACAGTCTTTTGTTTTTATTCATAGATGGGGTAAAACCTCTGCGTCTTATACTATTTCTTTTTATCTTCGAGTGGCTTTGATTGTTTGCAGTTGCCTCTGATGGTTTTACATTGAAAGTCTCGGTACTGAGCAAGGCTGAACAATTGCATTGCATTCCCAGTGAAACAGGGTGGGGTGACAACACCCTGCTGATAAATGGCCCATTACTGAGACATAATTTCTCTTGGTGACTATTTTTTCTCCGAGTCCATAAAGCATACTTTCAGTATAAATACATTATTCTTTAAATATTACCTGTATGTACATCTCACAGTGATTATGAATCTTGACAAGTTACAAGCTTTACATGTATACCTTACATGTTACTCTTTATGGATAAATATCCTGTAAGACGTGTTTGGTGTAGTGAATTTGTCAGGTCTGATGTGAGAGTTGTCCCAAAGAAAGACAATGGCACTTCTGCCCCTAAATCACTTTGGCATCTTTAAAAATCCCATCCTACTTGCATAAATCTCATGTAGTGATGTTCTCATGTCTAAAAGTCACTGAAGTTCTGGAGCAGAACCATCCCTTTTTACTGAGCTGGCATGACCATTTCAAAGCCTGCGGTTCAACTCTTTCAATAATCCAGTGGTGTGTGGTGTCTCCTGAGACCTATGAATAATCATAATTATTTCCTACTGTTTTTCTCAATTTTGAACAATGAATGACTTTGTGATGGAGACAGTGTGTTCTGTCTTGAAACAGCGTGAAAATGAAAGGTGGAGAGGGTAGGTTTGGCATGCCTAGTCTACCATTAATCCAGAATGTACAATATCCCTGAATTTAAAGTTGACCACATCCATATGTGCATTCCAGAGGCCATAGGCTACACTGAGCTTTCCTACCACAATACATGGAAAGAAAGATGAGAATCTACAGGAGGGCAATAGGGGAGAAGGTGAATCTTTCTAAATTAGATCTCTCCCCATTGAAGCTGTTCTGCAACCTGATCCTGCATTTAGACCTATCAATCTTCAGGACTGAACAGGGCTACTATGGAGCTTGCTTAGGGAATAAGGAGCTGCTTTTATCTGAATGTTTTCATAGTTACATCTAACTATCATCCCTATGTATTTAGCAGGTGCCTGTCACCAACAGAATTCCCCCCAGGATTTGAATCGCAGTAACAAAATGCAGACAGACTTTTTCACTTGTGGGAGCCAGTATCACTTCCACCACATCTTGTGATTGTTTCCTCCAGCATAGTAGCTTAACCTCCATTTTGTCTTAATTATGTCAGATCTACTTCCCTGTCATCCAAATCCTGAGCCTAGCAGTAATCCACACTACTAGCGAGATTCAGCAAAAGATGCAAAGCTGAATGTCATCCACATAGTGGCAACACTGCAGCTTATACTGCTTCATGATCTCTCACAATACCATCTCAGTGTTCCATTTCTACTTAGTGTTACTCTGCCTTGTCTGTGCCTAGGCAGAAGTAGCAAGTATGCTTGTTATACTCATCTGAACCCGAAAATCAGCCATTCTCGACATTTTTAATGGCCTACCCATCCCCTGTTAATGCCAGCAATTATGCAGTATGTAATAAGAACTATGTAATTAAAAACAAAAGTGAAGCAATTACTGGTGCTCAGTATCAGAATTAATAATAGCTTTTTGTGAGTCAGGTTCTCAGTGCATTAAGCATCAGTGCTTTTTGAAGGTGTAATATATCTGACATTAAATGGAGTATTTTGCAGTGCCTGATTAGATCAATGGAGTCATCTGTTATAGGTTGTATATTGTCTTCTTTCTGATGGATTTATTGACCAACCTAGAAAACTTGGCATGAGGACTCTTGAACTTATTGATTCAACTGGAAAGTTAAATGTGGGAGCTGCAAATGTTAATTCAGGTTTTATAAAGTCTAATGAAGAATGAGCTTTAAAAATGTCAGTGCACTGCAAATAACAGTAGCTTGCATTTTCTAAACAGAAAATGGCTCCTGTTATAGATGAACCTGTGAAAAAAATAGTATGCAATTTTGTAATTAAAGACTGTATGATAATGCATACAAGGGAGCTGAATCAAGCATTGCTCAGGTAACCTTCCTTCTGTCATTTCCTAACTTTTGAGTGCTTGACTTTGCAACCTTAATATTCTTTCAACATAGTTTTTGTGTGCAGTATATGCACGTTTGGGTATATCTATCTATGCCATTTATACACACACACCTTGCCTTTTATATTTTTAAGTTCTTTTTTCTTCATTGTAGTTGTAGGAACCCTCGTTCTGTGCATGATTCTGATCTCTAAATTAAATACAATAATAATCGTAAGTGAGATCAGAATCAGGCCCTAATTTTCTCCATTCCATATATTCTCCAGGAAGACCTTGCACAGTGACATTGCAGTTCATCTGTACACAGCACTGTGATGAGATGTTCATCCCACAGCAGCTCTGAAGGGGTTAAGGTGGCAAGAGAAGCCAATTAGCCACAGGCAGGGCTGGCTCCAGGCACCAACAAAAGAAGCAGGTGCTTGGGGTGGCCAATGGAAAGGGGCAGCACGTCTGGATCTTCGGCAGCAATTCAGCAGCGGGTCCCTCAGTCCCTCTCAGAGCGAAGGACCCACCGCCGAATTGCCGCTGAAGAATGAAGCGGCACGGTAGAGCTGCTGCCGAAGTGATGCCAATCATGGGGGCAAAAAAGCTGGAGCTGGCTCTGGCCACAGGATGCACCTGCTGGGGAGCTAAGGGGCATTGATACTAATTAAGAATGAAGCGCACCGGGCAGGAACAGGCAGGATTTCTACAAAGTCTAGGAGTTGAAGATAGAGAGGGCTGCAGTGAGGTGAGTCTGCAATCACACTTCCTGATATAAGGGGGAGAGTAGGAGCCTGAGAGAGTATAGACCTGAATCGCAGGTTCAAGGGTCCCTGGACTGGAACCTGGAGTACAGGGTGAGACCAGATGCCCCTACAAGCCACTGTGGAAATGACGCTGTCAGAGCAATGGATATGGAGCATTTGGGACTTGGTCTGAGGACTAAACCACAAAAGGAGTGGCACTGCAGCTCCTGACTAGCAAGCGAGGGGCCACAGAGCGAGTGACTGAGGCAATGGGCTGATTGACCACAGGATGGGGTATGGACAGTGGCAAGCTAATTCCTCAGTGAATAGCTGATCCTGTGACAGGGACCATATACATAATTCTTCCTTTTTATCCTGTGTAGCCTTGTGCTTGGCTGATGTTAGCACATAGGTCAATAGATTGTTGTCTGTGCATACCAGAACCTTGACTACATAAAAGGTAGTAATTAAATTTGTCTAATATTTCCCATTTCATGTCAGGTACTCCAACTTGTGAGCAAAATTGTTCTTTTCTGTCCCTGTCAAACTTCTACAGGCAAATGCAACTAGTCTCAATTCTCCATCATGCTCTTGATACAGTACTGATCCCAAGCTACCAGGTCTAGCATCTCTGTGCAAGATGTAAGGCTTCTGAGGATCAGCACATTCTAGTACAGGGACCTATGTCAAGCACTTGATGATCCATTGGAATGTCTCCTCACACCTGAGTCCCATCAGGGTCCAAAGTGCTCATACTCCTTAAAATAGGTCTTCTCTTTAGGTGTCTTCTTGTCAGTCCCCTGGAATCTGGTAGGGGGACATAGTTAGTTCATATAAGGGGTCTCAGAATTAATGAACAGTTCTCAGCAAACCTGTGTTAGTACTCACAGAATCCTAAGAAGAATTATGGTCTCTCTCAGTTGTATGCAGAAGGACAGAGAATCCAAGCATTATTTTATCAGGGTCTGGCAATATCTCATGTTCACACACGCTGTGGTCCCCATTCTTGACTGAGATCTGGCAGCAAAGAAATGTTCAGTGACAGTTGCAGGCCATATGCCTGCAGACGATCCAGGACCTTCAGCAGATGTCTCTCTTTTCTTTAGGATCTTCCCAATAATAAGGTCATAAAGATAAACTAGAATTTCTAGGTGATTCATGTCCATGGCCACCTTCTCCATTACCACTAGAAGGTTGCTGATGCTCCTGATATTCCCTGTGCTATCCCCTCAAACTGGTAGAACCAAACAGGGCAGATGAAACCAATATTTTCTTTGTCCTGTTCTCCCAGAAGGATCTGATAGTACCCACTCCTGAGATCAAGAGTACAGAACCATTTGCTTTCTGACAGACAGTTAAGGGTATCATGTACTCAGGACATTGTATATTGATCTGGAATTGTTTGCCTTAGGTCCAATAGTCAAGGCAAATGCACACTTAGCCATTCTTTCTTGCCACGACAATGGGAGAGGCATAAGCACTCAGAGATTCTTTGATAATTCCCACATACATCAGCTTTGTGAAATGTCCTCTCGTATCTTTTACATCTTTAGGAGGAAACCTCCAGGATCTCTTCTGAAAGGGTCTGCTGTCACTCAAGCAGATGTGGTGTTCTTCTCCCTTGACATAGCCTACATCACACTCCTGGAGGGAAAATGTCAGGCGCCTCAGCCATTTTGTGACGCAGATGCTATTTTCCATTTCCCCAGTGCAAATTATTCTCCAAAGGCATTTGGGTGTAAGTGTCTAGACTGCAGGTCTCTAGTGGCAGCAGCCAGTGGAGTCAGTTATGTACATGTGGGCTAGTGTCATATTCACAGGTATCTTCATTTTGACTGACTCAATATACTGCTGCAGAGGATGCTGGAAGTATACTAGTCTGCACAAACAGTTCTCTTGGTAAACCTTCCTCAGGAGAATCGGTCACGACGACCTGGTCATTCACTTCCTCTTCACAACTTGCAGTGCCTTCCACAAGATATTCTGCTCCTATAGGTATCAGTACTGGCTTCTTCACAGACTTCAATATTTTCCCTGTAGTTCCACTCAGTGTTGGCAAGCCTCTCTATCCTTTTTGTGGTAGGCATTCCTCATGCAAAGATAGTCTTCTCCTCATTTTTAAAGGCATTGTCTGGTAAGTTGTCCAAACATATTAAAAATATTGGCAGTAGTACTACTGAAAATAGACTTCTGGCTGTGCCTCTGCAGATCCAGTGTTGCAACCATGATATTAGAGAGACAAGGTGGGTGAGGTAATATCTTTTACTGGACCAACAGGCAGACTAAGGCTGATGTGTCCACTTTCCCCCTGATGTGACTGGAGCCAGATGTAAACTCCAGATGATTGGTGATGTATCTGGAGTAAGGACACTCATAGTCATTTAGTTTCTATACTGCTAACCCCTGCAGTGGCAAGTTTCCCAATAAATAGTCTTACAGATTGTTGAAGATAATGGTCACTTGTTATCCATTAAGATGGCTTCTACCTTCAATGAAAATTCAAAGGCAGGGCTTACCAGGCCTTTTAGATAAGTATTATCCCCAGCTTCCCCACAATTGAAACAGATCAAAGGATTTTGGCCCACAGGATGACATGGTCTCCATCTGTCCTGATTTGAAGATGTTACAGTAGACTGCGTTTATCCCTTCCTCATGACATGTGCTACCTTTAGAGTAGCCACCTGTCTCAAGTCCTTCAACTGCTTTCACACACCCCTTTCTGTGGTGGTTATTGTTTCTTCTTGACTACTGGAAGTGTCTGCTGCTTTGTCCTATGATATGGGAGCCAAGAAGGCCTTTGTCACTGTCTCCCTATTTTCTTCCTCTCTGACTTTCTTTAATAGGGCCAGGAAGGTGGGTGGACCCTCCAGCCTCTCTCTCAAGCATAAGTTGAGGAGCAACACACCATCATAGAGGGTGCTCCTCGGCATGTCAGGTATGCACGGCTTTCTCTCTCCAGATAGATACTTTTTTTCAGAGTCACTCGAATTAGTAACCTCTCCAAACTCAGACATTTTTTCACCCTGATGTTTAAGATTCCTGAACCAGTAGTACAGGCCTTCTCCATTCTTAGTGGTTCCATATGCGCTCGCTCGGGCAACCAGGTTACATTGTACAGTGGTATCAGGATTGGTGATCCTGAGGACCCTTATGGCATCATAAGCAGAATCATTAGGTTTTCTGCCATCCTCTCTTTTTTCTGTCAGAGTATTGGCACTCGGATCATCTGGGTGGCGTGGACCATCAAACTTTCAAAATCCTCCTCCCCTGAAGGAGTGGGTAACTGCCCTGAAAATGTTCTCCATCTTTTAGTTGCTGCCATAGTTGTCAGGTGAGCCACACTTCTCCACAAGTTGGCCTAGTAGCTGGAACTAATGATCAGCTGTAGGTACAGGGGGAACATCCCCTGACATCTATTTTTTAAAATCCCTTAGGGTCTTTCCTTCCTACACCAGAAAATACTATAGTTTAGCATTAAAATCTGTAGGTGCAGGACCTACATCCTGAATCATTATCCCCCAAACTAGCAATCCTTCAGATGGTAGCATCTCCTTTGGTACCGCAAAGGATCAGGGCATGGAGGTTCCCGGTTGTGGTCCTGATAAGTCTGCTTCTCACTGTGACTTTTCCCCAGACCTTCACAGTGTTGAGGACAACCACTGTCTGTCCATACGTATTTTCACAGTGGATCCCAGTTACTATAAAGGATTTGTCTGGCTCCACACCTTTCACTTTGCTACAGTCAGAAAATAAAGTGCTTCCCATCTTGTACATTAGGGACTGCTCCACTAGGTGGCACTGGAGTCACTGCTCAGAAACAGAGCAATAAGTTGTGTACTGACACCCTTATACATTAAAATCCCAGCAGTGCCTTCCTCTATTGCCTCTCCCAAAGGTGTGGCTCAAACCTCTCCTAGATGATTGCTACATGGAGTGGCTTCTCCCGTCTCCTCACATGAGTAGAGTCCTGACATCTTTCTCTAACGCTTGGTGCCGCCGCTTAAGGTAACTCCTCATAGTGTTCAAGACACAAGAGGTGCTGTCCCTTGGGAAAATGAATAATGCTACCACTGCTGGCAAGGAGAATAAAACCCAGTATACAAGAAAGAAAGTACATCAACACAAATTCCAGCAAAGAAATGATACATCCAAAAAATAATACAACAAAGGGGGGTTTAACTGGAAGCAGGAAAAGAGGATCTGTGGAAGGAAAGGGTTCCGATTAACTAATAAGTACTAACATTAACAAATTTCCCACTTCCCAGTGCTCACAACTCTTCCCAATTACCTTCCTTGCACCTTCACAGGCAGGTAGTGCTCTGGGGAAGAGTCTGGAGATGACTGCTGTAGTGCTATGAATGTTGTCCAGCGTAAACAAAACCAAAAAAAGGGTCCTCTCCCAGTGTATTTCACCTTGAGGTGAGACAAGGTCTAGTTCCCTGGCCTGGAGTCCTGTAGGGGTCTCAGCTAGCTCTCAGTAGCTAGTGTGGGTCAGATCTCTGCCACTGTGGAGGCTGGTCTCTGCAGGGCTGGCACTGCCTGATCAATACCCTAGATCCAACAGCAATTCAAAGACTCCCTTAGTGGGGATTGGGAATTAATCGAGACTGCCTGAACTATTCTGCTTCTCTCAGCTCTCAAACTCAAAGCTCAGAACTGAAACTAAACCTAATCAATATCCAACTCAGGCTGTCCCCTCCCTCTGAGAGGTAGAGGAGTCCTGGCTCATCATTGGCCAAGCAAACTGCTTGTCCAGATCACACCAAACAGAAGCATCCCAGTTGCAGCACACAGGGTAGCATCCCTTAGAGGCTCAGTCCAGAGTTCCAGGAACTGGCAAACTCCAAGTAAAAGTTACGTCCAGATTTCTCACGTTCTTACTTTTGTTATGCCTATGGTCATTCTAAATCTGTGGCTAAATGTTCTGGCTGGATCACCAAAGGTACATTTATATTCTTTATATCCGATGTTTTTCCTTTTGTTTGTATTGGTTTGTTAGTTAATATTAAAACTTAAGTATCAGAACCTTATTGAAAAAAAAGATATCTATATAGATATATATAAAAAGAACTGAAGAGGTGGCAATCAGGTATTTAGTATATTTATATATAAGTATGTTGGGAATAACATATATAAATCCCTTTGGAGTGCAATGAGAACAGAATCAGAAGAATTATAGATGACCTAACAGGCCATTTCCATCAAGTTCATCCTTCCACCAGGAATAAAATCTGCCAGTATTTATCCAGTATAGCATTGGGTTTTAGTCAAAAGACTTAGAAGCACTCTCTCTTAATAAGTAACATCCACTGCTAAAAGCTCTATCAGCTGCTAGAGATTGGGGTAAAGTAAATGTTTGTCCAAATTACTATAGCAACACATAAATGAGTCAGACCTTCCCCTGTAAAAAAATTAAGGCTTCTTTTTTAAGAAGCAACTCCATTTATTATTTTTCCCCTCCGCTCAGAGAGGTGAATGCCATACTAGCAATATTTTCCTAAATATTGCCATTTTCTGTGGAAAGATGAGGCTGGTTAACTTTGGCTTTTCTGTCAGCATCTGTGGAAGACTTGGAAGCAACCACTGCGGCTACATAAAGTGTGTCACAGTATGTGTTACGTATGCAAAGATTATTATGTCAAATGAGTTCAAAGTGGTAGCAATAGGAATTAAGGACAGATTTAGTTTAGGCTTGGGAATTAGATTTAGACTAAATCAGGTCTAGAGTGTGGATACAATAGCATTGAACCCTTACAAATCATTCTGGCAAAGTTCCAACCCAGGATAGAAGATTTGCCCTAGGAATCTTTTTCATAAGATTTTCAGATACACCTCTACCTCGATATAACTCTGTGCTTGAGAGCCAAAAAATCTTACTTCGTTATAGGTGAAACCGTGTTATATTGAACTTGCTTTGATCCACTGGATTGCGCGGCCCTGCCCCCCGGAGCACTGATTTACTGCATTATATCCAAATTCGTGTTATATCGGGTGGTGTTATATTGAGGTAGTGGTGTATATCTGACACAGAAAATAGGTCTTTTCTCGTTTTGGATTTAACTCATAACCTTAACAACAGAGATATTGAGTACAGCTCTATTGGTATAGGTCTGTCAACCCTTCTAAAAGCCAAAGGGATTCGAGATACCCGTTTTGGGCTGATTAGCTGATGCTGATTAATAAAGGAGTGGCAATTAAATAAAACAGCATATGCAAACAGTTTATGCTCAGATTCTACTGAGAAATGTCACAATTATTTTTTTATAATTAGAATAGGCAATATCTGTCGTATACTGTGTGGTTTACTGTTGGCCTTTTGATGGTGACCACTGTAATTGTGCAGTTACAGTACTGCAAGTTAACAGCCATGAAATCAATCTGTGAGAATATTAACGTTGAAACAATGCATCTTTCAGTCTTTCTTTTTTCTTAACAATGCATAGATAGTTTATAATAGCAATCAGGCATTACAAAGTATGCAAATTGTATTTAGGAGATTAAAGCAACCCAAGCCTTCAGCTGCATGACTCATAAAAGAACAATGGAAACCCTATTGTATTTTCTTTGCTAGGTCCTATAACCATCTTCAGATAGGTGCTAATAGGAGAATGAGAAAAAAATGTTCCTAACAAGAGAAATGTTGTTCTTTACTGATTCTCTTCTAGTCGAAGAGTGAATTCTCTGCTCTGGGCTAGCAGATCCTGTCCAGAAAAGTTATTTTAAACCAAAACAAAAAGGAATATTTAGCAGAGTTAAGAAGCCTGAGTTCTCTGGAGCGACGCTTTAGTGTGAATATAAAAGCTGCTTTATAAGAGCTCTGAAGAGCTGCATATGTGGCTGAGGAATCAGCAGCTTACATTTATTGAAGGGATTTAGAGGTGGATCTTGGGCCAACTGCATCACAAGGATTTAGAGGTGGATCTGGGCCCAGCTATATCACAAGCTATTAACAACTTTTTTGTAATTTATCATGTGTTTTTCATGCTGTAACTCATTAATTATTATTAATCAATCAGTGCCTAGAAATACATCCCTTGCAAACAAAATAGTGAAATTAATCCTCCCGTACAAGTGATTCCCAGTGTGTCTGTTACTGCCAATGGACTTTGTGCTGGGAAGAATTGGCTCTCCCTGTAGAAAATTAATTACACAGCTTGGGTATGTGGCTTGTGAGTACCACAGCAATGAAAACGTAATTGTAAATATTAGGCTGTTTCTAACTGAAGACAGAAATGTGCCCTTCCCCCCTGTAAAATGTAACATTTATTTATTTCCATTTCTTGGAAGTCTACCTCATGACTGAATATGATACCTAATGGGAAAAAGATATCAACAATTATCCTCTCAAGTCTTGAAGTTTTAGAAGTAAATATAACAGGCAAAACATTGTAGAAAAACAGTCTTGAAAATCCACCATCAAACCCTAACATTCATTAAGGATATAGACAATATCTTCCTTAATGCTGCAAAGTGTTAACAATGAAAACCTACCTAGTAAAATTGCCTTTGATAAAAACCTCTCTGTCTTCTCAATGGAAATTCTACTATATTTAAAAGGGAATTCAGAGGAACACAGATTCATTTCAGGTTAGCTTTTCCGATAACAATGTGCCTGCAACAAAGTGCAAGACTGGTTAGGTCTTTTATAAAACTACCAGAACACATTTGCCATACAATCCACTTAGGTAGCCTGTTCCCCAAAACTGTAGCTGATCCCAGTTATCCCAGTCAGTGTCATGCTTTTCTACTAGTTTCCAACAAAGCAGTTTCAACTTTATGTATTTAATTTACTTTGAAGCATGACTAGCCGAATATTAATGGCTAGTGGCTCCATCTCCCATTGATCTTATGAATTAATAATTTTAAGTCTTGTGAATGTACTTTAATTCACATAGCAAGATGGGAATGCTTTCTGAACCACAAATAACTGAACTGCTGCTTGCAATTTAGACTGGATTATATTCAGGGCCAATGGAAGATTGCAGAAAACTCTGAGGAAAATGTTAAGCATTTTCCTTCATTACTTATAGAAAGTATGTACAGGTTGTTTCTAAAGAAGATCACATTCTCTGAAACAATATGTCATATGTTTATCATCTATCAGACAAGGGTCTAATATTGTGTGTTAAGAAATCAAACTAGGCTGTGAGTTTTAGTATGCGGAAAATGAATGGTTATATAAAGTGAACTGCTGAGTGCCTTTCCATCCTCTCCTGATTTCTCCTCCTCATATTTCAAAGCACCTGACAGTCTTACTAATAAGAAGTGAACATAATAGAAGTCACCATAGGGAAGGTTGACATTTTGGGCCTCTAAGGGCTTTATATATTTAAAAAAAAAGACTCAAACCCTTCTTATTTACTTCATTTTAAAACGAAAATGTTGCATGAATCAGAACAGGTTGACAACATGGCTATGCCTGAATGGAGACCCAGAAACTGTCAGGCCTAGTGCCCCATTTTCCCTGTGAGGGGTTCCCATGGCAACACGTTTGAAAAAAAAATCTTTTTACTACTACTTATAAAAATGCTCTTTTTTCTCCCCTTGCCTCTTGTGCCTGTTTGGAAAGTGTTGCTCCCTCATCTTCAGGACCCTGGAAATTGCCACTGAGCTACTCCACTCCATTTGCTCTATTTGTTGCATTTGAAAAGCCTGCCCTAGTTCCCCTGTGTCTCTTGGGTGTCTGATTTACTACATCAAATGCAATGCAGGCAAGGCAGGCTTTCGAGGGTGAAACTTGTGAGTGGAAGGGGCTGGCCCAAAGCTATCTTCAGTTCAAGCACTTGAGAAACAGCATGTGTCATTTTTTTTTAAATATGTCTGCAATTTTCCAGGGACTTTGGCTATAATCACTAAAGATAAAACACAGAATATGAAATGTAACTGCTAGTTGGATGCTTTCTGAATATTAAGAGCCACTTATCGTCAGATGATTTGTACACTGATCTGAAAGTTGCTCTGTCAATATTTGGTAACTGAAAGGTATATAGGTTTGATTGCAGTTCGCCTTGGGAAAGCAATCTAGGCCTCTGTGATGTAAATGGAGCATTTACTAATAAATAAATAAATAAAATAAACTCATTTCACAACCAATTCATTTTTTTTTTAATACAGAAATGTGCAAGTCTACTGGGAATAAAAGCTGAATGATTGGCATACAACATATAACTATTGTACAGGCTATACTTTAAGAAATAACATAAATGCCAGGTGGCTTTCATGCTGATTTTGAGCAGCTGTCTCACTAGGGGCCTGATCCAATCTGCACTGAAGTCATTGGGAGACTTCCCATTAACTTCTATGGGCTTGGGATAAAGCCTCAGGGGAAGTGTACAATGTTATCATAATTCAGGATCATTAACATAAGAACATGAGAATGGCCATACTGGGCCAGACCAAAGGTCCATATAGTCCAGTATCCTGTCTTCCAATAGTGGCCAATGGCAGGTGCCCCTGAGGGAATGAACAGGACAGGTAATCATCAAGTGATCCATTCCCTGTCGCCCATTCTCAGCTTCTGGCAAACAGAGGCTAGGGTCACCATCCCTGCCCATCCTGGATAATAGCAATTAATGGACCTATCGTCCATGAACTTATCTAGTTCTTTTTCAAAGTCTGTTATAGTCTTGGCCTTCACAACACCCTCTGGCAAAGAGTTCCACAGGTTCACTGTGCGTTGTGTGAAGAAATACTTTATTTTGTTTGTTTTCAACCTGCTGCCTATTAATTTTATTTGGTGACCCCCAGTTTTTGTGCTATGAGAAGGAGTACACATCTTCACGCAGTATTCAAGGTGTGGGCGTACCATGGATTTATATAGAGGCAATATGATATATTCTGTCTCATTATCGATCCCTTTCTTAATGATTCACAACATTCTTTTTGTTTTTTTGACTGCTGCTACACATTGAGTGGATGTTTTCAGAGAACTATCTATAATCACTCCATGATCTCTCTCTTGAATGGTAACAGCTAATTTAGAGCCCATCATTTTCTATGTATAGGTGATATTATGTTTTCCAATGTGCATTACTTTGCATGTATCAACATTAATTTTTATCTGCCATTTTGTTGCCCAGTCACTCAGTTTTGAGAGATCCTTTTGTATCTCTTCGCAATCTCCCTGGGACTTAACTATCTTGAGTAATTTTGTATCATCTGCAAATTTTGCTACCTCACTGTTTACCCCTTTTTCCAGATCATTTATGAATATGTTGAATAGGACTGGTCCCAGTACAGACCCCTGGGGGACAACACTATTTACCCTTTTCTATTCTGAAAACTGACCATTTATTCCTAGCCTTTGGTGTGGGACCTTGTCAAAAGCTTTCTGAAAATTTAAGTACACTATATCCACTGGCTCTAACCATGTCCACATGCTTGTTGACCCCCTCTAAGAATTCTAGTAGATTGCTGATGCATGATTTCCCTTTATAAAAACCTTGTTAACTCTTCTCCAACAAATTGTGTTCATCTATATGTCTGACAATTCTGTCCCTTACTATAGTTTCATCCAGTTTGCCCAGTACTGAAGTCAGTCTTACCAGCCTGTAATTGCTGGGATCACTTCTGGAGCCCTTTTAAAAAATTGGCGTCACATTAGCTATTCTCCAGTCATTTGGTACAGAAGCTGATTTAAATTATAGGTTACAAACTACAGTTAGTAGTTCTGCAATTTTATATTTGAGTTCCTTCAGAACTTATTTATCTTTTTATTTTTGTCATAGGGTGATCTTGGGCTTGGACGAGGCTCAAATACCATCTCCGACCTGGCTTTGGTTTTCCTCAAAGGTCATGACACTTGGATGCATAGATTCCAAGGCCAGATGGGACCATTGTGATCATCTAGGATGATCTCCTGTATAACACAGGCCATAGAGTTTCCCCAAAATAATTTCTTTTGAACTAGAGCATATCTTTTTAAAAAAAATCTGATCTTGTTTTAAAATTTGCAGTGATGGAGAATCCTCCATGACCCTTGGTAAACTGTTAAATATTTACACCTTATTTCCTGTCTAAATTCATGTGGCTTCAGCCTCTGCCCATTGCATCTTGTTATACCTTTCTCTTATAGCCTGAAGAGTCCATTATCAAATATTTGTTCCCCATGTAGGTAAGTACATGCAGTGATCAAGTCACCCCTTTACCATCTCTTTGTTAAGCTAAATACACTGAGCTCCTTGAGTCTATCACCATAGAGCATGTTTTCTAAACTTTTGAACATTCGTGTGGCTCTTCTGTAAACCCTTTCCAATTTATCAACATCTTATTTGAATTGTTGACACCAGAACTGGACACAGTATTCCAGCAGCAGTCACACCAGTGCCAAATAGAGAGGTAAAATAACATATTAGAATTGAAATTAGATGAAATTAGGTTTCTAATCATCAGAGGAGTGAAGTTCTGGAACAGCCTTCCAAGGGAAGTAGTGGGGGCAAAAGACATATCTGGCTTCAAGACTAAGCTTGATAAGTTTATGGAGGGGATAGTATGATGGGATAGCCTAATTTTGCCAATTAATTTGTCTTTGACTATTAGCAGTAAATATGCCCACTGGCTTGTGATGGGATGTTAGATGGGGTGGGATCTGAGTTACTACAGAGAATTCTTTCCTGGATGTCTGGCTGATGAGTCTTGCCCACACGCTCAGGGTTTAGTTAATCGCCATATTTGGGGTTGGGAAGGAATTTTCCTCCAGGGCAGATTGGCAGAAGCCCTGGGAGCTTTTCGCCTTCCTCTGCAGCATGGGGCATGGGTCACTTGCTGGAGGATTCTCTGCACCTTGAAGTCTTTAAACCATGATTTGAAGACTTCAATGGCTCAGACACAGGTTTGATACAGGAGTGGGTGGGTGAGATTCTGTGGCCTGCATTGTGCAGGAGGTCAGACTAGATGATCATAATGGTCCCTTCTGACCTTAAAGTCTATGAGTCTATGATTCTATTATTTGAAATTCCCATGTTAATGCATCCAAAAATTTAATTGGCTCTTTAGCATTGCACTGTAGTGGATAATCATGTTCAGCTGATTATCCACTATACCCTCCCATCCACCCCCAATTGTCTTTCAAAGTCACTGCTTCCTAGAACAGAGGCCCTGGGAGTCTCTCCATGAGAAAACATGAAGCCTTAAGGCTGACTTGGTGGGAAACAGCTCTGAGGAGACCCAAGCCTGAAGTGGAGGCTCGGGATAGAAGGGTTTCCTACACAAGACTCCACATTACGTTGTAAACTTTAAAACATGGTGTGGGTGGGTGGCACTGGACATTGGAAAAATAAGTCATGTGTGTTAATAAATACTTTTTCAATAATACATCTGTCTCCAACATTACACTAGTCCCTGAAATTCCTTTTGCTGGTGCAGTTTAAAGGTTAAAATCAAAAACTGATTTTGTGATCTGCAGTATCCCAGGTTCTTGATTCACCACTTTTCACAAGCAAAATAATTTATAACAAAAACTACATTAACAATGTATGGGTTGAGATTTTAAACGTCTAAATATTAGGAAATTCAGTGTTATTGCTTTCCCGGTGCAACCATAGTTTATCTCCTTATGCCAATGTATTATTGTGTGTATGGATTTAACTTCAGTAATCTGTTATTGATATGTGTGTGCCTGACAGAACTATTGTGCCCCTTTAGAAGATGAACTTCTCAAAAGTAGGGGTAGATTTAGGGAAATTTTGAAGGCTTGCTATAGGGTGAGAGACAGCTCTGGAGCACTGGCGCTTATTTCTGGGTATGTAGATAAACACATACTTTATTTCATCTTGAATATCCTTCAGCATCTAATGAAATTTTATGTAAGGCCTGAATTTTCCCAGACCTTCTGGCCATACTTTGCTTTTTTCCCTGGTTACTCATTCCCTGATAGGTAAGCTAAGTGTCCCACAGTGCTCTGCATTCAATGGCATTGTGTGGTACACAAGACCCAGAAGCCGTCATACCTGAAGCCTCAAATTTTACATAAACATGTCTTTGCACATATGCACTGAACTGAAAAACCATCAATTTAAAATGACAGGTGTCCTGAAAACCTAAGTGAAGGATTTTGTATGTGCCAATGGAACCAAAGAAATCTCATTTAACAAGCAATTGCAAGAGGGAATCCACTAATACCTTCTGTCCAGGGCACTTAACAAGGGTATTTTCAATGTAAAGTTACATTTGAACAAAGATCACAGTAACTACATGGAAATATACATTTTTAAAATACTTCTGAAAGCCCCGTAAATTCTGGCAGATGTTTTTAATCTCTTAAGAGCTGTTAGTAGTGACCAATTTGTTAATTTGAAAACATCTGGGCAGTATGCAATTAATCTGTGGAATAAGGGTAGGACCCTGGGCATGGAGCAAAGCCCACATAAGAGAACAGACCCTGGAGCTCTGGGATGAAGAGGCATGAACTTGGCAAACAGAATCATCTAGTTGTGCAGCTTCCGAGCCATTTTGTTGTCACTGCTATAAGAAATGAGGGAAATTCTTTTGTAAAAGTGAATGATCGTGATTACACATTTGTAATTCGTCATCCCTTAAGAAAGGCATAAATAAATCAGGAATGTTAGCCAAGAGTTTCTTGCAGTGGAAACTTTTTTAAAAGATGAAAAATTCAATGTGCATACATACTTACTCGATACATACATAGCAGTTACATAATGTTGTTTGCTATTTATATGCTTCTTAACTTTAGAATGCCTCTTCCTTAGAGGTTTTCAGTGACGGAGCTTCTATATAAGGCTTGTGTGTGTGTGTGTGTGTGTGTGTGGCCCAAATCAAAGAAACAGAATATTTTAAGCCGTGGTTTAAAAACCTTTAAAATACTGAGTTTCTGAAATATTGGGCTTTTGGTTTATGCAGCTGAACTACTCCATTGCCCAAAGTATTCATCATTGTAACTTCAAAATGGATGATGGCTGTTACTGCATAATTTTCAGCCTTCCCTTTCTATTCTAATAATCAAAAGTTGAAAATTGTGAAATCCGGCGTGACACACAATTTCGCTTTTTATTTAAAAAAAAAAGTCTATTGTGGTTACTTGACAAACAACGTGCCACATGAGAAAAGTCCCCTTTGGCCTTCCACTAACAACCTTTTTCCTCCTGCTGTTTCAGCTAAGAATTGCTGAGGATGGAACATAGAAGACAAAAACATGCTTTAGGTAAAGATCTCATACACGCTAGATCACCAGTGATGATGTATTGTATGACAAAGGTTTCTCAGCATCTTATATCTTATACAAGACTACCTGTCTCTCTACACTTACAGGCACATCACTTATTTTTCAATACTAATGTACAGTTTAATAGAAATTCCTCTTTCCTGTTTAATTTATCGTAATCAGACACAGTGAAGTAAAATAATTACATGCAACAACAGAAACAATTTCTCATGAAGTGGGGTTTAATTATAGTAGATTAGAGTGTTTTTCTAAATCAAGGAACTCATGATTCTTTACTCAGTCTGCCAGTGTGCCTGTATTCTTCCGTGTAACTAGTAGGGCTGGCTGAAAATTCTGTCAAAACTGCTTCATTTTACCCTTAAAAATTTTGAAATGTACATCAAGTGTATTAAGGTTTTTTAAAAAGGTTAAAACAGATCAAAAACATAGTGAAATGTGGACAGCTGGAGAAAAGTTTCATTTTGGGTAAAAACATTTCAAAATGCCTTTTTTTTTATGGCTTTCCAGTATGGCCAGTGAACTTTTTTTTTTTAAAAAATCACTTATTTGCACAGTTCTAGAAACCAGAGCTATTAGGGCAAATTTCATAAACAACACTATCAGAGTTGGCCCCACTGAAAAGTGTGACTTTAAAAGTGTAATTTACCACTTACTATTTCCTTTTTAGATTTATTTGAAAGGGATAGCATTAAATATTTTAATTTTTAGGTCAAATTTTCTCTGGGCTGGTTTTGGTTGTCTTATTAGGCCACCTTAGTTTTTTGTTTTGTTTAATATGTGTATTTGTTGCATTTCATAATGTGTCCAAAGGTCTTTGGGCATAGAGTGCCCAAGAAATGAGAATTATTGGGAATCAATTACCTATATATACATACACACCTTATTTGAGGGCAAAATGAAGCTGCTTCCAATGAGTTGATCCTTCTGTGCATTGATGATAGCCAGGAATCTATATAAGAAGCACATCTTTGATTTGTATATTTGTCATTGTCTTTTTGTGGAAGGAGAAAGCTGTTACCTCCTTTTTTGCCACAAAGTAATTTTATACTGTATCCTTTGGTCCAATACATTAGTGTGTACTGACGTGGCTCCACTAAAATTAATGGAGCTATTCTGATTTACATCAAATGAGAATCTGACAACTCTAGCTAAGAAGTTGTTTTTTAAAATTTTTGACAGTAAAAAAATTGACAGCTGTTTGTTCATATTTAATCTATTTAGCCTTAGGTAACAGTTATTAAAGTCATTTAATACAGTAGATAAACCATGAATCAATTAAAAACAAAGTCTATCAGCACTATGATTTTTTTCTTTTGTTTACCTGAGCTTTGTGGACTGTGTATCCTCTACATATAGATTTAAGCTTTCTCCAGCTGTCCACAGACCAACTTTCTTAGAACATTTGGACACTTAAATCAGTCTGTCCCTTGCCCTGTCATTTGCCATTCCTCCTAGGAATTACTATAGACCCAACCTTTATTACCTCTCTCTTATGGCTTGACCCAAAGCCCATTGCAGTTAACAGAGATGCTCATCAACGTCAATGGGCTTTAGACTAGCCTCTTAGTTTGTGTTGTATCAATTATGTCATGTGAACTATGTCTATTACAATTCATAATATTCCATCAAGGAAAAAAGTTATGAGAACTTCATAATTTGTTTTAAATGACCTACTCTATTCCAAGTTATATTTTTCCATACTGTAAATTGATTCTGCATATACATGGAAATATGTGGCTGAAATGTCAGAGGATTATCTAAAACCTGGTAATCCACGTATAGTACTGTAGTGAGGTGGCCTGGCTCCCGACGGCCCCTGAGAGAGAGGAACCGGAACAGCCACCTCAGTGGGCGGAGCCACCGCCACCTGTTCCCGCCCCCCGGAAGTCAAGGGGCGGGACAGGAAGTATAAAAGCCCGGCCCCAGTGCTCAGTTGGAGCCCGGCGGCCGGAGAGGACAGACGCTCCTGATCGGGCTCCTCCTGGACCGAGCCTGCCCCGAGCCAGGTACCCTGACGTGGACGGACCGAGCCTCCCTCGAGCCAGGTACCCCAAGGTGGACTGGCCGAGCCTGCCCCGAGCCCGGTACCCCGAGGAGCTGCCCGGGCGTCCCCCTGACCCGAGTCCGGAGGAGCAGCCCGACCTAGAGAGCCCTCAGCACGCCGAGGAGCCCATGGTGTGGGACCCCACTGCCGAGCCCAGCGATGAGCAGGTACCCATGGAGGGGGAGATGGAGTGTAGCCCGGGGATAGCCGACCCCTGTCCGGCTGAGGGCACCGACGCGCCCATGTCAGTGTGTTGCGGCCAGGATCCCCACTGACTGCAGCGGATCCACACCGCTGCTAGGGCCCCGGGCTGGGACACAGTGGAGTGGGTGGGCCTGTGTCCCCCCTGCCACCCCACTCACGGGTGGCAGACTCCCCCTCCTACCAGCGTCCAGGCAGAGAAGCCTGCCCTTACCTGGGCTTCCTGAACTATTGCTGTGGTTCAGCTCCTGCTACAAGGACCTGAGCCTTGAACTATTGTTTATTGCCCCGGCCTGACTAAGGGCCTGGGCTTCCTGAACTATTGCTGTGGTCAGCTCCTGCTACAAGGACCTGAGCCTTGAACTATTGTTTATTGCCCCGCCCTGACTAAGGGCCTGGGCTTCCTGAACTATTGCTGTGGTTCAGCTCCTGCAACAAGGGCCTGAGCTCTGAGACTATTATTACCGCTCAGTTCCTGAGGCAAGGACCGGAGCCCTAAACCTAGAACTAGTGTTTGCTGCCCCGCCCTGAGCTAGGGCTTGGGCTTACTGACTTTGTGATTGCTCAGCTCCGGCTGCAAGGACCGGAGCTTAGAACTGGTTTGCTGCCCCGCCCTGACTGAGGGCCGGGGCTTATTGACTTTATTGGTGCTCAGCCTGCAGGAAGGATCTGAGCTTAGAACTGGTTTGCTGCCCCACCCTGACTGAGGGCCGGGGCTTATTGACTTTATTGGTGCTCAGCCTGCAGGAAGGATCTGAGCCTAGAACTAGTGTTTGCTGCCCCGCCCTGACTGAGGCTCATTGCAGTGACCGTGTGCCTTCTGTTCAGCCCCTGCCTGAGGGGCCGAACCCCGAGACCTTCCGAACCCGGAGACTGATTTGGGCCGTGTAGTGAGGCGGCCTGACTCCCGACGGCCCCTGAGAGGGCACGGCCCCAACACTGGACTATTACAAGTACCTAAACTATGTTGAATATATTAGGGCCGTGGTTCTGAACCAGAGATACGTGTACCCCTGGGGGTACTCAGAGGTCTTCCAGGGGGTACATCAACTCATCTAGATATTTGCCTAGTTTTACAACAGGCTATATAAAAAGCATGAATGAATTCAGTACAAAGTAAAATTTCATACAGACAATGACTTGTTTATACTACTCTATATACTATACACTGAAATGTAAGTACAATGCTTATATTCCAATTGATTTTATAATTCTATAGTAAAAATAAGAAAGTAAGCAATTTTTTCAATAGCAGTGTGCTGAGACACATTTGTATTTTTATGTCTGATTTTATAAGCAAGTATTTTTAAGTGAGATGAAATTGGGGGTATGCAAGACAAATCAGACTCCTGAAAGGGGTACAGTAGTCTGGAAAGGTTGAAAGCCACTGTATTAGGGCCTTGTCTATCTGCATACCCACACATTAACGTGGTCCAACACCACATAAAAGCCTGATATTTAAAAACAAAACAAAAAAAACTAGCAGAAAGTCACTTTACTGCTATATCTGACTCCTTGTAGTCTTGTCATTGTCTCTTTCACAGCTAGTATGATGCCTTCCCTGGGACTCTTTCACTGGCATTCTGCCTTTCTTTTCCCATTATACCTAGAATAATCTGAATACTTTTAATTGGCCTCCAGTCAAAGAATGGCAGGCTGCTGATAAAACACACATTGTAGTTTACCATCTGGCCATTCTTCCACGTTTGCAGAGTGTACAGTTTCTTTTTGTCATTAAACACCATTATTCAGTGTCAAAGGAGCTTATTTGCTATTAGGGAGCTGATTCATAAAAGTGTTACACATCATTTACACAGCTTTTACATAGAATTTGCTCACACAAAGTGCAGAATGGACTGTTTTCAAGTAATGTACAAAAAAGTTTTAGATTAATGGATCCCTTTTCCTCCAATGTTATACAGGTGGTTAATTTTTACACATTATTACACAATCAAGTAGTTCACAAAGGAAAAAAAAGAGCTTGAACACCTAGACTGAAAGCTCTCTAGAGAAGGGACTATCTTTTTAGTTACTTGTTTGTACAATGTCTAGCGCAGGGGTCGGCAACCTCTGGCATGTGGCTCGCCAGGGTAAGCACCCTGGCAGGCCGGACCAGTTTATTTACCTGCCGTATCGGCAGGTTCGGCCGATTGCGGCTCCCAATGGCTGTGCCTGCGGTTTGCCGTCCCAGGCCAATGGGGGCGGCAGGAAGTCGCGCGGGTGAGGGATGTGCTGGCCCCATTACCAGCTCCCATCCCTTCCCTCCCACCCAGTGCAGAAAGGCTGCTGCTGGCCACATTCTGGTGTGAGCCCTGGCAGAAATCTGGAAGGGGGGGGCATGTGACCCTGCATGCCCCCCCATGTGTTGCTTCAGGAAGATGCGGTGCCAGGTTTCAGGAGAAGCAGGTCCATCCCAGGGGCCCAGCTAGGCACGGGGGGCGGAGAGCACTGGGCAGGGAGGGTCAGGTTAGTCCGTCACATCCTCTGTGTAAGAGAGGTGTATGGGAGTGTGTATGTCACCCCTCCTTGTGTGAACCCTAAAGCCTTAAAGATAAGAAAGTAAATAAAAAGAATCCAAGTTCGCAGTATTTCTTTTTAACAGGGGCTCAGTCAACTTGATGTTAATTTGAACAGTTGTACGATTGATTGCCATTGAACTTGCTTGAATACAAGTAATTTTACCAGGTGTCCTGTATTCAGCATAGGGAAATATGGTCACCCTACTTAGTCAGCCAAGGTTATCTGCCTAGATGCCCTCAATGTCTGATACAGTTCTAGCTCTCAATGGTTTTCTGGCAGCCTACCTTCTTTGAAGCCATAGTTCCAAGGACTTCCCTATGCCTGCAAAAGCCCCCATGCACCATCAAATGCATCTGCAGAAAAGTTAATACACCAAGGAGTTGTATTAACTTTTCTGATTATCTGCACATGAAGGACCTACATCAGCCCTGAGGAAGAGCCAATGAGACATGATTAGCCCAGGTGAAAATGCCTGCCTATGCAAGAAATATACACATCAACATCATAACAGGGTGGGTTGAAAATTGACTGGGTGTTTTGGGGTACTGGCAGAGGTGGAAGGCCAATCTGAGGTACAAAGACATGGTGCTGGCATGTTTATTCTGTCTGATATGTTTTATAGAGTAGAAAATGGACCATTTAATATATAAAAATACAGACCTTTTAAACAACATAAATATAGCAATTACCAGTCAAAAACACTGAGAGGGATGTTAGGCTATTAATATGCAGGTGCAACTCTTGTTAACATTAAAAAGTAGTTAGCTGTGTGAATTAATGACAGAACAAGCCCCTAAAGGAGTCTAAAATTTTGGTAGTGAAGTGAAAATTACTTAACATTAGACTCTCAGGAAACATTGAATTATGTCAGATGATGTTGATTCACTGTCTCTAATACCAATTAATCACTTTTTTGTGGCAAATGTAAAAATTTAAATGAATAGTTTTCTTAATGTAGTAATATCTTATTAACAATAAACAGCTGAGATTACTGAAGGATTTGTGCAGTAATGGGAGCAATAGTTTGTAACAAATGAATGTAATCTACATTACTGCAGGATTTTCGCTGCAGGATTTAGTTTAGGTAAATTATAATGCTATTAACTTGTTAGAAAAAAGAGTCAAGCAAGGAACAATTACAGATTTCAAATATGGATCCAATCACAAAGCGGAAAAAAGAGGAACTAGAACTACAAGGAAATAAGATGTTCTGCAGAGCAAATATACTTGATTAATTTACAATATTTTGTAGCCTTTGTTAAAATAAAATAGTTGAAACTCTGTGGTTGCCAGTCATAAGTGATGGAAAGCAGCATGGTGAGTGGGCAAAGGCCAAGTGGGTCCTGAGTTCTAATCCTACCACTGGTTTACTGTATGGCCCTGAACAAGTCACCTCACTTTCGTGTCTGAATTTCCCCTTCTGTAAATTGAGAATAATGACACTTGCCCACTGTCACAGGGTTGACTCACCACTAGGGGTGCCTCCTTCTGGCCACTCCGGGTATTAGATCTTTCCAGCTGCTGGTGCTCCCTCCTCTGGTGGTCTCTCCACCCATCATCCTCTCACACCCTGTGGCCCCTTTCACTCCAGGAGCTGCAGCTTTCTCTTCATGACTTGGTCTTCCAACCAGGTCACTAGGGTTCACACCCCTTCCTGGGCATCAAAAGTCTTTCAGGGCAAACTGTCCCAGGCAGTCCACTCTTCATTGGCTGGTCTATGCCACTGCCCCACTGGCTGGAAGGGGAACCTGGGCCTCACTCAGGAGTCCTCTCATCAACAGCCAATGTCCACACTATCCTATGCCTTGCTGCTCTTCCCCTGAGCCTTTCTTACCTTTCTGGTTTCCTCCCTTTCCAGGATTGCCAGCGCAAACTCCCTCCTTCAAGAGAGGGACTGTAGACTATACTCTATAGCAGGGGTTGGCAACCTACGGCACGCATGCCAAAGGTGGCACGCGAGCCGATTTTGATGGCACACGGGGCGGGCTGAGCTGCTCAGCCCGCCGCCACTCTGGGGTTCCCGCTGCTGGCCCCTTGCCAGCTGGGGTCCCGCTGCTGGTCCCCCTCAGCACCCGCTGCTGGCCTGGAGGAAGGAACCCCAGGCTGGCAACAGGCTGAGACCCCCACCTGGCAAGGGGCCAACTGCTGAAACCCCAGAGCTGCTCAGCCTGCCACTGCTCTGGGGTTTCCACCGCCGGCTCCTGCCAGCTGGGGTCCCACCGCCGGTCCCACTCAGCGCCCGCTGCTGGCCTGGGGGAAGGAACCCCAGGCTGGCAGCAGGCTGAGACCCTGACTGGCAGGAGCCAGCCGCCAAAACCCCAGAGCAGGGTAGGCTGAGATGCTCAGCCCGCTGCTGCTCTGGGGTTCCAGCTGCTGGCCCCTTGCCAGCCGGGGTCCCCGCCGCAACCCCACTCACCTTGCTTTCGGTTGGAGTTCCAGCCTAGGCCCCCTGCCAGACAGGGTCCAGGTATCCGGCCCTGCTCAGCCCTACCAGCCACCAGCTCCACTCACCTCAGCTCTCATCTGGGGTTCCAGCTGGTTAACAACTGATCACTCAGAAGCCTGTGTGCGGCTTAAAGTATCCAAATACGTGCCACCAGACATTGGAAAACTCAGCAAGGAAAAGCAAGGACAAGGATCACACTAAACTAATAAGATCTGCATTTTAATTTAATTTTAAATAAAGCTGCTGAAACATTTTGAAAACCTTGTTTACTTTACATATAACAGTAGTTTGGTTATATATTATAGACTTATAGAGAGACCTTCTAAAAAACGTTAAAATGTATTACCGGCATGCGAAGCCTTAAATTAGAGTGTACACATGAAGTCTCGGCACACCACTGCTGAAAGGTTGCCGACCTCTGCTCTATAGTCTCAAACCCACCTCCCTTCTCCAGGGAGCAACTGCAAGCTACTTCCCTGCAGCCCCCAGTTGCTCTCAGCAAGGTTTTATACAGCTCCCTCCTGTTCCTGTCCAGGAAAGCCTTGTGTCTAATTAATCCCTGCTCCCTGGCTCCTTCTCCAGGTGCAGTCTGGACAGTTAATTGGTCTACCTAGCCACCTTAACCCCCTCAGCTCTTGAGTGGGGTGGACACCCATCACACCCACCTACCTTGCAAAAATGTTATAAATGTTTAATTTAATATATCTGTACGGTGCTTTAAATACAGGAAGTGCTTTAAAAATGCTCAGCATTATTATTGACTTCTTGTAGCTCTTGTGCAGAGTGAACTAGCCTATCTGGTCATACTAGCTTTTTGGGGATTGCATTTGATCAACTTGAAGAGCTGCTTTTTTAATCCAGTTGGACCATGGTGGATGTCCAGATTTACTTAAGGCTCATTTTCTGGAACCCCAGTTTTTGGGCAAGATTGTGTGTGGATTTTTATTTCAGAACAAGAGAGCTATATTTTGATATAATTTAAGTTAGTACACAATTGAGTTAAGTGATATTGAAGTGGAGAGGTTTTTTTTTCTAAGTAACAGTGTCCACATACAGACTTGCACTGAAATAACTAAAGATACAAATTACCACCAATTTAGTTATTGGGAGCAAAATAACTAGGTAAACAAGCTCTAAATTGCTATGACCCAAAGCTTTATAGGTTAAAACCAACATCTTACATTGAACCCAGAAATGAAGTGGAACCAAACTGATTGTTGTGCGCACGATTGTACATTGCTGAGCATGCTGCCCAAAGTTGCCTAGCACCATTGTAGCATTCTGTACACAGAAAGGCTCAGGGGCCTTCCAATTGGCTATCATCACTCTATTCACTCTGTTCAAAGAGTTGGAGAGAAGCAAAGGCAGAATTTCACCCTTAATTGTTTGCATCATCAAAAATATTTAAGCAGCTCCCAGGAAATTTAGTATCTCTTTAAATCTTGGTACCAGCTAGGAAAAAGGTCTCTTTGGAACTCTGCAAGCCATGTATTTGATTGAAACATGCACACGCTTGATGATTACCTGTTCTGTTCATTCCCTCTGAAGCACCTGGCATAGGCTACTGTCGGAAGACAGATACTGGACTAGATGGACCATTGGTCTGACACAGTATGGACATTCTTATGTTCACACACATTTTTTTTCCCTTCTTACAGTTCTCATTATGCTTCTAGTGGATTCAGCAAACAGTAGGGGAGCTGCTAATTTTACATCATAAAATCCCAAACTTTAACCAAACAGTGTGTAGCCAAGTGGATAACAGGCCAAATTCATCCCTGCTGTGAATCACATCAGGGATGAATTAAGACCAGTGGGCCTGATCCTCCATTCTGTTACACCCATTTTATATAGAAGTACCTCATTTGAAGTCAATGGAGTTATATCATCATAAAACTGGTGTATATGAGTACAGAGTCTGGCTCATGTGCCTTGCCAAACTTCAAAAGTTGCACTCACATGTTCACCTTCTGCTAAGGTTCTATTTTTATTAATATACTTTAGCTATACGTAAGTTACTGACTATTTACCACTTTCCTAAAGCAAAAGAAAAGCTACCTAACTGCAAACTATATCACATATAAAATTGCCCAGTTACTATCTGTTCATATGGCTGGACCATTGGTTTTGTATCAGTAACAATATATATATTTCAGAAAAGAATTAGAAGTTCAAAGGGTCTGCACGTGCATGTGGAGAAAAATGTCTGCAGGAGGGTCTCTCTCTGCTCACACTCTAGTGGAAAAGAGCCATCTCCCTGACATTATGCCCACTCCTTTGCAACCTATGAAAGCCCATGCTCTGAAGCACTGCTTGGAAGAGACTCTGGACTTTGAATTGAGGGTAGAGGTTGGAAGGTGCATCTGTGGTAGCACCTGCCTCAGAACGGTCTGTGCAGAGATTTGGGATGGAGTTAAAACAGACCTACTCTCTGTAGGTTCCTTTCAAGGCTCATCCTGTGCAGACAGTGGCAAGAGAATGAGCCAATAGCAGCTTGTTCCCGGCAGATAAAAATATTTCTGTAAGAATGGAAAGGTTAATCCCTCTGCCACAAATAGCACAAACCAAGTGAAATGTAGTCATTTGAGCTGATCTGTCCATTAGTGTGCAAACTCATTTATCAGGCAGTTGAGTACTCTTCAGACCTCCTTAAACATTTCTTTATTAACTAGCACACCTACCTAACTTAGGTCCTTCTGTGACCCCATCACCAAGCTGTCCGTGCCTCTCTCAGTCAGTAATGGATTTAGCATCTCAATAGCCCTGGTTAATATTCCCAGTTTACAAAGGGGTACCGGAGATCCAGAACATTGCATTATTTGCCCTAGGTTACACAAAGTCTGTAGCAGATTGTATTGACTGTAGGACTCCCAAGTCCCAAACCACCATCCTAATGCTAAGATCATCCTTGTGTCTATCTAGAACACATGAAAGACAGTGGCTGCTTCCATGTATTTGCAAGTTATTAATAAATTTGCACAGAATGTGTGGGATGCCTGAACTAGCATAGATTAAATAAGAATCAGCCTGAACCCAAAGTTATTTTGGTGATTAGTTCAGTTAATTAAAAAAACAAATTTTATTTTTTTTAGTCCCTACTTCCAACATCCCTCATATCTAATTAATCCCTGCTCCCTGTCTCCCTAGATAGGAAATAGAAATAGCAGGAAAATGGTTGTGCTCATTCATCCAAAACAAGAACATGATATTAGAGAAAGAAACTCTCTCACTGGTTCCTTTTATGAGGTTGCGAAACTTAAGGTCTGGTCACTGACTGCTCTCCCTGAAAGTTGATAGTAGCCCTCATGCCTTCGACATCCTTGGTTGTCTCTCTGGTGATCTTGCTTTTGTGCCAAGTGAAATGAACCATTTTTTGCCCTTCTGTACATTAATAAAAAAGATTAAAGGGCTGATTCTCATCTACACTAAGGCCATTTTCCACCACTCTGGTACTATAAGGAGATTTTAAAGTGGTTAGAACTGTAATTTATTTGCACATTCAGGCCTCTTGGACACTGCTAAGAGCAGTGTAAAATAGCATCAGTGTAAATGAGAACCAGGCCCTAAGTCCTTCTATGGGGAAAGTGAGCTGATGCCCAGATCTTCTGATTTGTTAGTAATTAGTAATGATGGTATATGGTTGTGGTTTCAATTGGTTTCACACTATGCACGTTTCTAAAACAAAATCAAACACCCTATCAGATCTAGTGTTCATGGATGTCTTGCTAGTAAAACAGCTGATCCAATTTTTTTAATGCCATATTTTGCTTATCTGCTGTTTTTTCTACTTTGGGCACAAAAGCACATTCAATCTAATGTTCAGTGATTTGGAGCTTGCAATTTGTTCGCCTCTGTTAGACTTCTGGTTCACGTAATGTTTTATAAATTGAATACTCATTGTGCAGCTGCTTCTGTAACCTGTTGTCTAGTTTCAATACCCCTTTTTTTCTAAGAACAGCACTAGTTTTAAAATAAGAAAGTACTTTTTCTCCTGTCCATCAACTCACTTGAATCATTGCTTGTAGAGTAATTAAAATTCTAAATCTTCTATCCTTTAATTAGTTTTCATGACTCTTCATTCTCCAAATGTTTTTAGGGAAAAAAATCATATCTGTTTTTTCCTCAGGCTCCTCTCCTTTGCATACTCATTCAATGCCAACCCAAAAATATTAAAGAACCCTATCTTTTGAATTTCTTTTGAATTTTTAAATTAAATTCACTTTAACAGTTCAGACCTTTTTCTTTTTCCATAAATTTTCTAGCAAATTGCTTTCACTGGTGGGGGTGTCATAAAAAGCAAGTTGTAAATAAGTACTGCAGAATCAGAAAACAAAAATTCAAGTATGTAATTTTAAGTATTTCCATCAGAAACCGGACTCAAAAAGTGCATGCATGCAATCAGGGAACAGAAAAACACCAAGTGACCTGTCCAATCAAAATGGTTCTAATTTCAAATTCTGAATATATGGATTGAAGTTGGGAACAAACTACAGATCAGGAATTAAACACAAGAATTATTTGCTGAATAATTTTGAATAATAAGGAGGAATCTGTTGAATAAATTATCTATTGTAAATTATTCATCCAAAACGAATGTAGACTAATATCCTAGCAACCCAGAATATGGAAGATCTTCCTGTCCCACCTCCCACAACTCTTCTAACAAATCTGCAGCAGAAGGTCATGTATGGGGTCCAAAGGTCATTCAGGGCAGGGTGAGGCAGATGGCCCAGGATGAGAAGGTATAAAGCATTAGAGACTGGCTGACACTTTGCCCTTTTAAGGTCATCCATATAGGAAGACACACATTATCAGCAAATTTCCCCTAGTGGGGAAATGATGGAAAAGCACTGATAAGTAGAGTGCAGGCAGACAACATGTGGGGTACAAGGCTGCACAGAAACAAAACAGTGTTTAATTTTTATCACTTTTGCAGTAAAAATGGCCAATTCAAAACTGCAGGACTATTACAAATTCCACAATCAAAAAATCATGCATAACTATACACTGAGCCCTGACTGTATAGAGATATAACATTAACAAAATTATAAATCAGTACCTGAATCCCAAATTCTCCAGCGTTCTGAAGCACTCATACTTAGTTAAGTGTCAGCATGTTGTAATCCTACTGGACCAGAGTGAGGTTGAGTTTTGTTCCTGTTATTCTTTCCTAAAAGAAATATATGTAGAATTTAGTAAAACTCTCCAAAATATGTTTATTGATTTAGAGTAAATGCTGTTTGAGGGCAAGGAGGTGCCTTTCATGGTATAAATGTATCTCCTCACTTGTGATATGGGTTTCTGGTCTCCTGCAATTACCACCACTAGGAAAATTTGTATTCTATTCATGCTACTCTTAAAGTAGCATCGCAAATTCAATTTTTGACAAGTGAGTAAAATATCATTAGTTTTATCATCATCATCGTCAGGGTGAGAAAATAGGTATTGTGCCTCATCTGTTAAATATTTTAGATGATTTTGCAAAGTTGCCCTAAAGATACAGCTATGTATAGTATTAATTAATATCAGAAATTATTTGTCTATCCAGGTTTTTATCATGGCAGTCATAGCTGGAGTATCTGAGCACCTCGCAAGGAGTTAAAAACCCAATTCACAAATGGCTTAAGTTTCCTCCCTACTTATCCCATAATAGACTGGGTGAAGGGGAAAGTCTGGCTGAAAAGTAACAACTTAAAAGCTCTGAAATCTAGTATTTAAAACATTTTATCTTAACTATGGATGGCTTAGTATGTCACTTAATTTCCTGATTGTGAAGCAGACTTTGAACATTTCTCTTGTGTTTTTCTTCTAGTAGTATTTATGCATTAGAGGGATTAATTACAAGTATATTCTCAATTATTATTTATATAGAGCCATAAGTGTACATAGCGCTTTACAAAAGCAAGTAAAGACAGCATCTCTGTTTAGGAGAGTTAATCTAAATCACGACAAGGTCAACAGGAGGGAGTGTCAGAAACAAGGGGTGTCAGGAAATTACAATAATCTTGCAGGTGCTTCATGGTAAGTGAGACAGACATCAGAGGCTAGTCTAAAAAGTATGGTTCATAAGCCTCCTTGAAGAAGTGTATCTTGAGGACTGGTGCAGTCATCGCATGCAGGGTGCGTGATTGCCCCTGTAAGAATAGGGTGACCAGATGTCCCGATAAAATCAGGACTGTCCTGATATTTAGGCATTTATCCTGTGTCCCGACTGATGTTTGGTCGGGACACAATTTGTCCCAATATTTTGCACTCCAGTGGTTTTTTTTTGCTCTACCGGCAGCACTCCAGTTGTTTTTTTTTTTACTCCGCCGGCGACCCCCCCATGTGTCCCGATATTTTCTTCCTCTCATCTGGTCACCTTATGTAAGGATGTCTCACCAAGAGTTACCAGGAAATGAACCTGGGACATTTGGGGCTACAAGCATAACCCCCCCACACTTTAGCCAAAGGAGTAGCTCCATTAATTGGTAGCATTAGTAAGCTCTTATCCTCTTCTATTTACCAATCTCCAGTGAAGAAGGTGTAACAGCCTCTAAACCATATGAAAATGTAGCATGTTTTAATCGCAAGATATTCAAGACATGTAGAAAAGATCCATTAAATACATTCCTACTGAGTGTAGCCCTGAGGATTAATCTGTTGGTCTGTATAAAATGTCTTTTTGATAAAAGTGTGTAGGCTTTATAGATTATAGAATTATTTGCAATAGAAATGCAAAACACCTACAGACATCCAGGCCAGACACGCTGGCCAACATCCTGCGTGACGCTGAAAGCAACCTTTAGGACCCTTACTCAGAAGAGTAATAATAGAATACAGACCTTTGAATGTCTGGAGACCTTTCACCTAGTAAAGGGTGGAAAGTGGGGATTTTTGCCCACAAATCTAACAAGTACACCACAGATGCGTATATATCTGTCACTCATATGCACATAAAATGTTAGCCTATGAGGATGTATACCCTAACATTTCCGTGGGGGAAAGACAAATTTGGGCATAGGAGGAAGAATTTCTCCCTATAAAAAGGGTGATAATACACCATTAGGTAGGCAATACATCCATCTTTCTGTCTTCCATCGTCTCACCCTGTCTCCCCTGTGAAGGCTGTCAACTACTGATAAGTCGTTGTATTATTTCTTTTCAAAGCTGTAAGTATAAAGGACTCTAATTTCTGCTTTATCTTTAAAAGCATCTAGTTTATAGCGGGTTAAACTTATAACCATTTTATTACTTCCTTTATCAAAGGTGTGAACAACACCCAAGTGTCTATTGCACAGAGTGAATTTGTCATAAGTATATCTCTTATAGAACTGTGATATTTGTAACTTTGTAATCTCAAACTGCTTTTAACATTTTTATATTTACTTATTATTTCATTGGTTTTAAATAAAAGGTCTTGATTGACTATTTCTGTCTCAGTGTAAGTTCCTGTCATATACCCCAAAACTCCTTATATAAATTCTGTGAAGCCTGATTTAAGACGAACCTTATCTTCTAATCACACATATTGGCAAACCATATCCATATTATTATCTATTATTTATTAATTAGAAAATTAATTATCAAATAAAACTACATTAAGTGTATAAACTCCACTGACGCTACTAACACACCCCAAATCAGGCTACACAGCCTCTAAACCATATGAAAATGTAGCATGTTTTAATCGCAAGATATTCAAGACATGTAGTAAAGATCCATTAAATACATTCCTACTGAGTCCCCTTGCTTTATAAAATAATGAGCATTTATCAGCAAGTTATGTGTCCAGAAGCTATTAATGCATTTTGCCATATCAATGTCAACCACATTGGGACAGAAAAAAAAATACATCATATGCAAATAGATATGATTTGTTGGGTTTTTTAAATTATTTTCTTCACCATTATTCTATTTTAGCTTTATTTCTCCTAATTCAAAGTTTCTCTACCTTCAGTGCATGCTATTTCCTTCTCTGTAAAATGCCATTTAGATGCACTAATTGTGAATGTCATTCTGTTTCCAGAGAATGATAAATACATTGTTGCTAGAAAACTGTTTCCAAAAGACAATATTTTCAAATGACATATTAAATATGCAATACAGAGGTGTCACAGGGCATCTCTGTCACTCCTCAGTATACTCCACTACATGGACAATTCATGTGGTTTCATACTCATAAATATACACCAGGGTCCTAGCCTTTCAAGAAGGTCTGTATTTATTCTTTTCTTACAAAGTAACAATAATACAGGCTTACAGCAAGGGGAAGCTTCCATGCTACCATCACTCCTCAGCCTAGGTTTATTCTCTGAGCTTCCCTTCTGAGTTATGCCTTGCTTCCTCTGCCTCCCAATTACTTCATAAGCCCAGTGATTTCCACTCAGGTGCTCACAGAATTTGTATAATTACCTTCAGCTGGGCCTGCAGCCTTCTTCAGGCTGCAGCAATGTCAGCCATCAGGATGCTGCTAATAGTGCCCTGTCATAAGAGGCCAAGACAAAACTCCCTTTTAGGAGGGTTGTAGTGACAGCTAGTTAGTAGCTTTCTTTAGTAGATGGAAAACATTTTATACACACCCTCTCTGTTAACTGTATTCTCATTATGCACAGCAATTTTTCCTGGGATTAGAACTTTTAGAAGCAATACTTACACGTATAATGTTTTGGTGCTTCTGGATCATTGTTTTCAGTGCTAGGGCCTGATCTCTGCCCTAGCACTGAAGTAGCATTTGTTGTGTGGTTAGTTAAGCAGAGGACATTGTGTTGCCTATGTAATATTGAGCACATTCAATTATGTGAGAACTTGTTCAATGATATAAGGACCTGGCCTAAACCTCAGCCTAGTTTTTGAAAAAAAATCCTTTTAAAGATTTGTCTAATTTAAGTGCCTTTTTTGGCTATCATCATGAACCCACAGAGTTTTTGGGAGGGAGATTTCTCAGCTGCTATGACTGTTTACTCTTAGGCCACAGGCACCATTGCTTATAAACTTCTCATATCCTGACATCAGTGTGTTTTTGGGTGACCTTGACCAGGAAAAGTCCAGAGCAAACACACATGACTACAGAGACCCAGCAGAAAGTCTGGTAAAAAAAACCAACATAATTGGAGATATACTAATCTCCTAGAACTGGAAGGGACCTTGAGAGGTCATTGAGTCCAGCCCTCTGCCTTCACTAGCAGGACCAATTTTTGCCCCAGATTCCTAAGTGGCCCCCTTAAGGATTGAACTCACAACGCTAGGTTTAGCAGGCCAATGCTCAAACCACTGAGCTATCCCTCCCCTCAGGGTAGAGAAGTGTGGCAAGATTAAAAGAGCTAGCCATGCATAGTTTGTCAGACCAGCTCAGACAAGTATGCTTATTATGTACATCCATTGTAACAGTCAGAAGAGAAAGAAGGGACAAGAATTACTTAGAGTGACATGCACGTGGGTATGACCTGGAGTGATGGGATGAAACTAAACAAAGGAAAACATAGGATGAATGTGAGAACTAATTTCCTACTGGTGAGGTACATTCCATTATGTAACAGCTTATAAAAGGAGTCCCAATCCCTTGGGCAATTTGAAGTCACATGAGATAAAGCTAGGCATCATTAGCAATGCTCCTTTGCTAAGGAATGTCATTGGGAGTGCATGAGGTGTAAATTGGGAAAATTTGCCTAGAAATATATTACAAGGAAGTTGCAGGGGAGGTTCACAAAGTTTGATGCTCATCTATAAAGGAAACAAAAAAGGAAACGTTCATGGAGGGTCTTCAAAATACCAAGTCACAGACCAGATTTTATTGCAAATGCCTTATTATTTCTGAGAGTGATATAATACAATTTTAGGGACAGTGAGTTTAGGGTATATTTTTGCAACTGTTTCATACACAAAGTTAGATTTATCTTGGTAGGAAGCGGCACTAATTCTGTAGGTTCAAGCAACAGGTACACTGAGGAATTTTAAGCTGTAACCATATTGAAAAGAAGGGCATTCCAAGCCTCAACCATAGAAAGAAGCCCACAAGAACCAGGCCACAGACCTCATTGTAACATTCCAGGATTGCTAGTCTCAGGCCTGTTGAGTTTAGCATCTCTCCATTTATGTTCTTGGATTAATGATTTCGTCCCATTTAAAAAAAATGAATAGACATTTTCTTTACATTTAAAATTTCTTGTTAATATTTGGATTATGAACATAATGAAAAATAAATACCTGGGGCTACTAACCTTCCAACTATTGAGAGTCCATATTGAAATCCATATTGAAAATAGGAGTCAATGTACAATACCCATGCTTAAGGATCAATCAAGGATTAACATATCTTTAACCAGTTTATCTAAACTCCAAATGACAAGCACATCAAGATATTTCATTTGTTTTGCTACTCATTTGCAGTAGGGCAACAGCAAGATGATGACCACATTTGTGGACCCTTATTCACATTGATGAGCACTTACTCTGTTGATTAGTCCTGGTAAATCAAAGCGTCTGATTAGGATCAATAGGATGCCTTACAGGAGGAGTAAATGCTCACCAACTTTAGGGTACGTCTTCACTACCCGCCGTATCGGTGGGTAGCAATCGATTTCTCGGGGATCGATATATCGCGTCTCATCTAGACGCGATATATCGATCCCCGAACGCGCTCCTGTCGACTCCGGAACTCCTCCAACCCGAACGGCGATAGCGGAGTCGACATGGGGAGCCACAGACATCGATCCCGCGCTGTGAGGACGGCAGGTAATTCGATATAAGATACTTCGACTTAGAATCATAGAATCTCAGGGTTGGAAGGGACCTCAGGAGGTCATCTAGTCCAACCCCCTGCTCAAAGCAGGACCAAACCCAACTAAATCATCCCAGCCAGGGCTTTGTCAAGCCTGACCTTAAAAACCTCTAAGGAAGGAGATTCCACCACCTCCCTAGGTAACCCATTCCAGTTCTTCACCACCCTACTAATGAAAAAGTTTTTCCTAATATCCAACCTAAACCTCCCCTTCTGCAACTTGAGACCATTACTCCTTGTTCTGTCATCTTCTTCCACTGAGAACAGTCTAGATCCATCCTCTTTGGAACCCCCTTTCAGGTAGTTGAAAGCAGCTATCAAATCCCCCCTCATTCTTCTCTTCTGCAGGCTAAACAATCCCAGTTCCCTCAGCCTCTCCTCATAAGTCATGTGTTCCAGCCCCCTAATCATTTTTGTTGCCCTCCGCTGGACTCTCCCCAATTTATCCACATCCTTCTTGTAGTGTGGGGCCCAAAACTGGACACAGTACTCCAGATGAGGCCTCACCAGTGCTGAATAGAGGGGAATGATCACTTCCCTCGATCTGCTGGAAATGCCCCTACTTATACAACCCAAAATGCCATTAGCCTTCTTGGCAACAAGGGCACACTGTTGACTCATATTCAGCTTTTCGTCCACCGTAACCCCTAGGTCCTTTTCTGCAGAACTGCTGCCCAGCCATTCGGTCCCGAGTCTGTAGCAGTGCATGGGATTCTTCCGTCCTAAGTGCAGGACTCTGCACTTGTCCTTGTTGAACCTCATCATATTTCTTTTGGCCCAATCCTCTAATTTGTCTAGGTCCCTCTGTATCCTAGCCCTACCCTCCAGCGTATCTACCACTCCTCCCAGTTTAGTGTCATCTGCAAACTTGCTAAGGGTGCAGTCCACACCATCCTCCAGATCGTTAATGAAGATATTGAATAAAACCGGCCCCAGCACCGACCCTTGGGGCACCCCACTTGATACCGGCTGCCAACTAGACATGGAACCATTGATCACTACCCGTTGAACCTGACCATCTAGCCAGTTTTCTACCCACCTTACCGTCCATTCATCCAGCCCATACTTCTTTAACTTGCTGGCAAGAATACTGTGGGAGACTGTATCAAAAGCTTTGCTAAAGTCCAGAAATAGCACATCCACTGCTTTCCCCTCATCCACAGAGCCGGTTATCTCATCATAGAAGGCAATTAGGTTAGTCAGGCATGACTTGCCCTTGGTGAATCCATGCTGACTGTTCCTGATCACTTTCCCCTCCTTTAAGTGGTTCAGAATTGATTCCTTGAGGACCTGTTCCATGATTTTTCCAGGGACTGAGGTGAGACTGACTGGCCTGTAGTTCCCTGGATCTTCCTTCTTCCCTTTTTTAAAGATGGGCACTACATTAGCCTTTTTCCAGTCATCCGGGACCTTCCCCAATCGCCATGATTTTTCAAAGATAGACTTCAGCTATGTTATTCACGTAGCTGAAGTTGCGTATCTTAGATCGATTTTCCCCCATAGTGTAGACCAGCCCTTAGTGTGGATTTCACAATTGAGACTCATTGTTCTCCTGGCAATCTTGAGAAAGCATAGATCACTCCATTGAATGGTCTGAACTTCTAGTAGCAGCATTATGAAAAGCTCTGTACTCCACTCCCTCTTCTCCCTTAATTTCCTAGTGTTTCTTGATCACATGTGCTAATGGTGTCAGAGTCAAAATGAATAAGCATGGTGACAAAGAGCAATTTGTTTAGTTCCACCCCCCCTTGCTAACCTAAATGATCAAAAGTGATTTTGTTGCACAGAATTAGTCTGCTTCTGAATCTCATGTGCATATGCAGCACCAAACATAATTGGCCCAGATCCCTGATTAGGGCTCCTAGAGTCTATCAATAATTTGTTATTATTCAGTACTTGGCCAAAATTATAAATTTCCAGTATTAAGAAAAATATCCCAGTCTATCCTGCCAAATACCATCTCTGTGGTTTTCAATTTCCACACATGACTATTTAGCCATCACAGAAGTGCTAAAATTCCATTTTGAAGAAATGGAATGACTTGATGGTTATGATCCATTAGGCAAGGATTCAAAAATCGCTGATGGAACAAGAAAAGGACTGTTGAGGGCTTCCAGCAATTCAGATCATAAGATAGTGTCATAGAAATCCTATCAGTTCTTCTTATCCACCAAAGACTACCTCATACTCCTCTATTTCTCCAGTGAAACTGGAATTTTATTTTGTAAAATAGCAGGATCAGGATGTTTTCTTGATATAAGACATGTTTCCCAACCCTCTTCTGTTATGATTGGTAAGAATACAACATTTCCAGTGAACACAGTAAAGTATAGATAGCCAAAAAAACTATATTGAGAGGAAGCATATATTGTAACAACTAAGAAATAAGAACTGCATGAATGTTTAATGAAAATTCAGTTTCCTTTCCCTTAGCTCTCTCACCTGCTTCTGACATTCTGAGTTAAGAGAAGCCTCTGTTTCTGCTGAAACAGTAAAATAAACCTGGAGTTTAGCAGTATAGTAAATGAAAGCACATTCCAAGTTGCTTGCAATTTTCTTATCAGCCATGAATGTGAGCCTGTGCTTAAGTAGTACTGCAATATATTCTGGCTACAGAGAGATAGGAGTCCTGTGATATAAAACCTTAGGAACAAATTTTGCAGATTTTAAAATCTTGTTGCATTCTTGCAATGTAGAATAGGCAACCATCACTGTCACTTTTCTTTCCTCCATAAGCTGGATTTTTGTCTGCAGTATAGTGGACTCCCTCTGAAACAGGCGTGGCTGATCAAACAAAATGCTGTTAAGGTTCAAACCCATAGTTTATATAAACAGGCTCCAAATCTCCCCTTTGAGACTTATCCTTAAGACAAAATTCTTATTTTCTGGATACTCATTTGATTCTCTGGTTCTTCCACGCCTGGTTTACCCTTTGAACTTCTTCAATATTCATTCATCAGCAACTTTTCACAGAGGCTTCCAAGTCGACATATGTGGGCTCAAGTTCATTCATTCAATCACCCAGGCTCCCAATTTTTGTTATTAATTATTTTTGTCATGATGCTTCAGATGTTATCAAGGGCTTCTGGGTGGTATCTGTAGTCTATTTAATCATTCAGAAAATGTTTTGCAGTAAATTAATAGAGGCTATTTCCACACTTTTCAAAAATGGTTCTGTCTCAGATCAGCCCCCCGATACATCTGAACTCACAGACTTGAATAAATCATTTACCAAATGTTTACTTGGGGACAAGACTGGAATTGAATATAGCCAGAGAGATATAGATGTATTTTGAATATTTAAAAGCAGGAATACTTGTTTCCAGTAGAGGTGTGTCCTGTATTTCTATGTGTATGGAAAGGGACCCAAGGTGTCCTTCATTCAATAGGCTTGGTGGAGACGCCTGAAAATTTCTAGGTGGTGTCTACAGGAACACAAACAAAGGATAGGTCCATACTTACCGCGTGGGTCGACGCGGTGAGTTCGACTTCTCGGAGTTCGAACTATCGCGTCTAATCAAGATGCGATAGTTCGAACTCCGCACGCGCTCCGGTCGACTCCAGAACTCCACCACCGCGAACGGCGGTGGTGGAGCTGCAGAGTTCGACCCCGCCGCGTCTGGACGGGTAAATCAGTCGAACTAAGGTAGTTCGACTTCAGCTACGCTATTCGCGTAGTAAGCAACAGTTTCAGGAGAAGGAGATAAGTATCAGAGAATTCTTCCCTTTTCAGGCTTTCTTGCCCAGGGTTACAGAGTTTAAAGGTAGGGTGAGGGGAGGAGGAACATTTACACTGCCAGTCATCAAAGTTGGTGGTAGATGCTGAATGGGAGATTCCTTGTCTTTTCACGGGTTTGCAGATTGCAGACAATAGTCTTAAAGGCTCATGTGCTGAGCTAGCTTTTATTAAGAGGAAAAAAGTGAAAGGTAATCCTGTTGAGGCAGGCTGTTTTTATATGCTGGAAAATTATGTGTTATGTTTAGGACAGGATGATTTACAGAGATTGGTGATTCCAGAAATGTGTAGGCTCTTAATACCAAGATTATCTATTTCTTAGGCTCACCCTCTCCAAAGTGGCCTGAATTGTTTAAAGACATAGTCTAATATTGCCAGAGCTTTCCTGAGAATGAATTGACATCTAGGGATTTAGGCTTTGTTTGTTTTTTCCAGTCGTTCCCTATTATTGATGAACCTTTCTCAGTGACTGTCTTTGATGAGGTAGATTCTTTGGTTCCTAGTAAATCAGGCTGCCTGTATATAATTGCAGTTTGTGAATAGGTACCCTGAAACTTTTTGCCATAAAAGATATATCAGCTAAAACCATGGCACATGTCCTGGCAGCATTATTTTTTAGAGTTGATATTCCCCAAAAGACACTTGCAGACTATCGTCCTAATTTTATGACAGAGTTTGGGGCTACGTCTTCACTACCCGCCGTATCGGCGGGTAGCGATCGATTTTTCAGGGATCGATATATCGCATCTCATCTAGACGCGATATATCGATCCCCGAACGCGCTCCTATCGATTCCGGAACTCCACCACCGCGAACGGCGGTGGCGGAGTCAACATGGAGAGCCCCGGACATCGATCCCGCGCCGTGAGGACAGGTAAGTGATCGATATAAGATACTTCGACTTCAGCTACGTTATTCACGTAGCTGAAGTTGCGTATCTTATATCGATTTTCCCCCTTAGTGTAGACCAGCCCTATGAAACAATTTTGCCAAATGTTGCAAATAAAATGAATTAAGTCATTTCTAGATTACCCCAAGCAGACTGGCTAACTGAGCAGTTTAACCAGAGCCTTAAGTGCATCACAGGAAGGTTTATGACAAGTGAACAATGTAGAATGAGACTGCTAGCTATCTTTCATTTGCTTAAAGGGAAGTATCTTTGTTCTCTTTTGTTGGATTACTCTACGTCAGGGTATGGCTACACTTGCAAATTTGCAGCGCTGCAGCAGGGTGTGAAAAAACACCCTCTGCAGCGCTGCAAATTGCGGCGCTACAAAGCGCCAGTGTAGTCAAAGCCCCAGCGCTGGGAGCGCGGCTCCCAGCGCTGTCTGTTATTCCCCACAGGGAGGTGGAGTATGGACAGCGCTGGGAGAGCTTTCTCCCAGCGCTGGCGCTTTGACTACACTTAGCGCTTCAAAGCGCTGCCGCGGGAGCGCTGCCGCGGCAGCGCTTTGAAGCGCTAATGTAACCATAGCCTCAGCCATGTTATAGTCTGTGTCTAAATTCTTTTGTGGAAAAAAGAATCACTACTTTTTTACAAGTTAAGAGCTACTTAGAGTAAATTAATTAATTAGTGTCTTCAAGAGACCAAAAATAAATGGAAAGTCTCACATACTTTGTAAGGTCCTTGACCCCTTGTTGGGGATATTCATGTTCCCTTTAAATTTTAAGTTTTGTTTTGAACAAGTGTTATTAAGGGAAATTGCACTGAGAAGCTTCAAACACCTCCACCATCACAGAGTGCAACACACATGATAATGGGCATATTAGTGACAATGATTATTCAAAAAATAAAACTATATTTCCTCTTTCCAATGAGCTTGTACTCTCTCACACCTGCTTTCACATGTTCATGTGCAACAAAATAATGTACAAGAAGTTGGTGTCCTCCCAATAACTTTCTACTTTAAAATCAACAGACTGGTCTTCTTTCTAATTATGTAATATCCCCACACCATCGTTGACTTTGATGGAACAGGATCAAGCCCTTCTTGAGCTAAAAACATTTTATAAGAACAAAATTATTTAGAGTAGACAAGATTAGGGTGGACAGGGAAGGAAATTAGGAATTTGTTACATAATTAAATAATGTGAGGGCAGATGAAATTCAACAGAGAGAAGTGCAAAGTAATGCATATTAGAGGGAGCAATTTAAAACTTTTTATACATAAAAAGGGGTAAAGAAAATAGTTGAAGCATGAAGATGAGTAGCTTCTTTACAAAGAGAGATTAAAAAATGTAGGACTAATTAATCTGAAAAAAGTGAATAAAAGGAGCTATGATAAAGATCTATTAAATCAAAAATTCTATAGAGAATACCTGTCTCACAATCTCAGCACTGGAAAGCATTCATAGAAAATACGGCCAATACATTTTAAATAATTCAGGGAATACTTTTTAGGCAACATAATTAACCTGAAAAACTCATTGCAGTAGGATATCATTCTCTCTCATTGTTTAAGATATTAGTTGATCACCAGCCTTGGTTAAAAAACAGCATTTGGTGTATTTTGTGGATTATGCTTTTTTCTGACGTATTGGGCATTTAATACTCTGACAGATAGGATATGGAAATATATTTACTATTGGTCTGTTCCAGTTGGGAATTTCAATATATGCAATTTGCTGAAATTAGAACTCTCTTCAAAACAGAGTCTGAGGACAAGGCCAGAATGAGTTAACAAGTCTGTCCAGTGGTGCAGTGGAAGAAATGAGAAGGTTGTACAGTACTTTCTTGTAGCGGGTACTGTCCAAGCTAGATCAAACCTTAAAAGAACCTGCAAGGTGCTGAGTTCTCTGTTCCCCATCTAGCAAAGTGCTTGGACGTGTGCTTAATTTTGCACGTGAGTAGTTTTATTGGCTATATGAGTATGGCAGAGGCTGTAGCTACAGAAAATGATGGAAAAATAAAAAAAGAAATAGAAAAAAGTACATATCCTTCCACTTTAAGGCACATAACTCAAGATTGCTCTACTGGCCGGACATAGAAGTCTATTTAGGGCCTTTTTCAACCTGCTCCACAAAATAAATACAGAAATAACAAACACAGTGATAGCGGCAGAGAAGGCAGTCCTTGACATACAAAGTACCATTTAAACAGTGTAGCTGGATGGTCAGTTTCCCGGTTGCTCCACGCTTCCTGAGGAAGGAAGAGACCAGTTCCTTTTCTACACAGGGACTCTCCATCTAGCCTTTCTGTTCCTGCTGTTTATGCCCCTACTCTAATGACCCTACATTAGCCCCTTATCTCTCTAAACTGGTGTGGGATTTATACAATAATGCTTAGCTCTTGTATAGCATTTTTTAATCCATGGATTTCAAGCTGTTTTTACAAAAGTTACAAGGCTGATTATGTATATTTCAAATTCCCCCTCTGCTCCTAAACAAATCACTACAAGTTGTTTCTTCTTATCAAGGCTAACAAAAGAAAAGCAATCCCCAGTTTATGGGCCAAGCCATTTTGGAGAGATGATGATACCTCACACCCAAAAATAATTTAGGAAATCTTAAGAAAGTCAATAACAAGGAATTTTAAATGAGATCAGTTTAAGGCCCTTTTTCTGATTGTTTCTGAACTTCCCAGAGAAATTCTTCCATGAGATAAGAAATAGTATGTAAAATTTCAGGGTATTCTTTCTTGAAAGCAGAGGTTGACAGTTGGGGTTGTAATGAGAGGATAGCGTCAACCTTAGACATGGAGTGGCAAATAACTCACTTTCATGAGTATTAAAATCAGTCACAAAATAAAATTTCTTTTTATGTAAATTAAAAAAAAAACAGCAGGAATCTTGGTTAAGCCATGATTTTACAAATCCAGTTAAGCATGGTAGGGCTGTTATAGGTTGTTATGTAACCTTGTCAAGTGTGACTGATTGATTTTATCTGCAAATTGTTATTGACTGTAAATGTTGGCTCAGGGCTGTTGTCAGAACTGAGAGTGCTGTGCATTCTATTGAGTGAACTGAGGATGCATAATAAGTCCATTTTGTGCTGAAGAGTATGCAACTAGAATGTATTTAAATGATTTTAGGAATGTGTGTCTGCATCTGTGTACCAAATCTGGGTAAAATTGCAAAACATTTCCCAAATATATTTGTCTGAATAATTAAAGGAATTTGCTTCTACCATGTTTACACTTCCTTAGTTTTTGCTTTTTCTGAAAATTGTAGAAGATGCAGGAATCCTTGTGGAAAAGTCCTGTAGAATGTAATAGAGAAGGATAACTTTTCTCTAAAATTTTTGAACCAACATAGAGAATTCTATAGAATTGGTGAGTAGAATTCTCCCTTGTATTCTGTAGGCCAGATCATCCACTCAAACATGAATGTGAATGGTGACATTTCTTTGAAACAATGGTGGCAATTGCTACATTTGAGTAAGATGCTTCTTGCCTAGGTTACCAATTGTCTGCCTGTTGTGCTGCTTAAACTGGCCCATGTCTTCATTTTCTGCCAAGTATAATAAGGAATGTATTGAAATTATTCTTGCTACACTATTCAGTAAGCATTTGCAGGCAGAATAGTGCAAAGATGGTGTTGCTGTTTTGCTGTTGTCAGTTGGCATTGGCGTGGCAGAAACATGATGGGGAAATCAGAGAGGAAAGCCTAGATAGGAAAGTGAAAGCAATGTCTTTTGATGGAAAGGAGAATTCCCTAAAGTGAACTTCACCTATAATGCAATAGAAGGAAGTTCTCCAACATAGATAATTACCCCTTCAAAATGCATCAGGTAGACACATTCAAACTTCATCTGCAATGATGAGATTGGCTTTTAGAACTAATGTGAGCATTCAAAATGGTATAAATATGAAAATTGGAGATGGTTGACTGGCTTTTTAGAAGTTCTTCCTACATTTTGTAATTTTTTGACCCAGTATTGCTTAAAAATAATTTATTTTAATGGAGTTGTGAAAGTTTACACCATCTTAGGATCTGCCTCCAAGTTTCTGGGCCAAATTCAGTCAGTCAATCCTTTCTCTCTTCTCTGCCCTCTTGCCAAGCATAGCTTTTTGTTTGGGTCAGTAACACACCTTAGTCTCTGTCCCATCTTTTTCTTGCTGGCCACATAATGTTGTTCTTTGTTAATCCAAATCACACCACTCTCTTTTTACTGACTGGTTTCCTGACTCAAATGAACCGCTGGGCATTGTAGTTCTCCACTCCATCCCCAGGAAGTCTATTTTCTAACAGCTTTCTACTAGCACTCAGCTACAGTAGGGACCATGAGTCATTGTTCCTTTGTATATCCCTTTTTTGAAAAGGACTCTTTGATCATAAATTGGATGACCCTCGGTCAATGAGTAGCGCTTTCCAGCTAGTCTTTTGTTCAACTCTGATAACTAGATACACATCAGATATTACTCTTGTCTTGGCAGACCCTGTATTATATGTTTTCCCAAAGCTTCCCTAAGTACAAGTTATTTATACTGTGGCAAAGCCCACTCGCTCCTTACTGTGTGCAAATCCACAAACAGCTCAGAGACCTTTATGCTGGTAAAACATCTGGTGCAGTTTATTTACAATGTTGGTTCCCATCACTCTTGTAAACTATACAACCTTACTCCTACAGCCTGGGGGAGCTCTCAGCTCCTGAGGCAAACAGTGAAGAACAGTCTCTCTGCCCCTGTGTGCTTCCCCCCCGCCACTTCCTTCCTCTGCCTGTCTGTGTCCTCTGCCTAATGGCTTAATTAGCCTTCCACCTCTCCTCCACTCACCAGTTAAGCTGGCTCAGCTCTTCTTTACAAGGTTTGTTCTATAGTATTTAATTGGAGTTGTAGTGATCAGAGTGTTGGCTCAGGTGTTGTTGCCCAGCACTCTGTCACATATACACATAGCCAATAGAGATTTATATGTATCACACCCATCAAACTTGCTTATTACCTATCTCTTCCAATATGATTCTTGGCAAATGGCACACCAGAAATATGTAGGATTTGGGGAGGTTCAGGGAAACTCAGTGTCATGGAGAAGATTAGCTAGGGACAGGTAGAACTACAAGATTTCCAAATCACATAAATGCCTAGAAAAGCCTTTTAAAAGTTTTAAAAAACAAAAACCTGTAAAATAGAACTAATGAAAAATATTAATACTGCTGGGCTCTGTAAGTGGAAAGGCCATAATGTATAGCTGTCTGTTGGCAATAATATTCATGTGATCAAAATATTTAATACTGTAGCCAGTGAAATATAACCAGATCATCCTGCTGTATTAATAGTTCTTTTCAGTTGACTGTGGTCCTTTACTTTGTGTTATGTATGTCTTATGCAAACAAAGGCAATGCTGAATTGGGAGTGTATATTGGATTTCAGGTTAATAGTAAGGCATGTTATTTTAGCAGCTGTTCATGTTTGGGAATCCTTCTACAACAGCAAAAGAGAAATGAAAATGATTTAAGTACATACAGACTAACCAGTCCTGAACCATGAGGGTATTTTGTAGTTCAACACTGCCTGAAGGCTGACAAGTTTTTGTTCAAATTCAATATTTGCACATCCACTGATATTATGGATAAAGATATCTTGAATGAGGTGCTAGCATCAGCTGCTATATTTATGAATGAAATTGTTGCACCATCTCAATTTAAAAAAAAAAATCATAAGACCTGGTAGAGCAGGAGAAACAGCAGGGGACGTAGTTACATTTAAAAAAAAATAATTTAAATATTTATGAGGAGATGACAGCAGAGAAAATTCTCCTTGATGATTGATATTGAAGTCCAGCAGGTTAGTCAGTGCCACCAATCTGGACATGGCACATCTGAGAGTGATGTAAAACAGGATGGTCCTAATAGGTAGATGTTGGGCACTCGTTAATATCATTTGGGCTGCTCAACCACCTATGGAATTTTGATACCTGTGAATCTCCATTAAACTATATAATTTTAACAATTTCCCATTCCATTCAGAAGAAATGAATTTTTTGACTACATGTCTAATCTATTAAAAACAGATCCTGAATTATCAACAGAGGGTTTAGATGCATGCGTTTATTATTTTCAAATCTCTACCATAGGATAAATAAATGACATCAACCTCTCCTCATCCACCTTTTATCTTTATTCTTCAGGCTTTCTAAGTGCTATATTATTTTCATTAGCTCAGATATGGAAACCAACACAAAGGTACAAAAATACTGAATGGATTTCTGGATTGATGCTCATTACAATGATATTTTGCAACTGGAGTTATTTTTGCATTAACCTCAGGATTGCACTGACAGCCCACTTTCAGCTGTCCAAAAGGTTAGGTTCTGAGTAAACATACTTAGTAACTAAAAGGTGACATTATAATTCCTCTTTGTGAGCTATATGCATTAAATATGTATGTTTCCCTCTTTAATATGTTTTTAAAACGAGAAGTGAATTGTCATGTAAATATTCATTAATGCATATTTTATGTGAACTCCTTTTGCAAATGTTTGGGGTTTGAGAGTCTCAACTGAGAACTGAACTCATTAATGTCATTAAAGCTTTTGTCTTCTCATAATTTTTTGAAGTCTGACAACATTATCAAAATCTCATCTGATGTCTATTCTTTATTAGATTTTTTTCTAATAACCCCAACTTCCCTTTGTCTACAACACTGACAGTTTGTTTCATAAACATACACAGAAGACTGCAGATACCCAAACTCATTTTGCTCAGATGATGTGCCCAAGAATAGGAAATTATTTAAAGTAAAAGATAGGGATTCACTTTTTTACTTAATATTCTAAAACATGTTATACTATTTAATTACACATCCTTAAAATATCTTATGCAATATTTGTCTATATTTTTAATTTCAACTTCAGCTCCTCTTCCATAATTATGTGTTTCACTCTCTGCTTTATCATTTTGATGGACACTTTGGCAATTTTTTTTTCAGGGGTTGGGGGGTGGGAAGGGACTGATGAAAGATTCTGCTCCAACTTTTTAAAAAATGAAAAACTGGTCACCTTCAAAATGCCAATGGGATGAAAATGTTCCCACAATTTATGCCTTTCCTGAGTTTGTGTGCATGCCCGCGTGTTTTTCAACCAGCTCTAGAGATAGTCAGTGGCTCGCAGCCAGGATTTCCCCAAAGCACTGACGTACAGCAGCCTCATAACACACATTTCCATCTTAGAACACATGCTCCATTTCCACCTGTAACGCTACACACCAATTTGATTGTGAAATGTTGTTCTGGGTTAAGTTACTGGTGATGTTCACTGCTGCTGTCTTCAGAAGCAGAGAAGAGCTAGGGGCATTTAGATTCAATTAGTGCTTGTTATGGATGGCAGCATTCAAGCATCACAAAACCAACCATCACACATCCCCTGCAGTCATAGTGAATGCCCTGTTGCATTTGCAAAGTACATCTGCTCCTTGACACTAATACACCATGTCAAGTTCTCATCCATTGCTAACATCACACACAATGCTACTTGCCATTTTTACTATCTTGCTTCTCCCTATGCACTTATGTAGCTAAAAGCAGAACTTTAAGACAAACATGACAGTATTTGAAAGCTTATCCCTTGCATAGTTTATTTCTCTAAAATCTTACCCTGGGTGCATGCTTAATGAATTATTGCTAAAATTATTCAATTATTTCATTTTTCTGCTAAGTGATGAAACAGGAACATAAGAATGGCCCTACTGGGTCAGGCCAAAGGTCCATCTAGACCAGTATCCTGTCTTCTGACAATGCTAGGTGCCCCAAAGGGAATGAACAGAACAGGTAATCATCAAGTGATCCATCCCCTGTCGCTCATTCCCAACTTCTGGCAAACAGAGGCTAGGGATACCATTCCTGCCCATCCTGGCTAATAGCCATTGATGGACCTATCCTCCATGAATAGTTCTGTTTTGAACCCTGTTATGGTCTTGGCCTTCACAACATCCTCTGGCAAGGAGTTCCACAGGTTGACTGTGCGTTGTGTGAAGAAATACTTCCTTTTATTTGTTTAAAACCTGCTGCCTATTAATTTAATTTGGTGACCCCTAGTTCTTGTGTTATGAGAAGTAGTAAACAACACTTCCTTATATACTTTCTCTACACCAGTCATGATTTTATTGACCTCAATCAGTTTCAATCAGTTTGCCCAGTACTGAAGTCAGGCTTACACACCTGTAAGTGCCAGGAGCCCTTTCTAAATATTGGTGTCACATTAGCTATCCTCCAGTCATCTGGTACAGAAGATGATTTAAATGATAGGTTACAGACTACAGTTAGTAGTTCTGCAATTTCATATTTGAGTTCCTTCCGAACTCTTGGGTGAATACCATCTGGTCCTGGTGACTTATTACTGTTTAATATATCAATTTGTTCCAAAACCTTTTCAATCTGGGACAGTTCCTCAGATCTATCACCTAAAAAGACTGGCTCAGGTTTGGGAATCTCCCTCACATCCTCAACCGTGAGGACCGATGCAAAAAATTCTCCAGAATGACCTTATTATCCTTGAGTGCTCCTTTAGCACCTTTAGCACCTCGATTGTCAATTCTCAAACAATAAAAGACTTGTGGACCTCCATTCCTAGTCTCCACCCCCCAGCTCCAATGTTGTCTCTCCTCCATTCAAGTCTTTTCTTCTCACATTAACTGAAACTTTTATGTTATTTTTACAGGGAAGTTTTGCTGGCATTAGGCCCATTCCCAGCCCCTTTCACCTACCCCCTACCCCCTCCATTTGGGCAACTTGCTCCATGGGAGGAGCAAGGACAGTGCAGTTCCTGTACAGAAGGATTGCTCTGGTACTCTGCCCTCACAAGTGGCAGCTATTTTTACAGTTCCTTGCACACCCATGTAGGGGCAGTTCACATTTTTGTCCTCAGTGGCAGAGGGGGATTGGAAGTCAAATCTCCTGCCCCCGGGCTTCCCTGGAAAATCTTGCAGGATAATGTGGTCATTTGAGGATAAACAGAAAAGACTTTCTAAGTATAATGCAGACCCTATCACAGAGGCATGTCAGTTTCATTTAGCCTGAATTGGGGGACACAGTTAGCATGTGAGAATTAAAACCTCGGGCTTTTTTTGTCCTGTGCAGTTCTCATTCATTGAATTTGGTGGCCAGTGATGCAGCATCAGCTTCTAGTGAGGCTGCTGAATTTTTTAATGTAATTCAAAGCATCTATGTATTTTTCTCTGCATCAACTCATTGATGGCAAATTTTGAAGCAACATCTGGGAACAACCTCTCTGACACTGAAACCACTGAGTGCCACATGATGGGAAAGTCAAGTGGAGGTGATAAAGCCTCTCAAACACAAAATTGGGAAGATAGATGATGTCATAGTTGCCATTATGGAGGATAATGCTATGACAGGATCTGTTTGTGGGAGGACGGTGGCAGAGGGAAATGGAATCACCAGAAACATACATAACTTCAAATTTCTGTGTGGCTTAGTGTTGTGGCATGACATACTGTTTGAAATAAATGTTGTAAGCAAGAGACTCGAAGGTGTTGACCTTGATATATCTGGAGCAATGGAACAACTGGACAAAGCAAAGTCATACCTACAGTCTTACCAATCAGATGAGGGATTTCAAAATGTTCTGAAGAGTGCACAGAAGTTGGCAGAGGAACTTTACACTGAAGCTATTTTCCCACCCATTCAAGAATATAAGAGTCACCGAGGAAGAAGACATTTTGATTATGCAGCACGGGATAATCCCATAAGAGACCCCAAACAACAATTCAAAGTTGAATTATTTAACCAGGTGCTAGATTGTGTAATACAGTCAGTTGAAGAACATTTCATGCAGCTAAAGGAACACAGCAGTATATTTGGGATGTTTTATGATATTCCAAAACTCCTCACTATACCTGAAGAAGACCTACACCAGCAATGCAGGGCACTAGCGACAGTGTTGACATCATGTCATGCGCAACATTGATGCGAGTGATTTAGGTGATGAACTGAAAGCCCTTTCAAGATACATTTCAGCAGGATCAACTCCAAAGGCTGTTCTGGAATATATGTGCACAAATAGTATGACCACCCTCTTTCCAAATGCTTTTGTTGCTCTGTGCATACTTCTAACATTTCCTGTAACAGTTGCTGGTGGAGAATGCAGCTTCTCCAAGCTGAAGTTGATAAAAACACATCTGCGCTCCACAAAGACACAGGAGAGGCTGGTCAGCCTTGCAACCATCTCAATAGAGCATGATCTGGCCCAGACTGTGGACCTTCAGGAAGCAGTTCAAATCTTTGCAACCTAGAAGGCACAGAAAGCACCACTTTGATTATTCAAACAGATAAAAATGCCAGTGTTTACTATGCAGACAAGAAAAGTTACATTTGCTGTTCAGGCATTTGAAAGTTAAGTATTACTTAAAATTTTTGAACAAAGCATTTTAAGTTGTTAGTTCTCCTTTATTGAGAGAGGTAGCAGAGCAGTACCATGAGAGAAGTAGAACAGAAGGCGGCAGAATTGAGACCATTTGAGCTCCCCGCCTCAGGTGCCAAAATGTTGTGGGCCGACCCTGTCAGTGAGCACCCATCTTTTGTAGAATCAAATATTTACACATTTTTTTTCCAAGACAGGCTCAATCTAGATGCAGCCTCACTGCACCATGTAAACTATAGGATTAATGTGGATTGGAAACAGACTTGATAGTATGATTAAATGCAGAGGCTGCAACTTTTTAAAAACTGTTACTTAGCTGGGGTAACCACTCTCAAACTACCTGGCAGGGTTGTTCCAGTGCAGTTCTCAATGGGCATCAGTGGCCCTGGTGGACTATAAACCTGAGGGTGAGTGTGAAGGCCATGCCCCTGATGGACCCTCAGGCCTGACCTTGGACCCTGACAGGAAGCTAGAGACAAGGGGAGCCAGAGATGCAGGAGAAAGAAGCATACCTCCTCACTATGCATTGCTGTACTCAGAACCAATGCCCAAGTGGCCCTCTTCCAACAACCACACTGGAAAATGCCAAAGTTGCAACAATTGTCATTTAAATCCCCAAACCAGACCTGGATGTTGGATGGGAAGTGAGAAAACACCCAACTGTTTGCCATTTTGCCATATGGGAAGAATTCCTTCCAGACTCCAGTACTAGTGATCAGCCTAGCCCCATAGCATTGCTAGAGATCCAGCAAATAGATTAAGGGTGGGGAGGGTGGAGCTGAAACAGGGAGCCCATGATGGCAACAAACTGTATCAAGCACCTCTCACACTCCTCCAACAAACAATGGGCTCCAGCAACATCTTCATAATCCAATGGCAGCAGAAGTGAGTGGGACAAGCCCTGGAGCTTGGCCTCAGATGCATCATATGACATTACCCCTCCCACCACACCATGTAACAAGAGAATGGAAAGAGAGAGGCAGCAGCCCCCACATGCTGAAAGCTAAGGGGAGCTGGAAAGAGAAAGAAAAAGGGAGGCAGCACACAGGGAACACTGTCTCAGTTACTCCCAGTTGAGATCCCAGAAGTGACTCCACTGCTTCCAACCCCTTCAGAGCCACACGCCAGTTAGTGAGGTCAGCATTTGTAGTTGTTACCTGGGCTCAGGACATAATTACAGTGTAATTAACTTGCTGGCAAGAATACTGTGGGAGACTGTATCAAAAGCTTTGCTAAAGTCAAGGTATATCACGTCCACCGCTTTCCCCATATCCACAGAGCCAGTTATCTCATCATAGAAGACAATCAGGTTGGTCAGGCATGACTTGCCCTTGGTGAATCCATGTTGACTGTTCCTGATCACTTTCCTCTCCTCCAAGTGCTTCAAAATGGATTCCTGGAGGACCTGCTCCATGATTTTTCCAGGGACTGAGGTGAGGCTGACCAGTCTGTAGCTCCCCGGATTTTCCTTCTTCCCTTTTTTAAAGATGAGCACTATATTTGCCTTTTTCCAATCGTCCAGGACCTCCCCCAATCACCACGAGTTTTAAAAAATAATGGCCAATGGCTCTTCAATTACATCAGCCAACTCCCTGGACTCATGGACTTGTGCATGTCCAGCTTTTCTAAATAGTCCTTAACTGTTCTTTCACCACTGAGGGATGCTCACCTTCTCCCCATACTGTGCTGCTCAGTGCAGCAATCTGGGAGCTGACCTTGTCTGTGAAGACCGAGGCAAAAAAAGCATTGAGTACTTCAGCTTTTTCCACATTGTGTGTCACTAGGTTGCCTCCCCCATTCAGTAAGGGTCCCACACTTTCTCTGACCTTCTTCTTGTTGCTAACATACCTGTAGAAACTCTTCTTGTTACCCTGCATATCCCATGATATACAATACCTGATATAAAATTTTTGCTAGGCTTGATATTAATTTGCATCACCCGTGTCTGTATACACAACATCCAACAACAACATTTTGAAACACTAAAATGATTACCAAGGACTATTTAAAAAGTGACAAATCATTCTGAATTTTCAAAGACCTCTGCTTTTTTGCTAAATCCCCATTTATCTCTGCATTTTGAACTTGTGTTGTCAATGCTTTCACCTTTGATTAATATATGACTTCCTGAATATTAATTTGTGTTTAGGAAAATACATTCTGTTGGAATTGCCTTGCAAAGTTATGTGAAATGACCTTTTAAGAAGCTTTGATACTGAAAACTTTTAGGTTATTGACACTGATATTTTATTCTGTTTTCAGTGCTATTGGTCACTATTCATTAGGTAAGACAGAGCCGCTTTCGTGACCATTAAAACTTGTGCATTGGCTTAAACCATATTACTACCATCTTTTAACTTACCATTCAACGTTATCCATTAACATCCCTTTTCAGTTATTATTGGTACTCAACAGCACTTCATTAGATAGGATTTCTTTAGATCTTTAGAACTTGCCTCAACTTCTTTCAATTTTTGATTTTATATCATCTTGCTAATGAGCATCACAACAGAAAAAATCAGGAAAGCATCCTTATTTGGGAAAGCACTTACTGACATGCTTAAATTTAAGCACATGCCTAAGGGCTTTCCTGAATTGTGGCCAAAGAAGGGATCTTTGTTTCCACTGTGCCACTAATGTATGAGCTAACAACTGCAGCTATACTAATGACTCATTATAAGTATTGAAGCTTTTTAAGTGTAGTTTAAAAGTATTGACCTCCTCATCCACTCACTTACTGTACCATAACAAGTTATAAATTATCTTTAAGGCCCTTCCCAAAAAGAAGCAGCAGCCCACTTTCAAAATGTATGTTTCAGTTAGGTCCTGTACCAGGGCATGGCTCTACTCCTCTATTCTTCCCTGCAGAAACTGCACAGACTCCAGCGGTTGTGCATTCATACAGAGCTTTTATTTTGAGTTCACTTCACCATTACCACAAGGATCCCCATATAACAGTCTACTTAGAATATCTACAGTGTTTTGGCCTGGTCATCTGGGCAGAGGGGAAAGAAAGGTCTCCCTTCCCTAAGGCCCCCATCTAGCCCTGTTCCCATTCCTATTCCCATGCCCCCCAACCTTCCTGTGCCTTTTTATCAGATTGGCTTATTGGCTCCTTATCCCACACAGCCAAGCAGATTATGTAATTATTGCAATGAGCTTTCCCTGGAGAAATAATTGGCATCTAAGTGACCAAAAAACTGGTTCACTTGTTAGCCTCTGTCACGAGGACCTTTAGGACATGGCCATCTTAAGTGGACAGAATCTTCAGATCAAGAGTTCCACTTTAATGTCAAACTCTGCATTGACGGAGAATATTTTTTGTTACAGATTAATCTTCTTAAATAGGACCCTGATAATTACATGTTTAATTGGGATGACTACCAGCTAACAGTTTCAGTATAATGCATTTCAGTTATTCTGAACAATAGTTAATAGCACACCAATCCATCGGAATGGCACGGCATGTCTATTGGCCTACAAGATTATTCACTGTCATTTACAGTTATCATCTAGTGTCTGCTGGCATAAATTTCCTGCTGCTGTTGGTTCTCTTTCGGCATCCTCCCTGCTGGGGCATGTGCCCTCTGCCCACACACACACACACACACACACACACACGCTTGTTGCCTTTGAAAACATTAATGAAGTAGAAAATATCTATAAACACTGGGGTAAATCCCACTCTCTGTGCCAAAGTGCTAAAGAAAAGGCAACCTCTTCTTTCCATGCTCTGAAGTGTCCCTAGCCTCTGTTTGCTGGCAGCTGGGAATGGGGGATGGGGGATGATTACCTGTTCTGTTCATTCCCTCTCAAGCACCTTGCATTGGCTACTGTCACAAGACAGGCGACTGGGCTAGATGGACCATTGGTCTCACCCACTATGGCCATTCTTATGTTCTCCCCTACCACATTCACACAGCAGCAGAGCAAGAAGGAAACTAGAGTTGACTGGAGGAAAACAGCTCTGATTTGTGACAAATTTCAAGGTTTCAAAACTTGTTTTTGTTCTGCTTTGGGATGAGAACAAAACTTACTGAACATTTTCGTGAAACAGATTTGTCTTGGAAAGGTCTCTTTTGGGAATGAAAAGGTCAGGTTTTGATGTCTCTCTCTCTCACTCACTCACTCACTCACTCTCACACACACACACACACACACACACACACACAAACACACACACACACACACACACACACACACACACACACACACACCCGTAGGGAGTCTACCCTGCATCTCAGAAACCTTTCATCAAATACTACAACATTGCAAACCCCAAAAACTTTGTTGAAATCTATACATTTCCACAAAACATTGTACCTTTGACAAAACAGTATATTTCAATGAAAGCACGTTTTGTTGAAAATGTTCTGATCAGCTCTAATGGAAACTATGCTCACATGCCAGCCAGTGCTTCATGACTCATGGGACCATGAACATTAGACTGAGGCCCAGGCCCCTAATCCCTTTGTGCATTTGCTGGAGTAGGAAACTACATAATAGTCGTTTAGGGGGCAGAAGTAAGAGGCAATGCAGAATACATCCCTCTGGCCATGTCTAGGTCCTCCTCCTTCTGCACTGCAAGGCTGGCACCCTCTGCTCCTCCATCTTATGCCTTTTAACATGATGTAGGGCTGAATTTTACCCACACAGCATACACAGGAACTGCTGGTATTTTGGACAATTGCTTAATTAGTACATTTGTGTATCTATCAGGATAGAAGTAAGAAGATTCTACTATAGTTAGTTGTCTTATATGCACATTGTAGTAGTGACCAACATTATAAATTTTTAGATTAAATCTATTGCATTATAATCAGAGATCATTTACTATGATAATGATTTTAACCTTGGGTTTCATAACATAACATCCTGAAATTACTTCTTTTGCCATGTAAAGAACATCTAATTTCCTCCCATGCTCTTAAGCATTTGACAGGAAATGTATTCAGATTCTGTTCAGTTGCTTTGCATGTATAACACTGGTCTATTGGTTCTATTAGAAATTATTAGGAGTTGTGGGTTAAGCCTAAGGAATCATATAACGTGCAATTTGTCAGAGAAGCTTCACCCCTGCCTCCCACCACACACACACACAGACACACACACACACCAAGGTTAGCCAAAATAAAATCTTGCTAAAGGAGAATTATACAGATGAGTGAACAGCTGTTTCTTTTTGAATTACTGTTTTTTCCCTCAATCATGCAATGACAATTCTGTAGGATGCTAATTTTATAGCCAGGTTGTTTTCAGCTGAGAAAAGTAAAGCAACTTGTCTATAAAGTTATTTGGGCCTGATCATGTCAGATGCTGAATACTTGCTGAGGTGCTGACTGTCCTCAGTTCCCACTGAACAGAAAGCCTCAGCACCAGGCCCAATGTGAGTTAATGACAGTTGGGAAACCATACACAAAGCATACTGTTACAGGAGCTAGAGAACTAATATTTCATAGGAAGAGTAAAAGTTCTGTGGCTAAGACATAGATACATGAAATAATGATACTTACCTACTTCATAGGATGGCATATGGAATCCTTCAATGGGTGACTCTATAGAAGAGTTAAAGTACTGTTATTACCATTCATAATTTTCAAATTCCACATTGTTTCAATAGCACAAGTAACACATGATGGAAAGACTTTATAAAAGGAAAGAGAAGACTGAGTTAAACATAATTGGAGGAAAAGAAGAGAGAAAAAGTATATTAGACAGTCCTATTGAATCTAAGATGCAGAAATAACTGGTATGTACAAGTGGGAGCTGGCCAAAACTTTTCATTTGAATTTTTGTCAGTTTAAAGAGGTCTTTTTTTAAAAGAAAAGTTTCCACAGAAAATCTTCATTTTTTCAAAAATGTCTGATTTTTCAAACAAAATAAAATTAAAAAAAAGTGGGAGCTCCCTGGAACTACAGCTGCCTAGCTCTGTCAGAATTTAGAGCAGCAGGGGGGCTGCTCTAATTTACTTCCACCAGTGCTACAAGGTTTGTAATAGGCATTATGCCATTGAAGGATCAAGAATTGTGGAGCTTTGCTCCACCATGACCCTTCCTGGGAATTGGCAATAGGGGATTGATCTCTTGATGATTGCCTCTTCTGTTCATTCCCTCTGAATGAACCTGGCATGGGCCACTATCAGAAGACAGGATACTGGGCTGGAGGAACCACTGGTCTGACCCAGATGGTCATTCTTATGTCCTTGCCTTGCCCCCAGAATACATCCCTCCCTTCACTTTTGATAGGGATGCTGAGAGAGCTGGCTCAGGGGCAATGAAGCCACCACTGCCAGCTTTCCACCAGCAGAGAGTTCCCTACATAAGAAGAATTCTTCCTGGCTACTTCTGGCTATTTTAAGGCCACTTTGTGCCACTTAAGCAGTGAAAAGTGACTTTAGTGGATTAGAGAGTCCATCCCAACATATACACTACAGTATTTTGTCTCTTTTTTTCTATTTATATAGTTCATTATTTTCATTTATTATTACATCCTTCTTGCTCCAGTGTTGGTACACAGGATAGAAACTAATCTATTCAATCCTTTTCTGTCATTAGCTGTTGCTTCCATTTGCTCTATGGTGTTGTTCTGCCCTCCCTGCTAAGGTTTTTGTTTGTTTGTTTTAAAAGGTTTCTCTTGTGAGTCCTTGTTTCCCCATACCTCTTGGTTTCCACTTGACATATAGGAGTGTGTGCTGCCATCCAGAGAACGTGTCCCAAATATGTCCAAACACTTCCTTCGAATTCTAGTGGTGATGAACTGCTGGTTGATAACTTCTCAGATCTCTTTACTGGTGATAAAGTCTCTCCAGCCAATGCCCAGAATCTTTCACAGACACATTTTCAAAGCCGTTTAGTTTTATAACATTGTAATAGAACTCCAGCTTTTGCAGTCATATGTTAGCATCAAGCTTATATTTGAGTTTAAAATTCAGTTGAGTTTTAGTACTGTATATCTGATTTCCATATGGTATTGAGTTTAGTGAATGCTTGGGATACCTTTCCGCATTCTTTATGAAACAAGGTGGGTGAGGTAATATCTTTTTTTGATCAAATTCTGTTGGTGAGAGACAAGCTTTCAAGCTATGCAGAGCTCTTCTTCAGAGAAAGGTACTAAGATGGTATGTCTACAATGCACTGGAAACCCAGGATTTGAATGAAGGCTGAAGCCTAGCCCTCCTTCCCGTTACACACAAATGTCCCTAACTCAGGACTCAGACCCAGGGTCCCAAGACCCCATGGGGGTGAAGGATTTGAGCATGTGTCAAGCAGGGACCAAAAGCTTAAGCCCTATTGCTTTGCATTGTAGACCCAGCCCAACTGGATTCATGCTGTGGGAGTCCATCAAAAATATCCCTCTGGACAGTACAGTTTGGTGGACATCAAGTTTTCCTACACTGCATCATGAACAAAAGGTCTAAAGAGGCCACATTTTGAGAGGGCACTAGAAAGTCTGGGATATGGGAGGTTGGACTCAGGCCTGCATAGCATGGTGTAGATGCTGGAGCTCGAGATTGAGACCAAGGGTTCAACAATTCCTAACCTAGGGTTACAAATAAGTGTAGATGTTAAAGGCCTACGTTAACAAACCCAGGGTCTGCTAACTCAAGTTCTACTAACCCCATGGCTTACATTGCAATGTAGACATTCCTAGAGTCACAACCAAACACAACGGTGAAACAGATTGTTTAGCATAAGTAGTTACACATATTCTAAGAGACTATTCAAGGTGACATGTTCTGTTAAAATCTCTTCAGTCATAGGAGAAAAAGGGGGTTTAGTGACTTTTAGATTATTGTAATAACTTTACTAGACACTAATAATCATGATCTTATTACCGACACTGGATTTATGGTTTATTACAACAATCTGTAACTCACTAGCCCCCCCTTTTTGTCCTATGACTGAAGAGATTTTAACAGAACGTCATCTTGAATAGTCTCTTAGAATATGTGTTTAGTACTTATGCTAAACAATTTGTTCCACTTTATATTTATTTGGGGCACTCTTGGTATATCTACACTGCAATTAGACACCCACATCTGGCCTACGGCTTGGCTAAGGGACTATTTAACTGCTGTGTAGACATTCGGGCTCAAGATGTCTGATTTTCAAAGATATTTGGTTTTGCATAAATGATTGAGTCCTGTTTGGCCTGCGGTTTTTGCCAAGGTGTCTGTCTTTGTAGTTTTTCGAGGATGTGGCTCAATTAGCACAATATTATCAGCAAAGTCTAGGTCTTCTAAGCATTTGTCATCTAGCTATGCAAATGTTTGCATTGCTAATTCATTTCTTCATTATGTAGTCTATGCAATGCCAAACAGCAGAGGTAGAATGCAGCCCTGTTCATGCCCATGTCCACGCTGAACCATTCTGTCATCCGGTAGTTCACTCTTACCACACACTGCGCTGCTGTACATAGTCTTAATGATGTTGGCAACTTTAGCTGGAATTCTGTAAGAGTGAATAATATTCCACAATGTATGCCTATGCAGATTGTCACATGCTTTTTGAAAAATCAATGAAATTGATAGGGGAGCCTGCTATTCTATACATTCTTCTATGAGGGTCCTCAGTGTGAATACCTGATCTACACAAGATCTCTTGGGCCTGAATCCAGCCTGTCTGTCCCCGAGCTTTGCCTCCGCTGCCTCTTTCAGCCAGCATCATATCACAGTACAGAAGCTGTTCCCTACAACAGAGTAGTATGACTCCTTTCCAATTGTTAGTCAGTAAGATCACATGTTTGGGATATTCTGATAACTGTTCCATATTTCCACTGGTCAGGAGGAGGCTTTTTTACCCATACTTCATGCAACAGCTATGGTAGTTTCACTTTGGTGGTAATATCAAGTGCTTTCAGCATTTCTGTTGTATTTTGATCCTATCCCACTGCTTTGTTGTTTTTCAGCTTCCTGAGTACAACCTGTACTTCTGACATGTTGATAGCAAGTTTATCAGGTTTGCATGTTTCATCAAACTCTGGTACTGAGGTAGGGTGGAGTCTTGTTGAGACTTCTTTGAAATGTTTTGCCCATCCATTATTCTGTTTTACCTCACTTGTAAGCATTTATTCATCTTTACTTTTTACTGGTTCATTTCCTGGTTTGATGTTTTTGCACAGTGTTTTAGTCACTTGGTAAACAGCTCTGTGATTTCCTATCATAGCAGCAGCTTCAGCTGCCAGGTCTGCAACATACACTGTTCAATTTTCATTCCTTTTTTCTGCTTTATCTGCTTTCTAGTACTCCTTTGCTTTTTCCAGTGTTTCATTGGTCTTAGCATTCAGGAGTTTTCCTTTCAGTGCTTTTCTGTCCTTAATAAGATGCCATGTCTCTTTGCTTATCCAATTCTTGCTCGGTTTATGCTGACATCCAACTGTGACAGCTGAAGCTTGAATCACATTGTCTCTGAGCACTGCCCATTTTTTGTAGTTCATCTCTCTCTAAATGCAGTGACAATAGATTATAAACATAAACATCGATGCAACTCTATTAATGTTATGTCCAAAAAGTAACAGTGTGATTCTCAAACCCTTTCTCCACCCCAAACAGTCCCCCTTCTTAATCAAGTCTCCATGAGAAAAAGCCTCCCCTGAAGCACAACAAACTCAGATTCTACTGGAGTAAGGGGGAAGCAAACTCCAGACTTGCAAACCCTCTTCTAAAAACATCTGTTCAGCAGCACCCAGGCTTTCAAATGCAGGAACTATCAGTCCAAGCATCCCTCCTAGTTTCAATTGTCAGTTTGGCATGCAAAATGTGAGGCAACCTCTGCAGTACCCAGGCTACTGCCACAAACTAATTGGAAGCCTATAGTGCAGTCTCTGAGTACACAGCTAGGGGGCTACCTAAATGGTGAAATACCACTAAATAAGGCGGCAGCTGCATTCTTCATTAGCTGAATTTCCGAGTGGTCTTCACATCATCTTCTGTGTTATTTAGCTTCAGCTTCCTTGTTACAAAACTTTGATTCATTATATCCAAAGATTAGAATTTTTGAAATTATATAATAATAATATAATTATAATAATAATTTCTAAAAGCTATAGCTCTTCTGTAACATTTGTGAGATAGCAAACAACCAACATCTTTGGTCTGATTAGTTGATAATACTATCTCTCTGGGCTCCTATGGCCATAATAATGAGTCAGCAACATTAGTGGAAATACTGATTGCTGGAAGACTCTTGGGCCAGATCTTCCAGATCTGTAAACCATCACAGCTCTATTGAAGCCAATGAAGCTCTGACTATTTACACGAGCTGAAGATATGGCTCAGTTGCCTATCACCAGCCATTATCACAGATACCTCATTTCTGTAGTCTAGAAGAGTGAGTGCAGCAAATCAGCCAGAACTTCCCAGGTTACATGTGATCACTGGCTTGGCCAGCGATGGCATAACTGAAGACAATGTAGTAGCAGATTTGTCACTAAAGGTAGATTTGGCAACCTGTTTCATCTAACATGGAGTTACCTGTTTTTATATACTCTGTTCATATGATTCCTATGTTTTATGATGCATGTTTCTAAGTGTGTTTGATAGTCTGGGTATCTGGGATGAACCACAAGGCACTGGCTGCTGCCAAAAACAGGTTACCAGACAAGATGGACTAAATGGTTCTATTGTGGCATGGCAACATCTAATAAACATTATTGTTCCTAATCTTACACTCAAGCCCACCAACATCTGGGTAAGGAACTGAAAACTCCATTTATTTTTTCTGCCTAAGGCCTGGTCTACACTGAGGGGGGGGGGCCGTCGATCTAAGGTACGCAACTTTAGCTACGTGAATAGTGTAGCTGAAGTCAAAGTACCTTAGCTCGAATTACTTACCCGTCCTCACGGTGCGGGATCGACGTCCGCAGCTCCCCCGTCGACTCCGCTACTGCCACTCGCTCCGGTGGAGTTCCGGAGTCGACGGGAGCGCGTTCGGGGTTCGATATATCGCGTCTAGATGAGATGCGATATATCGAACTCCGAGAAATCGATTGCTACCCGCCGATCCGGCAAGTAGTGAAGACATACCCTAAGTGGGAATCTGAGTTGTTGCAAAAATTGCACTTGACATATAAAGTGATAATTTTTACTCATGGACAGCTCATTAGTTTTTTTCTGAAATAACATCAGCTACTTGTATTCACCAGATCTGACTCAGAGTGTGATTCTGTAGTCCTCATTCTCCATCAGCGTTGTAGTTCATAGATTTTACATGTAAGAAATATGACTTATCTTATTTATGATGCTCTAGAAGCCAGATGTTTCCAAATTTTCCTTTCCTTATAGATGCCATTTGTTAATGATGCACAACCAAACTTTGAGGCATCTGTCCATATCAGGTCCATTTTTAGGGATGTTAATTATGAGATAAACCACATAAGATTCCACATTATTCGAAGTAACTGATCAACCAGTTCTTTGACTATTTTGTTATATGCAAGTGACATTGTAGTACATTCATGTATAAATGACCTTCACTGGAAGCATGTGATATCCTATCAAATCCATTCATTCACAGCAGAGGATTGCATTAGTATTTTCTTTTATAAAACATTTTTCTTTTAGACAAGCAACCATCCTTTAGAGTTACAATTTCTACTATATAAGGAAGAAACTGTTGTATACACGACCCCTTCAAGTATCCATTTGCAGCATTGGATTAACAATTAGTATCCTGAGATACACAACAAAAACCATAAGAGTCTGAAGTTCTTGTGAATAAAGAGATCATTGGTATATTCAATCATCTAAAATTTGTGAGCTATTGTGCAGGAAGCCATGCACTTCAATAACCCTTTAAATGTCCTTTGGGTAGTTAAAACTGCTGAATGTAATCGTTTTATATTTACACAATATCCCTGTTTTTTAAAAAAAAGAAATCCAAGGTGTTTTGATAGTGACAGTTCATTACTATATTTAGAAATAGGTCAAATAGGTTTTTGCCAACTTGATGAGAAAATTATATTGAAATATTTGAGATATGTCCATTCTGATTCCATCATTAAGAATGAATTCAAAGATTTAACACAGAATGATAACAGCCTAGTTACTTTTGTACAGCAAATAAATGATACAGATTGTCCGTCAGCGCAATCTGACCTCCAAAGTGCCAGAAGATGGGCCATTCCCATCCTCGTGATGGAAGCTGCTTAATATTTCTGTCTGTGATTTTAAAAGATGTCGAGGGTTCACAGCAAAATGAAATGTGACTTGTAGTGTGGAGGTTTAACCCTTTCTGCGTTGGGCCCATTGTATAATATCATGTACATACAGTGAACTAATGTATCATGCATTTATTAAAGATAAATCTGATTTTAAATGTAAGGGTGGCTAATAACCACAATGGATCAACACCCTGGCCCCCATTTATGGACCTAAATGATATGGAATTTGATGATATTGTGAGTGGGAGAATGGGATGAATGGTGGGGTTTCTGAGGGAAGACCCAGAGTTCATTTTTGGCTAAGTTAAGTTTCAGTTGATGGCAAAACGTTCAGGAAATGTCAGACAGGACAAAATGCAGAATTGGATTGGGGGAGGGATCAGGAGTGGAAAAGTTGTTCTGCGGGCCATCAGCAATAAGACATTAGTTGAAATTGAGAGAGTGGATAAGATTTCCAGAGCAGCAGTGTCACATCCTAGGATATTTACTAGATTACAAGGGACATCTGAGTAGCTGCTTCCTATCAGACTTTTTTTCTGAGCTCTCACATACCACTTTGCCAACAGGAATTCTCTCCTGTATTATTCCATTTCTTTTTGTATGTTCATTTTTAAAAAGTATTTCCTTTGGTTCATGTTCAAACATTTTTTAAAAATAAATATAATCTTCTTAATAAGAAACTAAAAATGAAAGTTAATTTTATCTAATAATAATACACTATATGCTGCATCTCTTATTTCATCTCTAAATCAGGACTTCATAACACATTTAATCTTTGATTCCCCAACTGTGCACAAATCTCTTCATCTAAACTCATCTTGAGTAAATACTTAATATACCAAAGCTGAGAGGTGGTGGAAATGAACTAGAAGAAATCATATAGCAGCTCTTCTTCCATGACCACACAGAATGGAAATATTTGTTTCAATTTTTATGAAGTAAAATAAAGCTGGTAAAAAACTGGTTTCATAAAACTTTGTCAATCAATTATATCATCTTACCAAAAATAGAACTTAGTGGATACTAAAAATTTACTGTTTGCAAAGACCTAAATATATCTCCTGCCCTGTTCCCATGCCAGGACATCCTTCTTTTATCTTAAACAATTATTACACTTATGAGATTATGTATCATGTAACATGCTCTTGCCTCACATTACTGTTTCTTTTCCTAGGTGGCTACTTAGCGTTAATTGAGAAGATGGAATCTGGTGAAGCACACGCAGAAATTTTATTTAATACCCACAACTATAAGTGACATCATAGGAAAGGATCAATATACATAAATATAAGGATAAGATAAGTGTGGTAAAGTGTGGTAAAGTAGTTTCCTGCACAGTTCATACTTTTCTTGCATTGTGCATACTTACACTTTATGGGGAACACTGGACACAAAGACAGAGGAGAAGCCCATCAGAAGGGATTCAGTTTACCCTGCTGAAAATGCAACAGGACAAGACCTGAATGTGGTATTTTAGACCCTTCCTTATGATAATAGTACTGTAATTTACCATATTTGATCATTTACCCTGATTGTTATAAGGTTAATAGCCATCCCTAGCTATATGTGGCCTTTGGGATGTCCATAATTAAGCATCAAGCATTAATATTGATGATTTACATCGCTTATTTCTTAGGCCTGGTCTATACCACACCCCTGAGCGACAGAGTTAAATTGACCTAACCCCCGGTGTAGACAGTACTAGGTAGCTACTGCCTGCTGGGGAGGTACAGTACCTATGCCCATGGGAGAACTTCTCCCATTGGAGCACACACACCTCCAAACTCCCTTCTTGCAGAACTCTGTGTTGTATTGTACCTGTTTGTGGTTACTTGTTTGTCTCCCAGCATGAAAGTGCAAAATATCTGACCTGGTGTTATTGCCTTTGGTCTCTTGCATTTCAGCTACACTTCAGCTTGTATTAGAATTACTCCCCCCAAAGCCTTAACTTAATATAACAGGCCCTTAACTATAGCAACCTTAATACACATTTAGTTATATTCACCTATTTGTCCCCAATGCTTGTTCAGAACTAAGAAGTAATACACCCCTGTCAATCTTATATTCCTATAAGGTTATTTTACTTCTAGAAAGCATTAAATCATCCACAAGACATGAGACAGGGTCATAAGATCAGGTCACAGGTCAACATTCTTGCTGGCTTCCATGACCAGGGTGTTACACTGTAAAAATGAAAATAAAATATGCCAGAAGCAGATGATTGCTGAACAAATATTACAAAATCATCAGCTGTAAATTCAGTGCCAAAGCCAAACTGTGAGGAGCAGCCAGAATGATGTATCTGGCACATTTTTGTAAGATGCTCAGATGCCACAGTGGTGAACATGGGACAGATAAGGAGCCAGTAGCCATTCCTCTGCATAGGGTAAAATCCACAGATCCATTACTGTCGGTCTGCCTTTTCTTGCAAATGTATTGCAGGCAGAAACCAAACCTGTCAATCAAAATAGACTGGGAGTGGCTGCACCCTTGAAGTGGAGTGGAAAAATAGATCTTTGGGTCACCAGCATAAAGACGGTTGTTGAAATGTGAGCAGCATCAGGTCCTGTGATATTAGATTACTATGAAACTGTCTGAATTGACAGGACTGGTTTTCTGACTTTACCTGCTGCAGACAAAATCCACTAGACCTTCCTCTTAGAGCAACATATAAAGAAAATGGATTTAAAGGTATCACAGTGACAAGTGTGGGATGGTCAGACAAGGATTTGCCTACACACTACCGAGACTCTAAAAGAGGAGACTACATCTAGCACAGTGTACTTCTAATGTATTTTTATTTTATTTATTAATGCAGTGTTTTAGTTTCCTATTCCTGAGTGGTTATTTGTGGCTTGTTTTGTGCTGTCAGCACTATGGTCATTATCCATTATTGATGGCAGGAAGCATGTTCACATAAGCTAAGAGCTTTTACTGGCCACATTTGGACAGGAAGTCCTACCTGACCCATGAACTAGTGAATAAAAGGTGTGGGTGAGGTGGTTGCAGATACTAGTTTCTGATACATGGGGAAAGCATGTCTTAGGCCTGGTCCACACTGGGGGGCAGTGTCGAGGTAAGATATGCAACTTCAGCTACGGGAATACCGTAGCTGAAGTCAAAGTATCTTATCCCGACTTACCTCCTGTCCTCACCGCTCGGGATCAACGTCCGTGGCTCCCCCGTTGACTCCGCTACCGCCACTCGGTCCGGTGGAGTTCTGGAGTCAACGGGAGCACGTTTGGGGATCGATATATCGTGTCTAGAGGAGACGCGATATATCGATCCCCGCAAAATCGATTGCTACCCGCCGATTTGGCGGGTAGTCTGGACATACCCTTAGACTGACGGTAGGACAGATGCATGTATGATTATTGAATTGTGTTGTCACTGTACAACTAAGTCTGGACTGGTACACTTAGTCTGTGAATTGTGGATAACCATTTGCAGAAGTCAACATTTTCTGATGCTATTATATGAATGCATCTTAAAATCTAAATCAGAGGATAGTTCATGCTAGTGAAATGTACATTTTATATAAAGCACATAAAAACCTAAAGAAAGCAGTGATGTAGGCCTCTTTACTAATAAAAGGGATTACCTCAACTATCCATTAAACCAGTGGTTCTCAATCGGGGTCTGCCAAGCAGGACCAGTGTTAGACTTGCTGGGTCCCAGGGCAGAAAGCCCAAGCCCTGCTGAGTAGGCCTGAGGCCCAGGGCCCTGAGCCTGCCACTTGGGGCTGAAGCAGAAGCCTGAGCAGCTTAGCTTCGTGGGGCACCCTGTGGTATGGGGCCCTGGGCAATTGCCCTGCTTGCTACCCCTTAACACCAGCCCTGGCTTTTATATGTAGAAAACAGATGTTGTGGCACAGGTGGGCCGTGGAGTTTATAGCATGTTGGGGAGGGGGGCGCAGAAAGAAAAAGGTTGAGAACCCCTGCACTAAACAATGGATTTTGATTCTATAATTTTAGTTATATTGTCTCCATTTTCTGTTCCTTCTCTTTAAGAGGGTCATTTTCTTTTTAGAGTTAAATTAGTGTTTGCAAAAGGTGCCAGTTTGATAGGCCTGGTCAGAGAGATCCTTTTTATTTATCTATAAGTAACAATCCAAGCAGTGACTGTCTAACTCCTTTGACCCCTTAATAGACCTTAATCTTCTTCTGAAGGAACCACATTTAGGGGGTGAGAGGACAGGTCAATCTTGGGGTCCATTCGGTCCTTTGTGGTTTGAATGATAGCTAAAGGGTGTCAATTGGGATGAGAATGCCTATTCATTAAGAACTGGACTAAGATCACAATTAGTTTTAGGTCATGTTGTATTAAGGACTGATTTCTTCTTTGTTCCTCTATTACCTGTCTTCCCCCACCTCACTTTTAGATGTTCAAATGTTGTGCAGCAAGAAGAAAAAGATGATTAACAGAATATTCATTTGGCTATAGTTAGTTGCTCATCTTAATAGAAGTAGCTATTTGAGAGGTACTAACACAGGAGTCGGCAACCTCTGGCACGCGGCTTGCCAGGGTAAGCACCCTGGTGGGTCAGGCCAGTTTTTTTACCTGCCGAGTCGGCAGGTTCGGCCGATTGCAGCTCCCACTGGCCGCGGTTCACCGTTCCAGGCCAATGGGGGCGGCAGGAAGCCACGGCCAGCACATCCCTCGCCCATGCTGCTTCCCACCACCCCCATTGGCCTGGGATGGCGAACTGCGGCCAGTGGGAGCTGCGATCGGCTGAACCTGCTGACGTGGCAGGTAAACAAACTGGCACAGCCTGCCAGGGTGCTTACCCTGGCAAGCCGCGTGCCAGAGGTTGCCGACCCCTATACTAACACTTGCTTTCCTTTAGTCTGGTTTAAAGAGTGATCTCAACCCTCCACCCTATCTAAAAACACATCTTTTCTAAATAATTTGCCAAATATTGGAAGATTTGGCAAGAGTGATTGCAAAGTGAGAGCAAATCATGAAACTGGGTCCAATTTTGCACCATGACCTATCAGAACATTTTTTGTATTCCCCCTGCCTCCTCCCCCAGGAAGAAACAACCACACCTCCCTGAGAGTTGAAAAAAATATTTGATTGCATCTGGTTAAAGATTAAGAAACCACACACATAGCCACAATAACACATATTAGAGTAATACTACACCATAGCATTTTAAAATTAAACATGCTAGACTTACTAGTTTACGGTGTTCACTGAGACTGTGGCAGATGAAGTGAATTGAGACCCCTCATATATAGGCTTAACAAGGAGAAGTTCAAGCGACAAATTCAGACCAGATGCAAAATTAAGGCTTTAATAATGGCAGCTTGGCTAAAGCTCAACACCAATATAGTGAGCCAATCAAAATACACAAAAAGTAAAAGGACTTAGAGGCAGAGTACATGAAAAAGCAAAAGTAAAGAGGCTTTATTCAGGGCTTATCTTCACTGAGACTAGTTTGCACGTTGTCCCAACCCAACTCCTGTCCATACAAAAACCCCTATACTCACACATGTGGTGCTTTTAAATTCTAGGTGATTGGCCTAACTGGAACTATAGGCTACATCTCAAGTTAGCTCAATTCCTTCTCACTGCTAACACAATCACTCTGTGCTGCTCAAGTGTTATTTTGCATGGTAGCTACTGCACTCAAGAGGCATTAACTCTGCAGTGAGAACATAGCCACAGGGCTTAACACTCCTTACTCCACCTAAATAGAAAGAGGGACTTAAATGTTGATCCTGTTTATACTGGCAGGTGTTTCCTCCCTGATTGAGCAATTCTTTCTCCAGTTGGGCACACTCCAGTATCTGTCTGCTTCCTTATCAATCCCTGCAGTAGGAGCTGACTCCTGTTGAAAATGCACTGTACAAAGACCAAAACCTGTATTCCTTATCCCACACTCCCCCCACTGCCCTAATGTGGGGGTGAGTTCTTCCTTAGCTGGCCTGACATTGCTCAGATGGAAAAGAACTTTGACAGGGACAATCACCTGTCACTGCTTACCTGCTCTTAGGGCCTCAGGATTGTTCTTTGGGCTGCAATATGAAGTATGCCACATATCAATGTGTTCAAAATAATTAAATACCCATTGGAGCAGGAATATGCACTTGAGTCTTCCACATCTCAGGAGAGTGCCCTGCTACCAGGATACAGAATCATTCTTCTCGCTGGGTCAAGGATGATTCAATATTTTATAGACTGTGGAACAGCTTCAACAGGAGAAACTGAGATACCCCCCAGCCCCCCATGCTAGATTATCCCATTGTCCAGTGGTTAGGAGTCTCCCCTGAAATGTGGGAGAGCCAAGTTCAAATCTCTGTTCTATATCAGGCGAAGGTAGAAATGAACCCTGGTCTCTCCCATTCCAAATGAGTGCCTTAACCACTAGGCTGAAAGTTATAAGATGGGTACCTCCTGTTGCTGCTATGTTGTAAATAGTGTCTAAGACACACACACAAGGGACAAAAGTATTTGCCAAATTGATTTCAAATTTTCAAATAGTTTGGGTCATCTGAAACTACATTTTTCAGTGAATAAACTACTTGTCTAAAAAAGGTTTCCCCAGCTCTAATTTTATGTACAAACCAGGAGTCCCAGATAATTTGTAGTCTAGTGGTATTCCAGACAAACAGGAAAGGTAGAAGTGAACTAAAATAGCAAAATATATAATGTTAAATAAAATATGCCTCAGAGGTTCTGACCACATGGAATGTGATGATCAAATCATGGACTGCCAGTAGCACAATCACACTCTTCTACTGCTTGATAAAGGACAATTCCCTTAGTTCTGAGTAAGTAGAAGAATATTATATTCTCAAGAACAACCATTAGTGGAAGCTGCCTGAACTTGGGCATGTCAATGGGACTTCTTTGGGCATGTGATCTGGCTCCAGGCCGTATATTACATATCCACAACTGCCAATTAAGTTCAAGGAAAGGTTTCATGTGTGGAATCTCTCATTCTGCCTTTTGAAAAGTAATGAACACTGCTCATTATATAACTGCTAACCTGTTCTAGTGCTCCTAGTAAAGTTCATGCAGTATCTCCTATTAGTCCATATGTCCATCTTTATGTGGGGAGATTTTGTAGGCATGAGGTACCCAATGATATAAATGACAGCTGCGGTTGCAGCATACCTCTCGGACTCTGTGGTCATGATGGCCATTTATAGAGTTCTTTCTCTGTATTACCAACAGAGGACTAAAAGGCATGAGAAACTTGAAAGACTAAAGTCAGTCACAAATCCAATGCAATAATAGTATGTTCTCCCTCTTGCTTTATGTAAGCAAACTGTATAAAGCTCAAAAGACAACTTGGCATTTTGAGTTGTAGAGGTTACAGTGCCGAAGCTGGAAGGTGACATAGAAATAAAGGGACCATGACCATACTTATTAGGCCAAATGTCTTAATCTTGACATTACATATTCTTATAAATATAAAGCTCTGTTAACAGGGCTTTAGTTTTGCCAGAGTGTGATAGATTATTTTAGTGCCTATTAAGCATTTGCTTTAGAGATTCTAGCTTACATGCAAATCATTTGTTCTGTTTTATTGTATAGATACTATGGTCATGTTTACTTCAGACCTTAATTACTGTACAATCCACAGTGCTAACTTTGGGGAGTTAGCTAATTTTTTAGTCTATCCCCTTTTCCGCCACAGTGATGGACCTTTATGCAAATCAATTAGACCTTCCTCTTGGAAAACCTCATCATCTACCCTATTGATGACAATTTGACTATTGTTTCCCCAGGAGAAACACTGGTTAGCTTTGATGTGCCTGCGCTGTAGAACTTCTTGGTGTCTTGCCTTTCCCAACAGATTTTAGTGCTTTTTATGGAAGCTGGGTGTTACTCATATCCTTGCACAAAAGGATTCATTGAAGATATTGCCTGTACATGGAACCTACATGTGAAGATAAATAATTTCTAGGGTCAGTTCCATCAAGGAATTAAATATGTTGAATCTCTTCATCTTTAGATGTCCTTTATTTTCAGACTGTCAGACTCACGTAGTGAAGTCGTAGGATGAACACTTTCCTCTTTGCAAACCTGGATATGGATCACAGCTCTGTCTCTGCAGGTGCATTATTTCATCCTCTTGCTGCAACTTGAACTGTGCTTTGTAGGTTGATCTACACTTCTCTAGGCTCCTTATCAGGTTCAGGTGTTTCCCCTCAAATGCAGCAATTTCCTAGCAATGATTCTGGAAATAATTCCATCAGTTAATGCGCTGGTCATGAAAATGCCACGCTTATTCATTAATATGGGATAGCGTTCTCTCAGCCAAGGTGCCAAAGCATGGGTGAATCACAGAATGCCACTGATCATATTATTTCACACCACATGATGTAATGTATCCTGTGAGCACAAAGCACCACAATGCAAGAGTAACTTGACAGTAAGTATTCAGTGATGGATATTTTTGATGAGAAAATTTCCACAGCATTTTGTGACTCTGTTTATCCCTATTGACTAACTGCTACAGCTGCAACTCACTTCTAGAAGAGAGGGCAAGATGCATAGCTCCCAACTCACTAAGTTTCTTCCTCCCACACAATCACATGAACTCAGCCCTTAGAGGTTTTGTTGCAGCTAAACAGATCAGGCTGTATTTTCTCCTCTCATACAGTTTAAACTCAGCCCTTAGAAGCTTTGCTGTGGGTGGGCAGGCCCCAGGAATACCTGCAGTAAGGTACAGAGGGGCCCATAGCAGGATGATCAGAGTAGGTAGTCTTGGGATGTAGGCTTTGTATGTAACCGGGAAAGCATCCCAAGGTGGATCAGGGCATCACCATTTGAGGCTAACATGGAATATCTGAGCCTTAAACCACACACCCTTGTTCCCCTCCCTATTTCCTGAAATAGCTGGCACAATTATCTTCATTGTACCAGGATCACAAGAGCACCACCATGAAAGCCTGTCATGGTGGGAGGCGCAGGGGGAAGAATGATCATCAGTCAGGGCAGGTAGTGTTAGGATGAAGGTTTTGTAGGCATGCAGGTGGCATCTCATATGAGCTCACCTTTCCCAGGGATCGAATCCTAGAGTGCTTGGCTCCTGGACTAGATCTCAGGAAGGAAAAAGCAAATAATGGGAAATTGAAATGGTAAAAATGTAATGAAAATAGTGTCATGAAGACTAATAATTTCAATAAGCAATGGCTCATTGTACAAACCCAGATTTTTTTTAAACTAGCATATCTTAAAAGATACATTTTTATGAACAAATTACTATGGAGTTCTTATCAGCAATGACTTTTCTAAAATATACATAGCAATGGCTTACCTGAGCCATCCTCCTGTTGTGACGCACTTCCTCCTGGATTTTTTTTTGATTAGTCCAGTATTGTTTGGTGTTAAGTTGTATGGGGGGGTACAAGTAAGTAAATAGTGATAAATACCAAATTAATCTAAATTATACCAATTTAGACTTCATCTATTGTGAAAATGAAGACAGGAACGAAGCTTGGAAAGGTGTTATGGTCAGAAGAAAAGAAAGACCTTATATGGCAATTTAGCAATAGTGCACACAACTGAAAAGTGACTAAATCTTGCTAGAGCAAGATAATAGCATGTGAGATAAATCAGTAATCTACACCATACTAATTAATGGGAAAATGAATAGTTCTTCACTGATAAGCATTGTTTACAGCCTGTCTTCCTCTTACTCACTTGTGTATGTAACTTCAAGGCGGAGTATGAAGGTTATACTTGTTATTGTTATGAATATCAGTCTCCCTGCATTACTAGTAAACAGAGAAGTCCTTCAGCCTCTCAGTGTTTTCCAGATGCATGGAATGAATGAATGACATTTGAGGGTGGGAAGCTAGAATACTCTGATCCATTGTCAGAGCTTGAATAGGTCAATAAGGTACAGTGGTCTTCTGGGGAGCATATCATATCACTCCCTATGTGGTGCTCATATGAGTTAGGGAAAGGCCCTGTACTATTAAGTGGAAGACAAGACTTGCTGGTGCAGAATTTTAAATCCTCATTTGCTAAAGTGTGGGCAGCAGCAACCAGAACCAGTGATCAGGGATGGAGCATGTCCCAGAGCAGGAAGAAATGCTATGGACTAGAGTCAAAGGTACTTAGGTACCTAACTCTGACTTTAGGCCCCTAAGTCCAACATTTAGGCATTCACAAAACCCCCACTCAGCCACCACCTAACTCTGAAGGTGACTACATTCTCTAAGCACATAAGTTTTTGCTGGAAAAATCCTCAAGATACTTAAGTTTCTGCCATTGGGCATGTGGACACTGCCTTGGTCAGGCACCTGGATGCCTGTCTCACACCTAAGCCCCAGAGGGATTCTCAAACTAGGGCCTGCCCCACTTATCTTCCCTGTGGGGCTCAAACCACTAGGCCATCTCTCAGCACTCCTCGCTCCCCACAGATAGCCAGGGCAGTGTGTCATTCTCACTCTGTCTCTCTGGCACAATGCATATTTATTCACAGCAGAACAGCTTAAGTTCAGCAGGTGAGTTGGAGAGAAACCCACCTCAGAATATTGCATAGCCCTGTGGTTATGGCTCACAGCCTGAGAAGTTGATGACGCCTCTTCAAATCCCTTCTCTTCATGAGGCAGAGGAGGAATTGAACCAAGGTCTTTCACAGCCCAGGTGAGTGCCCTAACTTCTGGGCAAAATGTTGTAAGAGAGTCCTCCTCTTCCACCACCTACCCAACCATTTTGTTGGGAGTTAGGAGCTCACCATCACCTTTTTTTCAAGAAACAGCTTAGATGCCTGACTGCCACAGAGAGTTCACAGCTGTGAATCCCAAAGTGGGGTAGGTGCCTCCCTCCTGTCCAGACTTTGATCTGCAAATCCCTTTGAGGGGCAGGACTTAGGACACCCCCCCCCTCTCCTTGGCATCTACTATTGGCTAGGTAAGGTAGCTCCTCCCTCAACTTGCTGGCTTTTGTGAATCCCATTGTTAGACTCCTAACTCTCCTCATGTATTTTTATAGGGAGCCTGGGCGCCTAGCTCAGTGTTGGTCAATTCCACTGGTTGGCTTGGCAGCTAAAAGTTAGGTTTTGCAATGTTAAGCACTGCAATGACTAAGTTCCCTTTGTGAATCCAGCCCTGTATTTCAAGAAAGACTCAGGATAGACAGAGAGACCATGGAAAGGCAAGAGAGTCTGGTGAACGGAAAACAAGGAAGGGACTATGTTGCAGGGCAAGTGCACCCCACCCCCTCTTGGGGCAGGGTCCAGTAATTACTTCCCCATGGTCACATTCTTATGACCACCCCTTGACTTGGGGTAGTGTGGACTAGTGGTAAAAGTCAATATGGCTACTCTCTCAAGGTTGTGTGGCCCAATGGCCAGAGTCAGGGTAACGGCCCCTTCCCTCAGAGCTGTGGGTCCCAATGGCCTGAGTAAATATGGCTTCCCAGTTCAGCCAGGTTGTATCACCTAGTGGTCAGAGTCAGTGTGACCACCTGGCTCAGAAAGGCAGTATGGCCTAGCAACAAGAGTCAGTAGGGCTGCCCTCTCTCAGGGCTGTTCTAAGGGCTGCATAGCCTCGTGGCCAGAGTCAGTATCACTTCCCCTTCCATGGGGCTGCATGGCCTAGTGGCCTGTTAGGGGAGTGGGCCACCACCCCAGGGTGGGTGATGGCCTGGTAGGGGGACCTAGGCCCTCCCTGTTCCACTGGATCCCAGGTCAGGGCCCTGTCAGTGGCAAGTATGCCCACCACTAGGTCAGCAGGGAATCTGCCCAAAACACACTGACCCCACTCACCACCACGACTAGTCTCCCTGAGCTACTTTCTACCAGGTTCCTGATACCATGGTCCAAGTGTCTCTGGGCTCCTCAGTCAGTGCAGCTCCCAACAGCTCCACCACTCCTTGGACATCCTCCAGAGTCTCAGTGTCCTTAGCTTCTGCCATCTGGGGCTTCTGCAGTTCCTAGGTTGCTACTCACAGCATATGTCCTCTCTCCTCAACTGTCAACCCTGAATGAGCTGAGCTGCTCTCTTTTATACCTAGTCTCCAGCTGGAGCATGCCAAGCAGGGCTACAGGGGTGTGGCCCAGTGCACTCTATCACAGTTTACAAGGCAGAGAACTAGGCACATGGAAAGGAAAATGAGGTGGGGAGAAGAAGGAGGGGCGGGGAAGAAAAATTGGGTGGGATATTAGAGAAAACAGGTTAGCAAAGAGGTATTTGGGCGAGACAGGGACAGAAAGCTGGGAGATTGTTAAAATGAAGGGAGAAAAATAGAAGGTGTAATTTTAAACTGTCGGTTAGGTTGAGGAGAAATTGTTGAGAACATCGGAGTCCTAGGGTGAGGAATATACCAAACAATACTATTAGTCTGTCAAGTGAAACATCACCTCTTATGAAAATGTAAGAAGCCATACAGCTACAGAGAGAATTTATGCCTTGAACTACACCAACCTGAAGTACAGTAAAAATTATACTACATCATTCATAAGGCCTTTTATTGCTTCCTCAGTCTGTCTGTTCTTTTTGCATGGTGTTCCTTGGACCAATTTACTGGAAACCTAAATTTCATTAACATTGCAGAGCTTTGCAGACCTCAGTTTAGTCATTTAGAAGCTGATAAACCCTTTCAACTATTTTCCCTAAATAACTGTAACCACATAAGATGACTATAGATTAGGGTAGCTACAAATCAAGTTTTACTGTGTTCAAGTGTTTTTAAAACTGAACATCCCAAAGGGAGTCACTAATAGTCTTCATATAAAAGGAAAATAAATTATGAACCTTAAAAACTCTAACTTGTAAAAGTTCAAGCATCTTCTGTTGATCCTATGAATAAGTAAAAAGTATTTTAAATGAATTCTGGAATGAGGTACTGTACAGTACTGCAGCATGAACTGTTCCCCAAGAAGCATCTGCAGGAAGCAGGACTGAAAAATTAGAAAAAATTATTTTAAAAAATTACTGTTGCCCAGTTTGACCGAAGTGGCTATTCAAAGTTTGGGGCCCTGTGGGTGTTCCAGTTGGGAGTAGGAATTGGTGATTTATTTGATGTAGTTTTGTTTATTTACAAAGAATATACAAAATCCCGTGTCTCTGACTGCTGAAGGAATCAAATCACAGGAAATGGCTTATTTTGCTTTTGATCCTCCACCCTGACCCACAACTCCCTCCCTCCCTATGCTTTCAGCTTCTCCCTCAGGCCTGGTCTACACTACAAAGTTTGGTCAACTTAAGTCGCCTTGCGTCGACCTATTTGTGCATGTGTCTACACTCAAATTTGTCTCCAGATGATATAAGTGCCCTATTATGGCAATACAGTAACACAGCCTCCCCAAATGGCTTTGAGCTGTGGTTGACCTACACAGTGAATAGTCTACACAGCGTTAGTGTACACACTGTATGACCAATGTCAACCCTGAGTATCCTCAAGCAACTGTCCCACAATGCCTGACAGTGATTGCTCTGGTGACAATTATGAACTCCACTGCCCAGGGGTCACTGAGACCAGAAGCCACACAGTTCTTTAAAACGCCTGAGTATTTTTGAAATCCCTTTTCCTCATTGCCCAGCTTGGCGAGACCACCTAGCATTGCTCCTTTGTGTGTGCAACTGCCCAACTAACCATGCCAACTCCATGCTCTAGACATGCCTCTTCCTGGAGTAGACAGGAGGTATTAGATCTCCTGAGCGTGTGGGGAGAAGAGGCTAGGCAGGCACAGCTATGGGCCAACCATAGAGACATAGAAATCTATGAAAAGATTACACAAGGTGTAGTAGGAAGAGAGCCTGAAATATAAGGCCTTGTATCAGAGACCTGGTCTGAGGCTGGAGGCCTGAACTAAAGTAGTGGTCAAAGCTTTGCAAAATCAGGTTTTAAGCTAGAGGCAGGCCCTGCTCACAGAATCTGGCAAGAACAGGGCTGATATTTCAAAAACACACATTCCTAAGAGGTGTTAGGCACAAAGCACTCACGCAAACACATTCCACATTTTACACATGGCAAGCGTGTGTAATTTTGTATGTAGTAGCACTTGTGCAAGTTCAGTTTACTACTAGGTATACATACATACATATATAATGTATACATGTAAATTATATTACTTGTACACAAAAGAGTCAGGGCCTAAATAAATAAAAATTGCACATGCAAGAGATTGTGTGTGTACAGACATGGGCTGTGTTTTGAAATTTTGACCTATGATGTTTAGAGATGGATGGTTCTTCACTCTTGTAATCTTAGTTTACTTTAAGAATAGCAGGAAAAATACCAATTTTTTGATTGCAGCCAGTTCTCAGGATTATGTTGGCTAAGAGAGAGGTAGTATTAGAGGAAATATTTCTGCCAAAAAATACTATCATGTACACATCCTTCTATATCTTTGGCAGCAGCTAGCTGACATTTCGTTATATAGCCATGTTATGGTGTTACATTGCATAATACATGCAATGATGATGTGTCTGAATTAGTAATTAAATACTGTCTCACGGCTGCCCTGCAAAAATGGCAATCATCACACACCTGCATTTATTGTGGAATGCTACCATCAATTCCAGATGAGGTAGAAGGTGGACCAACAGAGTGGCAAACAGAACAAGTGTCTGTGAAATTTGTGAACAGCTGGTAAGTCAGGGTTGCTGATATATGAATTGCCCATCAACAAAACAGCTCATACCCATATGCAGCTTGTTTTCATTCCAAATCTGAAAACAAAAGGAAAGATCTATGAGTAGATTTATATAGACTCCAAACATACGTAGAGGGAAAGTGATAGAAGGCTAGAAACCTTGCTCTCCATAAAAATAAATCTTGCAAGCTTGTCTTCTAAGTACTAATGCTCTAGAGATTAGATTGTGATGATAATATAATTTTTTGAAAAAAAATTGCAGTTATACCAAAGTACTGATTTGAGAATTGAAATGTTTTTCTGACTTAAATTGTACCTAGGTTTCAGTCTTACCAATGTTGTTATGGGATTTTTAAGTAATGAGGTACTGCCATCCGAAGGGTAGGTCAGAAAGGTAGTGCACCCAAATTATTTTCTAGAAATAAAGGTTGGCAGGGGTCACTATTGACACAAGTTTGCTGGCATAAACATTTGTAACATTGGAGGCTGATTTGAGGCCAGAGGAAAATTTGACTCAAAGTAGTTGCACTCTATTTTTTAAACTGATACTTCTGATATCTTTATAAAGAGACATAAATGATTACCTGGTGTGATTAATTTAGCAGTGCTTGGTAATTACAGCTGTGTGAATAACAGATTTTTGGTTTGCTGACAGAACCAAAAAAAAGAAAAAAAATTTTGAGTTGACCTGAAACAATTTTGTTTTTTGAATTTGACAAACTGAAAAGTAATATATAAACAAATAAAATTGTTTGGGTCAAATGACATATTTTATTTTGATTTAGATCTTTTTATTTCTTTAAAAAAATTAAACAATATAGAAGGAAATTTCAAAATAAAAAAGTATTTTGAATCAAAAAATCAAAATGCTTCATTTTGAAAATGTTGAAATGAAATGTTTTGACATTTTCAGAATTTTGTTTGCCCTTTTATTTTTTGTTTTCTACATAATTGCTCAGGAAAACCAACATGAATTTGCAAAATGTTTCATGCCAAATTTGCAGTTTTAGATGGAAAAAGGTCTATTGATCTGAACCCCAAAATATGTTTTATGTGTAGGATTCCCAACATGGAGGGTTGGAGTCAGAGGGAGAAGATATTGTCAGACATTCTTCCAGGGTCACAAGGCCTGTGAATGCAAGCCATTAAGGCTGAATGAGTCTGACTGCCAAACAATGGAACAATAATCACAGGGGCATTCTGTTGGATGGCCTAGATGGCCAATGGGTAAAATCATTCTAAGGCAACATGAACATTTCACAGCTAGCCCCCCTCTTCCTCCCAAAGCAATACAGTAATTGGGTCAGGCCCACAGGGAGGCTTTGAGAAGGGAGTTTTCCCTGAGAGAGGGGAACAGCCTGGGAGACACAACATCTGGAAGTCAAAGAGAGACCAGGCTGGGTTCCGGGATCTACTGGACTTCCTTCAGTAATGTAAGTTGGGTCTGTTCTGTTCCCATAACTCAAGGGGAAAGCCCTTTGAACTTGGCTTGTAGTGAAGCATAAGATTAAATTAATCTAAATATGCATGGTGGGTTTGTTGCTTTGAGATCATTTTCTCTAATGTGGTGTACCATTTGCTAACAACATACTTGTTTTAAGTAGTCTGTTGGTCATTGTATCACTGGTCACAGGCTCCCAAATGGAAGAAACAAAGGATTCCAGTCAGATCTACAGTGTAATAAGTTGTTGTAAATATGGCACTGTAACCAGATCCAGCTCTGGGAGAGAAAGAATTGTGAAATTCCACCCCAAGACAGGAAAGAGGTGCACTCAGACACCAGAAAAGTAACAGTGGTGCAAGAAGCCCCGGAACAGTGACACCTGGAGAAAATTCTAATCATAGGCAAGTGAGATGGCCACTTGCAGCTTCAGTTACAGCTGCAGGGGAGGAGCAGAATACAAAAGTGGAAATTCTTGCTTCCTTTAGCAAAGTGATTACAACAAATGACCTCATAAACTGACAGCCCAACTGAATCTCCATTGAAAACAATAGAAGTTGGACCAGGCCATTAGGCCCTGACTTCACAATTGGACTCCTGAGAGCTGAGGCCTGCATCTGTGCAGAGGACCATTGATTTCAGTGGGACTGTATGCAGGGACATGTGTCTGGTCATATGGACCTCATTTCAGCACCAAAGCTTCACTAAAGGCTTAATCATAATTTAGAAAAGCCATCGGTGTAGAGGATTAGGTGCTGAAGACACACAAAGACCTAAAATCAAAGATACAATGATACTAAAGTACATTCCTGGAAATCATGGAATTAACCTTCCAGAAACCCCAACTTCCATCCCAGAATCTAGACATCTATGGTTATACAAGTGTAACAAGAAGCATAAACAAGTAAATGTTATGCTGGGGGATCTGAGTAAACCTGGAGTTTGTAAAATATTGGTCCTTTTTAATAAAGGAAGCTTCATAAATTTTTGTTAAATATAAGCAAACAAAAATTAATTCTCATTGGCAATATTTGCTTTTTAGAAAGTATTTAGGGAAAGGTCTGCCAAAACCAACTCAGAGGCCTATCAAATCATGCTTACGGTAGAAAAGTTATCAATGCCCCACAATATATTGTTGTGTGTTAAGTCTGCAAACCAGAATTCCTATTTATCTGAAACATGTCATGGGCAAAAAAAGACTAAACTTCCCATGCATTGATGAAAATGAGACACAAATCTAGGAAAAATAGGCACTATAAAACTGTGGGAGTATTGCATTAAATCACATGTAGTTTAACATCTTTCATAAAAGGTGAGAGTAATTAAGCATTTACCAATTGTTACAGTGGATTCTCAATCACTGACAATTTTTAAATTAAGTTGGATTTTTTTTCTGAAAGATCTGCTCTAGGAACTATTTTGGAGAAGTTCTATGCCCAGTATTATGCAGGAGGTCAGACTAGATGATCAAAGTCTTCTGGCCTTGGAATCTATAAACTTTATAGATTATAGGGGCATACTTGTTTTAAGTGGTAATAATAAACGCTGGAACCACTGAAAAGTTTTAGGTGATTATAGGAATCTTTTTTGAATGCAAAAATGTTAAAATATGTCATAGTACAGTAGCAATAATAATGGAATAATATTTGGAGAAAAATAAGTGTGCAACTATGAGTTTGAATTCCAACATGTTTCAGGAATTAATGGAGTCCCTAAATCAACGTGAAAATGGATATCTAGTAGCTTTATCATTACTAAGAGAATCGTATGTAGGCATCAGAAGGATGAAATGACTTACTTAGAAAGGAATTTCTAATACAGCTTGCAGACACAGCCTTATGTAGAAAGGTATATATATTAGAGGACAAAAATGAAAGAATGCATGAAGATTTGGAACACATTTTAAAACTATATGGGGAAAATCATAGGATTATAGACACTATATGGTTTGACTGTGCTGAGCATAAGTAAGAACAAAAGTAACATTAATAGATTATCAAATTGAGGGAAGAGATTTCTCTCTTTGTCTCTCTCTAGATAAAAACTCTAGTTGCAGTAGTCCCATTGAAGTTAATGTGTTAGATTAACTGCTGCAAAAAAACAGGCTGTTTGCCCTCCAACCAGCACTAAATCCACCAGGAGTTGGGGACAGCATTGCAAAGTCACTAGCATCCCCTGCTCTGTTGGGTGGGCCAGTCCCTGCTGGCAGGAGATTCATTTGCCATCTGCACATTTCCAAATTAGATCAGGATCTTGGTCACAGTCCCTTGACCCCAATCTTAGCAAGTAATGGGACCAACTAGGGGGAGGGGAGGAGGAACATAGCTTTGCCCTAAAGCATAAGCAGAGGATCAGCATGACTCTTGACTATATAGAAAGAAAATTAGACACATTCTCTTCATGTCACAGGTTGCTACATCCCATTACTTTAACCAATTTGCTGGTGAAAGTAAAAGTAAAAAGTCTCCTTGTTTTCACATTCTCCAATACTAACTGTGAAAAGGGAATTCAGTGGATTCTATTTTAGAGGGTTTAATTTAAACTTACAATCATTGTTTCCAAATAAACATTTTTTGATGTATAAAAAAGTTTCAGGAGTCAGAGTTAGCTGAAAGTTCTCTAGATTAGATTTCCCATTTTGAATTACTGTTCTGGAGACTGAATACAATACCTTCTCTCTCCTGCACTGCCCCACCAGGGCCCCTGTAAGGGAGATGCTGATACATTTACAAGTCTTGCATGGATACGGTTTGTAGGCTTCGGGCTTAAATGCTTACAGAATTAAAAGCAAATCACCCATTCAAAAGTAATTACCAAAATATGACTCAGATTCTGAATATTTTTAGGAAAAATCTATATTTCTTTGAATTGATCATACTGCTTGCTAGGACCAATGTCGTAATTTCATGATCAAAATGCTCATGTGAATTCAAAGCCTTTTAAATAAAAGTCTGGTTCAACTAAATGTTACCCTCCATAGCTTCTTATAATGGAAACTGCACAGTCATTTTGTATACCTTATGACATCCAAGGGTACCCTGAGCGTGTTCTGTGAGTCACCACCAGATTTACTATAGTGGGAGGACTTTTAAGAAGCCACACTTGACAGTTTTGTTGCTGAAATAAGCCATGGACAGCCATTTATTATATTCTTTTCTCATTAATCGTCCTGATACTGAGGCAGATTTAGAGGCCAATGGCCAGTATGAATATGCTTCTGTGTCTTAGCTCAGTCAGGGAAGAACAGCAAAGGGGCAATACGTAGCTTAAGGTTAATAAAAATTCCAAATTTCTACAAGTATGAATAAAATGATCGCTCCCACTAAGAGGTTCCTGCTAACATTAACCAAGAGATTGCAAAAGTAAAGTGTTTATTAAAGGCACCGCCTGGGGCTTGGCTGCAGGAAGCTCATACATTACTCCCAGAGTTTCTGTTATAAAATAATATCTGTTGGATTTTGTGCTCATTTCAGTATAACTTCTGAGTAAATCCACTGAATTTCATCAATGCATGTAAAAGCTGGACCAGGACCTACACATTTCACAAGTCTACGTATCATTCCTCTTCAAAGAGACAAGTAGCAATTACATTCTGCACTGTATAGCATTTAATTTTAAACAACTCCATTCAATCCCCATCCCAAACCCATCCATCTGTGTAACTGTCCATGAATGCAACCATAGCTTAGAACAGTAATAGTCCCTGAGGTGAGCATTACTGCAGGTAGGAGTGTGGTTCATCCAAGATGCAAATTTTATTTTGACAAGCTTCAGCTCCACAGTCCATGTCCTTAGAGTAGGGTGATTGTGCTACTGAGCTCCCATGGCAAATAGATCTTCTTGCTGAGTAGAATGGCCTGCTACAGTCTTAGGATCAGCAATATTCCAGGGTTTGCATGGATTTAGAATGTTGATGATATTTGTAAGCAGTTCAGGAGCTGATTGCACTTTCACTTGCTTTTGTTTAAAAGTCGGTGGCATTATAGGTCATACAGACAACCTGAGATATGATTTAAATCCAAATATAGGAAATTGTAAATGCCTTTTGAGAGTACATCCATAGAGGTAGGACAAGATTTACAGAAAGAGGTGGAGGATGGAACAGAAAGAAGCAGTCAAAACTGAATTTCATTAATACCTTTCTCATCTCAACAGGAAATAAAGATGAAAATAATGAAAAAAAAAACTTCTTAAAATGTGTGACTTCATCAAGACTGTGAAGGTTGATTAATTAAATAACATTATTTAAATTAATTAATAAAAAATAGATCACAGTAGGCTGTATGAAGAAAACAATTCTGTCATTATACAATAAATACACTAACTAACAATGAGAGTGTTGTACACAGCAGGGAAAAACAAAAGCAGGTAGAAATTAATTTAATTATTTTTGAAAACAAAAAAAAAGAGCAACTAAACACAAAGCATTTATATTAATAAACTCCTCGGGCCATTTCTATGCAAGCATCACATTTGTAAGAGAGCCACTGTTTTTTCCATAAATCATTAACCCTTCATACATAGGTGCTGGAACAGGAGAAACTGGGGATGCTGCTGCACCCCTGGCTTGAAGTGGTTTCCATTATATACAGGGTTTACAGTTTGGTTCAGTGGCTCTCAGCACCTCCACTATACAAATTGTTCCAGCACCCCTGCCTGCAAAGATGTGTACATAAGCGGTCTGTAATTTTGAAAAAGGGTAAATAGCAAATTTCCCATGGATTTAATCCTGAATGAAGACTAGTGACTTTTATATATTCTACGACATTTAATTCTGAAATCAAAAGTGTTCTGAATGCACCACTCGTTATTCAGAATATTTCATGTTTTGTCCGACAGTTTGTGGTCCTGATGGTGCTAGGGAAATCACCCTTGTAGCTGAAAGATGTTAACATTGACAACAAACTCATGAACTGCATCAACTCCCTCAACCAGAGTTGAAAACAGTTTGGCCAGTGGTGTAGTAGACAAGCCGAAGCCATTTTCAGCGCCTGTTACAAAAACTGTTCTAAACAACAGGTCAGCTTGTATTTCTAGAACACTTGCAGTAACATGTTCAAAACTCTTTGGGCGCAGCTATTCCTGTGGCCCAACCACTCACAAATTCAAATACACTGGTGAGAAGGTCCTATTCTTCTCACCATTTATAAACAATAGGTTATTTCCTAGTGTAAATATACCCTCAGCGATTGAAAAAGATGAAATAATGTTCTGTGCATGGCATACTGCAGTGTTCCCCTTTTCATTAAAACGAGTTCAATATGTACTACAAAGCTGAATAACAGAAATTAATACCTGTCATACAATCAGGGCAGAAGAGAAAAAATGGTTGCTGCCACTAGCAGTTGTGTGGTTGAGGAAATAATTTTTAAAAAAATCTGTGGGTGGGAAGTTGTGGCGCACTACAATACTAAGCATGTGCTTTAATGTGTAGAAAGGGGCCACAGAGTATAGACATTATTTAGCAGTAAATATTTCTGAACTTATGTTGTGAAGCCCAGACATGCACATCAATTGCAGGCTGTCTCTGTCTTCTTACTTGACATTGGGTTTTTTAATGTTCCAGAAAAATATACTTTTGCTTTTCCCCTCTGTCTCCCACATTTCTTCAGACCACTCCCCCATGATTTAAAGATTGTCTGTATAGAATCTTTTTGTATTGTATGTTGGCATGCCACTACAGGAAGTGGTGCACAGATTTAGAAGGCAGCTTTTGTAGTAAATTACTAAACCATTCAGCTATTGGTCCCAGATCTATGGACAAAACTAATATAAAATCAATAAAAGAAACACAAATACAGAGGAAGGAAATGCGTTTGCAAGAAAACAGAAAATACACTCAGATGAGTGCAATTCAGATACTATAATGGAATCAGCAGTTTATTTCACCTTTCATAGATTTCACTGTTTTAAAAGCTTATTAGTTAGTGATAAACATTTACACAATTTAAAGTGTCCATCTAAATCCGTGGTTCTCAAACTTTTGTACTGGTGACCCCTTTCACATAGCAAGCCTCTGAGTGTGACCCCCCCCTTATAAATTAAAAACCCTTTTTAATATATTTAACACCATTACAAATGCTGGAAGCAAAGCAGGGCTTGAGGTGGAGGCTGACAGCTCCCTACCCCCAGTCTGAGAACCCCTGATCTAAATGGACCATATGGAACTATCAAGTCTCTCTACACACTTGATATTACCTTTGGTATTCCTTAATGGCCTTGGTTTATGGTTGTTTGTTGAAAATTCAATCTTCATTTGTAGGTATTTCTGCTAAACTGTTCATGTGTGCATAATACTAATTCTGATGGGCTAAACATCTATATGTAGATATTCTATAAACTTTATGGACCAACGCAGAAAATATCCATTTGCTGATTTTCATTTTATAATGGTTTATTTTCTCCTTAGTTCTAAGGTAGGATTAAGAGCACTAGAGGTTTTATGGTTCTTGATTGAACTGTAAGGACATACTTACCTAGAAGATGAATCCCTTGACTATTCTTTTACTGGGAAAAATAGGTCTGAGATCAGTTGTAAACTTCAACACAATAGAAATCCCTCAAATGCAAAGAACACAGGAGTCCAAGACTATAACTTTCATTAACCCTGCTTTTTTAAAAAAAGTTACATCCAAACTGTCGTTAGAGTCAATTTATTAAAATGATTTTGAAAATAGAAGTGCTAATCTTCATTAGGAAAATAAAAATGTAATTAACTCTGGGTTATGGCATACCTTCCATGAACTAGGAAATGTTAAAGTCCTTCTGTCATGGGGTGTATATACCCCATGCTGGCCCAGCAATCTAGGGGTTAAGGCAGCTACTGCCGGCCAATGCTGATTGGCAGCCTCACATCCCTATGTTTTGTATTTTGGCAATTCAGAACAATACACTACAAACATAGAATAAAGGGGGATTTATAGAATCATGTTGGGTTAACAATCCAATTCATATACAAGAGAACAGAAAAAGATGAGTGAAACAACTTGGTTTTAACCTCTTTTGGTTGGAGATAACCTGGCCTTGAGATTAGGCAGCCTGCCCCAAACCTCACCCCTACTAAGCACAAGAGTTGCTGCAAGGTGGATAGGTCACATAGTTTGAGTTTCACTTTGATTTATTCTTGTGCTTGCTGGGATACAGAGAACACTCACAAAGGTACAAGGGCCTCATATTCATGTAACACACTAATGAGCATGTCCCCCCACTTGGAATGATGCCCTCAGTCAAGTTATCTCCAGGGAGTAAATCCAGAACCACTGGCTCTAAAAGCAAGAGCCTCTACTACTTGAGCTAAAGAACTAGATCCATTAGTTTGGAGATAGTAGCAAATTCATGTGTGGTACAGGCACTACAGCAGAACGAAGGCACACTTGGCCAGTGTGTTACATCCATAACAACTCAAAGAGGCTATTCAAATGCTTAGCGATAGATGTTAGAATAAGAAATTTATAAATATTCATCCTGCATATGCAGCTTGGTTCAAACATGTCACTGTGCATAAATCAACCAGAAACATTGAATTAAGGGACTTCAGACAGAACAAATTTCCCTAGAACACGTTAAATACCAAAGAGATGGGAGCTATAGAAAACCCTAAGACAGACAGATGGGATCCACTTCTTTGTTTTAGTTATTTGCACTCAAAACCCTCCTTCAGTCATCTTGCCTTAGCATCTCTCGGAACCTAACTTCAGCAAATCTTTCATGATGTTTTCATATTCAATGACCAATTACAACTTTTTTGCAAGATGTCACTTTAACCATTAGGTAATTTATATGACTGGTGATTTAAATGATCCAGCATGCACCGTAGGACAGGTTGACCTCCAGATTGTTAGGACCAAGATAATTCTCTAGGATAATTACTGCCTCAGAAGAGCAGCCCCTGGTAGACTTTGAAGTCCGCTCCAGAATATCTCCCATTGCCTACCAAACCAACCCTCTTTATTTCAACAGTCAGACTAAAGCCTATGAAGCCATGGTTACTCTCTGCAGTTTTTCTTGAGCACTATGTCTGAACAACAATCACAGCCCTTGCTGACACTAAGATGGAAGCTCATCTTGAATGAATAAGAATCTGGAAGGAAAAAAAATATATGGGACCTAAAGTGGCTTTTGAAAGAAACAAACCAATCATGGGCATTATTTTAACTTAAATAAGTCTTTTAAATGAGGGTTTGGTTTTTTAGTTTGGGGTTTTTTTAAGTAACTGTTTTGAATCAAACCAGTTTTCTTTTCTGAACATATGAGCTTGGATGCCAGAGTTAATGGTAATGAATTTTAAAAAAAAAAAAAAAAATCTTCCAAGGACCTCTGTAGACACACTGATTCAAACTGCTGAATCCCATGATGAGGACAAAACTTCTGGGGACGCAGAGCCCCCAAGAGATGGAGACAGAATGCACCATTTTTAGCACACAGTATGTAGAGAAACAAACTACATATGATGGAATGATAACAGACAAGCAGCAATGCAGGAAAGACTCAAACAGCTGTTAATGGAGGCAAGATTCACAGTTAGTAGTAAAGAGCGCAACAGTAAATGACTCATCTCTCAGATAATGGAAATAAGAGTTATGGTTTATAGTAGACAAAAATGTGATAGTGATACATAAACCTCTTGAACCCGTGAAAATAAGCATAACTCAGCTCGGAAACACTAATAAATGTCAGTTATTATTTTCTCTTTCTTAATAACTTGTATTTATCTTACTAAAACTCCATTGGAATTGCATACTTTTTTTATACCAAGGCTGAGAGGCTTGAAAAACAAAGCTCCAAGACAAGTGAAGGGTTAAAGAAAAGCTAAAGCACAAAGCAGAAAATTACTCAGAGATCACATAATGGTGACAAAATTCACAATTGTCTAGTGCAAAACTCAAAGCAGACACAGTTGTTTTCAAAACAAATGAATCAAGGACTGAAGAGAGGAAGATCTGTATGACTCCTGCTTGCAGGCATATCCGTGTTACCCCCTCTTCCAAATTAATGTTTAAAAGAAACACCATTTAAATCAGTCTAATCCTCTGAAGTAGAACTTTCATCATTTTTAAAGAATCACTGATGGAACAAAGAACTGAGATTGAATGTGTGGCTGCTATTTTTTCCCCAGCGAGCACCTGCCATTCTTCTGAAGAAGGAAAGAATGAAAGAATTTGTTGAAGGTGTATTCACTGTTCGCATTTGCAACAGAGAATAGTTCACTAATACCATCATATATTTTTTATAATCCCCTGCCTCTTCATTTCTCTTATTTTCTTTTTCCTTTTCTCTTTGGTAATGCAAATTCATTCCCTAACCAGAGCTAAGAAGCTAAAAAGATTTAGGTCATGACTAAATGCTCCAGTAGCAGTGACTATCAGCAGATGAAAACCTATGAAAAGAAAAGGGTTCAATTTCTCAGTTAACTATGAGAAATATCTGATTCCATTGGTTCTTTTCATTTATTAGAAGTATGCAATAGAAATAGCATGACTGGGTAATTTTAACAGCCAGTAAATTTATACAAGACATAGCTACATGTATCTTTTAAATTTGCACTGGGTGGGCAATTTATTATTTTTATTGGATATTAAAGAACAGAGTTACGGCAAACTTGTTTTCTTCAGGTCATCATCATATTGTAATAGGTATGTTTGCAATGATTTGGCAATAAGCTCAAACATGCTCACTCACATAGAATGATCATTGTCAAACCATGTGGCAAATTCCTTAGATCTCTTCCACTGATAAAGCCTGATCTAAATGGCTGTTTTCACAGTAATGATTACTGAGCAATGGATATAGTTTCCAGAATGCATTGGTAAATGTTTAGCAGATGAGTATAAGGAATATTTTGCAAACCATTCCTGCATGGAGTAGAACAGCTCCCAATCAGTGTTTGTCTATTATCCTACAGTACTCTTGTAGGAAACAGTATAGTAATAACCTACTCATTATAAAGATACCAGTTTTAAACATATTAAATGTTATATAATATAATACACACACACACACACGTACGTATATCCTAAACCTCAATGCATGTTGTTGGTTGCCAGGGCCTGCCTAATACAGCTACACTGAGGGGAATCAGTTTCCAAAATGGTTAGACTAATTAGCCACACTGCTAAAATGGTACAGGCGTCACTTGGCCAGGTGTTCACTGGTAACAGTATCTTGTACTTATGGCCCCTCCGCTTGCCAAGGCATCACACTATTTTCTAGGGAATGGATGTTTAAATAATGTAGATGTAGCGAGGGTGTGTGGTCTCCCTCAAAGACGGACGGAGGGACAGCTGCAAGCCCCCTTGGTGGGCAGAGCTGGGACACCCACGCCCTCCCTGCTGGAAGCAGAAGGGAGGGACAGGAACTAGAAGTATGAAAGGCCAGCGCTCCAGATCACTTAGAGCAGAGCTGCTGGAGGAGAAGGACGTCTCCCACCCGTGGCTGGAGCTCGGATCCAACAGCAATGGCTGCGGTGCCAGAGATCTGCGGGGCCTGCCAGAGCTGTTGGTCTCTGGAGATGTTGAGGAGTTGCTGGGGCTGCCGTTAGCTGTTTATCTCAGTGAGACGGATGACAACTCCAGCACCGATGTACCCCCCTTCGAACGGGAGTGTAGGAAATAGCTCAGGAGAGCCGAATATAGTTCAGCTGTGTTGCTGACTGACAGCTGGCCAGCATGATGCAGCTGGATTTCCTCGCTGACCCAGTGGCAGAGTGGTCTGCCACTGTTAGGGCCCTGGGCTGGGATGCAGTGGAGTCGGGTGGGCCTGTGTCCCTCTACCCCTGCCAGCCCACCTGTGGGGTGGCAGCCTGTGTTTGTCAGCGGTCTGCCAGAGCCAGGACCCCTGACTGTTTGCTGTCCCACCCTGTTTGAGGGCCTGGGTGAATAGATTCCTTATTTTCTCTGCCCTGAATACCGGCCTGGGCCGCCTAACTGCTTGCTGCTTTGCCCTGCTGGAGACCTGGGGTTTGTGGACACTCCTGCCCTACCCTAACTGTAGGCTAGAGCCCCCTAACTGTTTGGTGCAATATCCAGTCGGAGGACTGGGGCCCCAAGACTCAGTACTGGATTACCCCACCGAGTGACAGAGAATCCAATGCTAATTCTCACCTGAACTGTGCTCTTCCAGGGGACTTGTAGTGAGGGGGTTGGCCTCTCTCCCACGCGGATGGAGGTACAGCCGCGGCCACCTTACAGTAGATAATTATTAGACACTTTGCTGAATGCTGAAATTGATACTGAGTCTGTCATGTCATATTTATAATTGAAGCAGAACCTTGCTAGCCAAAACCATATTTGAACAGGGATCTGACACAATCTCCTTGTGGAAATGCATTCACAGCTGGAAAAACACAGGCCAGGACATCTGACACATTTGTTAGAGGTATAGTTTCTGTGCATTATTAAGCACACTATTTGTCCATGTGCATTTTTTTTTCTTTATACACTTTCATACAATCAAGCCCAGGGACTTGATAAAGGCCAGGATGAGGGCTCTGGCTGTCTGGGGAGAAGCAGAAGATGGACCTTACAGATGTTTTGGTGGCATGATTTGAGCATAGATTGGATGTGCTGTACAAGAGGGAGGGAGGGATTGAAGGTGATCCCAAGACCATGTCCCTGGTGGTGTTGTCAAGAGTGACTGTGGGGAGTTGAAAGGGTTTTGCATGCAAGGGCAGGAGAGCATTTCTGGCTATGTTAAGTTTCAGCTGATGTCAAGACATCCCAGAGGAGGTGTCAGAAAGAGAGACCAACATTCAACTTTAAGGTAGTTAAAATTTCTCACAGATCCAAGCTATTCCTCAACTACAACCTGGTATATCAGTCATACTTGCCTCACTTCCTAGTGATGGGTTCCAGATTGTCTCATTATATTGGCTGAATATTTGTTCACCAAATTAAATTAACAAACTGGTCTGTCCAATCACTTACAAACCAGATTTTTAGCTCTGGCTGAGGAATGGCCAGTGTGACTCAGGTGGGTGCATGAGGGTGTGTAGCTTAGGAGTGTGTAGCTGTAGAGGACCAGTCCTTCAGCACAAATCTTCAATGCTGCTTAATGGTGCTCTACATTACATTGGCTGCCAATGGGCCCAAGGGGGTCTGTATCAGAGGATCAGCAGGACATAGAGAAATCCTGGATACATCTCATTTTCCACCCCTATGCTCACAGCGGGAAATGGGTTGGTGAAAGAGCCACGACGCTAGCTATATGCTGCAGAGAGGATCCCCTCACCCCTGCTCTTGGGCAATCCTTCCATTTCTCTCTCTGTTGGATTCCACCAAGAGTGTGGTGTGATACATGAGTCACCTAAATCCCCCATGAGCAACATCTTGGGTAGTCCTTCCTGACAATGGTGAAAATATTTAGTACATTCAACTTTCTTTAAGTGCTCTGAAGATACTTAACAATAACTAAGAGTAAACTGAAAACTTTATTTTTCTTTACTTTTATCCAAACTGCCTGTGTTCTGTCAATTAAGTATTGATTCTGCAGAGAGAAAATATTCATCTTTCATCAATATTGTAACTCTTTTTGCTACTTTATTTTGCTTTTCCATTGGGAAGGTGAGTCTCATAATCCCAATCCTCAGCTGTACCAAATGAGGTGAGCTCTGGCCCTAGAGCTTGTGTTATTTAAAAAAAAAAAAGTCCCCATATCTCCTTTATTTTACATACTAATTTTACTCATCCTTGAAAATAACCTCCAGCTCAGGAACCTTAATACATATGTTCTTCATCCTACAAAAGACATGCTTTTCAATTTCATTTTTTCCCTAAGTTCTCATTTCATTTGTCTATATGCTATTTCCTGTAATATTAACCAATAGCTATATCGGGCTTGATTCTGATCTCTAAACTGGGTTTATACATATTTGATTCCCACTGAGACCAGCAGTAAGCCCATTTTCTTGGGACCCAGGAGACTCTTTCTCCTGTGTTATTACTATCCTAGCACAATGGCCAGGTTAGCTAACTTCCCATGTTAACAACCAATTTAGTTTCCCCCATCTATTTAATAACTCATTAAGTTTGAAGGCCAGGTTCCTTTATCATATTTTACCCTTTCATCTGATTCAGTCTAGTAACCTCTCCTAATAAAAGTGAGAGAACATGCTGTAAAGATGAAAGTGTATCAATGCACACTCTACAGTATGCCTGCATTTCAGGGGGGTCTGTGTGTCACCCCAGCTGTGCTATAGCAAATGACTACAGAGAAGCTTTCCAGCTGATCTAAACACATCAAACAGTCAAAAAATGTAAAAATGAGGCTTAGTGTGCTCCCTAATTGTCAGGAGCGTGGGCAGTTTGCAATCTATTGTCCCAGGTCTCATTTTTTAATGCACATAGTGGTAGCTGTGGCCAAGTCTCATCTGCTGTCATCACAGATAAATCAAAGTATTTTTTTTTCTAGAAACTCACAACAGGTTGTCAGAAAGTTTTCTAGTCATTTCTCCCTCTTGAATTCAGAGTCACTGAAGTGGTGTCAGTGCCTATTAGCATAATAATGTTGACCAGGACATTTCTGCCTCTCACTTTCATACCAAACATGCCTTTTTTCCCTCACAATTGCTTGTCGCTAGGAAGAAAAAGAAAGTTCAGAGCTGCTTTACTGGGGGGGAAAAAAAACCTAGGTAAACTGTTGCAGAATCCTGCAGGCTTTTTGAGAACACATGTCAGTTAGACATAAAAAGAATAAACTTGGCTCAATTGTGTTTACCTTTTTAAGGTATCCTTGGGCTATAAAAACTACCTTCGCTTCTGTTCCCCATGACCTAGAATTAGAGTTTGTGGCTGAATTCAGGCCTGATAGAACTCCACTTCAACTCTCTGCTCATGCTCCAATGCTGCATGTTGCAGAGCACTTAGTGATGATAATGAGTTGAGCCCCTTGGAAAATCAGAGCAATCTTCACCCCTATTCTTACCAGTATGTAGAGCCAACAAAGCACAAGGATAGGGTAGGGTAGCCAATGAGATCCTCCTGTGTGTAGGCCACTAGAAGGGAGACGACTCTTTCCTCAGCCCTGTGTAATAGTGTGGCTTCACACTACTTCCAGTATAGGTCAGTGCCTACACCATACAATTTGACCCTGAATAGTGGCCTATAGCTGTGGACCCTTTGAGCAGGGGGTTGGACTAAATGACCTCCTGAGTTCCCTTCCAACCCTGATATTCTATGAAATAGCTTTGCAAAATGGTCCTAGATTGACTTGAACTGAACCCAAAAGACTGCATTCTAAAAATCCATTCCCAGGTGCTGAACTTACAAGGAGGAAAATTGTAGGGAAGTTGCAGCCAGATGTTCTATGTACTTATTCCCTCACTTCTCAGACAGTGACTGTCTGGGAGCATCAGCCTCACTTTGGTTCAGATCATCTGCATGAATGGCCTCTACATTTCCTCTTAGCATTCACACTAAAAATAACACATCACTGAACAAAGTCCTATCAGCACCATGACATTAAGTTAACAGTTCTTGCTTTAACTTCAGAGATAAGGACAGACAAATATGGATCACACACTATGTATGTTCCTGGCTCAACATTCTGACTATGTCAGCCCTTTGTAAGTTCCTCCACTAGTTCCCTCATTTCCACCATATCAAACACAAACATTTTGTCCTAACCTGAAAAGCCCCCCACAGTTTAGCCCAGCCACACCTATTGTCCTATAATCTTATTATGAGATCATCCCCTGCCTGCATTCCACCAACAATGCCACCTGCTTGTCCACTTCTCCCACAGCTATCTTCATGCTTTCCCCCCATGCTGCTCTGTACACATGGGAAATCATTCCCAGTCAAAAAACACAAACTAACACCCTACTCTCCTTCAGCTCTTTCCTTAATGCTCACCTCTGCTGTAACGTGTAGAGAAAACTGCCATCGTAGGCTAAAAGAAGTTGGCAAGTCATGATGACTGATACTGCTTTGTACTTAAATCAGAGATTCAATCACTTTGTTATGTGTGAAGAATATAGCATAGCATAGCTAAAATTCCAGCACATACGAAAAGATTTTTGAGTATGTACTAGTGAATCTGTTAATTAGTTTAGTTTAGAATCAGTCTTTTCAGAACTTTAGCATGCTATGTCAGACCATTTTCTTGTCGCAAATGATCTCAGAAATGAAATAACACAAACACTTCAAACTTTCCATAGAGTTAAAAGTCACGGAAACCTTTGGCAGAGGACCCACCTGAAGACTTTTTTAAAGAAGATTAAACCTGTAGGAGAACACTTCAACCTCCCTGGCCACACAATAGCAGATCTTAAGGTGGCCATCCTGCAGCAAAAAACTTTAGGACCAGACTTCAAAGAGAAACTGCTGAGCTCCAGTTCATCTGCAAATTTGACACCATCAGCTCAGGATTAAACAAAGACTGTGAATGGCTTGCCAGTTACAGAACCAGTTTCTCCTCCCTTGGTTTTCACACCTCAACTGCTAGAACAGGGCCTCATCCTCCCTGATTGATCTAATCTCGTTATCCCTAGCTTGCTTCTTGCTTGTTTATATATACCTGCCCCTGGAAATTTCCACTACTTGCATCCGAAGAAGTGGGTATTCACCCACGAAAGCTCATGCTGCAAAACGTCTGTTAGTCTATAAGGTGCCACAGGATTCTTTGCTGCTTCTACAGAACCAGACTAACATGGCTACCCCTCTGATACTTAAAGAAGATTAACGGTCAGTTTTTTCGGTTCTTCCCAACTGAAAATTTCTCCTCCAGAGAGAGTTTGTGCATATGCACAGTATGATACCATCCTTAAAAGCACAATCACATAATATTTTTTTCCACAGGAGCCCTGCATCATTCAGTGCACAAAACAGACAGTGCTTGCTGAATGAGCAGCTATTCTATATTTTACCGAATCCTTAATGGCAAAGTGTGGCCATAGGCCTTATTTACTGCCCACTATTTAAAACCCTGCTCTGAATTATGAATCTCTTCATGTGCTTTCCTACGGTGCTTGTAACTATAATATCTCAGGGCTACGTTCACAAAAGGAATTAAGTTGCCAGTTTAGGTACCCAAATCCCAGAATCAGCCCCACTGGGATTCACAGTACCCCTGCTCAGCTGCTGCTGAATCCTTTAGGCACCTAAACTTGCTCAGCACCTAAATGTTTTGCAGTAAAAGTTCCCTAGGAACCTACATTTTTGCCTTTGCACATGTCCACTGCTGTTATAACTTATCTACATCTTGGTAGATATTCACCCGAGCAGCAAAAGACACCCCCCTGACACTAGAGCAACCCCCTGAAAATTAAAAGGGTAAGATTTTGTTTTTTAAGTGCGGGCAAAATAAGTTTTAATTCATTTTTGGAAAATGCTGAACTTTTATTTGTTTATTTATTTAGGAACTTTCTAAATAAATGCAGCCTAAAGCAAACACCTGACATGAAAAATCTCAGCCAGAACTGTTAACACTTGCTAATGTTATGAAGAACTGAAAACAGGGTTTTACTATAATGGGCAGTGTTGGGCAGCCATAACTATAGGCATATAGCTATCAGTTCTGCCAAAAATATACAGTTTACCATATACCTATAGTAGTGGAGAGAAATATTTTAGAATATTGCCAGAATCTTTGCAATGTCCTAGTAAGAAATAATTAATTAAATAATTCAATACATTATGAAGATCATAATATCCCTAGAAAACATATAGCTGGTTTCCGGACAATACTGTTTAGTGCTTAATGAATATTATATATATTATACATCCCCTAGGTCCAAAAATATTATACAAGTTTTCATTAAGTACTGAATAGTATTGTGTGTGTGCACATGTATATAAGATAGCATCTGGCCAAAGTCAATAGTATTAATATATGCCTAATCATAATGGCAGTTTACTTATGATGTTTATTACCATTTTCTATTGTTTAATGTCTAGGCTTTTGCTATTGCCTGAGTACTGAAAATAGACCTGGCATATCCTTTGGCTTCATAGACAATTGTCTCTGAAGCATTGTAGAAAATGTGTGTTAATGGGATAAGGCAGGCTTTAAAACAAATAAACAGACAAACAAACACTGTTTTGCTGGATGAACATAAAGCTGCTTTCCCTATCTTTCTACTTCTGCAGCTCACAGGAAGATTATGAGTCCCCAGGTAGCTCATGGGTCTTTGTAAACTAAGAATAGGAAATTTGAGCTCCTTTTTTAATGGAGAAAGCTCTGTTAAAAACAGAAATATTTTCCTTGTTTGCATATAACAGCCATAGTAGAATAATAGCATAATTCTAATCAATGGAGAAATTTAATAGCGGGGGAGGATTTGGAGCAGCAAAATATGCAATACAATATAAAACCTCATTTGCCTCCATTTGGTTTCTCTAAATCCCACCCTCTGCCATTTTCACTAAAAACATACTTCAATCCCCTTGTTTTCCAGAAACAAAACGAAAGAACTTTTGAACTTCATCAGTTAAAAAAACCCAAACCTCCACAGACACTTCCTTCTTCTGATAGTTATGTTGCCACTGGGACTTGAAGCAGTATTTCTTTAAAGATTTTTTTATATTAAAATATTCCAATAGGGTTCATAAATTTATTTAAAGCATAATCTTTTGTAGTTCTTTGTCTGAATAATGTACTTTTCAAGTACAAATATATATATATATAGAGAGAGAGAGAGAGAGAGAGTGTTACAATTCATTTTGATCACTTAAACCTGTTCTCAGACTACTCAAACAATGGAATGATTCTTTGAAATAGTTTGCTAATATTTACATGCTGCAGGAGAAGCATCTATATAGTATCTGCTACTCCTGCTATGATAATATTCTTTCTGATTAAGAGAAAAGATTTCCATTGACATGGACTATAAACCATTTTTATTGCACTATCATTTATTAATCTCTTTAGCACCACCTACCACGTGCTTTTATTGTCCACAAGCTTCCCTTAACTTAATGTGATGTACATAACTTCTGTGGAACCCAAGGCCATACAATGTGTATGCCTACAAGCTCTTACGGGTGACCCTGCATTATTCTACATGTACATTATGGGTTAAAATAAAAAATCACATTTCAGATCTATATGGCAGATCACAGTTCCACTATTCTGCAATTCCTGCCTCTGTTGAGCTATAGTTGTCATCAGTGGGAGATCAGGGTATGTACAGAGAGAAGAACATTGGGAGATGAGATCCAAGAGGATGAAAGAAGAGTTTTGCCCTATACTGCAGATTAATGAGACTATGGAATAATAGTGAAGTGCTCTTGTAAGAAACAACCTTGAATTCACTAATGATGATAGTTACAGGGTGGTTCTGTAGTAACGTTAAATCAGATACACTCCTTTGCACGTCTCCACTTACTCACAGTATGTGAACTGTTGCATTTTCATGTTATGATTAGGGTTATCCTGCATAAAAGCACTGCAGTCATATTTGTTTTCTGAGAAATGGGCCTGTTGGCTACACACACTGTGGAAGGTGTGTCGGGGTAGTGTTCATAACCAGCTATGAATAGTTGTGGAAAGCTCTTTACTTGAAAAAAGAAAACTGTCTTTTGAGTCTATGTTCATTTCTTCTAGACCAAGGGCCTGCTCTCACTTAAATGTAATAGGATTTTTTCCATTTAGTTCAATAGGGTCAGGACTCGGTACAAATATTTTGCAAAAAGCAGAGAAGAATATTGATGGAAGAGGAATTTTTACATGCTGAATCAAAAGTGTAAGGGAAAAGTGAGTATCTGGGCTTAGCAAACATTCAAACTCTGCTATAATATTTAAACATTACTAATAATCCAAATATATCCAAAACACCCAAAAAGAGGTTTAAATCAGTTAGCTTTTGTATTAATAGATTTTAATGCCAGAAGGGGCTATTGGATAATCGAGACTGACCTCATGTATATCAAATGTCCTTAAATTTTTACCTAGCTACCCCAGCACTGAGCCCTAAAACTTGTGTTTAATTAAAGCATATCTTCTAGAACAGCATCGAGTCTTGATCTGAAGACATCAAGAGATGGTAAATCCACTATTTTCATGGTAATTTGTTCCAAACCGTTCATCCTCCTCACTGTTAAAAATTTGTGCTTTATTTCTAATTTGAATGTGTCTGGTTTAAGTTCCAGCCATTGATTCTCATTAAGCCTTTGTTCACTATGACCCCTAAATCCCTTTCAGAGTCACTGCTTTCCAGGACACAGTCCCCCATTCTGTATATATAGCCTGCTTTTTTTTGTTCTTAGATGTATGTCCTTACATTTGGCTGTATTAAAACATATTTAATAAACTCAGAGAACTGGTAGTTAAGGTCTCATGGGAAGAATATCTACAGGAAAAAGTTTTTCAGGAGAATAGCACAATCCTGTAGGGACAAAAATCAGACAGACAAAGGCACAAAATGAATTACTTAGCAAGGGATATAAAAGTCAATAACAAGTTCTATAAATACATCAGGAACAAGAGAAGGAAGGCAGAGCTAACAATGGATGACATGAAGAAGGCTGAGGTGTTAAATGAGCATTTTGCTTCAGTCTTTAATAAAAAGGTAAATTCTGTCCAGATGATTAACACAATAAATATTAACAATCAGTGGGAAGGAATGCAAACCAAACTAGGGAAAGACAATCTTGGAACCTTAGCAATAGTTAGGGCCCTACCAATTTCACAGCCATGAAAAATGTGTCATACACCATGAAATAAGCTCTTGTCCATGAAATCACCCCCGTGCTGTTGGGTGTGCCCCAGCCAGGGGGGCTCCTAGCTGCTAGTCCCAGCCAGGCTTGGGAGGGACAAGACTTGTCCTTCGCCTCCATGGCTGCTCTCAGAGGGAAATCAGACCCACTTCCAAGTGCCTTCCCCTGCTCCAGGAAGCTCTGAGGCTTGGCAGCAGCCTCAGAGGTTCCTGCAGGTAGAGGAGGCTTATGGAGGTTGGTCCAATCTCTCCCTGCTGCTGGGAGTGCTCCAGCCGGGGGAGGAGGGAAGGGGAGAGGCTCCTAGCTGCACGTCCCCTCTGGGCTGGGGAGGGACAGGACTTGTACTTCCTCTGTAGGGGGAGGAAGAGAGATCAGATCCACCTCCAGGTACCTTTTGGGTTGGGACCCCCAGGGTTACAACACTGAAATTTCAGATACAAACATCTGATAATGTGAAATTGACCAATTCAAAAACCTCTGGCTATGAAATTGATAAAAATGGACTGTGAATTCGGTAGGGCATCAGCAATAGTCTTTAAGAACTCATGAAGGACAGGTGAAGTCCCAGACTGGAGAAGGGCAATCATAATAGTTATCTTTTTTAAAAAAAAAGGAAGGGAACAAAGAGAACCCAAGGAATTATAGATCAGTCAGCCTAACTCCAATACCTGGAAAGATACTGGAACAAATTATTAAATCATCAATTCGTAAGCACATAGAGGATAATAGGGTTACTAGGAATAGACGACATGGATTTGTCAAAAACAAATCATGCCAAACAACTTAAGTTCCTTCACTGAGCAGGTTACTGGCCTAGTGGATAAGACTGAAGTTGTAGATGTAATATATCTTGATTTTAGTAAGACTTGGCACAGTTCCACATGACATTCTCATAAGCAAACTAGGGAAACGTGGTCTAAATGAAATTACTCAGGAGGGTGCAAAAATGATTGAAAGACAGTACTCAAAGAATAATTATCATGGGTTTGCTGTCAAACTGGGAGGGGGCATGCAGTGGGGTACCATGTGATCTGTCTTGGGCTTGGTACCAGCCAATGTTTTCGTTAATGACTTGGATAATGGAGTGGAGAGTATGCTTGTAAAAGTTGTGGGTGACACCAAGCTAGGAGTGGTTGCCCTTTGGAGGACAGGATTAGAATTCAAAATGACTTTGACAAATTGGAGAGAGTCTGAAATCACTGAGATGAAATTCAATAAAGACAAGTGCAAAGTAGTATACTGAAAAAGAAAAAAAAATCAAATGCACAATGACAAAATAGAGAACAAGAGGCTAGGAAGTAGTAATGCTGAAAAGGATCTGAATTGCTGAAAAGGACTGAATATGAGTCAAAAATCTGCTCCAGTTGTGAAAAAGGCTAATATCATTCTGGAGTGTTTTCATAGGAGTTTTATATGTAAGACACAGGAAGTAATTGTCCCACTGTACTCGGCACTGATGAGGCTTCAGCTGGAGTACTGTGTTCTGTTCTGGGTGCGGATGCCACGCTTTAAGAAAGATGTGGACAAATTGGAGAGTGTCCAGAGGAGAGCAATAAAGAGGTTTAGAAAACCTGATCTACAAGGAAAGGTTAAAAAAAATAAAAGACACATTTAGTATTGAGAAAAGAAAACTGAGGGGGAAACCTGATAACAGTCTTCACATATGTTAAGGGCTGTTATAAAGAGGATGGTGATCCAATTTTCTCCACATCCACTGAAGGTAGGACAAGGGAAATTTAGGTTGGGTATTAGAAAATATTTTCCAACTAAGGATAGTTAAGCACTGGAATAGGCGTCCAAGGAAAGCTGTGGAATCCTTGTCATTAAAGGTTTTAAAGTGCAGATTAGAGAAACATCTGTCAGGGATAGTCTAAGTGTACATGCTCTTGCTTAATTGCAGGGGCTGGGCTAGATGACATTTCGAGGTCCCTTCCAGCCCTACAAGCCTATGATACCTTGTTTAAATGGGCTCAGCTTACCCAGTGATCCAGATTAGTCTGTATGACAGTCCTGTCCTCATCATTCATCAGTTTTTATACAATCCACAAATTTTAATCAGCAGCGATTTTATATTTACTTCCAGACCACTGATAAATATATTGAATATTAAGAATATTACAGGAAAACAGAGAAGAAGACATAGAACTACTCCTACATAGTGCTCCTATTTATGGTACACAAACCTAAGATTTTATATTTTATAGTTGTGAAAAGACCATTTTGTGGAGCAATCAGTCAGTCAAATATTGAGGAACAAGATGCAAAGTAACTTTATGGGGCAAAATAACTCTAATTAGGGCAAAGAAAGAGAGATTGATATATCAGAACATGAAAGGGAAGATGGAGGGCAGGCTAAAAGACAGACCAGGGCCAACTTGACCCTTTACCATATTTGGTCCTGTAAGATTTTTTTTTTAATTATTATTTATTAGAATTTAACATTAAAGTGTTAGAATAAATCAGTCATTTTGTCTGTCTGACATTATGCTGTCACACAGAGGTGACAGAGGAGTGATTTTCCCTGGTGAAGCCCTCAGAAAAGGCCAAAAATTTAAGGCTCTTCCTTACATTAAGTAGTGCCTTCTACTATAAGTAGTGCCATTGAAATTACGGGAGAACTATGTTGTCTTATGTGCCCTCTCTCTCTCTCTCTCTCTCTCTCACACACACAAAACTTTCAGATGTTCAGGGCTATTTGTGGGGTGCAGCTGAGTGCCTAATGGCTTCCATATTTATCTGTGCACTCACTGCAGCAATTAACTTACTAAGTAATGTGCTTTGACTGTGAAACAATATTTTGAGTCTGAACGAGCAACAAAAAACCTTCTATCTATTCTGTGTTCAATGCAGCAGATCTGAAGAAATGATGAGAAATTTAGGCTCAGTTTTTGTAGAAAATTATTTTCTAAGTAAGCTTTCCAGGGAAGTCAAATGCTGTCTTTATTGCAGACAATATGTAGACCCCACCAGGGGGTAAATTATTAATAGTAAATCTTCAACATTTAATGAGCACCTGCTATGCAATGTGGGTCAGTTTTTTTGATGAAACATTTACAAACCACTTATTATAATTAGCATAATTAGGCCTTTTGAATTGCTGCCCCATTTGAAGAAAACCAGATTCTCAAACCTACTTTGTAGGTGGTTATAATACCCACTGATTTAGATGAGTTTCCAGCTGTTCAGGCATCATTTATTAAATTCACATATTTTTATGGGAAAAATGCTTTGTAGCAGTCATAGGAACATAGGAATTTCCTTACCTGATTAGACTAGTTGTCCATCCTAAACCAGTATTCTGTCTCCGCCAGTGGCCAGTCCCAGATGATTCAGAGGAAGGGTTTGCCTTTTCCGTTTACAGACTTTTCCATTTAGGCTGTAAGCTGTTTGGATCAGGGACTGTCTTTGTACAGCTCCTAGAATAAAGAGACCCCATTTCAGATGTGGGCTATACACATTTCTATTTATATATATATTATTTATAAATAATATATATAATATATTTATAAATATATTATATATATAAATTATTTATAATTATATATATATATATATATATATGTATATATATATATATATATATGATTAATAATTCCCTTCTTCTGGCATTTTGAGAAAGAAAGTAAATAAATTGGGTGCTACTATTTACCCTATATACCATTCATTGTTTTGTCTATCTCTTTCATGTGTCCTCTTAATTATTTCTTCTCTAAACAATTTCAATCTTTCAGTTTCAATTCGTATGAAAGTCTCTCAATACTTTCGATGATGATCTTGGATGATCTATGAATGTTCTGCAAGTTTTGCTTAAGATTCACCTTTTTGGCAAACATTGCAACCAACATACTCATTTCGAGTTAATGTTTATGGAAAGCGAACACGTTAAAAGATGTGAATACTGTTGACACAAAATTGTTTAAACATTTGAATGAATATTTACTGAATATTTTGTAGTATTCACTCAGGCCCAGTTCTAACTGAGTTACAATCCCTTGAATTGGCAGCATAACAATGAAACAACTGAGTATTGCTAAGCATCACTCTATATGCATCCGCTTGCTTGTCATCCATATTCTTCCAGACAACTAGATCTTCATTAAACTTACATTTTTTATGTCAGATTCCTAGGGAATTTACTTTAATGTATGTGGACATTGTGTGCCAATAGTACCTACATAAGGCTGAATATATTTTTTCCTTTGCTTTCTTTGGCTTATGGAAAGCAATCATTTCAGCAGGGCTGAAAAGCTCTTCTGGCAGGATACCAGCTCACATTGATTGGCTCAGTTTACTCTACAAACTGGGAAATTCAGCTGAGATTCTTATATAAAAGATGTTTCAAGAGTTCTACTAACAGTCCTAAATACTACAGTGTTATCTTTCTTTATATCTTAAAACCCTTGGCAACATAAACTATTGCAAATAAAGTAAATTTATGAAATACCTTCCAAAATGTTGACTATATCAGGCTTAATTTTCATCTATAAAAAGGTGGCCAAAATATTTGAAGTATTGTAGAGATGACTTAGGGGGAAAAAACAAACTAACAAACTAAGAATTGCTTTGATCAAAGAATCCTCTTGAAGCAAAGCTACACTTTATTTGCAGGTTAATCATCTTAGAGTGCTTCAATACTTTAGATCTGCTGCATTAAAGTTGTCAAAATGTTTTCAAATTCAGAAGCCATGACTTCAGAGAAGCAGTTCTTATTGTCATAATGATACGTGCCCTAGTTTCAAACAGGTTTGTTCTTTCTCTGCCTTGATCTAACTTAAGAAGAGTGACATCTATGCAGAATGGTGAGAATGTGTTAGCTAGCTGATGTTATATTTCAGCTCTGCTCTGGGAAAACTATGGCCTACTTCCTTGGCTGTGGCCAGGCAACAAACAGTCCAAATTAGGAGGGATATGGGCAAAAAGTTGCTTATAACCTACTTTTGTGTTTCTCTCCTTCTCCCCCATAATCCCTGGGCTGTCTGTGCACCAAGCCAGTTCTCAATAAAAAAGTAAAGCAGAATGAGAGCTCTTTTATAGTATGCCAGCCATTAGTAGATCCCAAGAATGATTATGGCAGCTGGAGATCAAGGAGGTAAAGAGGAAACTTGGTCATGCCCCTTTCCCCCTCATTGTGCTGCCTGTGCTGACTCCAGTTTAGCATAGAATTTGGTATAGGAACAAGTTTGCAGCTCTATGCAACCAGAAGATAATTCTCCCAAGGCAACTATGCAATCTTTAAGCCGGTTATATGCCATCTATGTGCTACAAAGCAGCCCTAACCCAGTAAAGAATCTAGGCACAACCTCCAAGCAGTACCTTACACTGCGGGGGATTCTAAAATATGTTCAAAAGATGTTTTCTGTGACTAATTCTAATAATAACTGACATTTTTTGCCTACATAATGACATCTCTGAATTTTAGACATCTTTGGTGGTGATTCTTTTACCAGTTAATTGGGATTTTAAGGCATCATTCTGCTTCACTCAAAGATTTTATATTAGGGAACTTACCTCCCTTTCCTGCATCTCTGCTTTAGATGCAGAAGGAAACGCAGTTAACTTACTGATCAAAGCAAGGGAAAGAAGGAATTTATACAATGGGAATAACAGTAGGTTATTTTATTGTCCTGAAATTGGAAGAGCAGAGTCCATTATCATCTGACGCACTGAGAAAGTTTCATCAGCACAAACAAACCAACCGACCCCAGAAAATGGCAACATTTCTTAAAAGAACTTTCAAGAGAAATCATGTCCTTGTCACAACAACCTGTTTCAGACTCTCTGAGATTCACTTTTTGAACTTGCACAGCAGCAGGCGAATTACAGTTTTATTGTATGTGGTTACACAGAGTAAGGATGCACATATTAACAAAGAGTGTTTTAAAAAGCTTACCAGTTTAAAACTTGTGTTTGTTTATAGGTTAACAGGCCAACCAGTTTCTGCTCAAACGTATTCAGTCATAGTTTGAGCAGACCCATAAAAACAATTAGGAGGAAACGACAAGGTATTAAAATACGCAAAAAACAAACTCTGAAAATGAAGGAAAATACAACTAAAAACCACAATCAATAGTCATTATTCACCTTACAGTTATACATGTCCATATATACCTGCTAAATATCTTATTTTATAGCTTTATTTTGGTTTTAAAACCTCTTGGTATTAGATGCAACCATAGTCCTTGCCTGTGCGGGTTGAGCAGTTTGTGACATTTATGTTTTTCCATCAGTTGTTTGGGCTAGTTGAAAATTATTCCATAAAAATCTTTATTTTCAGACATTGTATGAACTGATAATATTGCTCTTGAGGTGTCACCAGGTGGCACTGTTATACATTGAACCTGGAAGACAGAGCCAGGAGAGGACTGAACCCTCGTTCCCTGCTCTGACTTTTACACCATGCTCCCTCGTAGCTGGATGTAATGTAATAATAAGGTGGTATGCCTTTAAGCAATTTGTGAGCCTTCTACTGGCACTCACTATATTCTGTATTTTAGAAGCCTCCAGAATCCAATCAGAGCATATGTAGCTAGACCTTGCACCTTGTTTATATTCAGTAAAAGCAGTTATTTGGACCCCACCGTGTCCGGGTGGTTCCTTCGGACTATGTTTGTTATGTAAAAAGCAAAACAAACAAAACAAAAAAGACAAACACAGGTAAAACTATATTGTAGGCAAAATGAGACAAAACTGTAGCCATCAGGAGAGTGGTAGACTTGTGGAATGCATTTGAAAATGTACACAAGAACTGGATTATAGTCTTCAGTGAGAGTTAGGATTGAATGTGACAGGTTCCTGAGCACCCATTCTATTCATGATACAAAATTTAGTAGTCTAGCAAAACCAATCTGCTTTCATATCTGTCTTGCAGCTAGAAGTTCAACCAATTTACCAGTGTGAGACATTGTGATCCAGTTCAAAGGGCATTGGACTAAAGGCAGGAAATCTAGATTCTATTCCAGACTCTGCTATTGACTTGCTGTATAACTTGAGCAAATCACTTCTCTTTCAGCATCAATTACCCAGCCTGTAATGTGACAATAATAATGCTTCCTGTCTGCATAAAGCACATTGAGATCTATGGATGATGATGGCCTTGAACATGCAAAGAATTACACACATGCTTAATTTTCCCCTACATCCAACCTGTAAAGCTAGAATGCCACATTTTTTGTTTTATAAAAAAAATACAGAATTCTCTTAGCTAATGAAAGAGAGATACTTAATCCACTAATTTTTCTGTTATTTCTAGGAAAATTGAAATTACTATTCTTTAAGATGCCAAAACTATTCCACTCCGAGAGCATGAAGCAGAATTTAAGGAAAAAATGAACTCCTTTTTTTGTCACAGCCCTAATACAATCTTTAAGATGCTTTGAGAACTGCACTGTACCAGGAGTTTGATTTTTATTTTTTGTTAAAACTATGGAATGTTGTTTCAAACCTTTGAGAATTAGACCCCAAAACACAAGGTTTCTCATTCAAATGAGTTACTGAAAAATAGATTAATTTTCAGGGGTTGGAAACAGCATTAGAAATTGCTTTTATATGCCATTTTCAAGTTACACCTGCTCACCATGAGGCAAAATGTCAGAAAATAATGAAGCAACATTATACATATCAAACTTGCAAAATGGGAAATAGGATTCAGATCAAAGGTCTCTGAAGGATGAAACTTACAAACAAATGAATTTCTGGCACTGAAGGGTGAGCAGCCTATCTTTGAAATCTTTTCTACAACCATTGGAGCATGCTTAATGGGTTTTGTGTTTGTTTTCTGAAAAAAACACCTCATGTGACAGAATTAGGTATTACAAACAAACTCAGGATTATGGCTGCATATTTCCTGTGAAGTGGAGGAAATGAAATAATAAGCTAATCACTGATAAGCCTATTAATATACAGACATAAAAAATATTTCATTTACCTCATCCTATGTGTGTAATCCCAGAAAGTCAGGGCGATCTAAAATCCTCTCCAAATATTTGCTTCTGGACAACAGTGCTATATCAGAATCTTTTAATCATGCTTAGAACCACTGCCTTTCTTCAGGAAAGGAACTTCACCCTCCCTTTTTCTTTCCTTTACTTCCTGATCAGTATTTTCAAAAGCCTTGCAGAACTGTCACCAGTACCTCCCCTCCAGGGGAAGTGCTTTTAACTCAGCTCACTTTGGAGGTAGCTAACATTCAAAATTTGCTCAGGTGAGGCACATTGTAGAGTGCTTACTCCCTTCCATCATAAAAACTGCGGGACTGAGCTCAGATTCTGAAATCAGATCCTGAATGTGGCAGTGCTCTGTGCTACCATTATACTGCATACATACACCTCTGATTCAAAATTATCAATCAAAAGATGCATAAGTGAATAAACACCATTAGCCAAACTCCCAGCTGGTGTAACGCTATTGAATTCAGCGGAGGATCTGGGCCAAACTGATTTAAACTGTTCATTCTTCTGTACAGAATGCTATTGAATCTTAGTTCATTGCATTTTGTGTAACATTTTACTTTTACCTGTCTACCTTTTTTAGTCAAGATCCTTAAGCTAGATATTTTAACTGTTGTGTTGCAACAGAAGCTTCCTGCTGATTCAGGTTTATTTTCAAGTGTTGCAGAATCACAGAGGCAATTTTGAAAAGGCTTTTTCAGCCTATTTTAATTCATTAAACTTATGCTCATTTAATTTAAGAGACAAAACATTCCAAGTGAATCTTTGGTCAATTAGCTGTTTCAATATTCTTAAATAATTTCTCACCAGACATATTAATTCTTACAGTAATGAAAAGAGCTCCCCAAATCCACTGTGTCAAAACCTTTTGCAAAATAAGATATAAGACAGAATGTCAGAAGGGAAAATAAAGAAATAGGCTTATTTTTCAGCAAAAATCAGGGCTGATAATCAAATTGAATTTAAATAATTGTTTTAGGATTTTAGACAGATCTACAAGAGACTATTATTTTCTCTGACATAGTAAAATAATTTCCAGAACAGGCAATCATCTTTGAAATGACTGTGTAGGTGTCACACTTAGCTAATCATGAAATGTCATATTCAAAAATATTAATGTATTCCTCTTATAATATGAACCAAAGTAAAGTATTTTATAAATAAGATCAGCCTTCTTTAAGTTTTGGAAAATACTATTCACTGGCAGCACCATAATGCAGTTCCCTCTCTCTTGGTAATGAAAGCTGTCATTCTTTTTTCCATAATGTTCTTGAAGACTGGGGACTGATAAAATAAACATGCAATAAAAAACTTTGAGTAGTATGAATAAAGCGTCAAAGCCACACTGTGGAACTCTAAACCCAATGGGCTTGATCGTGTAAAATGCTGAGCACTTCCTGTGGATTGATGGCCATATTCCAATCCCACTGAGGTCAGTGGGAGATAAAGATTTGCACCATTCATCCTGCAGGATCAGAACCATAAGTCTTGTACTTTAAATGACACCATTAAAAGTTAATTCCCAAATTGGACAAAGCATGTCCATTGTTATTGTAAACCTAGTTCTATAGCACTGTTCCTTTTATTTCTAAAAAATGTTTATAGTAAAATAGGGTGAGGGGAATTATGGTCACTCCAAGAAAAAAAATCTGCTGCGTTTTTGTGAAGTTGATATACATAGTTCCATCAGAAGGTTCTAGTCTCTTCTTACACTATTTACATTTTCTATTATTACAAAGGTTTCAAATTTTTGTTTTCTGTTTGAATACGATTTTCCTAAGTGTAAAATGTAAATTTTCACTATCATGAATGAGTAAGTGAATCTCAAATGCTAGAATCTAAATGCTGAATCTTCACAGGCTTCATGTATTTCTCTTTTTGAAGCAAAGTCTTTAGGTAACAATGTCTGTCTTTCAGTAACTCATGCATGAATTTGTCATAAGAATTCTTCCTACTTCACAGTAGTACTGTACATTTTTTAACATACATATTGGTGAAAGACTGAACCTATACATTATTTTGTAAAAGTTTAGAGGAAGGAAAAGTTTCCAAACCAGCAACCTGCTTAGTGTAACCTCCTCATACACTGAAAACTTCCAAGACATACATTTGCATTAATTTGAATTAGGTTCATTACACAATTGTTTTTTCTGCTTGCACTTTTGCACAGTAAATCTCAAGGATGACTATGTTATATTTCACTGTTTTTAATGTTAAGACACAGATAACAGAATAACTGTTTTCCAAAGAAGTTAGAGACACACAACACTTTCTGGATAAAACACAATGGCACATGTGGATAAATAAACAATGATGACAGGCCAGATTGACCTTTGCTGTTGCCTGGAGGTGTAAATTGCATTTCCATGTGCAATACTAGTCCCTAGTCCACCAAAGGGATTCACCTCAAAGGAAAGGCAGATGGCAGTGTTGAAAGAGTAGATGAACAGTAATTTAAGAACTTCCCAAATTACAGAATTTTGCCTACTATTCCTTTTCCAATAAGACAATTTTTCACTTGATATTGTGTTTCCTGATAGACTTGCCAATCATTTAGAATAACCACACAAAGTAACAGAAATACAATGGAATAAGAAGGCCAGTTGTTCTGTGAATTGAGTCAGAGAGGTTAAGTTCAGTAGGGACCACCCAATCATCTAGCTGACCTTCTGCAGAGTGTCTCTTTACATGCCCCAGCTCCCCAAACTCAAAACACATTACCCCTGGGACTTCACTCTTCTTGACCTCTGTGTTTTATCAGTCTCTTTAACAGCCATCAGAGCCTCTGGTGACTGAAAGCAGGCATCTTTTGTAACCTGGACCTCCCTGGGCATCTCAGTACTCTGTGCCCGCCTGTAATCTCCCCTGTGTCTGTTACTCCAGGAGCAAACTGATCTTTCGTGCCCCTCTTGCCCACTGTCCCTGAAAATCCTTGGTGGGCCTATCTGACTCATTTCCCTTTGGGGTCTGCAATAGTCAAGCTTATTTGGATGCTGTAGCGGCTGCTGGGCTCCCTGCCAAGCCTGAGATGGGATATCAGACATTTCTCACTTGAGACAGGCATAAGCATCACTCTGGATTGTCTTTCCTCCTTGAAGGGAGGGAGGTCTCATAACCCCATTTTTGCTACCAAATTGTAATGGGGATGGAGGGGGAGCACTCACCTCTTGAGCGCCTCCTGCTGCTGCATGCAAAACTGCAGTCTTCCCTCCCCATAGTTACCAGATTTGCCCATTACTTCGGGGGTACACTCATTTATTAGGGTTACTCTTCGGGGGGGGGGAGGATTCTGTAATTCTATCAATGTAATTCTTGTGTCACTTGTGTTTTCATATGGAGCTCTACTTCTCCCTGCTGCAAGTTCCCTCCCAATGGAGCTATCCTGCAGGACCTAGGTTCCCCAGGGCTGGGTTCCTCCAGCCCCAGAATCAGATGAACACACACACATTAACAGAGAAAGTCAGAGTGGATCAGGTCAATCAGCACTTTCAAGCTGACCCCTTATATGTCGCTGGACTCAGTGGGCTGGGTCAAGCAGCACTTTCAAGCTGCCACCCTTATATGCCACAGGTATCATACTGGAATAGAGTTGGCCTGAGCAGGCTGGGTCGAACAGCACTTCCAGGCTGCCACCCTTACATGCCCCTGGACTCAGTGGACTAGGCCAAGCAGTACTTTCAAGCTGCCACCCTTATATGCCCCTGGACTCAGTAGTCTAGATCGAGCAGCACTTCCAAGCTGCCACCCTCGTATGTCACAGGTTCAGCACGTCCCTATCCCCACTTTCACATTACAATTGTACTGGTAGTAACCCACTTGATGAGCAAACCCCTCAGTATTTTTGGGCGTTACAGGGATCTTTAGCTTAGGACAGAGAAGCATTTCTGCAGAGTAAATGGGGAAGCTAAAAAAAAAAGAGTAAAAAAAAGAGTAAAGTTTAGAGAGAGAGGGGTGAAGCAACCAGTTTAACCATAAAACTTATTTATTGAATAGTAGTGATAACCACACAGGGAGAGCCTAAACAAACATAATAGTTACATTATTAAAGATCACAAAAGTCATATATAGACAACTATACCTCATCAAACAAGGGTTACAGTTATACCTGAGGTAGAAAAGAAAAGAGAGAGAGAGAGAGAGAAAGAGAGAGAGAGCTGGGATCTCACCACTCCATGAAGCCTGAACTGGTCGGGGTTCCCAGGTGATGGTGGTAGTTCAGGGTCCTGAGTGCTGGAGACAGGCAGAGCCCCAGCACGATCAGTCAGGAGAAGATGAAGTCCCAGTGGAACGGATACAGAGTTTGGATCCAAGTATCAGAACCCACTTGAGCGTGGGTAGGGGTTTCTTGTAGGGAAACAACAATGGTTCAAGGGATAACACTAGATTTGTTTATGGGTAAACTGATGACTCAAGGGTTTTCTTTAGGCTAGACAATAGGGGCTGATCACTCCTAGCTATGGGTGGTGTTCCTTCCAGGGAGCTCACAATGCAGTTAGGCTGCTTCAGTATTTTGGATATCAATCAAAGATTCATGACTAGAATTGGTCGGATAACTGCTGAGCTAGGCATATGCAGGCATAGGTTCATTAACATCTGGAGCAGAGATCCCCCAGGATGCAGTGCTTCCCTGCTTTTCTGGTCCCAGAGTTCCGTGCAGTTCTTGTCTTGGAATCTCTGTTCTCCATTCTGTATGCTAAAGGAGATGCCTCCCTGTCCCATATTTGATGCAGGTGAGACTAGGGGAGTTGTCTTAATCCTGTCACCCTTGTCCAGAGGGGTCTAAGTGTGTCTTCCACCGCCCTTCACTACTCTCTGCAAGTCTTTTCTCTGATCGGTTTTGGTTCAAGCAGAGGCTGGAGTGGGGTGGGGTATCCTTCATATGTCAGACAGGCTGGATTCTGTGCCCTGGTTCCCCAAGAACACAGAGCTGACTGGTATCACCATACCCTCCATAAGTTGTTGCTCTCACTTGGCAAGTCTTCAGTGCCTTAGCCCTCCAGCCGGGTTACACAATCAAAATGAACCCCTTCCAGGGTAGCAAAAGTCCAGCAAAACTGTCTATCTGCGCTCACCAAGGTCTTTAGCCCCCACAGTGGACCCTTTAAATTCAGCCCTTCAAGTCAGACCTGAAGAAGAGCTCTGTGAAGCTCGAAAGCTTATCCTTCCACCAACAGAGGTCGGCCCAATGAAAAGATATTACCTCATCCAGCTTGTTTCTTCCAGGAGCCTTCCAAGCAGGCAGCCCAGGAGCCCTCATTTTGCTTTCCCCAACAAAAAATTGAACTTTGTCTGCAAAGTGAAATTTTAAAAATTTCCATAGGAGTTTTGCAAAAAGGGCATTTTCATCAGAAAATCATGGCAATGAAAAACGTTCAACCAGCTCTTGCACTTAGCACAATGGAGGCCAGCCTGGTTGCTACCTTTAGGCAACACTGCAATATAACTGTTAACTAATAATAATGAAAAGTTGGAAAAGGGAACAAATGAATCATACCACCAAGTTTAGAGGGACTCCTTTGGCTCATCAGTTCTCTCATTAATAATTATTTGCTTCATTTTTTATATTATAAATTGACTTTTGCTCTCAGACCTTTGGATGTTGTATTCAAAAAGTGTAAATATACTTGTATTTTACCCAGGGCCTCCATGGACATAGATCCAGTAAATAATGAGCTTCTTGGTTTATTTTATTATATGTACATATTTATACCTCAATATTTTACCCATTGGGCATATTAATCTTCCACATGGCAGCTGGTTTAAAACTTGGCTACGAGGGGTAAGAAAAGCCCTATTTATAGGGTAATCTAATTATACCCTTCTAACATGAAGAGCTATCTGAATGAAACCTCATCTGGTGTCTTTTAAAAAGGTAAGGTGAATAACTAATAGGTAACAAAATAACATATGCTTATTCCTGAAAAACAGTTACCTGTTCTTTAAACTAAAAATAATGTGTGTGTTTGGTTTTTTGTTTCCTTCTTTAGGCTAATGTTAGCTTTTGACTTTTCTTTCCTCCTCTCCAAGAAGGGGAAGGCTCTAAATAACCTGAGTTTGGGTCAGAAGCAAGATAAAGGTCCTTGCATTCATCACCCAGTTCCCCTTGCAGGCTCTTCACTGTCATGCGGTGATACTTCAGCAAGATTTGTGTGAGTGTTTCATTCCACTCTCCTTCACCCTCCACCAGGGGTATTTGCTGAGCAGTTGTATCCTTCACTGTCTCCACTGCCAGCTCCAATTCGCCCACCTTATAGGCTGGGCCATTGCACACCCTCTTATTATCTTGCTCATTCTTAGAGCCCCTGCATTTCTTCCTTCAGCAAGCCCACCACTTCAAGGGGCACTTGTTCAACTAGCTCCCCAGGTCTCTCACCTAACAATTACTCTTTTCACTCTTTATTTGGATTTTGTTATGGGGCTTTACTGATCTGTTCCGACTCCCACGTTCCCTTGATCTAACTCCAGGGATATTGTAGATAATTTCTTCACTTACCTGATAGGTATTCTTTTCAAATATTAGAGTATCCACTTACTCAGAGTTATTACTGGATCCCACAATTACAGGGGAAAAAAATGGATCTTTTAAGCCTGTCCAGATTAAAAAAAAAGTAGTGAGTAGTCACCATCAAGTCAGAGAGCTATTGGATCTGGCTCTAGATTTTTCTGTAAACAAGAACTGTGTGAACAGTCAAGAAAAGCAATTATTGTAAGTGAACAACTCAAAATATTGACAGTACAGGATCAATATCACTATTCCAACAGCTGGCCTGGCGGTGCCTACAACACAATGTGTAATTTCTATTTTTTTAGAATACAGTAATATTAGAGATGCTCCTGAAGGAGGAGTCCCTTGGGCCTTCACACAAGGTTTCTCTCTCTTGATTAATAAAGCCTGCCCGCATTTTCTGTCTCTAAATCTCTCCTGCTTTGAACAGTGACAAGTGGCTGGAATACTGGCCAAAGGAGCTCTTCTCTTGCATATCTTTTTAACTCCATGATGCTGTGTCCTTTCACACAGGCTGATATCATATTGGAGAAACATCGCTAGAAAATACCATTAGTACATGATTCACTTTCACACTCTTAAAAAATTATTTTAGTGGCATGGGTACAGAATTACTCCCCTGCATGCCTGCAAACAGCCCTATTTCTATCCTATTGGAGGACAAATTATATATCTGAAGTTGTACTCTCATTAACTTCACTAGTGAGCCAAGAAGATTAGTATATCTACATATAATCTTATTTATCTGTTTCAATAGCAATAGTTTAACATTTACGCTAGCTTGTAGCTAATGAAGGGATAAAGAACGCCTCTCCTTGCACTCTCCCTTTCATTTAAATCCTTTCTTAAAACACATTTCTATCATCAATCTTCCAAATATACTTCCCAAATTTAATTTTTAATTTAATTAAAAAATACATATCTGTACAGCTTCAAGAATGGACCATTGAAGTGGGTGTTTGACAGTATTGTCTCTGTTTGATTAAGATTATAAACTTCTTTGGGCTCTACAAAGCACTAGATATGATTTTGGGGCCAGCAACTTGCAAATGAAATCTGGCTTCTTTGGTCCCTTCTAATTGATTTCATTTGGATAAACTAAGTACATCAAAATTCATTCCTAGTCAGAAGAAGTCATCTCACGTCTGTGAGGTCCACAGGAATTTAAGTCCCACGTGGGGTGCCATTCTGTAACAGACTATGGCCATATGCATATAAATGCCATGGGTATGATCAGGGATCTTATCTAGTACTTAAAAAAACCCCAAACCCTCCTTTCGCTATTAGTGAACAGCAGACTCTTATACACAAGGCCGGCTAGTCATTATAGAGACATGATTATCACAAATACTTAAATTTTTACATTGTTCATCCCCCCACTTTTCTTGCCATCTCTTTTCTATCTGGTGCCTTTGCATGTAAATTACACAAACTTAGGCTATGTCTATCCTACAAGCTAGTGATGCGATCTCCTACTTGCATACACATATTTGCACTTGCTCGATGAGAGCTAGTGTGAGTATAAATAATAGCATAGCCACCAGAAGCACAGGCAGTGGCAGCAGTGGCACAACTAAGCTGTGCCACCTACACACTCATGGGATTCAGGCAGGTTTGTACTTTGCACGGCTAAAATGTGCCACCATTGCCCGTGCTTCTGGCATTCACTATTGTTTATACATGTGCTAGGTCTAAAGCTAGCATAAGTATGGGTATCTGAGCTGGGGAATCACATCCTTAGCTCAGAGTGCATAATATTAGAGTCCCTTACACACAGACTCAGTGGACCAAACTCAGAGACAATATGTAAGAGGCAACGTAAGTTCATGTTTCTACAGGGGAGAAGTGTGAAACTAAGGGAGCGTGATATAGTCTAAGCTGGCATAACATGTATATTCAAGAGGTTGGAAGAAAACATGTTACATCAAATTGGAATCTCTCTAATACACTTAGGCTTATCTTGGAACTTGGCCCTGCACTGTACCTTATGCTCTAATAACACATTTTTACTGTCTGGCAAATTGGGTAAAAGTCATAATTTTCAATATGTCCAGGGTAAGAGGTTGTGTCGACTACCTGAACTGGTAAAATTTTACTATGGATCAGTTTTGCAATTCTCATATATACTCTCTACAATCTTAACTTTGGAATGTGCGTATTTGCTAAAAGTAAAATTCAGCCCTTGGCTCACAGCCTGTACATGGTCCTCGGTGTTAAAGAAGCTCTGCATAGCCTCTCTGCCTTCTGTTTGTTAGGGAGGTGGGATCTACATCTAATCTAAATATAATGATGTAGAATGGATCATTGGATGTATGCAGCTGGAGGAATGGCTGGATCTGTTTTTATATAACTGCAGTGGTTGGGAACCCCTGCTTTAGAGCTAGTTGTAAAAAACCCTGATGGAAGCATTTGCCACTGGAAAATGTAATTGTCAAAATTGAAGCGCTTCATAAAATTATGTAAATATCACCAAAGTTTTGTTTATAAAAATAACAGAAAAAAATTCCAACAATGTCAAAAACATCCCATGTTGATACTTTCAGAACAAATAAGAATATAAGAACAGCCATACTGGGTCAGACCAAAGGTCCATCTAGCCCAGTATCCTGTCTTCTGACAGTAGCCAATGCCAGGTGCCCCACAGGGAATGAACAGAACAGGTAATCATTAAGTGATTCATCCCCTCTCACCCATTCTGGCAAACAGAGGCTAGGGACACCATCCCTGTCCATTCTGGTTAATAGCCATTGATGGACCTATCCTCCATGAATTTATCTAGTTCTTTCTTAAACCCTGTTTTAGTCTTGGCCTTCACAACATCCTCTGACAAAGAGTTCCACAGGTTGACTGTACATTGTATGAAGACATACTTCCTTTTGTTTTCATCCTGCCACCTATTAATTTCATTTGGTGACCCCTAGTTCTTGTGTTATGAGAAAGAGTAAATAACACTTCCTTATTTATTTTCTCCACACCAGTCATGATTTTATAAACCTCAATTATATCCTCCCTTAGTCATCTCTTTTCCAAGGTGAAAAGACCCAGTCTTATTAATCTCTCCTCATATGGAAGCTGTTCCATATCCCTAATCATATTTGTTGCCCTTTTCGGAACCTTTTCCAAGTCCAATATATCTTTTTTGAGATGGGGCAAGCACATCTGCATGCAGTGTTCAAGATGTGGGCATACCATGGATTTATATAGCAGCAATATGATATTTTCTGTCTTATTATCTATCCCTTTCCTAATGATTCCCAACATTCTGTTACCTTTTTTGACTGCCGCTGCACACTGAGTGGATGTTTTCAGAGAACAATCCACAATGACTCCAAGATCTCTCTCAAGTAGTAACAGCTAATTTAGACCCCATCATTTTTTATATATAGCTGGGATTATGTTTTCCAATGTGCATTACTTTGCATTTATCAACATTAAATTTCATCTGCCATTTTGATGCCCGGACATGCAGTTTTGTGAAATCCATTTGTAACTCTTTGCAGTTTGCTTTGGACTTAACTATCATGAGTAGTTTTGTATCCTCTGCAACTTTTGCCACTTCACTCTTTACCCCTTTTTCCAGATCATTTATGAATATGTTGAATAGGACTGGTCCCAGTACAGACCCCTGGGGGACATCACTGTTTACCTCTCTACATTCTGAAAACTGACCATTTATTCCTACCCTTTGTTTCCTATCAGTGTCTGGACCAGTTTAATATAATCAATGCAGCTTTAGTGTAGACTAGACCTTAAGGAGAAGTAGTAGATAAACAGGTTTAGAGAATTTTTAGAAATTTGAATCCTTTCCTGTGTGGGTCACACAGGCCTTGCCTGAGCCATGATTCCTTGAAAAATCAGACTATTGTAAGATTAACTAGTTAAGTGCAAATTTTACATTTAATTTTCTCTCATCATGATCACACAAATATTTGAGTGTGTGTGTGCAGGGTCCTAATTGCAAAGCATATTGTTGGAGCTTTATCTGGTTCATTTTTAATTGTTTTTTGTATCTGGCAAGCTATTTTGTATGTTCAATCACTGCCAGTTAAAAACCAAACACCATCTAGCTAGGAAAATCTTGGGCCCAGAGAGGCAAGGCCAAATAACTGCAAGTTTGCAGTTTTGCTTTCAGAATGGGAGAATGGGTTAAGAAGTGAATGTATAGTGAGAACAGAAGGAGTTTTTGGACAACTGACCTAGGTTTTGAGCACCTCTGACACCTTTAACATGTAAGTTTTATTGTAGTTATGACTAAAGATATTTTGATAAGAGATAATGAGTAGCTTTGCTGAAAAGGAGAATTGGTGACCCAGTAGGGATTACTGTTATGACCCACTAGTAGTCACTATATGTTATGTGCTTTGTTTGAAGTTAGCTATAAAAAAATAGGCAAAAGAATTTGGTTTGGGAGCAGTCTGAGAAAATTTTCTTTGGTCAAGGATCTGGCACCTGAACTCTCCAGCAGTCAGACAGAAGCTTGAGCCCCCTGAAGCCTGGCTGCTGATCCCTCAAAACCATTTCAGACTCTTTAGATAACTATAAATGTTTTGAAATGCTCTAACCCTACTGTGACAGTGTGTGTGTGTGTGCACGTGCACCCTTGAGATCTAATAAAAAAGTAGTTTTAGGCAAAAGCACTTTTGCTTGTGCCAAGCACTTATCAGATGGATTAGCTGTGCCCCCATTGATTTAATTCAGACACTCCCTGGAGAGAAACAGTTAAGTTACCATTGCTTTGAGTTCTGAAAACCCTGGGTAACAGAAGTATCCTACAATTGCATGGGACAACTTCATTAATCTTCTCTATCCTGACAATCTGCAATTCACTCTATTGCAAATGGAAGCCACCCCACCTTTGCAAATGGCAGCAGCTCGAGTCAGTGTTAGCCCATTCTTTTCAGATCACTGATCTACAAGCAGAGTATCAGAGAGCCTCCTGGTTTGCAATGAAGAGCAGACCGATCAAGTCTTTTGCAAAGTGAGCTGCTTCCTGGTAACGTGCAGAGTGGGCAAGTAAAGTTTTCTCACAGGGCACCACGGTTCTAGGGCTAGAGTGGCCACCTTTCAGGGGGAGGAAGGCACTAGGGTCTCTGGCATATGGTTACTTTGACTCAGGTCTGTGTACTGCATCGCAGACACCAGAGCCCTAGGTTCAAGCATGGATTAGAGAAGTCTTAACATAGGGTTAAAATCCAACAATGACACTCAAGCCCAGGGTTCCCTAACATGGGTCAGCTGACTCAAGTCCCACTAACCTTGGGCTCGCATTGTACTGTAGACATACCCTTAGTGCCTGCTAGTGCTGATCAATGGCTTTTTACTTTTAATGCTTAATACTTTGTATTTTATTAAAGGTAAAAACCAACATTATTGAGATTATTAAAACATCAAAATTGTATTAATACCACTGTGGGCATAATTTTAATACACTTTCAGTGTTTTAACAAACTCAGAGTTATTTTACTCTTTAATACAATGTAAGCAAATGTCAGCGTCATTCCCTGTATCTCTATATCAGTGATAGTGAAGTTCAAAATAGCATTTCCATTTATCCGAATGCCTGGTTGTCCAAAAAATTTGGATATCCTCCAGACTGTGTGTCTATATGTGTGTGTAGGGTGGTGAGGAGGGAATGATCCTACTTTTTTAACAATAATTACACAATTTTTGCTCCAAAAGAAGTTAAATCTAATCATACATACAGGGAACCTGTTTTACAGCAGTTAGTCAAAGGCATTGATGAAGTAAATTGCTTAATGACAGTGGTCCACTAATATACGCTGAACACAACTCTATGAATAAGGTGATGAACTCATAGGACAGGAAGTTGGCTAATAAGAGTGGTCCCTTCTTTGTATTTCACTCTATACGATAATACTGTATAATATATTATTACTGGTACACTACTACATTATTGTTGCCCTTCCTCAGTTTATATAAAACCAGCATTCTTGGCCTTAAAATATTCTGTAGCCCAAACTTGATGAGATGTCTGATTGCAATTGTTTTAAACCTTAGCCTAATTTTAATTTAATTAAGCAACTGTGATCAAAGTGCAGGACATCTCCTGATGATCCATGACCAAACAGGAGAAGCTGATGGTCCTCTGTTCAGTGGCCATTCATCTCCAGAAAATGTCCATACCAAAGCTGCTATTTGCTTTTATAAGACATGTGACAGGGGCCTTGCATGTTGAGCTGGGTCATCCCCTTTGGCCCCGTACGGGGTTGGTACACCCCGACACCTGTTAAGCATGTGATTGAGGCCAAGTGGGTTCTGGTCACATACATGAATAGTCTGTAGCCCTGAGTGGGCAGAGCAAACAAACAGTCTAGAGCTCTGCGTCCTCCTGGCTGGGGCAAACAGTAGCACTGCAGTGAGCGAGTTGTCCACAGCGTAGTTTGGGTCTACCAGCTCTACCACCTGGAGCGTCACAGGTACTTCTGCAGGAACCCGCAGTACACATCCTGCTCCCTCTGCCAACCGCCCCAACTGAGCTGGGCTGCCTCCTTTTAGCTGGCTCTTCCACCTGCAGCATGCACAGCAGGGGAAGGGAGCGTGGCCTCCTGGGCTCACAGTGACTGGTCTGCCCCCATTGGCCCTGTGCAGGATTGGTACACCCCCTCAAAAGATGCACTTCTCTTTCTAAGTGATCTTTAGTGCAGATTAACAACACTGAAGACTGAAGCCCTCTTTTCATCCAGAGAAAAAGTTTAGTGTAATAGGTTGTCCTTTTTAAGCCCAAGAACCTAGGCATGGCTAGTAGTGTCATTGTTTCATACTCTGTATCACCATGTGCACTAAATACTAGAGGTCTGCAACTAAAATAACACTAGACCTGTTGCTGAATATATGCATGGATTTACTTTTACAAGACAGTACACCAGGTTAATTCATTTTTATGAGCTTTTATCACCCCCAAAATTCTGTCATTGGCTTAAAGCTTTAGCAAATCAAAACTTACATTTTTATTCTGTTTTCATGCATTACATTGTTTAGTCTGGTCTATTTTTCAACTCCTCCAGAAAACACCAATGCAGTAAAATCAGGTACCTCTAGCAAAGGACAGATATGCTTATCAGGTAATGTATTGTCTGGTGTTAGCTAATGTCATATTTCTAGAAAGTTTTAAACTTATGCCAGGTTGTATAACTATGAACTGTATTTCCAAAATGCCTTGTACTCATTCTATACTTTATAGTGGAGATTTATTAGTAGGTAAACAAGGTATAACCCCTATTCCTTGTACGTGTAGAAATGGTCAGAGATGTATGTTCTGTTAAGGTTTGCCAAATATGAACAGCATGCTAGGCATGACTGTTACAGTATGCTAGGGATAACTGTGGCATATGTGTTTGTACCCTGAAAAACAGGTCTGAAACTAGATAAGAAAAGAGTAAGGTCTGTAATTATACAGTACTATTTGGGGGATTTTCTATCTGTTGTAAACAAGGGGGTAGAAATATGAGCAGAATTGAGATCATACTTTGGAACAGATTGAAACTGCCACAAAACAGTTGTCTGGATTTGGTAATGTATTTGCCTTTCTATACGGTGCTGATCTATCTTTGATTAATAAATTGATAGAGCTGTCCTCTGACATGTTATCAATAAAAAAAATTGAACCCTCAGCACTGAATATGATCTGTCCCATTGGATGGAAGGGTAGCTTAATCTACTTTTTGTGGTACGTGATTGCTCATTTAAGTTACGTAGTTCTGCTTCCTGACTGGGTGATTGAAACTGAATGATTTTAAACAGAATATGAATAGCAAATAATGACTGGAGAATAAAAATGCCCTTGTTACCACATACCTGCCTTTGTCTGCTTATGATAGTAAAAATAGCCACTTTTCTGATATTCATGCCAAAAATATCATTCCATCTGTGTCTGTGAACTGCGTGTGAAAAAAGACATGGTCAAAGCCAACACATTGAGAATTCAGAAGCACTGCTTTGAAATGCTTACTCAGCTTTAACTGGCATCTTTTAGCAGACATGGAGATTAGAATATCTTTTACACCTATATTTGGTCCCTTCAGTTTAGGGTTAAGATACATCAGTTGACAGTGTAGGAAAACTTGCACTGTTGGTGCAGTAACATTAGCCCAATTATTATCCTTATGTGGCTGTAAAATTGTCAGGTTGATGTAGCTACAAAAAAAGCATGAAACCCAGAAAGATATTTGAAAGTTCAATCTGATTTCCATGAGGTTTGAAATATTGTCTCATACTGAATTAGGAACAATACCATACTTAGAGATGAAAAAGACCTATTAATAGCATACACTTCAGCTGAATGGATCTGGGGGGTGGATTTCACTTTAACATTCACCTTACTGGTTTTTTTAACCTACTTGTATTCTCCTGGGTGAAACGATTTCAGATAAAGTTATGGTAATCAATGCAAAAGTAAAGTAGATAGTAGATCAAGCTCTAGGCTTTTGTAGTTTGATTCCTTAATGGAAATTACCACAGCCCAAAAACTTACATTTTAAAAGAAACCACCATAGACAAAAGAAAATTAAATATAAGTATAGCACAAAACCTTTATCTAGTATGTTAGGTATTTGTGTGTATTTTTCTTTGGCTTCCTGCATCCTTCTGTTCAGCTTATAAAAATAGAAGTTTAAATTCATCTAATTAGTTTTACAATTGAAAGCATAGAGGGTTTTTGTTGGAACTATTATAAACCATTTTTGAAGCTTATAAAGGGAGTTGCTTTGAACTGTCTCTGCTTGAATCTACAAAGAAAAAGGCATCATGGATGGATCTTTTAAGTGGAGAAAGGGCAATAATGATGTATTTTATTCAGCTATTGTATATTTAATAGAATGCTCTTCAATAAACAGAGCACTGAACTTGGAAAATGTAATTCATTACACCTCTGGAACAGTATATAGTCGGTTCATAACATCAACACAGTAAGATGCATTTCAAAATGGTAATATAGACATAATGGTGTTGTTCATCTTTGCTTTTGTTTCAATTTGGATAAAAAACAAATGTTGAAACTATGGAGTTTCTCACAAAATAGAAATTCTGGTTCCTGACCAACTCAAGCTGTACTACTGTAAACTCTGTGAAGCTGAGATGAGTCCCGAGTAAAATCCTCAGGATCTGACAATAAATGTGTCTGCAGCACAATGAGTTACTTCCAGGGTTAATCATGGGGAGGCACAAACTACAATGGAAGAATAAATCCTAAATTCAAGCTAGCCTCCCTAGCCCAATCTAGTCATAGCTGGGAAAGATCAATTTGAAAATAATTTAGGAGGCAAAAATACATAGTGCTGAGAAATAAAGGCTCTGATTTTCTTAACAAAATCTTGAGTCTGGAAAAAAAATTCACTGCTCAGAAAAAGATGAATAAAGTGCTTTCAGTAAACTTGAATATAAACTAACAATCTATACCAGCAGGTACCTCGTAGTTTCCATGGGAAATTATGACTAGCGATGATTCACATCAGCTGACAGTGACTGGATCATTTTTTCTCCTGATAATATGAATTCCAGAGTGTGTAACTATAACTTAGCTGCATTCAGATAACTCAATCACATACATTTAACAGATCCCAAATTGCATCACAGTATATTAAATTTGAATGAATTGTTTAGGTTTGTAATTAACATGTAAGAAAATATCTACATTGCAGCATAAAAACTGTATCAATTAATAATTAACTGGTTATAACTTTCTTAAATGTCCTACTTACATACCTAAGCATCTTCAGAATTTTAATATACAAATAAGAATTTAATTACATAAGTGTTACTTATGACTAGAAATGGGCCAAAGATCAGAAACTGAACTTCCTCAAAGCCAGATCCAGTGTTCAAATTTGGGTCTATATGGTATTGGTCTGCTTTTAGTTGAAAATTCAGTAGGAAAGGAAATAGATCAAATCTTTTAGAAAGACTTTGTGTGTGTTAGATAATATGTAGCAAACCATAGATGTATGTACACACAACAGATGATAGGTGGCGGTTGAGGGGAAAAATCAAACTCTGAATCTTCAGTACTGAGATCTTTATCACCTCAGCTAAGGAAGAATTTATTTAGCTGCAAGTTATAAACTGTGCTAGTCACAGGAACCAGCACAAGAGGGAAACATGATCACACATTCTAAGCCAGTGTATTATATATATAAACCCAGCTGTTTTTTTCACATGGCCATGTTGCCAGACCATGCCAGTGAATATTAACTAAGTAAATGGAAAGTTCATGTTTGCCAATTTGGCCTAGGAAAGTGCTGCCTTATTATAAAAATCTATTAATTAAATTCTTACAGATTTAGGACCGGTGCCACTCCATATTATAGGCAGCCAGCTACTGCAGTGAGGGGTATAGTATAAATAATTTGAGATAAATAAAGTAGATAGATTGGAATTATATACAATCATTTTCAGGGCAGAATTTGATCATATGGATACTGGCTGTACTTGATAAGGGAACTATAGATGCAAAGCAATATGCTAGATATATTACGGATGTGACACATTGGCGTTCTGGTGAGAGACAGCTCTCTTAATTAGTGAAAGCAAGGAGATGCAGGAAGAGGAATTTTAAATAAATCTGACCCAGGTACTACCTGCTTCTGAAACAAAATTTGACTAGCTGAAATGAGAGAAAAAATGATCCAGCAGGGTTGACTCTTGAGAGAGTGATTCTAGATGGAGGGCTGACAAGAAAAGTCCAAGCACTTACAAGCATAAAAAGTCATTGGGATTATAGAGATGAAATTACCACACGATGGGATTCTAGACAAAGCAAAATGTATCATAACATTGCATGATAAGAAGTCAGAAATGCTAAGCACAACCTGTTACGCCTTTTTGGATACCGAGAAGTGTAAAAACAGAGCCCAAGATGTCCTTTTCTGGCCAGGCTTAACTGCTACCAATGAAAGAAAGGTGAAGTTATGAGTAAATACAGGAGACAGAGTTCAAACAAATCGCTGAAACTACATGCAATTCCTGATTGCCTTTGTTTCAAAGTGGCCATGAGTCTATTTAAATTAAATGGGAAAAATTACCTTTTATAGTAGATTACTGGGTTTTTGTTTTTTTTTTAAACCGAGCTGTTGCATTGATAGCACTATAATAACACACAGTAAATCACAATTTGCTTGCTTGCGATTCTGGAGGAGCTAATAACAGATAATGGCCAACAATTCAAGAGTGACTCATTTTAGCAATTCTCTCATCAAGGCCTTACTGTGCACCCTCAAGTAGGCTAACAGAAAAGTTAGTACAAATAGCAAAGGACATGACTATAAACACTCAGGCAGATTCAAAGGATCAATAACTTAGCATTGTTAGAATATTGCACCAGAGCTCACAATACTTCATTAGGTTCAATAATTGAGAGACTTATTTGCAGACGACAAAAACCTTGGTGCCAGTATCAAGCAAATTTCTTGAGCCAAGGACAATTAACTGTAAAGTAGTTACAAAAGTTTATGCCCCCTGACAGAATTATATCTCCAATAGCTACTGCTACACTTGGTGTTCTCATTTCCTTCCTAACTGAGAATTTTTCATCTCACAGAGTATTTCATATTTCAGGCTGGTGTGAGCATGTTGATAGGCAAACCAAGTTCTTTTCTAGAACATAGGTATTTTTCAAGCATGACTGGACGGTTTTGTGTGTGCAAGTGTATATAAGAAAATGGATTAACCCGTAAGACCAGGTTGTGCATAGGAACACAGGAACAGATGCAAGGAATCGCTCATCTTATTCACCTCACAGAAGGGACAGATGCAGCTGCAGTTCCTGTGCTTGCCTCTTAATGACTTCTGGGTTCCTATCCATCCCAAAGCGTTGGCAAAAAAAGTAGCCACTATCCCCCTCAACCAACAGACTTTCATGAAGAAGCATTCTGAAACTTCTAGAGGGGTATAGACAGTTGACTCCCTGTGCAAGCATGAGAGCCATTGTATCTCTTCTTGAACTCCCTGCCTCCAAAGTGCTCATATTCTGTGGTGAGGGGAGCCACACAAGTACTTTTATAGATTTCTATCTAGGTTTCTTTCTATCTGTGTGTGTGCCAGGTTCTCTGAAGCAATCTGTCTTGGGCTTCGTTATTTTGTCTTTTACAAAATTCTGGTTCATCTAAAGCACTGCTGCTAGGGTGACCAGATGTTCCGATTTTATAGGGATAGTCCTGATTTTTTGGGGCTTTGTCTTATATAGGTGTCTATTACCCCCCATCCCCGTCCTGATTTTTTCACACTTGCTGTCTGGTCACCCTACCTGCTGCATCAAAAGCTCAACCTAGTTCTTCTCTGCCCTGTAACTCATCTTTCTAGTGGCCTGGCCTCTCTCCATCCCTAGAAACAGTGTGTCAGATTGTTGGATGCAGTTTCCTATAGCACTGCCAGCTGCTTTTCATTTTATATTTTATCTATAATGCACAGTTGAGAGATTTTGTGGCTATTAGTTGCACTTAAATACAAACTATGGGGCAAAATCTGATGTCACTTACACCAGAGTTAAATCAGAATGACTGCTGAATCAATGAAGTTACCCAGGGTCCAACTGGTGGAAATGAGATCAGGTTCAGGCCCTTAATGTTAGAGGTGACCTCTGCCATGCATAAATACTGTGAAAATCTGAAGCCCACAAGCAATTTGATTTTCTGCCTGCAAATTAATACAGAGACTGCCGTATCCGTTAGGCAGCCACTTTTACTTTTTTTTCTTTTTAAAAGATTATTGTAGAGGGCAGAGGAAATATATTAAACAACAAAATAAAAAGTGAAGTAAGGTTCCAATATTAACAATAAATTAAGTTTGAAAATAAGGCATGGTTCAGATGGGTATTTGGGTAGTCTGTGCAAGTTTGGAGCCTTTTGATGGCAAAGAATCTGCTGATGGCAGTTTCCATCTCATTAATCTGAGATCCCCTGGAGGGAGAGTGAATCTGTGGTGCTTGGAATGTGTCAGACACAACTAGATGTGTCATTTGTTTGTCTTGTGAAAAAGCAAAAATAATTTGAGGTTGACTGTTGCTTTGTGCCTCTATCCTAATTCCTCCCAGCCTACAGCCCAAGCAGCTACTGCAATCCTGTCAGTATGAGACACAACAGTCTGCCACGTATAGGGCGTGATGATGCTTTGTCTCTGCGCAGATACACATATGGAGGGTCTGGAGGGACGAAGCAGGGATGAAGGCACAAAGGAGTAGAGGTAAGTCACAATCATAGTCCCTGAAGAGACTACTCTTACTTCCCATGGTGCAAACTACCTAGGAGGAGACACAGCCTTTTCCCTTGCCTCCCCTCTCCCCTACACAGACCAATACGGTCAGTTAGACAGGCTGGAGGAGGTCCCCAAATGTGGGCCTATGTATAAATCACATACACTAGCTTAGGTGTCACTCAAAAGCACACTGGAGATGCTGGCCATTGAAGCCATTGGGACTGAGGAGTGCTCAGCACTGTTGCATACAAGGCCATTTATATAATTGTCTAAATATGGATTTAGGTGCCTAATTTTAGGTACCCAGATTTAAAAATATTGGCCTGAATATTGAGCTCTTTGTCATATTTGCTACCATCTCTTGTCTGTTGATTTCCCTCATCCCCCCGTGCCAAAAAACAGCTTGTCTAAAAACCACTAGGAGCCATGAAAATGCTCCATGCTTGTTACTTTGTAGTTCAAATGACTTATTCAAAGGAGAGCTGCAGTGTGTTGTTTAACAAGAAATCCTATGCCAGCACGCAAGTCCCTGCAAACTCTTAAGCTAACTTATTCATGTATTAGGTTCATGATGAAGGGCAAGTCTCACAAATTCTGCTCAAATGTATACCACTGAGACTCTGTTCAAACTGCTCCAAGAATGAGAACAATGCATCATGGTCTTGTTCTAAATGTAATTTTTTTTTCTTAAAATATTTCTGGTGTGGTTAAGGCAAAGCTTGAGAGATTCAGGGAGAAAGAAAATCCAGAATGTGCTGAGTCACAAAATTGTATTTTTGTGCACTGTTTTCCATTAGTATGAACTAGAGCAAGGAGTATGAGGAATAACCAGGAAGAACTGGAAACATGATGTGACAGGGTCAGGTCAGATGGATACAGGAGAGTGTTCCTATTGGGATCCAGGAGGTGGGCGGGCAGAGCCCGCCCACTGCTAAAGGACCTCCCTCCAGCCTAAGGGGAGGATCCACAGGGCCTGGAAACCAAATAATTCCGGGGGACAACTAATGAGATAACAGGGACGGGAGTAAAGTCAAAGGATCAAATGAAGGGAACCTGACAGGGACACCGAGCAGAGAACCCCGGACAGCGCCCACTGCTCCTCGAAGGCGTCAAGGGAGCCAGTGGACACCGTCCAGAGGAACTCTGCCCAGATGTATGAGTGGACAGAGGATCAGAAATAGGCCCCACAGTCACAGGAGACCCCATCGGCCAACCTCCTCTCCCTGGTTTTATAGATGGCCATTTTAGCCAGGGCCAGGAGGAGGTTGACCAGGAGGTCCAGTGGCTTTGTGGGGCCATGGATTGGGAGTGTATATGTAAAGGAGGTGAGGGAAAAAGTGCAGCCAGAAGCATAAGAAAATATTTGTGAGGCGCCGGAATAGGGGCTGCAACCTGGCATACTCCAAGTAAACATGCGTCAGAGTCTCCCTCATGGCACAGAAGGGACAGGTGTTCGGGACATGGGTGAACTGCGCCAAGTACATGCCCGTGCTCACAGCCCCGTGAAGGAGCCGCCAACTGATATCTCCAGTGGGCCTCGGGACCAGGGCGGAGTATAGGCTGGCCCACCGGGGCTACTCACCTTCTAAAGGTGGCAGGAGGTCTCGCCCCTTTGTGTCGGGGTGGGACACGAGGGTGAGGAAGTGAAGGGTGTGGAGCATGAGCGTGTCTAGATGTTTCCTTGGCGTCAGGGGCAGCTCTAGGATTTCTGCAGCGCCAAGCAGGGCGGCACGCCGCGGGGGGCGCTCTGGCAGTCGCTCCTCCTGCGGCTCCGGTGGACCTCCTGCAGACGTGCCTGCGGAGGGTCCGCTGGTCCCGCGCCTCCGGTGGACCTCCGCAGGCATGACTGCGGATGCTCCACCGGAGCCGCGGGACCAGCGGCCCCTCCACAGGAACATCTGTGGGAGGTCCACCGGAGCCGCGGGACCAGCGGACCTTCCTCAGGCATGCCTGCGGGAGGTCCACTGGAGCCGCCTGCCGCCCTCCCACGGGACGCCGCCCCAAGCACGTGCTTGGCGCGCTGGAGTCTGGATCTGGCCCTGCTTGGCGTGCTCTGGAAACAAACCGGCTGCAAGTAGTGCTGATGGCTCACAGTGAAGGGGTGGGGGGGCGGTTGGGTCCACGGGGCAGTGGCCTGATGAAGAGGTCCAGAGGGCCTGGGGTGGAGGGTGGGCGGGGCATGCCCTCTTGCAGGTTCCAGTCAAGGTAGGCCTGAGCAGCGGGCAGTAAAGCGTCCCTCACCTCCTGAAGTACGTGCTGGGAAGTATGAGGCCTGGAGAGCCCCATGCGCTGAGTGAACATCAGGGGATCCAGCCAGTCTCCCCAGTCGTAGTCCAGGAGGTCTCTGACTCTGGTGACTTCTGCCAGGACCAGTCTCTGGCACATCGAGGGGGACTCCGCCACCTGCACACCAAGCTGAGGGTTGTGTAACAAGGGCTTCACAAGGAGATCTGCCCCCATGGTGGCTGCCATGGACCTGGTCACTGAGAACAGTTTCCAGATCCAGAGGAGGTCTTGGTAGAAGACCGGCAGCCCGGAGACCTCTTGCGGAAGACCTCTCAGATGGAGATAAAGGAGCTGCTGGTCATATCGGAGCCCTCGGAAATGGTGCAGGAAGGCATGCGCCAGTACGCTCCACACTGGACTACCTGCACCATAAAGAAGCCTCTGCAGGGCCTGTAGGTGGAAGACATGGACCTGAGTGTGTAGACACTTCAGGCCCTGCCCTCCCTCCTCCAGGGATAGATGGAGAACCCCTCCAGAGACCCAGTGCAGTCCTGACCAGAAGAACTCCAGAAGCAAGGTCCGGAGGTTGGCCAGGAAACCCGGGGCTGGGACCAGGGTGTTCAGCCGATACCAGAGCATGGACAGGACTAGTTGATTAAGCACCAGTGCTCTCCCTTCGAGGGAGAGCACTGCCCTCTAAACCGTGCCAGTTCTCCAGCGGAGACAGATGCGTGGCAGAAAGGTAAATGCTGAGATAGAGCAGTGGACCCGCGCTCCACCAGATGGCCTGAAGTGCGGGTGGGAGGGAGCTCGCCTGCCACCCGTCCCTGACCACCAGACCAGAGCTCTTGACCCAGTTGACCCGGGCGGAGAAGGCTGTCGAGTAGATGGACTGGCAAGCCTCCACCCACGTCAAATCACCTGGGTCCTGGACCGCGAGGAGCACGTCATCGGCGTACGCCGACAGGACCAGCCACAGCTCCGGCTCCCGAAGCACCAACCCTGTCAACCTCCTGCGGAGGAGACAGAGGAAGTGCTCGATCGCCAGAGCATACAGCTGGCCCAAGAGGGGGCACCCCTGCCGTACTCCTCGCCCAAAGCTGACTGGTTTGGTCAGGGTCCAGTTTAGCCTGACCAGACACACTCTGCGGAGGCATACAGCACCTGGAGAAAACCCACAAACTGGGGTCTGAAACCAAACGCTCACAGAGTGCTCAGGAGATACCCATGGTGCACCCTGTTGAATGCCTTCTCCTGATCCAGGGACAGGAGCGTGAACAACAGACCATCCCTACACCTGAGTTCCAAGAGGTCCCGGACCAGATACAGGTTGTCAAAGACGGTGCAGCCCAGGATGGTGTAGGTCTGGTCTGGGTGGACCACATCCACCAGCATGGACCCTAGCTGCAGTGAGATGGCTTTTGATACAACTTTGTAGTCCGTGCTGAGGAGCGAGATGGGACGCCAATTCCGTAAATCGCGGAGGTCCCCCTTCTTTGGCAATAAGGTGAGCACGGCTCGCCTGCTTGAAAGAGGGAGGACCCCATTCTGCAAGGACTCGGCCCAGATGGTGACTAGGATGTCTTCGGCCCAGATGGTGACTAGGTCTGGGCCGAGGACGTCCCAGAATATGTGGTAGAACTCCATGGTCAGCCCGTCCATGCCCGGAGATTATGCGGAGGGCTTCTGATAACTCGGCCAGAGTGAGAGGCAGCTCTAGCGGTCTTGGTCACCCACGCTGACCGTTGGGAGTTCGTCCCAGAGTACTCTGAAAGCATTAGGATCGGTCGGATCCGGGGAGAAAAGGCCTGCGTAGAAGGCCCTGGCCCTCCCGCACATCTCCACTGGATCTGTGAGGAGAGTGCTGTCCTCTGCCAGAAGGCAGATGATGTGCTTCTTGGCCCCTCTCCTTTTCTCCAGGGTGTAGAAGAAGCGGGAACCGCGATCCATCTCCTGAAGGAGACGGATGCAGGATTGAACAAAGGCGCCCCAGGCCCGATGGTCGTCAAGGGCCCGGAGCTCCTCCCGCTTCTCCTGGCATACTCCACAGAGGGATAGATCCTCGGGGCTGGCAGCCAGATGCCTCTCCAGCTCTAAGACCTCCTGTTCCAACTGCTCTATAGCCACATCCCTCCGTTGGCTGGCACCCCGGGCAGAAGAGCCAGGCGCGCACCTTCCCCAGGTGCCACCACCGCTGCGCCAACGGAAAGGCACACTGCTGTCCTCGCCAGGCCAGCCAGAACTCCCGGAAGGACGCTACGAAGCCCACATCCTCCAACAAGCTGTTTTTAAAATGCCAATAGGCCAACCCCGGCCTCTCCGCACTAAGAGAGGCCGTCACGGTGGCCAAATGATGATCTGAAAATGGGGCCGGCCGGATGCTGGAGGAGAGGACCCGTGAAAGGCGGAGACCCATCCTACAGCCCCGAGTGTTCAATGTAGCGAAGATGACAGATGTCATGAGGAGGGCTGGGGGAGATTCTCACCAGCAGGGACGCTCATGGCCCCCACTGGGCCGCGCAGCGAACCGTGACTTATGACCCGTAAGTGAGCAAGGAGTCACAGAAGCCACAGACCTGCTGGTAGGCTGCGGTGGCCTGCTTTCTGGTCCTTTTACCCTCCTCCATGAGGGCCCTTGTGGCCTGGAGGATCTGATGAAAATCCCCCTATCACTGGAGTGCAAGCTTGTTGCGGGAACCACAGACATCTTCTGAAAACTCCCGCAGCTCCTCTCTCAGCGTATGGAGGGGCGGGGTCACTGATCTTTCCCCCGTTGGGGCCCCTGTCAAAGCCCCGTGGCCCACTGAGACAGGCAGGCAAGGGGCAGACCCCCAACTTGGCACCCGACGGGCTGGTGCCACATGGCCCACCTCGATCCCCAGTTCAATGGGGGTGGCAGAGGGAAGATAGCAACCCCTAGTGGGTCGGGACAGGGAAACACAAAGGCAGCTCCCTGGGGGTCACTCTCTGGGAAGGAGATGGCCACAGGGGCAGCAATAGCATCTCAGGAGGTGGAGTGGACAGGGAAGGGTTCGGCTTCAGGGGCAGGGGTAGGCATCAGGGGCAGGGGTGGGGTCAGGAATAAGGATAGGGAAAGGGGCGATAGTGGGACTGGGGGCCCCAGCCACCAGGCCACTGGGGGGTGGCACCCTGCGGTTGGACTCAGGGGTCTGTGGAGTGGGAGGGGGGCCCTCAGCGATGCTGGGCTCATGCTCTAAGGCAGGTGGTATGGCCACAGCATCCGTAGGTGGAGAATCAGTGATGGGGCCCCCACACGGGAAGGAGGTTGGCTGCCCTGCAACTATGAGTGATTCCCCTGGTGACTCAGATCCTGGCTGCATGGCACTGGCTGTCGCCTCAAGAGGCTCGGCGGCTGTTGGTGGGATGCCACCTGAGGCCAGGTTGGTGGAAGAGTCCAGGGGCTCCTTGGAGGGGGGAGTGGAAATAGCGGTTTGGGGGAGGGAACACGGGGAAAGGGGAGCCGGGGTGAGGTCACCCAGATTGAGGCCCGCTGGCAGAGGGTCGTCCTCCCCCTGGGTGACCTGGGTCAGACTCAGGGCCTCGATCTCCTCGTAGAGGGAAGGGAGATCGCCTTCTCCCACCCCGGGGTTCTTCCCACCAGCACCCGAAGCGATGCCCGCCTGGGGCTCACAGGGGCTTCAGATGTTAAGGGGGCTGGAGGGGCTCCATCGGGGCCCTCTGTAGGAAGGGACTCCAGAGGAGGGGCAGTGGTACCCACTGATGCTGCCATGTCTTCCCTAGCTGGCACTGGTGGATGGAACACACCCATGGGCAAAGAGGAAGGCTCAGCATCGGTGCCCCCTTCCTGGTCTTCCAGGAGGCCTCCGCATTGGATGGAAGGAGTGGAGCTCAAGCCTTCCGCTTGCCCCACTTCCCCTGCACTAGGGCCCATCCCTCTATGGCATCATCATGGGGCTGGCTAACAGGGGTCGGGTTGGGGGGCAGGAGTGATGGCTCGGGGACTCGGGGAGGTAGCGATAGGGTGGCATGAGGGATAGAAGATTCCCCCTGGGTCGGGCCCTCTCCCGTGCCCGGCAGTATCCCCGCCGCACCCTCCTCCACAGGTCCCTCCAGACTTTAAGCAGCAGAGGCGGGGCTCTCCTGCTCATCTGGGCGGACTGGGGGAGGCACCCCTTGGGCCCGAACGGGAGCAGTGGTGGGCTGAGAAGGAGGAGGGACAGCTCCGGGTGCCGGGTAGTCAGTGGCACTGGCGATGATGGGGCTCGCGCCCTGCCATGGCTCGGGGGTCCCAGATGCTTCTCCGTGCCGGGCCAAGGGGCAGTCCCTTCGGATGTGTCCTATCGCCCGGCAGAGATAGCACCGGGCCTCCCCCGTAGAATAATGCATCTGGTAGTAGGCCCCCTGGTAGGGGACCAGGAAGAACCCCTCAAGTGCCTCTCCGTCACACACCACCGACAACAGTTGAAGCTGCACCTGCCAGTGGAATGAGAGGACGTGACAGAGGGTGGGGTCTTTGCAGCCCAATGGAAGAGGGCTGATAATGGAGATGGGTTTCTCCAGGGTAGAGAGGGCAGGCATTAGGGCGGCATTGGGAAGGAAGGGAGGGAAAGAGGTCAGGACTATGCAGACACCTAGGTCCTCTAGAGGCTCCAGGGGGACGAACATGCCCCCACACACCGCCAGGCCCTTCTCCACCGCCTCCTGGGCAGCGGCATCTGACACTAGGAAGAAGACGACCTTTCCATACATTTTGGAGGCTGCTACGATGGCCATGGGTCCCACCACCCTTGCCAATGCCCGCATATAGGTCTCCACGTGGGGCGAGGTGGGCACCAGGCGGCAACGGATGCCATGCTTCTTGGTCAAGGTGGGGAAGGGGCCCCAGACGCTATAGATGGTAGCAGAGGCGGTGGTTGGGAGAGATGATATAGCGGCAGGTGGGGGGTGCAGAAGGAGGAGGGAGGCAGACCAGTTGAGAGTCTCTGGCTAAAGACCTCTGGGTAAAAAATAGGAGTGACATCATGGTAGGAGGTCTATTATAGACCACCAAATCAGGAAGAGGAGGTGGATGAGGTATTTCAGAAATATCCAAAACACAAGACCTAGTAGTAATGGAGGATTTAAGCTACCAAGACATCTGTTGGAAAATATGTCAAAACACAAAATTTTCAATAAGTTCTTCAAATGTATTAGGGACAACTTTTTGTTCCGAAAAGTAGGGGAAGTAACTATGGGGGCAGCCATTTTAGACCAGCAGGGAGGAATTGGTAACAAATCTAAAGGCAATTTGGGTAAAAGTTATCATGAAATGATAGATGCAATGATTCTAAGGAAAGGAAAGAATGAGAGCAGCATAAGGACAATGGACTTCAAAAATATAGACTTTAACAAACCCAGTACTGGTAAGGTCCCAGGGAAAAAAATCTAAGTTCAGCAGAGGTAGCATTTTCTCAACGAGACAGTATTAAAGGCACAAATGCAACCTATCCCAAAGCAAAGAGAAGATAGTAAGAGGCCAATATGTCTCCATCAGGATTTCTTTAATGACCTAAAAATCCAAAAAGAATCCTACAAAAAGTGGAAACATGATCAAATTGCTAAAGAGAAGTACAAAAGAATAGCCCAAGCATCCAGGAACAAAATCAGAAAGGCAAGGGACATAAAAGGCAATAAGAAGAGCGTTTTAAATACATTAGGAGCAAGAGAAAGTGTAGGTCCTCTACTTAGTGGGGAAGGAGAGCTAATAACTGATGACATCAAGAATTCTGAGATGTTTAATGCCTATTTTGCTTCAGTCTTCAATAAAAAGATTAATTGTGACCAGCTACTCAACACAATTAATATTAACAACCAGTGAAACGGAATGCAAGCCAAAATAGGAAAAGAACAGGTTAAATAATATTTAGATAAAAGTTAGATGTATTCAGGTCAGCAGGGCTGATGATATTCATCGTACGGTACTTAAGGAACTAGCTGAAGCAATCTCAGAAATGTTAGCAATTATCTTTGAGAACTCCCTGAGGACAGGTGAGGTGCCAGAAGACTGGAGAAGGGCAAACATAACATGTATCTTTAAAAAGAGGAACTAAGATGAGCCAGGGAATTATAGACCAGTCAGCTTAACTTTGATAGTTGAAAAGATACTGGAACCAATTATTAAACAATCAATTTGTAACCAGCTAGAAGATAACAGGATTATAAGGAATAGCCAACATGGATTTGTCAAGAACAAATCATGACAAACCAACAGAATTTTCTTCTTTGACGGGGTTACTGGCCTATGTATAGGGGGAAGCTGCAGACGTGATATGTCTTGATTTTTAGTAAAGCTTTTGACACAATCCCACATGACATTCTCACAACTAGAGAAATGTGGTCTAGATTAAATTACTATAAGGTGGTTGAAAGACCATACTTAAAGAGTAGTTACCAGTGATTAGTTGTTAAACTGGGAAGGTGTATCTAGCAGGATTCCACAGAGGGTAAGTCCTGGGTCTGGTACTATTCAATACTTTAAGTAATGACTTGGATAATGGTGTGAAGAGTATATTTATAAAATTTGCAGATGACACCAAGCTGGGAAGGGCTGCTAGGCACTTTGGTGGACAGGATTAGAAATGAAAATGACCTTTACAAATTGGAGAATTGGTATGAAGTCAACAAGCTGAAATTGAACAAGGAAAAGTTCAAAGTACAGTACTTCACTTTGGAAAGAAAAATCAAATGCATAAGTAGAAAATGGGGAATGACTGACTAGGTGGCAGCGCTGTGGAGAAAGATCTGAGGGCTATTAGCGGAAGACACATTGAATATGAGTCAACAATGTGATGCAGCTGCAAAAAAGATTAATATAATTCTGGGATGTTTAACAGGAGTGTCACATGTAACATACTGTAGTGAGGTGGACTGGTCCTCCCAGACACAGAGGAAGAGGGTGGCTCCACACCCTTGTGGGCGGAGCCCTACCCCCTAGCTCCACCCCTCAGAAGCCAAGGGGCAGAACCAGAAGTATAAAGGCAGGACCCGGAAGCTCAGTAGGGGCCTAGGCACTGGATGGGACAGACATGTCCCCGGAGCACTCGTGCTGGGAGGTGGCAGCAGGCCCGCAGAGTGCAGACGACTGGCCTGGACCACGCGGATCCTGGGATGACTTAACCCCGGAGAGGACAGACGGCTGGCCCGGACTGCCAGCTGGCCCAACCCCGGCAGAGCTTCTGCTGGCAACTGAAGACCCCGCTGATCACCTTACCACACCGGACCAGCAGGTACCCTTGGAGGGCAAGTGTGGAACTGGCCCAGGGATAGTACATCCCTGTCTGGCTGCAATGCTGACAGAGAGAGAGTCAACGTTTTGCAGCTTGGATTCCTGTTGACGCGGTGGCAGATCCCTCCACCACCCTTAGGACCCTGGGCCGGGACGCAGTGGAGTGGGAAGGCCTGCAACCCCCTGCCACCCAAGCAGTGGGTGGCAGTCTCCCCTTCCCTCAGGCTAGCTGAAGAAAAGCCTGAATTAAGTGATTTTGTTTCCTGTCCCACTCTGAACCAGAGTCTTGGCTCATTAACTGCTTGCAGCCCCACCTGAGTGCAGGTTGGAGCAGAGTGACTTTGTTTACTGCCTCACTCTGAACCAGAGCCTAGGCTAATCAACTGTTTGCAGCCCAGCCCGAGTACAGGCCTGAGCCCAAGACTCTTTGCTGTCCCGTCCCTACCGTCACCCCTCTGATTCCCCACATCAGGTGGACTACACATACGGGAGGTAATTGTCACACTCCACTCAGCACTAGTGGGGCGTCAGCTGGAGTACTGAGTCCAGATCTGAGTGCAACACTTTAGGAAAAATGTGGACAAATTAGAGAAAGTCCAGCAGAGAGCAACAAAACCTGACCAACAAGGAAAGGTTAAAAATCTGTGCATGTTTAGTCTTGGGAAACCTAAACTAAGGGGGAACCTGATCATAGTCTTCGAATATGTGGAGGGCTGTTATAAAGAGGACTGTAATCAACTGAATAGGTTTCCAAGGGAGGTTGTGGAACCTCATCACTGGAGGTTTTTAAAGACACGCTGGACAAATACCTTCTCAGGAATGATCTAGGTTTACTTTGGACTGCCACAGTGCAGGGGTCTGAACTTGATGACTTCTCAAGGTCCCTTACAGCTGTACATTTCTGATTCCAAGAAAGGATGGTGAGGAGAGGGAAGAGCATGAATTTGGCCTAGAGCAGTTCTCTAGCAATTTAAAAAAAGTGTTTTCAGCAACTCCTGACCCACAAATATAACCAACTCTTGTCCATTCTGATTGCATCACAATGGATAGTGCTGGATTTAAGGATTTTCAGGAGGGATGATGAGATATTAAGGACACTCCCAAATGTAGCTTAATCAAAATTTAAAATGGGTTGATCCAACACATCTACTCATTGCAGCAAGTACTCATTGCCCATCTGTTTCTGCAGATTCACAGTTGCCACATTAGAAAAAAATGTTTCCAATGGACTATTCTCAATGTGTCCCTTGCCCTCAGTTCCATGATTATTTTCCTATACAAGGCTGAATCACAGGCTTTATCTCCATCTACTTTATCTCCATCTAGAGGCTACACTGGATCCTCAGAGCAACTGGCTCAGCTGCAGGCAGCCAGTTGGAGACAGCCCGTGTCAGCCTCAGCCCCAGCAGGAGCAAGCAAGACAGCATCAATACCCAAAGATGCAAATTGGCTTTGGAGATTTAAGGGAAAGTGCAGTTACATGGCAGAAGAGATCTGGGAGGCTATTCCGAACAAAGAAAGGGTGAGGAAAGGGGTAGAGTAGCTTTCGAGAGATGGACCGGCTGAGTAAAAAGGGATGTTGGGTTGGCAGAGTGCATGTCAGACAGAAGCAGGGGAAATGAGATCTGGAAATAGGCAGATACAGAACTGGGCAGGACCTAGAAGGGGATTTTAGGTAAAGAAATTGGAAGCCAATGTGTAAGTATTCAAAAAGGGTAGAAGGGTGAGGGACATGTTGGATAAACTTGTAGGGAGCATTGTGAGACACAGTGAAACCATAGAGAAGACGGAAGCTGAGATGACATGGGCTTGAACCAGAGTGGTGGTTATAGGGATAGAGGGGAAAGAATGCATCTTAGACATTGTACAAAAGTAGAACCAGCAGGATTTAGCAATCTGGACATGGGTGGAACAGGAAAGAAGTAAAATGTAACACTCAGGCTTTAAGTTCGGATGACTGGGAATATTGTGTAATTAACCACAGTTACAGAGAATAGAGGAAGAGGAGAGATTGGAAGTTAAGGGATCTCATGTTTTGTTTCATTTACTATACGTATAGGAATAATTGATAACACTATTAGAACTAAAGATTTATTTTATGCTGCTGTATCTAATACCTAATAGTGTATGCCTACATCACAGCATAATAACTACACAGCACCCTTTATTCCCAGAGAGCAAGGCAGGGATTATTCATTTTCATGTCATGTATCACTCACAGCTGTCTGCTGTGATTGCAGAGTGTCAAATTACCCCATCCTACATTCACATTAAACCAAATTTGTTTGGGAAGCAGGATACATAAAGTGGGTGTGTTAATAGCAGATAATTTTCTGTCTGAGTTTGACTGTGAGGTCAAAATGGATACATTAGTTACCCTGTATGGTACTCTAGCCTGTATGTACTTGTAGGTTCAAATTCTGATTTTCACTTACACCCTGTCCAAGTCTGGGGTCGGAGTGCAGACAAGTTGTGTGGTTGGATTTTACTGTATCAGAGAGTACCATACTACCTCGTCACAGTTTTCATTTTCTTTTCAGTAACAGTGTATTTCCCCAGTCAAATGTTAAAAAATGTTTGACTCATGGACAAAGCTCAGCCAAGGTAAACATAATGGAAAACACAGAAATCATAAAGAAGAAGATTAATGATACTAGCTAGCCAGCCACTGCTCTCGGCTGTATTTTCATGGGCTCTGCAGATTAGAGGACATTAACCAAAGTTTAGCAAAGAGTGGCATAGTATTGTTGGTATTTTGCCTCCCTGATGCTATGTCCAGAATGAGGCAAATAAAGTAAAAAAGGTGTCTCTGGTTGTTACTTATGCTTTGGAGAAGAGTTATTGGCTGCAGAAATCTATTTTCTTCTTGTCAAGGCTGCTTCCCCACTCTGGCACTTTGAGTGCACAAGGTGGGGGCCCGCAAGGATTCTAAAAATTAATACTGGCCACTCCAGGCTTGTATTAAACTCCCAAGGTGACCTTGGATGGGTAGATGCTGCAACCACTCAAGTGCAAAAAACCCCTTTGGAACCAGGAAGGCGCACTTGGGAATGCCTCCCTGTGGGGTACCCTCAAGCCCTTTCACACACACAGCCCACCAGGGAAGAGCTGAGGGAAAAAAACAAAGGAAATCAGCTGTTGTCCCCAGCTAATTAAACAACATATGCACAGACCTCTTAGGATACAAAACCCCAATCCTGTTCTTACAAAAAGGTAAATTTTATTAAAAACAAAAAGAAAGAAAATACATCTGGAACTTAGGCTATTGCTAGATTTAAAAAGAGCAAATATAATAATTAAGCATGAAGAATGGTTTTCTTGAAATTCAGCTTAAAGGTTACAAGCAAAACAAAAGCACCTGGAGTTAGCACAGAGAAGTCCACAAGCCATACAAAAATAAGAGATAAACCTAATTGCATCTTTCTAGACATTTCCTAGGTATGATTTGATGATTTTTCATACCTGACTTAAAGCTTCTTATAGCATTGCTGCTCTGTCTCCCCTCTTTGGGAGAACAACAGACAGACAAAGGAAAAGGTTTTTTTCCCCGATTTTAAATGTTCTAGCCCTCCCATTGGCTCTTATGGTCAGGTGCCCAATCCCGTCCTTTTACCTCTAGGCTTTTTTAACCCTTTACAGGTAAAGCAAATAGAGAACAGCTATTAACAGGGATTTTGTAGCTAACTGACTGGCTGGGTGTCCAGAAAAGGGAGCTACCCTCTCCCCGCCCCTTCATTTATCACACATCTCTAAAGTCTGGCCATTGCTATATAACTAAACACAAATTCAAATATTTATGTTCCACATGTACACAATTGTACAGTGCCCATAGCTTTAAGAATGTGTTAGACTTCTCTGGGACCTTTAACATCCCATCAACAGCAACTATATTTAAAAAGCAAAGTCTATTTAACAAGTTAGGGCCTTTTTAAAGGCTTTGGGTTTGATAAAGACACATTTTACTATTAGCAATATCTGTGCTTAAAAGACTCGAGGCAAAAGAGAAAGTTATTGAGTTTCCTGTGCTGCAGAAAGATGATAGGGGAAGGTTAATCTGTATCTAATACCGTCATGCTGCAGTCTTGTGGACAGCCTTCAACCACTCTAAGATCTCTCGATGAGGCTATTGAACTACGATGACACTAGTCTCAGTCAAATTATCCTGCTCATTTTCTTGCTTGAAGAAACTGCAACATTCAGAAGTATTTGTAATGTGGCTGCAAGCAATTAAAAGAGCACTGGCATCAGTGCTACAGTCTAGACCTCTGATTGCAGGATATTACCTTTACCTTCAAGGGTAATGGCCAACCACAACTCCCCAACCCCCCAAATAATATGTAGCAAATGAAAACTGGATTATGGTTACATCAGAAAAACAGCAAGACAGAGAAGACTTCCATCAACAAAGAGTTCCAATTTCTTGCCCAACCTGTCCATAGGCAACGCACTCTCAACATTGCATGAAGTTACACTCTGAGAGTGCTTGTTGAATGTTCCAAGTTTAAATTTCAAATGATGGGTGCTTATCTTGAGGATCAAGGTTACTAATAAAGTGTGATGAGCCTTCTCGGTACTAATAAACCAGCGTAGGATATGTCTATTCTCTTGGGCAGGAGCCCTGCCAGCCTCTCCTGGGCACAGGACTAGATTTAATGAGACACAAACTGATTCTGGCTGCTGACCTAGCACCAATAGCAAACAAGGGTAAAACACCCAGGCTGAGTCCCCTGGACTGAGGAAAGTCCTAGCAACCCAAATCTTTCTGTGGGGGCAGCAGGTATTGAATGGTCAACATTCATCAGCAGTCTCCATGTAGTGTTATCTGAAACTCCATGGTATTGCTAAGTACCACTGTGAGAAGAAAGTGCTGTAGTGCTGCTCCTATAAGGACATGTTGATATTTCAAAATCTTATTTGGTCATATGAAATATTAACAGAGCATTTCAGACACTGTTCTTTTTCATTTCGTTTGTGTTCTGGACATTATTTCTCTCTTTCCATATGTATATTCAGTGCTGTTTTACTGGGGTGACCTTTCCATCCACAGGGCTGACAATATGAAGAAAAAGATGTTTGATGTTAAAATGTTATTTATTGCTTGAAGTTAAGAGGTTTGTTTGATTTTCCAGAGTACACCTTGCATGAGAGTCTGGTTAACGATACATACAAAAGGCACAGGGAAGGGGGCTGGCTCAGAGAGGGTGTCAATCAATCATGTTGAATATGATAATGTAGTAATACTCTTATGCCACTAATCAGATTCAGATTTTCTGTGCTTAATTATTGTTTATTGCAGTTGCTCAACCACCACAAAATTTTTAATTAGTACTGCTGTATTAAAAATATCCCTATAGGAGTTAAGCTGTTTCACCTAAATGGAAGTTAGTGAAATGTGTTTTAAAGTCAAGTTAGAAATTTCCAACAATAGAGGACTCTAATGTAAGAAGCTATAAAGTGGTCTCCCCATTCTGCCTGTCCTAGTGGGGCTAAATTCTGGAAGGAGAGTCACTGTTGTGAGAACTGGAGTAGACAGGTATGGGAAACAGAAGCACTGGGGAAGTAAATTTAGTAAGATGCTGAGTACAAAACCTAGATTCTCAGCTGTGCCATCCATGGGAGGTAGTTGAGATGGGGGCACAAAACAGCCAGGTGTATCTGCTGATTCTGAAACTTGTTCTATGCCTACACCAGCCTTGTCATGGATTAGAGCTGCCTTAGGGCTGCTCTATTTTCCATTGGCTGGCTATGTCCCCCAAGGTGCTGCCCACTATCTAAAGTACGTCAAAATACAGTACTAGTCTGGCCAGGCCTCCCACGCATCCCTGTGTGGCAAACAATGGAAGGGATGATGTAGTAGATAGCAATGCTGTCTATATTCTAAATGGAGTCTCTCCCACACCAAGAGAATCCTCAGATGGGGCGTTTTGGTCTCTCTGTGCCTCCAGCAAAGTAGAGGGGCCAGAATAAGTTTACAGGGCCAGTTTCTGTAATGTAAGTGCACATGGCTACTACATTTTTTAAGGTGAAGGACACATGAGAAAATTGCAGTGTTTTACCAGTATTGATATGCATTTTGTTACATTTGTCATACACATACCTTCTGGATCCATGGATTGCTTCCTAACCACGGTCTATATTGAGCCATCTGCTTTTTAGCATCATCCCTATTGATGTCAACAGAAAGTTCAGTTTAAAAATGGTTGGCATAATATTTACTTATTCAAATTTGTTTAAAGAAATGTAGAAGTACCGATCCTGTACTTTGGGTGCCTCTCTCATACTTTAAAAACCACACACTCCATCCAACACAATACAAAGGACTGCCCATACATATCCACAAACCCCTACCTCCCAATCTTAGTTCCCCTCCTCAAGAGCCTGAGAAAATAGATGGACTGTTCAGAGGGACTGAAAACCTAAATGCAGGCGCTGGCAGACCAAAAGAGGAGTGAGCTATGAAGAGGAGGCAGATTGCCTGCCTCCCTGGTCCCTCCCCCACCCAGAGAACAACTTCCCAGCAGCTCCCTCTTGTTTATATTAATGAGATTCTAGCTCAAGCATTTCAGCTGCTCTCAACTGTAGCAGTATGTCAAGGGGAGAAAGGTGCTGTCTCGGATAATCAGTTTCTAAGCCATTTTAAAGAAATATAAGTTAAAACCAACACCTGGAATTGCATCTGGAAGCTCACTGGCATCCAGTGTAGATCCCAGAACACTGGTTATTGTGCTCACAAAGAGCAACTCCACAGCATTCTACACTTGTTTCAGATTCTGAATGCACCCAAGTGTAGCCCCACATAATAGCATTCTGATCACGAAGAGGCAAAGGCATGGATAATTGTGCATTTGAGAGGGGAATGGCCCATGAATATAATTTAGTATTTGAGGTTCAAGTGTAGCATGTGAGACACGTGGTCTAATGGTGTGAAGAAAGAAGTAGGGCTCTGGACCAGCTGAGTTCTAATTCTGGCACTGGAATTCACTGACTCTCTCTTTAGGCATGTGTAAACTACAAACTCTGTGGGTGAAATTCTGGCCCTACTGAAGGAATTTTGCTATCAATGGGGCTAAGATTTCACCCTTTGCCTCCATTTCTCACCTGTAAAACAGGAAAAAATATTAAAACTACCTTACAAAGTTGTGGATTAATTCATTAATGTTTGAAAAACACTATGAAAATGATAAATGTATATTCTTGTCTGCTCTGTGTATTTAAGTATCCATGTACATGTAAAGTGAAAGAGCAAAACAGATCTTTCAGAACACTTATCTCAGCCAAATGTGAATAACTTTTTTAATAATATTCTGTCTTTTTCCAGAGTTAACCTTTTTTCCCCCACAAGTGTGCTAATCTTTAGAGTATCTGAGACAATCCATCAATTATAGTAGTGTACTATAGTACTTTGACCTTTTCAATATTCAGCAGTTGAATGGCTGGTCTTCCCATCTCTCCCTAATAAAAGGCCCACTAGTCACTGCCCAACTTAAAGTATAATTTAAAAAAAAAATTAAAATGGCATTATTTTTCTCTTCACTGATAGAGGTTGAAATGTGAAGGAGAATGCGAATTAGGAAGGAAATGGGACACAAACTGTAACTAAATAGAGAGTCTTTCTACAATCTCCAAACGTAAGTCTTTTTCAGATGTTTAGCTTTCAATTACTAGAGATTTAGCTTCTTATACCGAATCTAGAATTATGATATCTAAGCACCATCTTAGATCCAGAGGTTTCCAACAACAGCTATACTTTCCTACAAGGCAAAGTATGAAGATTTAAGACTCTTATTTTCATACACTTCTATACCTGAACTGAGTTTTGCTATCTCTGATCAGCTATAATAATGCAATACGATAATTATCTCATGGATGTCAGCTAATATACAACCCAATAGAGGAGACAAACGATATATTATTCGCTTCTCTTCCTCTGTCTGTCAGGGAATGGAAATGCTACGCTCATAGTAGGGGGAAGAAACTGATATCTATCACTCAACAGTAATCCCTCCAATCACTTACGGATGTAGAATGTCTGAGCAGTGAACATTGCATAGAATATACAGATAAAACTCCATAGCAAGGGCATAATTAAATATGTTTGGCAGATTGTTAGGCCAAAAAGAGATTAGCACAGTATAAAAAAGCATGTGCAAACTGCAGAAAGTTATTTAATTTTCCTTTATTTTTAAAATATATGTGGGATAGTTGCTACTTGATAACGGTGTAACTTATGTTCACAGTGAGAGTGAAACATCTACCAACGTGATATATGCCATCATGTGCCAGCAATGCCCCTCTGCCATGTACATTGGCTAAACCGGACAGTCTCTATGCAAAAGAATAAATGGACACAAATCTGACATCAGGAATCATAACATTCAAAAGCCAGTGGGAGAACACTTCAACCTCTCTAACCACTCAGTGACAGACTTGAAGATGGCAATTTTGCAACAAAAAAAAACTTCAAAAACAGACTCCAAAGAGAGACTGCTGAACTTTTATATGGTATCTAGCGCTTCCAGCCCATCCTTGCCTCTAGGAAGTGAGTGGAGGCTTTACCATTGACTTCAGAGGGTGCTGGATCAAGTGCTAGCTCAGCTGGGATGGAACCAACAAACCCCTTCTATCAAGATAAACAAAGGGAATTAATATCAGTTAGGCTGCTAAGACCACTGCTTATCAGGGTGACCAGTATTGTCCTATTGTTTACTTGTCCTCCTCCATTGTTGTGTATCCATCAATTATCTCCGATCTTAGTCTGTAGGCTCTTTGTGGCATTTTTTGTTTTATGTTTGTACAGCACCTAGCACAAAGGAGTCTTGATCCATGACAAGGGCTGCAAGGCACTACAGTAATACAAAGGAGGTCAAATTTAGGCTGCTAGGTAAGAGATTAAAGTCCAGGAAATCTGTGGTATCATTCTCTGAAATGCTTCCAGCAGCACATGCAGGGTCAGAAAGACAGGCAGAACTTAGGGTCTCAATGCCTGGGTAAGATGATAATGTAGGGAGAAGGCTTTTAGGTTTATTGGGAACTGCAGAACCTATTGGGAAAGGAGACTATGCAGGAAGGATGGGGCTCTATCTAAACCTAAGCAGCTAACGCCAAAGCTGCACAAACAACACAGAAGCAATTCACAGATACACTCAGTGGCACTGACAACAGTTTTTACTACTGTGAGAAATCCCACTGACTTCATTGGCTGCTGTAGCTGCAAAGCACCTTTGATAAAATCAGGCCACTTTTTTGATATAAGTGCTCTAAAAATGGATTTGGAAACCTTTTGAACTGTTGGCTCAATATTTCATTAAGGTTAACTGAAAATACCTTAGAACCTATTTTGCCCTTTGACCTATGCCAGTGTGACTAACAGTCTTAAAAATGCACTAAAGCTGCTGACAAGAGTCCCTATGACAACTTTTTAATGTAACTTGTTGCCTTTTTCCATTAATTTAAATAAATTAATAATATAAAATTGCTAGAGAAAACCAATGATGAAGTTCAAGTACACTTCTGTGCTATCACATGGTGGCAAAAGCAGAGCAGAACCGCTGACCACAACTAATGTACAGTACTTGAGAAGAATAAAATTAGAAGCCGAACAAGAAAAGGTTCAGAAGGAAGAAGAATGCAAAGAGATTACAGAGTGTTTAATTAACATTACCCCAACACATAACGAGGAAGTCCACAGTTAAATCTGCTTCACCATCTCTAACTCATGTTCCTTGTACTTTTTATTTTTCTTTAGTACATCATGACAAGTTTAGAACTAAGTATCAAACTTAACCTGCAACTTTCTGGGCTACTACTGGCTCTGCTGAAGTCAGTGGGAGCTTTGCCCTGGATTTCATTTGGGCTAGTATTTCACTCAAAAATTTGGGGGTATTTTTTAGTTTAATCTCATAATCTCAAGGTTCGGTACTGAAGCTGCTGTATACTGAACTTTCATTGCCTTGTTCCATATATGCACTAACTAGAAGATCAAGCCTCTAATGTGAGAGATATTTATTATTTTTTCCCAGAATGGCTCCTTCCTGCATTTAACTAATATGCTTATATTAATACTCCCATGCTATTTAAACATTCCCCCCCCTCCCTAATTTCTATTTGTCTTTGTCTACTCAATGGGTGAAATCCTGGCCCCATTGAACTCAAAGGCAAAATTCCAGTGAAATTCAAAGGCCATAAAAAAGGAAAAACATTCATGGGCACTTTTCTAAAAAAGTGGTTTGTGGACCTTCTTGTGCCTATTGGTAAATATATACATAGGGAGGTGGGTTTAGCGTTTTGCACCAGATTTCTCATTTAGGGCCCTGAACAGAATAGAACCTAGGCCTGAATCAGGAGTTCAGAATCAGGCCATTATATACATCTCCATTTGTTTAAACTGTATCTTGTTTACCTAGGGTTATGAGAGAATTCTTTCAAAGCCGCTGAAGTAATACTCAAAGGTAATGTGTTAAAATTTATTCTTCACTGAGATATTCCTTTAGCATAAAGAGAGACAATCTCACACAATCAGTATAATGTACAATATACTTTTCAAGGAACCTCATATCATAAAAGTTCAGTCTTTTCCTCTTTTCTCTTCCCTTAGCACAGGCAGCAACTATCTTAAGTTACCTGAACAATAAACCCCAACAAAACCTGCTGGAATTCTTCCAAGAAGCAAGGACACATCCAAAGAAAGAATCAAAGAGTATAATTATACTTTCATCTTGTATTTCAATTAATCTGAAAAAAGTCAAACAGAAGCCACTCATCTGATTTTTTTTTAAACTAACATAGGGCCAAATCCCAGTTCCACTGAAGCCAACGGCAAATTTCCTGTTAACTTCAGTGACAGCAGGATTTGGCCTATACTGTTCAGTTTTGCATATAAAACTTATGTTAGTGCACGTATTCAAGGTTTAGGTCTCTGAAAGTGTTCTTACCAAAGTCATTCTAATATACATTTACAAAGAAGCAGAAACCTCACAAGACTGAGTCCTTACAGAGGCTCAAAAGTCGTACCGAGGTTAGCAGGAGTTTTTATGCAAAGGATGCTGGATCAGACTCCCTGAGTAAAAGACTATCCAATATCCTGGACCAGAAAACTTAATTGACACCCGAGATGGCAATTCTATCTGATTTACGGAGAGCTGATGGGTGTTTCTAATCCTGTTGTGGGCAAGGTGCCTGTCAAGGTTCCTTCCCCACTCTGAACTCTAGGGTACAGATGTAGGGACCTGCATGAGAACCTCTAAGTTTAACCACCAAGCATTCTCAAGACTACAGTACCCACACGAGGAAATAAGGAAACAGATCAGCAGAACCAGTCGTGTACCCAGAAGCCTCCTACTGCAAGACAAGCCCAAGAAAGAAACCAACAGGACTCCACTGGCCATCACATACAGTCCCCAGCTAAAACCCCTCCAACGCATTATCAGGGATCTACAACCCATCCTGGACAATGATCCCACACTTTCACAGGCCTTGCACGGCAGGCCAGTCCTTGCACAAATACAGACGGATATCATCTTCCTTTCCAAATGTAAACGGATGGACATCATACCTAATGGACTAAAGGTAAAAGATCCACTGCTATCTACATACTACACAGACCACAGTGAGAGATTATGCCATACTCTATCAAAGAAACTTAGGAACCACCTGATCAGCATCCTATACAGCAAACAGGAAAACATCAAAAAAGAGCTCTCCAACCTGGAGACTCTCATCAGTAACCAAACTTCCATACAAACGGACTTCACTAAAATAAGACAGGAGATCTACATTACTCACTTCACCTCTCTACAAAGGAAAAAGGACTGTAAGCTGTCTAAACTCCTACCTGCTACATGGCCACAACCGTGGTACCCCTAACCCACCCAGCAATATCGTCAATCTATCCAACCACACACTCAGCCCAGAAGAAACGTCTGTCCTATCTCGGGGACTCTCTTTCTGCCCTGCCACCCCCACCAACATGATACAGTTCTGCGGCGATCTGGAAGCCTACTTTCGCCGTCTCCAACTCAAAGAATACTTTCAGGACAACACTGAACAGCGCACTGATACACAGTTACCCTCCCACCAACAGCACAAAAAGAAGAACTCCACATGAACTCCTCCTGAGGGTCGAAATGACAGTCTGGACCTATACATTGAATGCTTCCGCCGACGTGCACAGGCAGAAATTGTGGAAAAACAACATTGCTTGCCTCATAACCTAAGTTGTGCAGAACGCAATGCCATCCACAGCCTCAGAAACCATCCTGACATTATAATCAAAGAGGCTGATAAAGGAGGTGCTGTTGTCATCATGAACAGGTCTGACTACCAAAAGGAGGCTGCCAGACAACTCTCCAACACCAAATTCTACAGGCCACTTCCCTCAGATCCCACTGAGGAATACACTAAGAAACTGCATCATCTACTCAGGACACTCCCTACACCAACATCGGAACAAATCAACATACCCTTAGAGCCCCGACCAGGGCTATTCTATCTACTGCCCAAAATCCACAAACCTGGAAACCCTGGATGCCCCATCATCTCGGGCATTGGAACTCTCACTGAAGGATTGTCTGGATATGTGGACTCTCTACTCAGACCCTATGCCACCAGCACTCCCAGCTATCTCCGTGACACCACTGATTTCCTGAGGAAACTACAATGCATTGGTGACCTTCCAGAAAACACCATCCTGGCCACCATGGATGTAGAGGCTCTCTACACAAACATCCCACACGCTGATGGAATACAAGCTGTCAGGAACAGTATCCCTGATGATGCCACAGCACAACTGGTTGCTGAGCTCTGTGCCTTTATCCTCACACACAACTATTTCAAATTTGATGACAATATATATCTCCAGATCAGTGGCACCGCTATGGGCACCCGCATGGCCCCACAATATGCGAATATTTTTATGGCTGACCTGGAACAACGCTTCCTCAGCTCCCGTCCACTCACGCCCCTTCTCTACCTACGCTACATTGATGACATCTTCATCATCTGGACCCATGGGAAGGAGACTCTGGAAAAATTCCACCACGATTTCAACAGCTTCCACCCCACCATCAACCTCAGCCTGGACCAATCTACACGGGAGGTCCACTTCCTAGACACTACGGTGCAAATAATTGATGGTCACATTAACACCACCCTATACCGAAAACCTACCGACCGCTATGCCTACCTTCATGCCTCCAGCTTCCATCCCGGGCACACCACAAGATCCATTCTCTACAGCCAAGCACTGAGGTACAACCGCATCTGCTCTAACCCCACAGACAGAGACCACCACCTACAAAATCTCCACCAAGCATTCTCTAAACTACAGTACCCGCACGAGGAAATAAGGAAACAGATCAACAGAGCCAGATGTGTACCCAGAAGCCTCCTACTGCAAGACAAACCCAAGAAAGAAACCAACAGGACTCCACTGGCCATCACATACAGTCCCCAGCTAAAACCCCTCCAGCGCATCATCAGGGATCTACAACCCATCCTGGACAATGATCCCACACTTTCACAGGCCTTGGGTGGCAGGCCAGTCCTCGCCCACAGACAACCTGCCAACCTGAAGCATATTCTCACCAGTAACTGCACACCGCACCATAGTAACTCTAACTCAGGAACCAATCCATGCAACAAACCTCGATGCCAACTCTGCCAACATATCTACACCAGCGACACCATCACAGGACCTAACCAGATCAGCCACACCATCACCGGTTCATTCACCTGCACGTCCACCAATGTAATATATGGCATCATATGCCAGCAATGCCCCTCTGCTATGTACATCGGCCAAACTGGACAGTCTCTAAGGAAAAGGATAAATGGACACAAATCAGATATTAGGAATGGCAATATACAAAAACCTGTAGGAGAACACTTCAACCTCCCTGGCCACACAACAACAGATCTTAAGGTGGCCATCCTGCAGCAAAAAAACTTCAGGACCAGACTTCAAAGAGAAACTGCTGAGCTCCAGTTCATCTGCAAATTTGACACCATCAGCTCAGGATTAAACAAAGACTGTGAATGGCTTGCCAACTACAGAACCAGTTTCTCCTCCCTTGGTTTTCACTCAACTGCTAGAACAGGGCCTCATCCTCCCTGATTGAACTAACCTCATTATCTCTAGCTTGCTTCTTGCCTGCATATATAAACCTGCCCCTGGAAATTTCCACTACTTGCATCCGAAGAAGTGGGTATTCACCCACGAAAGCTCATGCTGCAAAACGTCTGTTAGTCTATAAGGTGCCACAGGATTCTTTGCTGCTTCTACAGAATCAGACTAACACGGCTACCCCTCTGATACTTGTTAGTCTATAAGGTGGCACAGGATTCTTTGCTGCTTCTAAAGAACCAGACTAACACGGCTACCCCTCTGATACTCTAAGGGTACGTCTACACTACGGGACTATTCCGAATTTGCATAAACCGGTTTTGTAAAACAGATTTTATAAAATCGAGTGCGCGCGGCCACACTAAACACATTAATTCGGTGGTGTGCGTCCGCGGTCCGAGGCTAGCGTCGGATTCTGGAGCGTTGCACTGTGGGTAGCTATTCCCTAGCTATCCCATAGTTCCCGCAGCCTCCCCTGCCCCTTGGAACTTCCGGGTTGAGATCCCAGTGCCTGATGGGGCAAAAATCATTGTCGCGGGTGGTTCTGGGTAAATGTCGTTAGTCACTCCTTCCTCTGGGAAAGCAACGGCAGACAAGCATTTCGCGCCTTTTTCCCCTGGATTGCCCTGGCAGATGCCATAGCATGGCAATCATGGAGCTTGTTTTGCCTTTTGTTGTGACTCTCACCGTATGTGTACTAGATGCCGCTCACAGAGGCGATTCAGCAGCGCTACACAGAAGCATGCTTTTGCTTTTGCATGACAGCAGAGATGGTTACCAGTCATACTGCACCATCCAAACCCTTCCATAAATTGGAACTGGTGAGGATGATTATGGCTACCAGTCCTTTTGTACCATTTGCTGCTGTCATAAGTGCCCCTGGCTGCTCTTAGCCAGGGGCGCAAAAGCCAAAATTGGGAATGACTCCCTGAGTCAATCCCTCCTTTTTGGTATCTAAAAATAGAATCAGTCCTGCCTAGAATATAGGCAAGTGTACTAGATAACCACTGTATCATAGAACCAGAGAGCACAGCTGCTCTGTGTCAGATCCTGCAGAAACTATGATCTGTATGCTATTCACAGGGGGTGCTCCTGTAACAACCCCACCTGTTGATTCCGTTCTTCAACCCAGCCTTTCTGGGCTACTGTAGCATTGTCCCCCCACTTGTGTGATGAAGTAATAAAGAATGCAGGAATAAAAAGACATGGTGACTTGTTAGTGAGAAATGAGTGGAAGGCAGCCTCCAGCTGCTATGATAGTCCAGACAGGACATTAAGCAGTGTGTAGGAGAGAAGCTGCTAGTCCAGGGGCAACTTAATCTGTTCTTTACACATGAAGGGTGGGGGCTGATGGAGCTCAGCCCCCTGTTGCTATGATGACGATGGTTACCAGCCATACTGCACCATCCACCATAAAAAATTAGGGCCAGGAGCCCTTGATCGACCTGACGGATGCTAGTCAGCATGGTTACTGCCCCATGTGCCAATAGGCTGATGACGAGGACGGTTACCAGTCCTTTTGTACCATCAGCCACCCATGGCAGGGGGGGAGTGAGGATGTTGGTGTTGACGGCTGCAGCATCGTGTCTATCTGCAGCATTCAGTAAAGATAGGGTGACATGTAAAAGAGTCAGAGGATTGTTTTCCCTTTCGCTTCTGGGGGGGGGGGGTGAGTAGATTGCCAAGCTATGCCCTGACCCACCGCGGACACTGTGTTTGACCCTAGAAGCATTTGGAGCTCAGCCAAGAATGCAAATACTTTTCGGAGGCTGCAGGAACTGTGGGATAGCTTCAGTCCTCCAGTCCATGAGCGTCCATTTGATTCTTTGGCTTTCCGTTACGCTTGTCACGCTGCAGTGCGCTGAGTCCCTGCTATGGCGTCTGTCTGGAGATTTTTAAAAAAGGATTCTGAATTTCATCTTCTGTAACGGAGCGCTGATAGAACGGATTTGCCTGCCCTTACAGCGATCACATCCGCATGGTCCGTGCTGGAGCTCTTTTTTTATTTTGATTTCGGACTGCATCGTCACCCGTGCTGATCGGAGCTCCACGCTGGGCAAACAGGAAATATTCAAAAGTTCGCGGGGCTTTTCCTGTCTACCTGAGCACTGCATCCGAGTTCAGATTGCGGTCCAGAGCGGTCACTGCTGCACTGTGGGATAGCTCCCGGAGGCCAATACCGTCGATCAGCGTCCACACTAACCCTAATCCGATATGTTAATACCGATACTAGCGTTACTCCTCTCGTTAGGGAGGAGTACAGAAACCGGTTTAAAGAGCCATTAAAATCGATATATGGTGCCTCCTAGTGTGGACGGTTGTGGCGTTAAATCGGTTTTACGCTCCTAAAACCGGTTTAAATGCCTAGTGTAGACCAGGCTTAAGTTTAATTACCGGCTTAGATCTGGTTTTACTGCCACCACCCAAATCCTTTAAGAGTTATTTGGGAAACTCTGTCTACCTTCCCCCCAGACTATCTCCCTCCCAGTAGCCTTGAGAGACTTCTCCACCAAGTTCCTAGTGAACACAGATCCAAACCCTTGGATCTTAAAACAAGGAGAAATTAACCATTCCTCCTCTTTTCCCCTCACCAATTCCTGGTGAGTGCAGATCCAACCCTCCTGGATCTTAAAACAAGGAAAAATCAATCAGGTTCTTAAAAAGAAGGCTTTTAATTAAAGAAAGAAAGGTAAACAATCATCTTTGTAAAATCAGTATGGAAAATAACTTTACATGGTAATCAGATTCAGAGAGCCCAGAGGAACCCCCTCTAGCCTTAGGTTCACAGTTACAGCAAACAGAGGTAAATCCTCTCAGCAAAAAGGAACATTTACAAGTTGAGAAAACAAAGATAAACCTAACATGCCTTTCCTGGCTGTTACTTACAAGTCTGAAATATGAGAGACTGGTTCAGAAAGATTTGGAGAGCATGGATTGATGTCTGATCCCACTTAGTCCCAAGAGCAAACATCCCCAAAACAAAAAGCACACAAACAAAAGCCTTCCCCCCACCAAGATTGAAAGTATCTTGTCCCCTTATTGGTCCTTTGGGTCAAGTTTCAGCCAGGTTACCTGAGCTTCTTAACCCTTTACACAGGTAAAAGGATTTTGGTGTCTCTGGTCAGGAGGGATTTTATAGTATTGTACACAGGAGAGCTGTTCCCTTCCTTTTATAGTTATGACAGTACCTACCTGTAAAGACTGAAAATTTACAGACTCACTGGTGGGGGTGCAGCAGTACGGTGTTCTCAAATAGCACTGACAGTACATATATTTGGTACATTTGTTGTAGAGTCCTGCTCCAGAGCAAGCTCCATGTGTACAGAAGTGACTCACCTGCTATGGCCCTTTGTGGCTGGGTGCAGGGTTGCTGGGCTTTCCTCTTGATTGTCTCCTCCTGTTAATCACCTCCATTGGGGTCTTCCATGGCCTAGCCCTCCAGCCAGGTCACTTAAGAATTCAATACCTTATGGGGTATCCAAACCCAGCTGTAAGTGGACAGGCCCCAAACTGGCTTCTCCCCGCTGGCTTCTTCAAAGTGCCTGGGCCCAGCTGCCCCAGGCCAGCAGCAAAGTCCTTCTACATGAAAGAGAATCACATTCCTCTTTCACACAGCCACGGGTCCCTGGCCTTGTTCCTTGGTGTGTCAGTAAAACTCCAAAAGTACAAACAAAACTAAATGCTATTTGTTCACTAAGTGTGGAATTAGCATTGGAGAGCCAATGAAAGGCACTTTGCTTAACTCAGTGCTGGTGGATAAGCAAAGCAGGGGTGCAGAGACTGTACCCAAAGTATACTGCAAATGGATCACTGCATTTGCCTTGCATAAGGATGGACTCACCAAACTGTTAAGCCTAGGTCTATATTCTGCTCAGAGTTCTTCCAGTAGCCTGAACTGACCAAAAGGAGAAGTCTCTTTTTAATCACTTGTCCCTTGTAGCAGAGCTGGATGCCAAGTTCCGTCCTAGAACAAGATTTTGCAGCAGTTGCAAACAGGGTTTATAATGGCAACACAGAGTTAATCCTATTCATTACTTCACCAAAGGCAACAGGATATTTCAAAAGAATGAGCATAGAGTCAAATTTTAATTTGACTATAACCACTAACCAGAGGGGGCATCAGCACAGTGTGATATTGTGAATTCTTCAGTAGGTTAAAACTAGAGGGCTAGATTCTTCAGTCCACTGTGCCCACATTAAAATTTAGGATTTAATATTATTACTTGTATAACAGTAGGGACTGATCAATGATCATTGTGTAATGTGCTGTACAGAACCCTAAAGGCCCACATTCAAGTGAATGAGATAAAAACTTCTGAGAAAAGTAAAAGTAAAGCAAGAAAGCCATCAAAAAACTCACCATATGACTACTGTTGTGTATTGTGGACATAGCACAAATACCCAATTATAAATACAGATGTGCACACAGCTGGAGCCATGATGGTTGACTGACTCTGTATTGCAGGGAGAGAGAGAAAAAAAAACATAACTGCTTGTGATGTCATGTATAAACCCTTCACTGGACAGCAAAGTGTCGAAGAGCAACTCTGCCCTTTGCCCATGTTGAGTGTGCTCTACTTGGAGGTGAGGTGGCCATCAGAGATGGCGACCTCTAAACAGGGTGGCTGCCAGAGATGGTGACTGCTAGGCAGTGAACTCCAGATCCATTCACAACTGGTGGTGAATGCAGTCACCGTGACCAAGGTCTGCAGCGAGACAAAGGGAGAGAGCAAAAGAGAGAGAGGAAGAAGAAAAATAGAGATTGACAAACTGCTGACATGGCTGATGGACAGCCAGCAACAGCAAGCAGCCCAGCAGCCACTGCAGCAGACCCAGCTTTTCCAGTAGATGGCTGCCCGCCACCACCACCACATAGACCAATAACAACAGCTCATCCGGGAACTAGCAGCAATGCAGCAGGGTCCCCAAATGCCATGCAACCACCAGTCTCCTGGTGAAACTCATGAAGGTGGCTCCAGGGATGACCCAAAATAATTCCTGCTCGAGGATTCACAGAACACTGGCTATCCTGCTAGCTCCATACCTTATGGTTCTGGCCCAAGCTGCCTACCACAGCCTTGACATGGCAAAGGCTCAAGACTACATTAGGGTCAAGGTTACCATCCTAGATGTTTTTGATATCACCACCAAAACCCACTCGCAATGCTTCCACTGGGAAAGATTTCCTCAGGGTACCCCGTTGCAGGCAGTGGCCTAGTGCCTTAAGGAACACTGCTAGAGGTGGCTTCAACCCAAAAAGCAGACAGGGGAATAGATGGCTGAACAGGTAGGTTTGGTGCAATTTACACAGATTCTCCCCACCAACAGCCGGGAATGATGTTACGACACTGACCTAGGAACTTGGCTGATGCAATTAGGCTGGTGGAAAACTTCCTGATGGCAGATAGCACTGCAAGAGCCACATCGTGACCAGAAACTACCGATGGTGGTGTGCCCCAGTTAACCCAGGGTTAGACCCTGACTGACAATCCAACCACAGCTTGGGTGGGATTCGGGGCTCAGGAGGCCAAGAACCCTAAGAAGAAACCCAGCCCCAACGGGGAACCCAGGAGGATGCCCCACCACCTCCAACATTGGTAAGGGCTAGGGTGAGCACCCTGGCTGGGCCCTGCTTGTCATGCAGGTGGCCAGGCCATTTCCATCAGGAGCATCCTACAGGCAGATCTGGCCAGCAGACACCCAGGCCAAAAGGAAAGAGCCAGCCAAAATGGTAACTCCTGTGCAGAATAACAGGATGGCCACGCTGGTGTTGATAGACTCCAAGTGTAGCCAGACAATGGTCCAAGAGCAAGTAGCCAGGTTGGGAGATAACCTAGATACCATCTATTTACAGTGTGTCCATGGAGATATACGCTCATATCCCACAAGAGAAGTGCAGCTCATGATAGGCAAGCACTCAAGTAAAGTGCAGGTTGGGGTAGCCCCTTCACTGGCTTACCCAGTGATTCTGGGTCGAGACTTGGAAGGTTTTAAGGAGATTATAAAATCCTGGGGGTAATGACCCTCTGAGGGAAGAAGACTCCTGGGGAGGAACTCCTGAGTCCCCAGGGTCAGGAAACGTAGCTCTAGTCAGGGACAAAGAAGACCCGAGAGGGTACCTCCCAATAGGGACCACCACCGAAGAGGTAGAACACCCTCTGAACTCAAGACTTGAACTTGCTGACAGCTGATATAGATTTTATAAGTGAGCAGGATTTTATAGGCTCAACATCAACGACATGATGTTGAGCCTAGCATATGAGCAGCTCGCAAGCGTGAACCGGGAAGTGGTAGACTCGCTGTTGCTGAAACTATGGCACCACTTTGGGCTAAGGGAGGAGAGGCTGTACTGGATGGCCAGAGATGCCCAAACAAGAGAAATACAGCCCCAGCTCCTACTCCCAAAGGAGTTGCAACGACAGGTGCTGCAGCTGGCACATACAATACTCTGGGGAGGCACTTAGGGCAAGAGAAGACCTTTGACCAGGTAATCCTTAGGTTTTAATGGGTGGGGATACAAGTTGAAGTCGAGGACTAATGCACTTCATGCCCCAAGTAGCAAATTACTGGGCCCACAACCCTTGAAAGCCATGCTTATCCCTTTCCCAGTGGTTGCGACTCTTTTCAAAAGAATTGGCATGGATCTGGTAGGACCACTGGATAAGATGATGAGTGGGTACCAGTACATCCTAGTGATAGGTGACTATGCCACCCACTATACCAAGGCCTTCCCCCTTCAAGTCAGCACAGCCACTCATATTGCCCCTGAGCTGCTGAAGCTACTTACCCAGGTCGGGTACCAGGGAGTTCTTAAGCACACAGGGGAACAACGTGACATTGAAAAAGATGAAGGAGCTATGTGGCCTATTAAAGATGTCAGTCTATCACCCTCAGACAGATGGGCTAGTCAAGTGTTTCAATAAAACCCTAAAAGAGATGCTGTGAAAGTTCATCCCCAAGGACCCGCAGTGTTGGGACCGGCTGTTCCCACCCCTTCTTTTTGCCATCCGTGAGGTGCCACGAGCCTCCATAGGGTTCTCACCATTTGAGCCTCTGTACAGGAGAGAACCCCATGGGGTATTGGACCTATTCTGGGAGACATGAAAGGAGCAGCCACCCCTTAAGCCCAATGTGGTCCAATATATAATCCACATGCAGGAGCATTTGGAGAGGCTAGGAGCATTTGTTCGGGAAAACTTGCTGCAATCCCAACAGAACCAACCATAACAGCTTGCTAGCCAATAGGTGACATACCTGGGCTATTAAGCTGGAGGAGGGCATCTAACACCACTAGTCAGCAAAGCACAGGCCCTAGAACAATGCTGTATAACATCCACAAAAAAGCTGGTTTTACTTCATAGGCCTTGCCAGGTACTACAGATGCTTTGTGCCCAATTTTGCCACTATTGCAATGCCTCTGACTGACCCAATAAAGGACACCAGCCTGAAGAAGACCATGGCCTGCGATAAGGCATGCCGGGAGCTAAAATAGAAACTGAGCCAAGGGCCAGTGCTCACACACCCTGACTTCACCAAGAGGTTCATGCTACAAATGGATGCCTCGGATGTAGGAATGGGGGTGATGCTTTCCCAGGATATTGATAGAGAAGAGCACTCCACACTGTACCTCAGTCGGAAGCTATTCCCACAAGAAACATCCTACTTGGTCATTGAGAAGGCGGCCCTGGCAGTAAAATGGGCCGTGGATGCATAAATATATTATTTTAGGGGAAACCCTTTTATTTGGTGACAGACCATGCACCGTTACAGTGGCTATACTCTGTGAAGGATACCAACCCCATTATCATGTGTTGGTACCTGTCCTTGCAACCTGATAGCTTACAGCTATTTGATAGGGCTGGGAAGGACCATAAAAATGCAGACTTTTTTTTTTTTTTTTTGGAGAGTCAGGGAAGTGCAAGGACCACAAGACAGTGCCCTGGCACAGAAGCTTAGAGTGACGATGTGGGATGGGGTGAGTAAATCTCTCACTGCACAGCAAATGGTTGAAGAGCAGCTCTGGGCTCAGGAGGCCCCACCCCTTCTCCCATGCTGTGTGTCCTCCACTTGGGGGCAGGGTGACTGTCGGATATGGCAATTGGTAGGAGGCGGACTCTGGACCCATTCACACTACCATATAAGAGATTCAGCATAAGCAACTGTTTAAGAAACAATAGCTGCAAATTCACGTAAGCAGATTCAACTAACATGTAAACAATGGCATTGGCCTGCAAACTGAGTCATGCATGGACATGTGACTTGCCCATGTGACTCCAGACTCCATCTTGCTACTGTGATTTTCCACAGTAAGAACAAAAGGTGTCTTTCCACAGGCAAGAGACTATAAAAGGCTGCTGTATCTCTTTCATCTTGTCTTCAGTCCTGCTTCTTGCCTTTGGAGGCACTTTGCCACAAACTCAAGCTCTGAACAAAGGACTGAATGACCCATCCCAACTTAATTAGAACCTGCAGTTTATTCCATCACTGCTACAAGCCTGAACCAAGAACTTTGCCATTACGGTGTGTAATTGATTCCATGTAACCAATTTTAGCTCTCATCTATATCTTTTTCCTTTTATGAATAAACCTTTAGATTTTAGATTCTAAAGATTGGCAACAGTGTGATTTCTGGGTAAGATCGGAATTGTATTTTGACCTGGGTCTGGAGCTTGGTCCTTTGGGATCGGGAGAACCTTTTCCCTTTTATTGAGGTGTTGGTTTTCATAACCATTTATCCCCATAAAGAGAGGCATTGGTGGTGATACTGGGAAACTGGAGTGTCTAAGGGAATTGCTTGTGTGACTTCTGGTGAGCCAGTGGGGTAAAACCAAAGTCCTCTCTGTTTGGCTGGTTTAGTTTGCCTTAATAGTAAAGGAACTCCAGCTTTGGGCTGTAACTGCCCTGCTCTAAGCAATTTGTCATGAATTGATACTCTCCACCCGTTCCCCTTATTTAAGATGTGGATTGTATGTTGGGGATATTCTGAGGGTACAGCAATGAGGGCAGGGTGTGGAGAAGCAGGGTTCTGCTCAGTTTTATTTTCCATTGGCCTAAAGTCTCCAGTGGTGTAAGTTTGGGGTGTCCCATGTGCAGTCCTAGCTAGCACCAAGGCAGGTGACTCTGTATCAGAAAGCTGACACTAGTTTCTTGCAATCCCCCTCTCCACTACATCCTAACCCAGGTAGGATGGTGTAGAAAATCCTGCCCAGAATCTTTGTTTTGTCCAAATAAGAGTTACCTTGACTTGAATATATTAAGAGTGTGATTAAAGTTTTACCAAACTAAGCCATCTCCCGTCAAAATGTTGAGTATTTTTTTTAATAAAATTACTTGCACAATATCAATGTCAACAGAATGTATATCATGTGAGCTCTGCACAGATAAATGAAATCAAGTTTTATATATATTTACACAATGGAATCAGCAATTCAGCTAAATATTATTATCCAGTATCCATTTTTAACTTCCTTGTAATGGTGTATAAACAAGGTGCTAAGAGCTATAGTGCACTATCTAAAAATAAAGAAAATACTTATTTGCTTGGTGCGTATGAATAAAAAGTCGGGGGAGAACAGGAGGGGAGGTGCAGAAGGCTCTCACATAACACAAGCAACCATGAAGATTGAGCATCAGGCCTGATCCTGCACTTACCAAAATCCCATCAACTTCAGTAGATTCAGGATTAAGCCCTTAATGAATAGGAATAAAGATAAATAAAAATAAACTTTGAAGATTGATTACTTCTATATTTGTTCCTTTAAGAGGCCCAAGAAAAAGGTCTGGTTTTCCCAATGTCCCACTTCTGCTTGGAAATTATGTAGCTATTTCCTCCATCTTTACAAAGAAAAATGTGTTTACTTTTCCTTTGGGGTTCTCGTTCCACAAATGAACCATTTCAAAAATGGGCTCAAATAAAATATAGGGTCTGCCTGGTGCGTTCCAGAAAGTGGTGTCTGTCAGCAAGGGGGCTGTAATCTGGTATCTGATGCATATGCAAATACGTCTGTGAATTCATCCATCTCTCCACAAAGCTGAGGTGTATATTCCCAGTGGACACCCTCTGCTATAAATTGAGAAAAAACAAAACACAAACATGCTTCTATTTATGTATATGATTTATTTTGGTTCTCAGCTTTTCATTAAATATTTATTGAAACAAGGGTCTGAGAGCCCAGTTCAGTAATAGATTTTCTCTTGACTTGCTTCAAGGTGTTAATATTTTTGGAACAAGGACTTTTGTTCACTGGAAACTATTGTGGAGGACTGAATTTGAACCTCAGTAACTTGACTATTCTATTTGCCAAGTGGCATTATGACATGAACAGTTATCCCTCCTACATGTTGAGATACTGTCATCCAATCATAAACTGTGGCAGATATTTCAGGTTATAAAAGCTTGGCAATAGATTGCTGTATGCTTAATTACTAAACACTTTAAAATAATTTATACTTGTCTTACATTCCACATCATGATATATCATATATGAAGATTTTTATTAATCATTTATTGGTGATGTTGCCTTTAATTGTTACTTTGAAATATACAGGGCAATTTATATTATGACAGTCATTTGTCTTAATCTTTTATATATGGGGTTTTGAAGACATTATTTCATTATCGCCCGAGCTGCAGCAGGTTTTACAGATGTCTGGATGGAGCTTGTCAGCTGCTTCCCCAGTTTGAAAAGACCTATGCTGTCTCACTGTTGCTTGCAATGAAAAGGAAAGACACTGAAGAGGCTAACAGCAAACAGAGAAACTAAATAGGACCATGCAAGCTCATCATTCTTTCTTGGAAAAAAGAACCTTAGAGACTAACAAATTTATTTGAGCATAAGCTTTCGTGAGCTAAAACTCACTTCATCAGATGCATGCAGTTCTTTTTGCTGATACAGACTAACACGGCTACCACTCTGAATTCTTTCTTGGGCCTCTAAAGTCCAGTTCTGGGAACATGTTCCTACTCTAACTGTTGCAAGGATACTTAACAAAAATCCATCCACAAGTAGCACCAATATGGCAAATAGATTAAAAGATAAATTGCATTTATATGTTATCTGGGCCCTGTAACTTAACGTGGTAATTTTAGTGTGAATACAGAGACACCAGACACCAAGTACTTAAGGAGAGACCCAAAGAATGACCTCCATCTCAGAAGTCCCTCATTTTATTAATTTCCTACCATTACATACCCTGTCTTCTCTTGAAACTGGAGGACAAAGAACTCTGAGTTAATGTTATGTCCTAGGGGCAGCCGGTGTAGGAAGCAATCACTTGAGGCCAGAGAGCAGACAGCTAACCAAAACCTCCATTTTATTTACAGACACAGAGAGCTCACTCAGCCGGTTGAAACCGGCTGAGCTATCCCTTAATAGTCTAACTCAGTTGCCATAGTAACAAAACCCATGACAACCAAATACACAACATATTCCTCCCCCCCTAATAAGAACATCCCCAAAATAAAACACACACTAAACTAGAGAAGGAGGGTAGACTGCCTCCATTCCCGGCTAAACCCTGGGGATTATTTTGCCCCATAACCGTGGGTTCACCCTAACTAAAGATCCAGCCGATGAGGAGGCCTTCTGTCTCTAGGTGGATTACGGCGAACTTCTGGTGTTGTTGCACCCGAAAGTACTAGGGGCTCAGGGTCCGCAGCACGAATAGGTGAGGAGGTGGTATCAGCTCGTGCTGGGCAAAGGGGTATCTCAGCTGCCGGCGGTAATGGAGGAGAACAGTCAGGAACAGGTGACTTCATGATTCGGTGTCTCACCAGGGGGGGTGAAGTCAGACCCCTCAACTGCAGATGCGTCCTGAAGACTGGCATGACCTGGCAACAGCTGATCTACATGTCGCCGCCAGGTAAGATTCTCTGCAGTCCGGACTATATAGGAAACAGGTCCTGTTTGAGTGATGACTGTGGCCGGGACCCATTTAGCTCTGGAAGTATAATTCCGAGCCAAAACTGGCTGTCCTGGGCTAAAGGTTCGGTCTTTTGCTCTGGGTGCCCGTCTGATGACTTGATATTGCTGCTGATGTTGCACAGTTTGTCTGGGTTCAGAAGGTTTCAGCAGATCAAAGCAAGTGCGCAGCTGTCGTCCCATCATTAGAAAGGCTGGGGAAGCCTGGGTCGTAGCATGAGGTGTGTTTCTATTGGAAAGTAAGAAGGTATCCAGACGCTTTTGAATGGAGTGTTGTCCCTTTGCTGATTTCAAAGCGTTTTTCATTGTCTGCACAAATCTTTCAGCTAATCCGTTGGTGGACGGATGATATGGTGCTGACGTGATGTGGTGTATCCCATTTGCCTTCATAAAATTTTGAAACTCCTGAGAGACGAACTGCGGTCCGTTGTCGCTCACAAGTTGTTCTGGCAGACCAAAACGACTAAAGAGTCCTCGTAGTTTTTGAATAGTACTCTCTGCAGTAGTGGACTGCATTATAGAGACTTCTGGCCATTTAGAATGGGCATCTACTGCCACCAAGAACATGCTTCCTTCAAGGGGGCCAGCAAAGTCAACGTGAATACGTTGCCACGGGTTTTCAGGCCAGTCCCATGGGTGTAGGGGTGCCAACTGGGGTGCATTTCTTACACCCTGACATGACATACAAGCTTTTGCCTTCTCTTCAATAGCACTGTCCAATCTAGGCCACCAAAAATAGCTTCGTGCAATTTCCTTCATGCGCACTATTCCACAGTGACCGGAATGTAGCTGTTCTAACATCTGTGACCTCAGGGGTGGTGGAATAATGACACGCCTCCCTGTAACAGGGTCGGACTCACCCCTGCGGCACCTCCTGCTGGTTGCTCTGGGGAATTAGCTCTGTTCCAGCGTTCAGAGCGCCCTCTGCAGGCCGGTGATCCACCTGTCCTCAGGCCCCTGTGTCCCTCCCTGGACCCGGTGCCCTTTTACATGGGGTGCTGCCCCCTAGCAGTAACCCCTTTTCACTCTGGGTCTCCCATTCTGTCTCAGGGAACCCCACCCTCTATCCCTACCTTGCCTCAGTATGTGGCTCCTGTCAGTCATCGTCTAGCCCCATACCCTGGGACAGACTGCAGTATCAGCCATCTCATCACTGGCAAGGTTGGGTTTGGGCCTGCTGCTTTGGCCTACCCCTAGGTTGCCCTCTGCAACCCCCAGTACCTTTGGCCCACTGCTAGGCCGCAGCCTGGGGCTTTCTAAGCTGGAGCTCCCCAGCTCCTCAGCCTTTTCCCCAGCCCTGCTTCACTCAGGTATTCAGCCTCAAGCTAAGCAGCCAGGCCCATCCCTCTCTGAAGGCAGAGAGAGACTGTCTGGCTCCTGGCTTCCCTGCCTTCTTATAAGGCTCTGTTCCTCAGTTTGGGGCGTGGCCCCCAGCTGCAGCCACTTTCCCAATCAGCCCAGCCTAAAGCAGCAGCTCTCAAGCCCTGCCAGGCAGCTTTTTAAACCCCTCTAGGCAGGAGCAGGGTCCACCCTGCTACACTCCCCCACAACAAACAACCAGATTGGACCGATAACTCCGTTCGCCTGGACATGTAGGGAACAAGGTCGGGTGAGACCGGAGAGGTTTGTCGAGATTTTCCATGCATCACCAGGTCCATAACTTGGGATAATACTGGGTCAACGCGGGTTACCTTCTTTATCTGAGTAGCAGTGATGGGTGTATTCTCTACCTGTTCAAAGTAGAAGATTTCCTTTTGGGCACTATCTTGATGTTTGACCGGTAAAGGCAACCTTGAGAGGCCATCTGCATTGCTGTGCAGAGTGGATTTCCGATATTTGATTTCATATGTGTGTGCAGAAAGTATCAATGCCCAACGTTGCATACGACTAGCAGCTAATGGGGGAATGCCTGTGTAGGGTCCAAAAATTGATGTCAGAGGTCGATGGTCTGTAAGAAGAGTAAACTTTCGCCCAAACAGGTACTGATGAAACTTCCTAATTCCAAAAACAATTCCTAATGCCTCACGTTCGATTTGGGCATAGTTAGTTTCTGCTTTGCTTAGAGTGCGTGAAGCAAAAGCAATAGGTCTTTCTTCTCCCGAAGGCATAATGTGTGACACGACCGCTCCCACTCCATAAGGGGAAGCATCGCAGGCCAATTGCAGGGGTAAGGATGGATCAAAGTGCGTTAGAACTTCAGAATTTAACAATGCATCCTTAGCTTTGTTAAATGCAACATCACAGGCTTCAATCCACTTCCAGGCCTTTTTCTGCCCAAGGAGCTCATGAAGTGGTTTTAGCAGTGTGGCTAACTGTGAGATGAACTTTCCATAATAGTTCAGTAGTCCTAGAAATGAGCGCAGCTGGCTTACATTTCGAGGTGGGGGAGCCTCCACAATAGCTTTAACTTTTGCAGGGGCCTTATGAAGACCTGCAGAATCGATGATGTGTCCCAAATATTCAACAGAGGGCTTGAAGAATTCACACTTGTCTTTGCGAACTCGTAGGCCATACTCTTCCAGTCTTTGTAGGGTAGCCTCTAAATTCTTTAAGTGATCCTCTTCATTTCTTCCAGTGACCAGGATATCATCCAGATAGCACTGAACTCCTGACAAGCCACACAAGATCTGGTCCATAGCCCTCTGGAACAGGGCGGGAGCCGATGTGATTCCGAAGGGTAGGCGACAGTATCGATAAAGCCCCTTATGAGTCACAATAGTCAACAGCTCTTGGGACTTTTCATCGACGTGCATCTGTAAATATGCTTGACTCAGATCAATCTTACTGAACTTTTGTCCCCCAGCCAGGCCTGCGAAGAGGTCATCGATGCGGGGAAGCGGGTATTGCTCTGCACACAACACTGGGTTGACAGTGACTTTAAAATCACCGCAAATCCGGAGAGAGCCATCTTTCTTCACTATTGGAATGATAGGAGTAGCCCATGAGCTATGGGTAACTGGTATTAGGACTCCATTGGTGACCAGACGCTCCAGGTCTGCTTCAACTTTTGGCCTGATGGCATATGGCACAGTTCGGGCTTTCAGAGATTTTGGTGGACTGCCAGGTTTAATGTTCAATGTCACAGTGATTCCCTTCATACTTCCCAAATCATCTCCAAAAACAGCAGCATGTTTCCTTAGTATAGGGGTTAGACTGGTTTCTTCTTTAGTCATCCGGTGCACTTCTGCCCAGTTCAGCTGAATCTTCCCAAGCCAAGACCTACCCATTAAGGCTGGGTAGTTACCTCTCACCACAAACAGTGGCAATTTAGCCGCCCGTCCATTGAGCTCCACCTTAACATCAATAGTGCCCAACATGGGCACAGCTTCACCTGTATACGTCTTCAGAACAGTTTTTGTTGCCTTAAGCGGAAGATGCTGTAGCTTTTCCTTATACACAGTCTCAGGAACCAGCGAGACAGCGGCACCGGTGTCTAGTTCCATGCGTATAGGTTTGCCCTCCAATAAGGGGGTTACCCAGTATTCATGTGAGCCCGCTGCCAAAGACAAAACATGCAGTGGCACTTCCTCTTGTGAGGCGGTGTCACCTTGATCATCCTGGGTCTGCTCTAGGGTATGCAAGGTTCCTCTTTTTGTCGGCCAGACCACAGGCCTCTTTTTCTTTTGTTTACAGGCACACTCAATGTGTCCCTTTTTGCCACAGTGTCGACACACCAGGTCCTTACACCAGCATTCTGATGCCTGGTGTCCTGGCTTACCACAGCGGTAACATTCTTGACTCTGCACAGTTTTGTGGGTCGGTTCTTGTGACACTTTTTGCACCCTAGGGGGTGCACCGATGTATTGTGCCTCCCTTGTAGCCAGTTCCATGGAGACAGCAATATCAACAGCCTTCTGTAATGTAAGCTGAGCCTCTGTCAGTAGGCGCTTCCGTATAGCTTCACTGCAGAGGCCACACACTAACCTGTCACGCAGGGCATCATTTAACATCTCTTTAAATTCACAGTGTTCTGCTAGCTTTTTTAAAATGGCTACAAATTGTACAACTGTTTCATCTTCCTTTTGGTCTCTTTTGTGGAACCTATATCTTTCAGCAATTACCAGTGGTTTTGGGGAGAAATGAGACCCCAGGATTTCCACAATGTCACTGTAAGATTTAGTCTCAGGCTTAACAGGGTGTAGTAAGCTGCGTAGCAGAGAGTAGGTTTTAGCCCCTACAACAGTTAAGAATACTGGCACCTTCTTCGCTTCTGTAATGTCATTTGCAATAGCAAAAAGCTCAAAACGCTCAGTATACACATGCCACTGCTCTGTATTCTCATCAAAAGGCTCCAGGGGCCTGGTCAGAGTAGCCATGATTTTTAGTTTCACTTTCACAGTCAGTGCAAACAAGCAGCTTTTTTCCTTTGTTAGGTCTTTACCTTGACTTCTACTTCCTTCTGTTACTGGAGCAGTACCAGGATCCCACCCTCGTCGCCAGTGTTATGTCCTAGGGGCAGCCGGTGTAGGAAGCAATCACTTGAGGCCAGAGAGCAGACAGCTAACCAAAACCTCCATTTTATTTACAGACACAGAGAGCTCACTCAGCCGGTTGAAACCGGCTGAGCTATCCCTTAATAGTCTAGTCTAACTCAGTTGCCATAGTAACAAAACCCATGACAACCAAATACACAACAGTTAAATTTATTTCCAGTAATGTTGATGAAAGAACTAATACATGCAGTAGTCCAAAACACTGCATTAAAAATTGCTTTGGTTTTGAGAGCTAACCATTTGTGACTAACTTTCATAACAGATGGACTTTGTACTTTTGCATATGCAAATCTAATGATCACTTCCCTACAACTGGTATTATAAACATTTCATAAAGGCAATCCATCTCTGTTGTCCTCCTGATATATTAACAATGGCTCATGCCAGATAGTAGGAAATAAATTACCATGCACAGAAGCAGTTTATATCTCATGGTTAAAGTTCAGACATGACAACTACCCTGATCAGAGCAATAGAAAGGGGGTGGGGAAGTGCTTTACAATTAATCTTCACCCTTTCAATGAAGTCTGAAGAATTCTTAAGATTTTACAGCGATACCATGGAGGCTGAATTAAGTTTCTTACCTTATTTCCTGTGGTTTATTTGGGAATTTACTGTGAGAAATCTTCCAAATACTGCAAGAGACAAACATCATTATAGGCTGAGGGCTCTTTAGCTTTACACTTGTATAATAAAATCAGAGCCCAACAATGGAAGCTAATCCTACCAACTAATATTTGTCAGAGTGAACTGTAATAAGATGCAAATCTGACTTCCTACACTCTGACAGCTATAGCATCTGTGACCTTCCACAAAGAAAAAGCAGCTTACAGCAAGACAGCCAGTGTATGTCCCCCACCCACACTCAGAGATTTGGGGTGTGTGTGTGTGTGTGGGATCATTCTACTGAAATAGTTATGTCAGTTAAAGTATAAAAGAGAAAAAGCAGGTACTGTGTTCTTAAATAAGTTATACCAAGAGGAAATATGCTAAACATACCATTTCTCTCTGTGCTTGAGCCAGGGCCTGATCCCATTCACATCATTTTCAGTGGAAGCAGGACTGGGCCCAAAAGACATTTCTATAAAAAGCAATCTCATTCCTTCACTTAGCATGAGTTGGGGGCTAGGGAGGAAACCCTTGCTGTGTTGGAGAGGGAGAAAGACTAGCCCACCTGTCCTCTGCTTCAGCCTAAGAAGAGTGATCAGCTAAAACGGGCCAACAATCACACTGTCCTACACAAAGGTGGACCATGTGTCACAGCTTAGTGCAACTGCATCTGTATCTCTCCCTCTATGGTGCACCAAGGGCACCCGCTTTCAGACTTCCACATCCCCAGCCGTCCCCTCTCTTGGGTAGAGGCACACATCTCTCTCCCTCCTCACTAGGGTTTTTCCAGGCTGCAAAGATCCCTGCCTACACTGATTTGCCCAGCAGGTCAAACAGCCCAAGTGGGCCTGCTTTGTCTTCTCCTCAGAGGCTATAAACAGCATAATTGTCCATAAGTTGTTCTAAGCAAGCACATTTATTCTTGGGGTGAAATCAGTACAAAGAAAACATTCAAAACAATAAAAAATAACTTTCACCCCAACTCCAGCAAGGGCTCTGGCAAGTCAGTCCTTCAATCCCCACCAAGGGCTTTTTCCTGTGGTTACAAATCTGTAACTGCCTTGGCTTAGAAGAAGCACCTCCATGAGTAGGTCACATCCTTCCAATCTTTCCCAAGGAGGATTGAGGCCTTCCTTGGATAGAAGGTCCTGTCCATTTGCTGGATCAGAAGGAAAGCCCTGAGTCAGTTTAAACTGAGGCTGTTTATCAAAAAGTCCCTTCTTTGTCTGTTGGTCCTTGGAGAATCTAGTATGTGCAAGTATCTCTAGGGGGTGGTACCTCCTGGGAGATATTAAAATCTGAATTAATTTGCCTAATCACTTCTCTCCTACCTTCCCCATTCTTAGTTTCTGGAAGGCTGTGATCTGCCCCCCCATGGAATTGCATACAATCCCTGGCCCATGATACATAAACTTAATACACTGAGATCTGGCAAAGATATTGCAGGAAATTGCCATATCTGTCACTCCATGATTGGTTGGAAAGTATGTGTCACTCTTGAGACACTCCTAGCTAGCTTCCACTCTTGCCAAGGGAGAGAGCAGACTGTGAGAAGACAGTGAGAGATTATATTTCATTAGCATCATAATGGTTTAATCCTCACTATATTCTATAATACTTTTCCATAAGGGAAGTGACTAGACATACAAAGTAATTTCCACTCAACATTCATAAGGATTACAGAATCTGAGTAAGGCCTTCCAGATCTGACCAACAGAAATTAGGTCATTTTATCCAACCCTGTGCACATGCAGGATTGGTCCATATATTCTTCCCTCCTTCATCAAATTTTGTTTTAAATGGCTCAGCAATGGGGCTCCCACTACTTCACTGGGAAACTACACTCTAATGTACTGTTAGGGATTTTTTCCTCTTACATTTCTCTTTGCTGGGTTTCAGTACGAATGACAATTACTGAATTACTCCACTACAATATATACATAGTCATTTGTAGCTCATTTCCATTCCCATTAACAAGCTCTTCAATACCAAGGAAGAAAAATACTTGCAGCTATTAATAAATGCAGCATTCAGTAACATTATAACCCTGCCTGATCAGAGCCTTTTACTAGATATTGGATTGCTTGTTGGAAGTCAATTTTACAACAAACAAACACCGGCATGACATAAATCTCAGTGTTTTAGTTTTCAGATGTAATTATTTACCATATTATTCCTCAGGGTGAAAAACATAATGTGTGCAAATGAATTTAGATACACAGCCACTGATTTTCCAGTGGTGATATAATTAAGACTATAAAACATCGCCTATAGCAAACAGCTATTGTGGGAGTCCCTTACATGTACTTATATGCATAGCAACCACATTTGGTTTGTCTTGATTTGCTGTAACAATTTGTTTGTCTTTCTGTCAAAGCAGGCAAAGTGTTCAGTATCCAAGCAAGTTTATAAGAGGTTGAAAAAAGCAAAATAATTAGACCACTCTGACTGCAGTTTTGTATCAGAGAAAAATAACTATTGCTGAATCAAAATAAATCAAGCTTGTTTTATTGAAGAAGACATAAAGAAGCATTCTTGTTAAGGATATTTCTTGTAGAAAGTACCATCCACCTCATAAGAACAAAATATGGAATTTTAACATTATGTGTTTCAGTTCTATTTTTACAAAGTTAATCAGCCATGCACTGACTACGATTGTTCTCAAACAACAATATCATTCCAACAACAGTCGGTTTAGGACAGTAGCAAGTACGATGAGCAATAGCTTCCTCAATGCAAAAGAAAGTTTCATTAGATTGCTCATCTTTACTGCTACCAAAAGAATTTACTAAATGCTCCAATTATGAGCACCATTCAATTTTGTTCTCCTTATTCCCCAAGGAAGCAGTAGATACATTATTGTGGGTCTAGGAGAGCTTTTATAGCACTGGGTTGGAAGAAGAAGTTTGCTTAACAATATAAGCACAAGGGGGGCAGGGGTAAATTGAAATATAAACTGAAATATTTTGAAATAAATTGAAATATAAGTGAAATACTTCACTGGAAATAATTTTAGATATTTTAAAATACACCTTAGAATCTACAAGTAGGAATTTAAGATACTTTTTGAAAACACTACTTTAAACAGTGAGCACTTTACAAACATTAATAAATTAAATCTCACACCCCCTTAAGATGTAGAAAAGTATTTTAATACCTATTTGGGGCCAGATTTTACTCACTTTATGCATCTAAATCTTCCATTAACTTCATTGGGTACCTCGCTTGAGTCAGAGAAAATGGCTCTCTCCCTTCAGAGACAGTTTGTCTGAAGCAAGGGGTGGTGAGCTGATTTGCACATAGTCACTTAAGGACAAGTCCCTCCTCAACTATACCTGTGCAATGCCTATTGACCAGAGAATTGTAGTCAGGTGCCTTACGCTTCCACTCATCTATGGACTGAGTAGCCTGGCTGTATTATATATATCATGATGCACCATGGCCAGGAATGGCTATGATGGTCGCACTCCCCTCACTAAGTGGGGGAAAGTGGTGCTTCATGGGAAATGTATCAGGGGGGTAGCCGTGTTAGTCTGGTTCTGTAGAAGCAGCAGGTGCCACAGGATTCTTTGCTGCTTCATGGGAAATGTAGTCTGGTCACAGAGCTAGCCCATAAAAGAGAATGGGAGACATCTGAACTACAATTCCCATGAGGGACTGTGGCACCATTTTGAAAATACCAGGGTTTTTTGGTTGAAATATTTCATTTTTTAATATTTCACTGGAAAATTGAAATTTTCCATGGAGGGGGGACTATTTTCCAACTATCTCTACCATTGACTTTACATGAATTATCAGCACATGAATGAGGACAGAATTAAATACAACCTGTGACACTGCTTCCCATATTTTTCATAGTAAATATTATAATATGATTGTGTCCTAATCATAATGTATTTTGTGCATGATAGATCATGTGAGGTATCACTGGAAAGGTTACGATTTGCTGAATATGATTATCCTATTTGTATGCACGTGTCATTTTTGTATCTAAAGTTGAGAATATTGGCTATACATCTGTACTACAAAAGTGTTTGCACCTGGGGAACACCCACAAGACAAAATGCAATTAGTCTCGCTGCTAGATGGGAACAAGTCAATGGACCATTAGGGAGAACAATAGGTCTTTGAAGATGCTAATTTCCCACCTTCCTGGGAAGCTTTCCTGTGATGCTACCAAGAGCCTCTGACTCATGGTTGCTTTGATACTGCAGAATCATGTGATCAAATCACCCGTTACTGGACTCCATGATAGAATACCAGTATTTTTCCATGGGAGGAAACCACACTGGGGAAAAAAAGGATTCCCGCCATATGTAAAACCTATTTAAGGCAGGGGAGTGACATAAAGAGAGGTTGTTCTTCACTGAATCCTTGCCCAGGATGACTTCTGGAAACATTTAAGAAACAAAGACAAGTGGGGGCAGAAGAGCTGAGCCGAGGCTGGAAAGGTGTCTGGCCTGTTAAAGAAATACTTGGAGTTTTAAGCTGCAAGCAAGAGCAGCTTGTCTTCAAGAACCATTGCAATCTGCCTGAAACAACATTTAGGGTGAGAAATTGCTACTTGTAACCAGTTTCTTTAGTATCTTAAGTTTGGTTTGTGCATTTGTTTCATTTGATAGGTGATCTGCTTTGATCTGTTTGCTAATCCTTATAATCACTTAATAAACTTGTTTTTGTTTTCTCTAAAACCAGTTTGTGGAATTCATAACTGGGGAGGTGGGGGCAAAAGCTGTGCATATATTCCTCCACAATGAGCGAGGGGGCGAATTTCAAGAGTTTATGCTGTATAGTTGTCTGGACAGCGCAAGATGATACAATTTTGGGTTTACACTCCAGAGGAGGTATGCACTGGAATGCTGGGAAATTCCCAACTGAAGCCTTCCCATGCAGTGCTGATTTCAGTGTCTGTCTTTCTGTAGCTGGGTGTGTCCCTACCTGTGTGTGTGCTGGAGGAGGCTTGAGGGCCTAGTACAGCAGGACAGTATAAGGGAGCCCAGGCTGGTGGGACAGGCAGGCTCAGTGGTACCCCAGTACATCAGGTGGCACCCTGGGGGGAAACCCATCATATAACCATCAGTAAGATCTTTGGGCTTTGGCCTCACAGGAGTTTTGCTTGAGTAAGGGTTTAACAACAAATGTTTAAGGGCTTCTGGATTTGGGCCTAGAACTGCATTTATTAAATGATATGGAAATGTGTCTAATAGAAAACACCATACTACACATTACAAAAGAGAAATATTTTGCTCTTTTACTAGGGATTTCAACAACCTTATAAAGCCATCTTTTTCACGTATCACATTTTTAGTGACCATTTAAAAGCTTACAGCTCAATCCCAAGAAAGAGCAGCTGTCCAATTTTGCACCCATTATTATACTGCTTTGTATTTTGCCACCCAGTATAACTACTGAGCATATGATGCATCGTTTGTTTACCATGCTGTACAATGTGACCATTTTAGACACACAAAAATAAGTATGAGATATCCTATGAAATAAACTCTGCTGCATGTTTCCAATTAAAATAATAAAATCTGATTTTGTCAGAATGAGACACAGGAACAATTTTTCCTCCATTTGTTATAATTTTTTAGTATGGATTTTTTAAAGGACAGTTAGAATGTTCAGTTCTATGGGCCAGATCCTCAGCTGCTGTAAATCAGAGTAGCTGCATTGAAGTTAATGGCAATCTATATTAGCATCAATGGCTGATGGCTTTTCTATTCTAATGAACACACCTGAGTTTTCCCATTGTGTTTGGTTCACATTATCTCATTGTAGTGGGCAGCACTTTTGAGATGGCAGTAGACTGCAGTGTTCCTTTGCTTTAAGTCTCTCTGTTACTAGACTTCTTTGATAAAATTCTACTGCACTCTGGTTCTCAGACACACTGAAGCTCATTGAAATCTTTACCACCCTCTTTAAACTGCATCTCTCTGTTTATCTAGAATGCATGGCCACCACTGTAGGGCTACATCAACACTGCATGCTTCTTTTGGTAGCATATAGAGGATGTACTTGGTAGCCCCCTATCATGAGTTTAAGTAGCAGTGTAGTCAGTGAGGTATGGCTTAGGTGAGTAGACTACAGACACACCTGAAGGGTGTGGGTATGTACCCTACACTGCTCTCCACTTACCCATCTACACTGCTATTTTTAGTTGTACAGTGTCCTACTGCCAGAATCTTTCCCAATGCAGGGAAAGGCTCTGGCAGGGGGGAGGCAATGGGGAAAGGCTCCAGCAAGGGAGTGGAGCCATTCACGGACATGAGTGGACGCAGCTTGATTTTCACTGTGGCGTGCAGCTACACATATCATACATGCTGCTGAAAGCAGTGTTCAGGATAGATGTAGCCTCGAGGAGAAAACCTATATTTTGTTCAGAGAACTACAAGCCAGTTACCAGTTAAAGCATGTTTGTTGTACCCTTGTTTTGCATTTGTTTTAGATGCTTGGATAGCTGCTCAAATTAAACTTGCCAATGTTTTAAATCTCAGATTAGATCCACATCACATCTGCCAAACAATCAGAGCCACTTTCAGAGCCAGTGCCATGAACACCACAAATCTGTAATGTGTCAATAAAAACACAAATTAATTGGAGGCCCTTCAGAGTGTCTTAACTTTAATGCAATCTCATTACCTACACATCACTGTTGTTCCCTGCCAAAACAAACTGGTTTTTGGAGGCTTTCCTAAAAAGAGAGTCTGTTTTCTTGTCTGACTCCTGATTTTATTTCCTTAAAAAGCTTCAATTACTCATCTTCAGTTTTCCCTCAAAAACAATTTTAGGATAATCTCAACTAGAACAGTGAAAACACAGATTTGCTAATATATCTGTGAATAAACAGTCTCCTTCATTTTGCAGCTATTTCTGGAATCACAAGTTAATTACAACATTCCCCTACACTTGTATGAATGGAGGATCAAATCCTATCTATGAATACTCAAATAACCTCCAGGTATTTATGAAAAAGTTTCTGAATCCTGAAAGTTTCACAAATCTGAACTGGAAATCTATTTGCTATTCACCATTTGCTATCTGCAATTAAAAATTTCAGTAATCTGAAACAAAACCATATGATTTGAGTGTTCATTTAATTTGGAATACCCAAGTTTACCCCTGGATAATTGGGAGTGTAGCAGGGTACCCCTGCTCCAGCCCTGAAGGGGTTAAAAACAGCCCTGGGCGGGGAATATGGCTGGAGAAAGCAGCTTTTAAGCTGCTGAATGGGCTGAATGGGAAGTGGCTGCAGCTGGGCCACGCCCCAATCAGGCCCAGCTGGCCCCTATAAGAGGCTATGAGCCAGAAGCAGAAGAAAATAGTCTTTCTCTGCCTTCAGAGAGAGATGGGCCTAACTATAGGGAGCTTGAGACTGGATACCTGAGTGAAGAAGGGCTAGTGAAAGGCTGAGGAGCTGGGGTGCTCCAGCCTAGAAAGCCCCAGGCTACAGCCTAGGATTGGGCTAACAGGTACTGGGGGTTGCAGAGGGCAGCCCAGGGGTAGGCCAAAGCAGCAGGTTCAAACCCTCCTTGCCAGTGATGAATAGGCTGATACTGCAGTCTACCCCAGGATGTAGGGCTAGACAATGACTGGCAGTAGCCATACACTGAGGCAAGGTAGGGATAGAGGATAGGGGTTCCCTGAGAAGGGGAAGCCCTGAGAGAAAAGGCGTTACTGCCAGGGGCAGCACCCCCATGTAAAAGGGCACTGGGTCCAGGGAGGGACACAGGGGCCTGAGGACAGGTGGATCACCAGCCTGCAGAGGGCGCTTTGTGCTGGAACAGAGCTAATTCCCAGAGTCACCAGCAGGAGGTGCCGCAGGGGTGAGTCTGACCCATCTACAGGGAGTAATCCACAAGCCACCATTCTTTTGTTTGAGATAGTTGTTAAATATTTTCAAATACCAGATATATTTGCAAATACAGTTAAACCCTGTTATCTCGACGGCCTAGGGGTTTGCCAAAAGCCATCGAGATAACCAATGATCGAGATAAACCCCTATCCACCCCCCCACCCCCTCCCTGCCCCCTTACCGCGCTGCCTGCACGTGGCTGGATCCGGCAAAGCGGAGCCGGGCGGACGGGCGGACGGGCAAGCGGAGCCGGCGGGCGGGCGGCAGGCGAAGCCGGGACCAGGTATGTGGGGCGGGGACGGGCAGGGACCAGGTATGCGGGCCGGGCGGGTGGGCGGGGACAGGCAGGGACCGGGTATGCGGGGGCGGGGAAGCGGGGACCGGCGGGCGGGGAAGCGGAGCCGGCGGGCGGGCGGCAGGAGAAGCCGGGACCAGGTATGTGGGGCGGGGACAGGCGGGGACGGGCAGGGACCAGGTATGCGGGCCGGGCGGGCGGGCGGGGACAGGCAGGGACCGGGTATGCGGGGCGGGGAAGCGGGGACCGGCGGGCGGGGAAGCGGAGCCGGCGGGCGGGCGGCGGCAGGAGAAGCCGGGACCAGGTATGTGGGGCGGGGACGGGCGGGGACGGGCAGGGACCAGGTATGCGGGCCGGGCGGGCGGGCGGGGACAGGCAGGGACCGGGTATGCGGGGGCGGGGAAGCGGGGACCGGCGGGCGGGGAAGCGGAGCCGGCGGGCGGGCGGCAGGAGAAGCCGGGACCAGGTATGTGGGGCGGGGACGGGCGGGGACGGGCAGGGACCAGGTATGCGGGCCGGGCGGGCGGGGGGGGGACAGGCAGGGACCGGGTATGCGGGGGCGGGGAAGCGGGGACCGGCGGGCGGGGAAGCGGAGCCGGCGGGCGGGGCGGCAGGAGAAGCCGGGACCAGGTATGTGGGGCGGGGACGGGTGGGGACGGGCAGGGACCGGGTATGCGGGGCCGGGCGGGCGGGCGGCGAAGCGAAGCCGGGCGGAGGGGCGGGCGGCAAAGCGGGGAGCCGGGCGGGCAGGCGGCAGGCAAAGCGGGGACCAGGTATGCGGGGACGGGCTGGCAGGGACGGGCAGGGACCGGGTATGCGGGGCCGGGCGGGCGGGGACGGGCAGGGACCGGGTATGCGGGGGTGGGCGGGTGGCTGGGGACGCGGGGAGCGGGCGGCTGGGGAACCGCGCGGCTGGAGAGCCAGGGAGCGGGTGGCTGGGGACGCGGGGAGCCGGGCTCGAGATATTAGGGTTGGGCAAATCGACATAACAGATGAGAAGCCCATAAGATAAAGAGGGAGTTTGGCGGTTCCACTTCTAAAACCTCGAGTTAATAGGATTGGCAAGTTAACCGAGGTCGACATAAATGGGTTCGACTGTATAACATTGTAAATAAATAATAAAACATAATATATGGAGATATATATATCTTATAGAGCTGGAAGGGACCTTGAAAGGTCATTGAGTCCAGTCCCCTGCCTTCACTAGGAGGACAAAGTACTGTCCTGACAGTTTTTTTTTCCCCAAATCCCTCAATGTCTCCCTCAAGGATTGAACTCACAACCCTGGGTTTAGCAGGTCAATGCTCAAACCGCAAATGATTCACAAAACCAAAAAGTCTCCCGTTTTTCAGAATTTTGTGTTCTATTATTATTGGACCACAACTAGTGTTATGAGCCAATATCCAGATAGTGGAGATATTTATATGGAGCATATCTAAATGTAAGGACAAACTGATTAAACCAGTCCTCAAATTTACTAGACCCATTTATAACACCCTATGCCTTTAACATGTCAAAAACAAACTATTACTCAGTTCATTCTCAATAAGCTAACCAGTTAGTATGATGTGTTCTCAAGCTCTTTCTATTCGCTTATCAAGTGGCACTCTCTTCATTTTCAGAAAATAGCAGAATGTTTTACAGCTATCATCAGATATTGTCATCTGGGTAGGGAGGATTATTTAGAACACTGCTCTTTGTTGATTGCTGCAACTCTTTTTCCAGTGTATTGTTTCAACTGCCATGGAGCCTTTAATTACGAAGGCTTGCTTTTATTAAAAACAACCTGTTTAAGAAACCTATTGTCTATTGTTTCTATTAGGATTTTAAACAATTCCTAAATGCAAAATCTGATAAAACCCATTCAGTCCTGAATAATCTTAAAACATAATATGAGCATCAAGGCCTAATAACTTTATCCAAGGCCAACAAATACTATCATAGACAGATGTATTCAGATAGAAGTGACTGAGCTAGCAAGATGTACAGTCGGCTAAGGATTGCCAACAGGAAATAGTTTATACAAGTCAATGACTGCACCTCCTGTGGAACTGGATATCTCTTCAGTACGAATGCTCATAGTGTAGAATCCTACAGTATATCCTGACCCAATCTATCAGCAATTGTCATGTTTGTATATACTCAGATGGCAACACTTGCCTTTAATTTTTTTAAAATGAAGATGAAGCATTATGCATATTGTTAATAACAAGTAAACAAGTTTAAAAAAAAGGCAAATTTTTTTTTTTTTTTTTTTTTTTGGAAACATGTAAACTTGCCTCATTGCTCTTAGGGACCCTCACTGTTTCACAGCCAAAGGTAACTATTTTTAACTTGCCTATTATGTGCATGTTGTAAATTATTAGAAATAACATTTTACGAGGGAAAGTCATTAGATTTTATTAATTGGCTAATATAGTATTAAGTTAACAAATTCACTCCCTTTGTGTAATGTCACTGGGCCTAATAGTGCAACCTCACTCACGGTGGGGTGAGCACTTACACAAGTCTTCCAAATGGGATGATTATATGCTCACCACCATCAGCAAAGGTTACACAATCAAGCCCTAAATTATTACTTCTGTTGTCAGAGTTGAAAAACATGTTTGACTTAATAAAATAGGAGTAATAAAGTTAGAGGTTTTAACTACACAAGAGTAAATACATGATTTACTACACAGGTCAACTTGAGTAAAATATTGAAAATAGAATAATTATAGCAACGAATGTAAAAATTGCAAATTAACCTGCCAGCTTACTGGTTTCTAAGACAACTGTCAGAATGGAAGAACCAGAATACAGGAACTTTGAGGGGAAAAAACTTTAGAGCTACTAGAAACAAGTAGCTTCTTAATGAGTTGGAGAGGGAAGGAAAAAATGAAGGCCCATATCCTCAAATGGTATTTAGACACCTAACTCCCAGTGATTTCAGTGGGAATTAGGACCCAAAACATTTCAGAATCTGGGCTGGAACAACTCCACGAGATAAAAAGGGGGTAAAGAAAATAGGATTAAAATATATGGCCTCAATTTTGTGAAAGCATTCAATTTTGAGAGAGCATTCCAGACTAGCCTCAGCAAGCAAACTCAAAGGTCACTGATCAGAACAGAGACAAAAATTAAAAAGACTGGTGTCTAACCTAGTCTTGTATGATTTCTAGTGAAAATGGAAAAGCAAACTGTGAATGGAGGTAAAATTTTCGTGAGTGCCTAGATGATTTAGAAGTCTAAGTCTCATTATCAAACATCAACAGGAGCCCCTCCATCAACTTGAATGGGGATCAGGCCTTAAGAAAGGGAGGAATAATTATACAAGGTAACTTCTCCCTTCTGAGTATCCTGGGCATCCTGACGTTCCTGGTCTGTCTTTTAGATTGTAAGCTGTCTGGCGAAAGGACTGTTTTGATATTCATTTTTTGTACAACACTGAGCCGTGATTGTACTAATAAATGCAGAAAGTGACTTACATGAATTATTTCTAGATTTGATCATAGCTACCTAGGCAGTTAACCTGAGCATTTGGACTGAGACAACATTTCAGAACCATAACTCTGCAACTGCATTTTTCTACCCTGTTAAAATGAGATCTTGTCATGATAATGAATATAACTTCTAGGAGGAGCCAAAATCAACAAAGGAGATAAATGTAATCCACAACTCAGGCTGAACTGAAAGACTACTGTAATTTGAATAAGTACTGATTTATTCTCATGAGAACTTTAGACTAAAATGTTCTGAAATCTAACAGTGAGAAGAGAATTTCATAATAACAATATCTTCATTTTACTCATATTTTTTTGTACTTGGAAACTATGCAAGCTGCAAATCTTTGTGTAAACAACTTTTAATGATCCGTTACTTTTTGTATTTCCTATTGCATTTTTTAAAACCAGGCTTCCAGTTTGTTCCCCACAAATACATCCCACCCAAAGGAAGGCTGCATTCAGAGGCGAAAGTAAGCCGGTAGGTGCCGGACTGGACCAGCTTCTCCGGCAATGATTTAAAGGGCCCAGGGCTCCAGCCACTGCAGGGAGCTCCAGCAGCTGGGCTTGTGCAGGGATTTAAAGGGCCCAGAGCTCTGCCCAATGTGGGGAGCCCTGGGCCCTCTGGAGCTCTGGCGGCACTTTAAGTGGCCCAGGGCTCCCTGTGGCGGCAAAAGCCTTTGGCCCTTTAAATCCCTGCCAGAGCCCTGGGACTCCTGCAGCTGAGCTAAGGCGAGGATTTAAAGGGCCTGGTGCTCCAGCCCCTGTAGGGAAACCTTAGCCCTTTAAAGCACTGCCCGAGCCCCGCTGCCAGCGCTCCAGCGGTGCTTTAAAGGGCCTGGGGCTCCCTGCTGCAGCCAGAGCCCCGGGCCCTTTAAATCCCCGCCCGAGCCCTGCTGCCCCGGGGTAGTAGCGGAAGGACTCCCGTGGTGATTTAAAGGCCCAGAGCTCCACAGGGCCAGAGCCCCGGGCCCTTTAATTCGCCTCTGAGGCCCGGGGCTCCCAGCTGCCTCTGCGGCTGATAGCTCAAAGGTGATTTAAAGGATGAAGAATTCATTTTAGGACAAGCTGCAGATAAGTTACCACTTAATTTCAGGTATAAACTAGAATGGTAGGATGCACAGGACTGGACAACAAACCAAGATCATATAATAATAAAAAGGTGCTGAATACAACACCACCTTGCTGGGCTAGCTAGGGGACGGTTTAAAAAGGAATCCCAATTTGTAGAAACTCAAGTTATCCAATAAAGATGTACAGTTTTTAAATTGGTGAATATACTATAGTACTAATGTGATTTATGAAGAAGTGATGTATTTGGGTGCAAAAGATCAGTTCAAGCAGTCAGTGGGTCTACTTGCATGCATAAAATTAAATATGTGCAGCATGTTTTTGGAAAAGCAGGGTCTAACTTTGTAAGAGACACAGATAGTAGCAAGGCTGCCACATATTGAGCATCCCATCATGGCCAGAGGTCACTTTACAGCAACCTGCCTCTGTCCCCACACTCTGAGCCCCGTAAGAACTGCACACAGGCTTCTTTCTGGGTTAACACCACTCCTACCCGGGACTGGTTTAATGACAGAAGAAACAGTTCAAAACTATCGGAAGGGTCCCAAAATACAGTTAATCACCACAACACAACTAAGGTCAGACTTAGCTTGAGCATCTTCTATCACAACCAGAGGTCTACCTCTGTCCTATTCTGTTCTCACAGCCAGTCCTCCCAGATTGTCCAAGCTGGAGCTCAGCCTGCTGGCTCTGGCCTCCAGACCCAAAGCCAGTCAGGATTTCCCACAGGAGCCTCCTCTTAGTGGGCTCTGGCCTCCAAACTCCCCTGATATCAGGATCTTCCCTGCAGGCACCTTACTCACTTCCTAAAATTTCCTGAGCTTCTCCCTCTCTTTATAGGAAATCACCTGATACAAACCAGGTGTTCTTTAGTAGTCAGGGTTGGCTAGCCCCAGGACCTCCAGCCTTAAAGAGGCCAGCCACCCTGTTACACATATGTGTTTTACTAATAGCATTGAAGTTGAAATATGACAGATATAATTTCAGATAAAAGAAAAATAAATCATACCATATTTCTACATTTTCAGTAGGGGCACACAGAAATCTCATGACTTCCTGAATGCCCTTTCCAGCAACTGCTCATGTAACATGTTTAACATAAGTAAAGGTGATAAGCTCAAGACTAAGGTTACGTAATGTTGAGAATATTTTGCTAGCTTGGCAGTTGGTAGTGTGGGAAGCTAAGATGTTTAGGTTTTTAGGATGGGTTAATTAGGCTTTGAGCTTTGTTTTGAGAAGTTGGCCTTGGCTAGTTCTATGAAGTTACAGCTGCGGGTGTGTTAAATTTGTTAACCAATTAGCAACTGCTTGCTTGCCTGCTTTAAGAGTATAAAGAGCATGCTGGAAATGAATAAAGTACTCTCTGCTTATGATCACATGGGTTGTCAGACTCTGTCCCTGCTCCTCTGCGATGCAACAAATGGTGACCCCGACGTGATTGAATGAGGACAGTGTTGGTGGCCTGAACTGAAAAGAAGAAAAGGAGGCGCACCTGAGTCTCAGTGTCGAGCGGCTAGGAGCCGCAGGGCGTCCGAAAAGAGGGGCGCACCTGAGCTCAGTGTCGAGCGGCGGCCGCAGGGCGTCCGAAAAGAAGGGCGCACCTGAGTTCAGTGTCGAGCGGCTAGGAGCCGCAGGGCGTCCGAAAAGAGGGGCGCACCTGAGCTCAGTGTCGAGCGGCAAGCCGCAGGGCGTCTGAAAAGGGAGGCACACCCCAGCCCAGAGGTGAGCAGCTAACATGGGAACCGCTGCATCAGCGGAAGAAAGGACGGTGCATGAATATTTGATGCGCATCGCGGAGCGGCAGGGAGAGAAGCTCCCCTCTGATAAGTTATCCCGTCTGCTGCGGTGGGGACGGAGAAGGGGACTTTCTGTTCAACCAAGTACAATTTTTGATAAAACTGTTTGGGAGCGGCTAGGCTCCGAGCTTTGGAAGTCGGTGGCTCGGGGCGATAAGGAGGCCTTCTCCCTGAGTCCAGTATGGAATAAGGCGAAGGAGATAGTAGAAACTCTCGCGGCCGAGGCAGGAGTGCAGGCGGCCCTTTCTGAGCTTTGCCGCCCAACGCCCGGAATGCCTTCTGTGTTGCCGGTTGGAGCCAGAGAGTTTTTCGGTGGTGAGGACACGGTGATACCTTTGGCTTCCAACCCCTACCCTATGGATGATGTTGCCCCTGCTACGGCCCCACTACCCTCCAATGTGGCTATCGGCCCCGACATGATTGATCCTGCTACGGTCCCGTTACCCCCCGATACGCCCGAGCCTATGGAGACAGCCTTGCCGTATGCACCCCCTCCAAAGCCATGCCGTGTCCACGGGGCCTGGGGGTGCCACGATTGCGGGGGGACAGAAGAGGCTCGGGTGGAACATGTGCCATCGAACCCATATCCCGATTTGACTACGTTTCCTCAGTTTACTCAGTCTGATGCCTTCTATAAGGAGATGGAGCGCCAGGGTCGACAGCTGCAGCATATATGTGACAAGTTGGACCAATTGGAAGGTCTTCCACCTGGATCATCACGATCGCATCTTCACAAGTGCTTTCATTCGACTCGCCCCCCCGCCCCGCCTGGCCCCGGGGACCCTCCAACTGGGGACCCTCCGGATCCGGTACAGCGCTGGCATGGAGTTTTAAGAGAAGCCATCCTTGAAGGTCTAACACCTGAGGCCTTTCCGGTGATTACGCCAGACCCTCAACACCCTAATCATAGACGGTGGGCCCCTTTGGACTGGAAGTTGATCCGTGAGGCACAGAAATCGATCATGGCTTATGGACTAGATAATCCGTATATATGTGACAAGTTGGACCAATTGGAAGGTCTTCCACCTGGATCATCGCGATCGCATCTTCACAAGTGCTTTCATTCGACTCGCCCCCCCGCCCCGCCTGGCCCCGGGGACCCTCCAACTGGGGACCCTCCGGATCCGGTACAGCGCTGGCATGGAGTTTTAAGAGAAGCCATCCTTGAAGGTCTAACACCTGAGGCCTTTCCGGTGATTACGCCAGACCCTCAACACCCTAATCATAGACGGTGGGCCCCTTTGGACTGGAAGTTGATCCGTGAGGCACAGAAATCGATCATGGCTTATGGACTAGATAATCCGTATGTACAGTCTATCATTGAACAGATATTTGTTGGCCAAGCAATGTGTCCGTACGATGCGATTAAGCTAGCTGACATGCTTCTTACACCTACACAGAAACTGTTGTGGAAAGATGATTGGGCTAAGAGAGTTGACTTGGCTCTTGTCCGCAATTTGGATTTACCGGATGATGATCCTCGGCGCCTGGCCACTGCTGATATGTTTTTGGGAGCCGGTCGCTTTGTTGACCCGCACTTGCAAGCTCGCCTTGAGCCCCGGATCCTGCAGCAATCACAGGAACTAGCTTTGGCTGCCTTTAAAGCGGTGCCCCAGATGGGAAAGCCGGTCCCTCCCTATGCTAAAATTACACAAGGCCCATCGGAACCGTATTCCACCTTTTTGGATCGCCTTCGAGAGGCTATTGATAGATCTCCCAATCTGACGCCAGAAGCCAGAACTGCAGTTGGACTTGATCTTGCCACCCAGAATGCAAATCCCACTTGCCGCCGTATATTAGCCACCTTGCCCAAGACTGCGACCCTGATGGAAATGATTGAGGCATGTGGTAGGGCCGCTATGCTTGAGGAGACGGATAAGGCGGCAATTCATGCTAAGGCACAGGCCTCTGCACTGGCCGTGGCGTTACAACCCCTGCTCGGGGGACAGCGGGGGCTAGAAGACCGACCCGGCCAGCCGGCCCCTGTTTTGGTTGTGGAAAACCCGGGCATTTCCGGCGGGACTGCCCTATGCAAAATGGGCAGCAGGCCTCTGATGTGTCACCTGAAGCTGCAACTGGCGCTTGCACACGATGTGATAAGTTTGGACATCGCGCCGCCGACTGTTGGGCGCGTTACACGAAGGATGGAACACCGCTGCCGGGAAACGGATCACGGAGCGCCCCTCGGAGGAGCGCGACGACACAAGTGCCTCCACCCGCCAACCCGGCTGCCTGGAACACCTCACCGGAGCAACCCGTGGCAGTGCCGGAGTGGACTTGGCCACAGCGACAGATGTAGTTTTAGAGACTGACGAGGTTCAAGTTCTTCCTTCCAACACCGATGGTCCATTAGGATTTGGACTGAGTGCCCTTTTGATTGGCCGTTCGTCGACATCGAAACAAGGTATTTTTGTTTTGCCTGGCCTTATTGATGCCGACTATACGGGGAATATTGGGATAATGGTACGCGCCCTTTGTCCCCCTGTGACTATAACTGCTGGTACACGTCTTGCTCAGTTAATACCTTTCAAGGGATGTGTGCCCCGACCGACCCCGATTGACCGCGGGTCTCGAGGGTTTGGATCCACTGGCCCTCCCCAAACTGCCTTTGCTATGGACATTACTTTGTGCAAGCCCACCCGAACTGCTCGGCTTCAGGGATCCGATGGGCGGCAAATCACTCAGGAAGCTTTTATTGGGGATGCAATGCAGAGTGGGGTAACTGAGGCACCTGGGACGACAGAGGTAGAAGATACTGTGTTTACCTTGGAATTAGAGCACACTGAAGCGGTTGCAGCTGAGGCCCCCATGCAGAATGATGTAGGAGATGCGCCATCTAACCTAGTATCAGAATGCCCAGGGGCAGTTGTAAATGGGGCCCCTCTACAGAGCGACATGTGTCCTCAAGAACTGCCTGTGTGTGGAAAGGGAGACGAAGAGGAGCAAGAGAATTTAGCTGTGCAGCTGGCAGATACTGGCTCACCCATTTTTAGTATTGAAAGCTCTGGGGCTCAAAAAACATTTGTGCCTGTTACAGCTGCAGCAATTGAAGAACAAATCATTGCAGAAACTGTAACATCTATGGAAACCTCAGCTGAAACTTTAAAGCCTTTAGAAGCAGTGCCTGGAAAACTATTTCCTGAACTAGTCCAAGATATTACCACTGCTCATTCGGGATTTGAGGCTGCAAACAGTAGGACTGAAGAAATTGCAACTGTGTTAGTATCAGAGATGTCTGCTGCAGTGGTGGATGGAATGTCTGAAAGAGCCACACGATGTACACAACCTGGGCCCCTGGAGGAAAGTTGCTTGTTTGCTATGCCAGGATTCTTTTTGTTTGATCCTCCCTGAATGATTTAATTGATTGAGATAATTTTTGCTTTGCCTGAATGTATAGGATGATGTCCGGATAATTTCCCCCGTAGAACTTGAACCACGATGGTGGTGGAACAGGAGAAAAAACACTTACATTATTGATATTGCCAATGTCTAGAAATTCCTGACTAAAAAGACATTGAGAACTGACCCTGGTAAAGAAGCAAAGAATTGCACACTGGCAGGAAAAAATTTGGGACTCCTGCTAAAAACTGTGGTATTGATTGGATTTTGGGGTTTATTTTGCAGGCTGCGCCCTGTGTTGTGGAATTTTTTTTTAGCATGTATTGCCCTCCCTAATTGGATTGTAAATGATATTACCCCTCCCCTTTACTAACCCCTGTTTTTTAGAGCCTATTTGTTTTTTGTTTTTGAAGTTTGAGAAAATTCGGCCTAAAGGTTTGTTGAGTATTCTTAAAGCGGGGAGTTGTAGGCATAAATCTAGGAAATTTGGGAGAATGGCTTTGAATTTATGTGACCCAAAATACCTTTATGTAAAGTGCTTTGGATCGGGCCCAGGCAGGCACGCAATAGATAGAGAACTTGAGGAGGAAAAAAGGATCGGGCCCAGGCGGCGGGCAACAGACAACAAGCTTGGAATACTGGTTGATAACCTTGAGGGTGTAGTTGATAGAAAAGGTAATTAATTACTAGCGAGTAATGTTAGGCAGAGTACAAAGTTAACTCTGTGGTTGCTGGAGGGAATAGCAGTTGAATTTAGAAGTAAGTTAGGATGCAATTGTATTACTGTAAATGATTTAATTGATGATGTAATTTTCCTTTTTTGCCTGATGGTACTAAGGGTATTTGTATATTGTATGTAATGATTGATTGCCCAGTAGGGGTAGTTTTGTTTTGTTTTTTAGATATTAAGAAAATTGGTGTTAGCTGCATAGCATTTTATGTACCATGCATTTATTTACAGAGTTAAATTTATGTTATGTGTTTTTTGTTTTGTTTTGTGGTGTTTGTTTGTTTGTTTTTTTCTGGCCAGGATTGTTTTTTGTGTTTTATGTGGTTTATGTTGTGTTTTTTCTAAGACCCCCCCCTCCCTCAGTGTCAGTTTGATCGCCTGACATCTGAGGGATAATTTGGTAATAGAAGTTTGCCACAAGTTGGTGTGCTATTGAGTAGGGGGGAATCCTGTAGAATTTACACCATTTATTTGTTGTGCTTTGTTTTTGTTTGGTGTTGTTGGGGTTATGTTAAGAATTGCATGGTTATATAGGTTGGCTTTATAAAGTTTTAATTTTGGTTTGTGATAGATTGTGGTGTTATGTTGTTATAAGTTGGAAATGTTTTGCTAATGTTTTTATCCCTTTTTTTTCCCCCTCCTTTTTGATTTTGGGTGGAGGGGGGAGGTGTTGAGAATATTTTGCTAGCTTGGCAGTTGGTAGTGTGGGAAGCTAAGATGTTTAGGTTTTTAGGATGGGTTAATTAGGCTTTGAGCTTTGTTTTGAGAAGTTGGCCTTGGCTAGTTCTATGAAGTTACAGCTGCGGGTGTGTTAAATTTGTTAACCAATTAGCAACTGCTTGCTTGCCTGCTTTAAGAGTATAAAGAGCATGCTGGAAATGAATAAAGTACTCTCTGCTTATGATCACATGGGTTGTCAGACTCTGTCCCTGCTCCTCTGCGATGCAACAACGTAAATCTGGATTGCACAAAGCCTTTGGTGAAAAAAACCCTTATAAGATTAATATATAAGGATAGAGCTTGGCAAATGGTGAAAAAATTGTTTCAAAAGTTTCTTCACAATACTAAGTTTGTTCTTGCCGTGTTTGTGCCTCTTCTGCATTCATTTTCCATGAATGTTCCACAAATTCAGCCCAAGCTCTTGAGGGAAGAAATTGGAAAGTAGTCTGACTGCACCTTCATTGAAACTGAATTTTAACTTCATGTATACAAGTATTTATGCTAGAAGAGCTGTTGCACTAAGGCACTGATCCTGCAATGAGCTCTAGACAGATGGACCCCTGTGCCTGCTAAAAACTCATTGCCAGATGGTGCCTTTTG